>NC_138552.1:211513194-212833694 GCF_964273705.1 Natrix helvetica | reverse complement strand
ATGTGTTGGGGGAGCAGGAGGGTCCTAAACATGCGGGGGGATAGGGGGAAGCGGGGGTTTACACATGCATATGCAGGGGGCAGGGCACATTACATTATGGGTGTGGGCACATGCGCGCATGCGATAGCCTGCGTGCATGCTTTCGGTAGGCAAGGACAAAAAGGTTAGTCATCACTGCTATATCCCATTCTAAATAAGAATCTGCTATGGTAATATCTCTGAAATGCAGCTGAGAGAATAATGTAACATAATTATACTTGTAGCTACTACAAAGAAAATGGGGTCAACCTATTATCTATCCAAAGCACCAGAAGGCAGGACAAGAAGCAATGGGTGGAAACTAATCCAGGAGAGAACCAACCTAGAACTAAGGGGAAATTTTAAGACAGTTAAAACAATTAATCAGTGAAATGGCTTGCTTTTATAAGTTATGAATGCGCCATCGCTGGAAATTTTTGAAGAGATTGGACAACCACTTGTCTCAAATGATAATAGGGTCTCCTGCTTGAGCTAGAAGGCCCCTCCCATCTCTGTTTTTCTGTAAGTATCAAAAGAAGAAAATGTCTGAAAAAATATGTTAGTATAAAAATACAAAAGAAGTGAATCAAATTAATGTGTGTGTCTGTGTGTGTGTAGTGGTAATTTGTATAAAACACCTCTAAGACACATCTAAAATCTGTAATATATTTTCAAACTGCATCGGTGTAATTCAATTTTAAATCAACTAATTCTTTCAGATGATTTACTGTACACTAAAATAATTTATTTCTATAACACTGTCTCTAGTTTAGACACTAATGAAGGGTGTTTGCTTGCTTTCTCTGGGGAAATGAATATATTAAAACTAGGCATAGCCCCCAAAACATAACCTGCATCTTTCTGAATAGTGTCTCAGCAAAAGAATTTTAATTATTTGCTATTATCTGTTAGCATATTCTATTTCCCATGACTTTAACAAAGAATAGAAATTAAAAATGCCATATTTTTTCCCAATGTAATGCTAATATAATATATAGACAGCAGGCCTAATTCTAAGATGCTGGTGCTAATTGTATGAGGTTTTTATTTTAAAATCATCTTGGATTTTGCTTTTAATTTTATTTGTGTTTTGTAGTCCAATACATACATACATGTGTTTAGAAGATGTGCATAATTTCAGACATTAAAAGAAATTAAAACATGGTGCCAAAGTGAGCTTTGCAGCATTGTGGAATGGTGGAACACATGAATCTGAGCATAGTTGAATAGGGGGAGTATGGTATGATTCAGTGAGTGTAAAGTCATTACTGGAGATTAGTAGAATGAAGCCTAGCAGAACTATTTCAGATAGTTGTGATTATAATGATCTGTATAGGACGTGTAGCAATAGCACTTAATACTTAGACTTATATACCGCTTCACAGTGCTTTACAGCCCTCTCTAAGTGGTTTACAGAGTCAGTATATTTCCCCCAACAATCTGGGTCTCATTTTTATCGACCTCGGAAGGATGGAAGGCTGAGTCAACCCTAAGCCTGGTGAGACTTGAACTGCCAAATTGCAAGCAGCCGGCAGTCAGCAGAAGTAGCCTGCAGTACTGCATTCTAACCACTGTGCCACCGCAGCTCATAATCAGCAATATAACTGATTGACAGTAGACATCACTTTCCATTAGTAAAATATTGGATTAGAAAGCAAGGCATTCGTGATTGCAAAAGAAAGAGATAATTAAAATGATTTTGGAATAATTTAACATTTTTAAATTGGTCTACCCCAACTATTCTATGGATCTATTAGATTTCTAGTGAGCAGATGGGACATTTCCCAACAGTCTAAAGATACATCATTTAGGTACATGGTCAACTTTGGAAATATAGAAGCAATGTAAGTGCTGGTTGGGATTGTTACTGAGAGATCTCTCTTGATCATCAGGGCATAGACCAGGTCCAAGAATCCAAATATGGTTCATGAAGCAGTCTGGTTTTGAAGGCAGACAGTCAAGGTAGAAACCACCTTTGCTGTGCAAGCTGCACAAATGTCCTTTGCATGCTCTGCCCTCAGGCCTACATTCTCCAAAGCTGGAAGGAGGTTCTACAGTAGACCCAACCCCTCCTCTTCTACTACTTGTAGTTGACTTGAATGTTCCTCCATGTCAGCTTCAGTAGGGACAACAAAGCAGCATTCTTCTGCACAATAAATATGTCTTCAGGTTATTATCCAAGTGGCCTTGTTTGGGTTATCTAGATACTGTTAGGGAGTAATAGCTCTGAAGTGGGACTTTGTGACATTTTCACCAAGCATTTTGTAGCAGAAATAGTCACTTAAGTTAGAAGCCACGTAGGGAGAATCTAGTGAGATGGCAGAAGAATCACTTGGAATTCAGGAATTCAGTTTATCAACTAGAAAGCCCATTATTCAGAATATTGACTAAGAAGCTAACTATTGTCTAGTTACTTGTTACCTTTGAGACCACTTGATCCAGTCTAAGAATTTTGCGTTCAAGATTTCAAGGAGGCATATGTTTAGCAACATTCTTGGTGGCAGCCCTGACACCCTGGAATAGTGGAGCCCAAGGTTAAGGTGACTGTTTACTTGCTAAACTTCAGAAAATCATTACAAAGTGTGATTTTCCATTAACTTTGAAGCTAAATTGTGGTACTTATAGAATTAGTTGGGGGGAGGGGTATCATTGAAGTTTGGTGTTCTGTTTAACATATTTTATGGTTTTACTGTTTGAACATAAGTTGTCTTGAATCATCGGAGTAGGCTACATTACCCTCACCCACACCCATTTGCAATCGCTCTTAGGAACATTTATTAGAGAATATTATGTATAACATAACTATCTAGAAAAATAATTTATGTTTCATCTAAGAAGTTAAAGACGTATTCCAGTGTAATTGCTAAAATAATGCCTGGGTAATTTTAACAATTTGTGAATAATAGATATATGGTTGGTTATATTTTATATACTGATCACTCTGAAAGAAAAAGCTGGAGACAAATTAAAATTTTTAATTAAAGCATATTTAATGGTGGGGAGAAAAACATAACAGATGTCCATCATATGCCCTCAATTTTGTCAAGCAAGACAGATTTATATGGCCATGTTTTGCCTAAATAAAAGTTATTTTTCTAGCCACAAAGGGACACAGAGATGGACCTATACAAATCTTCCTTGTTAAAGAATTCTGTTGGATGAAAAGATCCTTCTTTATCAAACCAAAGACTTAGGGTGATGGGCTGTACAGAAGAACCTCTTCTGGATATCTTAATGTTCAACCTCATTGACAAAGATTTGGAAAAACCTGATACCAAGCCTGTAGAAATTATAGCTTATATCTAGCAGTTCTAAATGTGTCTAGAATCATAGCCATAACCACTAGAGTTTATTTTTACAAGTGAGTCATGTGATCCAAATAACCAATGCCAGATAAAGTGTTTTGGACCAAGTGAAATTTCCTTAGCACCATAACATTCTGGGCAATGGAACTGATGCTTTTTGTATCAATACACAACTTGGCAAGATAAAAAGAACTGGATTAGAAGCACACTTGGAATCTTAAGAGCTTGTTAAAGACTTAATGCTGGAGAAGGGATTAAAACATCCTTAATATGGCTACAATCATATTACTAAAAGATTTGAGATAGGATGTACTTAGACAGCATCCTAAAAGTAGCCAGTTGACAAAAGAAGTCCATGATTTACCAGATGTTTGAAAATTTTAGGTAAATCCTATAAGTGATTACTTAAATTCAATATAATTTGAATCTATATTAGCTTTATACTACACTGCCAAATTTGCTAATGTAAAGACAGCCAAGAAACAGAACATAATGCTCTACTCCACTAAGTTCATTAACAAGTATTTAATTGGAGTTGTGTATATGGCAACTGTTTTGGCTCATTTTCAACATTGCATTGCTAGCAAAATGGGTCTCAGCACTAGAATAGCCAATATAGTTACTTAATAAACTTAACACCTTTAAACCTTCTAAATTTAAAATATCTAAAATTTTAGGGTACAATTTATTTCTTAAGAACAAATAAAATAAAACATGTAGCATTTATCAACCTGATAGAATTCCCTATCATCACGGTACTAGTAAACCCAATCTTTGCAGTACTACCCTGTTTCCTTGAAAATAAGACCTCCCTGGATAATAAGCCCAATCAGGCTTTTGAGTGCATGTGTTAAAATAAGCCCTTCCCTGAAAATAAGCCCTCCCCGAAAATATTTAATCACATGCGCATCTGGTCCTCGCCATTTCCTGTGGGGAAGAGAGTGAACATGCTCCATGCGCCCCACATGCACTCGCCATCCATGCGGAACAGCCTTACAGAGGCCACTCCCACAAACCACACCCCTTCTCTTAGTGGTGGCTACAAAAAAAGTGGCAGGCCAGTGACACTAGGTCTGGCAAGAATGTGCCAGAGAACTTCTGGCCCTCTCTGGTTCAGCTGATCTGCGGGCCACAGGCTGAGATTAAGGGGCCTCCTGCACCTCAAAAATAATAAGACCTCCCCAAAAATAAGGCCAAGTGCTTATTTTGGTGTGTGTGTGTGTGTGTGTGTCAAAAGAAAATAAGACCCTGTCTTATTTTCATGGAAACACGGTAGTCAGATAGCATTATTTTAGTAAGCTCCAGTTTGGACTTTCAATCCATAATCAGCACTAGTTTGTAGCATTGAAAATGTCTCTGGGAACTTTAAATAATCTTAAAAAATAAAAATGTCCAATCCTTTCTTTGGAAGAATGTCCTTGCCCTCTGTCCTTCCTCTTCCCAAAAAGACAAAGGTAAGCTGAAATAATAGGAAACATCTTGTGGGGTGGAGGGAGTGGAGAAATTATCTTACAATTCACTTTTTGGTAAGTGAGTATTTTATAAATAAATGCACCTACCATAGTATTCATGATGTAATCAGACAACTTCCTATTTCTCCTAATTGCTTAAAGATGAACCACTATTTACTCTATTAATCCTTTGGGGGGGAGGGCAGGTAGACCATAACTAGGCTGGGTTATACTGTATGGAGGAATAAGTCTGTACTTCATAAATAAGCTATAGGTGCACATGATATGTTCTAAAATTTGAAATGTGCCTATAGAAGAGAAATACACTATCTACAGTATCTCCGTTTACAAGGAATGAAGTAAAATGATTTCTCAACTGCACAGGAACTGAATTGCTCTTCGATTAAATAATTCTCTTCTATGCAATGCTTACTTGAGCTTGGCCTGTGCGTAATATTTGGAATATCACTTTCCTTTTGTCTCTCTATGATGAATTCTTTAAAGGGCTTTTATGCTCAGTTTGAGGAACCATTGTTCTATAGAGATCATAGCCTACCATAAAATCTGCCACTTCTAGCAGTATAGTACATCTCGCTCCTAAACCTGAGAATGTATCAACATGAGAAGAACTCGAAAATTAAGAAGACATTCTTCTGGTCTTGCTGTAGACCCCGAGGCTAGGGTACAAGAAGAGATGTTGTAACAAAGTTTATCATTAGTCTTTTTTACTAACACAACATTAATGACTTTCAGTCATTATTGACTTGAGTTGTGTTTGTAGTGACTGACCTAGAGGTGAAAGGCTCCACATCTTATTTCCAGTCCCTGGAGAGATCTACTCTTCCACAATTTAACTTGATGGAATGCAATTATTGGTCAATTGATTTTCATTGATTGTGCTATGGGCCATAAACATGATAACACTCCTGTAACTGCCAGCTATTAATTCCTCTGAGATGTTCTCTAGGCAACATCTTGAGTCACAGAAAACCACTCTTAGACAAGGACTCGCATTTCAAACCATGCAGTCTGCACAGCTATATAAAAACATAGGATTGTATTGATATGCAAAGATGAAGAGAAGAGCAGGAATAAATCCAGAAACAAAGGTGCCTGAAATAATGTTTATGTGTTAAAAGTGTGTGACAAAGTATGTCCTATTAAGCCAATAAAAAAGCACAGTCACCAATGTATTTTTTGCATAGAATAATCTTTTAAGATGTTTGCCTTCGGTATGTATGTACTGTATGTATGTATGTATGTATGTATGTATGTATGTATGTACTGATGTATGTATGCATGTATGCATGCATGTATGCATGTATGTATGTATATTTGACTGAGGATGCTTAATTTTGTGTAGCATGTGACAAGTTAAAAAAATGATAGTTAAGATAGTTCAGATGGGATCTACCATACTATTCCTTTCAAGATTGCCCTTCCTGGTGGTTGACAAAATATTTAATTGTAACAGAATTAGTGGAATTATGGAAAGTACTTAATTGAGGAAGGCTGATAGAGACAATGGTAATAATAATAATTAATAATAATTTTAATTTGTTAGCCGCTCCCTCTCCACAAAGGACTCGGGGCGGCGTACAATAAAACTTATAAAAACATAAAAACATATGTGCAAACACATAAACATCCAAATACACACATATACAGAGACATACATGCACGGAGGAGGTAACAATTACATCACATTAAGAATATTTTTAAAAAAATCAACCATTAAAATACCCCTTAATAATAACACAATTTAAAATTTAAAAGGACTGTCAGGAGGAATAAGAAAAACTACGGTTGAGCCAGGCCAGATAATTGAAAAAGGTGGATCTTAAGCTGAACACGAAAGGAGCGGAGATCGGAAGTAATCCTGATGTCACGGGGGAGGTCATTCCACAGGGCTGGGCCCATCACAGAGAAGGCTCTGCTCCTGGGTGTCGCCCCCCGACACTGTTTAGTGGACGGCACCCGGAGAAGTCCCTCTCTGTGTGAGCGGATTGGTCGTAGGGATGTATGGGGCAGGATGCGATCCCGCATGTAACTAGGTCCTGTGCCATGAAGCGCTTTAAAGATCATAATCAAAACCTTGAAACGCACTCGATAGACTACAGGAAGCCAGTGCAGCTCGCGCAGGAGAGGTGTTGCAGGGGAGTATCTAGTCCTCCCCATAATCACCCGCGTGGCCGCATTCTGGACCAACTGCAGTCTCCGAGTGCATCTCAAGGGAAGCCCCATGTAGAGAGCATTGCAGTAGTCCAGGCGAGACGTCACCAGCGCATGGGTGACTGTGCGTAAGGCATCCCGGTCCAATAAGGGGCGCAATTGGCGCATCAGGCGAACCTGATGGAACGCCCCCCTTGCCACGGCTGTTACATGGTCATCCATGGACAGCCGGGCATCCAGGAGGACGCCCAAATTGCGCGCCCGTTCCACGGGGGCCAGTTGCTCGCCCCCGATGGCCAGAGATGGAAGCAACTGGTTGAACCGGGGGGCCGGAAGCCACAGCCACTCCGTCTTGGAGGGGTTGAGTTTTAGTCGGTTGCCATCCATCCAGACCCATACGGCCTCCAAACACCGGGACATCATTTCGACGACCTCGTTGGGGTGGTTCGGGGTGGAAATGTACAGCTGAGTATCATCAGCATACAGATGATATCCCACCCCAAAGCCACGGATGATCTCGCCCAGCGGTTTCATGTATGTGTTGAGCAGGAGTGGCGAGAGCACCGACCCCTGTGGCACCCCACATGTGAGGGGGCTCAGGGTCGATCTCTGCTCCCCTGCCAACACACGTTGCGTCCGGCCAGAGAGGTAGGAGCCAAACCACCGTAAAACGGTGCCCCTGACTCCCAGCCCCTCTAGCCGGTGCAACAGGATACCATGGTCGATGGTATCGAACGCCGCCGAGAGATCTAATAGGACCAGGATAGAGGAACAACCCCTATCTCTGGCCCTCCAGAGATCATCAACCAACGCGACCAAGGCCGTCTCCGTGCTGTGTCCGGGTCGGAAGCCGGACTGGCGCGGGTCTAGATAATCATTCTCCTCCAGGTGACGTGGAAACTGTTGTGCCACCACACTCTCTACAACCTTCGCTAAAAAGGGAAGGTTGGAGACTGGACGATAATTAACTAGCTCCGTTGGGTCCAGGGAAGGCTTCTTGAGCAGGGGCCTCACAACCGCCTCTTTCAAGGCGGCCGGCAGAGACCCCTCGCCCAACGAAGCGTTCACTAGGCCCAGGAGCCAGTCGCGTGTAACCTCCCAGGATGCCAGTACAAGCCAGGAGGGACACGGGTCCAATAAACATGTGGTAGGTCGCAGGCGTCCACGCAACCTGTCCAAATCCTCGATGGCAACCGAGTCAAACTCCTCCCAGAATGGTCCCTCAAGACTCGCCTCGGGCGCCTCCACTGGACCACTGAAAGGGGCCCATCCCATCCGGATTTGAGCGACTTTGTCCTGTAGATATTTCCCAAACTCCTCTGCTCTGCCCTGTAAAGGGGCTTCCCGCGGCCTCTCAAACAAGAGGGAGCGTGTCACCCGAAACAGGGCAGCAGGGCGGTTATCTGCGGACGCAATAAGAGCGGCACAATGTTGACGTTTGGCCGCTCTTAATGCCACAAGGTACGTCCTCAAATAGGCTCGTCCCTGTGCTCAGTCAAATTCGGAACGGGAGGATCTCCAACGACTCTCTAGGCGTCTCTTGTGGCGTTTCATCACCCTTAGCTCCTCGGTAAACCAAGGGGCCAGGGTGGTTCGTCGCCGCAGGAGAGGCCGCAAAGGCGCCACTCGGTCTAGGGCCCCGGCAGTCGCACTATTCCATGCGTCTACCAGGTCCTCCACCCGGGGGCGGGTCAGGTCTACAGGAGGTGGCCCAAGCTCCATCTGGAACTTATCTGGTTCTATCAGGCGCTTGGGGCGGAACCATCTAATACCTTCCGGTTCCACCTCCCCGCAGCGGGGGGTAGCACCAGGGAAGTCAAGTCGGAGAAGTGAGTGATCTGACCATGACAGGGGAATAATAGTTGAATCCCCTATTCCCAGATCACTCGTCCACTGGCCAGAGACAAAGACAAGGTCCAACGTGTGGCCCCCTTCGTGGGTAGGGCCCTGAATTAATTGGGTCAGGTTCATGGCTGTCATGGAAGCCATGAACTCCCGAACCCCCTCAGACGCTTCTCCCATCAACGGCAGGTTGAAATCCCCCATCACTAAAAGTTTGGGGGTCTCAACCGCCACCGATGCGATCAGCTCGAGGAGTTCAGGCAGGGCCGCTGATGTATAGCGAGGAGCCAGGTATACTATCAGCAGGCCCAACTGCCTCCCTGGGCCCCATCTCACGACAAGGGACTCACTGTGCCGCAGACATCCGGGTGTGAGTCCCTTGTCGTGAGATGGGGCCCAGGGAGGCAGTTGGGCCTGCTGCTACCCCACCGCCCCTTCCCTGGGCCCGAGGCTGGTGAAATGCTCGATAGCCTGGCGGGCACATTTCCACAAGGGGTAAACCTCCCTCGTGGCCCAACCAGGTCTCAGTTATTCCTGCGAGGTCCAGCTCCCCCTCCAAAATTAGATTGTAGATGAGGGGGGCCTTATTGACAACGGACCTCGCATTGCATAACAACAGTCTCAGGCCTTGGGTCTGTAGATCCTGACCACCTAGTATGCAGGGGTTGGTGCAAACGACCGGGTATGACCAAAAACCCCGGTCTCCCAACCGACTACGCGTTCTTGATCTGTCCTCGCACCTGCCCCTCCCCATGACCGTTGGTATCAAAGAGCCCTGTAGTGGAATGCTGTCTTCCCTCTCCTCCCCCACTCCGCTCCCTCCTCTTTCGACCACACCTAGACGCCTGGCTCTACCATCACTCCTGACCTGGTCCCCCCCCATCCCTGGAACCCCTTACAATTTTAAAAAAACAATTAATTAAAAAGCCCCTCAGTGTATGCTTCCTCCACCTCTCTGGGTTAATAAACCCGTCCTCAAGGTGGGCCCTTGAAAGGGCAGGAGGCCATAACTGCGAGAGGGGGGACTCTCGTAGCAGTAGCAGGTCTAGCCTCGTATATAACATATTAAACAGGGCCAAAGTTCGTCAAGTGGGAGCTGTCGATGTTAATATGCGTTAGCAGCCTCAATTCCCACTAAGGGGATAGTCCTGGCAAGGGGATAGGCAGATGGAAATAGTCCACATCTTAGATGGAAATGATGGGCTGATGGAAATAAGATAGCCAGCTGGTGAATAAAAGGCTGCAGCTAAGAGGTAGTTCGTAATGGGCGGTAGGGGTGGGTAGCCCATAATAAGTAAGTAGTAAATGAGTGGGGGGGGGATTGTAGTGAGCGCAGCAGAGTACAGAATCAAACCTTCAAACCTTCTCCATGCAAACCTTCTGCATGGACCTCTGGTGTTCCAACGCCTCTGTTCCATGGCCTGCCTTTATTATAAATAGTCCTCCATCCATTTGGCCACCCGCAATCGTTGTTATTGGGCCCGGGGGCCTCCCTGCAGCCTTCCTGCCGATCTTTCCACTTCCTCCGGCGCCTCAGGCCTCACCCTCCTTCCCTTCTTCCCTCGCTCTCCTTCCCGCGGCCCTCTCGCCAGTCTAGGCTCACAATCACTGGCCAGTTTGGAGCTCAGCGTCCCCTGGATTGCTATTCGGGCCGCTCGGCTCTCTTGGGTCGCCACCATCCTTCTGTAGTACTTTCAGTCAATCAGACCAATCAATCAGACCACCGCCGCCATCCTCCAGCCTCCTCCAGCCTCCTCCGCCCCCTCCGCTCAGGCCTCTACCGCGTCGCCGCTCCGGCTCAAAAACGCCAGCCACCATGCCGCACCAACCGGCGCACTATCCTCCTCCTGCCCGGCTGCCCGACCGACCTGGCGGGCCAGCCTGGACCCGGGCAGGGGCCAGAATGTTCGGCGCCAAAAACCCCGACCCTCGAGCTGGAAATGAGGGTCGGCAGCATCCCTGCCCGTCAAAGAGCCCTCCGCATTCAGCGGAGCTCAGGGGCAGCCCTCCATTCCCTCCGGAAGCACCTCCTCCTGTACTTTACTTTGGTCTCTACTTTACTTCTTTTTCTGCCAACTGAGAGAAAATTTGAATAGATACAACTTCATGAAAGATAAGACATTTGTAATTGGCATCATTGTGCTATTTATTTATTATGTTTCAATATGTGTTGAATATTGACATGCATTGTTTTGTGCAGTGCTATTTGTGATTACTAAAAATTAAAGTTCTTAAGTTATGTCCATTCATTCAGTGACTATTGACAGTTGCAATGTCATTGAATGAATGGTAGTTACTAGTGGTCTTCTAAGTTTCCACTTGTAGCATTACTGATCATTTGATCAAACTTTTGGGGCCCCCATTTACATCCAACATAGCATCCCACAATAATGTCCTGTGGAAACTACTATTATTTTAATTTCCCCCACTGACCTACAGTATCTCCCCCATCTGTGTCCTTTTGTCACCCTATACTTTAACCCCCATCTGATTTTCACTATCTTCTTCCTGCTGCTATCCTGGCACTGGGATCAGATGCTGCCCCAAATGCACGTGGTAAGTGTGAGAGGCCAGCAAAGCCTCAACTACCAAATTAAGCTTGTCAGGCCCAGCCAGGAAGAAGGCAGTGGTGCAGAACCTGTGGAGGAAGCAGGGTGGCAGTACAGGTGGAAGAGCCCAATTTTCTGCCACTGATAGAGGAGCAGTAGCCTCCTAACCAGGGTGAAACCAACTTATCTTCGCTGCTGGTTCACAAATGTGAGCGCACTCTCCACCTCCATACATGCACAGGACTTTCCGTGCATGCGCAAGACCGTCAAAAATGGGATGTGATGACGTCTGGGCGGGTGGGTGGAGCCTGCTACAGAGCATGCCTGCAAAGGTAAGTAGAACAGCGACGGGGAAAATCCGCTGTACCACGCGATTTAAATTAGCTAGAAAGCAGAAAATCTGACGATTCTAGCTAATATAAATTGCGCATCATAGCTGATTGTTAGAAATACTGGTTCGCCTGAACTGGTAGCATTTATTTACTACTGGTTCGGGTGAACCGGTAGCAGTTTTACTACCGGTTCAAATGAACCGTTCTGAACCAGTAGCATTTCACCCTGCTCCAAACTATTGAGAGTGCAGTGGAATAGGACATCAAGTTACAGATAGTCCATCTCTGAGTGAGGCAGGAAAGGTTGCAGCTCGTCAGGCAAAGGTGGCAACTGTGGGTGAGGTGCTATTTGGGATAGCAGAAGAACTGTAGAAAGCAGAGTGATGAGGCTTCCCAGAGGTGCAGCCCATGCTTTGCAGCTTATTTTGGAAGTATTCCTGGAGAAGCAGGTTGTGGGTTTCACTGAGGAATGGAGGTGATAGTCAATGTTCCCTCTAATTTTTTTTCAGTGTGTGCGGAAAAATATAGTGTTTGAGCGGCACATTTTCATCTCTGAGCACCTGATTTTTTTTTAGCCATAATTGTCATCAGAGCAGATGTTGGGGAGGGGGGCAAGTAGGAAAAGGGTCCCCTCCCTCTCCCTCAGATTCCCAGGAAGGAAGGAAGGAAGGAAGAAAGGAAGGGAAAGGAGGGGGAGGGAAAGGAAAGGAAATGGGAAAGAAGAAAAGGAAAGGAAATGGAAAAGAAGGAAAGGAAAAAGGAAAGGAAAAGAGAAAGGAAAGGAAATGGGAAAGAAGAAAGGAAAGGATGAAGAAGGGAGGGAAAGGGAAGGGAAAAGAAAAAAGGGAAAAGGAAATAAGGAAAGGGAAAGGAATGGAAAAGACAAAGGAAAGGAAATGGAAAAGAAGGAAAGGTAAAAGGAAAGGAAATGGGAAAGTAGAAAGGAAAGGATGAAGAAGGGAGGGAAAGGGAAGGGAAAAGAAAAAAGAAGGGAAAAGAGAAACAAAAGGAAAAGAGAAAGGAAAGGAAATGGCAAAGAAGGAAAAGGAAAGGAAATGAAAAAGGAAAGGAAATGGGAAAGAAGAAAGGAAAGTAAAAGAGAAAGGAAAAAGGAAAGGGAATGTCAAAGAAGGAAAGGAAAAAGGAAAGGAAAGGAAAAGAGAAAGGAAAGGAAATGGCAAAGAAGGAAAGGAAAAGAGAAAGGAAAGGAGAAAGGAAAGGAAAAGAGAAAGGAAAGGAGAAAGGAAGAAAATGGAAAAGAAGGAAAGGAAATGGAAAAGAAGGAAAGGAAAAAGGAAAGGAAAGGAGAAATGAAAGGAAAAAAATGAAAAGCAAAGGAAGATAGAAGGACAGAAAGGGAAAAGAAAGAGTGGAATGGTACTGCTCAAAAGTCCAGTCTCAAGATCCCGTGGACCCCTTTGGCTCAGACAGTCCAATTCCACGCTGCTTCCCTCTCTCCCCAAAGCGAAGGGATCGCAGAAAGATTGCCCAGTCCAGAACGGGGCTTCAGACGATGCAATGCCTTAGAAACCCCGGATATGCAGAGAAAAGCAGGCTACAACCAGCGAATCACATTTTCCCAGGAACCAATGAAGCCCCACAGGACCAATGAGAATTCTCCATTCTGCAACGTCATCGGTCTCCGGCCAGAATCTTCCTTGATTTCACCAATCATGGAAGAGAGAGTTCGGTGTAGACAGAGAGAAGGGAGGGAGGGGGGATATTTTCACTCACATTTTAAGATATTAAAAAACACTGCGCGCAGTTTAAAACTTGTGTGCGGCGTTTCCTTGTTATCTACGCGGCCGCGCAGGCGCGCAGCTTAGAGGGAACAATGGTGATAGTCTACCTATAGACCCTCTGATTGCTCAGTCCACCCTTCCTTTTACAATGTCTCATGAACAGCCTGCAGCTTCCAACAGGAATTGCAGATGTTATGTTTGTTTGTTTTGTATCCTTTTTTGTATTTGTTATTTATTGGGAGCTGCCCAGAGTCTATTTAAAATTTAAGCGTTTAAGGGTTCTAGATTCTAAGATCAATAAGAATATAAGCCCATCCAATCTAATTGGGAAAGGTTGTGCTGATGGTAAAATGAGGCTTACATTTTTAGTATTTCTGGAGGAGAAAGCTGTCACGATGTTAAAAAGTTTGCTAGGCCTGAACTGCCTAAACTGACACTCAAGAGTTAAACTAAGAAAGCTTTATTGCGCAGGTCATAAAACAAAAAGTTCTTATCTGAAAGTGATTTATTGCGCATGCGTTTACACATTCCAGAACAAAATTCTTTTCTTCTTTGTTCGGCTGCCAGCTTGGCAGACGTAGCTTTCATTATCAAAATGTAACCATTAGTTATTTCTGTTTCATTTACTTTTTATTTTATTATTAAAGTTTGTTTATTAATTAGAATACTTTTAAAGACTTTTATTTTTCTCAATATCTCAAAAGATATGCGGAAGGGAATCAGCCACGGTCCATTGATCTCAGATTTCCCCAGGGCATTTTTCCCCTGACAAAAGCTATATTTTCTGTATTAAAAAACACACAAAGTACATCATCATCTGATAAATGTGTTTGTCTCCGTTCTAAAGTTTTTAGTAGCTGCCTACATTTGTGGAAATATAATGAGCACATATTGGGCATTTCTTTCTCTCTTCCTGTCCTTTTAGATCAAAAAAGCTATTCTGTGATGTAGTTTTTATTTCTCAACAGTAGTCCATTAGTTCTTTTTTTTAAAAAAATAAACAAAGCAACATAGCTACTGCATGCTTTTCAATAGAGGAAAAATAAAACAATTTTCATTCCTTTTCTTTAAAAATGCTTCTCTGTAAGATATAGCACCTGTTAGCCTCAGTAGATTTCATGGAGACATTTGCTCAGTAATCTTCATATTGGTTGTACTTCTAAATATTCTGTGATTGATATGTTTTATACTTTCAGTTGAAAAGTAGGCTAAAAATAAATGGCAAGCTGATAGATTATCTTCTGTAGGACTTTGTTTAGAGATAAAACTTTTCTTTTTTCAATTTTAAAGCTGAAATTCCTTAATAGCGGACGTTTGGGGTTTAGTATTTGTGTGTTCATTTGGATGGATCTTTTCTAGATAGTTTTGTGTGACATGATGACATGTTGGGGGAAAAAAATGACATGTTGGGAAAAAAAAGGCAAGAGAGCCCGGACCTATTGGGGTGGAGATTTCAGAGATTTTAAGGAGTTTCAGAAGTTTTAAGTAAACAGTATTTTACATTTCTGCAAGAGTTAATCATCCATTATGCATTTTTACCGCTTCCACCCCTTTGTAAGTTGCTGGAGGTGCAAAAGGGGTGCTAATGGGCCTAAATATGATCCTCAGGCTTCATTTTTTGCATGCATTGATCTAAAATCTGTAGCAATATTTACAGCCAAATAATGTATGTTCTTACCTGCCCTCCTGCCTTTTTCAGTGGTGCTGAAGCCATTGCCTCTATTTTCTTCTTCTGTGTCCAACCTTTCTATTTTGGCTTCTTGCCAAAAATGTTCTCCATCCTTTCCTCTCTTCCCTTTCTTTTGTTCCCTCATGCCTTCCCTCGGGAGCCCCTTTTGCTTACTAGTTTCCTTTTTGCATTCAACACATCTTATACTCACATAGAGAGCCATCAAAGCCTTTGTGACCACTTCATTGCTTCTTGCAAGAATCTAAATGAAAACATCCTCAACTGATGGCTGTTCAATATCTGCTTGGATAAATCAATAAAAGGGAACCCACCACTTTCCTGGATAATTGGTTTCACTGCAAAACTGCTCTTCTGGTTGGAAGATTTCTTTTAACACTCCACATCCTAGAATGTGCCTTCCTTCAGTCCTCGTCCTGTTTTCTGAGACAATAAACAACATGTTTTGCCCTTTGGTGTAACATCCTTTCAAAGTTGCTATCATATTTCTTATTGATCATTTTCCCTCAGTCTCTCCTCCTAAGACTTAGTTTCCAATGCCCAGGATGCTATCAATGCTTTTATCTGCACCTGTTCTAGTTTCTTTGAATATTTCTTAAATGTGGCACTGATGCAAACAATTTAGAATATAATGGAATTATTACTACCTGTGATCTGGAAGTGCACGTCAGCTGATGCACCAAAAATTAACTTATATCCTGTTCCAGTTTTATAAGGAACCATTGGTCTGCACAGCAAATTCAGCCAATTGTATAGGAGTCATTGCAGACTTATTTATTATTTTTCATAGAATGGCAGAATGATACGATGCAAAGGAGCATCATAATGTGTGTTCTATAAAACTGGATAGACAAAATAAACGGGTATATCTGTTAGTCTTTTTCTATGTGGTTCAAATCAAACACCTTTTTCTTTTGGTCAGATGGTAAGGTAGCCTAAAAGTTACATCACAAAATCCTCTTTTTTCAAAAATCACCTTTAAATATGTTTATTCCAATAAAATACTTTTGGAGTAGTAGAGTAAGAGAGTTACCAGCACTTAACCTTCCCCACCCTTCACACACACACACACACACACACACACACACACACACACCAGTGGTGGGTTCCTAACTGGTTGACTACTGGTTCGCTGAGACGGTGTTGCTGCACATGCACAATTGATTGGAAACCATTCTGCGCATACGCAGAAACATGCCGGCAACAGCAGAAGAGACTGGAAAACTGGTTCGGGGGTATGGCAGACCTGGGTCGCTGCCAGTTTCAGTGACCCAGGCCACCATACCAATACAAGTTTGGCTGAACTGGTCCGAACCTGTAGGAACCCAACACACACACACGCACAGACACACGCACACACACCACACCACAGAAAATAATTTGGATTTTTCTCCCGCAAATCCTACTGCAATTACCACTCTTTTTTGTATGTAAAAATAAGGTGTTATGAATGTAGTTGACTACCACAGGAGTTTTTATACTGATGTAGTTTCTTCATTATTTTCCCTCTGCTTTTGTTCTCTTCCTAAAATTATTCATTTTACTAAATGCTTATGTGAAATGAAGATAAATAAGACAGACGTGAAGCTAAAATATAGAAAATTGTAGATATTAGTCATTTGGACTATTCATCTTTCAATAAATTGCTTGAATTGGCTCATTAGTTAAGAAAATAGGGATTTGCATTTTCTTAACCAATGCAGTAATTTTGGGAATAGCAGATCCATAAATGATTTGAAGTATAAGGGTAGGATAATAGACTTCTTTTTCCCGAAATAATTTAATGAAAAAAATGTTATAAGATGAACACCTATATAAATGTTTTAAATAAAAAATAAAAATTAAACATAGCAGTAATAATAATTTAGCTGTTGAATGTTTTATACATACAACATTAATGTAATGTTTGAGGAAAAAAATTTAACTGGTGCTAAATGAATGGGAGGGTTCGTGATAGACAACATGTCTTCCATGTATCATGTCCTGGATTCAATTCCCAGCATACCAGTTAGAGGATATTTGCAGCAAGTTTGGTAATAAAGCTCCTGTCAGCTTTTTTAAAACCGGAAGCTTCCACACTGCCACATACTTGTGCTTGGGAAATTAAGAAGGGGAGATTTAGTAGAGAGAATGTAGTTAGACATAATAGCATTCTTCTTTTCGGTGAAGGTCATGGTATTCCTGCACATGGAGGAGGAGTGGTTGAACTGATGTCTTGAGATGGGACGAATTGTGATTGGACCATGTGACGGACTGATGGGTGCAGGGGCTGGGTTTGGACTTTTGATTTACTGAGAGAAAACCCGGAACTCTCAGATTCGGGTTTTCCCAGATGTGCCAGTATAACTACTCTAATAAAAGGGAACTTTGAGAAAATGCCTGCCTGGGAGTTTTTAATTGGAATTGGGTTCTTCTGGAATGCTGACATTAACCCTAATTTTGACAGCTCCCTTAGATCTGATTGAACTGCTAATCAACTGAATAGTTGGAATTCATGTAAAGGCATTTTACTATATTCAGTCCGTAAACACTATTTACTGGAGTCCTCTATATAATTTGGTGTCAACTCAAATAAGTGCTATGCTACATCAGAGTAAAGATTTGTCTAGTCTAGCATTCTATTACAGTGGTCAAATAAATGGCAAAGGGAGCCCCAAAAGCAGATATTTTTAAATTACTTCAATATGATACTGAGGCTGCTATAGTAAACTTTATTAATGGTAGTTCTACTGTTTTTCACTTGCAGTCATCATTGTCTGAAAAAGGTCAGATATGTTAGGAAAAGTTGGATTAATCAGAACTTTTCACAGTGTGACAGAATGTCACGAACCAGGGCTTGGCTGTCATCATGTCATTTGAGCTTGCAAACATATATGCTGTTCTATTTTAGTTGATAATAGAAGTTGGGAATGGAAGAGATAATAAATGTTCTCACAGAGGAGCTTTTTCATAGGAAAGGGGATGCTGGCAAGGAGGGATAAGAAAGCTGAATGCTTATAGAAGGACTGTGGAGGAAGGAAAAATTGGTTGTTGATCATAGACAATTTTGAACTGCTGAAGCCATATTAGTTCCAGGACAGAATCTGGAGAAGACAGCTGAAGAGTTTTACATGTTTGAGGATAGCTTAAAGACTATGTAGGAAAGAAACATTTTTAAGGGATGCATATGATTTCCAGGGGAAGCTGACGAGAGCAAAAGATCAGCTTGTCACCCTGAGAGCCAGCCAGTGCAGTTATCTCCCTTACTTAACTCTAGGTATGCATATTTAACACATATTTAGTCAGTAGGTTGACTGAGGTATTCGGGAGTTGAAGTCCATACAGTTAAAAAATTGATGAAGTTGAGAAACGCCCATACGGAGTAAAAAGATAGCTTTAGAATGCTATTTAAAAGTACCGATAAATCAACTTTATTTATAATTTTATGGATGCTACTGTTTATTAGGGAGATTATAGGGTGGTGGGATAGTGTGAGGAGAAGAATGTAGCTTGGTTAGCTGCTGTAATGAAACAATGTTTGTGTTGTTTTACATGCCTGAAAATGAAACTAAAA
Source organism: Natrix helvetica (assembly GCF_964273705.1). Lineage (NCBI taxonomy): Eukaryota > Metazoa > Chordata > Lepidosauria > Squamata > Natricidae > Natrix > Natrix helvetica. The sequence continues at coordinate 212,815,043 of NC_138552.1, read as the reverse complement.
GATTTCCTTGTTTTGTTAAATGAAAAGAAAATAGTCAAAGTAGTGTGAAAATGGAAATCAGTTCTCATCAGTTCTCATGAACCTGCATACATTTACAATACATACATTAAACTCTTGTCTTGAGATTCTCACAGTAGCTAGAGGGAATAAGTAATTATTTCTCTCAAATGAAGACTTTAAATAGAAGACTACATTAATGACCACCAGAATGATAGATGATAGACTCTTGTTGACAACTTTCGAATTGCTGACAAGATCAATGCTGTGATCAGTAAAGTATGGCCTGAGTAGTGCAATTAGAGTGTGAAATCCAAATAAAATTTCTTCCTATAGGAAGAAATAATCTTGTTAATGGAGTAATTGCTAATTGTTAATAGATTAGTTAATTAGCCAGTTGTAACCTCTTAATGATTTAGACAGTGTGACATATCAATTATTTCACACTACTGTGATATACTTTGCTTCACCATTTCAAGAACAAGAAATGGGTGGTGTGTCAATTTGTAATGTGGTGATACTGAAGCCTCATCAAAGAAAAATGCTTATTCTTGACATAACTACTAGATTATGACATAACTACCGTACTCTTAACTTATTAATAATACTTCCACTGAGAATTTGATCACTAGCAATTCTCCTCAATGACAAAACATGTGGCAACATCATGATGACTGCCTCTTACAAGTGTGTAACATTGTGACATCTATAAAACAGCAGAATTTGTGTTGTTAAAATCACTACATACTATTGCCATTTTTAAAAAGTGCATGGATATTTATTGGGTTAGGTGCTGTTGTACTGGATTCAATGCTGGAATCTCTGTGTCTACTACCATTCTTTTTAGCTAGTTGCCCCCATCTGTTATAGAGCCACCATACCCTTGGTCAAGAATTCTGATTCTATTTTTTTTAGAAATATACCTAATCAAACTTTGAAATAAAATTTGGCAGTAGAATTTTATTTTCTCTCTCTCTCTTATCCTCTTTCAGTGTCTTTTAAATTGCAGGCAGTGGGCATAGTTTTGGGGATTAACAAGTGGAGCAAAATGCTAAAAATAAATACAATTGCAAATTGTTAAATTTGAAAAGACGTTTGGAAATACATCAAAATTTGGTGGGAGTAAGAAATTCAGACCAGGATGCAAGGCCATATTACATCTATAGCCCTCTCCATCCTTTCCAGTAAAGGCAGGATATGTTCATGTGAAGAGTGACTCATGTATTAAGAAAGCAATTAGCTTTTTTTTAAAAAAAAATCTTGCAACTAAGAAAAGCATAAACCCCTTATATTGAAAAGTAAGGCAAGCATAAAGCAAAAGCAGGACAAGTGGATGGAGGTTTGAAAGTAAAATACTGCAATGAATAACACAATTTACTATAAACTGTTGCTCTTGCTAATGTTCATTTCTTTCAATACAAATACATCTGTTCTAATTAGTCCTGCAAGTTTATTTTTTTCCCCTTGATTTGCAAGAATGAGAAGGGTTGCATTCACCACCTGCCTGTATAATTATTCTGAACTCTAGGCGGAAAATAAAACATCATTAAAGAAGCTCCTTTATGGAAGCCAAATAAAGCCCTAGAAAAGAATTTGTGCCATACTGCCGAGTCGGTAGCATAATATACTTGATAAGTAATTTTTGGGGATGATGGATTGGATGCAAGATTCTTTGGGTGATTGCCATCCCCATTATAATAAAAGCCTATTGTGTTACTGATTTTTTTTTAAAATAAAATTATTCTTAAGACATGTTCTCAAAAATAGGTTTTGAATATGAAAGGAAATGGAACTGAAAAATCAAATTTATTGGAATTTCTGAGTTGAAATTTCATCTGATTCAAGTGGTTATATGCCAAACAATATCTCTACTAAAACAAAACATTCTCTATCAGGTTATTTCACTAGATAGTTAAGTGTCATGAAATTAAAAACTATTTCCATCACTTTTCACCAGTTAATATTATAATACTTGCCTAGAGAGTGTACAAATAGACATATTAAAGCAATTCCAATTATTCTGAAAGGTCAGTTTCATACTTTGAACACCAGGCAAATAACTATAACATTTATGGCTAAACAACTGCCTTTGTTCCACTAATGAAAAATAAAAGAATAGAAGGCATTTTTTTGCAAATTGTAGTTATCAGTACACTTTTCATTGGTTTTCAATTAATATATCTAAATAAACTTCAGTAAAAGGCAAGGCACAAATGCCACCCAAGATTTCAGCTAATAATGCCTTTCCTGTCACTAACCCAGCTGACCTGTCACAGCTTTTTCTTCAAGTTTTTTCTTTTTTGCAATTCTGAAAACCTCCAAAGTAATTGGTATTTCATTTTAATGACTAGCATTTAAATAAGGCTTTTTCAATTTCCTCATTTTCTTTTGTGTTAACTTTCAGAATAGGCAGCCTAAAATTTTTGCTTTGTACATCTAGTTGCATTTAATTACTTTACAGGTCTATTTCAAAGCATAGGAATAGAAAGGTACTTATATTTCTGGTTTGTTTATTCTAATATTATTTTGGAATAAATCACATATATATGTACAATATATACACTATCATTTATCAGGTACCCAAATACTATATAATAGAGTAAATTGACTCTATTCTGAATTTAAGGTAACCCACAAAAAGGGAAATTAGATTGTCTCTTTATTGACCTATATTTCTACATATGCATATACACAGAAATAAAAATTGTACGCAATACAGCTTCCCCATTTTATTAATCAAGATTATCAGCTGCAACTGAAAGTAATTGTGGAAATGTATTTATTGATTTATGGGTCTAAGTATTTGTACAGATAATATAGATGTATGTTATATCAAAACTTATTCTCCTGACAAAAAGAATAGAGGTAAGACCCCCCCAAAAAAAGAAATATTTTCAACATTTATTTTAATTTTAAAAAATCTCTCTTTGATATATCGTAGCCTATGTCTCACACAGCCACTGTCAGACTGAGGAACACTCCATTCAAAACACATTCTCCTTCCATCTCCTAGCATGAATGAATGAATGAATGAATGAATGAATGAATGAATGAATGAATGAATGAATATGGAATGAGGGAAAAGCACAGCTGCATTGGGGACGGAGAAAAAGAGAAAGGAGACAACAAACTGAGGAGATCAGCAAGGGTAATGGAAGGGGGGGGGGGGGAGAGAGAAAAGAGAGAAGCCCAGATTAGACATTACAAAAAAGTTACATTTATCAGGCAAACTACCCCATTCAAGTGACAGACTAATCTTCAAAGTATTCATTTTTTCAGCAGCCATGGTTGCATTAATTTGTACTCTTATTTACTCTCTGAGTTTTAACATCTTTTTAATTTGTGTAAACTAATCCACTCAATCCAGTTCAAGATGTGGGGAGAAAATCTCATTTTTCAATGAATAGAGGACATATTTTGCAAACTTTAAAATTAATCCTACATTTAGAAGTTGCCTGTCACTTCTTTGGGAAAAAGATTGGTGCAGGTTGAAAGCTTTTCAAGCCACAAAATAAAAGATATATGCTGGATTTAATGTTTAGTTATATTTGTGTACATTTATGTACATAGCTGCATGTCGAACATGGTTTGGCTTAATCATACGTGAAGTACATCAGTCTCTGATCCATTTGTGTATCTCTTTCACTTTAAATCACATAGAAAAATCCATCGTGAGATGTTAATGATGCAGTTTCAGACTGCATGATGTTTATATGTCCACCATTTATGCTATAATCCCTAACAGTGACTGTGATACCATAGTTGCATTTTAAATTTAATAAGAAACTATTCATAGTCACTAATTCTTGTCATCTTCTACTGACATTGGCATATAATCAGCATTCTTCCACTGTATCAGTGTCCATAGGAACTGGCTACTTGCATCATGCCACAAGTTTCTTCCCTTTTGAGCATGAGTATAACATAATACCACACATAGAAAAGGGGCAGCCTTGTACTGAAATCAGTCTGATCTTAGCCACCATGGACATTGCTGTGTTGCCTCCAACCCAGGATAACCTCCCTGGTTTATAGAAACCACCCCCTTCAAAAAGGAAGAAAGATAGAGAGAGAGAAAGAAAGAGAGAGAAAAAGAAAACAAAGAAAAAACTAAGATTATGTGAATGTTTCTCCTTTATTGAGTAGTTATGTACAACTGTACAATTTTTACTGTAAACTCTGCAGGGCAGAATAAACTTTTTGTCCCTCACAACATTACAAATATTAGTGCTGCATAGCCACCATGTTATCTTTTTCCTTAGTTATTTCTTATTAAATATTCCTACCCAGAACATAAACACTGGGATTATTGCATAAAATCCTGTAGGTCTGTTTTGCTTCTCTTTCTTTTTTTGAAGCTTCTGCTTCTTGTAACAACTGTCTCCGTGTTTCCTGAATATGTGTGATCTATGCTCTTATAAATACTTTGAAGAGAAAGAGTGTTCCTCCCATGACTTTGAAATTTTGGTGTTTTGCTTTGCAGTTCCTAGGTTTTGTTTGAATTATATGCCTTCATTACAATTAATTGGTTCCTATGTGTATACTGGCTGAATATATCACTGCATAGCAACAGACATAAATACATACATACTACACCTGCATAAAAGGAAGGGAAAAAAAGATGTGGTTAAAAAAATGCTGCCCTCACACTTCTGCAGGTTTCGATTCAAATTGAAACAAGTCTTATTAGTGATTTCTTTGCAATTAAGGTTGTAATTTTAATTAGTCATGACATCTGAGTGCTTCATCTGTATACCCAAGGTGGAAATAAAGTAAAAAGATATGACGTTCCCAAGCAACTTTGTTTGACAAGATTGAAATGGTAGATGCCCATTTATAAAGAGGCAGCAGGGGTTACCTTGAAGAAAAGTGAGCAAAAAATCTGCCTCTAATTTGTATTGTTCATTTTTCATTAAAATGAATGTGTGAAAAACAATTAGATTGAATGTCTGGTGGTTTGAACTACTGTCTCTCTCCCTCAAGATGAGCTTTATTACCAGTTAGCATATTACTAGATTCTGTATCTTCAAGAGAGAATTGGTTGTGTTCTTAACACAATAGAAGTGTCATTTGGGATTTTTTTTTCTCCATTGCAAGTGGTTTGCTGGAGAATGAAGATATTCAATCATAATAGCATCATTTTTCTGTTTTAAGCACCTTTGTAATTTGGCTAGCATATCTACTTGAAATGCATTATGAACACTCCATCAGAGAGAAGATTGTGTGTTTGTTTCATTACAATACAATATTGTTTCAATCGCCTTGCATCACTTGGACAGTATCCATCGCCAGGCATCATAAATAACCGTGTTACAGAAATGGAGGAAGTAAAACCTGTAAGTTCACAAAACTCCTAAAAGAACCCCACCCATTCATACAAAACCTAAAATAAGTACAATACCTCATTAAAGCTTATTTAGAAGCTTGGTATTCTTAACGTATTTCCCTCACATTTCCTCAATTTCACTTACAGTGAATAGGTTCACACATTGTGATAAAATCTAATCATTGATTTGGTTTTAGCAATTTGTGTAAATACTGCCACTGCAGTGTTAAACAATAGCATATTTAAATGGTTGTCCACCATATTAAAACTAAGCAAGTGTTCATCACATTAGCCCTAAGCAAACTATGGCTCAGCAGAGGGATGAAAATTATACTAAATGCTTCCCTCTATACCTGATTTGCCATTTCTTAGACTCCTGACGTGTAATGCTACACAATCATACAGTTTAAGTACTAGCCCAGGGTACAGAATTTCACATAAATACAATTTATCCACATGTCCGTATCATGTTGAAACAAGGCTTTATTTTCTCTTAAACATCAATTTCAACATTATCATACAGGTAATCCTCCACTTATGACCACAATTGGGCCTGGAATCTCGGTCACTGAGCAAAAAAGTTGCTAATAAGATGGCGTACGACCACACTTCACTCAATGATTACAAACCAGCTCTACCATTTGTGGTCATTAAGCAGACTTCTGGTGAAAGGAAAGGGCCTGGTCTCTGGGATGTGATGGGGTCAGAACCCCAGTGTTTCACCACACCTGGGAGGCCAGGGTCCTCTCCTCATCCACACTGGAGAAAATTCAGATCCTGATGTTCACTTAAAGTGTTCTCCTCTACTGAACACTATTATTCTGAAAGGCTCAGAACAATGGCATTTGCTAGTGGGTTTGTTCCAAGACTTTCCGAATAATGCCTTTTGATAAATCAAGGTTGATTCAGCCTTTCATCCTTCCGAGGTGGGTAAAATGAGGACCCAGATTGTTGGGGGCAATATGCTGACTCTGTAAATCGCTTAGAGAGGGCTGTAAAAGTACTATGAAGTGGTATATAAGTCTTAAGTGCTGTTGCTATTTTAACAAATGCCATTGTTTCTGCTTTTCCGGAGTAGGGAACACTAGAAAACTCTAGCATTCTGAGCCTTCCAGAATAATGGTGTTCACTAGTGTTTTTTGCCATATTACTTCCATGCCTCTAGAGGGGGGAAGATTTTCCTTTCCTGCATGAAGTGGAGGGAATTCTGTCAATGTGCTGGGGAAATGGGCCTCAAATCCACCTTGAATGTCCAAAGTGTATTTTATAGACTACTACAGACTGTGTATAAGTCTTCTTCTCCTATTAAGCAATAAATAAATGATTGAATGACCTCCATTTACTAATCATACTCATCATCTGCTGATGACATTAGGATGTCGTATCAATATATTATGGGGGCTGCATGAAGACACAAACATTTCCCTGAATGGCACAAACAACGTTTTTATGACATTCTCCATGATTCATATGAACATTCTGATATCTTTAGAGCAGTGTTCTCAACCTGTGGGTCGGAACCCTTTGGGGTCGAATGACCCTTTCACAGGGGTCACCTAAGACCATTGGAAAACACATATTTTCGATGGTCTTAGGAACCGAGACACCAATTTTATGGTTGGGGGTCACCACAACATGTAGAACTGTATTAAAGGGTCGCGGCATTGGTAAGGCTGAGAACCACTGCTTTAGAGCGTGTTTTCTTTTTCTTATGACATTTTAAAAAGGTGTTCTTGATTACCTCTTACCAAGTTGTTCTTGGTGTTCTCATGATAAGAAAAAAATAGATTCTTGCCGATGAAAGATCTGGCTCTTAGATTTGGAAAAGATTCCAAAGAATATTTTAAATTTCTCGCTAAAGAAAATGCAAAATACCTTGAACCTTAATCCTAACCCTATCTGAAAAGAAATTGGAGGAAACAGAAGAAAGACTGACAGCAGCTAATAGAGAGCTGGGGGAGGCAATAGTCCATTTAGAATTAGAGCGATCCTCTTTCTATTTTAGATTTCAGAACATAATAGAGACAAAAGATGAGGATCTACCAAAACTCATGAGCGATCTTCTAGATGACCAACTGCAAATGGACGAAAGTGAACTGAGGAACAATATTGATGAAATCTATAGAGTGCATACTAATTATGTACGGATATAGGTTGCCCCATGAAAAACATATAAGATTTGCAAAAAAAGCTGTCAGAGACGAAATTTACAAAAGAACAAGGAACGAACAGCTTGTCCATAAAGGAAAAGAAGTCATAACCCTTAAACAAATACCAAAGAGAATCAGAGAGCAAAGAAGGAACTGCCAATTCCTCTCTACACAACTTATAAAATAATGTTCCGCTGGTTGATACCGGAAGGCATGTTAATATCCTGGCAAGATAAGAAAATAAGGATTGACACCATAGAGAAAGCCCGGGAATTCTATGGACACTACATAGAGGGAGAATCAGACAACAGAGAGGAGTTGGAAACCCAAAGATACAAAGAAAGGAGGAATTGCAGCATATATAAAGGACTGGCCAAAACCTAAACAGGTATGCGCAGATGAAGAGGGAAGAACATTATTAATACAAGTATCAATAAAACAAAGAAGAATATTAATTGCAGTCATATATGCACCAAACACGAACCAGAAAGAATATTACAGTAAACTACATAAATGGATTGCAGAACTGGAACTGGATAACATATGTCTATTAGGGGACTTCAATGCGGTGGTAGATCCAAAGAAAGACTATAAAATGGATAATAAAAAAAATTATGAAAGGAGAACTCTACTAATCAATCCACAGAAGAGTCAATACACATTCTTTTCAAACCCCCATAATTCATGGTCCAGGATCAACATGATGTGGATGGATCCAGAAATGGAGAAGGATGTAGAAGAGGTAGAAATAACACCGAACATGTGGGCGGACCATAACCCATTAATAATCAAATGGAAAGGAGAAGCAAAAAGGAAAAAGAGATGGACCATGAATCAGAGGGTTGTAAAAAAAAAGAACTATGTACAGTATGTGGAAAAAGAATTAGCCTTTTTCCTAAAGGAAAACTGGAATGAACAGACAACCATTCAAAACCTATGGGATACAACTAAAGCCTATGTGTGAGGCATTATGATAGCATATACAATAAGAAGAAACAAATATAAAAAGAAATGATATACAGAGCTCCAAGAGAAACTGGGGAAATTAGAATATAAACTCCAGAAAGAACCTCAAAACAAAGAAGAAAAAGAAGAAAAAGAAATAATTAAACATAGATTTAGCTTAACTACACAAGAAGAAGTGGCCCAGAAAATTAGATCAGGTAGGCAAAATTATTTTTAAAATGGCAATAAACCGGGGAGATGGCTAGCCTATAAACTAAAAAAAGAGAAAGAAAATAATTAATACAGCAACTAGAGGATGAAGAAGGAGCGATACAGCACCAAAAGGAAGGGGAAAAAAAGTATAGCAGTAAGATACTTCCAAGCATTGTACTGCTGAGAGGAAATAAAAGAGGAGGGTATTAAAAGATATCTTCAGAGGAGGAATCTTCCAACCCTACTGGAAACAACAAAAGAAACATTAAATGAGAAAATAACGAGGCTAGAATTAAAAAGGGCAATCAAAAACAAAAAAAATAACAAAACCCCAGGCCCAGACGGAATTCCAGCAGTATTTTATAAAAAATTGCAAAAATCATTAGAGAACATGTTATTAGAAATGTATAATGAAGTATTAGAATGAGCTAAGACACCAAAATCCTGGATGGAGGCACTGATAACACTAATTCCCAAAGACAACGCTGAAAAACAAAAGATCCAAAATTATAGGCCAATCTCACTGCTAAATGCTGATTATAAAATATTTATGACAATAATGGCGGAAAGAATTAAAAATATATTAAACAGAATCATATACCCAGACCAAAATGGATTTTTACCCAACAGACACATAAAAAACAATATACGAACAATAATGGACATATTAGAATACTACGAGATACATCCAGGAAAACAAGCAGCATTGATATTTATTGATGCACAAAAAGCATTTGATAACCTGAATTGGGATTTTCTTATAAATCAATTAGCAGTAATGAACTTCAGAGAGAAATTTATCGGGATGATCAGAGCAATATATTCGAGTCAGAGGGCAAAAGTAATACTAAAGTGGGAAGCAACAGAATATTTCAGCATAACCAAAGGGGTAAGGCAGGGATGCCCTCTAGCCCCCCTGTTATTTATCCTCTCATTAGAGGCATTGGTATTACAAATAGGGCAAAATAAGGACATAAAGGGACTGAAAATTAGAACACAGGAATATAAAGCGCAGGCCTTTGCAGACGATCTAGCATTTATCATAGAGGAACCCTAGAAACTGGATTAAAACTATTACAAGATATAAACCAATTCGGTAAAGTGGCAGGGCTTAAAATACATAAAGAGAAAACTAAAATATTAACTAAGAATTTAACCAAAAGACAAAATGAAGAACTGGAGGAGAAACTGGGAATTTCGAGAGCCAAGAAAATTAAATATTTGGGAATATGGCTATCGGCAAAATGTATTACAATAAAAGAAGATAATTACAACAAACTGCTACGACAGATACAAAAAGATTTGGATAATTGGACTAAACTACAGATATCACTAATTGGCAGAATCTCAACAATCAAAATGAATATACTACCCAAATTACTCTATCTTTTTCAAACAATACCGATTAAATTAAAGAAAAAAATTTTTGAACAGCTAAATAAAATGGTATCCAAATTTATCTTTTTAGGGAAAAAAATAAATTAAATACAAACTTCTACAAGATAGTAGAAACAAAGGGGGCTTTGGCCTCCCAGATTGGGAGCTTTATTATCAGCCCTAACATGGCTAAAGGACTGGATTCAACTAAAAAATAGAAGAATCCTTATGCTAGAAGGACACGATCTCCAACTAGGCTGGCACGGCTTCCTCTGAGAGGGAAAGAATAAATCTCATTCCTACTTTCAGAGACATACAGTAAGGGATGCTCTGTTTAGGGTCTGGGGAAAAAAAACACTACCTGAAAATCCCAATCTGGTTATCAACCATGGAGGCAATGACATATCCAAATATTATAGCCTTCAGTAAAATGGTAAGATATGCAGAGCTCTTAGATGAAAAAGCAGAACTAAAATCAGTATAAAATCTGAAAGCACATGGAATAAATATGGAATGGTGGCCCTATCTACAAATTAAAACAAGATTTAAAAAAGATCGGGAACAATACGGAATATACGAGAAACAAATGGAATTAGATAAAATATTACTAGGAACGGGAGGAAAAATGATCACTAGATTATATAATTTTCTTTTAAAATATAAAATATAAAGGAGACAATGATTAGCTGGGGAAGAAATTATGGCCATAATATAGAGTTAGAAAAATGGGATAAACTGTGGGAAAGAAATTATAAATTTACGACGGCAGTAGCTTGCAAAGAAAATCTCTATAAAATGTTTTATAGATGGCATTTGCTTCCAGCGAGATTGGCCAAAATGTACCCAAATTTATCCCCTAAATGTTGGAGATGCAGCCACAAGCCTGGAACATTCTTATCACATGTGCGGACGTGTCCCATCACAAGGAAGTACTGGTGCAAAATCCAGAAATGGTTAGGAGAAATTACTGAGTGAAAAATAGAACTCAAACCAGAAGCATTCTTATTAGGACTACTAGATCAAAAAATGGACAAACAATCTCAATACATAATCATACATGTACTCACTGCAGCCAGGATTGCCTTCGCACAAAACTGGAAAAAAATCAATACACCCTCAGATGAAACTACAATCAGGAAAATACTTGAATGCGCAGAAATGGATAAAATGACAATAGAACTAAAAGAAAGAGAAGAATCGGACTTCTATAAAGTATGGAATAAAATGTACAAGTGGCTAGAAATCAGAAGCCAAAACAGAAAATAGAGAATACAAATATATGGAGATACAAATAATGAATATTATTATAAGCTTTAATATTATGTTTGCTACATTATAGGACAAGATTATAGTGATAGGAAGGCAATGCAGAAGGGAGAATTATAAAAGCTAAGAAGGAAAACCGATATAGAAAGTTGTAAAATTACTGTATATTGTTATGTATGTTCTGTGTTTTGTTTTGTCTTATTTTGTTTTTTTTCCTTGTGTCTTCCTTATTGTTCTTAAAGATTAAAACATTCAATAAAAATTATTTTTTAAAAAAGAAAAAAAAAACAGATTCTTGCCGATGAAAGATCTGGCTCTTAGATTTGGAAAGGATTTCAAAGAATATTATAAATTTCTCACTAAAGAAAATGCAAAATACCTTGACTAGGATCTTCTATGATCATCTTTGATTATTCCTCCTTGGAAGTATTAGAGCAGTGTTGGCCACCTTTTCGGCACCGAGTGCTGAAACGGTATCACACACATGCCAGAAACCCAAAGAGCAGCCACCCAGTGCTCATGCGTGCTCTGGGAAGATGTTTTTCCAGTTTCCAGTGCACACATGCGCACTGGCCACCTGGTCTTCTGGTTTCTGGCACGCATTCACACATGAAGACCAGCTGGCACTGGAAGATCATCTTCCCGGCTCACGCATGTGCACTAGGTGGCTGCTCTTCTAGTTTCTGGTGCGCCCGTACATGTGAAGACTAGCTGGCCAGCGAGTTGGAATCCAGAAGAGTAAAGGGCAACAGCTTGCGTGCCTGGAAAGATGGCTCTGTGTGCCACTTCCAGCATGCATGCCATAGGTTCACCATCACGGTATTAGAGGATAGGATCACTGAAACTTCAGATCCTTCTTTGGATGGAAAGGGGGGGTATAGAATGGAATTTGGGGGTGGACATTGGGTAGAAGAAAGCGCAGAAGACAGGAATGCCAGAATACTATATATGGCTTCACCATGAATATTATTGACTGAACAGTTAGCTGGGTTCGGTCTACATACTTGCTATCCATAAATCATGTTTTGCAAAATACAGCAGTTAAGATATATGTTGCACTAAGTCAAGATTAAGCAAACCACAATAAAGTAATATGTAAATCCATCCATGGATTTTTCATGGGGCCAAGTCAGTAATACATGGAATACCTGTGTTCCTTTTTAGTAACTCTGATGAATGAAGATAATATTTTCACATTTCATTTTTTTAGGACCATGTAAGAGTTTTGTTTTGTTTAAAAGTAAATTAGCGGAATACATTGCTGTTACCTAATTGTGTGGGTGGAAATGAACATCTGTCTTTAATTAAATAAAGTTTGCAGTGTTAACTGGTTCTGCAGAATACAGAATTACTAAGGGGAAAATGATACTCCAGAGCAGTGTATATTTCTGTAAGCAACTTGCTGAAGAAAATACCTGGAAGTCTTCAAAAATATATCACGACACTGCATTAAATCTGTCATTCATGTCAAGCTAGTAATTTATTTTTTACAGAAAGACTTTTCATTTTGATTGTGATAAGGAGAAAACAAGAAAGTGCATACCTTTGCATACAGATGATAACAGATCATGGGTGTTTTCATTTCAGATTCTGTTTGTCTGTCTTACATAAATGTATTCCTCTCTAAGCTAAAATAAAATTCCGCTCCTTTGCGGAAAATATTTATTACTATTTTTTAATATGTAAAAATATTTTGCGTAGAACACTTGGCATTTTTTTTTAAAAAATTCTTAAACAATTTTATATGGCTATGTTCTTTACAAAAGTGACTGTATTCAGTCTACAAGTGTTAAAAAAGAACAATTTAACAACAATTATAGAACTAGGTCTCAAACACAAATTGACTTGATAAAAAAGAATATTAACCAGCAGAGCTTGCTATTTCTACAGTCAAATGTCTGGGAGAAAGCACAAGTCTTTGATGCCTTTTGAAACACTAAGGCTGAGGCCATCTAGGTATCTAGAGGGATACTGTTCCATAGGGCAGGTAATTGCTGTCAAGAAGGACTGACTGAGATGCAAAAAATTGACTGTTTAATGAAAGGAACCAGGTACATGACCTCATTGTTAAATCTGACAGGATGAGTAGAGACAATGGGAGAGAGACAATCCTGTAAATATCACAATCGCATAGTCTGAAGTAGCACAGTCCAAGTGCTGTTAAGCCGGTTATGCTCGGAGTATGGTGGCAGCGGCGGCGGCAGCAGGGCTGTGCCGCCTCTGCTGCCACCCTGGCTCAGGCCTCAGGAGAGCTAGACATGATGAGGCTGGGAGGCATGCTAGCTTGAGGCAGAACAAGTGCTCACGTAACCTCTCTTTCCAGCCAGGCAGAGCGCCATGCGGCTTAGCGCCTTTGGGATATTACTGGGTCAGTGAGTGGCACTCTGCCCGGCTGAAAAGGGGCATTGCCAGGTGGCTGCTCGTGAGAGCAGCTGCCTGGCAACCCCCCGCTCCAGCTGGGCACAGCGCCATCCACTAACCTAGCGGTATCCCAAAGGCATCAAGCAATGTGAGTTGCCTTTGTCCCCCCGTCCCCGGGTCCTGCAGCTTTGCGCTTTCAGGATGTTGCTAGGTTGGTGAGTGGTGCTCTGCCTGGCTGGAGGGGGGGGTTGTCCAGGGGGCTTATTATTGGGGGGAGGGCATATATTTTTGCACGGTAGCAAAGAAATTATCAGCCTCTTTGGACCATAGACTGAGAGGAACTGGGCAAAAGGAGTAGAGGTGTGGTTGCAACACTTTCTCTCAGTCTATGGACCAATCAGCACTGATAACAGCCCAACTGTACCACCTCCCCCTCCCTGTCTTGGAGAACTACCTGTATTTGGTTGTGATGTGGCATATGTTACATTTGTAATTTTAGAGCTCAGGGTAGGAGGGTTTTGAATTGTTATCCACCACTAAACCCCCACTGCCTCATGTTTTGTGTGTGTGTGTGTGTGTTTGCTTCAGTTTTTAGCTCCTCCTGACTACCTGAATTAATCACTCCATTTTTCTTCACAATATTTTTTGGAAGCAGTTTGCCCTTGACTTCTTCCTAAGGCTAGGAAAGAGAGAGATTGGCACAAGCTCATTAAGCTCACTATGTGCTTAAGGCAGAACTAGAACTTACGGTCTCCTGGTTTCTTCTTTGGTGCCTTAACACAGAACAGGGTCCCTTTGCCTGAATTAGTCCCTATATTTTTTTCGGCAAGATTTTTGGGAAGTGATTTGTCCTTGCCTCCTTCCTAAGATTAAGAGAAAGGAATAATGACCCAGGATCATCACTCACAGTCTCCCAGTTTCTAGCCAGGTGCCTTAACCACTGTACCGAATGGACTCTCTCCCCATGTATTCCTATACAACTATTCATAATAATAAGAAAAATATTGTTTCTTATTGTGCTTTGTGAAAAGGTGTTTTGCAAAAAGGGAATCTATTTGTGCTCAGAATCCATTGTTATTCTACTCATTCCTGAATATGTGATTACTTAGTTCATGGTGGCTGAGTAATCAACAAAGGATATGTTATCTAACATTTTATGTGGTCAATTCAAGTTCCCATAGCATTTTTCACGAACTTTCTTGAAAATTACTACGGAATTAACTGTCTGTTTGCAAAATCGAAGAAGCTTATTCCAGCTGCAATGCTGGGCAAGTGTGCAAGTGTTTTGAGCATGTAAAGATAACATTTTCTCATTAATGTTGCGTTTATTGTGGAATTAAAATCTGATAGCCAATCTTCAACACTGGATGATGACAGTTCATGATCCTTTTTTAAAAGTTATGCCTTTTCTGTAAACTAATGAGCAAATCAATCAAGAGATATTAAGGACTTTCAAGCTATTTATGCCAGGGAATATATCTCTTTTTCACTCACAAAGCTACAAATTAGCAAACTCATAAATCAGAGGAGAGGCAGTAGACACTGGTGCTAGCCAAATTAGGAACTGAGTGATTCCACGGGGGGGGGGGGGAATAATAATAATGAAAATAAACAGGATTGTGTTAAGTAAAATAGGGTCACATCAATAACCAAATGAAAGCGTAATAGCAAGCTAGATTGTCAGTGTGCATTTGAAATGGAGCAGAAAAATGACATTGCTGCAAGACAAACATGGTCAAATGTAAAGTAATAATTTGTGCCTTATGGCCACATGTGCGGTCTTTTCAAGAAATATAGTTGCAATTGTATTGATGGGTTTATCCCTAGAGGCCCAAGCATTGCTACATTTGATATAGCAAATGAAGCTTACACAGTCTGTTGTTACTGGTTACTGGAGGAGCAGAGGGAGGATGCAATATGTATTAAATTGTTGCTCTATTACATTATAAAACTGACAGGATTGTTAAACAAATGAGTAAATGCAATAGAAAACAGTTATGGTCATAACTTTTCTTCCAAATACAAATATATATGTGTGTGTGTGTGTTTGGATGTGTGAATTTATATCTACAGAGTTCACTCTTGCAGATTACTGAAATCTGCTTCCAGATTACCGTGGTTTTCAAAGCAAGTCTCTGACTCTTGGATGTTCCTCCCTCTTTTTTACCTTTTGTCAAAACATTTTTTTTTTCATATCCTTTATTGAACATACAGATTCCTTGACTGGTGTGCATCATTTTCCCCTCCCACTTTCTCCTTTGGCATGACAGCAATAAGTTTGGTATATAAAATAGAAGTACTCTAAGAATAAATTGAGTTTTCAAGTCCTGCACCATCTCCATATTGGAAGTAGCAAGTGCTTTCAGTAGTGGAAGAACAAGCAATTGGTTTTATGCCAAATTTAAATTGTTCCCACAGTCCCTCTTTGAGGGAGATGGGATGGTTTTAGAAATGTGAAATATAAACAAACAAACAAACAAATAAATAAATCTCAAGAATGATGCACCATAGAGAGGAGTTTAAACACTTAAACCATAGAGAGGAGTTTAAACACTTCATTTAGAGAGAAACAATGAGACATAACATTCCAAAAGCAGGCCATTTTATCTTTTATCAATATTTATTTTAACAAATGTTTAGCATACCATTGCTAGATTTATTTTTAGATTTATGCTATAAGGGAGACGGCATTAATTGTGAATGCGTACACAGCGCACATTTGGTGTGCATGCAAAGAGTGTGCACAAGCAAAGCCCGCGCACAAGCAAAGCCCGCTCACAAGCAAAGCGCATGCATGAACGAATAGGCAGTAACGCCAGCTAAAACCCACCCCTGAAATTCTGGGAAGTTCTTGAAATCAATTCAAGACCAAGAATGAGCTGTAATGAATGAGGGGGGGGGGGGAGCATACTGTAATATGCTCTTCCAGTGTTGGATCAGGAGGCTTAAGTAATAAGGTATCTTGGTTTGGAGAATCTTTACTCCAGAGACTGTGAATGAACTGAGCTTTGAAGTTAGAATAAATAAAAATGCTGAATTCAGCGTGTGAATTTTTTTTTTAAAAAAACCCTTTCTTTACATATTACTAGACTTTGCAAATCAAGTAATTGAATGTTATTAATAATATATCTTTAGTCACTGGGTTAAAATGTAAAAGATGTTGAAGGAAAAAAGTGTTCTCTGGAGAAATTTTAAACCAGTTAGTAATAACCAGTAGCTGTAAAATTGGTACAAAGATTTGTAGATAATTAGCTAAGAGAATGATAAGACCATATGGCTAGGCATTATGTGGTGCTTTTTTTGTGTGGGGAAAAAAGTGACAGAGCAGGCTTCCCCCCCTAATTAATTTGTGTTATCCTTTGATTTATGCAATGTGTTCCATACTAAACTGAAATGTAATTTGTAAATTAATGTAAATATATCAACAGTGTTGGATTATCTTAGACAGTGTTTATATTGCCAGATGGAAAAGCTGGTGGGAGACTATTCTTTATCTAATTGCAGGCAGCAGAAGACCTACTTGCATTCGATTTTAGTCTGTTTTTGGTATTGTGCTTTTATTTTCTGTTTTTTTGCAATGACCTTAATTGATTTATTGAGACAACAGTTTCAGAAATTAATATTCATGTGACAAAGTCTAAAGTGCTTTCAATGAATGGATTCTATGCCCAGCATAATTTGTCATCCATGAAAAATTGTATGTATGTTAATAAAATAAGCATATAGGTTTTTTTTTGAAAGAACAGTATTCTAGAAGGAAGAGTATATGTAAAAAATCTGCTTTATCTTTTTATCCTTGCATGAAGGGGGGGGGTATAGTTAATTAGGAAATGAGGCATTGCATTCAATTTAAATATCCTTATCTATCTATCTATCTATCTATCTATCTATCTATCTATCTATCTATCTATCTAATCATTTTACATATTGTTTCAGTTGTTTGTAATTTTTGTTAAATTAATTTTTGTTGAATCTGATTCTGAATCTTTTATTCTAGAACTTCTTGCTATAATAGGGGTGTCAAACTGGATTTCTTTGCGGGCCGGATCAGCATTGAATTCTCCTGCATGGTCTGACGGGCGGAGTGGGGGGGAGACAGGAGGGATAGCACCCTGCTGGCCAAAATAGGGCATGGGGGGGATGCCTGCAGCCCCCTCTGCCCCATTTTTGGCTGAACAGCCTCCTGCAGTACTTTACTGGCCAAAACGCCCCCCTCTACCTCATTTTCAGCCTCCCTGGCCACCAGCAGCACTCTGCCGGAGGCCTTGGCCTCCGTACAGCCCCTTTTCGGCTGGCAGAGTGCTGCTGGAGGATTTAAGCACCCTAAAGGCTGGATCCGGCCTGCGGACCTTTTGTTTGACAAACCTGGTTTAAGTACCTTTCTGGAGCAATTAAAGCATTACAGATATAGGTTGTATATACATTTCTACAGGTGTGGTTTAATTAGAGAAAAATGAATTAATAATTATGTATGTGTATATGTACTCAGTATATTAATATCTATTTATAAATCCCCTCCTTTAGAGAATATTATTCAAAGAGAGAACATGTTACTAGTGTTAATTATATTTTTGGATAAGGTATTTTTCTTTCTTATTAAATGGTGATGAACTTTCAGGCTAAATGGCTACAGGTTAGTTTTCTGATATCCTGATGTTTCACCCACAGCTGTGATCAGCATCTTCAGAAGTGAAGTGACCCTCTGAGTAATACAATTCTCAGTTGTTTTGTTCTGGCTCTTTCGTTTGAACTAATTGGATCATTTTGTGGCAGTCAGTGAACGATGGTTAGTCCTGATTGGCAAACACATTAAATTATTCATGTTAATATGATAATCATATTAATATTAATTATAATATTACATATGACTGCATAGAGAAGCCATTGAGATTCATCAAATTTCTAATAGCTTTAACAAGGAAGAGAATCCGAAGGTTAACAAAGTCTAGATCCTGGCTTTATACTAATAACAAACAGATCTTAATTAATCACCAGGAAAGGAAATCTACAGCAGTCTCGCTTGGAGAAACACTTAGCAACCATCTATTTCATCAGGAAATAACTTATTTTTAAATCGGGACCAAATATCTTTCTCTGACTCCCATAATACAATCCAGTGAGATCAAACAACAATTGGAACAACGGAGAATTATGCTACTAAGTGATTCATTTCACTCAGAAGCAGTCCAAATAATCATTATCATTTAATTGACTCTGACCATGAAAATCTACAACCATGATATTATTGTTTTTCCTATTTAGAAAGTTGTTAATGATGAGGATAACTAAAATGCTGACTGCAGAAAAATTCTAGAAGTTATCTCTATGAATTGTTTTCCACTAAATGTGTTTAGGATTCAGATATCTCTGAATTACTTTCCAGTAAATGTGTTTAACATTAATATTTCCTCTTCAAAAAGCCTACTTATATGAAATGTAACTCATTAGCATTTAATAAAGCAATAACTTTATTTCTTGGAGAAAAAATTGCAAATCATAAACCACATTCTTGATAGTGTTATGCTAATGGGCAACCAAAATAAAGAAATAAGGAATGTATACAGTTTATGTAGATTCAGTCTACATGTTCTTTTTAGATCCTGGATCTGCTGACTGCTTTGGTGCCATAATCCTGTCCAGATATTAGTTTTCTCCCAGGAATCCACACTGCTTTTTTTATACTCCAGCAGCAGCGCCCACCTTTCACAGAATCACGGAGTTGGAAGAGTCATCTTATCTAACCTCATGCTAAGTACAGCATCCACTTAAGATGACTCTTTAGCCTTTGTTGGAATAATTCCATTGAAGGTGAACTCAATACTTTTATGTGGCAGCCACTACTGGACAGCATTTATAGTCAAGATGTTCCTCTCAATATCTAGCCTGAACTTTCTTCCTTGTAATACTACAACAAACTTTGGTTCTGCTGTCTGAGGCAATAAAGAATAAGTCCTCTCCCTCTTCTGTATGACAGTCCACCAGATGTTTCAACGCTTTGTGTCTCCGCTGACTCTTCTTCAGGTGAAGAGTGTTGAGATCCTTTAATTGTTCTTCAAAAGGCTAAATATCTAGACTTCCTACCATCCTGATAGCATTTCTCTTAATTTACTCCAATGAGGCACGGTCTTCTTTGATCTAGGCTGACCCAATCTAGATATAGTATTCCAAGTGCAGTCTGATCAGGGTAGAGGAGCAATAATTTCCTATGATTTTTCTCTTCTCCATTGTATTAGTCATGAGTGGTTAATGGTGAAAAGTTTTGTAAAATGTCAACAAGGAAAAAAATAATCTTTACCGAATCCATGCAGGGTGAGAAACATTTCGCTTAAATCATTCTGGTATTTTGAAATTGAGCAGGTGGGAATCAGTTAAATTCAAAGCTCTTTCCCCAAGTTTCCCATTCCTGCTGTTTGGCAATGTTCTGTGTCTTTCTTTTGAAATGAAGAAGGACTTGTCTTTCTCCATTTCAGAAAAGGGGTCCAGATATTTACACCACCCATTCACTAGGGCTATATGTGTTTCTCAAGATGGAAAGGAATAATTGCCTTCCTTATCATTATATAAATACATTTCAAGTCAGAATTTCAGATAAAATGGGATTGTTTCAGTAATTGTATTTAAGTTAATAACCAAAGACTACCACAGAAATTCAATTAGTTTTTTGTGAGTATGGGAAAGGCATCGGTATTTTGTAGGCACAAAATGAAATAAATATAAGCTAAAATAGCCTTCGGGCATTATTGATTTTTATGATACCTATCAGTTGCAGGACAGGACAGTCCATACGTCTCTAGTGAAGATTCTCTTAGATGAGCATATCAGAGCTGGAAGAAATGGACCTTGAAATATAGAAAGCAGACTGTGTTGCTCTGCTAAACTGGTAAAGATAATAATCAAGATTCTGAACTGATGTTAGGTCTGGTTGATCCAAAAGTTTCCTATTGCTGGCAAATTGCAAATATTGATGTTGCTCAGTTACTTTCTTTTATGACTGAAGCAGGCTTTATGTTCTAAGGTGATACCAGTTCAATTGATGTCGGTCTCTAACAGAAGAGAAATTCCCTGAAGATGGGCGCCAGCATGAGTCCGAAAGCTCGTAAGAGTAAATCTCTGGTCCTGGTGACGAACCCAAATTCAATCTCTCATCTAACAAAATTCTCCAAATTCAGACCCTTGAGACAAACGCCTATATAGATTCATCAGTTAAATCTCTGTATCACTCAGGAAGAATTAGCTCCCCCCCTCCTTTTGGGAAGGATCGGGAATTATATCTTTTTATTGAGGATGTTGTTGATAAGTCATATTTACGGGAAATTTCTCATCTCAATTACTCAGCTTCTTGTTTTCTATTTTCTACTGTTTTCCTTTAATTACTTCATTTCCTTCAGTTTCCTGCAGCAGTAAAAATAAATACAGCTATACATTTAAAAATATGTTCAGCACATTACATTTTGATAGAACACAGTTTCTGATTCCTATCCAAAATCTCTATTTACCAGGCAACTATGAATGATGGGATATCAAGAGAGAACATTGTCTAAAGTTTAATTTATTTTATTTAAATGATTTGTTTGGCCATTCACATCTTTCATGAAAAAGATTTGAATCCCCACTCTTTTATGACTGTCTATAAAAAGTGTGGCTTTAGTTTAAGCATACATTTCATTTGTTAATGACATTATAAAAATATCATTTATTTATTTGGAAATTTTATATTGCCGCCAACTCGCTCATGGTCACTCAAGGCAGCTTATAGGAAATAAAAACACAATATAAAACAAATATAAAAATAATAAAATAATACACACACACCCAGACACACACCGGTGACAACACATATCCATGCCAGCCATTTAATGGACTCTATCCTGCTCTGGATTCCCCAGGCCCGCTGGCAGAATCACATCTTCGGGGCCTTCCAAAAGGGTGTCAGAGTCGGGGCCAGTGAATTACCAGAGAGATGATGTTCCAGAGAGAGGGAGCCACTACAGAGTAGGCTCTTCTTCTGGATCCTGCCAGATGTATCTCATTAGGGGACTGGACCCATAACATTCCTTGCCTCTCTGCTTTAGTGAGTTATGCGGATGTGATTGGCAAGAGACGACTCATCAGATAACCTGATCCCAAGCCATAAGGGCTTTCAAGGTGATAACCAGCATTTTGAATTACATCCATAAGCAAATCAGCAACCAATGCAGCTCCCGCAGGAGAGATGACACATGTGTACACCAAGGTCTGCACAAAACCATGTGGACTGCTGCATTTTTCACCAACTGGAGCTTCCAGGTGCTTTTCAAGGAAAGCTCCATGTAGAACATGTTGCAATAGTCAAGACAGGAGGTGACTAGGGTGTGAGTGACCGTGAGTAGGGATTGTTGGTCCAGGAAAGGGCATAACTGGTGCACAAGTTGCATGTGATGACCCGGGAATGAAGGCCACACAGCCAGCTGAGTTCAAACTTCCCTTTAATGCTCGAACTCCCCCCAAACACTCCTGCATTATGCAAGTCCCAGAGCAAAGCGCACGTGCGCACACGTGCACACACATACACACACACCCCAGCCTCTTGCTGCAAGCAGTCCAGTGAATGCTATTAGTAAAATGGCTTCAAAGGAGTCCAGCAAGGCAAAGGAACAAAGAAATGAATCCACGAAGCAAGGAAGAAGCAATGAGTTCACGAAGCAAGGAAGAAGCAAGCTGTCCTGCAAAGGGCAGACGTTGGCAACGGCACCCAAAGCTTCACCAATTCAGCGTTTGTTCCCGACAACCGCCCTTCCCCACAGTGTCTCCTTAAGTCTTAGTCCACAGGTGTGCCTTGTGAAGAGGCGTGGAGCACTCTCCTCCTGTTGTAGGGTCAGTTCTGCACTGTTCCCATTTCCTTTCCACTCTTCATGCTCAGGAATCAGGAGGGGGCAGTCGTTGCTCATTGCCTGTTGCTCCTCATTTCCATTGCCTGCCCTCTCTCGGTTGCCACGCCCTGTTCCTTCCTGCTGGCAAGCCATCCCAAGCCAGAGGGGCCTGGGGCTGCCTTGTCCTGCTCCTTCCCACATTCCTCTGAAGCCAATAAAGCCACCCCCTTGGTCTACGTTGGCCACAGTTACAGCTCATCCTCCCCTGCGGATTCAGGCTCCGACGGGGGTATGACACTGCAGTTCTGCAAAGGCCCTCCTGTCCATGACTTCCATTGCTCTTCAAGCAGGAGTCGTGAGTCCAGGAGAACCCTCAGATTATTCACTGGGTGTGTTTGAGGCAGTGTCACCCCTTCCAAGACCGAAGCTGGCAATTTTCCATGAACCAAAGAACCCCAAACCCAAACCCAATCAGTTTTGCAAGGGTTCAGTTTCAATCTGTTGATCCCCATCCATCCCCTAATAGTCTTCAGGTACTATGAGAGGGAGCATTACTTAATTCACCAGGGCTGAGATATACAGCTGAGTATCATCAGCATATTGATAATATCTCAGTCCATGATGTACAGATGATCTCACAATCAGCTTCATGTAGACGTTGAATTGGAGCAGAGAGATACGGAACCCTGCAGGAATTTGCAAAGCAGTGGGGGAGGGCTGTATCTCTTGCTTCTTATTTACACTGACTGAGAGTGGCCACAGAGGAAGGAAATGAACCAGGATATCACAAAGCCTCTCCTCCAAACCCCCAAAGCTTTTCCAGAAGGATATATGGTCAATATTGTTGAAAGCAGCTGAGAGGTCAAGTAGTACCCCATCCTTCTCCTGCCAAAGATCATCAAAAAGCATGACCAATTCCATTTCTGTTCCATATCCAAGCCTGAATCCTGACTGATAGAGGTCTAAATAATCTGTTTCATCCAGAAACTTCTGGAACTCAAGCAACTACCTTCTCAACCACCTTCCCCAAAAAGGGAAGATTGGAGACAGGTTGGGAAATTATCCAATAGGGTGGAATCCAATGATGGCTTCTTGAGAAGAGGGCAGATCACAGCTTCCTTAAAGTGGTGGGACACTATCCCCTTCTGTAAGAAAGCATTAATCACTGCCAGAGTCCAACCACCTAGCTATCACAAGCCAGGAGAGACATGGGTCTAAAACACAGGTGCTTGTGCAATACTTCCTAGGATCCTGTAGATTTTTTCAGGAGCAACAGAGCCAAACCATTCTCAGGTAACTGGGTAAGAACCTGCCCCAGGGGCCTCCACGGGACCAGCAACTTCGCCAGCATCTAACTGGGAATGATGTTGAGCAATTTAGTCTTCCAGAAAATCTGCAACTTCTTCATCGCCCCCTTTAGTCTGGATAAGTATTTACACTCCGTTGCATGAAGGTAGGCTTAATAGCAGCTCTTACTTGTGTTCATTTCTTGTCTTGCATCAGCAGCACTCCAGACATCATTAATTACACTTATGGTGTTAGGTCCATTTCATTTCTTATTTTTAAGGAACAATATTGCATATTCCCGTCAATCCCTCCAAAGGCTTTTTGAAACTGGGCATGAAGTCTATTTTTGCCCTTTCTTTCTTTCTTTCTTTCTTTCTTTCTTTCTTTCTTTCTTTCTTTCTTTCTTTCTTTCTTTCTTTCTTTCTTTCTTTCTTTCTTTCTTTCTTTCTTTCTTTCTTTCTTTCTTTCCTTCCTTCCTTCCTTCCTTCTTTCCATCTTTTCTTCCTTCCCCACTCCCTCTCTCCTCTCCCTCCCCCTCCCCCCTTCCTAAAATGAAAAGGAAAGTATAAATAATTCAGAAGGGAATTAATAGAATTGTTTAGTATGAGAATATGTTAACAGCGTTAATTCTTGTGTGAATTACTGTCAGGATGAATGCTGAATGAATATATTGTTAACATAACCATAATGTAACCATAAAGTACCGCTGTCGAAAGTGAAAACTGCCTATTAAAATTTTTAATAAGAGCTACATTCAAATATCCCGTATTATACACACATACACACAAGCAAATATTCCTTTGGTTCACCCCAGTTTGAAGGATAAATTTGAAATTCAAAATCACCCAGAAAGGATTATAATTTTCCAATCATATGTTGTTAGAAAACTCAATATGAGTTAAATATAAATCATCTATGAAACATAATCCACAACTGAAGTTAAAAATGCTGAGCGAGAGAACTACTGCCCTCAAAGTACATTCTAGCTTTAGATTTTAATGTTGTCATTCAGAAAGTGAAGATGATTTTTTTTTTGCTAAATGGAAGATAGCTGACATAACTCAGCTATATTGCTGTTTGTTATGTTTACTTGTTTGTTCCCCACTCATCGGATTGCGTGGATAATGATGTTCAAAGGCGTTTGAGTCAAGAGTTGTAATAGAAATTGGCATCTCATTTTGGAAACCCCATCACAAAGGTGTTTCCCTAGTCCTCTTTCAAGAGCTTATTCGAAGGTATAGCTTTCAATTTCGTTGTGCCTAGTAATCACGCTATCACTTTGAATGTACAACAGTGGCAGAAAAGAACTCTTCATATGTAATTCTCAGTATGCTTTAGAGTGCACTGTGACAGTGCTCGTGAATAGAAGCAATGCTCATAAGGACTTTAAATTCCATGCATTTCTAATGAACTCTTGTCAGAGTTTGTTGCCTGATCCCAAATGTTTCAGAAAGCTCATTTTGTTTGGAGGTGGCATTAAGTTAGCATTGTCAGGCAATTGTTGGGGTTCACAGAGTGACCCAGGCACACCAGTTGTGAAGATTGAGTAAAGTCAGCCAAGTTGATTAAAAGCATTGTCAAACATT
This sequence comes from Natrix helvetica, assembly GCF_964273705.1. Lineage (NCBI taxonomy): Eukaryota > Metazoa > Chordata > Lepidosauria > Squamata > Natricidae > Natrix > Natrix helvetica. The sequence continues at coordinate 212,789,686 of NC_138552.1, read as the reverse complement.
TACAAAAGGCTTAGGTGAATTTCCAGAGCAACTGATTTTTGTGTTTCATTAATGCAGTAAGGAGATGGGTAACCAATAGGAACTGTGGAAGAATGGCAGGATAACAAGAGCTTCCAAATGTGAACAGCAACCTCCATAGTCTAGGCTTTATTTTTATAATGAGCTGCGATGGTGCAGTGGTTAGAGTGCAGTATTGCAGGCTACTTCTGTTGATCACCAGCTGCCAGCAGTTTGGCAGATCGAATCTCACCAGGCTCAAGGTTGACTCAGCCTTCTATCCTTCTGAGATGGGTAAAATGAAGACCCCGATTGTTGGGGGCAATATGCTGACTCTGTAAACTGCTTAGAGAGGGCTGTAAAGCACTATGAAGCAATACATAAGTCTAAGTGCTACTGCTACTGCTCTAAGTTTCAGAGATGCTGCTAGTGGGGTTATGCAATGTCTGAAATACTCTTAGGAGATTGTGCAATGTAGTGAGCTCTGTGTCTTCGGCCAAATGGTAGTGGGTTAATCCTAGTCTGTCCTGAAGGGTCATGTTACTCCCATCACTCTGGAGCTGAAAGTCTTTTGTTTTGTAGATAGGCTGGCTCAGTTGTTCTTAATGGGCACAAAATATCTCCTGGGGGAGGGGTCTATTAAGAAAGACTGAGTCTGCTTTCTGTCTTTAGAGCATGTTTCTCCATTTCTTCCTTTGGGGAAATATAATATCTTGCTTCTTTAATATTCCTAAAAATATTTCATTCTTCTAGTAGGGAGGCTTCCCACAGTCATTGTTGACTATAGGGGATGGTGCTCATCTCCGTTTCAAGGCCATAGAGCCAGCACTGTCCAAAGACGTTTCCGCAGTCTTGTGGCCAGCATGACTTCACAGAGTATTGTTACTTTGCCATCAAAGTGATATCTATTTATCTACTTGCATTTGCATGCTTTCGAACAACAGATGGGCAGGAACTGAGGCAAATAACAGGAGCTCACCCTGTCGTGTGGCACTTAGGTCTTGAACCTGAGCTGCTGGCTTTCCAGGTGACAAGCTCAGCATCTTAACCACTAAGTCACAGCACCGTCCCTTCTTAAATAAAGTGTTATATACAAATGATAGCTTGCTTTCTCTTGGAAAAGCCTGGGATAATAGCCATTCATAATCAGTTGGTAATTAATAGGGTTATTTCATGTACATCTTAATTTAAACATCGTGTAAGAGCTTTTGCATTTTCAGAGGTTGTATGACTCATCTAATATGGCATTATAGAATATTGTGTAGGAGCATATGCCATAAGCATATTGATGTCCAAATGATGCCAATCATTGCAGTATTTACATCACCTTCTGTGGGAGTACTTTATACTTTACAAGTAGACATATTTTATGTATAATTTAGTTAACATTCTCCTGCATCATTGTAGTTGGAAAACTTTATTATTAGTCATAAGCAATCAATTAAAATCAAGCATTAAACCTTACTTCTCTTCCCTAAGGCCCATGATCATATTTTGCAAAGAATGCATTTTTGTTCTGTTTAATCATCTCATTTAGATATAATGATCTTCTGGAATTATCATATCAAAATAGCTCTTTATTTGGTCGCAGCAAAGTGAAGACTCATCCAAACTATGCCTTTGTATTTTGCTCTGAAAAAGGTTTGTACTATGAGGGAATACAAGTTCAAAAAAATGTTGTGTTAGTTTTATTGGCTTGTTCCTGATACAACATAAAACATTTTTTTTTGGGTGGGGGGAGACACTGTCTATCAGGGATTTGATCATCACGTCTGCTCTACAGGAAGCTCTGAGTAGAATGTAGATACGCTTTGAGAAATCATATTCATTTGATTGAAAGAATTCCACATCATGGTAATATGCAAATCCATCTCATGGAATGTCAAGCTGTTTTTTTTTTCCTGATTGCTTCTTTAGGCCCAAATTGTTCATGTGATGGCATAGCTTTTTAAAGCTGTTTTACAGCTTCAGAGATCCAAAGAAGTTCAGGATTTGTGATTGATTCTCTGATTTATTATTGACAGGAGTTTTGGGACTTGGCTGTATTTTCCCAAAAGAGAAAGAGAAAAATTATTTAGGTGAAAGGAGATGTTGGATTCGGGCAACGAGAGGACAGACTCCAGACGATTGTGACAACAGCTCTTTATTAGTTAGGTAGTAGTGATCCAGCTGAATATGGGGTCGTGCAGCTCCCCTTTTATGGGGAGCTGGCAGACCTCCCGTCCAATCAGAACAACCCCTTGTTTCCGCCCTAGTGGCGGACCTGAGTGGAGACTACAGCAGTTTATGCAAATATCTAACAGGAGAGTCAGTCAGTCAGTTAGTCAGTCAGTCAGTCAGTCAGTATCTGCCTGCCTGCCTGCCCGCCCACCCGCCCATCCATCCATCCATCCATCCATCCATCCATCCATCCATCCATCCATCCATCCATCCAATACTTTTAAATCTTTTCGAAAGCTCTGTTCCAAAGTCCTATCTGATATACACAAGACCTGAATTACTATCCTTAATATTGCTTTCATTTGCACAGGAACTTGGGTGTGATTCTGGAATTAAGAACCAAATGTATTAACTAAAATTCAGCATTCATAACCATGCTTCCATGTCAGCATAGGGCTACAGGTTGTTCCTGACTTGTACGAAAACCCTCAGGCTAGTTTCTTGTACTTTGTCCTTGATTTGATCATGATCCCCTTCAAGGCTTTTTTCTACTCCAATCATTCTGCAGTAATGCCGTCTTGTAAACATAAAACTTCAGATAGCATTTAAGGGTATCAACCTTGGATTTTGAGTACTTTGAAATTCAGTTCATTTATAGACATATATCAGTATGTGCTGGTTTTAGAATTAACAAACATCAGTTGTTTCATTATAAAAAAAAACAAAGTAAGTCTATAGAAATTGTTGGAAAGAAACTTAGATTGACTCTGCCTTAATTCTCTTTAGTATTAAGAGGGGAAAGTTTCCTCTCCTACAAAGTGGGAGAACAAGAGAATGAAGAGGCCTGACTCCCCTTCAAGATCTCGATCCCCTTCCTCCCCTTCTATTTCACCTGCAAGGCCTCGCAGAAGGGTGGCTTCTCCTTCAGCCCCCATCTCACCCACATCACTTAGAGTGGAGGCAGAGGATCCAGGAGAAGGGGGATCCCAGGACTATCTGCCAGCCGCCCAACTTGCTCCTCGGGGGCCCTCTTCACAGGGGCCTTCAGAGGAAGACTTGGAGGACCTAGAGCTGTTGCCGGATAGTATCAGGAGACACATCTCTGCCGCTATAGCGAGGGGTATCTCATCGGGCTTGTCCCAAAAGTACCTCACATCCCAGAGAGTAGCCAGACCTCCCAGGGTCTCCAGTCGCAGATCTCCTTCCTCCAGGGGACAAGACCCTAGGCCTCCTTCCCCTTCCGTAGTCAGCAAAGGTTCCATCATAGGGGAAGTGGTCCATCCGGACTTGGGGTTCTCAGAAGATGAAGACTTAGTTCCTCCTGAGACCCCAGCCTTCCCAGGTCTCTTCCCTCCTCCGGCCTTCAAGCCTCTGCTACACAAGGCCAAAAAGACTACTCAAATTGGCATGGGGATTCCCCCAGTGTCCCAACACAGGGACCCCAACCTGGCCATGTTCATAAATCCCAACACAGACAAGGAGGAGGTCCCAGTCCCCCCCTTCTTAGAAGTGGTCAGGAACCAATGGTCCCGACCTTCTTCCTTACCCAACCCTGGGAGCAATGATAGGCGCTATTGCAACATGGAGCAGGCTTTCTCCCAGGCCCTTCAGCTACCCACAGTAGACACCCCTATCGCTCTTCTTGCTAACACCTCCACCGTAGTTTTGGGCGATGTTGCTGATAAACTGAAGCCAGAGGACAAGCGTGCGGAGCTTACCCTCCGTAAAAATTTCAACGTTTCCGCCTGGGCCATTAAGTCGGCCACCACAGCGTCCTATTTCAGTCGAACAACGGTCATGTGGCTGCGGCAATTACAGGACCGCATTCCATTGCAGGATGAGCGTCTTCACCAAGACCTCACCAAGATCATCTCTGCTACTCAAACGTCTGCAGAGGCCATTCTGGATTCTATAAAATTTGCATCTAGGGCATTGTCCACATCGGTAACTTCGAGACGCCTGTTGTGGCTCCGCAATTGGCAGATGGACAACAAGTCCAAGTGGAACTTGGCAGCGGCCCCTTTCTCCAGTCCCAATCTCTTTGGAGCTTCCCTTGATCCTATCCTTGTGGAGAACAAGGATAAGAAGAAGGTCCTTCCTTCTAACACTAAGAAGCTGGACTCCCGTCCGTCTTCGTACCGCAGACCTTCTTCTTTCAGGCCCCCTGACCAGGACTATCGTCAACAACGCTCTGCCCCCTACAGGTATGAGAGGCAGAGTCAGCGACCTTTCTACCAAGACAGGAGTAGATATCAAGGGCAATTCAAATGGCCCTTTCGCGGAGGGGGCAGCCGTTCCTTCAGCAGGGGGAAATGACTCCAACCCGAGTCAACCCATAGGCGGTCGCCTAACATCCTTCACGGATCAGTGGGATCACATAACATCGGATGCCTGGGTCAGGACAACAGTCAGGGATGGCCTCCGCCTGGAATTCCTCTCACCTCCCCCGAGGCTCTTCAGGACCTTCCCACCGTTCAGGGACCCGGAACAACATCATTTAATGCTTCTGGCAATCCAACACCTGCTGGACATTCGAGTAGTTGAGCCAGTCCCTCTGGAGGAGTGCAGTTTGGGTATGTACTCCAACCTGATTGTCGTCCTGAAGAGCTCCGGGGGATGGAGGGCGATCCTGAACCTGAAGTGCCTGAACTCTTACCTAGTCTACAGGCGCTTCAAGATGTCCTCCCTCAAGTCCATTCTCTTGGGGATCCGGTGGGAGGACTTTATGGCCTCAAGAGACCTGACAGAGGAATATCTGCACATTCCAATTCGGCCAGCCCATCGCAAATTCCTCCGTTTCTCCCACGGGGTCGGCATTATCAGTACAGGGCTCTCCCATTCGGCCTGGCCTCTGCCCCCGCACGTTCACAAAGGTCCTGGTGGCATTGGCGGCTCACCTATGCTCCCTTCCAGTGAGACTCCATTGCTACCTTGACGACGTGCTCATCCTGGCCAAGTCCCAAACACAGGCAGTCCTAAACCTGGAGATAACCATTCGGGCTCTGCAGTCCCTGGGGTTTCCATCAACTTTCCCAAGAGTCATCTCTCACCCTTGACAAAGATTCTACATCTGGACATAGTAATAGACTCAAGATCAAGGCTAGTTCACCTCTCACCAGAACGCTTGACTAGCCTACACCCTTCGCACGACACGTCCATGCAAGTTGGTCAGCTTCCATCCTGACCTTGGCCCTCTTGCTGGGCAAGATGGTGTTGTGCGTAGGGATCGTGCCTTGGGCCCGGCTCCACTCTCGGACATTTCAGTGGGTGCTCATCCCCTTCCAACGGCAACGTATGAGCAATTCCTCACGTTCGATTCGTCTGACACCGGGGCTCCGTTGCTCCCTGAAATGGTGGTTGTCCCCAGCCTTGAACCGTGGGGCCGAGTTTTGGGAGCCGGATCGCACACCCATCACAACAGACGTGAGCCTCTTCGGCTGGGGAGCTGTGATGGGTACCAGCATGGCGCAGGGTTGATGGTCAAGGTCCGACCTGCGCCACAACATCAACTGGCTGGAACTGAAGGCAGCTCGCCTGGCCCTTCTCTATTTCCGGGACTCAATAACCAATCGCCACATGCTCCTCCATGCTCCTGATGGACAATGTCACTGCAAAAACCCACATAAATCATTGGGGGGGGCACATTCCAAGAACCTGTGGCTGGAAGCCCAGAAACCTGGACTCTGGGCAAAGAGGAACCTGGCTTTGATAATTTCAGAACACATCTTGGGCGTGGCCAATCACCAGGCCGACTGGCTGAGTCGGGCACGGCAAGTGGCAGCTGCTGGCAGAACTCTTCAGCAAGATTTGTCTCCGCTTTGGCAATCCTCTGCTAGACTTGTTTGCCAGCCCAACCAATGCCCAGCTACCCAGGTTCTTCTCCCGATTCCCCGAATGCAACGCAGAGGGCACGGATGCTCTCAGAAGCCCGTGGCCACCGGGCCTCCTTTATGTCTTTCCCCCTCTCCCACTCATCCAGGGTACTCTGAGGAAAATAGTGTTAGAGGGGGCTCACATTATTCTTGTAGCCCCTTTTTGGCCGAGGCAACCCTGATTCGTGGATCTGGTCCAGTTGTCCATATCTCCCCAATGAAGGATTCCCCAGGAGGAGGTCGCCCTGTGCCAGGGGGTCTTGATCCACCCAGAGCCCCAGTGGCTCCAGCTGACCGCCTGGCACTTGAGCAGTGCCTCCTAAGGGACGCAAATCTGTCATCCAAGGTATCAAAAAAGTCCAGTTGCCTCTTGAAAAAAAACAGCTTTGGGACAACCATGTCCTGGATGACTGAGCATCTCCGTAGATTCATGTTTAAAACAATAAAAACAGAAAAAACAGCAAGAAACAAAAGAAGGATAAAATGACAGAATAAATGGGAAGAAAGTAGAACAATCTATGTTAAAGATTGTTTGCTGCCCCAAAGGACTAGCTATTGCTTTTAATATATAAACTATAGGCTTTAAGTTTTTCTCCCCAAAGGGCTAGCTATTGTTTTTAATATATAAACAAACTAGAGTTAAAAACAAGACAAATGTTATCTGCATTCCAGTCAAAGTTAAGCCTAGCTCTTGGATCTGAAAAAGATAAGCACTCCAGTTGGAGAAGGCAGGGAAACTGTAAATGTAATGAAATTATATGTTTATTACTTCATATACCGCAGAGGGCTTTCAAAATTAGCACAATTTTGAATTGTACTAAAAAAATGATTTGATAAAATGTGATGCAATGAAATCAGGTTCAACTAGTTTTAACTAGGTTCAGGAATAACTGCAAGAGCATATCTGATATATTGTCGTCTAATATCATACAATGTTCCTTCCACCAATTGAATAAGAACGGTTTCGATAGAGAGAAAATATTTCCTGCCTGCCTGTGCTTTAGCTGCAGGTTGATAAATAGTGTGGTTGCGAATCAATTTCAGCATCGATCTGAAAAATAATCCTATTCAGAACTACCATATACAGGGATGCTTTTTATTGTCAGGTATGAAAATGAATAACAATAAAAGAGAGGTCAATGTGGGAATGAAAATTAAGCACACAGCAAAAGAGATAACTTGTCTTCTGATAGGTGTGACAGAGAGCTTGGCAGTCTGGAAGTGAGACAGGAGATGAAGACATGAGTGAGTTTTGTGTGTGTGTGTGTGTGTGTGTGTGTGTGTTTTCATCTGCACCCCAAATTCGTATACTGAAAAACTAATCAAGTTGATTATGAATATATGAGCAATAATTTAATGCATTGTATAAAAATCTATAAAATCTGTCCCAGGAGAAAGTGTTCCTGTATCTATGCAGCTTAAACCTTTGAAAATAAGGCTTGAGATTTCCCAGCCCTCTGTCATTTTTATTATCCTTTTAGATTTTCATATATTTTGACCGCTGAATTAAAACCGACATTAAACAAATGAATATCAGAGTACTTGCTGGCACAACTGGAGTGACTTTTATTCTCTGTCTAATCTACAGCTATCACTTTTTGGGGGGTCCTGCAACTCCCCCAAACCAATATTGGAAAGTAATAGTGTCTGTTGATAATATTAGGTGTTTTGATTTTGTTTTCCTTTAAACTTCAAAAAGGTGAATGGATGAGCAAAATCATTGTCCATAATGAGGTTTTTAAAAACATCTGTAGGTTTGTGAGAAACAGGAAGGAAGGAAAACCTCACAGCATTGTATCACTTTGGATGCTTCACCGCTATTTATAAAAGGAAGTACTAAATTCAGTACTAAAATTGCAAATTTATGAAAGTGAATCGAAACCACTGGCTTGTTCATTTAAAGTGGCATTTCCGATCATCTTTTTAAATGTTGCTTTTAAGACGTAACCCTGGCTTATTTGATACTATTTTTATGTTAATAGTGATTTGGATCAATATTGCTCTTTTTTATTGCTCTAAAAGGCCAGATTCTATTAATGTTTGAAGTAACTAAATCAGTTCAAATTATATTGGTACTTTAAAGTATGAATGCAATGATTTTGCTTCTTGAAAGCTGTGTTTCAATTACATTGGAGCAGTAGTTTCATTTAGTGCCTACCAATATTTCTTTTGTTTCATATCAGTATCATTTCCATTCTTGGGTTTGTTGCTGATTGGCAACAGTTTTATATTCCTGTTTATCAAACAGTTTTATGTGCAAGTCCTCAGGAAGAGAAAGAAATTCGATGAGTGACCTATATAATAAATTACTATTACTTTTGTATAAATTCAATGAGACTTAAGAGGTCAACTTTATATATGTCTTTATGCAACATACACATCAGAGGAATTCAGCAGTTTCTGACCAGTTCTGGAGAACTAGTAGTGGAAATTTTGAGGAGTTGGGAGTACTGGTAAATACCACCTCTGACTGGCCCCACCCCCATCTATTCTCTGCCTCCGAGTCCCAGCTGATCAGGAGGAAATGTGGATTTTTGCAGTAACCTTCCTCTGGAATGGGGGGGGGGGAGAATGGAGATTTTACAGTATCTTGGTGTTAAGTCCTCGAGGCTATGATGCCATTGACTATCATTGCCGGCCCCTGATTGGTTGAGACGCGAGCAGCCAGCTGGCGGGAGAATGCAGCCATTCTATTGGTTCAGCGTCTGACAGCTCTAGTATAAAAAGGGCTGTCAGCTGTCAAATGTTGCTGTTTGCCGGGTCGAGGTTTGTCTTACATTTTGCTGTGTTATCTTGTTAATAAAGGTTGTGTTAACTTCAACCTGCCTTGCCTCAGTTCCTGTCTGCCTCGTTCTCTCTGCAGAACACTTTCCCCTGCCACGTCTACCAAGCCACACCCACCAAGCCATGCCCACAGAACCAGTAGTAAATTTTTTGAATCCCACCACTGCTATACACAAGTTACCGCTAGTTTGGAGCATTCTCCTACAGGGAATCATGGTTGTGTACTTCTTAATTAAAAGGAGTTGTTTTAAGCATCAATAGGAGCCCCATTGCATTATAGTTATAGTTATAGATAGTTATCTCCATGAAATTTAAATTTAACAACTTCGTTGCTGTCAAAAGTCGTGACAGTAACCATCTCTCATTTAGACATTCATAGATCTCAGGAAATTTGATTATTAATATGCGTACGCTGCTGAACTCTTTTGCTTTTGAAGGAAACTTTAGGAAATGAGACAAATTTTACAACATTATTTATTTTGTGGCTATATTAATGAAATGCATGAATTTGAATGAAAACACATTTGTATCCATCAATTTATAATTGTTAGGCCTGGCAACATATTAAGGAAAGCTAGAAATTAAGTGAATTCTTACAAAGGAATCTAAAAATTGCAAGGTAACCTGCCAGCAGCACTGATGGTCAGTTAATTATTTAAACTGTATTCAGAATGTGAAGAGAAAAATGTAGATACAATTTGCATCAAGCTGTTTAAACTCAGTAAAATGATCTCAGACTAAAATGTTCACAATGAAGAAACTATTACGCTAAACATACTTATGTTTAATGTTAAACAGATTAATATTCAGAGTCCCCTTATGCTGTAATCCTGTACATACTTAACATACTTACCTAGATGACACTTGGCTTTCTAATTTACATAAGATGATCTGCAATCCATATTTATGGAAATTAGACAACTGTTCTGCTTTCTGTAGAAATTGATTTCCAAACATTTTCCACCATATTAAAAATGCCAGTTTATTCTGAATCCTCTTAGTCCAGATAACACATAACAGGCTTTCCCCAAGGCAAGTGTGATAAATACAAGTCTTTGTTAAATATCAGTGTGGTTCAGTGCTGTAACTGTAATGCTGGGAGAAAATGGGAAAATCTCATTCCACAATGTTTAATTAGACTTCCTTAATTCATCAAATCCAGGAGCTACATGGGCAAACAGCTTTCCTTCTGTTTTGTGATTTTTTATTTATAGAGTGTGAAAGTTTTGCTTGTTTAGGAGTGAGAATGAATGGTTTTTACATAAAGATACGAAACCTAATGGAGAGTAAAAGTGTGGAAAATAAAGATTACTAGTTTGAAAATCCCCACTTTAATAAACACAATTGAAAATTAAATATTAAATTTTTCACCTTACACAAAATGGAATAGTTGTCAGCGGTGTTTTCTTTTATGAGTAAGAAAGAATGGATAAATACAAGAGGAAGCTTATAAAAACTTGTGCTTATAGTAATTTTGCATTGAGACTAGAAGGTTAGATACACATTTTGAGTCAAAGTCAAGAGCCAGTACAGCAAAGAATAATTATATTGAAACCAGATTCTCATCTTTTACATATTTATGTTACAATAGTTGCAAAGTACTTAAATCAATTAAGACTAAGAAGCAAGCACCAGTGCTTTATATAACAAGAATGCACTAGTCATTCCTATGCCTAATATAACAGAGGGCTTTGATTTCTTCTCCCTCATTGTTCATCAGTTGTATAGCAGGATATTTTTTATAAATTTAGTAATTAGATTTCACCCTATCATAACTGACCTGATGATACCCAAAATGTTTGTATCAGAAGTGGGCTCTAAAAAATTCTAGCTTCTGTATTGAAACTCTGTAATCAGAAACTATACTTCACAAGACTCCAAGAAAACTTTTAAGAGGGTTATTCCTTCGTGGTTTGAAGGAATAAACCATAATACTAATAATGTAAGATAATTTGCTCAATTTATTAAACAGGCAAATTATTTTACAACATCTAGATTGCAGTACAACCTATTAACATGTTGTGTGACATCCTTTTAAATTCCAAAATAAGCACTTCCCTTTGGAAGAATAACTGGATCCACAATTAAAGGAAGGGTTCCTAATTGTCTTGTTCTTCTATCAAAATTCTTCCTGAAACAATTGCTTGGTAAGCAATATGTTGAGATTGATTCATATTATGAATTCACTTAGACATTAGAAGCTTCTCATTCTCTCTGGTAAGAAAACTGGTTTTTTAGTAGTTACTATATTACATAGGTTTGTTTTTAAGCAAATATACGTATGGAAATCATGATAGTGACCAAGGAGATTTATGGTTCTTGGTCTGTTATTTTAAGTAAAGCAAGCTAAATTGCACTTCTCAGATTAATATGCAGATTGGATTAGAATTTTAGATTGAAACTTACTTTTAAAACAGAGTTTTAAACTTTGGTTCAAAACTTGGCAACTTTGAACTGTATGGACTTTCAACTTACTGAGTTCTCCAGCCAGTAGTGATGTCTGGGGAATTCTGGGAGTTGAAGACCACATATCCTCAAGCTGCCAAGGTTGAGAAACCTGCTCTAAATATTCCAACTAATTTCTTTGCTAAAATCAAGTTAACACTATACTTATTTGATATATTTATATTATTATTAATATACATTAACTTTCCTATTAAGGAAAGTTAGTAAAATGGGTATGGTATGAAAACTGAAATGTAATATCCACCTGATTTAAAAAAGGAGCCTAATAACAATGCCTTTATTTATTTGAAAACTTTAGGGTTTTCTTGATAATTTTTGTTTATTGTTTGTTTCTTATAGTGTAGTGGAATGTGTGAATGATCTTGGGAAAAGAGGGGAAGAGATGCTGCCTAGAAAACAATCAAACAAGAGAGGCAGGAGCCTCCAGTGATTTAACAGTCAGAGGAAGAAATTTAGAAATGACTCACCCTAATTGTTCAAACAGTTAAACATGGTGGTGGGAAGTTTGCATCTTCAGACTTGCATGATTCTATTAAGGTAACCTTATAATGCAAATTAGCCCATCGAATTGTGTTTCCTGTCTGGTTTATCCAGGAGGGCTGGCATATAGTTTCAGTGTTTATTTTGGGATGAACAATGTTTCTAAAATACAGAATGCTTGTTGGGGATGTAGGAGTTGAAATTCAAAAACATATGAAGGCTACAGCTCATCCATCCATCTCAATCCACCCAAATGTTCACGTTTAATTTTGTGACAAGTCCATTGCAGCTATATACCATATTTTTCGGAGTATAAGACACACAGAAATGAACAAAAAATGCCCCCCCCCTTTTTTTTTTTGCTCAATTTTGCTCCCCCGCAGCCCCCAGGATTACTCTATAAGCCTCCTAAAGGCTATCCATGCCTCTTTTTTTTGCAAAAAAATGGGCTGCTTTTTGCTTGTTTTTGCCCCCACCCCCACCCCCCAGGAGCAATCTACAAGCCTCCTAAAGGCTATTCATACCCTTTAAAAAAAAATGGGCCCGTTTTCGTAAAAAACGGGCCATTTTGGGGAGGTTTGCCGAGTGCAAAAACTTTTTTTTTAATTTGCCTCTTCAAAACCATGGTGCGTCTTATACTCCAGTGTGTCTTATACTCCAAAAAATACAGTAGTTGTCTAGATGTCTTTGTTGACTTTTTGTTTTTAATCTTGCAAATTTCATATATATAGAATGGTTATAGTTCATAACTACCATAAGGCCTTTAGTCTTCAGGATAGAAAGGGGTACAATTGATTAGTTGTGCTACATTAACCGTATTCTATTGAATGGGGTCTGGCTGATATGAAAATCAGTGTGTAACATTGGAAGAAATTGAATCCCAAACTTTTCTGAAAAACTGCCAGCTTTCAAACTAATATTTTACTTAGGGGATGGCGGTGGGAAAAGAAAAGCAAGACCTACCAAACATAAATTATTTATGCACTGGAGACAATTTAATTAAGGTAATGTAAATTATATGAATTTTATAGAAGAGATTTATTTTCAGAAGTGGCTTTCCGAGCTGCCTAGCTTTGTATTACAGACTGCCGTTGCTTGCATCCAGCAATTGTGATGAATGACCTTCAGTTCCCTATTTCTGTAATCGCACTAAATGCAAGGAGGAAAATAGCATATTTCCCTTTACTGTCATCTTCAATTTTAATGAGCATAAATACCACCAAAGGCTGCCATAATTAATTTTGTCTGTACTTTATTCCAACTGCAGGTTTTTAAATGGTTTCACTATTTAGGAGACAAAAAATTAATCTTAGAAGCTGGAAAGCTGTAGCAGTTTCATATCTGAGAAAAACCATAGAAAGTAACAGATAACAGTATTTAATCAGTTTCCTTCGCCCATTTTTTTTTACTAAACTTTACGAAATTTCAGTAATGGAAATAGCTAGCTCTTCTTTCTTATCTGATCCATCCCACCACATGTTTCTTCAGTATATAATTGGCAAGCCCTACTATTAACAGGCATTATTATAAATATTGTCCAGGATCTATCCTAATGAGAATTTACAGGAAGCCTTCAATGATGATTCAATAAGCTCAAAGACCTGAAATGACAAATGTGGCACAAAATAGAGTCACAGTTGCACCTGTTGCTGATTGTCTAAGAATCCTCCATTTTTAACTTTGCAGGGAGAAACACTATCCTGCACAATCAAACCAAGTGTCTCTTTAGACCAGAGGTGGGAAACGATGGCCCCTTTATGACTTGTGGATTTTAACTCCCAGAATTCCTGAGCCACCATGGCTCAGGAATTCTGGGAGTTGAAGTCCACAAGTCATAAAGGGGCCATTGTTCCCACCCTGCTTTAGACAGTTGTCCCATAATGGACAACTCCATATCCCTCAAGCCCATGGAGAGATAGAAAGATGTATCTTTCTACCTCTTGCTGCTCCTGTAACCGTTAATTGGATACCTGCTGCCATTGAACTTGGAGAGACGTAGCGGCCAACATGTCTGGCTGCTTAATAAATCATAGTAATGATTTTCAAGCTGTTGTAGTTCCAAAAATGAAAGACCATTTTTTCCAAAAAATCTGAAAAGTACAGCATAGTTTACCACCTTTAGCCACGCTCTGTACATGAAATTATTTTATGGGAAAGAAGAGGGTGCATTGAAAGAATTTATTGTGACCACTTTTTTAAAATGTAGCCAATAAAATCCCAACAGACCACAAGGGAGATTTCCTTTGCTTTAGGAAGGATGCTCTTAAACCTCTGCTTCCTAATTTCTGAATCCTTGTCAGCCCTCTAGGGTAGGGCAGGTCAAGAAACAGACACCACAGGGATTTCAGGAATGCTATTTTATTATTGTTGGGTATATTAACCAAAACTTGAAAATCTGTCCAAGTTCCTCTCTGCCTCATTTTGCACTAAACAAAATCAAGGTTCTGTTATCTCACGCTGCTTTCTCCTACCTACTTCAATCTCTAGACTTTAATCTTTTCTGCAAGTCACTTCTTAATGGTTTCTTCGTACCTTCCGCAAGGTCATTTCCAATTCCTTGAAATTGTTTAGTGCAAAACAAGAGTCAGTTACCTGCTTGTAGCAAATCCACTGGAGAAGACATGTTTCTATGGGAGTCTTGTGCATACTCTGCACTATTTTCACATTACTTAATAAATGGTGGCATTCTCAAAATGATTCATATAATATCTCTGTATGTGTGTGTTTGTGTGTGTATGTATAATTCTTCACTTATTTTATGCTAGTTCTGCTTCTGTGTGAGAAGCATGCCAAAGTACGGTAATATCAAGCCATGATTATGAAGAATACAGCTTTTCCGATAACTTACCCTAATTTTAAAACTGCTAGGATTTTTTTTTTACTTTTATTGTGCTGCATAAGCTTGTGGCTTGAGTTCTAAAGATTGATATTTCCAGAAAGTGGCTTTCCAAAACTGTGTTGATCTTGCTTAGTTTGAGAAGAAGTTTAAGATAAGATGAGATAATAATAAATGAATAAAAACTGGCTTTATTTTTAAATTTTACTTTAATATATGAAAAGAAAGAAAAAGAGCATTGAAGTTTTTTTTTAAATCATCAAAATAGAAAAAGTGAAGAAAGGAAATATGGGAATTTATGTATCATGTAGAAAACTACTTAGCCTAATTTTTCACCACATTGTTAATCACTGGAAAAATACCGATTAGTCTTTACATTTCATCAGTCGACAGCTAGTTGATAAACAGAAACCAAACATATATATGAGATCTAAAAACGGATTCATACAGCCTTTACACTATTGCAAAATAGTATTTTCTGCTATACCACATGCTTCATATATCCATAATTCTTGATATAGAGGGATAGGTGCCGAGTGTGGTATATAGCAGAAAAGTACAGGCTTGTGTTTCAATTATACAGATCTTTGTAACAGTAGATTTGTGATTATTATCCAGTGGTATGCTGGGACCAGCCCATATTGGCTTGCAAGAACTAATTGTTAAATTTTGTGGAATTTTGTGAGACAGGTGAGAGCAAAGCAGAGTCTTAATGGCCTGATCAGCTAGTTCATGGCTGTCAAACCTACGGCCTGCGGGCCGGATACATCACATGCTGGGCACGCCCATGCCCAGTTTAGCAAAGGGGAAAAAAGTCCTGATACGTCATGTGACGCCGCCATGACGAAGTGAGTTTGATACCCCTGAGGTAATTGGTAGCTGGCTGAATGGTGATGATAACCGTAACACTGTCGCAACCAGTTGTTAAAGATTTACCAGCATATGACTGTTATTATTAAAAATGGGGCTTTACTGGAACACGCTCATATGACCTGTCATTTGCATGATGTATTTGTATACTATGCTACACTTCCAAAATAATTGGATCAAGAGTCAAACTTTTTAAACATATTTTGAAGTGTCCACAATTTTTTGTTGGATTTGAATCATCTGAAGTCCATGACAGCCATGGACCTGACCCAGTTAATTCAGGGCCCTACTCACGAGGGAGGCCACACGCTGGACCTTGTTTTTGTCTCAGGCCGGTGGATGAGTGATCAGGGAATAGGGGACTTAGTCATTACTCCCCTGTCATGGTCGGATCACTATCTTCTCCGGCTGGACTTCCCTGGTGCTACCCCACACCGCGAGGAGGCGGAACCGGAAGGTATTAGATGGTTCCGCCCCAAGCGCCTGTTGGAACCAGATAGGTTCCAGACGGAGCTTGGGCCACCTCCTGTGGATTTGACCCGCCCCCGAGTGGAGGACCTGGTAGACGCATGGAATAGTGCGACTACCGGGGCCCTGGACCGGGTGGCGCCTTTGCGGCCTCTCCTGCGGCGACGAACCACCCTGGCTCCCTGGTTTACCGAGGAGCTAAGGGTGATGAAACGCCAAAGGAGACGCCTAGAGAGTCGTTGGAGATCCTCTCGTTCCGAATTTGACCGAGCACAGGCACGAGCCTACTTGAGGACGTACCTTGTGGCATTAAGAGCGGCCAAACGTCAACATTGCGCCGCCCTTATTGCGTCTGCAGATAACCGCCCTGCCGCCTTGTCTCGGGTGACTCGTTCCCTCTTGTTTGAGAGGCCGCGGGAAGCCCCTTTACAGGGTAGAGCAGAGGAGTTTGGGAAATATCTACATGACAAAGTCGCTCAAATCCGGATGGGATGGACCTCCTTCAGTGGTTCAGTAGAGACGCCCGTGGCGAGTCTTGAGGGTCCGCTTTGGGAGGAGTTTGATTCGGTTGCCATCGAGGATTTGGACAGGTTGCGTGGACGTCTGCGACCCACCACATGTTTATTGGACCCGTGTCCCTCCTGGCTTGTACTGGCATCCTGGGAGGTTACACGTGACTGGCTCCTGGTCCTAGTGAACACTTCGTTGGGTGAGGGGTCTCTACCAGCCGCCTTGAAAGAGGCGGTGGTGAGACCCCTGCTCAAGAAGTCTTCCCTGGACCCGACGGACCTAGTCAATTATCGTCCAGTCTCCAACCTTCCTTTTTTAGCGAAGGTTGTAGAGAGTGTGGTGGCACAGCAGTTCCCACGCCACCTGGAGGAAAATGATTATCTAGACCCGCGCCAGTCCGGCTTCCGACCCGGGCACAGCACGGAGACGGCCTTGGTCGCATTGGTGGATGATCTCTGGCGGGCCAGAGATAGGGGTTGTTCCTCTATCCTGGTCCTATTAGACCTCTCGGCGGCTTTCGATACCATCGACCATGGTATCCTGTTGCACCGGCTGGAGGGGCTGGGAGTCAGGGGCACCGTGTTACGGTGGTTTGGCTCCTACCTCACTGACCGGACGCAACGTGTGTTGGCAGGGGAGCAGAGATCGACCCGGAGGCCTCTCACATGTGGAGTGCCACAGGGTTCGGTACTCTCGCCTCTCCTGTTCAACACATACATGAAACCGCTGGGCGAGATCATCCGTGGTTTTGGGGTGGGATACCATCTGTATGCTGATGACACTCAGCTATACATCTCCACCCCAAACCACCCCAATGAGGCCATCGAAGTGATGTCCCGGTGTTTGGAGGCCGTACGGATCTGGATGGATGGCAACCGACTGAAACTCAACCCTTCCAAGACGGAGTGGCTGTGGCTTCCGGCGCCCCGGTTCAACCAGGTGTTTCCATCTCTGGCCATTGGGGGCGTGCAACTAGCCCCTATGGAACAGGTGCGCAATTTGGGCGTCCTCCTGGATGCCCGGCTGTCCATGGATGACCATGTAACAGCCGTGGCAAGGGGGGCGTTCCATCAGGTTCGCCTGATGCGCCAATTGCGCCCCTTATTGGACCGGGATGCCCTACGCACAGTCACCCATGCGCTGGTGACGTCTCGCCTGGACTACTGCAATGCTCTCTACATGGGGCTTCCTTTGAGATGCACTCGGAGACTACAGTTGGTCCAGAACGCGGCCGCGCGGGTGATCATGGGGAGGACTAGATTCTCCCCTGTAACACCTCTCCTGCGCGAGCTGCACTGGCTTCCTGTGGTCTTCCGAGTGCGTTTCAAGGTCTTGATTATGATCTTTAAAGCGCTCCATGGCACAGGGCCTAGTTACATGCAGGATCGCATCCTGCCCCACACATCCCTACGACCAATCCGCTCTCACAGAGAGGGACTTCTCCGGGTGCCGACCGCCAAACAGTGTCGGGGGGCGACACCCAGGAGCAGAGCCTTCTCTGTGATGGGCCCAGCCCTGTGGAATGACCTCCCCCGGGACATCAGGATTACTTCCGATCTCCGCTCCTTCCGTGTACAACTGAAAACCCACCTCTTCCAACTATCTGGCCTGGCTCAACTGTAATTTCCCCGTACTCCTCCTGACTGTCTGTTTTTTAACATTTGGAATTTGGATTGTACATGGGGTTTTGTAATTAGGGTATTTTAATGGTTTTTAACTGTCTATGTATTGTATCTGTTAACCTCCTCCGAACATGTGTGTCTTTGTACTTATGTATGTCATGGATTTATGTAAATGTTATATGTTTTTTACTCCATTGTACGCCGCCCCGAGTCCTTTTCGGAAAGGGTGCGGCTAATAAATTTAAATTATTATTATTATTAAATTATTATAAGGAATAATGCACTTAAAGTTCTTAAGAACACTTAGCTGTTGATTTGAATAATAATATCTAACTTTTTATTTTGGAATCTTGGCAAATAACTAATGTGCACCTTCCTTTTGCTCTGTAATTGCTTATTAAAAATACTATCAATTACTATGTAGTAATTTCAGAGATTTAGATACTAATACATCTATGTAATCAAGAGATTTGCATTGAATGTTCTATCATTTGGCAATTTTATGGCAATCCAGAATCTCTTTGCAATAACACCAATAGTTTAAAAACCTTAATGAGCAATATTCCTCATTGACTATGACTTCCTTGGAAAAAGAAATACTTGCAATTTTCAAAATTAGTACATATCTATGATTATCAATGGCTCTCATTATAGCCCAATCAGTGCTTTTCCAGTGGATTATCCAGGACTATCACTGCACACGTAATCTTCTTCAGTTGAAGATCTTCTATAGAAATGAAAAGCTCCACATTTATTTTTCATCATTTTCCTTTGTTGTAATGCAGGGCTCCCTGCAGTTCGACTGATTTGAATGAGTCTGGGTCAAATGCTTACTAATTGCTGCTTTTAGTTGGAAACTTATTGAGCTATTAGACATCTGCTTAATATAGTAGTTACTATTAAAGTCAAACCACTTAATCATTTCATATGTCATATAATTGTTTCAATTCTAAATTGGGCATGCAGAACATTTTGAAAATGCGTATAAATATAATTAAAGTTTAATTTAAATTGCAACAATTTCTAGTGCCTTGTAGCAAAAGTTCCAGGGTGAATTTAGAAGTATTGTTTTATATTTTTCTTTTCTTTTTTGCAGAAGCATGTCATTTAAACGATCCATAAGACTTCCATCTCCTTTGTCCTACACTCGGATTACCTAGGGATGATCTATAATAGCTTGCTTTTCCATTAGAGCATTAGAGGCATTTTTAGTAGAGGCATTTTGAGATAAGATGGCTTGATTTAAAAGTCATATCATTTTCATCAAAATACATTTCTTGAAATACCTAACAGAACATCTTTTCATAGAAATAATAGATTTGGAGTTACTCCATTTGGTTGTATTCTTTAGCATCCTTGCACATTTACTC
This sequence comes from Natrix helvetica, assembly GCF_964273705.1. Classification (NCBI taxonomy): domain Eukaryota; kingdom Metazoa; phylum Chordata; class Lepidosauria; order Squamata; family Natricidae; genus Natrix; species Natrix helvetica. The sequence continues at coordinate 212,770,251 of NC_138552.1, read as the reverse complement.
TAAAATCTAGGTTATATTCTGATGCATATATTTCGCAACATGAAATCTAATGAATTTATTCAGTAACGTACAACATAATCATTTTTAAAACTGTCAAGTAGGTAATTAACCCACAGAAGCGTCTACCAGTACATAAAATTTATTATTTATTTCTTTGGATTTCTAAACCGCCCCCTCTCCCAAAAAGGGACTCGGGGCGGTGTACAGTCAGATAAAATGCAGATAAAATACAAGAATAACAATATAAATAATATAAAAACAATTAAATACTAAACATTTAGATGGAGGAGATAAGACTGTACAAGAAATAAATATGCTATGGAAACCCTAAAAAACATCCCCAATTAAAATACCCAAACCCAATTAAAATATATCCCCGGGAGGCAAAACTAAGAGAGTGCCAGGCCAGCTGATTGAAACAGGTGAGTCTTTAATTTTTGATGGAAGGAGCGGAGGTCGGTGGTGGTTCTGATGTCGGGGGGGAGGTCATTCCAGAGGGTTGGGCCCATCACAGAGAAGGACCTACTCCTAGGTGTCGCCCGCTGGCATTGCCTAGTGGACGGCACCAGGAGGAGTCCCTCCCTGTGTGAGCGGATTGGTCGTAGGGACGTGTGTGGTAGGATGCGATCCTGCAGATAACTAGGTCCTATGCCATGGAGCGCTTTAAAGATGGTAATCAATACCTTGAAACGCACCCGAAAGGCCACAGGCAGCCAGTGCAGCTCGCGCAGGAGGGGTGTTACGTGGGAGTATCGTGTACTCCCCATGATGACCCGCGCGGCTGCGTTCTGAACTAGCTGCAGTCTCCGGATGCGTCCCAAGGGAAGCCCCATGTAGAGGGCATTGCAGTAGTCCAGGCGAGACGTCACCAGCGCATGAGTGACCGTGCGCAGGGCACTCGGGTCCAGTAGGGGGCGCAATTGGCGCACCAGGCGGACCTGGTGGAACGCCCCCTTGCCACGGCTGCCACATGGTCCTCTATTGACAGCCGGACATCAAGGAGGACGCCCAAATTGCGCGCCCGTTCCACAGGGGACAGTTGTTCGCCCCCTATGGCCAGCGATGGTGTCAGCTGGCTGAACCGAGGTGCCGGTAGCCACAGCCACTCGGTCTTGGAGGGGTTGAGTTTGAGTCTGTTGTCTGTTGTCCCCCATCCAGACTAGATTGTTTTAGTAGCAGCATCTGGTTAACGTAGAAAGACTAAATTTGTATCTGATTCTGAAGTTCTGTGCATGCTACCTTTAACCATCAACCTCTGTACCGTCCAAAATACACTGGACCGTCTACATCAGAAGTGTCAAACTAGATTTTATTGAGCACCATATCAGAGTTGTGTTTGACCTTGGGGGGCTGGTGTGGGTGTGGCTAGGGCATGGCCAGCTCAACATCATTCGTGATGGAACCAGGCTCCTGAGCTCTGCTTCCAGCTGCAATCGCCTCTGCTTCCAGCTGCAATCGCCTCTTCCAACGGCCTCTGACAGCGAAATTGGAGATTTGGGAGGGCCGCACACAGTCCTTCTGAGCTCTGTTTTCGCTGGCAGAGGCACTGCGGGGCAGTCCTTCTCTGTTTCTACAGTGTCCCCGTGAGCCAGATCTAAGCACCCCGCAGGTTGGATTTCGCCCCTGAGAGAAAGAGACATAAGACCTTGAGTTTGACATCCCATTCTACATCTTCTAGCCCATTTGCTGTTGGTGTTTGTTTTTAAAATGGCTTGAGACCTCTTAAGATGTTGGGGGGAATATCTGTATTAAAAGATACACTTGATGTAGCTGCTGTAAAAGAGTTTTAAATGCTGCCATGATGTTTTATTCATGTGACTTGAGCTCAGTGGCTAGCAGGCAAAATGTAATACCATGGCTCTTTGTTAAGTGTGTGTGCTTTTAGAGCACACACACTTAAGGCTGTAAGGGGCAGAAAGCCAGGAATTACCAACAGTGCGCGCGCGCACACACACACACACACACACACACACATCTATGTCTTTTTCTCTCTTCTGTTTACCCTAATAGACTGCAACTGGTCATTTGTCACTGGACAGGGCACTTTTTATTTGTAGATTGTTATTGGAAGGTACCCAGCTATTTGCAGACACTTTGCTTCAGGTTTTGTTTTTTTTAACACTCATACTCCAGTTCATGAAAAATCCTCATAATGAAGTGCAGTAGCAGTATGGCTAACTTGGCCCTCTTCGTGGACCATGTTTTTTTTAAAGTATGTTAAAAGTGTCTTGTGTTGGTTAGTCTGTTCTCCCCCTTTTGCCTTTTAATTATTTTGTCATGAGAATGTTATAATGTGATTTGTATCATACATCATTAAGGTTTAGCATGACCGAAGCTGATTATGTTTTTACGTAACTCCCTCTCCCTCCTTTTCTTTGTCCTGCACATACACTATATTGCCCAAAGTATTCACTCACCTGCCTTTACTCGCATATGAACTTACTGTAAGTGACGTCCCATTCCTAATCCATAGGATTCAATATGACGTCGGTCCAGCCTTTGCAGCTATAACAGCTTCAACTCTTCTGGGAAGGCTGTCCACGAGGTTCAGGAGTGTGTTTATGGGAATTTTTGACCATTCTTCCAGAAGCGCATTTGTGAGGTCACACACTGATGTTGGACGAGAAGGCCTGGCTCTCAGTCTCCGCTCTAATTCATTCCAAAGGTGTTCTATCAGGTTGAGGTCAGGACTCTGTGCAGGCCAGTCAGGTTCATCCATTCCAGACTCTGTCATCCATGTCTTTATGGACCTTGCTTTGTGCACTGGTGCACAGTCATGTTGGAAGAGGAAGGGGCCAGCTCCAAACTGTGTCCACAAAGTTGGGAGCATGGAATTATCCAAAATGTCTTGGTATGCTGAAGCATTCAGAGTTCCTTTCACTGGAACTAAGGGGCCAAGCCCAGCTCCTGAAAAACAACCCCACACCATAATCCCCCCTCCACCAAACTTTACACTAGGCACAATGCAGTCAGACAAGTACCGTTCTCCTGGAAACCGCCAAACCCAGACTCGTCCATCAGATTGCCAGATGGAGAAGCACGATTCGTCACTCCAGAGAACACGTCTCCACTGCTCAAGAGTCCAGTGGTGGCGTGCTTTATACCACTGCATCTGACGTTTTGCATTGCACTTGGTGATGTATGGCTTGGATACAGCTGCTCGGCCATGGAAACCCATTCCATGAAGCTCTCTGCACACTGTTCTTGAGCTAATCTGAAGGCCACATGACATTTGGACGTCTGTAGCGATTGATTCTGCAGAAAGTTGGTGACCTCTTTGCATTATGCGCCTCAGCATCCGCTGACTCCGCTCTGTCAGTTTACGTGGCCTACCACTTCGTGGCTGAGTTGCTGTCGTTCCCAAACACTTCCATGTTCTTATAATACAGCTGACAGTTGATTGTGGAATATTTAGGAATGAGGAAATTTCATGACTGGATTTGTTGCACAGGTGGCATTCTATCACAGTTCCATGCTGGAATTTACTGAGCTCCTGAGAGTGATCCATTCTTTCACAAATGTTTGTAAAAACAGTCTGCATGCCTAGGTACTTGATTTTATACACCTATGGCCATGGAAGTGATTGGAACACCTGATTCTGATTATTTGGATGGGTGAGCAAATACCACCTCAGCTACCGGTATAAATAAAGGATGGAATGCTTTCATTTTCTTTAATTAAGCAGTCATCTTGAATGAATGGTTGGACCGCTGGCTCATTAAAAAATCTGCAGTATTTCTATGATGCGATTGGCCAGTCAGTAAATACCTGTTAACTAGTTCATAAAGACACTAGCAAAGGATCAACATTAATTGGAAGGGATGAAAAATTAATTCAAAGCATTTTCTTTTCATTGGAGCCATTAATGCTGACTTAGATATAGAATAAATAAGATATGTAATAATCAGTTCTTGCCATTTTCAACACGCTGCCAACATTTGTGGGGGAAGTTGTGGCCAGGTCTAAAAAAAGAGACAAATTTTAGTATACTTTGGGATTCTATTACACTTTGGACAAAGAATGATTATTTTATGTTAAGGAAATACTTTTTTCCCCCTGAAACTACTACTAAGAAGCCTTCCTTGATGCCTTTGCAGTCATCAATTATACATCAATATTTTTATATTAAAAGAAAGGGATTGTATCAATCACCACTTTTCAAGTTAGCAAACTGCAAGAGAATACATGAGTTTAATGAAAAAAGGAAATAATTTTGCTTGCATATGAATACTTCTCAACATATTTTAAAAAGACAGGTGTGATTATTATCAGTGTTTAGTATTTTATTATATGAAAGAAGGAAAACGTGTGTGAATATACACATACACTCAATCCTTGTTATCTGGGCTTTCTGTTTCTGTAGATTCAATTATATGTTTCTTTAAAAGTATAATTTTCACTGGATGCAGTCACAACATGGCTATATTCAATCACAAACAATAGGGGGGGGGGGAATCTGAGAGTTTATTGTGCAGCATCAACACAAGCTACACTAACAAAATTATGTTTCTGTTGTCAACAAATGTGTTAACAAATCTTTTATGTTCCGATAATAGTTCACATGTTCCCATTAGGAGTCATGAACTTTAGGTTAATGACATTAGGAGCTTCAATAACTGTGGTTTCCATTTCCACACTGGTTTTCAAGAACATTATCCCAACAACAGAAGTGTGTTCCTACTACTTTGTACCAATTCGGCTGAACTGATAGTGGTATGCCAGCCTGTGTCGCAGAACCAGCAGTGACCCAGGCCTAACATGCCTTTGAACTGGTTCCCCGGTCACTGCTGTCACTGCCGCCATCTTTTTTGGAAGTTCTGTGCATACACAGAACAATTTCCATTGAACTGTGCATGCGCGCGCAGCACACATCCAGTGCCGTGCATGTGCACAAGCGAACTAGCCGTAATGCTGGCTACAACCCACCCCTGCCCCACAAATAAAGGCATACTCACATATAAAATTATCCTTACACACATGATTTGTGTTAATGATATAATGCAATAATATACATTGTAACAATTAAAGCAAAGTTAAAGAAGAAGAAGAAGAGAAGCTTTATATATATGTTTAATCAACTCAAAAGTTGCTTAAGACTTTTTCTTATCTTTTTGTCAGAAAAAAGACTAACTCATATATTGACATTCAGCATATATCAATAAACACTTGCAGCAAATCAAGTATATATTTAATCTTTCTGATATAGTATCATTTTTCTTTTGCTATCTGTCATGTGGGAAAAGTCCATAATTGTTGATATATTATTCCAAATGTATTGAAGGTGGAATACACATAACCCCCACATACAGCTATTGGTTTAAAGTTATGTTGAGAGCCCATAGTGTGGCAATAATAGGAAAAGACACATGATGTAATATTCCAGTTCCTGAAACACATCTCCAATAGTCGGCAATTGTAGCAAACCCTTATTAAACATTCTCTTGGGTGTCAGTTTTGTGTGAAACAAAATTTTCTTTCGTATTAATTTCATTTTCAGATCAAGAGACTAAATTAACATCTTTTAATATAACCTTCCATTTACATTTCTTTTTCTAAAGGTCATGCAAATATTTAATACCAGTTTTGATCAAATTCTTTCCCTTTCTTATAAAATCAGTTGTTGGCTTAGATACCTTATTACCTCAAACCTGTCATGCATAAATCTTATGTCCAATATTCAAAGCTCATCTAAAGTACGAGCAAGAAGGAATCTACAGTTCATGCAGTTATGAATATGAAGTCACTTCCTCAGTTGTTTTTGGGATCTATCATAAAAATATTAGAAGTGCCTTCCTGTAACAAACCCAACATCTTATGTTATTCTCTTTCTAGCAATGACCTATTTTTCTGATGCATCTGATATCTTCAATTCATACACTCTTAAGTTCTTAATTTTCAGAAGCAGTTAGTTGATTTTGTTACACAGTGAGTTGTAAGTGGGGGATTATTTGTTTTAAACCCCCCCCCCATCCTTTAAAAAAAAACAGCTCACTTTCCTCTATGGCAATCTTGCCTAAACTCCACTGCACGTTTTAGAACTCCTGTTAGCTGAGTCAACTAAATGAATAATTATGATAAAATTGATCCAAAATATCTGAAGAGATCACATTGAGCAAAGTGCTTTGTGCCTTGAATTGTAGATTTTTGTCATGAAAATACAGTATTTTTTAAATGTTTAAACATTTTCTAGACAGGAGATATTAGCTTATTAGGGTAAAAAATAAAAAATCCACTGGCACTTTAAAAATTATCAGATTTGTTCTGAGATTTTATAGGTAATAAAGTAAACTAAGATGTGCAAAATCTGAAACCGTTAGCAGCGAGTTAATCTACAAAACTCTTTGAAATACTAGTAATTTCAATTCCAGAATTGAACTCTAGTGGCTTCAGAGTTAAACTTTTCTGTTTAAAAGGCAGAAATAAAATGTGTAGCATTAACCAAAGAATTTCCTATAAGCAATACCATGCCCACTCATATACATAGGTAGGTACGTCTGGTATATCCTTTTCTTTCCTAAGATAATTGATCTGGCAGATTGCCAGTTCAATTCAATTAGCCACAAAGAAAGTTAGTCAATAATAACTCTGTCATGAAAGCTCTTCTGCTTTTCTAATTTGATTGACAGAAGCCCTATCTTTAATTTGCTGTCATGTAGTTTTTATCAGCAATAATAGATAGTTGACTGTTTCAGGAGATACTGAAATAGACATTTGTGGCTTTTAAAATACTTTTCTAGGAGTGCTTAAGAAAATTACATTTTCAGCTATTCTAGCCTCCTCACGTGCCTTTTAAATTGTTTACAATCATTTGTATTAATATAACTTCTGGATGCCATCTTCTGTGCCTCACATGTGCAAAAAAGGATGAAATGAATTTGATGATTATAAAAGAGCTTTCTGAAAATTATTCTTTTAAAGTAAAATGTATCCTAAATACTTCCCATCAATACAAAACAGCTATTATTATCTGTTGTATAAAGTACTGACAGAAACTCAGATTCAAATATTGCCCAGTAATTGGTATCACAGTTGATATAAAGTTATTGCAGCAGCTTTTCTTTGACAAAAGAAATGGGTTCATGAAAGAGATGTCCTTTACTATAAGGAAAGAGGATGCTTGTGTAATATTTCTATGTTGCATATTGGTTTTTCCCAAGTTTCCAAATAAGTACTGTTATACTTATTTTTATGTTTCCCTGAAAATAAGACCTATTCCCAAAATAAGCCCCAGCATGGTAGGGCGCGCTGCATGGACTCCTGTCCCGCCATTAGCAAGCAGAAGAAGTGGGCCTCCCATACATGGGGAACAAAAAAGAAGACACCCTCCAAAAAGAAGACACTCCAAAATAAGCCCAGTGCCTAATTTTGGGGCCCAAAATTAAATATGACCCGGTGTTATTTTTGGGAAAACACAGGGTACTGTTTTTTTTTTCTAGCTGACGACATAATATTGTATCATATGTATGTTTCATTCAGTCCATGTACTGTGGCCTCCAGCTTGCTTGGTTCAACCCAGTACAAAAAACTGCTGGTCATTGTTTGATTACCATCAGTAGGATTTAGAATTTGCTGCAATAAGGGGAAACCAGCTTACAATGATGCAGAACTGGATAGAAAAAGAAAGTATTAGCTCCTGGAAGAGATGATATCTGAGTGTCTATGGAGTTTCTCAATCATCCAGGTCATGATTATCCTAAAGGTCGCTTTCCAAAAGACAATTAGATTTCCTTGAGGTTTTTTTTTCCTTTAAAACATTTCATTTCTCGTCCAAGAAGCTTCTTCAGTTCCTCAAAAATTTGAACTGAAGAAGCTTCTTGGATGAGAAGCAAAATGTTTTCAAGGGAAAAAACCCCAAGAAAGTTCAATAGCCTTTTGGAAAACCACCTTTGGGACATAAAATCTAAATGTGAGGTGTGGAGAAAATACTATTTAACTACACAAACCTTAATTAAGCTTCATTCAAGAGACCTACCTAGTGATTTTACTGTAGAAAACATTTCATTCCCCCCTCCCCCCGTTATTGAATTTAACAGATCATTAAATTCTGTTAATGATCAGTTATCATGTGCTAAAATTTAATTCTGATTTTGCTACATGCCATGCTGCACTTCTGACTTTATAATTCTGGGACAATGTTGTACTAAACCAAATTAAGGCAGGGTTATTTCTCTAACTTCCTGGTATCTCAGATGTTAGGGTTCCAAATAGCATCTAAAAGTAAATCAGAGTCCAAGGAAAGTATTGTTCAAAGTTCAAAATTATTAAGAGAGCCATGTTGGCACATCTGGGAAAACCCAAATCTGAAGGCTTCCCAGTTTTCCCACTAGTTGAAAGTTCAAGATCTTGCCCCCACACCCACATGTCCATCACATGGTCCAATCTTCCATTGCCATGCTGGCAGCTTCCACCCATCCAGTTCCGGTCAGGTGCAGAGGTACAGAGACAAAAGATGACCTTGGCTTTCTAGAAAGATTTTTTTTTTGGCTACATACCATCTAACTCCATACAATACCCACTCCCATTTTCCCACAATAGAAAATGCATAGTAGAATAATAGAAAGTGGCAGGCCTGAGATCCACAAGAAAATATGGTTGCAGGCCTGACAGACTATATTGTCTGTTCTCTAAGTTCCTTCTTAATGGCTCACTTCTCCTTTCTATCTTTAATGGCTCTGCTACATCTTTCCCAAGGTCAGTTTTAAATTCCTTTACGCTTCATCATATAGCATAGCATAAACACTGAGCATCTCCAGTTCTAGTCTAGCCTTTTTAACTATTATATCACAATCATATTCCAGTTATGCAATATTAAGGTGACCAACCATCCTCCTTTAGGGAGGACAGTCCTTCTTTTGTAAGTTCTGTCCTCCCTCAAAAAGTGTCCTCCTACATGTCCTCCTTTTTGATATTTGAAGACTAATCTGTTGTGCGTTATGTGACGTATTTGCATTTGACATGACAATTCGTCAAGACTCGGTATAGTGCGGTATAAGACGCAATTATGAGACGCATGCGCTCTGCACGGGAGACCTTGAGAGAGAGCGCCGCGTGCAAGTGGCTTTGTTTACTTCTTACCGAAACACAACACGGCACATACGCATGCAGTAGACTCACGGCACGTCGGCATTTGAATGACTCACGGTAATTATTTCTTTCTCAGTGAATATTCAATTATACAGAGGTAAGTACAATTCATGTTTTATTAAACAGTTTTTAATGATTTTTTTTTACTTCATCGCAAGTATATTGAACAGATATTGAATCTTGTGTTGAATTTTTATCTAAAGAAATGCTAGACATTAAAATAGACGACAATTGTCTCTTTGAAGAAATTAGAAGACTGAATGTATATTTAAAAATTAATACAATGGGAAAATCAACATGTTGAAATTGATAAAAGATGGGTGGATATTTTCAGCCGTTTCAAAAATGAACATATTCCATGTGAACATTTATTTATACTTGTTCAATTTACGTTGTGCTGCCCTGGAACTAATGCAGCAGTTGAAAGAGTTTTTTTCAATTGCCAATGATTTTTCGACAAGTGAGAAATCGAGATTGAATGTTGATACTCTAGCTGCAGCACTTGCCGTAAAATTCAATATGAAGGATATTTCTTGTTCAGATATTTCCAATATATTGTTAGAAGATGATACATTGACAAAAAATATTAATTCAATGGAAAAGTACTCATTTAAATAATAATAAACAGGCATGTAAGCATAATTACAATATAAAATGTTGCAAATGTTTTTATTATGCATATATCATATTTTAGTGTATTATTGTTGCAATGAAGAAAATATTTCTTTTATTTACGATATTTTTTTTCCAATTTATTTGTCCTCCTTTTCATTGTAAAAAAGTTGGTCACCTTAGCAATATGGTAATATAACATATTTCTGACTCATTAGCAATTTAGAGATGTGATTCATGTTCTTTGAAATTGGATTCTTTTGTTGCATGAATGGTAAAACCAAATTTTTATTTATACCATAGAACAGGAGTCCCCAACCCGGGTCCACAGACCAGTACTGGTCCATGGCCCACCAGGAACTGGGCTGTGCAAATGAGTGAAACCCCATCTGCCCATGTGTGGGATCCAGGCAATGCATGAGACCATACCCGCTGTGGTCTGTGGAAAAACTGCCCATCATGGAACTGGTCCCTGGAGCCCAAAAGGTTGAGGGTCACTGCCATACAGTAGCATCAGTGCTGAATCGTAATAGGAATATGAAATCAAAAGTTTTACCCAAGCATCCACTGAACTGGCCATTTCATGTATGTTTTCAGCAGTGTGATAAATGCTTGCAGAGTTTGTGAAATGCAGTCTGTCACTCAGCCACCTCTGCTAAGTACATCATTTTCATTTGTACTCAGCAGTTGTGTACGTGTATTGTTTTATTGTTGTCTGGGTACTTTTTGTAATGTTATGTATGCTGGTACCTGTTATAGTTTGGGGTTTTTTTTTTTTTGATGTAGCCATAGCTTAATATAGATGCAATGAAAAATGTCTGTCCAATGACTAACATGCTTTGCTTATTCAATCCCTACACATAGGCGATCTGAAACAGCTTTATGTTCATGCTAAAGAATTGTCTCCCATTTAGACTATTTAGGGTCACCTGAAAGCCCATTCTTTCTTGTGTCACCCAATAATTGAGGGAGTAATTGCAATTGAATCAGGAGTAGGTTCTGGCAGGCCCCAATGCCGGTTCGCTCATGTGCGCATGCACAGCGCGATTAAAATTGTTCTCCATGCACAGAACAAAAAAACGAGATGGCGGTACCCATGGTGCTGCCCGGAGAACTGGTTCGGGGGCGTGGCAGGCCTGGGTCACTGCTGGTTCCAGTGAACCAAGCGGCCAAACCACTACCAGTTCAGCCGAACCAGTCCGAACCAGTAGGAACCAACCGCTGAATTGAATGTAGCATACTGAAGGTAAGCAGCTCTTTCTTCTTGCAACTCTCCAGTCTTGCAAACTAGTAAGGAATTTGAATCTAGCCATCAGGATTTCTCATTCCTGACCCTTATATTCAGACAAATTTTAACAAATGGAGTAATCTCTGTCTGATTGCAAATTCAAACAACTGTTACAGTAAGATTGTGTCTGCTGATTGGGTATTAATCTTGCTGAAATAGAGAATTCAAAGGTTGCTGAAAAAGTTTCAATAAATGAAACAGACCAACTCCGAATCAATTATCATGACATATGTTTTCAGTTTGAGGGTCATTTGCCTTAAGAAGAAATTGATTATAAATAAGCCAAATGTGCATTGTTTAATCAACGCAGTGCAGTGATTTTATTATATATGTCATGTAGTTTAAGATTTTTTTCTATATTTTTCTTGTTAGACAGTTTCTATATGCAGTTCCTAAAGTTGCAGTGTTCTGATGATTGACAAGAAAATTACAACAAAATTAGATTGTAATAGCTTTCTGTGGGAATATATGTTCAAGACTTTGAATCTTGAAAAATTCTGCATGACATTTTGTATGTCACAAAGTCACAGAAATGTGACTTTTCAGTGGAGCAGTTGTTGAGCATATGCTATGTAACATATTTTGTGATCACCATAACTAGTTATACTGGAGGATGAAGTCTTACAATCTTCCTGCCAGTGGGAAATTCCTACAATTTCCAGCTGGGATTATTAGGAATTAAAGTCCTTGCAGGAAAAAAATGAGATGATAATTACTCGATAGGAAAAAGGGTGAAATATATAATTGCATTCTTTTCTTTTCCCCCTTATTTTCTTTTTTCTTCTCTTTCTATCTTTTTGTTCATTTTTATATATATATTACTATATTGAAAAAATCAGATGAATAAACAAATAGAAATTGATTTCTAACACATCAGGTAGGCGTCAGGTTGGAGAAAACTGAGCCATTCTGTTGTATTTGAGTGAGAAGCTCTGAAATAAATTCATGAAATGATTGTCTTCCTATCACTTCTCACGTTACTTGCTACCTTGGTTGTAGTGAGGTTTTTGCTTATTTTTCTTCCTCTAATAATACTGAGAGAGAATAAATCTCTTCATCAATCTCAGTAATAAGGTAAGACCTGATCCCTTGCCCTCCATTTGCTTTTACAGCATGGTATAATAATGAATGGGGGATACATTTAATTAACATAATAAATATTTCAGGCAAAGCAGAATTTTAAAAAATGATCTGTTAAGACCCTTTAGCTAGTCCATTTCTAGATTCAAGGCAACTGCTTCAAAACATTGATATGGAGCTAATTATTTATTTATGCAATTTATCAAACACCTCAAACGCTATAGGTGTTTACGTTATTAGGATGCAAAACTATAGAGATATGTACTTTTTACCTGAGGGGTATATGAGAGAGAAATTGATTTTTTAAAAGCCACTTTATTCCTGTCTTGCCTACCATTTGTGCTTCCTTTTCTAAAATTGGGTAATTTTATTTCCATGTTTGCCTCAGTGTTTGTAATTTCTTCACAGATATTGGCATTAGTATTTTGAAGTCCTTAGTTCTTTGGTCTTTTTTTTCTGGAAAAAAAAATCTGTTCACCTGTGATTATCTTAAGAGGTAATTATTGCAGAAAGGTAGTCTTCTTTTTGGAGGTGACTATTCAGTATCTTTATGAGTCTAGAAGTTCTATAAGTCTTTTTATACTTAGTTTTCTATCTTTGGAAGTTTTGGTCTCCTTCTATTTATTCTGAAAATTATGTTTATTCAGATTAAATTGTGCTTAAGTGAAAGCATTAAGAATTGCAATCCGCTTGAACCCAAATGTTTCACTAAGGGCTAGTTTTGTCTTTGCTCCATATGAAGAAAAGTCTTCCTAGTAACTATAAAATCCATTTAACTTTTAATTGATCACACAGGTATTATTTGTTTGGTATTTATTTTTAGAGTAACTGGTTAACCTTATGTGAATAACATTTTTGTAAGTCAGTAAAATTGTGCTGGTTTTTTGTATGAAATTAGCTTTTGGGAACATAATGTACAATTATACAGTTCTTGGTTTGCGATTTACAGTATTGGAGATTTATGGGAGAAATGTTCAGATGAATGCAAAAGCATCTGGGGAAAGGGCATTTCTGAAAGGGCATTCAGAAAAGATACAAAGAATGAATTTTATTTCTGAACATGCATTATACCATTAGATTATAGCAAGCACACAAGAAATATGTCACTTCCCTCTTTTTCTTTTTGCCCCCAGATTGATCAGGCTTTCAAAGGTATGTTTCCTGTGGATTCCAGTCTAGTTTGCGCATGTCCAACTTGTGGCCCATATCACAGTCACTCAGTATTAATCAACCAACAAAGCATTAAAACTGCAGTTTCTGAATATGGGAACTGAACATGTGCATTTGTTCCTTTGCTATTTTAATAGCTTGGGAGTTTCACATTTTATGTGCTTGGATGTCCCGCAAATCCAACCCAGAATGTACAGATTAATTTGAACCAAACACAAATTATTTTCATTTGTTTATCCATTCATCACATTTCTACACTACTCATATCACCTAAGTGACTCTAGACTGCTTACAGTAAAATTAATTATGTTGACACAGAGTGATCAGTTGAATGATTCCTTCTGTGATAGCTTTGTTTGTTTTTCAATGTAAAACAAATTACTAGGCTGCTAATTAAAGAAAATGAACTATGGGGAGAAATGCTGTTTAAACCCTTTCCCTTTCTTTGACTTGTTTGTTCCTGAAGCAGCTCTCTCTCTTTCTTGTTATCTTTCCTTTGTAAGGAAATATGTAATTGGGTGCCAATTCTGCCCTTTTGTACTATTATTGGACCATCAGAGATATCCTTCAGAAATCTGACACTCTTATTTTATTAGAGCAAGGTATAAAGTCATCACCATTGCTATTCAGATTTTAAAAGAAGAGTACAGAACAATGAAGCATTTATAAAATCAAAGTATAATAAGTTTAAAGAAAAAAATTAAGAACCCTCACAAAAAAGTATCAACTTAAAGGAGAAATACTCTGATGTTTTTTTCTGGAATTCATTGCAAATTTAGTTGAATAAAGTCTGTTCTTAAATTTATTTGTTTTGTCCTGGATGTCTTTCACATCATATTCAGAAGATGACAGTGTCACAGATTCTGTAAAATTACTTGTCAAAATGAGATGCCATTGATATCTTAAAAGAGGAAAAAATGTTGCATGCATCATCATTTCCACATCATTGTCCAATGTTCCATACTAATAACTCCATAAAATATACAAAAGCAAGACATAACTACTGTATTATGCTCATGTAAACCCCATTTAGCTATAATACAAGAATGCATAAAGAAAGATAACAACGAAGGACTCAAGAGATAGCACATATTATTTATTAAATAAGACAGTGGCGGAGACATATAGAGGAATACTTTGCACTGGGACTGAGTGCAGAAAGGAATTAATGGTCAGTTCTTGAAGGAAAGCTAATGATTTATTATAAAATGAACATGGGTAGAATGTTTTAATGATTAATAATAATACCTAGTGCTATGTTATTTGAGTCTCCAAAATATGGTACACAGAATCATAACCTATTAGTAACGATCCCAAGGAATATAAATTAATTGATTGCTCCCTTGCAAGTCCTGAAAAAAAATGGATTTCAGAGTGCAGTAAAAGATGCAGATTTTTCATGCACATTTTACTATTTTATGGCAGTACAATGCTTCAAATTTAGTTCCAAAAGTTGCTTTATAGAGTGTGCAGGACTGTTTGCAACTCTTTAAAGCAACCACATCTTCTTCCCAGTTGCCTTCTTGTCGTAGGTTTCAGAAAATTTGGGGACCCCCTCCTGTACAGAAATCCAAACTTCCTTCTTGTTTTATACTGTCATGGATCTCATCATATACACCTAGTGATAATTGCTAACCTCATTGCTTCAAACAGAAATTGAAATAAATAGAATGGAAATGAACTGTAAAATGACTCTGTGATCATAACCAATAATTAGATACTCTTCATCCCCTTTTTCTGTTAACATGCTTACAAGGCAGATCAAATTGAGTTCTAATAAATCTTGTCCTGAGGTGGTTCTTCTAAACATCATTTTAGAACAGAATATCATATCATATGTACACATGCAGCAAGAATAAAATAGAATTCTTTTATTGGCCAAATGTGATTGGACACACAAGGAATTTGTCTTTGGTACATATGTATTAGATGCTTATACCTGAGTATATCCAGGGAGGTTAATGTTAAGGGGTTCAAGGATGAGCATGCTTCCTGAGTTCACTGAGTAAGCTGAAGTCAACATGAAAGAGTCTGGAAGTACAAAATGGGGGAATGAGTAATGAGTTGCCTAAAGTCCTGGGGTCTAGGTCAGTGATGGCGAACCTTTTTTGGCTCGCGTGCCATAAGTGGGGGGAGTGCAGAGGGGTCATGTGCGGGCATGCCACACCCATAATGCAATCCGCTACCCCTCCAGTGCGCATGCGCACACTACAGGTGTGACCCCCCATTTTTTGCATGCTTTTTTCATCCTCCCCAGGCTCCAGAGGCTTTATAGGAGCCTGGGGAGGGTGGAAACAGCCTCCCCCACCCCCCGGAAGCCCTCTGAAGGCTTCAGGGACCTTCAGGAGGCTTCCCTGAAGCCTCCGGAGCAGTCAAAATGAACCTCCGCGCAAACCGGAAGTCACTTCCGGTTTGCTCGGAGGGTTGTTTGAGCGCTCCGAAGGCTTAAGGGACCTTCAGGATGCTTCCCTGAAGCCTCTGGAGCAGTCAAAACGAACCTCCAAGCAAACCGGAAGTCACTTCCTGTTTGCTCGGAGGGTCGTTTTGAGCGCTCCGAAGCTTCAGGGACCTTCAGGACACTTCCTTGAAGCCTCCGGAGCAGTCAAAACGAATCTCCAAACAAACTGGAAGTCCGTTCCCGAACTTCCGGTTTGCCCGTAGGCTGATTTTTTGCACTCCGGAGGCTTCAGGGAAGCTCATGAAGCCTCTGGAGGGCCTCCAGGGGGGGGCGGGGAGGCTCTTTTCACCCTCCCCAGGCTCCTATAAAGCCTCTGGAGCCTGGGGAGGGCTAAAAATGGCTTTAAAAAAGGGTGAACTCAGCACCTCGTGTGCCCTGATAAATGGCTCCGCGTGCCACAGGTTCGCCATCACTGGTCTAGGTTTTATGACACTACTATTCGTATTTTGTACTAGGAAAACTATGTTTCAATGGCAAGGTTCCTGATGGACTGGTTTATAGTTTTCCTCCTGGATAAGCAAACAACTGTGTCAAAATATAAGCAAGGAATAATATGCTAAAACACACATTACCATAAGTTGCACCTTTTGTGAGCTCAATGGTATGTCCCTGAGGGATTTTTAGAAACCATTGGAATATAAATGTTTGCCTTCGGGGAAGTGTGTATATGTCTAAGGACAAAATGTAAGTTTTTAAGAACTGAGTTTTTTGAAGAGAAGAACACTGAAAAGCAAAAGCTGTGGGTTATAGCAATTGTGCTTCACAAATCTGACATCTAGATAGCACACAGCAAGCAGCATCCTTTAGAATTCTTTGTTTTTCAGGGATGCTCTCTTAATAAGTAACACCTTAATTTTTCAGGGCATGGCTTCAGGAGAAATCTTCTTTATACAGATTGTTGCCTTATTATACTTCTAAGTGCATGAATAAACACAAGATGAGACAGAAATAAACATAGTTTGAGATGTTACTGCTTGAAAAAAGATTGAATTTCCTAATCTATGCTGGAGGAAATCTGGGAATTGGCAGAATACTACCTCACTTTCAGGAAATTAGAAGTGAAATTTGAAGTGCAAACCCAAAGTGTGTCCATGATATCAAAAGCAAACAAGGCACCTGAATTCATCCATTCCTACACATGATGAAGCTGATATCGTAAAACAGGAGAGTTGGTGCTTTGGCCACACCCAACAAGTTAGCTTTGCAAATTGTATGTTTTCTGCCATGATCTTTTCTTTGGGGCAAGAGTACAATATTTCGGCTGGGGAAAATCATGCATTCCAGTGCTTGCAAGGATAGTTTATTTATTAGACTGGTAGCTGCCTTTTATTCAGGCGCTCAAGGCAGCATATATAGCATTTCCTCTTCTCATTTTCCTCCACCACAACTCTTTGTGGTAGTTTGGGTTGAAAGAGAATCACTGGACAGAAGACACCCAGACAACAGCTTTGTCTGTGTTCGGACTACAATTGGAGCCTTTCCATTTATAGTCCAATGCCTTGACCATTATGCTACACTAATGTATGGTAAATATCTTTTAGTGTATTTCTAAATTTGGACATTTTTCACCAATAAGTTACTAGCATAACTCAAAAAAGATAAGAATGTTTTCAAAATAAGCTTACTATCTTGAATAGCAGTTGTTGAAGGGATTCATATGCAAATCATTTGGCTAAGCAACACCTTTCATTTTTTTTCTCCTTTTTGGACTGAATCTATTTTGAGCTCACAAACAAGGGACCATCTATTGACTAATGGTGATAATGATCTGACATTTATGTGGTGCATGTCAGGCAGATAGACCCCAAATGGCTTTATAAATGGTCCCACTAGATGTTACTCATTGTGTACAGTATATAAGGAGCACTTTGCTAAATGTTGAAATGTAAATACTGGAAAGTTGCAAGATCTGTATTATTTCTTTCCATAGTTTTAAATTACTGGCAATATTTCTACACTTGATAGTTGGATGGTTACACTGTTACACTTTAAAAAATTGACAAACTGGTCTTTGGAGAAAAATAATTCTTAATTTGTTGACTGGAAATTCTAGAATATTGTTTGTGTTTTGCTGTATTTTGTGGCACCTCTGTATACATTTAGAAGAGAAATACTTTTCTTGAACGTGTGTTTGGCATGTTCAAGTTGTGTCTTTGTCATAGTCCTTTACAAAAAAAATCCCTCTAAATATCTGTCACTAACAAGGAGTCATCACAGAGAAGGACATTTCAAACCCTTGGCCATCTCTTGTGTGCTGTTATCAAGAATTTCCCAAAGTTTATATCAAACTGTTGTTTTAAATGTGAACAAATAGAAAATAAAAATAAAGGATAGAGAGTGATTCTATGATTCATTTAATCTATCTGTGGAGGCTGTGGATGAGATTCTCCAGAAGGCTTTAAGAAAAGACTTAACAGCTTCCACTTATTGTTGGTTTATCTGGTCTTCCTGCACATTGCAAAAGGTTGGACCAGATTCTCTTCCAACTCTGCAGAATCATGATTTCATGATTCTATAATCGTATTTACAACATTTCATTTCAATTAAATATAAATAAATTTTAATTAAATGTGATTCTACCTACTACTTTTTCAAATGTACAGTATCCTTTGACTAGTGCAAATGCATCTCCAGAAAAAAAAGTAGGGTATCCCGACTTTATGCCCTTAGTTTATGTCCTGATAGTCCCAAAATCATAATTGTAATGCAGTAAGTATTGGTATTGCTACATAAAATTAAGGTAGGAGATGATCAGGCTGAGCCCAAAGGAGGGATCAAACTTATCATCAGTCTCCAATACATTTGCACCCACAAGAGAGCCAAGTCCAGCCACTTAAATTCCATTGACTCTTATCTACTTATCTATATAGACTTATATTCATCTGTATTGCCTGGACTCCTGATTTCTTGCACATGATGTGTAGCATGAAAAGTTAATCCTAGCACTTAGAGATTTCCGTGAAACTAAATGGTAGAAGATCTGGGTCAGGCAGAAGAAAGTACTTCTCCTTAGTACCACACTGCAGGATATTACTCTCGTTGGAATCAACCTGACTTGTAAGATTATACAGGGAGAAAACAGCTCCATTTCCATTCCCACTTCTACTTACTTCCACTAAGAAGTAAAGTGGGCTGATAATGGCTCTTTGGAGGAACCTTCCAGTTAAAAAAAAAAATTGCTAAATGTGTTCCTTCCCTGACCATATTTAAGAAAATTCTAAAAAACCAGGCTGTTTCATAAACTGTTGGTATAGAATTAGCCACTGGTTTCTATTGATTTAAGGTATTTGACTGCTTATGATGTATTAATAATAGATGCTTTAATTAGATGGACCATAGATGTTTTTAATTGTTTTCTCCACCTGTAAACTACCAAGAGTAACTATGGATTGCAGCAAGAGAAAAATGCCATAAATACATATAATAAATAAAGCAAAAGGCAATGATGCCTCTCAATATGGATTGCTTTAAAGATTTAAATTATGGAAATGGAGAGAAAAGAACACTGTGAATATTACCTTTAGTTCCAGAATCAGTATGCCTTTGAATGCCAGTTGCTGGGTAACAGTAGCAGGAGGTTTGCTGTTTCAGTCACCTTATGATTATGGATTTAAAACGACAATTCATTAACTATTGTAGAACAAGCCTAGGGAACTAGATATCCAGTGGAATTTCTTCCAGTGTTCCTAACATCCGTAGAATCTTCCTTGAAATCTGAAATTGTGTGAAAGAATTCCTGTTTGCAAAATGAATCATAAGCTGAACTCAATCAGAATTTATCTTTAGACACCCCCCTCCCCCAGTATGAATAGAAATGTTCTGGAACTGAGGGCAAAGAACATTGAAGAAGATGATGCTCCAGATGTACCTTTTCACATACCTTTCAGGCTACATAATGACCGCTAGGTGCATGAGGTACAGCTGTGCAGATGTTTGGATCTCGTGCAGGCAGCTTCTCTGTAAAATAAATAATATTTTCACATGATAGTTGTATAAATCTAGGAAAATACCTGTTTGAGTTAAGGAATTGGTGACAGGTTGGTACTCCTTTACTGACTTACTAAATCCAATACAATATAATGCAATAGCAGAACTGGAAGGGACCTTGGAGGACTTCTAGTCCAAACCCCTGCCCAGGCAGGAAACCCTATACTGTTTCAGATAACAAATCCCCTACATTTTCCTGACCTCCATGATTGCCATCCAAACCAGTGGTGGGATTCAGAATTTTTTACTACCGGTTCTGTGGCTGTGGCTTGGTGTGTGTGGCATGGCTTGGTGTGCGTGGCTTGGTGGGCATGGCAGGGGAAAGATACTGCAAAATCCCCATTTTCTCCCGATCAGCTGGGACTCGGGAGGCAGAGAATAGATGAGGGTGTGACTAGTCAGAGGTGGTATTTACTGGTTCTCCGAACTACTCAAAATTTCCGCTAACCGGTTCTCCAGAACTGATCAGAACCTGCTGAATACCATCTCTGATCCAGACCCAAAAAAGGATGAAAGTCTTCTTTAAGGAGAAGGTGCCTACAAATGGACCAAATATTTCATATCTTGTGGGATACCTGAATCTTGGGAATGGGTTCCTGCAAACGATTGCAGCTCCAGAATATTTGTACATTCCTCTGTAATTAGGCCAAATGGGTAGCAACATTTCTCCTGTACAGGTAGTCCTGCAATTGAGCCCCAAAATTATGTTGCTAAGCAAGAAATTTGTTAGGTGAGTTTTGCCCCATTTTATGACTTTTTTTTCCAGAGTTGATAAATGAATCACTGCAGTTGTTAAATTAGTAACATGGTTGTTAAGCAAATCTGACTTCCCAAATGACTTTGCTTGCCAGAAGGTCACAAAAGGGGATCATATGACCCCGGGACTCTGCATCCGTCATGCAGAGATGAACCAGTTGTCAAACATCCGAATTTAAATCACGTGACCGTGGGGATGCTGCAATGGTCATAAGTGTGAAAATGGTCGTACGTTACTGTTTCCAGTGCCATTGTAACTTTGAATGGTCATTAAACTGTTGCAAGTCGAGGACTATCTGTATTCTAATCCCTATATGTACAAGAATTTGGGGATTCCAAGTAAGTTATCTCAATGCATCCTTACGAAGAAAAGTTGCAGTAAAAAATTTACAAGGCCAGCATAAAAATTGGAGGGAAGGAGAGACACGGATCAAAATGTAGAGAAAAGATTAATCTTTGCAGGCCAATCACAAGTGCCAGTTTTTGTTTTTTTTAAAAAAAGTTTCCCAGAATTACTTTCCCAGCCCTTTGTCAGACCCATCCTACTTCCTGTTATATGTACTCTGAATCTGATTAGTAAACACCTAATGCCCAAGTGGTGGCTCAGTGGCTAAAACGCTGAGCTTGTCGATCAGAAAGGTTGGCAATTTGGCGGTTCAAATCCCTAGCGCCGCGTAATAGAGTGAGCTCCCGTTACTTGTCCCAGCTTCTACCAACCTAGCAGTTTGAAAGCAAGTAAAAAATGCAAGTAGAAAAACAGGAACCACCTTTGGTGAGAAGGTAACACCGTTCTGTGCACATTCAGCATTTAGTCATGCCGGCCACATGACCACGGAGATGTTTTCAGACAGTGCTGGCTCTTTGGCTTTGAAATGGAGATGAGCACCGCCCCCCTACAGTCAGGAATGACTAGCACATACGTGCGAGAGGAAACCTTTACCTTTAATGCCCAAGTGAAATCTTACTATCCTTTATGTGGTATAGTGAATATATTAAACTTTCTGATTTGAGACAGCATTACTTTTTTTTTTCCTGAAAACAAACCCAAAATTTGTTTATGGCTAACCTTTTATTACCAAATACTATTATTTGGCATCCTGTACGACGTATTACATTACTAGAAGTTTCCAGTACTGAATAAATTCAACAATTTATTTAACAATTTTGCAAAGGTGGATTATTTACATAATCTCTCTCATAGTGGTATACATAATATTGCCATGATCTGTTTGTTTTAGTATTAATTAAAAACCTAACTTTGTCTTCTTATGGTCCTTAGAAGCTCACAGGAATTCATTTCTTTCTGTCTTTGTTTATAGATTAGGACCCAAGAGACTCAAGCAGTATATACCACACTCAGTTAGGTAGTCCGATGGAAATCATACACTGCTCCCTAATTTTGTTTGATTAAAGCAGATATATTTATTTAC
Organism: Natrix helvetica; assembly: GCF_964273705.1. Classification (NCBI taxonomy): domain Eukaryota; kingdom Metazoa; phylum Chordata; class Lepidosauria; order Squamata; family Natricidae; genus Natrix; species Natrix helvetica. The sequence goes on along the minus strand of NC_138552.1, from coordinate 212,748,386 downwards.
ATCTGGATTCTGAAATTGAAAAGTAGAGATAAACTAATAATCAGATGCTGTTTTTAGCGTTAAGATAAATTAATTTGAAGTACTAAACCACAGTAGCACATGAGAAATCTCTCCTCTTTCAGCCCATTGACTAATAGCATAGTGATGGCGAACCTATGGCTCATGTGCCAGAGATGGCATGCAGAGCCCTCTCTCTAGGCACACGCACCATCGCCAGCTGCTCTTCTTGGTGTTCACCAGCTGGCTTTTGCAGGCACTGGAGTGCCGGAAAACGGCCCGAAATACGGCCCGAAAATTACCCCCAAAATGGCCAAAAACAACCAAAAAACAGGCATGCATGTGCTGGCTAACCAGTCTTTGGGTTTCTGGTGCTCCAGTGCATGCACTTGTTCACATACATGTGCATGCATGCACGTTCCGGTTTGGGCACTTGGTGCCGAAAAGGTTGGCCATCACTTCTCTACAACTTCCTCCTCTCAATTTAGCAAAAAAAGCAGGTAATGACTCAGTGGCCGATGATGGCCACTGTACTGCCCATCTGTTCAAAAAGAACACACACACACACTCACTCTCTCTCACACACACACATTATTGTATGAAGATATACAGCCAGAAGTACATTTAGTTGTAATGTTTTGTGCTCTTCGTTTTGACTGTCTTATTTCTTATTCTGTTTTTTTTGCTGTCATCTTACTTTGTTTATTCTATTTTCTTTAAAATGCCTTCAGTATTTATTGGTGAAAAGGCAGAGTTTTTCTATACACAGAAATAATGCTTTGGAACAGTTTTGTACAGTTAGCCAATGAGAGTAACTCACTTATGCTATTTTCATCCAGAACTGATCACATGGGGCAAGAATGCTCCAGATCTTCCTTCCTAATTAAAACAAATAAATTCCCAAATAAATAAAGGACTTATTTCACACGGCTGATGAAACTGTATATAATAACAAAACTGCAGGTCTTAAAGTGTAACAAGATATTCTTGTTACAAAAGACTAAGCAAATGGAATGACATTTTCTTGTAGTAACCTTTATCATTACCTTTCCAATCAATCTAAACTTAAATCTAGAAAGGTAGGTGATGAACATCTATGTTTTGCTTTCTAAAATGTTGTGTACTATACATGATGGCATCAGTAGATAGGTAAATTGTGGCTGGTATATTCTGGATGGTTGAGTGGTTCAATCTACTAAGTATGTAAACTTTCCAATTTAAGGATCAAGAATCATTGTAAATTTACCAGAAAAAAATGCAACAAGAATTTTCTGCTCATCGGACTTCCTTTCCTATTTTTGTAATGCACAATTTCTGTATGATAAATCTTATCATTTGGGATATTTAAAAAAAAAATTGAGATGTTCTATGTGAGATTTTACTGTTGCTCGCATAATCATATGCTACTTTAATAGTACACTAAATCATCCATAAAGTAGAAGGCCAAAACCATCATTGTAATAAATAAATAAATAAATTAAAAATGGTTTTGACATTCTACTTTATGGACAATTATATTGATGAGCAATAATGGAATGATATTTCATTTTTTTCCTTCTCTTACTGAAGCCATGCAAAAACACATGTTCAGTTGATTTCAATGTTTTTCGGAATTGTATGAATCCCTTGAAGGACCTCTGTACCTTGATTATTTACAAGTTTAGCTTGAAAAAATGGGGGATCATATTCATATCCTTATATGGCAAACTTTCTAAGAACTCAGGATTTTTTTTTTACAAACTTCTTAATGCAACTTATACATGAATGCCAAAAGAATCGGTCCCAAACCTTTTATAATGTGGTCGAACAGAAGATGTTTTTGTCCTTGTTCCCAATGAAGTAACTTCTTACATCTTTCTATCACATTATAACTGCTACTTACAGGGATTCAACAGAACAAGATTCCAAGCGATAATTTGTACAAATCACTTTGGAGTTGTTCCAGTTGCAGTCAAATGCTGCAACCACTATCTGCTCTAGAGTTAATTATTCCTGAAATGATCTTAGCCCTGAAGATTTCATGCTCTGCTCTGAATTTTCTCTACTTTTCAGAACTCCCCACAGTAAAATACATTAGGGCAAACCAGTCTACTCTGTTTTGATGGGAAGAAATTAATTATGATAATCCCCAAGCCATAAATACTAACTAGCAGCAGTGGAACTTTTCAAGTAAATATGGTCCTAACTAGATTTATGAGAACATGTGGCTGGTGCCAATCTATGTCTTATTAGTAAATAAGACATGTGATGTGACATAATTTCCAATTCCCTCATGGATTCCTCACGTAGAAATGTTTTGAAGAAAAGGACATGTTTTTCGCTGTCCCCTTTTCATATGGGACACATCTACATTTCACATGGTTTAAATCAATCAAATTAAGTTGCTTCCTGTAATGAATTCCAGCAGCCTTGAAGTGTTGTGTTCATGTATTCTCCCTTCTGAATACATTTTAAATGCAGCTGCTAAACAGCTGTCAATCACCCTGACAACTCATATATGCAAAGTATATCTTGATTCAGAACTCAGTAGGATGTGGCTTTTTTTCTAGTATTTCTAATAGCATGAATAATTGCTGGTCAAGTTAAATTAGGACATGACACCACATTTTCTGCTACTATCATTGTTCTGTCATTTTCAGGATCAACATTTGTGGGCTAGCAGATTGCCATTCTGGGATTGCACATGCATGGATTGAATTCACTCAGCTATAGAACTGCAATGATTCTGTATTGACTTTCAATCATTCTGCATTGACATTCAGTGATTCACAGATGCTCTTGTGAGCAGGCAGTTAAACTAAACAACTTCTAAGTTCTCTTCCAGATATTATTCTCTGGATGGAATTTGAGCCAGATTTGGGTATTTTGGTTTTGATGTCTGTCTTTGTGTCTTTATGGTTTCTATTTCACTTGTCATACAGTTGCAGATAGGCCTCGACTTACAACAGTAATGGAGCCTGGAACTTTCCATGTATGTCATGACAGTCATAACTTGAAATATAACCAACAACCAATCCAGTTTTATGACATTTTTGTGGCAGTCATTCAGTGAATATGGGGCCTGTGTGTGTGACACAAGACGAACACAGCAAACGTAAAGTGAATACAGTTGTTGTTCAATTAATGCCAAAAATGGTTAAGCAAACTCATTGTTCAGCAAAATGTTGCTGGCAAAAGTGTAATAAATAATCATGTGACTGCAGGACCATGTAAATGGCCATAAATGCATTGTCTGGTTGTCAGGTACCTCAAATGCAATCATGTAATAATTTTAATTTAATAAATTTAATAATAATAATTTAATAAATTAATAAATTATTATTATTATGTGACTGGCAGCGGCATCTATTGGAATTTGGAAAGTACATTGCAGTTTCGGGGTGGGATGGTCTATCATAACTTCCAACAGTCTCTAAGCAACTACTTATAGGTCATGAACTACTTGTAATAATTGAAAAAAATCTAGCCTGTCTTTAAGGCAGATTCCAAAATGTGCACATGTGTGTGTGTGAGGTATTAGACCTTGAGTTCAGTTGTATATGTTTATCTCTGTTGTTTTGTGCTTCTGACAAATGGCATTTGATCATTATAATAGATTATTAGCAACAGTTTCAAACTCCACTCATGGCCAAGTGCGTTTTCTTTATACTCTCCTCAACATCTGTTCTTGCAAGAACAGTATGAGATTGATATAGAACAGCAGGCAGTGTCACGTGGTCATGGCAGTGTCACGTGATATATCAGGACTCCCCCCCCTTCGTTAAACTGGGTGTAGGTGTGGGCAGTGAGGACCGGGAGTTTGACAACCCTGTAGTACTGAAGAAAACACCTGATGGAGAGGCAGTGTAATGTTGTAGTAATTAAGGTGTCGGCTAGGATGAAGGAAATCAAGGTTATATTCCAAGTTCAGCCAGGATGTTCTCTTGATGACCAGGAACTAGTTACTGTGCCCTGTGAGAGAGTGTGTGTGTGTGTGTGTGTGTGTGTGTGTGTGTGTGTACATCTTCAGGCTGGGTTTTGGGCTTAAAGTGTGATCGGAGCTGCCGTCTTTCTATAACTCTTGATGGGTGTGTGTGGAGTGCTGGCTTTGTACTAATTTTGAAGGAACCAGGTTAATCTCCAAAACAGAACACTTCAACAAGAGAATAATTATGGAATCTATCAAAATAGAGAAACACCCCCACAACATGAATAAACATGACAATACCTCCCGCCTACCAGACATCTGGAAACCAGCCCTAGTCAACAAACGAGCCCCACCCACTACCCAGGCTGTTACAATACGAAACAACAATAGACACACACCAATCAGCACCAATCTACCAATCATGATACAACCACACAATCAATCATTCCACTTACTGAAATAAAGCCAGCACTCCACACACACCCACACCCCATGTGTGTGTGTGTGTGTTGTGTTTGTGCTGATAAATAAATAAAGGGAGACTAGTATAGATCTATTTCAAGCTATTTAGCACTCATCAGCTAACCCTAACCCTTACTGGGATTTGAACCTAGGCTAGTAAGGGTATAGCTAGCTGATGAGAGCTAAATAGCTTGAAATAGATCTATACTAGTCTCCCTTTATTTGTTTATCAGCACAAACACAACACAAATGTAACAAAGGCAACATTAAAAATATGGTTTTCTGCCTGGATGGTCTCCTGGAGTGAGCCGAAGGATAGAAAAGGGAAGCAGAGTGTTCCCTCCCATATTTGGGCATACCAGGGGTTGTGACACAATACATACATACATACATACATACATACATACATACATACATACATACGAGAGAGAGAGAGAGAGAGAGAGAGAGAGTATATATATATATACACACACACACACACACACTCCTGAATGCAAGATAGAGTATAAATTGTCATTAATCATCATGTCCTCCATTGAATCACAGCCCCTCTGATGAATAAATAAAGGCTTTTAATTCATGCCATGCTACATTGGCTGCATTGTGGTTAACTATTCAGGCAATTGTCCCCTAGCAAATTAACCTACGAACTCCAAAAAATCATACCCACTGTCTTAGACAGCTTCTTAATTTAACTTAATTTTATGCCAGCTGGAACACTATTTTCTTGTCTGGATGAAAATTGTATCAAATAATTTCCATATTACAGCTTAATTGTTGAAGGAATGGAAAATAGGTACGTAGAGGGAGATGAGACTAGTTAATGGACCAAAACAGTTCTGAACTTTATGAACAACAGAGATTTTTCAGAAATTCTGTTACGGTTTCATAGCTCTAATTACTTTTATTTAGTTTAAAAGTCAAATATTTACAAGTTTTGGAAGGCAAAAGCTGTACATTTCTCACTCCCAAAGCTCATGAACTAACCATAAACCTAACCATAAAATCCTTTATATATTCTCATGCCTCACTTTTTATTGTTAGGGAAGTTCCTTTTGAATGGCTAAATTGCAGTAAGAATTTAATGTTATTCGAGATGTACTTACTAAAATGTGCCCATCACAATGGACATCTCTCAGTCTCTTCTGTCTGTTAGATCTACTTAGACCCCCTCCATCTCTCTTTGTTTAGAAAATGGAATCAAGTTTATTTATAGGAGAAAATTCTACTTTCAGGAGAAAATCATCATCTTCTGTAAAAAAGGATATATGATGTTTTTTATGAATTTGAACTTATAGAGTTCAAATATATTGAGTTGTATTTGGAGACAGATGGAACTATAAATTCCAGTATGCAACATCTTACAATATTACAGGGAACAAAACAAGTCTTCTACTATTGTTAGCCATCTCACCATTGCTTTTCCTTCTCAAAGGTAAATCTTTAGAATCAGGTGTCAAACTGGTGGCCTGCCTGCTGGATGCATCACATGGAGGCCATGCACACCCCAGCTCTGCAAAGAGAAAAAACACGTGACGGCAACATGATGCCACGAGTTGGACACCTGTGGTTTAGATTGAGAAGTTTGTGCTTGTTCTGACCTAGGCTTCCCAAGAGCATGAAGCAAACTCCTGGTCCTGACAAAAACCCCTTTTATTAATTTCCTGTGAATTCTGCTCGTTCACAGACAGCAAAGTCTTTCAAGGGAGGATTTACATTCACAGACCTTATCTGGTGTAGAGAGCTGCCAGGCCGATATCTGTAAAACTTGACAAGGAGTCTAATTGTCTCCTGCAAACTCCACTCCCCTTTTGCTCCTCTTTTATTTCCGCTTGGAGGGGCCATTCATCGTCCACTTGTGGCCTTACTCCCAAGTCAACCCCTGTTCTTTAGCTGTTCCCTTCATTTGGCAACTCTGCACATGCACCAGTGACGTGCAGTCAGGTGAGGCAGGTGAGGCACAGCCTCACCACTCTCATCATGAAAAAAAAAAGTAAAAGGAAAAAGCTGAGCTAGTTGCTGCCTCACCGTGGATGACTCTGCTTAACCTCACTGATGCTCTCCCTCCCCAAGTGTAGTGACTTCCTCCCCAGGCCCCCATTCATTTCTCTCTCACACACACACAGCTGGATAAAACTATATAAAAATCTAGCCCAGCTTCACTGATTACAAGTTTGAAAAGGCAACGTGGCTCCACCTGCAATCAACTCTGCTTAACCTCACTGGTGATCTCCCTCCCCAAGTGTAGTGACTTCCTCCCCAGGCCCCCATTCATTTCTCTCTCACACACACACAGCTGGATAAAACTATATAAAAATCTAGCCCAGCTTCACTGATTACAAGTTTGAAAAGGCAACATGGCTCCACCTGCAATCAAACTACACTTGGGGAGGGAGAGCACAAGCGAGCACTGAGGAGACCACAGGAGGAGGCAGGAAACCAGGCAAAGAGCCATGCTGTAGTACACACACTTCCCCCCAGCCTCTTTCTTTTGGAAGGCTCGGCTCGGCTCCCCTCCGGCTTCTCTGCCTCTCCTCTCACCCCAGCCTGCCAGCAGGAGGTGGTGGGTGGGCTTTATTGTGTTCCAGGCATTTCCCACCCAGACAGCAGGCTGCATTTGCAATGGTGGAGGTGTTTGGGAAAGGCAGCAGGGGAATGGGGGGGGGGATGGCAGAGGAGCTGCTTTCAAGCCACTGGAAAAGATATCCAATCCAACTTTTTTGGGGGGGGTTGTTTGAAAGTGAGTGAGAGAGGGAAGGGGTAGGAGAGATAGTCCAATCCAACTTCTCTGTGTGTGTGTGTGTGTGTGTGTGTGTGTGTGTGTGTTTGAGAGAGGGGGAGGAAGGGAGAGAGGGAGGAAGGAGGGGAAGGAGAAGAAAAAGAAAAAGAAAGAAGGAGCAAAGGAGAAAAACAAATGCTGTCGCTTTAAATTGGAACTGAGCATGCCTGGCTGTGGAATTCTGGGAGTTGAAGTCCACAAGTCTAAAAATATTTGAAACCCAGCACTGTGTCAGTGCCTCACCAGTCATAAACCTCACCGCACGTCACTGACATGCACACATGCGGAACAGGCTCCAGCCTCACTGATGTCTGACTCTGAAGGCATCTGATAACTGGCATACAGCTCTGGGCCCCCTCTCTGCCTCCAACACAGAGCCCTCATCAGAGCCTTCCCCAGACTCCAGGACTGGCCCATGTTCCCTATTAAATCATTAAAAAATAGTTCCTCCAAAAATGAGTAGTCCTGTAGTAATGAAAACAATTAAAGAGAGGAATTATTCAGTGGCAAGTAATTTGAAGTACAGGGTTGTACTAATTTGAAGTGTGTGAAAGATTAACACATTTTTAAAAATAATTACAATGTTATTCATTTGTCAGTGTCTCTTATTTACAAGGCATAAAGGATTGTGGTGGCTTAATCTTCTGATCCATGGATAAATAATGCACATTGTAATTTTGTTTCATTGCTTGTTTTAGTAATAGTCTATAGCATGTTGATGGCGCAATTTAGTTTTAAACTCATGAGAGAAAGAGTTATCCATGGAGCTTGGAAGAGAAAATATACATCCTCCCAAGGTGACAAGGTTTATGCTGAGATTTCACCTCAGGGACAGAGTTCCTGTCCGTCTTACTAGGTAAACTGTACTGTATTGTATAGCTACATTAACAGATTGTTGTAAATCTGAAGGCACAAATTTCTCACCACTATTTTAACAGCTTGATCCATTAGGGTTAGTCCTTCTGAAGTTTCTTTTTCTGACTATTAAGTCACTGGGGGGGGGGGGGGCTCCTGCCTCTCTTATCTGATTGTTTCCTAGGCAGCATCTCTTTCCATCTTTCTTTCCCCAAGGTCTTTCCCACATAATTACCTTTGCTTGCTTCAAGCTATAAAATACTTTCCTTAGGGTTAATTGCAAGCCTCAGGATCTGTCAGATGTGAATTAGGACCACAAGAGGATTACAAGGGAGATGCATCTTAATTTCTTATTTAACTATTTAACCTTTATAGTAACTCCTTAGTAAAGTCTTGACAACTTAGACTCTTAGTATCTTAGATAAAATATTAGATGCACTATTAGACATACTACTATCCTACTTTAGGCTGATGATGCAATAATTTGTCCTAAATTACCATAGCATTCTGAGCTTTAACTTCTTCTAGGCGGGTATTTCTGGCCATCAGTTACAGGTAGTTCTCGACTTACAACTATATCGAAGGCTGTCCATTATGGTTGTGAGTCATGACAGTTATAAAGTATGAATATTTTTTGTGGCAGCCATTAAGCAAATGTGTTGGTTGTTAAGAGAACCAGTTTTGCTGAAAATTGGAGTGCTAGTTTGGGACAAAAACATCATAAAACAAAGTTATGTGAATGCAGGACAGAGGTAAATGTCATCTGAGAATGAGATATTTTCCTGTACACCGCTTGGAGAGTCCAAGCAATGGGTTAATTCAGTCTGCTTGCCCTTAGGACTGAGGAACTATTTTTCCTTTAGCCACACCTCCTCCTGGTGTGCTCAATCCCCCAGAATTCTTCCTCAGTCAGCCCGTTTGGACGTAATTAGCTAGAGCTCTGAGCTGAATTAATCCTTTTTTGGCTTGGACTCTCTATTTGCGTTTTATTTCTATTTCCTAACATTTCCCCAACTTTGTGAGACGTTTCTATCCTCATCGCTGCGCTTTTCTCCAGCAGAATTTACATTTGAAGGCCAGGAGGTAAGCTGGAAGGTGGTGGGGGGTGCCCCTCAGCCGATCCTTATGGGACGGCTTCGGAGGCCTGCCGCTTGTCGTTTAAAACGGCGCGGCTGCAGCGGCGAGGTTCCTACGTTCCCAGGCCCCTCGTTTGTTATTTTAGACGAAGTTTTTTTTCGTTCCCCGGCCTGCTAGAGGAGCTCAGCCGCAGGGAGGAGTGAGCGATCGTCGCCATTCGAGGCGCGTTCGCTCCTCGCTCTCCCTTAGCCCCATGCTGTTGCGGCAGCCATTTTAGGCGTGAAAAAAAAGCGCGCCCAGCCATGGCCGCCATTTTGCATCAGCCTCGTTATCAGGAGACCGCTGGAGGTGGCAGGGCCTAGCAAGGGTTTCTCAGGCTGGGATCGCCACCTTCGTCTTTTTGCCTATTTTTGCGAGCGGTGCTGGTTCCTGGGCCATACCAACGGTCATTATACCGGCTCAGGGAGGAGGCCTAAGTAAGCGCAGGCCAAAGCCTTTTTTCTAGTCATTCTCCTCCCTGCTTCTCCTGCGGAGCCTTGCGCCTCGGTGCAGGCCCCAATCCTACCCCTGGGCCTCCGACTGGTATTAAGCATGGGATGTTTTCATACGTACTGACTCAATTACTGTGCATATGGCAATTTTGACAAATCTTTCTGTTTGTTTCCCACTGCAGCAACCAGTCTCTCTCTCTAACTTCTGCCTTGTCATAGCCTTGCTCCATCTTGTGTGGTCATTGACTATGGACCTGCCCAGTCCCCCTGATTCCCAAGATACTAGGCCGAGCCTCTCTCAGGCCCCTAACAAGGGTTCCTCCTCATCGGGGAGTGGGGGTGCGGGCAAGAGTGGTGGGGGTAGCTCTGGGAAACAGCGTTCCAGAACCCCTTCTGTGGCTGAGGCCAAGGATGCTGAAAGGCGCCAACGGGCCCTTGACAAGCAGTTTGAGAAGGCCAGGCAGACAGGGAGCAGTCCCTCTCAGGAATCCCTCCCTCCCGGGAAGATCTCCAGATGGTCCTCGCCGAGGAGGTGGAGTCCCAGGACCTATCCCCAAATAGGTCATTTGCAGAGCCGGCTTCCCCGGCACCCTCTTGGGCCTGCGAGCAGGCCCCTCCCCCTGGGGATGCTAGTATAGATGACATGCAGGGTGAGGCTTCCCCCCCCCCTAGAGGAGGGCTTGGATCCTGATTCTGACTCTGAGGAGTTATCTCCCCGCATGCAGGAACTAATGGCCCGTGCCATTGCCAAGGGCATCACGGAGGCCATGAAATTTAAGAGTCCCACTGCAGTGGCCCCTAGGGGTCCCAAACCCGATCAGGCAGCTCCCCCTCCAAGCAAGCGTGCTCGCCATCCTTCCCTGGAGTCCTCGGTGGTCAGCGAGGCCTCTGCCATTGAGGACCCTGACCCGGAGGTGCTAGGTCTCTCGGACGACGAGGACCTTCCCCCTGAAGCGCCCGCCTTTGCGGGTCTGTTCAAGCCCAGCCTTTTCAAATCTGTCCTTCACAAGGTCAAGGCTGCCACCAGGGTGGGGATCAAGCCCAAACCAGCCGCGCCGGCGGCGGATGCCACTCCGGCTAATCCCAATGCGGTCATGTTTGATGTCCCAGCACCCCAACAAGAGCTGGTTCCGGTCCCGGGGCTGTTTCTCGACCTAATCCAGCGCCAGTGGGCTCAACCAGCCACGCAGTCCTCTCCCAGTGGGGTAGACAGGAAGCTTTATACTATGGAGCCAGTGCTGGAGGACCTTCTGGCCCTCCCCACTGTCGACCCGCCCATCGCTGCACTCACCTCCAACTCCTCCCTACCGACCGACCTCCTGGAAGGCCTTAAGGCGGAGGACAAGAAGGCGGAAAAGGCGTGCCACAAGACCCACCTGGCGGCTGCCTGGGCCATCAGGGCCTCTTCATCCGCCTCCTTTTTCAATAGGGCTTCTGTGATCTGGCTGCGCGAGCTCCTAACCAAGCTCCCGGTGGGAGACGTCCGCCTCCACCAGGATGTGTCTAAAATAATCGCGGCCTCCCAATATGCCGCTGACGCATCCCTTAATGCCACTAAATTCGCCTCCAGGGCACTCGGCTCTAATATCTCTTCTCGCCGGCTGATCTGGCTCCGACATTGGCAAGCGGACCAGAAAAACAAGTGGAAACTGGCTTCCACCCCCTTTAAGGGGTCCAAATTATTTGGCGAGTCCCTGGATCCTCTCCTCATCGAGTCCAAGGACAAGAGGAAGATCCTCCCTTCTCTAAACAAGAAGCAGGAACGTAAGACCGCTCCCTTTTCTAGGAGGCAGTCCTTTCGTGCCTCCGAGCCTTCCACCTCTGCCTCTTCCTTCTCTCCCACTAATAGGTCCTTCGGTCAGCAGGGCGACAGGTCCCAGGACAGGGCGCCTTTTCGGGACAGAGGCAGGCAGCAGTTCGGCTTCCGCAAGTATAACCGCGGTGGGGCCTCCAACAGGCCGTTCCGTAAGTCAAAGTGACTGCCCGGGCTTGGCGCCCATCGGGGGTCGCCTCCAGCTGTTTGCCCCCCATTGGGCCCAGACAACCGAGGACGCTTGGGTTCTGCAGATAGTCAGGGAAGGCCTCTCCCTGGAGTTCCTGTCCCTCCCCCCCCCGGACCTTCATCCGGTGCCCAGTCCCATCCTGCCCCCAAAAGAGGGAGCGTATGGACCAGGAAGTCAGGCATCTCCTAGACATCAGGGCCGTGGAACCAGTTCCCCAGGGCGAAGAGGGGAGGGGGTTTTACTCCATCCTCTTCCTGGTGCCAAAGAACTCGGGGGGGTGGAGAGCCATCTTGGACCTCAAAAACCTCAACAGGCACATCGCCTACCGGAGGTTCAAGATGCAGTCACTGCAGACCATTCTGGCGGGGATTCGACAGGGAGATCTACTCACATCTATAGATCTCAAAGAGGCATACCTCCACATTCCCATCCGTCCTCAGCACAGAAAGTTCCTGCGCTTCTATTATGCAGGTCGCCACTTCCAGTACAAAGCTCTCCCATTCGGCCTCTCGTCCGCTCCTCGGACGTTTACCAAAGTGCTGGCGGTAGTGGCGGCCCAGCTAAGACTCAGGCCCATCCTTATCCAGTCGTCGTCCAGGCAGCAGGCATTGCGGGATCTCCAAATCACTATGAGATCCCTCAAAAATCACGGCTTCACTCTAAACCTAGAGAAGAGCCATCTCACTCCAACCAACAGACTTGTACACCTGGGGGCGGTGATAGATACCAACTTGTGCAGGGTTTTCCTCTCCCAAGACAGGTTGGCCGGTCTAAGGTCCATGACCCACAAGGTGATGAGCTTGAGGCAGGCTCCAGTGGTCCTTCTGTCGCAGCTGCTGGGAAAAATGATCTCCTGCATTTCCATTGTGCCGTGGGCCCGCGTGCATTCCAGGGCGCTTCAGTGGCTGCTGCTGCCGCACCAGAGGGCATCCAGGAGCAACTGTCCCAGGCCGATTCGAGTTACGCCGGAAGTGAAGAGGTCTCTCCGCTGGTGGGTGTCTCCGGCCATCCTCAAGGGCCACCTATTCAAGGAGCCCGAGAGGTTAATCATCACCACAGACGCCAGCCACTCCGGCTGGGGAGCCCACATGGGTTCCCTGGTTGTCCAGGGCAAGTGGTCCCAAGTGGAAACCAGCTACAGCATCAACCTGCTGGAACTGAGAGCTGCTCGCCTGGCCCTGCGCCATTTCAGCCGGTCCATTCATCGTCAACATGTGCTTCTGATGACGGACAATGTGGCCACCAAGGCCCACATCAACCGCCAGGGCGGCACCAGATCCAGAGCACTGATGAGAGAGGCGGAGTCCCTGGGACGCTGGGCGGAGCGCCATCTGGAATCTCTCCGCTCCGACCACATCTCCGGAGTGGACAACACACAGGCAGACTGGTTGAGCAGGACAACCATAGATCCTGCGGAGTGGAAACTGGACCCTCGCCTGTTCCACCAGATGTCCGACAGATTCGGAAATCCGACCGTAGACCTGTTTGCGTCCAGGGACAACAAGCAGCTCGACCGCTTCTACTCCCAGTTCTTCACCCCGGGGGCGGAGGGGACAGATGCACTGCATTGCAAGTGGCCCCGCGAGCTACTGTATGCCTTCCCTCCCCTGCCTCTCCTTCCTCAATTCATCTCCAAAGTCATCGCAGAGGGAGCGGAAGTCCTCCTCGTGGCCCCGCACTGGCCCCACAGGTCGTGGTTCGCCGACCTTGTCCACCTGTCGGTGTCTCTTCCGTGGCGCATCCCTCCGGACCAGATCTCCCTCAGCCAGGGGGCCATGGTTCATCCAGAGCCCCAGTGGCTCCAGTTGGCCGTCTGGCACTTGAGGGGGATCAACTGAAAGGCCAAGGCCTGTCAGAGGAGGTAGTGAACACCATTCAGGCGGCAAGACGCCCTTCAACCACCAGGATTTATGATGCGTCCTGGGCCGCCTTCGCAAAGTGGTGTGAGGAGCTGCTCATCGAGCCGACAACCGCGCCTGTTTCCAGAGTCCTTGACTTTCTTCAAGCGGGACTCAACAAGGGCCTGGCCCCGAACACCCTTCGACGCCAAGTGGCAGCCTTGTCCACCGTCTGGTCGGGCGACCATCTTTTGCCTCTCAGCAAAATCCCGAAGGTGCGCCTCTTCCTCAAGGGCGCCTCTAACCTTCGCCCTCCCACCGTTCATCGCTACCCCACTTGGCAGCTGTCCGTGGTCCTGCGGGCCCTCTCCGGCCCTCCATTCGAACCTCTACGCACTACTTCTCTTCGATTCCTGACGCTGAAGACGGCCTTCTTGATTGCCATCACGTCAGCTCGCCGGATTTCGGAGCTGGCGGCTCTTTCTGTTCGCCAGGACCTGTGCGTCATACACCCTGACAGGGTCGTTTTGAGGCTGGACCCGACCTTTACCCCCAAAGTAAACTCATGGTTCCATAGAGCGCAAGACATTGTGTTGCCAAATTTTTGTCCTCATCCGTCGCATCCCAGAGAGCGCTCCTGGCACAATCTTGATGTCAGGAGGGCCCTGAAGGTTTACATTGCTCGTACTGCGGAGTTCAGGAAGTCAGAGGCTCTTTTCCTCTCCTTCCAGCCTGGTTCCCTAGGGAAGAAGGTCTCTTCCTCCACGATTGGCAGGTGGCTTCGTGCCTGCATTGCGACAGCCTATGAAAGTCAATCCAAAGCCGTTCCGCGCGGCATCACCACACACTCCACACGAAGTGCTGCTACCTCGGCGGCCTGGGCCACCCAGGCCTCGATCCTGGACATCTGCAGGGCCGCTACGTGGTCCTCTCCTTCTCCTTTTGTGCGACACTATAAATTGGACATTTTCGCCTCGGCTGAGGCGTCCTTCGGCAGGCGTGTGCTCCAGGCGGTTGTGTCAGAGACCGAATCCCGGGAGCCTTCTTCTGCCCACCCAGATGGACAATAACTTGGGTATGTCCCATTGCTTGGACTCTCTAAGCGGTGTACAGGAAAATGACCATTGGCTTACCTGAAGGGTCCTTTTCTGTACACCGCGGGAGAGTCCAACCCACCCTGGCTCTCAAGGCCGGGATTCGAGTTCTTCGTGTCAACAGTACATCATCTTGGACGCTTCGCTCCGTCCGCACGAACTGACTCCTTCTAAGAATTCTGGGGGATTGAGCACACCAGGAGGAGGTGTGGCTAAAGGAAAAATAGTTCCTCAGTCCTAAGGGCAAGCAGACTGAATTAACCCATTGCTTGGACTCTCCCGCGGTGTACAGAAAAGGACCCTTCAGGTAAGCCAATGGTCAACTGGCATATAAATTTAATTAATAATTACATAAAATGTGGGCCAATTGTTGAGCACCTGAAATCTAGTCATGTAACCATGTGGGTAACAGCCATTGTAACTTCAGAATTGTAGTAAGTACATACGTAACCCTGGGGAGGTCTCTCATAACTTTGAATAGTCACTAACCATTTGCAAGTTAAATTAAACTGTATAGCAAAACCTAAGTGTTGGTGTTTACTAAAAGATCTTTGAAACATAAATGTCAATTAACTAGCAATACTCTAGACAGGGAGTTGTTTTGGGGACTATTGGGTTCTAGGAGCATAAGTTTGCCATTAAGAAGTGCCATCATTATCATCATCATCATCATCATCATCATCATCATCATCATCATGACTATCATCAATTTTTTTTCAATGTAGAGGCAGATATTTATGGCAGTTGCCATCAAAGTCTTTGAGACTGGCTCTTTAGCTCAAATGCAGTACTTTACAGCTCTCAGGTGTGCTTTTATTGCAGCTTTACCAAATTGGAAAAGATTCAATCAGTTTTCTTCTTTCTTGTCTTCTTTGTAACCTTATGCGTGCCAACTGTAGCATTACAACGAGAAGCAGGAATGATTAAGGTTGAGGCCAAGACCTGGCTTTTACGATTAATTATTAGCTTAGTTAAATTTCTTCCAAGTGGGCTTAGCATCACTTACTATGATTGACAATTTTCAGTCTAATTGACATGGAAATTTAAAGTCCAAATTGGTTTTACTTGGATTCTCTTTTAATTGCCTATGGGGTTTGAGAAAGGCAAACAGACTAGATTAAGAACTTTAGATTGAGAGCATCCACAGGATTTGGTTAAACTACCAAGTGCAATTTACCCTGGAGAAATTATGAGTTTTTCCCAACTTACTACAAAAGTAACTCATCTAAGCGCCTTGAGGCAATATATGGTCTTTGCACTAGTTGTTCTTAATGTTCTACCATTAGAATTCTTGGGGGATAGATTTCATGATACCAGTTCCATCCTTGGGGCTTGGTGGAGGATGAGACTCTGATTCATATTTTGTTATTGATTTATCATTATATTTGTGCCATCATATTAGTGCAATTGATTTTTGATTGATTGATGAGGTAGATGTGATATACTTACTTTCTGTATTTCCTTTTTATTGGCAGACATAGATACAGCTATTACTGCTAGGATGGCCAAATGTTGCAGCTTGTTGCGCCTGCTAAATGGCCCTTTAGGAATCAAGTTAGTGATGAGCAATTCAAACTCTGAGCTTTCTCTGGGTTTTTGACAATATTTTTTTCTGCAGACATTTCTGGATTGTCCAGTGATTATAATAAAGATTTGATTAAAGTGAACAGTTGAGTGCTTAGGTAGCAGAAATTTGACTGCTGCTTGTTTCAGGAAAGTGAACAGATTAAATTAGATAAAATAGTGCATGCACTTCGTTTGATATGACTGCCACAGTACAGGTAAACTAGTGTATGCTTTCCATGCTTAAGATGCTTGATTCAGACAGTTTCTAAAAGAGACACAATCTTTATGTGATGAAAATGTAGCTGTGACCTCTTCCCTTCTATTATGCACATTACAGAATTTCGAAATCACACTGGGAACCCAGTTTGCACGGTTGCATAATTCTCTTTGTGGCACAATTATGCTGTACATTATGTTACGAAATCGATTGAAGGAAAAGGTTTCCTGGTTCTCTTTCCATCATGTGAATGATTGCTTCCCACATCTTTTTGCTCATACTCCTCTAAAGTTACAAGGAGCCACTTTACTTACTGGATTTTTGCTCTTTTTTTTAACAAAAATCTGAATTTGCCTTCCTCAAATAACCCTCCGGTTATTTTCTTCCGCTAAATTCAATGCATTCATCCAAGTCTGGTTGTGGAAAAAGGAGCTTGGGAGATAAGTGGAAGGAAAATGTTGGGACTGAATTGATACTTCCAAGTTCTCCCACACTCCTCACTTTGGATATGATTGATAGTAGATTTATTTCAGGGCATTGTCCTTTGTTGCACATAGTTTGGTTGTCAGAGCTGTTGATTTATCCATTATTGGCTTTCTTTACACAATGTACGTTATTACTCAATAAGTCTATTTTCTGGCTGTGCATAGTAATGTCCATGACTTGGACTTGCACAATTTGCTAAACCAATAAAAGCAAAACAGCGCCCCTTCCCAAGCAAAACAACCATCCTCCCCAAAGATATCAAACCTCAAATTCCTTATAAAATTGCAAGTTTAGTCACTGACCTCCTGCAACACTTCCTTTCTCCTAGGGATCATCTGACTATGCCATGGAATGAACGGTCAATGAAATGTGTCAGATTGCACACAACAACAAAAATGTCACATTTGTTCTCTGCTTAACTATAGTAAGGCTAAAGAGACCATTTAGGTAATCAAGTCCAATCATTTCTTCAATGCAGGAATCCTAATTAAAATACCCCTTACAAATAATTGTGTAACCTTTGTTTTAAAAAACAGGGGAGGTTTCCAAACACTCTCTAATGAATCATCACTGTCCCGACAATTAATCATTAACTCAGCTTGGCTTGACTTCATAGACATGGAGTTTCTAAAGTTCCATGAAGTTGGAACTTTAAACATGGGCAGGAATATAGCCAGACAAACCCTTGATTGCTTGTTGCAGTATAGAAGTCTCATGGAGTTTTAAGTATTCTCAAGGGTTTACAGATTATTTTTTCTCCCTTCCTTCCAGATAACTGGTTCAGTGCCTGGTAATCTTGACGTTGTGTGGTTGTGATGTGTTAATATAATGGCCATCTCCAGCCTAAGAATTGTTGGTTGCCACGTTGTTTTAGGCCCATGATGGCAAACCTAAGGTACCCATGCCACAAGTGCCATAGGTTTGCCATCTCTCTGTGGGCACACAAGCCAATGCCTCAGCTCAGTTCTGCCACGCATGCACGTGCAACTCCCACCGGTCAGTTGATTTTGGAGTCTCTGCCGTGCATGCGTGGGGGCGGAGCACATGTGGGAGAGCATGCACATGCACAGGGGGTCATGTGCTCATGAGCGGGACGCACGGAGGTGTGTGCCTGCGTGCTTTTGGCACTCGGCACAAAAAAGTTTAGCCATCACTGTCTTAGACGGCTAAAGGGCTTGACACAAAACTAAAAATGCATAGGGATCAACTGCTTGTCCCAGTCCTAAATGAATGATTCTCAATTTGTTAGAGAAAGAGATAAGAGTTGAACCTTGATTCTGCTATATAGAGGGTTACAACATTCAGTTTTCAGTTGCTGGTTCTCTTTATACTAAGAGCTTTTGCCCTTGAATCTCTCCCTGTGTGCCTTCTAATTACAGTATAAGTCTTAGTGAATCCAGACATCAAATTTTATACCCAACATCTGTACTGCATGCCCAACAATCTCCATTCTCACTTTATATTAAAACTTAAAGGAGATTATTTCACCTCTTCTCAAAAGAGTATGGAGAGATGAGATACCCTAACAGGGATGTAGCAATTAAATGCAGGCAGAATGTAGTTTTTCTGCAGCTGCTATCATGACGCTGACCTTTTTATTGTTGATCATATACCATAACACATATCATGTTTATTTTAATAGGCATTTCAGAATGCATGGTTATAATTTATTTTGTATTCTAATTGTGTTAATAAATATTCATATAATAAATATTATAATAAAATCCCATAGTACCAATTCCTTTTTTCAGCCTGAGAGCCTTTGATGTTATTGAATGAGGCCAACTAGCACTTTGAGGATTTATAATTTCTGTATCAGTGTATTTATTTTCTAAACAAGGCAATAGCTTTACAGAAGTGTAATGTGGTGCTTTTAAAAATACAGATAATTAGTACATTAGGGCCATATTTCAAGTACAGGAAGTCCTTATTTAACAAACCTAAATGGGACTCAAAATTCGGTCGTTGAGCAAAATGGTTGTAAAGCGGAAATAATAACATGATCACACTGACGTATGCCAGCAGTTTTGGCTCTGGTTGATTTTGGTTGTTAAGCAAATCAGGCATGATCAATACAATCATCAAATGCTGGCTTCGCCATTGACTTTGCTTGTTTGGAAGCCAGTGGGGCAAGGTCACAATTGACAATTATGTGATCCCTGGGTGCTCTGAATGTCATAAATGCACGACAGTTTCCAAGTGTCTGAATCACGATCACATGACTGTGTAGGATACTGCCAGGGCCACAACTTCGAGGACCGGTCATAAGTCCATTTTGTCAGTGCTGTAGTAACTATGAACTATGACTAAATGGGTGATTGTTAAGCAAAAACTACCGGCATGTGATCGTTTTAAATGTGAAGGGTTTTTTTTTCCCCCTCCTTTGAATGTGTGGCTCTCTGTATAGCACATTGTGTAGCAATATTTGTGTACGGTTTTCAATAAGCAGGTCATGTCAAATAATGTAACATGGCAAAAAGGGCTTCAGGCTGTTTTATGGAGCGGTGGACTTAGCATCTAAATCACTTCTTGAGAATTTGCTCCTTAAGGGATTCATGTTCTTTCAGTCTGCAGCTTATAACAGATAAAGATGTGGGCACATTTTTTTTTAATTATTGCCACAGGGAAGACTGTGGCAGGTCAAACTATGAAAATTCACAAGGGACAGCTTTCTTTGAAATGTGGAAAATCTTCAGCCATGCTCTAGGAGCTGTCTTTGAACTGAAGTCAAGGAGAAAACATTTCTTACTAACCCTTAGCAACAATGTCAGTTGCTGCTGACCTATAAGATATGGCTATGTTCAATTGTTTATATCAGGGCTAGGTGAGCAGGAACCCGCAAATACCACCAAGTACCATTTTTTTATTTATTCATTTATTTATTTAAAAAATTAAACAGGGAGTGGGCATGCTGCAAAGCAAAGTCAGAACTTCTGGGTACCTTCTTTGTTTCCAAAAATAGGCCCATAATTCCTTTTAAAGTGTGTATGGGACTCTGGTGCCTAATCTAAAAATAGGTTGGAGTGGTAAAGAGTAGAGGGGAGATGGAAGGGAAGGGGAATCAAAAAGCAACCTCACCAGATATAACTGTGTTTTACTACTACTGCCATAGTCACCATGGCAGTCGTTTTGTGAAAAGAGGAGCCCTGCCTCTGGAGATTTTTTTCACTGAGAGCATCTAGGGTGCATTCTCTCATTTATATGACCTAATGTTTTATGGTAATTCTCTCCCTCTCTCTCTCTCTCTCTCTCTCTCTCTCTCTCTCTCTCTCCCTCCCTCCCTCCCTCCCTCCCTCCCTCCCTCTCCCTTGAAGACATCCTAGTATATTGATTGAGAGTTTTAGTTTTAGAAGCACTTTCAATTCAACATATATCACCTGTCAATCTTAATTAACAGTTAAATAATGTAGAAGAGAGCTAGTTGGGTGTGGTAGTTAAGGCACTGGTCTAAAAACAGGGAGACCATAATTTCTAGCCCTGCATTAGGCACAAAGCCAGCTAGGTGACCTTGAGCCAATTCCTCTCTCTCAGCTCTATGGAGAATGCAAGGGCACCTTTGAAATCTGGTAAAGGAAATTGCAAGGACTTTACAGGTAGTTGCCAGGAGTCAGCATGGACTCGAAGGCACATGCACACAAACACATCAAGTAGAATTGTTATATGCTGCCAAAATTCTTAGCAATGACATCTACATGTTTGAGTAAGTTACATTGCCGCTTAATTGTGGGGAAAAAACCTTCTTAAACTTCCCTTGTAAACATGTGAAATATTTTTATGACAGGCATTAATGTACATCTTGACCAAGTACTATTGAAATGTGTTCGACAATTGTTTTTAACAGCGCACAACTATATTAACAGGAGTTACTTTCTATAGTTGTTTTAGGAATGCTAAAACAGACCAGAAAAGACTTTCATGCTACAGGCAGCATATAATTTTCTCTCCATTATTATTTTCTAGACAGTTGGATCTCTGAGAGGCCAGTGTGTATGAACTGACATTTCTGTATTTTTTAATGTTTTCTTTCCAATATATTCTAGCAGCCTACTTCAGTGAGGTTAACATGCTGTGTGTATGTGCATGTATGCATGTGAGCAAACATGTACACATCATTTCCATTACAGTTATATGTACTCTCGTCTCCTGAGAGCATTTAGAATAAGAGGAAATTAGTTATTATTAGTCCTCAGATTGCAGATTAAAAACTGTCTGTTCATTCATTCCTCAAGGAAATGTTATTTAAGATCCTCTTTGGACCATAAAGCATGTTTAATTTAGTTAAGACAATAACATGTGAGGGATTCTTATTTGGAATTGCCTTTCCAAATCATAAAACTGTAATATGCCACTTCTTCTTTCTACAATGATAAAACAAAGTTTTACAATACCATCATGCTGTTGTCCATGTTTCAGAAATTGCCGTCTCTTTTTGTCATTCCCAGATGCATCAGATTTCAAAACACTCAGCATTTTCTCTCCCTAAAAAAAACAATGTCTTGTTTTTGGTCAGTGTTTGTCAGGTTCAACTCCAGCCATGGTTTCCCAGTGGAGGTTGATTCAGATACCAGCATCTTCCAGCTGAAGGAGGCGGTTGCTAAGCGACAGGGAGTTCCAGCTGACCAGTTACGTGTGATTTTTGCAGGCAAGGAGCTCAGGAATGACTTGACACTGAAGGTAAGTCTCCCTTGATAGTTTTGCTTCTGGGATGCTGCCAGCCTCACTGCCTCTGCCTTTAACACTGCCAAACTGACATTCACGCCTGAGATCTAATAGAATAAATAGCACCTGGGGATTCCATGAACTTTACTCCACACTGCTTCATTAATTCTGACCTTCTTAATTATGCATTAAAACAGCAAGCAGTAAGGATAGAGAAGAGGGAGACAATGTGAGAGGGGCTAGAGAAGAAGAGATCTCTGCTCGGTGAATAAATGTTTACTGACTACAGGAGCACATTTTCTGTATCTGTTCAATTTCTACAGTGCTTATTCCATTTGAAT
This sequence comes from Natrix helvetica, assembly GCF_964273705.1. Taxonomy (NCBI): domain Eukaryota; kingdom Metazoa; phylum Chordata; class Lepidosauria; order Squamata; family Natricidae; genus Natrix; species Natrix helvetica. Next base: position 212,726,614 of record NC_138552.1, on the reverse strand, counting down.
CTTAATGAAGAAGGAAGTAAATAAATGGTTCTGAAGCAGGTTGCTTCAGTGTTCAGATGGTCTACAATACGTAACCCAAGTGTGACCCCTGGAGGATAGTTGTGAAGCTGCTCTTGCTATGTATGTGAGAGTTTGCGCAAAGTGCATGAGGAGGCAGGAATGCAGAAGGTTTTCTTAAAGACTGAGGAATGCTGATCAGCTAGCATTTGTAGGAAGGGAAGGCCCTTTGTGAGCAGGAGATGGCGTGGATAAGCCTGCTTTGTTCTTAGGGCTCCACCAAGTGTACACTGGGTTTATAAAGAAACACAGAAGTACCTATCAGAGTTCCTCTACAAAAAAAAAACCTGCCTAAATGGAACAGGAAAGGAAGGGGTTTTTTTGTGGGGGGAGAGGGGATTCTGCTAAAGAAAGGAAAAGGGAGGAGGAGGGAAAAGGAACTATGAGAGTTAAAGGCTAGAGCAAAGATTTGGGTTTCATTGTGATGTAACAAGGGGATGGAGGCCTAATGTTCATGAGAAAATGAGGAGTGTGTAAAACAGAGACCCAAGGCTACCGTGGGGAAAATGTACACTTGTTGTTTACTTTCAAGTTGTTCAGTTGCAACTTGAAAAGGGCACTCTGCAAAGTCCCAGTTGGCTGCCCTTGGAGTGGAGGCGGAGAAATGAAATGGCCTCACTCCTATCAAGTTAGGTTTAATGGCCAGTAGAGATGAATTGATATTCACATTCACAGGTTTTGCTGTGCCTTGAGTGGATGCTCTGTCCAGATGCAGGAGGGAAGGGCTGCTGAAATGGTGTATTCTAATTTCTCTTGGGTGGCTAGGACATTTATCACTTTGCAAGGTGCTTTAGGACCACTTCTTTGCTGGTCACCCAAAAGGAACAATTGAAACACAAATTGCTCTTGGTATTCTCTCCCATAATGCTTGGTGTTTAACCACCTATTCCTTCTATTTCAAATGCCCATGCTACTATTTAGGTAGCATGCATAAAATATAAAGAATTTTTTTAGTTTCAGTTACGCTCCATTAAACTGCACTATTTTAAAGGAAACTTCAGTGCCAAAGACTAAATTTGAAATCTAGGCTATCCTTTCAGAAGCTGGTGGTGTTGTTGTTTTTTTTTACACTTATCTATTTGGTGCCTGCATTTGTGTTGAATGTTACAATTGTACAATTGTGCCAGAATGTTTCTGGGTGAAATGTAAACTGTTATCTGCGTTCATTCAAAATAAGGAAATGACAACTTTTTTGCAGTGTGAAACAAGAGAAGTACAATGGAAAGCCTAGCTATTTTCGTAGCAATGAGACTATTATCCTATACCTGGAAGCTACTTTGTTAGCTTATTCTAATTTTGTTTTGCAGGCTAGGCTAGCTGCCTACACACATGCTAATCCATTTACTGCTCTTGTTAGTTTTATTGAGACTAATGTTACAAATCTGAAGAAATATGGGTGTACATATGTGTTTGTGCATAACAGTATGTAAAAATCAAATCTCCTATTTGATTAAGTCAAATTTACAAAGAATGTGGAGTGGAAAGTAGAATAATCTTTTCTAATTTAATAATAATACCTTGGAAAATTTGGATAACTGTTGTATGATCTCACAGTTGTTCTCACAGTAAGGTATGAAACAGTCTCACACTAAATGGAAAAGAGATATAAATTTGGTCAGCCACAAGAAGAGGGATATTCCCAGTTCTAGACACATCTAATCTAAAATCAGTTGTTTTAAGGCTTTCCTTCTTTATAGGAGCTGTTTGCTTCCTGATGTAATCTTCGTATGTAGAGAGATGGGGCAAATTTCTAGATGGTTGAGCATAAAACAAGAGAGGCCGAAGCATTAACTCCAACAACACTTTCTAAGGTGGCCTGTTAAACCCCAGGTCCTATCTGGTCATTGACCAAATTTAAGTGACTTACTAATGGCTCTGTAAATACCATTTACAATTTTTGTGTGATTCTAATTATGGAAGAGATGACTATTGGCTGTTGAACTCAACCTCTATTCAACCTTTATGCAAGGGATTAAATCCTTTTCAGATTTCATTCTACAATTTGAGCCTTTTGGCAAGTATATGCCCTGTGAAAAAGGCCAGGTCAAGCAGATGCAGCAGAGATTCCACAGAAGTTTTTTTTTTATTATTATAATAAGATAAAATTAGCATCTTGAAAAACTGTTCACATTTCTCTGTGTCTCAACTTATGCTAAACAAAATCAAGGTGGTCTTATTTTGAGTTCCTCTGTCATGCTTTCTTCTTTTCTCCAGATTCCCAGCCCCATATCTGCAGTGGAGCTGCAGAAATGAAAATTGAAAGTTGTGTAAGTAGGAGATTAAGGAAAGTGAGGCCGGAAATCTTTGAAGCATAGATGTGAAGAAGTAGAGTGCACAAATATGAGCTGGGTGTTAGCAGACACATATATCTCTTTCTCCCATTGTGATGGGTTCAGAGACATTTATTTATCAATAGGAGACTTCCTTGGCATCTGTGCATCTGACCTTGACAGATCACAGAATCTGATATGCCAACATTATTCAGAATTGGCACATTAAAGCAGAATTGGGAACAAAGTAGAATAGCAAGATCTGCTGGGGATCTACAGCTATAATGCCAAAGCATGCAAAAATTGATCCCTCTACCTAATGCCCCTTGTAAATTCACCTTTTCTTGTGACTGGTGCAATATCCTCAGTAGATTGCTTCTACTTATTGTATAGTCTTATTTCAATAGACATGTGAGTCATGAATTATCAGTATTTTGTTCTAAACAATTAGAACATTTCTTTCTCATTTAATTAATGTTTGTAAGCTGCCCAGAGTCAGATAGATGGATAATTAGGTAGGTAGGGTAGGTAGGTAGGGTAGGTAGGTAGGTAGATGATGATGATAGATAGATAGATAGATAGATAGATAGATAGATAGATAGATGATAGATAGATAGATAGATGATAGATAGATAGATGATAGATAGATAAAATTAAACTTTTTTCTGCATATTTCAACTGGAGGCAGATTATGTGCTGGAAATACATTAACCTTCGGTTTGATCTGAATATAAAAAAATGATGTAAATAATGTTTGACTGAGCATGTGGATGGTAATTGGATTGTATACTTTGGAGCAAGATCACTGGAGGATTTGAACTGGGAAGGCAATGCTACCGTCTGCTGTGCATTGAAATTAATACAATTAAGTACTTTAGAAAGTTGTTCTGTATGTTAATATTTTCAGAAAGTGAACCACTGGAGTGTTTTTGTTACTTGGTATTCTTTTTGTTATTTGGTATTCTTCAATAGCATAAGGAGAATGACTAGAAATAGGTCCTGGTGAAGAATCAGGTGACAGAAGAAAATGGGTTCTTTGAATGATTAATAAAATGTTGAATGTCACATGGCCCAGGACTGACTGACTGACAGACTTACTTACTTACTTACTTACTTATTTACTTACTTACTTATTTATTTATTTATAACTTTTTTGCTGTCTATAGACTCGAGGTTGGACCAAACTTCATCTTTTTAATCACTGTAGTGATTTAGAGTTTACTTTTTAAAACAAATTGTTACTTGAAGAGGCTTAACCTACAGAGCCATGCGTTTACTTGTGTTTACTGGGTGAGCCTTTCTTCAATTCATTAAGAAAGAAAATTATATGTCTAACGTTTTGTAGGAATTTTCCTTTTAGAATACACAGCAATATGGTGATTACAGTGTACATATTTTAAACAGGGTTCAATATGCCCCAAATGTTCCACTAAATTCCAATATAATAAAAAAGAAAGAACTTCTTTTTGCCTCCATTTTTTTCTGCATTACATGATTCTATCATTTCAGTTCTGAAGATATTACTTTATATGAATCTTTTCCATTTTTTCCTGGATCTTCCATAAAGTTAGTTCACTTCAAATTTTGTTGACCATTGTTGTTGTTTTTTAAATAGTTGGAGAAAAAAAGTACACTAATCTCACTAAAGTTGTATGGATGACTATATCCTCTGTTATCTTTTAGGGGGTGGAAAGAAGAGAAGAGTACCAAGTTGGCAAGAAGATACAATTAACTCTGCAAACTAGAGACCAATCCTAGAGATATAAATGTTTATTTTACTTGACCAAAACACAGTTCTTATTTTCCAGGAATTTTAAGGTCTTCCATTTATCGTTTATAGAAAAACTATTCCAAAAAATGCACTTAAGATATCTAAAAAGCATTTTTAGTTCTTTTCTCAAGTAAAGAAAAAAAAAACATAAAGCTTTTAACGTTAATATTTTAAATGAATTTGGTCAGGTTGTTTAAGAACAGTAGAGTTTGTTTTCACAGCCACGCATAGATTTCTTGCTGCCTTCTGTTGGCATAAATAGTTAATATTTCTAAACCTAGAAAGTAATATTTCAGTTTTCAAAACAAGAGCATGAGGTTCAATGCATTCTAAATACAAAACCACAAATGAATAATAGTAAAGCACCCTGAAGAGCACCATCTGATCTACCAATAAAGAAAAAATACAGAACCCCTGTTGTTCACATGATGAAATTGGGGTCTGACTATGCATAGTAGGAGATTGTAATCAGCACAGTAAAGGAGCGCCATGTGCTGACCAAATTTCCACACGGAATCTATACGCACATGAGAAGAAACATACAGAAACCTACTTTTGTGGTTTCTGTATAGAATGAAATTCTTGGAGACGTTAAAGTTATATCCCTATTTATGGGATGCTATTTAATAACAGAAAAGGGGGAAAAAAGACATTTAAAAAAATCAAAGGATTAAATGCATTTATGCAATATATTATCAACAACCTAGGTATCCCATACCCATTTAACAGCATATTTTCCTCTTGATACCAGATCTTGATTGTGGGTGGTTAACAAGTATGTGGGGAAGTGGGTTTGGATTTGGAATTGGTAATCCTTGTCTGAATGCCTGAGGCAGATTGATTCATCTTGCCTTGTTCTTCTATAAGTCTGGAGGTTTTAATAGGCCTCTCTCATGCTCCCCTCTCAGATCTTCCCAAAGAACATGTGTGTAGTAAATACAGAATGAAGATTACAGAACTGAAAGTGGGGGGGGGATCAACCATATCATCTTCATGCTATATTTATACATATGTTATTGCTTCTGACAGGTGCCTTCTCTTGTCCATGAATTAATCATATACAATGCAGTTTTCTCAGAATCTCTTCAAATTCCCATGTCTACTAAACCTGAGATTGGTTATTTAGGCTTTGTGTTACATCTCTTATTGTAGTTCTTGCTGTGAAGGTCAGCATTTCCCTTCCAGGGATTCCCATCATTCGAATCATGAAATGGGATCCTAGCCTCTGCACAGAAGAAGGTAAAGAGAGGAAGAAAGAAACAAATGCAGGAAGTAAGCTGACTAGTTATACTAATGTGTAAAAGTAAAAAAATTGAGGCGGTAATAACCAGCTTCAACCTCAATAATACTTGGGCAAACAATAGATACAAACTCAAGATAAACCGCTCCAAACTCGATTGCAGAAAATATGATTTCAACAACAGAATGGTCAACGCCTGGAATGTTCTACCTGACTCTGTTGTTACATCCTCAAACCTTAAACTGTCAACTGTGGAACTCACCCCTTTCCTAAGAGGTCTGTAAGGGGGCATGCATAAACGCACCAGCATGCCTACTGTCCCTGTCCTACTGTCCCCATTTGTACTCATTTCCTTTGTTCATATCCATGTTTATACTACCTGTTATATTGTACATGTTTGACGAACTAAATAGATAAAAAAATAATTGTTTTCTTGTACTGTGCTAAAAGGAGTTGGAAGTCAATGCCTTTTTCTTTCTTCCTTTGTACCGCATATTTTCTTTCTCCTTTTCTTTTTTCTTCCCTTAATTTCCTATTTTTATTTTTCTTGGTATTTTATACATTGATAAAATGCCACAAGTCATGCCTGTGTGTGTATGTGTGTGTGTATAAAATTATATGCTGGTCTTGGGTGTTTCTCTATTTCGATAGCTTCCATAATTATTCTCTTGTTGAAGTGTTCAGTTTTGGAGATTAACCTGGTTCCTTCAAAATTAATTTCATGTCCTGTAGCTTTAAGGTGCTGGGGGAATTTAAAATCCCCAGATTACAAACATATAAGGTTCTAGCCCTAACCCTAATATCTGAGATTCAGAACTCCCTGATTCTTTTGACTTTCCAAAAGCTTGTCAAGATCTGGCTTTTTCCCCTCTAGGGTGAGAATGTTAGGAGGCTCCCAATATACAGGCACAACCGCTACAACCTTCAAATTACAACCGTTCATTTAAAGTTCAAAGTTACAATGGCACTGAAAAAAAATATAACTGTTTTTCATACTTATGACTGTTGCAGTACAGTCATGGTCACATGGTCAAAATTCAGATTCTTTTAAACTTGTTGATTGTGGTGTTTGGCATTGGTTGTTAGTCACACACAGTTAAGATGGGTGATCATACAATTTTTTTAAAAAATAAAGTTAATTAAATAAATAGTAACATGCATATTTGTTATGTTTATTTGATAACAATAAATCTGACAAGTTTAAATAAAACATTTGGATTCAAAGAAGCATATAATTCATTGTGTATGCCCACCCAAAAAAGAAGGAAAATGTTTAAAAGCGCTGCACATGAGACAGAATGAGGGCTGCCAGAAAGGATGGAGAGAATCAAGTGTTCATCCTATTAATGCTCAAGCTGTTGTAGGTGTTTTTAAAGGATGGGTGTCAAACTCACCATTTCACATTGATGTCATATGACATATCATGATGTTTTTTCCCTTTTGCAGAGCTGGGTTGAGCATAGCCTGCGTATGTCACATCTGGCACGCAGACTGCCAGTTTGACACCCTTATAAAGTATCACTCTTTGTATTATGCAACGTAAAACCATTTACTTGGTAAATATTAAGCATAACCAAAGTCTGCAAAATTCTTGGAACTTGTATAAGTGAAAGAAACCATCATAAGCATTTTCAACCAGGAATCACATAAAACTAAGATGTTCTGCTTCACAAGATCAATTCAAAAGTCTCTTCCCTCTTTCTCTTCCGCAGATAGGTGCAAAGAAAAACCCACAAAAGAAAAGTTGAAAATTCAAAGATTTTCCCCTTCTCTTCTCTTTTCCTCTTCCTTTTGTTCTTGTTTAAGTAAACCACTTTTTAAAAATAAGTTTTCTAAATTAGACAAACTACAGTTTGTTCAAAATGTATGTTCCTTCAAAACACAGGATCCATTGATTTATTTGTCAAACTTGTTTATTTCCAAAAATTCAATCATTCTCGTTGGTTAGTAGTAAAAAGAACAAAAAATAATTATCACCTAATTCATGCCAAGAGTAACTACTACCTTACTCTCCAAAGACATTCTGAAACAACTCAATCTTAAGTAGTCTGACAAAATCATCAAGGTAGAGTAGGTCCCAGACTGGCCTCAGGAGGCAGACTGTTTCCTCTGACAGGATCAAAACTTGAAAATGAGGGATTAGCCATTATTTTAATCTGTTAGGAGTATGCTGGATGGATCAATTTGAAAGAGGCAGTCTGAAGTAATTTGTGTATTTGTTGAAATAAAAGAGGCAGAATATGGAGAGGGAATAGAGAAATTATATATTCCATAGTCTCCTAAACCATTATGGATGATCTTTAACCGTGAAATGGATAATATCATTAACCAAAATATGGAGGATAATAAATGTTATATTTAAACTATTTTTGTACAATATTTTATAGTTATTTTTATTATTTTTATTTTGCTATCACATGAAGGTTGAGGTCACACATAACTAACACTAAGCCATGGATTTTGATTAACAGATCACATTATTTTGCATAAAATGATAAGCCATTCAACATCACATTAAATCCAAAACACTCAGTCTGTATTAAAGCTTGTTAAAGCATAGATATGCCAGAACATGGTATTTTAAAATAGATTCTGTGAGCAAACTAAAACTTTCTACTTGTGTGTTCTTAGGCTGCACAATTTGTAATTTATCTATGGAAAATTTAGGACATAAATTGATTGTGGAAGGTATGTTGAATAAATTTATTTTTTTAGAAGCTTGCTATAGGTCAAGATGCTCTCTCCTCCCCCTTTTTTTTATTTTACTTGATGAACTTGGCGTGAATTAATTTCATGGAAGCATTTCTAATTAAAACAATTCAGATACAACACTTCCCAAATATGGGTAAAAGATAGAAAGGCTCCCTTCTGCTGGCTGTTGAATTCTGATAGTCCACATCTAAAGTTACTAAGGTTGAGTATTACTGCTGTAACAGGTTACGTTTCTTTATATTCAGAAGTTGATAAACTGCATTAAAAATCCAACAATGTTACATGGTCAGACATTCTTCTTTCTTTCTCTTTCTCTGTCTCCCTGTCTCTCTCCCTTCCTGCTCCCCCCCCCCCTCCTGTAGAATCATTGTCGCAATCTGGATAATTTGTAAGAAGATCTCCACTGTCTTTGGATTCTTAACGGCATTAGCAATAAAATTGTGTTATGTGATTCATAAGGATTTTTTCTATACCAGAGGGGTGATAAAAATGATTAGCAAGAGCTTAGAATCAGAGTTGTTATGAATGCTTCAACCAAATAACTTGCTTTGTTACATAACAATGTGGTAATTACATGAACAGATGAGTCTGATTGACTCTTTGGGGCATTGAAGCAGACATTAAATAAAATGGTGGTTGCACCGCACATTTGTTCTGTGATTTTATGTGTAGCAATCTTCAGCTGAAACATCTGCTATAATGAACTTGACATTTGCACTAATGGCAGCATCAGTTTACTTAATGTCCTGCATTAAATTTGCTTCCCCAAAGAGTTGTCCTTTTATCAAAGGCGAGGACAAATTTGCTGCCATCATTTTACCAAAACGCATATTGCTTCTTGTGGAACTAAGAACAGAAGAGTTTGTGTTGCCAATACCATGTTCCATATTCCAGAGTAAAATGTGCACATATTAAATTTTGTGCCAAGACCCTAAAGCAGTGATGGCGAACCTTTTTCGCCTCGGGTGCCAAAAGCACATACGTGCGCGCTATCACACGAACTCGAGTGTCCACCCACATAACTTAATGTCCCCCCTCACCTGTGTGGACCGTGCATTTTTACACAAGGCTTCCTCGCCACTCCCTGCTCTGGCTGCTTCCCCTTGGCTAACACCCAGTGAGGGGAGAAGTTGCTCTGCCACTAACGGGCAGAGATTGGGGTGGGGGTGGGGGGATGCTCAAGTGTGCTCCTGTGTCAAAAAACCTTCCCTTATCATTCTCCTGTGTAAAGATTGGGCCCTTTTTACAATGGCAGGTGTGAGTCCAGTTGCTAAATTCTCCCCTTCTATTAAAGAGGATCCTGGGCACTACAGTCAATAAACAAATGAGGAAGGGAGCTGCTGGCACAGGGGAAAGACAAGCAGCAAGGAAATAAGGAAAAGCAGCTTTTTTCCCTCAAGGTGGCTGCTCTGTTCCCCCCCTTCCCCCGTGTTAGCACAGAGGATCCTGCCTGGTCCCTGCAATCCAAAGGGAAATGAGGAAGAGAGCTATCTGCATGAGGGAAAGACAACCAGCAAGGAAATAAGGAAAAGCAGCTTTTTTCCCTCAAGGTGGCTGCTCTGTTGCCCTTTTCTCCATTTCAGCACCACTCCATGGAGCCTGCCCCACCCCCCATCGCCCAGCTCCTTGCTTCTCCCAAGCATTTCTTTGCCTATTTAATTTCCCCTCCGTAGCATTTTTCCATCATGCTTCTTGCCGTTTTGGACAGGAAAACAAAGTTTGTGGGACTAAAAAAAACCCTTTCAATAAATCAATTCCAACTTTGCGAGATCTCTCCCCCCCCAAGTTGTAATTGATTGAAGTTTTTTTTTAGTCCCACAAACTTTGTTTCTCTGCACACGATGGCAAGAAACGCGATGGAGCTGGAAATCAGGTAGGAAAAGAAATGTTTGGGAGAAGCGAGGACCTGGGCGATGGTGGGTGGGGCAATCTCGATGCCGTAGCACTGAAATGGAGAAAAGGGCAACAGCAGCCACGTTGAGTGAAAGAAGCCTCTTTTCTTGCCGCTTGTCTTCTCCCCCTCCCCCCTGCTGGCAACTCTCCTCATTTCCCTGTGGATTCAAGAGATCGGGCAGGATCCTTTTTAGTAGCAGGGGAGGGAGGGGGGAACAAAGCAGCCAGCACGAGTGAAAGAAGCCTCTTTTCTTGCCACTTGTCTTTCCCCGTTCCGGTAGCTCTCTCCTCATTTCTGGTTTGCATTGGGCTGTTTTTCGCCCTTTGGAGGCTTCAGGAATCCTCCGGAGATTTAAAAAAAAACTATCGAAAATCAGCTGGCCAGCGGGTGCATGCGCACTGGAGCTGACAGGGCAATGCCTCGCGTGCCCTCAGAAATGGCTCTGCGTGCCTCACGGCCCTAAAGTAACAAATTTAGATTGTAGCAGTGCATGAAAGCATCTGATAAAGACATGCTTAAACATTGTGATGTCCTTGATTGATTTTTATTTTCTAATGAAAACTGGAAAATAGGATAACATCATTAACATAAAAAACAATAACACTCTCACTCAACATGAGTTGCTCCAGTTTAAACCATTGGGGATCATTTGTTGACTTATAAAGCCAGGCTGAAGCACTGTTTAAAAATATTATTTTTGAACTTCCCTTTATTATTATTTTTATAATAGTTAACATACTTAATGCTCGTTCCTTCCCTTATTTTCCTTACAACAATGCCTGGAATTGATTTGGGCTGAGAGAAAGTGACTGGCCCAAAGTCACCCAGTTCACTTTCATATTAAGGTAGGATTAGAATTCACAGTTTCCTGATTTGATGTCTCATTGATTTCAGTGCAGATGTATTAACCGTTGCAAATAAATAAAGCATATCCAGAAGCAGGGTGCTTTTAAAGATTTGGTGTTCTGCTAGGATGTATGATCAGGATGCTTTGGCTAGATTGTGCTCCTTGTTCATTATTGTAAAACAAATTTTGTGGCTTTCCTTCTATAGATTATTGCCCATTGCCAATTGGACTACCATTTCTAAAATACCAAAGCTGTACACAAATGTGAAGGGCACCAGACTGAGGAAGATTACTGTAGATATTACTGCTAAGTTTTAGAAGTCATCTCATTCAGTATCCAAATAAAAGATGTTCACTATGAAGATGAACTTTTACAATTTTTGCAAAACATAATGAATTTCATTTTACAAGGAGCAAAGATGCCAGAGACCTGGAAAGATGCAAATAGAACATTAATGGTCAAGGAAGGAGAGGATTTAACTTTGACAAAAAACAATGGAACAATATCACTATGTACTAATGATTTTACATTATTCAGAAGGATCCAATTAGACTGAATATGATTTTACAGGAATTTATTTATAAAGACCTACGGTATGTAGGTTTTTGCCCAAAAGATAGCTACAAGATGATTGATTGATTGATCAAATTTATATGGTTGCTTATTTCATGGAAAGTAACTCTTATGTTAGAACTGTGCTGAATATTTTGAAATATTTTAAACAGCATAATGAAAAATAAGTTGCATTACTTGTTTTGGGATCCAGATAAAGCTTTCAATAATTTGAACTGGACTTTCTGTTTAAAAAAATATTTAAAATTTCATGAAATTATGAACTTGGGGAAAGAATTGTTTTTAATATGGATAAAATTGATATATACTTCACAGAAAGCACAAGTAGTTAATAATGGAGATTTAATTAAGCCACCTGAGATACAAAAAAGGAACAAGACAAGGTTGTCTATTGTCTCTTCTGTTTATTTTACATTTAGAAATATTGAATAGACATAGGAGAAGTTGATAGGATTAAAGTCAAAAACATTTAAAAAGAGACTTTTATACTAAGAGCTTTTGCAGATCATTTGGTGCTGGTCTCAAAGATTATAGTTTCCTTTAAAGAGAATTGAATCATTAATGCTAAAATTGAAAGAATCTAATGTAATTGCAGGTTTTAAGATAACAACCGAATACAAAGATATTGATAAAAGTATGAAAGTATAAGATCAAATAGAATTGATGAATAAAATGGACTTTAAAGTCAAGAAGATGATTTAATACCAATATCTATACGACAGATGTGAAGTATATGTTATTTCAAAATAATTATGTTAAGACTTGGAATGAATTAAAAGAAAAGATACATTAAAATGGGAGAAAACACAGTTGTTATTGGGGTGAATTTCTGTGATTAAGTTGAATGTTTTGTCTAGAATTTTATTTTGTTTCAGACAATATTCGCTTTGACATCTGATGTAAATTTAAACAATGGCAGAAAGACACTATATCTAAATTTGTGTGGCACCGAAAAAACATGAGTTAAATGTAAGGTGCTACAAGATGTAGAAGAAAGAAGAGGATTCGGTTCACCCGATTAGAAATTATATTTTGTAGTTTGCTGTTTAGTTTGGATGAAATAACGGATGTTGTTGAGAAACAAAAGGCTTTTGAAATTAGAAAAACATGACTTAAGATTTGGGTGGCATAGATATTTATGGTATGATAAAGCTAAAGATATGTACAATTTAGAAGTCATTTTTTTATACATGCAATACTGAAAATATGGAACATATGTAAGATTGTGCCTAGATTATGTCTTAAAATATCTTCTTGTTTCTCAGCAAAAGAAGTATTTTATACACGAGAAATAATAGGCAAACACAAATGTCTAACTTATTGTGAGATATTGGAATTTTGTCAATGGAAACCCAAAATAAAATAAAGAGAACAAATAATATTATAGTCTTAAAATATTTTCTACAAAATGATGTATTGTTGTTATGTAACTACCAAATTGTAAGGGATGTTATAACCGTAGAGTAAGAACCTAATTTTCATTTATGCTTATAACTGCTGTAAAAAAATAGGAAATAATTTCTTTATGTTTTTCTCACGTTTACCTTTTTCTTTTCTTATTTCCTTTTTTTCCTCTCCTCATTCTAAATTTTAGTGTCTGTTAATTTTCATCTTTCATCTTAAAATGTTAATTATACATCTCTCCTCTTTCCCTCCCTGTCCCCCTCTCTCCCCCACTCTCTCTCCCTCCCTCTCTCCCTCTCTCTCTCTCTCTCAAGATTTTGAACTGCGCAATATAGAGATGGCAGAAGAGCTTACTTGCTGAATCAGTATGTTTATTTGAAACGTAATAAATCCGTGAGTGAACTAAAACATTGACAGAAAAATGTTCACTTTTTCAGGCCATTGAACCAAATCATATAAGAGTAAAGGTCTGAAGCAGAATGTTGCATATAAAATTATAGGCAGATTTCTCGTTTTGCTTCATAGTTTCATCAGGTCTGAGTAATGCAAAGCAGAAAAACATAAAGTGCTGCAACATAGCAAGATGTGAGGAGACAAGAGGAAAAAAAATAAGATTTCACTGTGACATCTGTTTGATTGCTTGGAAGGTGCAGAGAGATTTGTAATTCCAGGAAACATAATATGGTCAATCTTGTATAGGTTAGTAAATATATACTCTAGTGCAAATAGTGTCTCAAATCAAAATTTTATCCAGTTAGGATTATTTAGCCAGTATGGATTTATGCTAATGTCTGCATAAACATTTAAACTAAATGCAGTCACTCAGATTTATCAGTTATTGATTATGCCATAAAGCAAAAATGCATGGACAATTCCTGTCCCCATACCCATTATTAAAATACTTCCCTCTTTATAGATCAGCAGTTACTCCCTGTTGGAATGAAAGAAAGTCAATCATAAAGACAATCCATTCTTCTTTATAAAGAATATTCTTTAGACTGTTTAGACTTTAAAAGTTGTTGGACTACATCACAGGCTACCTGGGTTTATCTTTATTATCTTTGAAGTTTCAATATTTGAATCATTTTTAACATTTCCAATAAAAGATCTTCTTGGGTTTATAAACCTACAATTAGGTAATAAGCCACATAATTGGAATCTAGCATGTCAACAGATCTACACACAAACTATGATTTTATTTATTTATTTATTTAATTTGACTTCTTAGTCGCCCTCTCTCCCCCCAGGGACTCGGGGCGACGTACAATAGCAACAATCACAACAATATAATATATAATATGGAGGAGGTAGAAAATAAATAAATAAATTACAGTACTTTAAGACAATTAAAACCCCAATGACAGTTAAAATTTAAAAATTAAAATTAACAATTAAAAATGCCCCAAGAGGTGGAGAAGCTCTAAATTTAAGCCAGGCCGGCTAGTCGGAACAGGTGGGTCTTAAGTTTCATACGGAAGGAGCGGAGGTCAGTTGTTGTCCTAATGTCGGGGAGGTCATTCCAAAGGGTAGGGCCCATCACAGAGAAGGCCCTACTCCTGGGCGCTGCCCTCTGACACTCTCTGGAGGACGGCACCCGGAGAGGTCCCTCTCGGTGCGAGCGAATAGGTCGCAGGGATGTGTGGGGCAGGACGCGATCCCGCAGGTAACTAGGCCCTGTGCCATGGAGCGCTTTAAAGATGGTGACTAACACCTTGAAGCGCACCCGGTAGGCCACAGGAAGCCAGTGCAGCTCGCGCAGGAGAGGTGTTGTATGGGAGAACCTTGTTCTCCCCATAATTACCCGCGCGGCTGCATTCTGGACCAACTGCAATCTCCGGGCGCACCTCAAGGGGAGCCCCATGTAGAGAGCATTGCAGTAGTCCAGGCGAGACGTCACCAGCGCGTGAGTGACTGTGCGCAGGGCATCCCGGTACAAAAGGGGTCGCAATTGGCGCACCAGGCGAACCTGGTGGAACGCCCCCCTCGCCACGGCTGCCACATGGTCATCCATAGCCAGCCGGGCATCTAGGAGGACGCCCAAATTGCGCGCCCGTTCCACCGGGGCTAATTGCTCGTCCCCGATGGCCAGTGATGGAATGTACTGGTTGAACCGGGAAGCCGGGAGCCACAGCCACTCTGTCTTGGAGGGGTTGAGCTTGACCCTGTTGTCCCCCATCCAGACCCGCACGGCTTCCAGACACCTGGACATCACTTCGACGGCCTCGTTGGGGTGGTTTGGGGTGGAAATGTACAGCTGCGTGTCGTCAGCGTACAGATGGTATCCCACCCCAAAACCACGGATGATCTCGCCCAGCGGCTTCATATATGTGTTGAACAGGAGAGGCGAGAGGACCGACCCCTGTGGGACCCCACAAGTAAGGGGCCTCGGGGTCGACCTCTGATCCCCTGCCAACACGCATTGCGTCCGGCCAGAGAGGTAGGAGCGGAACCACCGCAACACGGTGCCTCCGACCCCCAACCCCTCCAGACGGCGCAATAGGATACCATGGTCGATGGTATCGAAAGCCGCCGAGAGGTCTAATAGGACAAGGATAGAGGAGCAACCCCTATCCTTTGCCCTCCAGAGATCATCCACCAACGCGACCATGGCCGTCTCCGTGCTGTGGCCGGGTCGGAAGCCGGACTGGCGCGGGTCTAGATAATCAGATTCCTCCAGGTGACGCGGGAACTGCTGAGCCACCACACTCTCAACAACCTTCGCTAAAAAAGGTTGGAGACAGGACGATAATTTGCTAGCTCCTTTGGGTCCAGGGAAGGCTTCTTGAGCAGGGGCCTCACCACCGCCTCTTTCAAGGTGGCTGGTAAAAGGCCCTCACTCAACGAAGCGTTCACCAGTCCCAGTAGCCATCCTCGTGAACCCTCCCAGGCAGCCAGTACAAGCCAGGAGGGACACGGGTCCAGTAAACATGTGGTGGCTCGCAGTCGCCCGCGCAACCTGTCCAAATCTTCGGTGACAACAGGGTCAAACTCCTCCCAGCGTGGTCTTTCAAGACTCGCCTCAGACCCCCCCCCCCGGAGCACTGAAGGGGGTCCATCCCCTCCGGATCTGATCGATTTTATCCTGCAGGTATTCCCCAAATTCCTCTGCCCTGCCCTGCAATGGGGGATCCCGCTGCCCTGTGACAGAAGGGAGCGGGTCACCCGAAACAGGGCGGCAGGGCGGTTCTCTGCGGACGCAATAAGGGTGGCACAATATCGACGTTTGGCCACTCTTATTGCCACAAGGTAGGTCCTTAAGTAGGCTCTTACCTGTGTTCGGTCAGATTTGGAGCGGGAGGATCTCCACTTGCTCTCTAGGCGTCTCCTGTGGCGTTTCATCGCCCTTAGCTCCCCGTTAAACCAGGGAGCCTGGGTCGATCGTTGCCATCGGAGAGGCCGCAAAGGCGCAACCCGGTCTAAGGCTCCGGCAGCCGCATTATTCCATGCAGCTACCAGGTCCTCTGCCCGGGAGCGGGACAGGTCTGCAGGAGGTGGCCCAAGCTCCGCCTGGAACCTATCTGGTTCCATCAGACGCCTGGGGCGGAACCATCTGGGACAATCTGGCTCCGCCTCCCCGCGGCGGGGGGTAGCGCCAGGGAAGTCCAGCTGGAGAAGTGAGTGATCTGACCATGACAGGGGCGTGATGGCTAAATCCCCTATTCCCAGATCACTCGTCCACTGGTCGGAGACAAACACAAGGTCCAGTGTGTGGCCTCTCTCGTGTGTGGGGTCCCGAATTACTTGAGTCAGATCCATGGCTGTCATGGAAGCCATGAATTCCCGGGCTACCTCGGATGCTTCTCCCATCGACGGCAGGTTGAAATCCCCCATCACTAATAGCTTGGGGGTTTCAACCGCCATCTCAGCGATGATGATTGTGTCATGCTTAATGAGGATTATTACTACATTACTACATTATATTATATTTGGATATCATGTTGATTTACAGTATTACAAGCAAACAAACAAAATAAGCTAACATTGGAGAGATAAAATCAGATAAAACAATAACCAATATAACTATAGTAACACAATACAGTAAATAGCATATACATAGTATCAATAATTATACCTTGCAGGTCATCTGGAAAAAATCCATTTTGATGTCTTTCTAGAATGAAATTGTTCTTATTGAATGTTCAAAATAATATTCTTACACCCTGGTAATGTTTCAATCTAGATTGGGAGACTAAGAAAATTGAACTTTTAATTTTGAAGTGAGCACAAGTTCAATGAAATTCGACTTAAGAATTTAAAGGAGTATTGGTGGTGGGTAATCAGATGAGCAAATGGATAAGCTGCAAAAATCAGGGTTAATGTTTTAAAACCTATAATGTTTTTTGGAATTCACCTGGAAAGTATACATATTCCAAGTTTGTATTGGAATGAGAAGAGTTTGTCTTGAATTGTTAACTATTCAAAATAGTGAATCTCATATTAATGTTGAGACTCTGTCAATTGTTTAGCTCTTCCTTTCTCCTTCCTGTTAAATATTGGGTATAATATTCTAAATTAATAAATAAACACATATGTCCACTGACTATTTCATATGACAGAGATACATTTTCCTTTCCTTTCAAAGAGTAGGAACAGTGATTTATTGATATACATTATTATGGTTGCTTGTACATTTAGCCAGATTTGACAGGTATTGTCACAGGATTATATTATGATTTTAAGAACATAGTATATTAGTAACAGCATTTCCACAGAAAACATTAACTCTTATTTTGAGCTAGTGTTATCCTTTTGTTGGTGTTTGTTTGTGGGTAGTTAGCCAATAAAAGTGTTAACATTTGAGTTGGCTAAAGATATCAGTTCAGTTACATTTTCTCATTACATTCAGTTGCATATTTGATTGAAAGTTCTAAAACATCAGAGAAAATATTAAAGAAGAGAATACCAGAAGAGAAACACAAGCAAAAGAAATCAATTTTGTTAATGGCTCTCTTCCTTTTTTATTACTCTCAGTGTTCAGGTTTTAAAATTGAACAATGAACACTGTAAAAATGAAAGACAACCAAGTGTACTTAACTGATTAAAAAGATACCAGTCAATTATTGTCAGTATGTTCCTAAATCTGCAACAGAAGTCAAAGTATGAAAAACAATGTATTATGAAAAGTTGAGTAATTTTCGGGGGTTTTATGACCTTCCAAAGCATTTTTTTCCCCAGGAAACAAGATTTGGCAGATTTCTTTCTCTTTTTTTCCTAATGTGAACTGAAGTTTGCTCTCTGCAAAGGTGATGTGCTTACATATTTTGACCCTGATAAATTAGTACTTTTAGAGTCACTTTTTTATTCTAGTTGTAATTTTAGATCTTAGTTTAACCAATATAAAAAAATGGCAGGAGGGCACAGAACAAGCATTATTTCCATTGCTGTGATTTAATACTAAAGTCTAGTTTGCTACACATGGAAATGTGAGGATATCACTATTTTCCAAATATTCTTTCCTTGCTGTTTTGGAAATATTTTCTTTCTGTCTATTTATCATTGAGAAATACATGTACAAAATTTAAAATCTGTACTTTTTATTTTTTTTCGAAAGATGTATGGGTCAATTTATGTCTTTCCACTGTCATCGTGACAATAACAGTTGCTTTATTCAGTATAACAGTGATGGCGATCCTTTTTTGGCTCGCGTGCCACAAGTGGGGGGAGCGCAGGGGGGTCGAGTGCGGGCGTGCCGCACCGATAATGCAACACGCAACCCCCCCAGTGCGCATGTGCGCACAATGCGTGACCCCCCCCATTTTTACATTTTTTTTGCCCTCCCCAGGCTCCAGGGGCTTTATAGGAGCCTGGGTGAAAAGAGCCTCCCCCGACCCCACGGAGGCCCTCCGGAGGCTTCAGGGACTGTCCGGAGGCTTCCCTGAAGCCTTTGGAGCGCTTAAAACCACCCTCCGAGCAAACCGAAAGTGACTTCCGGGTTGCTCTGAGGGTCGTTTTAAGAGCTCCGAAGGCATCAGGGAAGCCTCGGACAGTCCCTGAAGCCTTTGGAAAGCTTAAAACCACCCTCCGAGCAACCCGAAAGTCACTTCCGGTTTGCTTGGAGGGTGGTTTTAAGCGCATCGAAGGCATCAGGGAAGCATCGGACGGTCCCTGAAGCCTTCGGATCGCTTAAAACCACCCTCCGAGCAAACCGGAAGTGACTTTCGGGTTGCTCGGAGGGTCGTTTTAAGCGCTCTGAAGGCATCAGGGAAGCCTCGGACGGTCCCTGAAGCCTTCGGATCGCTTAAAACCACCCTCCGAGCAAACCGGTCCCTGAAGCCTCCGAGTGGGGGGAGGCTCTTTTCACCCTCCCCAGGCTTCTATAAAGTCTCTGGAGCCTGGGGAAGGCGAAAAATAGCTTTTAAAAAGGTGAACTCAGCTGGCCAGTGCGCCATGCGTGCTGGCCAGCTGACAGGGCAGCACCTCGCGTGCCCTGACAAATGGCTCCGTATGCCACTTGTGGCACGCGTGCCATAGGTTCGCCATCACGGCAGTATAACATATTCTGCATATTGGATACTAAATAGTTAAGTAATTTAAAGAAGAGGTAAATAGAGGTAGTCTTTGACTTAACAATCACAATTGAGCCAAAATTTCCTTTGCTAAATGTGACAGTTCTTAAATGAATTTTGCCCCATTTTACGACCTTTCTTGCCACGGTTGTTAAATGAATCACAGCAGTTGGTAATAGTGATAGCACTTAAAACTTATATACCGCTTCACAGTGCTTTCCAGCCCTCTCAAAGTGGTTTACAGAGTCAGCATATTGACCCCCAACAATGAAAAGCCAAAATAAAACATTTCCCTTATTTAATACACAAAGGTGGTTTTTTTTTTTGCTAAAACCCTCCAAATTCCTTCTGAAACACTGAAATCTTTTTAAAGATTTTTCCTTTCCAAAATAGTCATTAAATTTGTGATATGAATTAATTTTCCTTTGTCAGTGTTTCTTTCCCCCCCCCCCCAGGATGATGGAAGTAAGCACAGATGTTTTGGAAAGTAAAGTAAAATATAGCAATCAAAAATATTGCTTACAGCGAAGGAAATATCAGTAGAAATGCTTAAAATCTTGCAGAATAACATAGTCAAAGTTTAGCATTTCTTTTGTAAGTAGATATGGAAAAAAACAGCAATAGTCTAGAAAAAAACAATAATGTATATTCCATTATCAAAAATGGACAATTCAAGGAATGCTTAAACTAGTAAACAATTGTTCTGTATTTATATCACATGATCATACAATAATGATCATACTTCTGGCATTCCAAAATATGAATAAATAGGTATCTTTTCCCCTTTGACAATAAAAACATCAAAAACATTGCTTAATGTAGTTCCATTCTAGGAACCTCAACGATAAAAACCAGAGTCTTTTCTTTTAATATTGCTTCTATGGGTGCATAGAAATTCTACCTCATTTCCCTTTCATTTTAGAAACTTTTCCTCTTGGTCTGAGTTACAAATATTATGATACTCACCAATTAAGCAATCATCTGCAAGGTTATGCGATGTTGACACGCAATTAACCTCAAACTGATCTGCTAATGGAAAGATAGGGCATTTAAGAAGAATGTCATTTGCCATTTCTTTCATCACATGCATTTCATATTTTATTTCATTATGCCAGTACCTTATCCAGTAGCATATATTCATGCAGAGTCCTTTCTTCTTGTTCTTACGGGAATTTTGATGTTATATGTTTGCAGAGCTTGTGCAATTAGTACTTGAGGTTACAAAAAAGCGCAAACCCTCCTTTATCTCTAAATCGTGTATCCAGTTATTTTGCCAGTCAGTGTCATGCCCAATTCCATCTAAGTGATCCAGTATCTTTGTAGGTAGAAAGATTCCAGCAATGAAATTTGAGTTGCACCGGCTTGTAGTTGCCTCTATTACAATTGGCTTTCCCAATTTTCTGTGACCAGAAACATTGTTATTATCTGAAATAACAACAATTGGTTCTGTGGGAATTCTACTGCTCTTCTACATACCAAAATTTCAAATTCATAATGTTAGGAGCAATTTAGAGAGGGACGTTGATCTATAACTATCTCATAAAAATAGAGCTGATTAGGCATTTCACCAAAATTGTGGTTCAACATTGCTGAAAACTTCAGAAAATGTACACAGAACTTCTGTAGGCAATATCTACTTCCCAGAAGCAAAGAGACTCAATTTACAAACAATTTATTGGTTGCAAACATTCCATGGTAAGCTACAGATGAAGTCATAGGAAGATATGCATATTAGAAAAATAAGCACTAAGCAATTTCTTCACATATATTTTTATCCTCCCTCCCTCACTCTCCCCCCCTCTCTCTCTCCCTCCCTCTCCCTCCCTCTCTCTCTCCTGTGTGCATGTGCATGTGTGTGTACAGACAGACAGACAGACAGGACATGCCATTGCAGTGTGCCTGTCAGGGTTCTAAGTAACACCCCCAACACATGAAGACTCCAAGGCTAATAGTTCCTCAAAGTTCCACGTTATTAGAGATGTCATATTGGCACATCTGGGAAAACCCAAATCTCGGAGTTCCGGTTTTCACCACCCAAAAGAAAGTCAAAGATCCATCCCCTGCACCTACAAGTCTATCACATGGCCCAATCATTTCATCATCCCAACTGGAGACAACCCCCAGTTACTCCCATCCAGGTGTAGGCCGAATGACCTTGACTCCCATAGAAAAGAATGTTGTTATGTCTAATTCTCCATCAACTCCTTGTAATCCCCACTCCCATTTTTCCAGGCCCTGAAGCTCCAAAGCAAAATATGGCTTCCAAGGCTGACAGTTCCTCTATGGTTCTTAAGTCTAACTAGCAAACACAGACGTCTCTATTTTTCTAGAGAGGATAAACCTAAATCAGCAGGATATTATTTGTGGCCATGTCCCAAGAGTTTTGTGGGATTTTGGATGCAATGGTTGACAGGATATTTACCAGAGATTGGTTTTAATTTGCTTGGCATATCTTGAATGGTCAAAAGGAAGCTTGTTTCTTGATGGATTTATTGATTTTTTTTTCATTATTATTCAACATACTTTACTTTACTTTTATTTAGACTTTTATACCGCCCCCTCTCCCCAAACATATTGAATGTTTTAAGCTGCTCACTTCATAACCAGAAAGAATAAGAATGTAGTATGTTGTTTGTGCCGTTATGGGAGTTGATTTTTGTTTCTCATTGAAAGCTTATAGATAAAATTATGTCAAGAAACTTTCTATTTCTCCTCCTCTTTATATATCTGGCTTGTACTGGCATCCTGGGAGGTTACGCGCAACTGGCTCCTGGGCCTAGTGAACGCTTCGTTGGGTGAGGGGTTTCTGCCGGCCGCCTTGAAAGAGGCGGTTGTGAGGCCCCTGCTCAAGAAGCCTTCCCTGGACCCAACGGATCTAGTCAATTATCGTCCAGTCTCCAACCTTCCTTTTTTAGCGAAGGTTGTAGAGAGTGTGGTGGCACAACAGTTCCCACGTCACCTGGAGGAGAATGATTATCTAGACCCGCGCCAGTCCGGCTTCCGACCCGGGCACAGCACGGAGACGGCCTTGGTCGCGTTGGTTGATGATCTCTGGAGGGCCAGAGATAGGGGTTGTTCCTCTATCCTGGTCCTATTAGATCTCTCGGCGGCGTTCGATACCATCGACCATGGTATCCTGCTGCACCGGCTAGAGGGGCTGGGAGTCAGGGGCACCGTTTTACGGTGGTTTGGCTCCTACCTCTCTGGCCGGACGCAACGTGTGTTGGCAGGGGAGCAGAGATCGACCAGGAGCCCCCTCACATGTGGGGTGCCACAGGGGTCGGTGCTCTCGCCTCTCCTGTTCAACACATACATGAAACCGCTGGGCGAGATCATCCGTGGTTTTGGGGTGGGATATCATCTGTATGCTGATGATACTCAGCTATACATTTCCACCCCGAACCACCCCAGCGAGGCCGTTGAAATGATGTCCCGGTGTTTGGAGGCCGTACGGGTCTGGATGGATGGCAACCGACTAAAACTCAACCCTTCCAAGACGGAGTGGCTGTGGCTTCCGGCCTCCCGGTTCAACCAGTTGCTTCCATCTCTGGCCATTGGGGGCGAGCAACTGGCCCCCATGGAACGGGTGCGCAATTTGGGCGTCCTCCTGGATGCCCCGCTGTCCATGGATGACCATGTAACAGCCGTGGCAAGGGGGGCGTTCCATCAGGTTCGCCTGATGCGCCAATTGCGCCCCTTATTGGACCGGGATGCCCTACGCACAGTCACCCATGCGCTAGTGACGTCTCGCCTGGACTACTGCAATGCTCTCTACATGGGGCTTCCCCTGAGATGCACTCGGAGACTGCAGTTGGTCCAGAACGCGGCCGCGCGGGTGATTATGCGGAGGACTAGATACTCCCCTGTAACACCTCTCCTGCGCGAGCTGCACTGGCTTCCTGTAGTCTACCGAGTGCGTTTCAAGGTTTTGATTATGATCTTTAAAGCGCTTCATGGCACAGGACCTAGTTACATGCAGGATCGCATCCTGCCCCATACATCCCTACGACCAATCCGCTCACACAGAGAGGGACTTCTTCGGGTGCCGTCCGCTAAACAGTGTCGGGGGGCGACACCCAGGAGCAGAGCCTTCTCTGTGATGGGCCCAGCCCTGTGGAATGACCTCCCCCGTGACATCAGGATTATTTCCGATCTCCGCTCCTTCCGTGTACAGCTGAAGACCCACCTCTTTCAATTATCTGGCCTGGCTCAACCGTAATTTTTTTTTCTTATTCCTCCTGACAGTCCATTTAAATTTTTAAATTTTTAAATTGTGTTATTACTAATGGGGTATTTTAATGGTGATTTTTAACTGTCTAAATGTGATGTAATTTGTTACCTCCTCCGTGCATGTATGTCTTTGTATATGTGTATGTTTATGTGTTTGTACATATGTTTTATGTTTTATATGTTTTATTGTACGCCGCCCCGAGTCCTGTCTGGAAAGGGAGCGGCTAATAAATTCAAATTTATTATTATTTATTATTATTATTATAAATAGAGGAGCTAGAAAACTTTGAGGCTACTGGAAAAGTTATTTTTTTAAAAATTCCAAGAAATCTTTATTTGCAGTTTCAATGAATTTATGTATTAATAATCTACTTCTTATGGGACACGGTGGCTCAGTGGCTAAGATGCTGAGCTTGTCGAAACTTTTACCTTTACCTAACCCATTTCTATCTATAGTCCACACCATTGATAGACATTTGATTGGGAGATGTCACCTGAATTAAGCCTCTTGGTTTGGGAGAAATATGTCTCTATTCTTTTAACTGTAAAAGAGACTAGCACAGAAGATAAAACATTTTTGCTTTCTGGCTCGGCTTCTTTGTTTTTATTAAAATATATTCTGATATGTGGGCAAGAAAAAGTGCACTTAAAGGTAAATGCTGGAAAATTAAGATGTTTAAATACTATGATGAAGTGGTGAAATAACAAATGCTGAAAGCAGTGTAGTATAAGAACATTGTGGAGAAAGGTGGATTTGATATATTTTAACATGCTGGCCAGCTGACTTCGGCCTTCTTTTAAGGCCATTTTTCACCTTCCAGAGGCTGAAGCCTGCGGAGCATGAAAAACCGGCCCTACAGCCAAATTGGAAGTTTGGGAACGGACCTCCAGTTTGTCCGTAGGACCGTTTTTCGCCCTCCGGAGCCTTCAGGGACCTTCAGGAGGCTTCCCTAAGGGCTCCGGAGGGCAAAAAATGGATTTACGGACAAACCAGAAATCACAATTCCCGAACGTCTGGGTTTCCTGTAGGTCCATTTTTCGCCCTCCGGAGGCTTCAGGAGGCTTCCCTGAAGGCTCTGGAGGGCAAAAACTGACCCTACGGACAAATCAGAAGTCACCATTCCTGAACTTCCGGGTTCTCCGCTCGCACAGAGAGGGCCTCCTCCAGGTGCCGTCCACTAGACAGTGTCGGGGGGCGGCGCCTAGGAGTAGAGCCTTCTCTGTGGCGGGCCCAGCCCTGTGGAATGACCTCCCTCCGGATATTAGGAATACCTCTGACCTCCGCTCCTTTCGTATTAAGCTTAAGACCCAACTATTCCAAGTAGCTGGCCTGGCTCAACTTTGATCTAACCATATCGCTCCTGACGGGTTTTTAATTGAGTATTTTAATTATATTTAATTATTTAGGGGTTTTTTAATCACTGTATTCTAATTGTTTTTTATTCATCAGCCGACCTCCTCCTTGTGTATGTCTTGGTATATGTCTCTGTTATATGTTTGTTTTGTCCACATATTTATTTCATATGTTTCATTGTACGCCGCCCCGAGTCCTTCGGGAGAGGGTGCGGCTAAGAAATAAATATTTATTTATTATTATTTATTTTGTTTTTTGCCTTCCGGAGGCTTCAGGGAAGTTTCTGAGGGCTTTGGAGGACATATGGGGGGGTGGGGAGGCTGTTTTTGCCCTCCGCAGGCTCCTAGAAAGCCTCTGAAGCCTGGAGAGGGCAAAAAATCCACACCAAAAGTGAGGGCGGGGTCGTTGGTTGTGCGTACATGCGCGGGTGGGGGCGTCGCACGCATAGTATTATGGATGTGGCTTCCCAATGCACTCCCCTTGCTTTTGACACGGGAGCCAAAAAAGGTTTGCCATCACTGGTGTAGGGTATTCTATAGCAAGGTATACATTGGGACTCTCCCCACCCCTGCTTTCCCCAATCAATATCAAGTGCTCCGAGAGTGTCTGTACAAGGCCCTGCAATTTTTTTTGTCAAGGTTTTTCAGAAGTGCTTTTCCATTGCCTCCTTCCTAGGCCAGCAAGAACGTGACTGGCCCAAGATTACCTGGCTGGCTTTGGGCTCAAAGTAGAATTTGAGGTCTGCCCCTCGTGGAAATGTGCCCACCGGGCTACCGCGTATTCCACCAGCCACGGGCCCAGGGTAGGGGTGGTGGGGTAGCGGTGATTATACGGGAGAGTCTGGAACCGAGAGAGTTCACTGTGCCACAGACTCCCGGGTGTGAGTCTCTGGGCATGAGATGGGGCCCAGGGAGACAGTTGGGCCTGCTGATTGTATACTTGGCTCCTCGCTATACATCAGCGGCCCTGCCCGAACTCCTCGAGCTGATCGCAGAGATGGCAGTTGAGACCCCCAAACTGTTAGTTATGGGGGATTTCAACCTGCCATCGATGGGAGAAGCATCCGAGGTGGTCCGGGAGTTCATGGCTTCCATGACAGCCATGGACTTGACTCAATTAATTCAGGGCCCCATGCACAAGGGAGGCCACACACTGGATCTTGTTTTTGTCTCTGGCCAGTGGACGAGTGATCTGGGAATAGGGGACTTAGTCATCACACCCCTGTCATGGTCAGATCACTCACTTCTCCGGCTTGACTTCCCTGGCACTACCCCCCACCGCGGGGAGGCGGAACCAGAATGTCCTAGATGGTTCCGCCCCAGGCGCCTGATGGAACCGGATAGGTTCCAGACGGAGCTTGGGCCACTTCCTGTCGACCTGACCCGCTCCCGGATGGAGGACCTGGTAGCCGCATGGAATAGTGCGGCCGCCGGGGCCTTAGACCGGGTTGCGCCTTTGCGGCCTCTCCTGTGGCAAAGAACCACCCTGGCCCCTTGGTTTACCGAGGAGCTGAGGGTGATGAAACGCCACAAGAGAGCAGATGGAGATCCTCTCGTTCCGAATTTGACCGAACACAGGTAAGAACCTATTTAAGGACATACTTTGTGGCATTTAGAGTGGCCAAACAGCGATATTGTGCCCCTGTCATTGCATCCGCAGATAACCGCCCTGCCGCCCTGTTTCGGGTGACCCAGAGGTCGCGGGAAGCCCCCTTGCAGGGCAGGGCAGAGGAATTTGGGGAATATCTGCAGGATAAAATCGCTCAGATCCGGAGGGAATGGGTCTCCCTCAGTGATCCAGGGGGGACGTCCGAGGCTAGTCTTGAGAGACCATTCTGGGAGGAGTTTGACTCTGTTGCCACCGATGATTTGGACAGGTTGCGTGGGTGACTGCGAGCCACCACATGTTTATTGGACCCATGTCCCTCCTGGCTTGTACTGGCATCCTGGGAGGTCACACGAGGCTGGCTCTTGGGACTAGTGAACGCTTTGTTGAGCGAGGGGTTCCTACCAGCTGCCTTGAAAGAGGCGGTTGTGAGGCCCTTACTCAAGAAGCCTTCTCTGGACCCAACTGAGCTAGCTAATTA
This sequence comes from Natrix helvetica, assembly GCF_964273705.1. Taxonomy (NCBI): domain Eukaryota; kingdom Metazoa; phylum Chordata; class Lepidosauria; order Squamata; family Natricidae; genus Natrix; species Natrix helvetica. The sequence goes on along the minus strand of NC_138552.1, from coordinate 212,699,669 downwards.
TCGTCCTGTCTCCAACCTTCCCTTCTTAGCGAAGGTTGTAGAGAGTGTGATGGCCATACAATTCCCACGTCACCTGGAGGAAACTGATTATCTAGACCCGCGCCAGTCCGGCTTCCGACCCGGGCACAGCACAGAGACGGCTTTGGTCGCGTTGGTAGATGATCTCTGGAGAGCCAGGGATAGGGGCTGTTCCTCTATCCTGGTCCTATTAGACCTCTCAGCGGCTTTCGATACCATCGACCATGGTATCCTATTGCGCCGGCTGGAGGGGCTGGGGGTAAGGGGCACCGTTTTACGGTGGTTCTGCTCCTACCTCTCCGACCGGACTCAATGTGTGTTGGCAGGGGAGCAGAGGTCGACCCTGAGGCCGCTCACTTGTGGGGTGCCGCAGGGGTCGGTCCTCTCGCCCCTCCTGTTCAACACATACATGAAACTGCTGGGTGAGATCATCCGTGGTTTTGGGGTGGGATACCATCTGTACGCTGACGACACGCAGCTGTACATTTCCACCCCGAACTACCCCAACGAGGCCATTGACGTGATGTCCCGGTGTTTGGAAGCCGTACGGGTCTGGATGGGAGACAACAGACTTAAACTCAACCCCTCCAAGACGGAGTGGCTGTGGCTACCGGCCCCCCGGTTCAACCAGCTGACTCCATCGCTGGCCATTGGGGGCGAGCAACTGGCCTCCGTGGAGCGGGCGCGCAATTTGGGCGTCCTCCTAGATGCCCGGCTGTCTATGGATGACCATGTGGCAGCCGTGGCAAGGGGGGCGTTCCACCAGGTTCGCCTGGTGCGCCAATTGCGCCCCCTATTGGACCGGGATGCCCTTCGCACAGTCACTCATGCACTGGTGACGTCCCGTCTGGATTACTGTAATGCTCTCTACATGGGGCTCCCCTTGAGATGCACCCGGAGATTGCAGTTGGTCCAGAACGCGGCCGCGCGGGCAGTTATGGGGAGTACGAGGTACTCCCATGTGACACCTCTCCTGCGCGAGCTGCACTGCCTCCCTGTAGTCTTACGGGTGCGTTTCAAGGTGTTGATCACCATCTTTAAAGCGTTCCATGGCACAGGACCTAGTTACTTGCGGGATCGTATCCTGCCCCATACATCCCTGCGACCAATTCTCTCTCACAGAGAGGGACTCCTCTGGGTGCCGTCCACTAAGCAATGCCAGAGGGCGGCGCCGAGGGGTAGGGCCTTCTCTGTGATGGGCCCAGCCCTCTGGAATGACCTCCCCCCCGACATTAGGACAACTACCAATCTCTGCTCCTTCCGCACGAAACTCAAGACCCACCTGTTCCAACTAGCCGGCCTGGCTTGAATTATAACTACCGGTACATTCTCTAATCCCCCTGGACAATTTTAAAATTTAAATTAATTCTGACTTTTTGGGTATTTTAATTGTTTTAATCTTACTGTGTTGTTTTAACTCACGATTATTTATTTATGTATTGTAAAATGTTTTTGTATATACCTCCTCCTCGTCATTTGTTTGTATATTGAATTGTACGCCGCCCCGAGTCCCTTTGTGGAGAGGGAGCGGCCTATAAATAGAATTAATAAATAATAAATAAATAAATAAATAAATAAATTCGAACTCAGTAGGCAAATTTTAATTTACTTGACTTTTATCCTTCCAGTTTTAATTGATTTTTGAAAAATAGTTTCTTCTTGATTATCTAATTCTACATACACTTTCACTGGCCCTGTGAATTATTTACTGTGCCTGTGATCAGTTGGTTATATGTACACACACACACACACACACACACACACACACACACACACACACTATGAGTGGGAGTCAGTGCTATTGTTTTAGTTGTCAAGCTTGCAAAATTCTTTTTGTCTGAATTTTTTTGTCCTAATTCTCCTAGAAGTTGCATATCTGCACACCTTAATAAACACCATATTATAGAAATATGACTCTTGGAATCATTTTTTGGGAAATCAAAAGGCTAATATACTATTGCACTGCTGCACCTCATGTGCATTTTTATAGGCATCTGTTTTATCACTGTAATAGCAGAGTGATGGAGAGGGTAGATTATATCCAGCACAGCTTTTTATATTTTCTTTAGCTGGTATTAATTGAGTAAAGTGGCTTTTAAATCAAAGTGTGTGGGCAAAGAATCTGTGGGACCTCAGGAAAGCCCCCCCACCCACTGACTTTGGATACAACTGTCAAACCTTGCTGATATTTATTAAAAAAAACATTGTGTATATACATATCTATATTTCACCTTTTGGTTATCAAAAGCTGTCTCAGAACCATGGTGATAACATTATTCAGTAAAGTAAGAGATTTTTCCCCATGGATAAGCACTCTTGGAATGAAATCTGGGTTCAGATCAAAAAATCATTTATAACACTGAGAGATCTTTAGTGATAGATTATTATTATTTTGCTTTGCAAGTTGATAAGAACTTTTCATATTTACATTTGTTGTAGGTTCTTTTTTTCCAGTGATGGCAGTTTGAAAGTGATCAGGCTTTATTACACAAATATATACTTGCTAAAGAATAAGACAGCCTGCTTTGCGTTTTAAATTTTAAAATTTTAAATCTTTCTATATCTCTGTGAATTTTTTTTTCTGTTTTATTTTCATTTAATTCCTTGTAATTAGATTTCACTCTTAACCTTGAATATTTTTGTACACTTAATGTCTTCATCTTTCCAAACAGTGGTATTCATCTTGTTTCTTCTCATCTCACTATTTCCTAAATATTTAACTGTTAGCACTTTCTTGACTCCTTTTATTATTGTACACCTTAACTGGACTTTTATTGCTTTTTGCTGCCTTTCCTTTTGAGCTGTCTTTCCACTTTATCTTTCCCCAGAATAATTTGTTTGCTTTCCTCCACATTTTCTTCAAGCTTCTGAGATAAGGAGTCTGTAACCATCAATACTTCTCAGCTTCATTTTGTAGTTTCTTGTGGCACTCTCTTCTGGATGGCTCTTCCTCATTTTTCTCCTATAAGTGATTCTGTGTCTTCCTTGTAGCCTTATGCTTTACCCTCCTGGCCTCTGTGGGGACTCAGTTGTAAGTAAATAAGAATAAGAGTTGGAAAGGACTTTGGAGGTTTTCTGGTCAACCCCTGCTCAGGCAGAAAACCCTGTACTATTTCAGACAAAATATTGCCCAATCTCTTCTTAAAAGCCTCCAGGTTGTAACACCCACAACATTCCACTGATTAATTGTTCTTTGTCAGGAAACTTCACCTTAGTTCAGCAATGCAGGAATCTCTTTTGACATTCCTGGCCCTGGCTGCCATCACCATTTAAAATAGATGAATAGAAGAAGAGAGGAGATAATTCTTTATTGGTCAAGTGATAGTGGACACACAAGAATTTTGTGTTTGGTGCATATGCTCTCAGTGTACATAAAAAGATAAAGAAAAAAAGAACAAACATTAATCAATAATCATAAGTGTTAGATTGAGTATTGAGAAGGCAGAGACCTCTTAGCCAATAGGATTCAATCTTTGTTCCCGCCTGAACAGAGGACCTTGTTGGAAACTATAGCAGATAGAGTTGATATCTAACAATAAGATACAACACTTAGTGATAGTCATAGGTTATTAATAAGCAATCAAATCATACTAGGAACAAATAAAAAACAATATAAAAAGTGTAGAGACTAAGCAACATGGTTATAGTCATAAGTGGGAGGAGATAGGTAACAGGAAGGATGAGAAGAATAATAGTAATACAATCTTAGTAAATAGTTTGACAGTGTTGTGGGAATTAATTGTTTAGCAGAGTGATGGCATTCGGGGAAAAAACTGCCCTTGTGTCTAGTTATTCTGGTGTGCAGTGCCCTAGAGTGTCATTTTGAGGGTAGAAGTTGAAACAATTTTTGTCCAGGATGTGAGCGGTCTGTAGATATTTTCACAGCGCTCTTTTTGACTCATGCAGTATACAGGTCATCAATGGAAGGCAGTTTGGTAGCAATTGTTTTTTCTGCAGTTCTAATTATCCATTGAAGTCTGTGTCTGTCTTGTTTGGTTACAGAGCCAAACCAGACAGTTATAGAGATTGTAGATTATTATATAATCTACAATTATAAACTATATATAATGGATTCCAGATGGCATTGGGTTGGAGAAAACAGCAGCTCACTTATACATCAACTAAATTTTAGTTGTATCACCCTAGTTCTGCAAGGTCCAACTTGATACTACATCAAAAAAGATTTTAAAAAATCCACATTAAAGATCTATCACTGAAACTTCAGACTCTATGCACTTTTGGGTTTATTATTACTCAGCTTTTATATAGCATAGATCGATAGAGGAGAAATAAACTTTAGGAGGCGAAACAGTAACATGTAGTGTTGCAATCTACTATATACAAATTTCGATTTCATTGTTGTGGCTCATCTAGTTATTTCTTATTCTTATTGCAAATTGGTCTTAAAGTGCCGAAGACTCCCAAAAGCTTGATTCATATCTCATTGATCAGAAACAAATAGGCTAGGTCTATCCACTTATTGAAAACAGAAATGAAATACCACAAATAAATGTCACTTGGTATGACTCTAAGGGTGTTTTATAAACATCTAATTATTTTGATATCTTGTTCAAAACCACAGATAACTGCACATGCAAAATGTCATCTATGAATTTTGAGGTTAACTATATGAATCAAAACAACCAGAATTAGAATCTTTGCTTCAATACTAGTTCGGTGGTGTTTTTATATATTTATAATGCAGTCTTGTGTCTCTTTACCTGAGAGTAAAATCATTTGAGTTCAGTGGGATTTACTTCTAATAGGTATAAAAGTATTTTGTTGAGTATGTTTTATAGATGTGTGTATGTACATAATATATACTGTTGATCGCTGCCTCCTACGTTTTTTTTTGTCCCATGCTAAATGTGAAAATAATTATCTTTTCCCCAATTGCATCTTAAAATATATCAATAATTTGTTTTGCATCCTACCTTTGATTCATATTCACATTAATAGACTGTATGCTATATACCATTTTTCCTCAATCTGCTGCCTTACAGATTATCTGGAGGAAAACCATTTGGGGAAAACAGCTATATGCTGTTTGAGAAGAGTGCAATCTCCATCTATAAAGTTTTGGAACGAATCCATTACCTTCTCTATCTCTTGGAGTGCATGTTATGAAGAAGCAGTTCTCCTTGCCTGCATCTAATGAGAGTAGACAGCTGTAAAATTGAGGGACAGAGCAAATATTTGAAATATAGAATATTATATAGTCATTATTGGAAATCTCAGTCCTATTGAATACTTGCAGTGCATTTCAGATCTGATTAGGACTGTTCAAGTTTTTACTGGACTTAAAATTGAACTTCATTTGCACTCTTTAATGCCCTGCTGGAAATGTTCTAGACTGGACAGGACAGGAACAGCCTTCCCAAACCTGCAGCTTTTCAAATGCATTAGGACTACAACTCATTGGATTCTCAGTGCCCCTGTGTTAGCCAAAAGGTGTGGATTCTGTAATTTATGTACATCTGGGAGGGAGGGCACCAGTTATGGAAAAGAAGAAACAGGAAGGGTCAGTAGATAAATGCAATGTGGATGTCATAGTTTTGTAAATTATCAGATTCAGAGCTCAATCCGTATGCCTCTCCAGGTGTATCTCCAGTGCTTTTATTTCAATGTACAAATCCCACCAATGATAAGGAAAATATTTTACCAAGTCACATCTGAAATAGTAGGCAGTCAGTGTGTTAAGACAAGCTAGATAACTCTCATTGTTACAATTTCAAACAAAGAACAATAAATACCGGTAGTGTTGAGATAGTCTGAGCCAAGTGAAAACTCCTATCTGTTCTTTCTAAAGTATAAGTGATCAAATTGTAAATAGTAGTTTGTTCATGTGAATCTCAGATTTTGATTCTTGAAAACTTCATTTTTTTTAAATCAAGGAGATATGTTAATAAGACTCCAGTTAAATATTCTTCCTAATGAAATATACAGTATCTTAATGTTTCTCCTCTATAGTTTTGTATAATTGCCATTGGAAAGAAAGAATTGGGGTGCTCTCCATTTTCTTTGAGAAGGGACAGCCTAATAGATAAACGATGGGTTTATCTATGGGTAGCCACTTAGGGAAGATAATTTTCAATTCATGTCTAATTAAAAAGAGTACGTGATAGCTGTAACAATAAGCAAATCTGGAGCAAAACAAGTTGGAAAGGAAAAACTTCTTTCTTTCCAACTTCACATATATCTAGAAACATTGTTTAATGGGCAGGCACACACACAAAAAAAGCTTCAGACATTTTTTAGGTTTCTGAAACAATGCATAAGTGACTGATGGTGAAGTAGAGATGTCTTTATAATGAGAAACATTTTCCTTTTGTGAAAAGACAGACAGCCTGGATTGCAGATCAACCCCCACGCTTCACACCTGTGCATAGGAAGGAGGAGAAAGAAGAACTGATTGCTTCTAAATGTATTGTTTAAATCATTATTGCTTTTATGTTCTTTCTGTGCCAACAATATAAATGTACATTTGCAGGGAAAAAAAGAGGATGAGGATGAGTCTGAATCCCATCTCTACGTTTTCATGCCGGCCAAACAAATGAATTCAAGGGGAAAAATGATTTAGCGCTTGAAAGATCTTCCTCTGTCGCCCTAGTTGATGAAGTAAGAGTGTTACATTGCAAACTGCAAATTGGTAGTCAGCTATCATAGTTCTGGCCTTTGAAAGTCAAATAGTTTTATATCTCTGCTTCAGCTTATGTTAGGAGAAATTTAAGCTGCCTTTCTCCCCCCCTCTTTTCCTCCCCCCCCCATTCCTTTCTTCCCCTTCTAATTTAAACGTCAGTCACGCAGCCATTTTTTATTACAAATTTCAGAAGACATCAGAGAGGGGCTGATTTCCATGCGTGTTAAGGTAATCCTTTAAAGGTCACCGTCGAACCAATGTGAACTTCCAAGATAAGGTGCCGAGAATGAGTATTTCTTTTTGTGTCTGTGTGTTATTCTGTGATGGGATATTTTGAGAGCTTACTTTGAAGTCTGAAGTCCTTACCTGCTGGATTCCAGTTGGCAAATGATGACTTATTAACGTGTTTCTGGTGAGCATGCACTTGTGCTTGTTCCACTGGCAGAGAACCAAGCTTTTAAGAGTTTGTTTATGACTACATGGCTGGGAGTGGAACTGAGTGTGGAAAATCAAATTATTTTAATGGAGAAGGATCAGATGACCCTATTAACAATGGAATAAATAACGTTTTAAGATTTATAGGTGGTAGGCAAGGAATGTTTGTTGTACTATTATCATGTCAGGCATGTGTTCTTCTAGCCAGACTCCATTAAAATATTGCAAATATAAATGTGATGAACTATTTAAAAGGTAAGGGAAGATTATATTTTATTATCCTTTAGTCTTTTTGACAAGAAGAGCTAGTGTGGCACTGATTATCAATCACAGGCAAGAGGAAGAAATCCAGTCTCTTTAAGAGCCCGCCACTTGTCAAGGTGAAAGAAGACAAATATATAGAAAGAACTAGCTGAATACCTGTGCTCCGCTACCTGTGCTCCGCTATGAAACTATGTGATCAGGCTTGATAAATCGACACTTACAGCTTGAAAATTAATGAGTAGTTACCATCGGCCTCTCCTCTCCCCTTCTCTCCCTCAGGCTTGCCCCACAGAAATCTCTCCTATCCTATCCCCTTCTCTCCCTCAGGCTCCCTCCCTCTGCTCCACAGAAACCCCACCTATCCTATCTTCTTCTCTCCCTCAGCCTTGCCCCACAGAAACCTCTCCTATCTTATTACCTTCTCTCCCTCAAGCTCCTCTCCAAACTCCCAGGCAGTAGGCTGGCCACACCCACATTTTCAGGTTGGGAGGGGGAGTAGAACGTCTAAGTCTTTAGCATCAGAGCATATTAATAATAATATAAGAAATACTAATGATCTGAGTGTCATTTCTAAAAATCCTTTCTAAGCGAGCATCTAGAAGCCAAGAGGAGCATATGCCTTATTTCAAGTTTGTAGGCTTTACGGTTCTGGAGATTTCGTGATGAGGCGTGAGTGGTTTTCGGTTTTATATATATAGAAGAGTGATTATAGCGCAGGATGTTTTGCTATTATGCTTTGGAGTAATCAATATCACATATCAGTTCTTTGTTTTAAAAAATGTGTACAGATAGACCTCAATTTATGACAACAATTGAGGCCCAAATTTCTGTTGCTAAGCAAGACAGTTGTTAAGCGAATTTTGCTCCATTTTATGACCTTTCTTCCCACAGTTGTTAAGTAAATCACTCCACTTGTTAAGTTAGTAACATGATTGTTAAGTGAATCTGGCTTCCCAATTGACTTTGCTTATCAGAAGGTTGCATAACCTAGGACACTGCAATATCTGCCGATATCTTCAAAACTTGACAAGGAATCTCAGAGAGTCACAAACCAATTAAGCAAACTAATTGTCTCCTGCAAACTCTACTCCCCTTTCGCTCCTTTTTTATTCCCCTTGAAAGGGACCATTCACCATCCACCTGTGGCCTTACTCCCAAGTCGACCCTTGTTCCTTAGCTGTTCCCTTCATATGGCAACTCTGCGCATGCGCACACTGGGAACAGACTCCAGTTGTTCGTCTCCCTCACTGAAGTCTGACTCCAAAGGCAGCCAATAATTGTCAGACGGCTCTGGACCCATCTTTGCCTCTGATGCAGAGACCTCATCAGAGCCTTCCCCAGACTCCAGGACTGGCCCATGTTCCTCCCCAACCTCCTTATTACAAAGGTAGCTGCCAGAGACTAAACCAAAGTTTTCACTCTATTACAAAGATAAAACCAAAAGACATTTTTACAATGAATGATAAGAAAAATATAACAATAAACATGCATAATAAGTTGTTAGATAATAAATAATTCTAACCTATAATTTTGGTTCTTTAAACTGATTGTCTCAGCATGTATACATCCTATGCTGACAGGCATGGGTAACTAGTAATGTAATCCCCCAAAGTGGTCAGCACTTATCTTCCTAAAGGGACACGTGGCATTTAGCCACCTGATATTAAGCAATGACATATCCATGATCTCCTGAGATGTCCCAGGCTGCACACGCATTAAACCCACAATCTTATACCTTAATTTTTGGAATATCAATACTTGCAAGCGGAAGTATTCGTAATATCAAAGTCATATTAACATCCAGTAATCATAAATGTATATAAATATTTTTAAAATGGGCAAACACACTATGTTTCAAACACTGGAGACTTCAGTACAGTTAGTTCTCGACTTACAATCTCATTTGAGCCCCAAATTTCTGTTATTAAATGAGACATTTGTTAAGTCAATTTTGCTCCATTTCCCAACATTTCTTGCCACGGTTGTTAAGTGAATCACTGCAGTTGTTAAGTTAGTAATACGGTTGTTAAGTGAATCTGGTTTCCCCATTGACTTTGCTTGTCAAAAGGTTGCAAAATGGGATCACATGATCCGGGGACACTGTATCCATCATAAATATGAGTCAGTTGTCAAGCAGCTGAATGTAAATCACATGATCATTGGGATGCTGCAACGGTCATAAGTGCAAAAAATGGTCATATGTCACTTTTCTCAGTAACCTTGAACAGTCAATAAATAAACTATTGTAAGTCGAGGACTACCTGCATTAATATATTTATAGTTTCAAAAGTCTAAATATCATATCATGTATATCATATCAGGCCTACAAGTGGTTAAGTGCACATGGAAAACGGTACAGAAGATTTTGCATAGTGTTTTTAAATACGGATCACTGAGTGTAGGTAAATCTATTGTTTGGAAAGGGGTTACACACATGGAGGATCTCAGTAGAAACTGCTGTGCTCCAAGATTTCACAGGTATAATCCAGTAGGAAAAAAGAATTCAGATAAGAACTGCATTAATGGTGTTAAAGTGTAAAAAACTCATGTTATTATTCTATGACAATGTGATCATTACTCATGTAGACTGCATCTGAGCCCCTGAAATAGAATAAAAGGCCATTTTATACTTTTACGGATTATCTGATTCATTCAGTCATTTTCGGTCCCATAGATAGGCCATTAAGCAAGGAATTAGGAGGAAATTTTCTTTACAGTTATTCTCATCATGGCTAATAATGACACTGCAATAAAAATGAAACCTCATTAAAGCCATAAGTGTTTGAGGAAGGAAATGAAAATGAAAAATTGCAGAGACTAGTACACTTCTGGCATTACTAACACATAGTCCTAATATTAGAAAGAAGAAAAAGGAGGCATTTACCACCAATTCCTTTTTTTTAATGTCAGAATTAGTTCTAATTTGATCATTATACCCCAAAATTCAAAAGAATTAATATAAAACTCTCCAGGGATTAGGTTGTTGATAGGTGATAAACTTTGCAGGTGTTCATAGAAGATGTAATCTACCTATCTAGACAGTGGTGGAATTCAAAGAATTTTACCACCAGTTCTGTGGATGTGGCTTAGTGGGCATGGCGTGGTTTTGTGAGTGTGGCAGGGGAAGGATACTGCAAAATCCCCATTCCCTCCCCACCCCACTAACCTGCTTTCCAGCTCCATTCTCCTGTTCAGGGCAACAAAAGAAGATCAGCTGGGGGGCTAGGGGACAGTGGGGGTGGGGACAGCCTATTCGCCGGTTCTCCAAAGTACTCAAAATTTCCACTATCAGTTCTCCAGAACTTGTCAGAACTGGCTGAAAACTACGTCTGCATCTAGATTAATACATATGGGTAATACCCAATGTTAATATTAAATACAGGTATATATTGATACATTGAAGCTGAATTTGAAGAAGATAACAGTGATTTTAAAACTAGTTTCAGAATGCCCCTTAATGTTCATGACAGGTATAGAGGAAGGAAAGTAGGAAATTGGTGTGTCCACTCCTTCACTAGGTTATCAACTCTTGTGGAATAAATGCTGAAGCATCTCATAGCAGTCAAGCATGAAACATACTGACAAGCAAGAGTTTCACCATCTTCTGAAGATTCTGAACTTTCCTGTCCACTTAACAAATAAATTGTCTTATTTTCTAAAACATGCCAGAAGAAATGGGCTATATGATAATATTTCTGCTGAGTATTGCTCATCTGATGAAAAGTAATTTTATAATACTACATTTGTCTTTTAACTTCATCAAACGCAAGCATTTATTTAACATGTTTCTCATGAAGACTCTTTTAATTAAATATCATAATTACAACAGTAAAAACCAGTACAAACTAAAAAAGGTAGAAGGAAAAGTAAAAATAGAAGATGTAGACAAGAAAGAAAGAAAGAAAGAAAGAAAGAAAGAAAGAAAGAAAGAAAGAAAAGGAAAAAATAGAAAAGAAATAAAAGAATATTGTAAAGAAAGAGATAACATATATAAAAAAGTGATTTCCCACATTCACCACAAGGATATACAATATATATCCTCTTAAAATACAACAAATGATATCTTCTTATTCCATATTTTATCCCTTATTCTTTATCCCATACCCCATAAACAAATCCACAGAGCACCATCATTTTAGTCTTAGTGCCAGCAAAAATCAATTAAGGATTTCTAGAAATTCACGACATATTTATTTTAAACTTGTTCAAATAAACCAACTTTATATTATTTCCCTTTACTTTATTTCTAACAATTTAAATCTTTAGTCCATACAAATAATGTCATTAACCTTTATTTCATTTCATATAGGAAAATGATCAAGGTTACTCTCTTATTTTATATTTTTGCACATTTTTCTCTTTTGTATGTCCAGTGTATCATGTTTTTTCTAGACAATTCCTCTGGTAATACAGTACAGTACAACAGTACATCATTTACAAAAATTATCTTTAAGATTATAATATAGTGTAAAATTCAATCTGTTCAATCACATATTTTACCATTGTTCTATCTTTATAGCATAACTAAAATTTTATTCTATTTTACCATACATTATTTCACTTTTTTCTGTCAGATTTCAATAAAATTTATACATTTGAACAAATATATATTCAGTTTTACACAATTCTATTTCAAACTCAGTTTTACAATGTTCAAAACTATAAACTCTTCTGTCTGCTTTAAATCTTACTAATTAGCTGTACATAAGAAAAGCATTTGCAACTATATCCCTCTGCCACCATTCTTTATTGATTTAATTTTTATTCTCCTTGACAAAATTCTAGTAACTTGCATACATTAGCCATTTGTATTTTTGTATTACTTCTTATGTATCAAATACATCTACTTCTGAAAGTCACAAATATGTTATGCAGCACAATTTGGGCTTGTATTTTTTCTATATTCTCAATGTAGCACAAATAAGATAATGATTTTTAAAATCCACATGAACCTTGTGTTTATTATACCACCAAAATCCATGCTTCCCAAATCTCAGGTCATGTGCTTATAACTGCCAAAATCCTATCTCTTAGCAGCACCCATTCTTTTATCGAAACCAAAGAAGTTGCAACAATTTCAAATCCTCCTCTTCAAAAGTTTTCTTTGCATCCTGTAACAACATATATTTACCTGGGGTTTTTTTCCCCTGCCACACAAATGCAGAAATATATAGATGGTATGTCAGTTGTGAAAAGAAGCATTGTCTGAAACACAAACTTTATTTTAGGTAAGTCATTCATTTTTTTATTGCAGAAATTCTCCTCAGCAGTGACAATGGTAGTTTCTCCCATCTTAACCTGTCTTTTTAAATGTCATTCCATGTCATAACATAGTTCTTTTGAACTAACATACAATTCATATTTGTCATAGTGATATCCAGATACTTTACATCCTTCTCAGTATTAAAACATTTTATTTGTCAATTGGTTTTGTTTTCTATTTTCATGGTGGTTTTTTTCCCCCACATTTTCATCTTATGTATGTTGATCTTAAAACCTATTAGTTCGCCAAATTCTTTATCTTAATTCCATTAATGTTGCATTGCCCTTTAAAAGATCTTCCAAAATGAACACCAAGTCATTTGCAAACTCCTTAATTTATATGGTACTTTTTAAATCTTAACACCTACAATCCTCTCATTTTGTCATATTTCTTTTCAGTATTTCAAGAACCAAAACAAGAAAGGAGATAGGGGGCATCCTTGTCTTGTTCCTTTGTATATCTCACAAGACTTTTTTAGATCTCCATTAACAATAATTTGTGCTTTAGTGAAGTATAAATCAATCTTACCCATTTAATACAGTTCTCTCCAAAGTTCATATCTTCCAAAACTTTGAACAAAAAAGCCTGTTCAAATTGTCAAAGGTCACCTTTTCATCAAAGAAAATCAATGCAGCCTGTTTTTCAATATGTTGCTCCAAATATTCCAAAATGTCCAACACATTTCTAATATTGTGCTTTAATGTTGTCCTTTATCTGTCTTTTAGGTAAAAACCCACTTTGATTCTCATGAATAAACTCTTGCAAAATTATTTTCAGTCTATCAGTCAGAATTATTGCAAACAACTTATAGTCATTATTCAATGGTGATATTGGCCTACATCAAAGTCAACTCTTGTCTCTGTAGAGTTATTGATAATATTTAGGTATTAATATTTTATGTAGTAGTAATATAATGCCCCTAATTATTTGTAATAATATTGTATAAGTAGTATTAGTATTACCTAAATATTAGTAATATTAATTAATCATATTAATATAATTAGTTTTAATATTAATACCTAGGTATTAGCCATTAGTAATACCTAAAGAGGTACTAATACCTAAAGATTCTGATTTGATTTGAGAAGAGATACCCTGAGCACTGCTAGAGAAAGACTTGAAGAATGTCTGACTAGACATGGGTAAAAGGTCATATTAGGAATTGCCTGATATGGCTAAAGTTGGCAAAATGTCAATATTTCTCTGCCCTTATTACATCTGGTGATAGTCATCTAATAGCACTGTTCGGGCTGACCCATTCCCTAATAGGTAGAGAGGATCACCGAGAGTTTGCTTCCAGCAATGATTCAAGGTGTGAGTCACTACTGATAAAACCCTACCTGGTTACTTGAAGGAGGACCTATCTGCCTGATTGGTTAATCTGGCAGAGTTGGCACACTCCAGGTTACATTGATTAAACAATGCCACCTATCGGGACCTTTGGAGAGGGTCACTGATGCCTTTTCTTCCTTTCTGTTTCCCTCTGGTTTTCTTTTCTTTGGCACTGTTGTTCTTTTGTCTTGTTTTAATGGTTTTTGTATTCTTCATTTCAAAAGTTTGAACAATTAAGCTACCCAGAGTTGTTGGGGGATGGGCAGCATATAAATGTAATATATAATTGCGGTTGTTCTTGTTATTACTGTGATTGAAGTTTCCTGTTTCATTGAGAATAGGAAGAACAACAAGTGCATTTACTTAGCAAATACCATTTCAAGATTCTTATAAAAATGCTCTCTTCAACTTCATGTAGAAAAAGAAACATGTACCCCAGACCTTCAATAATTATTTGTGCTAAATATTAACACAAGCCTTTGACTACTGTGAGTTTTCTGATTCTGTTTGTGATAAGGAAAATGTAGGGATTAAATCTACCACCCTCATCCTACCCACAGTGGCAGCCATATATAGTTATATCCTTATGGCTATTTTGAGTTTGTGGGAAATAAGTCGAACTGATCTAGGACATAAGAACTAAAATTCAGATTACACCACCAAGTGTATTGTAATGTTATTGGGTACAGCATCCGTCCCCTTTGTGATGCCTCCAAATGGATTGGGATGGTGTTAATTGCATATTTTTGAATTGTATATAATAATATCCTCTTATAGCAGAAAACATATTTTGTGCTAACATATCCCATATAAATCAGGGACAGATGTTATGTGATGGGTCTGGTATATCAATCCAGGGGTTAAAAGTTGATTCTAATGCTTATTTCATTTTTTTTAAAAAAAACATTTTTTTATTTTTGAACAAGCAAATACAGACAAATATAAAAACATCTTCCAGTTCCGTACAGCGTGTCGATTGATTACAAAACCTTTTTGTACATTCTCACCATAGTCTTCACTTACATTTTATATAAAATCTCATATTATCAATCTAATATACGTATACAATTATTATCATTATTATAAATTTATTTGACTATAATTGTCATTACTTCATTTTATGTGAGATGCTCTATATTTTAGATAAATTTATAATATGACATTTCATTACATCATCCTAAATCCATCCAGTAATAATACATCTTTATAAAATTCTTTGTCTAACCATTGATAAGTCCCATGTTTTATAAAATAGTTTATCATTACTTCTACCAAACGTTTATGAATCCTCTCCATAGTCCTCACTTACAAACTATATAAAATCACATATTATCAATATATATGTATACAGTATTATCATTATTAATCATTTATTTGACTATAACTATTATTACTTCATTTTATACAAAATTTTCTAACTTTAGATAATTCAAATTAATTTTTATTATAACATTTCATTACATCATCCTGTATCCATCCAATAGTAGTGCAATCTTTTATTTCTTGCCATTTGTGGTATTTGTATTCTAATTGCTTTTTTAGTAAATCTTGTTTGGACATCTCTTGGCAACTTATATTTCACTACGCATCTTGTGAAGGCTAGAAACACCTCATCCGTTCCTTCCATCATCTTCCCTTTAGTTATCACCAATGCTTCTGCCAGAATTTCTATCATTACTTCTACCAACTTTTCTCCCTTTTCTTCTTATTTTCTGGAATCTGAGGTAAAATTCTAGTCTATCGATCTCCCATTCCAATATTCCACTCTTATCTTTTTCAACAGCTCATTCTACTGTCAATATCTCCAATTTTCTTATCTCTTTGTTCATCTTTTTCTTCAATTTTTTGAGATCTGTGCTCATATTTCATCATTGTTTGGTGAGTATTCTCAATTTTTTCATCTATTTTTTCTGTTCTTTGTCTAATAATCTCCAATCTCTTTTCAATGCTCTCTGTTCTTCTTGTGTTTTTTAAATGTCTTGCATGATCATCTGTGTAATGATGTATATGTTTTATGCTATATTTCAAGTTCAATTGTTATGCCTAGATCTTTAAGAAGGTTAGGAAACAGTTAACTTTTTTAATGATGTCATCTGGGGCAGAAGGTAGTTTTAAGATTGCTGCCGCTGAATAAAGAAAAGCCTCTAGTTCAAGCTCCTTGCTGTCTGCTTTTATTTTATGCCAAATCATCACAATCTGCAATATCACTTACTTTTCTTTTCCCTGTTGCAACATCATCTGTATTGATCTTTTCCTTCCAATATTGCACACTGCCACCATAAAATCCAAGGCTCTTTTCCATACAAAGTTAACTGTTCTCTTTCCCAGTTCAGTGCAATCTTTTTTTTCCACTCCAAGCTTTTTACTCTGATAGTACCCAGAGAAGCACCTGTATAAACATCCATGCTCTTCCCACTATCATTTTCAATAAACAAAGTCAAAGTCCTTGTAGTGTAACACCATCCCTTACTTTGCATAAGATTATAAAATGCTTAAACATAAAGAAGAAAAACAATATTTCCAAGCCTCTAAGTGGCAGTGTTACTTCTTTTCATCTATTTTCACTTCCCTCTTTATATTCTTTATATTCCGGGAAAGAAAAATAATAATAAAAAATTAACAAGAAAATATTATAGGGTATTGAAAAGAAAAAAGAATGAAAATATTTTTTAAAAAGAGAAAAATAAAATCAGTCCAGTTTAAAAAATAAGTGTTTGTAGAAATTCCAGCAGTAAAAGGATTAAAGAAAAATAATACACTGTTTGACTCAGGCTTAATCTCAGCGCTTGACATCTTCTGTCTTCAATTTTAACTTTACTTTAATCTTTGGGGTGTTCTCTCATCTAATAGTAAAAAATTATCTCACCAATTCAGCACACTTTCTCTCCTGTTTGTCTTCCATTTCTGTTCCAACTTTCAGCAGCTTCAATGGCTGTTTCTTTGTCGCCAGAAAAAAGGGCTTCTCCTGGTTCTACCAGGGACTTTGCGATGTCCCCGGGATCAGCAGGATGTGCCCTTCTCTATCACCATCTCTACGGGACAGTTTAGGTCCAAAAAGACTGTCCAGTGGCAGAAATATCGACAGTGCTCCTGGTCGCACATCGTATCGTCGCAACTTCAACTCCACCTCTCCTAATGCTTATTTCATTGAGTCAATGATTGTCTCTGAAACAGCTCAGTACACTTACTTATAGCACACATAACTGACAGCTATTCACTATTCAACGTCTCTTTCTGAATCCACCTGTCGGATGATGAGGAATGGTTTATGATTGTTGTGTTTTCTGACTTCCTTCCTTAAACAAACATTGTGTTAATTGTTACTTAAATCACAGCTACCTGTGTTCATACAAGTAGCATAGATATTGGCAGGAGGCAAACGGTTGGACAAGGTCATCACATCAATGTTGCAACTTATATAGGTGGGTCAGAGGGGGCAATGCAAATACATAATGGCATTATTTGCATTAAGATGTTACCTTGAATGTGTTGTCATTTTAGGGTCAACTGCTTTGGACATTCTTGCACTACTGCATATACATTCCTCTATTTTTTTATTCATGCAGTCAAATAAATACGGATTATCTACATCTTTAAAATTCAAATATGTTTACACTTCTCTTCCAACCTGTGAAATATAGCAAGTGTATCTGACAGGAAAACATCTGGGTACAAATGTGTTAATATCTAGTAATAGAAACTGCATATTTTCAGAAAAAAGTGCTGATTCAGTAAAATCTAAGTGAAGTTTTAAAATCTCTTCTGGGTATTCTGACGTTTAAATCACTGTTAAAAACATTTAATTGAAGTTCCTATATTATTTACCTGGTTGTGCAGTGAGTCAGTATAGAATAGTTTTCTTAACAAAATTTACCTGCCAAAACAAAAGCCATCACAAAATAACCATCTTATTCAGGTTGGGGTTTTAAATATCCATATCATAATATATCTTTGCATATAGAAACAGGTATAATTAGAAAAATTGCATGTTAGATAATTGAATATAAAATATGGTTGAAGGAGTGACATGTAAAAAGAAATATAGATTTTCTTCTTTTTCCAAATATGTTGAATTTAAATATTTCTAAAACGGACTGAGACTTGAATGAATGAATCAATCGATCAATCAATTAATCAATGCTCAAAAATAAAAATTTCTTAATAATAATACCTCCCTCCTTCCCTCCTTCTATCTGTCTGTCTGTCTGTCTGTCTGTCTGTCTCTCTCTCTCTCTCTCTTTCTCTCTCTCTCTCTCTCTCCCTCCTGCCCTCCCTCCCTCCCCCTCCCACCCTCTCTCTCCTTCCCATTCACATAAAATTATTATAGATTTTTCAAAGTGTGATCTCTCAGCAAAACCATGCCCCATAAAAATGTGGGGTCCTAAGCAGTTTAAATCAGTAAACTTACTTTGAAAAGATGTAGTTTATTTCTCTTGAATTCAGTTTCTTTTTGTGTTTCTCCCGCAAAGAGTTTCTTCTGTGAATCCTCATTTGATTTCTCTATTGTCAATGAAAAGTTATCTTCCTCTTGTTCTTTTACAACCAATTAAAGGAAGGGGCAACTTGATAATGGTAAAAATAGAAAATTAAAAAAAACCCGCAGCCAATTGCCTCCTATGTGCAAATTAACTCAGGCTGTTCATTTTGCATTCAGGACTTCAGGAGTTTATGATTTGGTTGCGTGCTAGCTAGGGGCAGAGCTGTGTCTAATGAAGTTCTGGTATACAAAACATGAGACACAAATTATGAGTTTTTCCTTTTGATCAGAAAAGAGAGATGATAGAGATGAATTAATTTTTGCTTTTTTATGGGTGATGAGGGGCAGAACAGGGAGGGAACCCCTCTCTTTTGTTAAAGCCAAGGTAGCGCAGTGGTTAGAATGTAGTATTGCAGGCTACTTCAGCTGATTGCTAGCTGCAGTTCAGCAGTTCAAATCTCCCCGGCTCAATGTTGAATCAGCGTCCAGGTGGGTAAAATGATCACACAGATTGTTGGAGGCAATATGCTGACTCTGTAAACCACTTAGAGAGGGTTGTAAAAGCACTATTAACTGGTAAGTCTAAGTGCTATTGCTATTGCTAGATCCATCAGAAGCATTCAATATAATCAAACAAGGAATCCTTTTGTACCAGCTACAAGTGTAGGACGGCAGAAGGCCTGCTTTATTTTGGAACTATCTTCTTTGGGATTTTAAGCATTAGTTTGGAAATGTGGCTCACAGGGTCTCTCCAAAATTAGCTTTTAAATGCTTCTCTGACCTGGTATATAAATAATGAAGTTAAAATTTAAGATGCAGTTATGTGAACATCTTGCTTGATCGTCTCTTTATAAAGACAAGAGCTCAAGAGAGAATAGTTGCCCGAGGGAAGAGACAGTAGCACAAAATTGTTGCATGTTGTTCTGTACAAAGCATGTTAAAATAATCATCTCTCTGATTTTGAAGTTTTGGCAGATATGCCCACTCTCAGTATCCTGGGTTTGACTCTTTTATTAGGTGCCTGTTAGATGGGGTAAAGGAAAGGCACACTCAGGATTAGGCAACAACAGCTCTTTATTGTAACAGGACATCTATGTACAATCCAGCGAAGGTTCAGTCTGACAGCAGCCCTTTTATAGGGAACTGTAAGACCCTTCAACCAATGAGATTGAATCTCTGTTCCCGCCGGAACAGAGGACCTTGATGGAAACCATTATAACAGTTGCTAATATCTAACAGTGCCTATTTAAGATTAGACAATGGGAAAATCACATTTCAAAATGATATTCCTTAAGGATCCTTAAGGATCAAGATTTAGTTTGAACATTTTCAGTTTGGAAGGAATGACATTTATATGATTAAAAAGGCAATGGTTGTTACACAAGACATGGAAATAATAAATGTGTGTGTGTGTGTGTGTGTGTGTGTGTGTGTGTTGTATTTGTAGTGATAAATAAATAAAGGGAGACTAGTATAGATCTATTTCGAGCTAATTAGCTCTCATCAGCTAGCCATACCCTTACTGGGATTTGAACCTGGGCTGTATTATATCTTAGGCAGAAGTCTTAGCCACTAAGCCACAGGCTCGCCTCCTTATCAGTTGAGCCAGGGAAATAGGTATATATTTGTGTTACAACCCCTGGTATTCCCAAATATGGGAGGAAGGTCACTACTCCCTCTTTCTGTCCTTCGGCTTATCACAGAAGACCATGCAGGCAGAAAACCATATTTTTATTTTTAATGTTGCCTTTTTATATTTGTGTTGTATTTGTAGTGATAAATAAATAAAGGGAGACTAGTATAGATCTATTTCGAGCTAATTAGCTCTCATCAGCTAGCCATACCCTTACTGGGATTTGAACCTGGGCTGTGTTATATCTTAGGCAGAAGTCTTAGCCACTAAGCCACAGACTCGCCTATATATTTGTGTGGATATCAGGCCCCATAGACAAGACATTATCGAAATTATATTAAATGTTTGCATTGATTCCCATCTTCTCCTAAACATTTCCTTGGTTATGGCCTTTGAACATTCCTAAATATGGTATGTGTGTATAGATACAGATATATACAGGTAGTACTCAACTTGCGACCACAATTGAGACCAAAATGTATGTTGCTAAGTGAGAAAAAAGTGTTTTGCCCCATTTTACGTCTTTTCTTGCCACGTTTGTTAAGTGAATCACTGCAGTTGTTATATTAGTAACATGTTTGTTAAGTGAATCTGGGTTCCCCATTGACTTTGCTTGTCAGAAAGTTGCAAAAGGTGATCACATGACCCGAACACTGCAACTGCCATAAATGTGAGTTAATTATCAAGCATCTGAATGTAAACCACATGACTATGGGGATGCTGCAATGATCATGTGTGATTGATGTATGTATGTATGTATGTATGTATGTATGTATGTATGTATGTATGTATGTGTGTTACAACCCCTGGTATGCCCCAATATGGGAGGGAGCTCACTACTCCCCCTTTCTGTCATTCGGCTCATCACAGAGGACCATCCAGGCAGAAAACCATTTTTTTAATGTTGCCTTTTTATATTTGTGTTGTATTTGTGCTGATAAATAAATAAAGGGAGACTAGTATAGATCTATTTCAAGCTATTTAGCTCTCATCAGCTAGCCATACTCTTACTGGGAATCGAACCAGAGCTGTATTGCATATTAGGCCGATGTAATTGCCACTAAGCCACAGGCTCTCTTCCTTATCAGCTAGGCCAGGGAAATAGGTATGTATTTGTGTTACAACCCCTGGTATGCCCAAATATGGGAGGGAGCTCACTACTCCCCCTTTCTGTCATTCGGCTCATCACAGAGGACCATCCAGGCAGAAAACCATATTTTAGACCTGCTACCAGGGAAAGTCTGTAAGACTATTCCTTTTATTATTCAGACTCTTCTATGACTGTAGTCATTTTAAAGTAAATTATAAATTAGATAATGTTTCTCCCTTTTTATATACTTCAATTATTTATGTAGTTTTTTGCCATGTAAATTTTTTGATATCTCATGGCCCAATAAGATTAATATTTTAACCATGAAATATGATAATAAAAGGTGTACAGAAATGTGACAGGGAATCTCTTCACTTTTATCTTCCTGCTCTTAGCAATGATCAGAGAGAAAAGAAATTCTTTGAAAGTAGTCTTTCTCTTTCAGAAAAGTAACACCTTTAATAGAATATGAAAATGAATTTAGTCTGTCACTCACTGCGGACAAAAAGAACATAAAACATAGTAATGAATAGTTCGTGGGGCTTTTGACCTTCCAGAGTTATTTGCATTCCTCTTGAGTCAAGTGATTGCAATATTTTTTTTAGCTATCCAATCTGTATGATTCTCAATTAGCAATACTGGGTTAGTTGTAGAGACACCTGTTCTATGTTCACAAAAATACTTTGGGAAAACAATCCTGAAAAATGTTATCAGTTTCTGTGACCAATCTATATCCAACAGTTTGGAAACTGCTGATAAATAAACATGGTTTACTGCCTCAGGATATGGCACGTTATAAACTCAAGTAATCCATTATTTGAGAAAAAGAATGTTATCTTTTGAATTCAGATTACTGAAAGTGATGATAAATTATGATGATAAAATATTCAAATATATGACATTCTTTTTAGTAACTACAGATTTAAATATTCATAATCTTTTTGATACCCCCTACCTGTTCTAATTTTGTGTTGTATAAGGCATCAAAGAAGCTATTTATTGTTCATGCCAACAAAATTAATTTTATGGAAAAGATGTTTAAGCACAAATTAATTATTTCTATTCAAAAGTAAATCCTGTTGAGTTGGAGGAGGGTTGATACTTCCAAGCTTTACATTTCAGCTCTCTGCCCATATTGTGGGAATCAACCACTGGATTCAGTAAACATTGTTTGCCCATTTATTATTGCAATTGAGACTCTATATGACAAAAAGGATTGAAAATCAGTCATGGTTTTTAATCAAGAACATGAACAAAAATAAATAAATAATATTAATAACAACAGCAGCATAATAACTCTATTATAAGGTAATCTAACTTGAGTCACACAACCACAGTCACAACTGACCAGCTCACCCAACCTGCAAGACTTATGTCCAAGGGAACATTCAGGTCTTCATGGACTTATAAAATGCCAACAAGATCAGGGCTGAATGGATCTTGGGAGATAGGATGTTTCAAAGCTGGCACCATTGAGATAGAGATGCAGCATATACCGTATTTTTCGCCCTATAAGACACACTTTTTTACTCCAAAAAAGAGGGTGAAAATCTGGGTGCGTCTTATACGCCGAATGTTTAATGTTTCCATTAACAAACTTTTCAAAGTTCTGATGCGAGAGGAGTGGAACACCTGGATGGCAGCTGGGAACCATGATCTGACGTCTACTGGGCGGATGAAGAGGCCCACTATCACACAAGTGTATGAATGGGTTAAAAGGTCATGGGACTCCGTGAAGGAGGACATTGTTGTAAAATCCTTCAAGAAGTGTGGCATTAGTAGTGCCTTGGATGGAACAGAAGACGACGTCTTATTTGACACCAGTGAGGAAGAAAGTGATGACAATGACTGCGTGGATCTGTCCTTCCTCATTTCTGATAGCAGCGAAGAAGAGGAATTCTTGGGGTTCGAATAAAAACATTACAGCCTTATTTTTGTTACTTTCACTGTTTACTGACTTTACTGACTGTTAATGAGAGTAAAGATAGTTCTTAATATGTTACATGGTTGACGGACGTCCGGTTCCGGCTACTGATCACGACGGGCAGGCTCTGCTCACCCCGCGCTCTTCTGGTGGGCCCCCCACCGCTTGGGGGGCACAGGACGCCCCGTAGAGGCTCCTGCCGAAGGGGCGGCATAGCAGGGGATCCCCTGAGTCGGTGGCAGCAGGGGGCCCCCCGCATCGCCCTAGGCACCGGGAGGCATGATGGGGAGGCGCTGAGGCCTCTTCATGAGGAGGCAGCTGGAAGAACGTGCTATTTGAAGGACGCGGTTGCTGTGTGGTGAGGTGGAAACTTCCCCCCATTCCCTTGTTTGTTGGAAAGGAAAGAAAAAAAAACTGCCAGCTGCTTTTAAAATTGCTTTCAACTGGGCTAGAGAAGCGTGACTTGAGGGAGGGGGATTTCCCCCCCCTTGGACAGGCGGCTATAAACTTTTTTGCTCTCGGCCCTAGAGGAGGAGGAAGGGAGAGAGCCAACTAATGATTTCACGCTCATAATGAAGGCGGATTTTGGACTTTAACTTTATAAAGGAGGTGATGATCTGAAAACTTTGGAAACTTTCTAAACTTTCCGTTATGCCTCTTAATTCCGAAGCTGACAGGGCAAGATGGCACACTTCCGTTGTCTTTATAAACATTGAAAATTGACTCCACCTATAGAGGTTCAGGCTTCCTGTCTTTGTCTCCGTGACATTCAGACAAATCTCTTGTTGAATTGGATTCCCTTGGAACAAAGGACTCTATTACTCTATTGCCAGAAGTAATTAGAACAATTTCTCCTCTGCTTGGACTCCTAGTCTCCTGATCTCCCTCGGCGGTTTCCCTCCTTAACTTCCTCTCTGTATTGACTTTGAACTTTTACTGCTCAACATAATGCCACCTAAAAGACCACCCCCGGGGAAGCCGGGCTTCGCTGTCTCCGCCCCGACATCTACAGTATCCAGTCCGAGCGGACAACAGACTTTAACATCTCTGATGCAGCCCAAACCTGCTGAGACGGATTTTCAACAGATGTTCCAACAAATCTTAAAGGGACAGGAGGACATAAAAAGTGAACTAAAGGAGATGAGAGAGCAGCTTAAACAGAACCAAGACCAGACGAGTAAAAACACACAGAGACTGGATCTTTTGGAGGGAGGGACGGCTGAGATGAGGGGGGAGATGAAAGGGGTGCAGAAGGGGAACCAAGAGATTGAGATCCACCAAATGAAAACAGAATTTGAAAGAATGTCATTTTTCCTTAGGTTTCAAAATGTTGTTGAGGCAGATGATGAAGATTTAAGGGACATCATGACAAACATCCTGGCTGAATACATTCAAAAAGAAAAACAACAGATGGGGTGGGAATTGGATCTGGTTTATAGAGTAAATTCAGCATATGCTAGAACACATAACGTACCCAGGGAGGTACATATTAAATTTCTCAGAAAGACCACAAGAGATGAGATTCTGAGTGCACAAAGGGGGCAAGTGTTGAAATATCAAGATAGAGAAATAACCATTCTGAAACAGATCCCCAAGAAAGTGAGAGAGAAAAGAAAAAACTATTCGCAATTAGCGAAGAAGTTATACCAGAAGGGGGTGTGGTTCAGATGGTTGATGCCTGAAGGTATGTTAATATTCTGGGAGGACACAAGAGTTAGAATTAATACAACCATAGAGGCTCAGGCCTTTATGGAAAAAAATAAAGCTGGATAGATAAACCTGATGATCCTACACCAGACATACAAGACACGGGAGGGGCCGGAGCCCTACTGCCGGGGGGAGAAGGGGCAATACCAAGAAAACTCAGATCACAAAAATGAATAAGGAAATCGGTTTGATATAAATTGATTGAAATTATTATCTGAATTTACATGCTGACAAATTATCATTATTTAGTATTGAATTATTTGTTTAAATGAATACTATGAGTACGGGGGGTGGGGACACCTTCTACATATTGTAACTGCCAAAATTTGTAACCCATTCCAATACCCCTTTCCTTTTTATTCTCTAAAAAACCAATAAAATTTTGTTTAAAAAAAATATGTTACATGGTTGACATAAAATTGTTCTTAAACTGCTATTAACTTTATACAGTTGATATAAAATATTTTACTACAGTATTTGGTTCAGAATCTTTTTTTTCTAGATTTTCCTCCTTTAAAATTGGGTGCGTCTTATATTCCGGAGTGTCTTATAGGGTGAAAAATACAGTAATTTTTATGCCCAACAGTTATAATATGATTAACATATTGATTAAACCATCATTTCTCTAATGAATTGCTTAAAATGAATATATCAGGAAATGTCTAAGTGGTATTGGGTATAAATTGACCAGGATCAAAACGTATACATCCATGAAAGGCACCAATTTGGTGTTTTGGTTAAGGCATCAGACTAAAAACCAGGACACCAGAACTAGAAACCAAGAATTCTGTCTTAGGTGTCAAGCCAAGTAGGTGACCTTGGATCAGTCACTGTCTGTCAGCCCACAAAAGAAGACTAGGCTACTTCCAAATATCTTGCCAAGAAAATTGCATGGACTAATTCAGGAGTCAAAAACTAACTCAAAGGTACACTCTTATACAAATGCATTACAGAACATGAATCAAGCCTAGATTAGCTTTTGCCTAACTGGTACCCCTCCAGTTTGTGTTGGGACTACAGTTACCAGAAAGTAGCCTATTAACTCCCAACTCATTCAAGGGTGTTAGAAAAACACACAACTCATTAGAAGGCTGGCATAACTCAGTCCAGAGCTTTACTAATCCTTCTTTTTTTCTTTTTTTACTGATGGCAGAGCATTCATTGCTTTCGCTTTGTGAGGTAAACTCATTGCAGAGTAGGTGTACTGCCATAGGAGTATTATGGCAACTTGGGCTGCAAACATTGTTAGAATGTTCTGTATTGGCCAGAATGTTGCAACTTAGATATGGTATATCTAACAATTCATAAATTCAGCCAGAAAGAAAACAAGATAGGATTTAGGGATTTTAAAAAAATTATATTTATTTAGCTTTGTACAGTTCTTTTAATTGCATTTTAACCTCCTCCAAACTGTACATATTTAATTTTTTATTGTATTTTTGTGATATTCTCTATGGACTGTACACCGCCCCGAGTCCCTTCTGGGAGAGGGGGCGGTCTAGAAGCACAAATAAATTGAAATTGAAATTGAAATTGAAGATGCTTCATTCCAAGAATGGAACCCTCAGAGTATTAAAAGCCTTTTTACAGAATTCTGCATCCTGGCACTTAGGTTAGATACTCGCAGGTTATATAAAAAATTATATCAATTCCAAATCCAATTTAGTCAATTGATGAAAAAAAATGGGAAATAATTATAAGAAATACTCAACAGTCAAAGCAAAGCTAAAGCTAATTGGACTTGACTACTTGGATTTACCTGGAATCATAATCTTTGATAAGGGTCTGAACTTTTTCTTTTATCAGCCACTTGAAGAAAAAAAATCGTCAAATGCAGTTTTCTAAGAGAAATAAGAGTCATTTCCAAGCAAGGACTGGCAATTAAGTGACTGGTAAATGAGTCTTACATACCAGTTTAGTTCAAAGTTGACCCATAGGAAAATTAGCCCAGGGTCTAGATTAATATAGGTTTGTGGTCGGCATGTCTTTTTCTTTATTTGTCTTTCAAAGAATAGCCTACAGTAGGAAAGGAAATCCTAATTCCTTCATAAGTACAGATAGGTGCGCTACTGCAAAATAAAATTGCTTCTTTATATATTCAGCCTGAAAAACTACTGATGGACTTAAAGTCGTGCTTAGCATCTTACCTGATATGTCTTCATTGCTTTATAAAAACAATATCAAATTCTATCTGGAAAGTTTAATATGCTAGGACTTTTTTTTATCTGCACATAATTAAAGTACTCAGGACTCCTCAGAGCATATTTAGCCCTACAGTAAGCAATTTCTTATTGAAACATTTTGATGTCAGCTCGGTGGGTTTTGGGTTGGATTTGCTGAAATTGCTACGATATGAGTTTTTATTTCCAGTCAGAAAAGCAATATCTTAATGCATGAGGTATTTTACTTAGCATCATAAGGGCAAAGTAACAGTTTGCTTAATTGCTGAGTTATACTTTAAGATCAATCATTACTTAGAGAAAGTTGCAAATATTACATTTACCTGAAGCACTTGGTGCTCTCTGAGCTTGGTTATTTGTTTGTAGCCATTTTATTACCCGACTAGGTAATATCTTCATAAATATGCATTTATGCTAATATATGAGCATTTTACTTCTAAATTAGGGTTAACAGCCACACAATGCTGCAAGAATCTTTGTATATTAAATGCCATGACTTTTTTTCCCAGTTCAGGCATACAGATTTGTTGTTTTTGTTATAATTTGAAACATTAAGAAGGAAGATGGTGAGATTATTGAAAAGCAAATTGTTATAAAGATAATCAATTTATTTATTTACTTAATTTCTATGCTACCCATTTCCAAAGGCCCTGGGAGGCTAACATTCACACCTAACAGTACTAGATGGAACAAACAGTCTTAGTTGTGCTCCTAAGACTAGGGATGGACCAGAACTTCTGCCCTCCCTCCCCCCTTCCCCCCATTCCAAAGCTTATGAGCACCAATCAAAAATGCCCACTCCTGGGAATGTTTTAAGCAACATTCCCTTATGGATGGGACCCAGAAAGAGAGATGACCTCATTCAATCTGATAGTTGGGCAGATGAAGATGGGAAAAAGCTCAACCCTACAAAAAACAAAAAATACACATACTTTTTAATGCAAGGAGGAGACAGACATAAGAGAGCCAACACTAATGGAACCCACCATCATTGCCAAGCAAGAGTGCAATCTTATAACTCCAATCTCACATTTAAAGGTCCATGCTTCAGAAACTAGCCACAATAGGTGAAATTTCAGCTACAAGTCTGAGGCTGTCTCAACTCAGCACTGACTAGCCCTCCAGAACCATGGAGAGCAACTCACAATTGGGGTCCCAGCCATGGCACAGTGTTGCTCTGTAGTTGGTGACACCATTGCTGTCTTCTTTTTATGTCCTACTGCCTATAGTGCTACAAAGATACCTTTGTGAGCTTCATACAGTAAATGGGCTAATCTTCCACTTCCATTCCCATTACAGTCTTCCCAATGGGATCTGGTTTTCTCCCACACCATATAGTTAATCTAAACAACCTTCCAATTATCCACTTTCCCAAGCCTGTCAAATGCAGTACTATGCACCTCATTCACTTCTTTTCAAGGAAGCAATTTTATACAAAGCTCAGAAAAGGAAGATGCAATAGTAACTTCCCAACGTGTTTTTGGAATCATGAGAATAAAATCAGTAGCATTACTCTGGAAGACAGGAAAGCTTTGTCATTTTCCAGTAGAATTGCGGGAGGGATTACTCATGGGTATTCTCAAAGCCTGATTGGTCCAAAGCCTGAGGGAAATTTCTTTAATATTCCTCCATTTCCTGTTGGGTCCCAGTTTCCTCTCAGTCTTTGGTCCAAGCACTGGCTTTGGCTTTTTGAAGGAAATTGTTTGGAACAGTGTTTTTCTATATAATTTGGCTAATTGGGTTTCTATCAAAAATTTGTAAATTCTGCTAAGCTGCTGGCCATAGAGACCGGGCCAACCATCTCAAATAAAGGTAGGAGCTCCATCTCGGCGTCCCCCTCCTAACTTAGGGCCTCAGGAGCTCTGTCCGGTCCCTGGGACAGCAGGGGTGACAGGCTCTGATTCAAGAAGCTCTCCAGGACCTGCTGCAGAGCCTCTGAAGCACAGAAAACAGCTAAATCACTGGTGTGGCTGGTTTGCAGCCTGGGAAGGTAAGCCGTGGTTAGTGGCTTGAAGGTGCGGCTCGCGGAGCCCCCGACAACGCCCAACATTGATGGCAGCAATTTTAAATGGCCCACATGGAGGCAGCCATTTTACGAGTCGGGCCTGCATCACGGCCACAAATCGAGGCCCGCAAGCCACCTGGGCAGCAGCCATTGGTGCGTCCGAGGGCAGCCATGCCAGTAGGCACTCCAGCGGTCCAATTACAATTGCTGCTTTGACCCTGCACCACGGCCACTAATCGAGGCCGGCAGGACACCCAGACAGCAGCCGTTGGTACTCCCGAGGGCCGCAATGCTGGCAGGCATCCCTACGGCCCACTTTTGATCAGCGCTTTGGGCCTGCATCGCGTCCACACATCAAGGCCGGCAGGCCACTCAGGCAGTAATAGTTGGTGTTCCCAAGGACCACAGCACTGGCAGGTGTTTCCTGCAGCCCTCTTCCTGATAGCCCAACACGTGAGTATGTGCGATGGCCGCCCTGGAGGCACAGGGAGACCCCAAGGTGGGGGAGATAGACAGGGCCAGGACCAGGGCGGCAGCCTCCAAGCCTTCAGCTGCCCAACGACCCTCCAGAACCACTGCGACAAGAGGATTGCCATAATACAAGGCCCAGATCTCCCAGCAGATCGAGGTCACCTATCAGGTCTGGCTCGCACCAGTCTGGTTCTACCCCCAGGGGCTTCAGTCCTTTTTCTCCTGCTGTCTCCCCTGCTAAGCCGGTTAGGCAGAATGGGCAGGGGATTTCCCTGTCCCCATCTATCTCCCCGAGAGCAGTCAGAGATGATGGGGAGGACTCACTGTAAGGCACCTCCCAGGACTTTGTCCCGGCAACTAGACTTATTCTCCAGGGGTCATCCTTTACAGGAGGAACTTGATGACCTGGGACTTCTCCCTGAAAGTATCAAGAGGCTCATTTCCTCAGTTATTACAAAGGGCATCGCAGCTGACCTGTCCCAGAGGGCTGGCGCATCCCAGGGGAATAGTACGCCCCATGCAGGTCATCAGGCTAGGCATTCCTCCTCAGGTACCGAGATGTGGGAGAGCACTCCACTGCCTTCCCCATCTGTGATCAGCAAGGGTTCTGTCCTGGGAGAGGAGGCGCAACAGGATATGGGGTTTTCGGAGGATGAAGACATCCTCCCTTCTGACCCCCAGTATTCCGGGGCCTCTTCTCTCCTTCTATGTTTAAAACCCTCTTACACAAGGCCAAAAAGACCACTAAGATAGGGACATGGGCCCAGCTGAGTCCCAGCCATGGGACCCAAACCTGGCCATGTTCTCCAATACTACCACTGACAAGCAGGAGGTCCAGCTCCTCCCTTGTTCTTTGAAGTGGTAAAGAACCAATGGTTCTATCCCTCCACTTTTCCCAACCCGGGAAGTAATGATTGCCACTTCTACAACATGGATCAGGCCTTCTCACAGGTGCCCACAGTAGACTTCCCAGTGGCTGCTTTGGCTACATCTTCCACAGTGGTGTGCGGGGATGTAGCTGATAAGTTAAAACCAGAAAACAAAAGAGTAGAGCTTACATTGCATAAGAACTTCAATGTCTCTGCATGGGTAATAAAATCAGGGGTGGCTGCGTCCTATTTCAATCGCGCAGCCATCATGTAGCTGCGCCAATTCCTGCAGATCAACCCAAAGATCATCGCTGCCACGCAGTTCTCTGGGGACGCCACCCTGGATTCTATTAAATGTGCGTCCCGAGCCCTTTCCACCTCGGTGACCTCCAGGAGACTTCTCTGGCTGCACAGCTGGCAGGTGGACAATAAGTCCAAGTGGAACCTGGCCGCTACCAATCTCTTTGGTGTACTAAATCTCTTTGGTGAGGCTCTAGACCCAATTCTCATAGAGAACAAAGACAAGAAAAAGGTCTTACCTTCAAATGCCAAAAAGCCAGATTCGTGTCCAGCAACTACCATAAAACCTCATACAAACTACACGAACACGGTTATCAGCCGTACAGGTGTTTGGCCTGACAAGCAGTCCCAGCAACCTTACTACCAGGATAGAGTAAAGTACCGAGGGCAGTCCAAGCGGCCCTTTTTTTGGGGGGGGGGTATCCCTTCTGCAAAGGGAAATGACTCCAATCCAAGTCTCCCCATCGGTGGCTGCCTGGAACTATTTGCAGATCAGTGGGATCAGATAACCTCAGATGCCTGGGTTAGGTCAACCGTACAGAATGGCCTATGCCTGGAATTCCTCTTTCTGCCCCCAATACTCTTTAGGACCTTCCCCCCCTCTCGGGATCCAAACCGTCACCCGCCTGATGGATTTGGCCATTCAGCACCTGATGGACATCCGGGCGGTGGAGCCAGTCCCAATGGTGGAATACGAGTTGAGTCATTACTCCAACCTGTTTGTTGCCCCGAAGAGCTCGGGAGGATGGAGAGCAATTCTTGACCTCAAACGCCTCAACTCTCACCTAGTCTACAGGCAATTCAAAATGTCTTCCCTCAGATCCATACTCCAGGGGATCAGGCAGGGGATTACCTGGTGTCTGTGGACTTAACAGAGGCCTATCTGCACATCCTGACTCTACCGGCCCATCGCAGATGCCTTCAGTTTTCCCACAATGAGCGCCACTTCCAGTACAGGGTCTCCCCTTCGGCCTGGCCTCAGCCTCACGCACCTTCACAAAGGTCTTGGCAGCATTGGCGGCTCATCTATGCTCCACTCAGGTGAGGTTCCAATGCTACCTCGACAACCTGTTCGTTCAGGCACAGGCATGCGCACAGGCAGTACACAACCTCCATCTAACCATCCAGATGTTACAATTCCTGGGGTTTTCAGTCAACTTTCCTAAAAGTCTCCTCTTGCCCACGACGAGAATCCTCAATCTAGGGGCAGTGATAGATTCAGTGGTGGGACTGGTCCAGCTTTCCCCAGAATGTCTCATCAGTCTTCAGTCATTGGGATGTCAAGTACGCATAAGTCGGTCAGTTTCCATCCTGACCTTGGCCCAACTCCTAGGCAAGATGGTATCATGCATAGGAATAGTGCCTTAGTCCTGTCTGCATTCCAGGGCGCTTCAATGGACACTCATTCCATACCAACAGAAATGCATGAGCAACTCATTGAAGACAATCCCTCTACACGTGGAAGTACGTCTGTCCCTGCGGTGGTGGCTGTTGCTGGCCCTATGCCATGGGTCCGAATTCTGGGAACTAGATCAGATCATGGTCGCAACAGATGCAAACTTATTCGGTTGGGGAGCTCTGATGGACTCCAAGTTGGTGCAGGGTCTGTGGATGATCTCAGACCTGCACCACAACATAAACTGGCTGGAACTGAAGGCAGCTTGCCTGGCCCTCTGACACTTCAAGGACTCGATCGCCGGCCGACACATGCTCCTCCTAACTGACAACATTGTCACTAAAGCCCACTTAAACTATCAGGGGAGCACGCACTCCAAGAGCCTCTGGCTGGAAGACCTGAAATTTGGCTCTTGGGCGGAGAGGCACTGGTAGTGTAACACATCTTGGGCATGGCCAACCATCAGGCCGATTGGCTCAGCTGAAAAACAGTAGACCATGGCGAGTGGCAGCTTCAACCTGAACTATTACACAAGATTTGTTATCGATTCGACATGCCACTGGTGGACTTATTCGCAATCCTGGCAAACACACAACTTCTGAGATTCTTGTCACGCTTCCCTGAATAGATGTCTTTAGGAGCATGTGGCCTCCAGGCCTGCTCTACGCCTTTCCCTCTCTCTCACTCATCCCGGGGACCCTCAGAAAGGTAGTGGTAGAGGGGGCAGGCATCATTCTAATAGCACCACATTGGCCCAGACGGCCTTGGTTTGCGGACCTTGTCCAGTGGAGGATTCCTTAGGAGAAGATTTGCTTGTGCCAGGGGTTCCTAATCCATCCGGAGCCTCAATGGCTCCACTTGATTGCCTGGCACTTGAGCGGAGCCTTCTGAAGGATTCAAACTTGTCATCCAATGTCATCGCAACCATCGAGGCTTCTAGACAACCGTTGACCACGCAAATTTATAATTCCACGTGGTCGGCGTTTGTCAGATGGACAAATGTCAGATGGACATTTGAGATTTCTCCAACCGAGACTTTGGTTGCCCAAGTCCTTGAATTTCTACAGAAGGGGTTGGACAATGGTCTCTCCCACAACACTCTACATCACCAAGTAGCGGCTCTATCCTTGGTCCTTGCCGGGGATGGCCATTCTCCCCTATCTCACCTTCCTCTGGTCAAAAGGTTCCTGGGGGGAGCTGCTAACCTTCAACTGCCCTTGGTCCATAGGTTCCTACGTGGGACCTACCCCTCGTTCTCAGGGCCTTGACAGGGTCTCCCTTTGAACCGTTGCGGATGGTCCACCTCAGGTTCCTATCCCTGAAAGTAGCATTCCTAGTCAATGTGACATCTGCCCGGTGCATTTCCGAACTGGGGGCCCTGTCATCTAAAGACGATCTCTTTCAGTTCCACCAGGATAGGGTGGTCCTTGGCCTGTACCCGACCTTTCTCCCGAAGATTAATTCCCCTTTCCACAGAGTGCAGGAGGTCATTCTCCCTAATTTTTGTCCAGCTCCCTCCCACGAGAGGAATGCCTTTGGCAGCGACTGGACATCCGCCGCACCCTGCGCATTTATCTCAGGCACACTTCGGTGATCTCTAAGTCTGAGGCTCTATTAATTTCCTTTCAGCACAGTTCCTTGGGGGCCACGGTATCATCTGCCACAATTCGCAGGTGATTAAGGCAGGCCATCGCCACCGCCTATGAGTCCTCAAGTCAGACTCCTCCCTCAAGGATCATGGCCCACTCCACGTAGAGTGCTGCTACTACAGCAGCATGGGCCACAAGAGCCCTGTTTGAGGGCATTTGTCGGGCGGCCACTCGGTCGTCTCCGACATCCTTTATCCAACATTATCGTTTGGATACTTTTGCATCTGCGGAGGCATTATTTGGACACAGGGTTCTCCAGCAGGTAGCGACCGCCCCTCCACCTGAGTCTTAAATATCCCTCCCTGGGACTGAGCTTGGGTACGCTTCACAAGTAGCCCCTCCCGCAATTCTATTGGAAAAAGAACGTTGGTCCTTACCTGAACGTCTCTTTTCTGTAGAATTGCGGGAGGGGCTATGTTGCTCCCTAGTCAAGCTTAAGGTAGTTAGTCAGGTGGAGGGTCAGGCGGTCCTGGGGTCTGTTTGTGTCTTACAGCTTTCGTCATTCGACCTCGAGGAAACTGGGAGCCAACAGGGAATGGAGGAATATTAAAGAAATTTCCCTCAGTCTTTGGACCAATCAGGCTTTGAGAATACCCACAAGTAGCCCCTCCCACAATTCTACAGAAAAGAAATGTTCTGATAAGGCTCAACTTTCTATTTCACCTTTATTTTTAAAAACAAAACTTCCGAACTCCAGCAGGCATTACAGCAAAACTATGCATATTAGCATTTTTTAAATATATATTTAAAAGGGATGTTTGGTAGTTCACTTCTGA
This sequence comes from Natrix helvetica, assembly GCF_964273705.1. Taxonomy (NCBI): domain Eukaryota; kingdom Metazoa; phylum Chordata; class Lepidosauria; order Squamata; family Natricidae; genus Natrix; species Natrix helvetica. The sequence goes on along the minus strand of NC_138552.1, from coordinate 212,665,240 downwards.
GGGTCCTCATTTAATGTAATGTGAACCTGATGTGAAATTCGACGAAGCCATGTTCATTTTACGCTAGTCTTGCCTTGAAATTATAGGGGAACACATGACCCTATGAACTTGAGGATTCACATTGTTTCAAGAAGTCAGAAGGGAATGGCATTTTAACCTGGTAAGGTGGTAAGGCAGCCAAGTAATTTAGACATACTGCTACCAAACACATCTGAATCAATTGAGTTCATGTTCAGTTGTCAATCCATGTCTTACATAAAAAGAAATGAAAGTGGTTTCAGGGGGATTAATGTTCATAGGCCTAGAAAGAACTGTTAAAAGTCCTGAAGATATGATCGCATCAGGATTTTTGCAGTGTTCCATTTCCCCTTCTCATTGGAAATCATATTGTTTTTGGACAGCATTGCCTAATTTTAAAACGAACTACAGAGTTTCAATCTATTAATGTAACTATGCATGAATTCTAAGAAAGACAATTTGGAATTTTGTTCTGTGTTAGAAGCTGAAATCACTAATTTTTGGATAAATCAACTTTGAAGATGTCAGGCCGGACATAATGTTCAGAAGCTTCTTGTCAATAGAAGCTGTTTTAATCTATTAATACATGGTAAACTATAGATTATCTTCATTTCAGCTATACTATTAAACAGGATATGGACTAGGTTACAATAAAGTTGCTCTTGCTTTGATCTCCTTATGATGCTTGTTAGTATTATATTTAAAATATATAGATTTTTTAAAACCTGAATGACAGTTTGTTAGGATGAAATCTGTAAATGATGTTTGTTCGCTTTGAATTATAAAGAAAGAAAGTATCTGTTTAAGAACCCACTCAGAACTGAAGTGCTTTGCTAGTGCTTGCTATTATTAACAGTAGAGAAAATACTTACAAGCTTTTCTTCCCAGGTGTGTTTTGGTCTTTGAAAAGATAGAATCTATCACGGCAATTTTCCTTCAAGAGAACAGTAAGTTTCCTTTTTAAAAAATAGCATAAAATTTGATTACTGGCCTCTAGAGATTCTCTTGCTTTAGCACCCACTTTTTGCTTACATTAGAAAAAAATGACTCAAGGAAAAAAATATTACACTTTGTGGTTGAGAGCATATCTGTGCATGTGTACATATCATTCAGAATGCTTAAGTGTAATAGAAGTCCAGAGTTCCTTTGGGTAAAGGGCAGCTATATGAATCTATTAAGTAAGCAAACAAATAAAGTTTAATAAATAAATTGATACAATTCAGCTCTACCATGGATGGATGGCATGGGGTTAAAGCCCCCCCCCCCCATGTCATCTACAATATCAGGCCAATCATACTATGAAGAAAAGCGATGCTACTGCCTCAGCTGGCACAGTGTAAGTTGGTAAGTTGCCACTCCCAAGGGCTTCTCTTGAGCTTCCCTTTCTTGGAAGGTAGAACTGTTCCTATCATGCAGCCTGTCTGCCATTTCCAATGCTACTCATGTGCTGCCCCGGGCTGTGGCAGCAAATTGTACCCTATTGTGTGGGTTGAAAAATATTTAACTGCCAATCCAGCTAGCCTCTTTGTATGGGGGAAAGAGAATCCGTCATGCCCTTAGCACCATGCAACAAACTGCATGGGGAAGACTGATTCAATAAACACATCCTATACTGATAGAAGAAAATATTAGTTAAGCTGTGGAGTCCTTGGTGCTCCCTGAGCTTGGTTGTTTCATTACCAAACTAGGTAACGTCATCAATGCTATAAGGGAGTAGTTTGCTCTCATTTTATATACTCATTTTAGTATATAAACTACATTTAGCTGCAATGGCACAGTGGTTAGAATGCAGTATTGCAGGCCCAACGTTGACTCAGCCTTCCATCCCTCCGAGGTTGGTGAAACGAGTACCCAGATTGTTGAGGCCAATATGCTGACTCTGTAAACTGTTTAGAGAGGGCTATAAAGTACGATGAAGTGGTATATAAAATCTAAGTGCTATTGCTATCCTATACTATGCATACACTATGCAAAATTACAATAAATATGGGGAGGTAAGACTAAGAACTCTTGTCAAGCTCCAAGGATTACTATGCAGCTGCTGTTCTAGGCTTAAAGAAGAACATTCTGATTAGGACTGGAAATGCACTGCAAACTTTTTAAGGGGTTCCCATATATATTTTATATTACTGAAACACGGCTTCAATATGACACATGCCATCACCTCCTACGCATTTCTTTAGCAGTAGTTCCCTAGCCTGTCAGACAGTGAAAAGATTGGGTAATGATGGGTTCATTAAACAGGCTCCCATCTTAGAATCTTAGAAGTGACTTTAAAGACTTGGAAAAACATTTTTAAAAATACTTTTTAAGGAGACCGTGTGGAATTACATGTCGTTTATTCTGCACTCTAACAAAGTGAAATTCAAATAATTTCTCTCTTATTGTTATAGCCATGTTCAGTACATAACTTTAAAAAAAACTATATTTAAGAAATGGAGTGAATCAGCTCTTATATTCTATGTAATGATGTGGTTTGCATATGTGTATCTGCTGATTTTATCACCCTGTTTGCAATGTAAGAAAATGGAGGAGATTGACAATTGGGGTTTGGCAGAGAAGTATGAGGAGGAAGATGGGATTTAATTGCTAGCAGGTTCCGACAGCTGCCACTCCTTCCCCTCCACAAAGACAGTGTTATGCTAGGGAAGGGAAGGGAAAGGGAAGGGAAGGAGTCTCCAGTAGGAGCTTTTGTTACTGCTTCTGTAGGATCATTGTAACTAGACTGCAAAAATATGAACTACTACTTGAATGAGAGCAAGGAGATTCAGAAGACTTTTTGCTGCACCTACGGTTCCTTTGGATTTTGCAGCCTAAGAATGGTAACCACACACATTCATTGCTTGACATAAAGTTGATAGTGATGCAGGTAGGATACCAGTTGTACATACTTAATTCCAAACCTCATATCCTATGGAAAGATTAAGTTGATACTTTGAAAAGTTCTTTTCACTAATCTTCAGTGAAGTGTAGAATTGTAAAAGCTTTCTTCAATAAGAAAACTTGAGGCCACCAAAGAGAACACTGAAATTCCTTTCATATATTTGCTTATAATTTCTTGTAGCACTTTGATTGTTCTGAGTGAGTTTCCTCCATAATAAGAAATTACAGCAATTTAAACTATATTCATTGCTGGAAAATCTGAATGATAGTAATTGATGAAAAACTACCCAGGGATACAGTGGAGTCAAATAATGGGACAAGGAAACCTAGCTTCTTTAATGTGTACCTCCCTGGGCACGTTGTGCGTTCTAGCATAGGCTGAGTTCACTGTATAAACCAGGTCTATCTCCCACCCCATCTGTTGTTTTTCTTTCTGAATGTATTCAGCCAGAATACTTGGCATGATGTCCCTTATGTTAAATTATACCAGAAGGGGGTGTGGTTCAGATGGTTGATGCCTGAAGGTATGCTAATATTCTGGGAGGAGACAAGAGTTAGAATTAATACACCCATAGAGGCACAGGCCTTTATGGAAAAAAACAAAGCACACCTAGAAAAATCAGATGATCCTACAACAGACACGCAGGACATGGGAGGGGCCGGAGCTCTGTCGGCGGGGGGAGATGGGGCAATACCAAGAAAGCTCAGATCACAAAAATGAACAAGAAAATCTTTTTGACATAAACTGATCGAAATCACCAATTGAATTAATATGCTGACTATATACTACTATGTATTAATGATTTTTGCTTAGATGTATATTATGAGTATGGAGGGAGGGGGCGCCTACCGCACCTCGCAACTGCCAAAATTTGTATACCTTTTCCACTACCTTTTTCCCTTTTAAAAACCAATAAAACTTTGTTTGTTTGTTTTTTAAAAAAAGGAAACCTAGCTTCTTAAGATTTACCACAATATAGCATGAAACTACATCATCATGAATTCAGGCATAATGTGATCTCAGATATGAACTCAGCTACTCACACTAAAACAATGTTTTAGTACATGGATGCAACTGCTGGATACTGGAGTGTAGCAGTTTTCAGTGACTGATTCTTTGATGCATGCATTTATGGCACATATTAGTTGACCACTGAGTTTACTAGATTTATTTCCAGTGACTGTCTAAATGTTGACACAGCCACTGCTGGTATCCATGATTAAATGTATAGTCATGATGTGTCTTTTAAATTGACTTTGCAAAGCCAAAAGATAAGTGCAGAGCTGGAGTATAGAAATTGTAGGAAAGGGTTCCTTTGGTAGTCAAACATTTATCTTTGGTCGCTAGGGAGGATTCAACAGTATTATGCATTATAATTGTAAAGTATAATAATTAAACAAAAGAGAGGATAAAAGAATATTATCTTTGCTTGGGAAATATTCTTTCTGCCTTCTGTGTGAAACAGATAATTAGGTTTTAGGGAGCCTAATTGTAGATGATTGAAAAGATTTGGTATTCCTTTTGCTAATGCCCTATAGTAAGAATGTTTAAAAATCTTAATAATTCATTTCATATAGATGAATTATTAATCATAATGTAGAAGACTTACATTAAAACCAAACATGATGAATCTAGTTCTATATAATCTACATAGAATGTTATGACTGAATAGTAAGTTGACCTCAGAAGTATGTGTTGATTAAAATCCTGACTTTTTTAAAAAAATCATTGCTGTCATCTAATCTAAGCATAAGTAGCAGCAACGAGAGAAATAGGTGACAGCTGCTTTCTACTAGTAGGTATTGAGAGAACTGCCTCAGAAAGGTGATCTTGATGTTACAAGACTTTGTTTTATTCAGTACTGTCATGCCCATTTGCAGTGTGATACAGAATGACCCATGTATTGTAGGATAATATTTATTAAAGGAGGAGAAAGGGTAATAATTCTGAAGAAAAAGAAAAAAGTGTGTGTGTGTGTGTATGAGAGAGAGAGAGAGAGAGAGAGAGAGAGAGAGAGAGAGAGAGAGAGAGAGAGAGAGAGAGAGAGAGAGAGAGAGAGAGATGGAATTTGCTGAGTCATTACAGACTAAACCTTGTCAAAGAGGCCATACTCTACATTTAGTCTCTGATGCTACATTAGGAGTAAAACTAGTGAATCAGATGTTTTTAAATTCAGAGGGAGTTTGAGAATGAATATACTGTATATCAAAAACTTTGTTCTTTAAGTTTGAAAGAAGTGGGTAGAAGATGTCAGCATAATTGCAACAAAATGTTTATTATGTCAGTATTTTGTATAATTTTGTTCACAGAGATAATGATCACCTTGAAATAATTCCCATGGACTGGTTCTGAAAAGAAATCACCTGTGTTGTTTCTCATTTCTCACATGTATGGAGAAAGCCCTGATCTGTGGCCCTCTTTTACAAAAATTACTTTCACAAAACTACAAATAATGACCATGTTGTTGCATTGCCCGCAGGATTTAACTCCCATACAAATATAATATTACCAAGATTTTGGAGGCTGACTTATTTTTACAGTCTGGAAAATTTGTAGGAAAATATTTTTGCTAGGTTAGTTGAATTTTTATGTTCCTTTTTTGTTGTTTAGGGTCTGCTATAATAATTTAAATATACATTTGTGTAACAGAGTTATACTATAATTTTGGGCTATAATTATGTTTTAGTAGAAATTTTGTGCTGCGTATAATATATAATCAAAAACAATATTTAATTAAGTCAAATCTAAACTATACATAAATTCCTTGGTATGCTGAAACTCTTCGGCATAGCAAGGAACAGTCACCATGTCACTGTAACTTACTTCACTGACATTCAATCAAAAAGAATTAAGAATTCCTCTTCTGATAGTGATTGTGCTCATGTATATCAACTCAACTTACCATAGTATTTGAAAGTCTAATTTGGACTGCCATTTGTCTTTCTAGTGTAAGATCCATCATATTCACAATAATAACGTAAGGTCTGTTGTTTTCTACATTGGAATTATCAAAGCAAAAGATGCTGGTTAGAATTGTAGCACCAGAATCCGATAATTTGGTGCTCTTGATCACCTTTAAGCTCAACAATGAAGATAATAGTGCTACATTATGAATAAACAGATGATTATTTGGTTACTGGTGAGTATGTAGCAGACAGAGAATAGGCCCATTTGAATTTGTCTCATTTCTCCATGTATTTCTCTACTTGAGAATACTTTCCAACTGTTTTCAACCTCTCAACCCCCAAGACATGAGTTAGCTAGTATAAAAATGTGCTAAAAATTTGTGCTAAAAGAAATTTCACTACATCTTACCTTCTTTCGATCCAATTAATTTTAAGAGTAAAGGGATTTTATTTCACATTTTCACAATGAATATTTTGAAAAGCCTGCAACGCATTTTAATCAATTAGCAAAAATCACAGTGCTACTTAATTTAAACTATGTTGTTTCAGTTTGTTGCCACACTGGTGGATTATAAGTACTGTTTCTTGAAACCTCATACAAACAGGTTCCAGATCTCATTTCTATTCAATTTATTGTAAGTTTTTAGATCATAGAGAACTATAATATTAACAGGAGCTTGAAACTAATAAATTTCACCTACACTAAATGCAAATATGAATTAATTGGCCAGAAAGCCATTGATGGTTACTGTGTTTTAAAGAAAAGTAATGTAAGGCTAACAGATATTTTCTTGGCTTTTGCAAAGCACTCAGTGGGAACCTCTGCTTAAAGTAGCCGTTCAAAAGTTTGGGATGTTTCAAGGATCTCTCCAAATCTGAATTTGTATGTACATGTTTATAAAAAAGCACTGCTGGGTTAACTGGTGAAAGTTTGTTGAATAATTTCACAGTTCTTTATAGTGTTCTCTGCAAATCATTCAACAGAATCAGAAGTGGTATTCAACTGGTTCGGACTGGTTCTCCCCATCTCTATGCCGTCCTATTTAGGCATGTTTTTGAGGCCGGCCACATGTGTGGAAGGCGCGCACGAGAGCACAGCACATGCATGGAAGGGTGGGTGCATGCGCAGAAGGAGTGCATGCGTCCACAATGCAGATTCACACGTGTGAAGTGTGTGGGTGGCAAACTGGTGGTAACAAAATGTGAAACCCACCACTGAACAGAGTTCTTTTTCAGGTTAACATGGCAAAATTATGGTGATTTTGTATCATTCAAAAGTTATGCTGGCTACTACAGACAGAAGTATGGTATCTCAAAAGAATACATCAAAATTCAAAACTTTCAAAACGTACACACATTTACATACACACCTACATACTTATATGTACATACATACAGTTGATCTTTAAATTATCTATTTGTATTCCGTGGGTTTTTTGTAATATCGGTTCCTCCCTTTCATTCTTGTTTTTTTTATAAGAGAATAATACATTTGACTAACATGGAAACTAAATGACATAAGCGTGCCTGACATGAAGCATTAAAGCAAAATGACATAGTGATTTAAGCCAAAACTAAAGGGAAAACAGAAGATGACTGGCTTGTTGTTGGCCAGTTGGTGTTCCCATGTTCCCATGCATTCTCTCTCACCCCCACACTCTGTCACAGTATTTTGGATGGTGCCAACTGGCAAGCAATAAAGAGCAGAGAATTCTGTTTGCAGAGTATCTGGCAGTTTGTTATCCCAGCATTCCCAGAGCTTGCTTCCCAAATTATTCCTTAATCCAAAATGCTAGTTTTTATTTGACTTTACTGGCTACACACACACACACACACACACACACACACACGCACACACTTTAAATGTGCTAGTTATCTCCATGTTTTCACACACACTTGTCACTTTCAGACATGGTGTGCTAAGCCAGGTTTGTTTTACCTGTGGTTTGTTAAATAAGACAGAATGGCTGGGTTTACTAGCATATCAATCCATAAATAGTTTTGCAAACCAAAGTGGTTGAACTTCCATAATATAGAAAAAAATATGTATAATGGGAGAAATGTGTTGGAGTTATTAATTCAATGAATTCAATTAAACAGAATCATAGCATGTATATAGGACATTAAGAATTCACTCTGTTTTCCCCTTTGACTAGTACTTTGCTGGTTCACTGTCCAAGAGATTGACAAACACCTGAATCACTTTCTTCAGCCTTTCCTTACAGGCACATATATACAAAATACATGCTTTTTGACTTGTCTCTTGGCAGGTAGACGGTAGTTAGCCAGGTGCTAGACTTGGCTTAGCTCTACCATATCTCTACAGCATTTACTGTAAATAGACCTCCCTTCTGTTTCGGTTATAAAACATGCTTCACTAATTCTTGCTTAGGTCAGATTCTCACTCCCAGAACCACTCAGTGCACACCCAGAAAGCCTCAAAATGTGCATGTAAGAATCCATTGTTGATGATGGACTTAGAAAAAGAAGAACAAGCAACTGAAGGAACGATAGAATAAATGTGAGACCAGAGAGTGAAAAGCCAAGAAGAATCAAAATGCAGAGATTCAATTTTATGCCCCTGTGATTTGAGATGAATGGCACACTCAAAAATAAATATGGATTTATTTTCCTGTTCTTATGTCCTCTTTCCTTCCCAGCTTTTTGTCTGATTTTGTGCCTGCCCCTCTGTGATTAATGCTGCTGCTGGTTTTTTGTTTTTTTCTGTCTTCCCTCCTTGTATTCTCTAGCCATTATCTTGACAGCTGCCATCTGGTCTCTCTCCTGCCTAACCTGCCTCCTGGAGGGAGCACATGTTGCAAAGCCGAAACCATTGCTGTATTTGGGGAGCCCAACAGTATCTGCTTTCACCTACAGCTGATGTTCCACCTGATCTCTGTTGACTGATCTGCCCCCTGTGGAAACAGACTGAAAATTAAAGCCCAGACACACGATTTCAAGCCAACACTTGCTGTTCCTCTGCTTGCAACCTGCCAGTTTATTTCTCAAACCTTGCCCAGATCTGGCAGCCCTTGCAGGCTGTCATCCTGTGTAAACTATTGCCATGATATATGCTACATGTGATGCCTGATAACCTTTATATTTGTCTCCCCCCACCACTTACCTGCTGATTTATTCCCAGAGTGTTTCTCTGAGACAGGTTGGGCTGTGAATGGGCAACTGTTTCCAAATCATCCAGCAAAGTTATTTAACTGAAGGTGGCCTTAAACCTCCTGGACCAATACATAGAACATTAGATCAGAGGTCTCCAAACTTAGCACCCATAAGATTTGTAGCCTTCAACTCCCAGAATTCTTCAGCCATCCATGCTGGCTGAGGAATTATGGGAGTTGAAGTCCACAATCATACAGATGCCGACATTAGATTGTGACACACTTAATCTGTACAGCTACAGTACTGCAGCTGTACAGCTATAGTATATGAATATCCTGTTGATGGCCAATTGATGGAAGCACCTGGCTATAGTTTGGAAAGTGAAGTGTTTAAGGCAGGGCTGTCAAACTCCTGGCCCGCAGGCCGGATGCGTCCTGTGCTGGCCACAGCCAATTTAGCGAAAGGGGAAACAGTCCCAATTCATTACGTGACACCACTGTGATGACATGAGTTTGATACCCCTGATCTAAGGGGAAATAGTCATGTGAACCTCTGTTTAATTTGACATGAATTCTTGAATATTTGCCCTGCTATTCGTGCTTAACAATACAGGAGCAGCCAAGTCCTCGGGAATATTTTTGAGATCTTCCATACGTTAGGTCTAACCTATTTGTAGAAAGAAAGAGTAATAAATATCTCTAACCCACTCTTCATACTATATTTTACGTACACGACACTTTTTTTAGAATATCATATCAAAATTTTCTAATGAAACATAGGTTTCCAAAAAGCATACATGTATTTCAATAGTACAAAATAGCTGTAGTTGCAAAGTAAAGGTAAGTTTCTATAGAATTGTTGAAGCATTTTTACCTTTTCTGCTTCAAATCTAAACATTTGTTCCTTTTCTTAAATTAAAACTATTCTCATTAAAAATGTGGGTGAAATGTAAAGCCTATACATAACATTTTTTTTCTCTGATGGATTTGGCTGCCTAACCACTCTCTGAAATATTTTTCTTGGCAAGGTCTGAATAATCAGCTAGACTAAAAAGTTCTACTGACAATATGGCAAGCATCAATCGCTCTTGAATGAAAGAGAATTAGCATTTTATTGTGAGTGTCTGTCAAGTTAGGGCTTAATAGTTGGCAGAAAAATGATAACCATATGAATAGTTTGAAGTTTTCAGAAATCAGCAAGACTATTTGGATTTACTACTTTTGCTTTCCTCATAACTATTTCTTTCCAAATATGATGCCCATGTGTTATGATTCTGGAACAGGCATTATAGGTATTGCGGCTTAAACTATTTTTGTATATTTCCATGTGCGGTTTTATTTTGCTTTCCTGTGAAAGCACATCTAGAAATCGTTTCAAAAACATTTCCTTGGTTAAGAGTGACAGCAGAATGGGAACTGGCCAGTATCTGTAATACTTTCATTTTTAATGCTTGCCTAATGCTGTTCTGATAATGGCCTTGATACATAGACTAACTTGGTCAGGATGAAAAATGCCTTTCTTTGGGTCAGCCCTGTTTTGTAAAAAATTTTGATTTGGCCATAATCCCATCCCTAAACCTGCCTCCCACAGGTGCTTCTGAATTGTTTTCTAATTGATGACATTAGTAAAAGAAAAATCTTGACAGATAATGTCCAAAGGAAACAAGAGGGGGGAGGGAGATGGATCCTCTATTAAAATGGATTCAGTTGCCATTTAGAATGGAATGTACTATGAATCCCAGAACAATAAGGAAAGCATTTGGTAGAAAAGGCACGGTGACTATCTGTATGTGTATATGCACAAAAACATAGTGAGTAGAACAGTGATGGGTTTCAAAAATTTTTAGAACTTCTTCTGTAGATATGCCATGCTTTGTGGGAGTGGCTTGCTGGCCATGTGACTGGGTGGGAGTGGCTTGCCAGCCATGTGACTGGGTGGGTGTGGCCAACTTGTAAAATGTGGTGAAACTCACTTAACAATGCTCTTGCTTAGCAACTAAAATGTTGGCTCAGAAACTCTGGCATTTGAAACACACAAGTCTTAAAGCTGTCAAGTTACAAGGCTCTTGCACCCCTAACCCTTTAGAAAAAAAAACCCAGGGGTTTTCAAACTAGACAGCTTTAAGACTTGTGGACTTCAACTCCCAGAATTCCTCCTCTCTCTCTTCATCTTGACGGCACCTCCAGGTGCCGTCCACAAGACAGTGTCGGGGGGCGGCGCCTAGGAGTAGAGCCTTCTCTGTGGCGGGCCCAGCCCTGTGGAATGACCTCCCTCCGGATATTAGGAATACCTCTGACCTCCGCTCCTTTCGTATTAAGCTTAAGACCCACCTATTCCAAGCAGCTGGCCTGGCTCAACTTTGATCTAACCATATCGCTCCTGACGGGCTTTTACTGGGTATTTTAATTATATTTAATTATCTAGGGGTTTTTAAATACTGTATTTTAATTGTTTTATTTATCAGCCGACCTCCTCCTTGTGTATGTCTCGGTATATGTCTCTGTTATATGTTTGTTTTGTCCATATTTATTTCATATGTTTCATTGTACGCCGCCCCGAGTCCTTCGGGAGAGGGTGCGGCTAAGAAATAAATATTTATTATTATTATTATTATTATTATTATTATTATTATTATTATTATTATTATTATTATTATTATTATTATTATTATTATTATGTACAGACGGGCGGGAGAGGGAGCCAGAACCGGTTCTAAACGGCACTGTAGATTTGTGGAACCTCTTCTATAGAAGAGTTTAGTACTGGCAGGAACCCACCCCTGGAGTAGAAAGACAGTGAGTTCATAGCAATGAATTTTTCAAACAACCATTTGTAGTTTCAGTATAATCATAAGAGACTGTATAGTATTTCTCTAAAATAAATTGTTGCACTTGCTATTAAGTTTGGCTCGGATGGAGAACTTTGTTTTCAGTTTTCTGAAAACAAATCCTCAACGTTATGCCTTGTGTCTTTGTGTAACATACTGAAGTCAGATAGGAATTGCTTTCACTTGGTTTGTATATTGTAATAATCATAAGGAAGATGAAACTGAGGGATTCGGGATTGGATTGCCAATAAAAAAATAACCAGTTGTTATGGATCAGGTCTTGGAATTGAGGATGGATGGATGAAAATATGTGAGATTTGTATAAAAGACAAGAGTGGTAATACCAAAACAAAATAAAACTTGTTTGTGCATGTCCGAGAGACTGTGAAACACATCCTTTGCTTCCGAGTCTAAGAAGGAAAGACAGGTTATGTTCTGGTAGCACCTTGCTAACTTCTAGTCTGAGTTTTACTGACCTCTGAATCCAATGACGCATCTGGTTTAAGTTTCAGAAATCAGGACACTTAAATTCAGAACAGACTGGTTGCAGCCTCACATATGAGAAATAAAATTGACATTTCTATGTATAGCATTTAAGTTAGCTTGGCTTTGTGAAAATGACTGCAAAATCAAGTGCCATTAATCTAGGACATCTGAAATAATTGTGGTGTTATTGTTCTCTAAATCCTATTGCTGATGAAGAAGGGGACCCATGTCAATCTTTTAGTTTGGCAGAAAATCAAATCCACTTTTTTGGATTCACTTTTGTCTTCAGACAGTCTGACTTTCTCTATTGATTGATTGTGTCATGTGTAAAACATGGATTCTTAAGTTCTTTGGGGCCAGCAACTGCTGATTTGGACAATGCATGGATTGCCATGGAAAAGGCCAAAGAATGTGACTGAAGCTAAAACAACTTTAAAATTAATTTTGAATAAGTTCGCTGTAAACCTGGACTTAAAAAGAATTGAAAAAATTGCAGTTAACGTGATTAGTTTCCACTATACTTTACAAATTTCCCTTTTCCTTATACAGGTAGTCCTTGGGTTTTGACCATTTATTAAATGACCCTTAAAAGTTTTGACCATGTTGAATGAACAATAATTATGATTATTCCTCAGAGTTCTGGTTCCTACAGCACTCCCATACTCAAATGATGATGACATTTCAACATTTCCTGCAGGCTTCCCACAAGCAAAGTTAATGGGGAAGCCAGCAGGAAGTCAGAAATTTTGATCACCTGAGGTTTTTGCTTAATGACACACAGGGTCCTTATTTAATGATAGCAAATGGGATTGCCAGAATTGCTGTTGCTGGCAACCCAGTCATATGACATTACACTTCATGGCTGCATTGCTTTGTGAGGGAAATTCTGGACTTAGTTTAGATCATAACCCAAAGACTACTTGTAATAAAAATTCCAGTTTAGAGAACTTATGAAGGTAGGCCGTAAGTCTTTGAGGCAGCACATATGATGTTGTGTAGAGCACCAGGATAAATGGAATTCAAAACAAGTGAAAGTGCTATAGAATGCAAATTTGTCCTCAGTTTATGCATTTTAATTCCATTACTTTCTTTTATGCAGTATATATGTTTACCTAACCTTTTTTTTCTCCAGATTTTGCATGCTTTATTTTGTTACCAGAAAATGCAAGGATTAAATTGATATGTAAATAAGAATTATCCTGCCTTCCTTCTACTTTGCTTGCATAGAAGAGTGCTTCTGAGATCTTGTTAGTCTTCTGGGAACATTTTTTTTTTTTTTTTGCAGTGTGAAATTTTTTAGGAAGGGGGAGAAAATGGAAGGTAGATACTCTCTCCTGCTGTTGATTCATGCTGAGCTCAATTGTCAAGGGATTATTCCACCTGTAGAAATATTCACAGTTGCAATGATGTAGGTGTATGATTAAATCCAAAACATAGTTTGAAACAGTATAAAATGCATGGATAGGGTTTGGGTATGGGCAGAGTAAATTAGAGAGATTAAGAGAAGAACATTGTTTCTTAACAACCCCAGTTGCATTGTCAGGAACTAAATGTAGCTAAACTCCTTATGGAAAACTCACTGCAGAACAATTTCCGTGAAGAACTTCATAACTAATCCCTCCCCCTTATTTCATATGACTAAAATTGTCAGATGTGAACAGCCAGACCCATATGTCTAAAGATCAAACCAATTACTCTATTGTTCTGTTGTCTGTTCCACAGGAATCTCTCCAGAGATTTGGGTTAAACAGGATCTCAGAAGCTCTCTCCTATGCAAGCAAAGTAGAAGGTTGTAAAATCGGACAAACTCACTTAGCAACTGCCTTGCTTAGCAACAAACATTATGTTGTAATAAAGTGAGACCCAGGGGGCAACTAAACTTTGCTAAATGCAGTAGGTGGCACAGTGGTTAGAGCGCAGTACTGCAGGCTACTTCTGCTGATCAGGCTACTCCGGCTGCCAGCAGTTTTGCAGATTGAATCTCACAAGGCTCAAGGTTGACTCAGCCTTCCATCCTTCCAAGATGGGTAAAATGAGAAAAAGGGATTCTGTTGTAGGTCTATGATAAATAATATGGAAGCAATGGGCTGCATTTGCACCAACATTGCCATTAATAGGGCTGTTTTAACTGTTTTTCAGAACAGAGCAGCCTGCAAACTTGGGAAATGTTGCAATTGCTGTAATGACTGAAAGAGAAAGACTATGTATGTCCAGAACACTGAAACACACCCATTTAAAAATAACCGCACAATAACCCTAATCGCTTTTCCAAAGGTTGAAGGGCACAAAAATATCTATATTTTGAAACCCTCAAAGCAACATTGAAAAATGTGTGTGCGCGCGTGTGCACACGCCTTTGAATTTGTGTTGATTCCTGGTAACTACTTGACTGTTACTGACTCAAATCAAGCATGCACACTAGTCCCTGAAGCTGGCTTGGTAAGATTCCAAAAGTGGTTTGCCTTTATGGACTGACTGGCCAAAGGTCACCTACTTGGCTTTATTCCCAAAGTGGTACTAATACATCCTCATGCTTCTAGTTTGATATCTAAACATTACATCAAACTGGCTCTCTAACTTAAAAGTATAGTATACAGCAGGAGTCTCCAATGACCGAGCTGAGACCCACTACTGGGCTATGACCTGTTCGGAACTGGGCTGTGCAGTGGCGGGTGAGTGCGTGCGCATATGCAAATCTCCCCTTATGCGAGCTGTAGCTGTCTTGTACTTGCACGTGGAGCTCCCGTCATGCGAGCAGTGGCCATCTTGTGATTGCGCATGGACCTCCCACACACGAACAAATGGAGCCTCGCATGCTCGCATGAAGACCACTGATATACAATATACACCAATACAGGCTAATATTTTTGCAGCTTCCCAACAGTACAACAGAACACAATGTATCCAACCTGGCCAAATTGAAAGCCTGGTAAAATTTCAAGACTGTGACGGGTTAAGAGCTAAAAGGCTGGTGGCCATTGATTTGAAAAAAAATCCTTGTATTGTGAAACTGGGAACTGGTCTTAGGTTTAAAAATCATTATTCCAAATGTGATACAGGGATAGTTCTGGAGTTTCCAAAACCTAATGCAAAATTCCATAATGTCATTGGAAGCTTGCCAAGAGCATTTCTTAAATGCATCACTTTGCAAATCTGTAAAGCCAGACTTGCTGGGGGGAAAAAAAAGATTACTGTAGCCAAAAGTTAAAATGATGACACAAAGTTCTAGCATCTAGAGACATCTAAGCCTGTCTCTGTACAAAGTGCAGTGTTTTAATATATCTTGGGATTGCAAGGATATGGCTAATGTCTTGGGACTGCAAGGATACTTCTAATACACTTAGACTGAATGGCCTCTAGGGTGTCAAGGTTTCTAAAAGCACAGACTTGGTTACAGTAGAGGAGATGATAAATGACTTTGACAAGGAGACTTTTCAATCTGCAGATGAAGTGGTGCCTTTCAATTTGGAAAAAAAAACCAGGATAGCTGGAGTGGAGAGTAACATTGAACGACATTTGCCAGATATTAAAAATATGTCTTCAGGATTGTGAAGCCTGAAACATCATTCTCAGGTATTTGTAAGTGTACACCTATTCACTTAACATTCCCATTTATTTTCCTCTGATGAAACGAATGACAGTTTCATGCAATTACTAAGACTTTACTGCAGTTTTTAATAATTTTACTAGCTATTCATCTGAACAGAACGAGGCCAAAGGCCTTAGTGCTTTTTTCATTCCCACCCGGTAGACGGATATTATCATAACAATGCTTGCAATTAAAATAACCAGTTAGTCTGCTACTAGAGGAGGATAATTAGTGAGACAAAGAGGGACTGTTATTGGGGTTCTATGCCTTTGCCATACTTATCTATACATTTTGTATATACACATACAACCTACTACAAGTTTTAAAATAGGGTTAGAATGCACTGCTGCCTCCCCCTTCTCTGGATAGTAACAGTTCCAAGGGGACTTTATAGTTTAGGCCAAACTATAGGCTGCATCAGGCTAGTACCTCCCTGTTTCCAGAGTGGCCCCGCAGGCCAGATCTAAGCACCCTGTGGGCCTGATCCGGCGTCCAGGCCTTGAGTTTGACACCCCTGGTTTAGGCCAACATTTATTTGTAGGTTTCTGTGCATTTCCTGTAACATTTACTAAATGTGTTTTTCCAGTGTGATCATCCCAGCCCTAACTAATGCGCTATTTGCAAGCTTTTTAATATATTCATTGTGTATATAATAGCCTTTAATATTATAAATAAATTTATATGCACATTTGAGTAGTAAGTTGTATGTCAATTTTTGATATGACCATTTTGGCACAAAAAAATTACATCTTGTAAATTTTAGGAAGTTTGATATGACAAAGTTCATGTAAAATTTTAGATCAAATAAATTTATTTTTGAATTCTTATTCCCAGTGCTTCTTACATCTAGGTTAAAGGCATCACAATATTATTGTAATGCTAATCACCTTGGAGCTGGTTTTAATGACTGCACCACTAACTTAACTTAGCTGAATTGGATCCCTGTATTCATGGAAATTAATGCTTCCTACAAATGATATAAACATAATTTCTGGTGGCTGATAGATGGTTGATTGTGTCTTCAAAATATTATAAAGCCTTGCCACCCTATCTTCAGGGACCGTATTGTAGAATGTTTTAATAAGAAATACATAATAAGAAAGGATATAAAGTTGATGAGATCTCATGCTGTTCAGAATAAACACAAGGAAGAAGGAAGATTTCCCCTTCTAGACTTCTTCCAGATACCTACCCTCAAACACCCTTCCCTTCCATTAGTAAAATACACTTTAAAAATAACAAGAAGGAAACACTTTATTTTGTTCTTATACACCTTTTGGTGTCTATCTCACTAGGTTAATATTTCAATAGAGTTTTTGGATTCAGGAAAAAGGCAATTATATCAGTACCAGAATGACTAGTCTAGTGGCTTTTGGTTCTGTGCAAGACCTTCCTTCTATTATCCCTCAAATAATTTAATCCAAACATCCTATCAAATCCTATTTTTCTTCCTTCATTTATCAAGGTTGTATACTTAAGGATTCTCCATAGGACCATCACTTAATTATATGGATCTTTCTCTTTTCTCTGCATCAGAATTCGTGTTTTTTGAAATTCTTTAATTTAATTTAATTATCTAAGTTTTAATGCATCTATGTCCTCTGAAATTCAGCCCCTCCCTCCTGGGAATCCTGATTACATTCCACCGCACTTACACAGGGTTACCAAATCTGGGCCATGAAAACCTTGATGATGATTAGATGGGAACTTAGATAACAAATGATCACATGTATTTTAAAAGTGCTTAAAAGTTTTAGTATTTGGACATTAAATTTAATTGAAATATTTTTTTTAAAAAAGCAAAATCACATTTTAAAATAATTATCAGGTGCTAATGTTCAGTAATCTTTACACGTAAAGTTATTCCCATTAGCATAATAACTCACACTTCTTTGATATCCCTACTGATTTGCATGTTGCAATGAAAAGGAAATTGGTTAAGTTTTAAAAAGTGTTTAAAATTGAGGCTTGCTGGGGGGGGTGTTCCCCTTTAATTTTGTGGGTGTTGCTGATTACTCATAAATTCACAAATAGGTTTCTATTCTGTGGAATGATACATCCTCTCATTTCCCTCCCACTCATCAAGTTAGCAATCTCTTTCTCTCTCTCTCTCTCCCTCCCTCCCTCCCTCCCCCCCCTCTCTCTGTGTTTTGGTGTGTTTTGTGTGTTGCTCAGGAACAAGAAATTAATTCACCTAGCAGAGGTCATTATCTCAGCATGTGGACCTCATTGAACACAAAATGAATTTATGTGTTTTAATATTCACTATTTTTCTCAGCATGTTGCTTAATGCGTAATTGTAATGGCATTTAGGGATTTTGTTAATACATGCCCAAAATCAAGTTTGTCCATGCAAATTTTCTAACATAGACTGATTTCTGCTCAGATAGGCATAAAATAATTTATCTTACAACAATGCAGGGTTTTTTTTTTCAGATGAGAAGATCACAAGTGGGCAAAAAATACTTATATGCCAAATGTTTCACTGCTGGAATTTGACGTGTATCTTTCCTCTAGCAGTATTTAATAGGATTGTAACCAAAGGGCCTATGTTGAGAAGGAATTAGGGAGAATTTGCTTTGTTCTGTTTTTTATGTATGTAAAAAGTCAGTTCCCATATTGGTTTCATGAAAGTATGAGCTACCTATATAGTATCTACTTCAGTTTCTCTAGATGTATAAATATGATTGTGAGATGAAGTGACCATCATATAATCATTTTATTTTTCTAGATCACAGTACTGTAGTAATTATGGTTTGGGGTGATTTTTTACCACAAATCTTTAGAGAAAGGGATATTCTCTATTCCTTGTTCATATTGCAATGTAGTCAAAAGCACGAATTACATTTTGGGAATTGCTCAAGCTTCCACATAAATCAGAGCTGAATATACCTTGTTACTGCAAGTTTTTTTTAAAAAAGTTGAAAGTTGTTTTATTCCACTGGATTCTCTTCTTTGACCAAAATTCTACTTCCTGGTGGTTTATGGGATTATCTGCACAGAGTGTAATTGAGTTTGCTGCTAAACATGCTCAGAAGGAACATTCATTCTTAAAAGATTGATTATTAAAACTAAAATCATTAAAAAAAGATATACATGTAATGACATTCATTAAATAGTGTGACTGATACACTAAAGACAACTTTATTTAATGACAAGGAAACCTGGCTTTTACCTGAGACAGAGTGATGTCAATCAACGATTTAGAGTGAGGTATTATGAGTGTGCAGATGATGCTGAGCTTTGTATCCCAGTGAAGGTTTCACTGATGCTATGAAGGTTCTGTTTCAGTGCTTGGAGGCCGTGTGGGACATGGATGGGGTGCAACAGGCTTCAGCACAAAAGAAACAAAACGGAGTAGCTGTGGGTTTTAGACTGCCTTCTCTCTTTGGTTCTAGTTTGAGGTAGCATTGCCCCAAGACACTTAATCTGGAGATCCCCCTGGAATCATGGCTCCTGCTCAAGAAAATGATAGAAGCTCAGCTAGGAGAGCTTATACCAAAGCTCCTGTTTATAGTAACTATAGATTCTGGAATCTAAAATCTAAAATGCAGATTGGAATCTCAAAAGTGCTTTTCAAAAAAGGCAACTGGACTGTTTTAAAAATAACTTTTGAGACAACTATGACTGGATGACTGAGAATCTCCACAGACACCTCCAGATTGGAGGCTTTAGTGCTCTGTGCTGTACAAGGTATTGTCCTGGAAGATTATTGAGGTTTTAAGCTGGCACGGAGCATAGTGGTGTGGCAGTTAATGGAGCTGGTTATTTGGTGCATATGACAAGTGTTCGGCAAGCTGCATGGATTCCCAGTGTTCTGGGTGTAATTCAAGATGCCAGTAGTCACTTTTAAGGCCCTCTAAGGCTTGGGACTGGTGTACTGAAAGGATTGTCACTCGTGGTGAGTCCCAAAGGTGCTTTTTCAAGAGACAACTGGACTTGCCTCTTGAAAAAGCACATTTGGGACAACCATGAGAATCTTTATCAACATGCATGGTGAGTTGAAATCCAGATGACAATGAGCAAAGGTACTTCCCAAGGCTCCTCGCATGAACTGCTCTCCATCTGAGGGGTTGCAGGCAGAGAAGGTGGAACTATATGATAACATGCATACAGGCATCACTGCCACTTGTTTCTTAAAACAAGGAGGCTGAGATGCCACCCCCTTTCAACTCAAAGGATCAATGTATAGAGAGGAGAGCAAAGGCACTTCCCAAGGCTCCTCGCAAGAAAGAAACCTCACCCTTCCAAAGGAGAAACACCTCCTTCTGTTTAAGGCAGCTCAAACCCCTCCATTGGCAAAATCACTTCATTTTCTCAAACTTCGTGTGCCTTGACTCCCGATTTGAAAACTCATGACTTTGATTCTCAACTTGGACTGGCTGACAGACTTTCTGAACCTTTGGATCCTTGAACACTTTTATGCCTGCTGTTTTGCATTTGGACTTTTAAGGCAACTTGCTGTTGAAGAATTGTTTCTCTACTGTGTGCTCATGTGTATTTGTGCTCACTTTTCCCTTGATTATTCACTTCACAAAACCTATAAGTAAACTATGCAACTACCTACCTGTATGCTTGTGTGTGCTTGGCTGGTGACAAGCCACTGTCTCCCCATGTTTGCTTCTACCTGTCCTACCCAATCTAGCAAGAGAATGATGCTCTAGCTATCATTGGCTAGGAATGTCAGGTGTTGGGGGTCCAGAAACATAGCTTTTTTTTTTTTGCAGTGGTGCCTATCCTTTGGAATATCATTCCTTCATAGACCAGATAATGCTGGCTTTCTGCAAGGCTCTGAAAACCTAGTGTTGTGTCTGTTCCTGTAGCCCAGTGGTGGGTTGCAGGCGGTACACCCCGGTACGGTGCTCCGGAGAACCCGCCTGCCTACCCGAGCTCCTTACCTGTCCTTTAAGCCTTCGGCGCTTCCGCGCACACACGTGGCACATACAGCGCCTGTGTGATGCTCTACCGAGCAGCTGGAGCATTGCGGAGGCATCGCTGGCAGATACAACGCAAGCGCGCACATACGCACACGCACTGCACGCATCCATGTGGACGCCGCCGGGCCCGTTCCAACTGTACTGGTTGGAACAGGATCCAGAACCCACCACTGCTGTGGCCCCAATTATATGATACAGCCCTCCTCCTCCCTATGCTAATAGTTGTTTTATGATGCTCAGCTGCAATATGCTTTTATTTTTGTGTATCCTACATATTTTATCTATTTTTATTGTGAACTGCTTACAGCCATGTATGTAACATAGGCAACTATGTAAGTCGATGGATGGATGGATGGAAGATGGAGCTGGGGGAGAGGTTTCAGGTTTTCATGGATTTTATAGGAAAGGCACAAAGTTGTGCCTTAGATGCACTCATGCTGAAGATCACAATCCAGTATAACTTATTCTACAGGGAAGCATTTGGTTGGGGTTTTGTATGAACATTGAATTTTCATTACACACACTCCTAAAAAGCCTCAAGGTTTGTAATACATGAAATACTTTTGAATCACTTAAAACATTTTCTTAATGCATATAAATTTCATCAGCAGTCCTTAGCAAGTGGTAACATTTTAATAGAAAGAAAAAAATCCAAGGCATTTTTAATTAAAGGATGGAATGGAAAGATTGTTTATGAACATGGATAAGAGACTGAAATCTGCCAGAGTTAAAAATTCAGGTAACTCTCTAGAAGATTTTTTTTTAATTGAGGAAACAAACCATACAGGCAAAAATTCATTTATCCAGGCTTTATGAGTGCTGCAACATGTTGCTTGTTTAGAAGTCATTTATGATAAATGTCCCTGCATTTATCATACATCTAGAACAGGAAACTAGATCAGGTGTCCAGCTCTCAGGCTTTATTAAGAAGAAGAGTTCCACCATAAAAATTTTGATACTTGCTCTGGAGAGTCTATACTTTTTTTGATGTCACGGCAATGCTGAGAGACATACAGGTATTTCTCGACTTACGACCACAATTGAGCCCAAAATTTATGTTACTAAGTGCGAAATTTGTTAAGTGAGTTTTGCCCCATTTTACGATTTTTCTTGCCACATTTGTTAAGTGAATCCTTGCAGTTGTTAAATTAGTAACACGGTTGTTAAGTGAATTTGGTTTCCCCATTGACTTTTATGTGTCAAGAAGGTCACAAAAGGGGATCACTTGACCCAGGGACACTGCAACCATCATAAATGTGAGTTGTCGAGCATGCAAATGTAAATCATGTGACTGGGAATGCTGTCACAGTCATAAGTCTGAAAAATGGTAGTATTTTCAGTGCCATTGTAACTTCCAATAGACACTAAGTGAACTGTTGTACAGTACATTGAGGACTATCTGTATTTCCATTTTCCCTTCTGCTTGTTTTTTCATTTCTTTATTTGGAAAAAAATATATATGTCTGCCTATATTATATAAAACAATCAGTGATGGCTAACAAAGATACAAATAATGAAATCAACATTCTAACAGCCAATCAGCATCATAACAGTAACCACTCAAACACAAAACATCCTGGCTTACTTCCCATCCTGACCCAACTTCTGACCGAAGAGCTAGGTGTTAACTTCAGGAAGGCAAGAAGGGTGGGGATCCCCATTTATCAGGGAGAAGGGTAGGCACAACTATAGAAAACCTCACTTCCTAGGTCCCACCAAATAACATTTAATACAGGGGACCTACAATGCGATCACAATATCCAATCTAGTGGCATAGGTACATAACTGATCCCTCAAATAACCTGGCTCTTTGTCATATAATGCTTTACAGTTAATCAGCACCTTTAGTTTCATGGCTACAGTCACTAGATCTGTGAATTTCTTTATCCTAGGGAGATAAAGGTTGCTATACTTCCAATTTCTCCAAGTTATTTGTATGGAACTTGTTCAATTTTGCTTTTCTTAATCCTAGTATTGAGCCATAGGCTAGCTTTTGTACTGTTTTCATTTATCTTAAACCTAGCTTACATAAACCCATTCAACTTATCATTTTATGATATCTACCTTTGCAAACCATCTTTATCTAGAATTCCCATAGGTTGGTTTGTATGTATAGAAGCATATGCTCAGTTACAATATATTTAAGCTTAGTGGGTCTCTTGTATGCCTCTATAGTCTTGACCAATGCTAATGAGAGCCAGTTGTAGAGCAGATGTAGTGATTAAGGGGTAGGCCTAGAAACTAGAAGATTCTTAGGCATGAGAAACAGCTGGATGACTTCGGGCCAGTCTCTCTCAGTCCAACCCACCTCACAGGGCTATTATAGAGAAAATAGAAGGAAGGAGTATTAGCTATGTTCACTGTCTTCATTCTCAGTAAATTGCAAATGATAGCTTTACTTTAAACAGCTTGTATTCTGTGACAATACCTTAATATTACTAAACATTACTATTACTGATCTATTCTAGATCCTTAGGAAGGACTCAGTAAATGGACAAAATGCCAAATACAGACTAAACATCTGCCTGACTGTGCAGTCAGCTATAATAGTAAAAACTCTGGATGGGAAACCTCAGGTTTAGTAGTTGCTGTGACTGTTGGAAGAAAAGAAAAAAAATAGATTTTAGTTTTGGTGCATCTTGGTAATCCCTCTTTTTTCTGAATATGATATATATGAGATATTTCAAGGTGTTTTTCTGCTTGCTGATTCTTCCTCCTTTAGGTTATCCCTAGACATACGCTTTATTAAAAACCTGCCAATACAAACTGCGTATGGTCAAATTCAGTTGTTCTTCCATATTCAGAGGAAGGATACCATTGAAGTCAAGTGGTTAAAAAAAGGATCAAATGGAAAGGTTATAAATTTTGTTTGCCTGAAGAAGGGATTAAAGAGAGCTTTTGACTTGAATCTTAGCTAATGCCAAGATTTTATTTTATCTTTCCAAAGGGAAAGACATCTAATGCTTTGCTGTCAGTCTAGACTTACCATAAATCTTCATATACAGTAAAGGGTATAGCAAATGACAGATAGACGTAGATGAATAGTTACAGATCATGTATTTCTTTCCTTCCAATATCTCAAAAATCTATCATTTTAGGGGGTCTGATTTAAATGAGTTACTTAGGATGTTCAGATAGTAGATGATGTTCAACTATTCCCGGTTTATCACTTGCAAACAGAAAATGTGGAAAAGAAAATTGACTAAAATTGATACTTGCAAAATGGGGGTGATTCATTCTGCAGTTTATGATGTGCATAAGAGGAAGAAATAGGTGCATCCTATTTACAATATGATGTATTTACAATATGATGTATTTACAATATGATGTATTTACAATATGATGATACAGTGTGTTTTTGGAGGGAGGGGGTCCATGTAGAGAGATGAACACTATCAGAATTCTCTATCAAGAAGAATGCAGTACGAAGAACAGTTAAGATCCTGCATAGAAAATTGAAACTCCCAGGCCTCTAGGAGACCCCCCAAGCCGTACACTAATTAAGCAATCTGAATAAACATAACACATTAACTACAAGAAATGAAGTTTTATACTAACTGACATTGGAATATTATTCAGACACAGCCAATATTTTTAAATTACTTGGTTAAGCATGTTTTGCGAACACAACTTGTGACTCTGAGACCTTAAATTATGGCCTTGGCATAATGTTGGAACCATTCTGAATATTGTGGTTTTGGGCACATCACATTATGTCCTGGCGTTCCTGTTATCTTCTTCAGTAAAAATCTTTTTGATTAATGTTTCCAAATATCTAGGAGCCACTTTAAAGCCATTTTTAGAAGGATTCCCTCACTCATCCGCTGAGTATTGAATCCCGCCTATCTTAGCACTGATCCTATGAGAGCTCCTCAACTAGACCAAATATATAATTTGAACTCTTCTGCTTAATTAGCTATCCTAATTCAGACATTTGATACACAGGTAGTCTTTGACTTATAATCCTTTGCGAACGTCTGATAAGCAAAGTCAATTGGGAAGCCAGATTCACTGAACAACTATTTTACTTTCTTAACAACTGCAGTGATTTATTAAACATCTGTGGCAAGAAAGGGCATAAAATGGAGCAATAGTCACTTAACAATTGTCTTACTTAGCAATGGAAATTTTGGGCTCAATTGTGTTCATAGGTCGATGACTTCCTGTATGGTTCTAGAAAAATAAACATAAGAACATACATAGAGAGAGAGAGACGCACAGATACAGCATTGTTCCAAAACATTTTAATTCCTGAATAATTACAAATGGCCATTCCCCCATTTATTTTGTAATCAAGTAGTAGCAGCAATTCATCACTTTTAAATAGTTACAGGAAGGCTACTTATTCCCTGAGATGGAATTGCTTCTTCCAGGCTAATAGTGGGATTATTGACCTGTCTAAATATAGCTGTTTTTTAAGACAGCAACATATTTTTCTTCCTCCCTTTCAGCTCCCAAGTATAAAGATAAAATGTCGCACTGGAGAACTTGTGACACATTAAAGTTTTGACAAGGAGAACATATGATGAAGAGGTCAGATGAGCTGGGATCACATTGCTAGGCTTTGTCTATATGGAAAATATTTATTTTCTTTCGAGCTCAGTGGGTATGTCAGAAATCAAATGCACTGTGAAATCTTCGGCGTCCTTGCTTAGAAATGTTTTTGCAGTGGAAACATCCCTTGGGGTGGGAGTCAAAACAAAACAAAACATACAAACATTTGTGGCGACACGCAATCGTGATTTCCTCCTTTGTCAGTGTATCTGGCCTCGTTGAATCGGTAACATGTGTCTCTGCTGTTTGGAGCTCTGCAGGGTCATGGCACATCCTTCAAATCATTCCCACCCTCCCTTCCCCTTGCAATCTATGGAGATGCAGCCCACACTGGGGCATAAAGTGATACTCGTGTCTCTTCCACTGAGAAAGAGGCAGCAATTGAAGAAAGGACTTTTGTGACAAGAGGGAAATCGGAGCAAGATTGCTTTGGATAAAAAGATGGATGAAAAGGTGTTCTGGGTTTTGCAGGAAAAAACATTTGTGGAAACAATGGCTGCCCAGGGCTTTGATAAGACTTGTACAACATTTTTATTTATTTTAATATTTATTGTTCGTTTGGAAGTTGATAGGCAGCTGCTGCACGAGGTCATGAAAGGGGAGGCTATTTCTGGAAAAAAAATCATTATTTCTTTCAGTTCCTTTCTTGTTTCGACATTAGGTGTCCCTCCCATTTCCTCAACTATTTATAATGCAATTTTCTGCCAACTCATAAACTATTTGGGTACTTATCCAGCACGTAGGGGAGCTTGAAGTAGTTTCCTGACCAAAGTAAGCCTTGAAGATTTCCTTCTTTAGTGGATAATTAGATACCCATTAACCATAATTTAGAACTTAAATAATTGCTTACGTTTCCAAATATAGAACAAGAAAATCAGACTTTAGAGTAGCAGTGGATGTACTCCCTTTGACTCCATTACAAAGTGCATTGGCAATTAAAAGCATCGTTGGAGAATGTGAAATAAAGAAAAAATGAAGATTCTATTTATAGTAGCATCTTGATCGTGTGTGTGTGTGCTTCAACATTTGCATCCAAATTTTGAAGCATTTTGAAGCAGATAACAACAACAACAATGATAGAAGAAATTATACTAAATTAAAACACTATTGGATGAGGCTGTTACTTGCCTCTAGCAGACCCAGTGTGCAATCTGAGTGTCTTCCTGCACTCGTGGCTTGTACTTGAAGAGGAGGTGTCATCCATGTTTAGGAGAGCCATTGCACGCCTTAAGGTTGTGTACCAGTTGCTCCCATTTCTGGACTGGGACACTCTGCTCACTGTCACTCATGCCTTCATAATCTCCTGTCATGTCTACTGCAATGTGCTCGACATGGGGCTACGTTTGAAGACCATTCAGAAGCTTCAACTGGTGCCGAATGAAACAGCACAAGTAGCAAATAATGCAATGCAAGTAATGCCTCTACTCCATGAGCATTTTCGGCTTCCAGTGTGCTTTTGGGTAAAATTCAGGAAGCTGAATTGTTTTTTTTTTTTTTTAAAAAAAACCTCTTTCTGGTATATAACCACCTGAGGGACCATCTCTGAGGAAGTGGCCTCCTAAATATCCATGGGGAGATATAATCATAGAGAAGGGCTGCCCTTAAGCAGTTACCAGATGACAGGTTCTATCAGAATAGAGCTGGAAGGGACCTTGGAAGTCTTCTAGCCCCAACCCCCTGTTCAATGTGCCAGGACTGACCTGACAATTTGATCTCTGGAACAGGCCTGAATCTTTGTAGGGTTTAGAAAAATAAAGATCCTCTAAAAAAATAACTGCAGATGAACTCAGATCTTGTTTAGTATGCCAAGCAGAATAACATCCCATTGGAATACATTGCATAGTTATGAACTGAGGAAATTCACATTCAAAACCTTTTATTTCTAAATTTCAGCAGTTAGAGTTGTTTATATCTTGATTATTCATTTAGTTCTCTGTGGAGTTAGAGTCTCTAAAGGTTGGTAACAGTCCTAATGGCAGTATTTCACATTCAAACGCAAAACCATGGCTTACAATTTTCCCAATTGAGGCTTCTAAGTCTGGTTTGCTAGCTTATCACAAACCATGATTTGCTATTGTGATACATACAATAAATCATTTTAAAATTGCTTATTATGATTATATTTTAAACACAGTATTTTGGCATGAGAATTGAATTGAACTAATTTAAATATTTGTTAAGTAGATAAGAAAGGGAAATTCAGTAAGTTTTGTTCCTTGATAGATTTTTTAAATTTATTTTTTAAGTAGTGCCAAGATAGCCTCCCTATTTGAGCATGTGTGCACACTTGGGTGTGAATTCTGTTATACGCAAAATAAAATTTGGTGTCTAGGTAAATACAGGTAATCCTCACTTAGCAGCCAAAGTTGGAACCTGCAATTTTATCACTAAGCATCAGTGGTGGGTTTGCCCCAGTTCGGATGAACCGGTAGTAGCGGCGTTGGGAGGCCCCACCCACCTACCCGGATGCTTCTGTGCATGCAAGTGTGCGTGGGAGCCCACCCGAACCGGTAGTAAAAATATTTGCAACCCACCACTTCTAAGCACCACACTCACTAAGAAGAAAATCTTGTCACCACAATGGGCTTATGATGTCACTTCCCATTTAGTTGTTAAATGAGATATCATGTGACCGCAACTTGTGATTTTATTTCTGCATTCTCTCTTAACGTGTCATGAGTGAGTTGCTAAGCATGTAAATGGCAATCAAGTGACCACAGGATGCTGTGGTGGTCACAAATGCAAAATTTGGTCACTAAGCTTTTTTTTATATACTGTTGTACCTTTGAATGTTCATTAAATCAGTACGTCAGCAGACAAGATAAAACTGTAGAATAAAGTATTTTTGTTTATTAATATATTATGTGCAAATGCAATCTAGTTTGAGCAAGAAACTGCATTTTATATTTCTAGCAGAATGTGAAAGTTTCACCCACTTATTGGAATATTGGCATATTAAAAAAAAAGGAATCGGGGGTATCTAATGGAAAATGTCCCAAAGCTTAATTTACTTTGTTTAATTTCTTATCCTATTCCCAACTTGAGGTGGCTTCATGATGGCTAAACACTTTGGTATAAGCTCAAGCAACAAAAAAGAATACACTATTTAGGAATAAGAAATACTTGTAACCACCTGTTCAACTTAGCTGGCCTGGCCTAACTGTAGTTTTTGTGTCCCTCTAGCCAGTATTTTAAATTTTTAGGGGTAGATTTTTTAGGTTGTTTTAATTTTTAACTATACTGTACAGCCTATCATTTAATCTGTTTTATGGCTATTTTAAAATATTTAAGTTTTGTATATTGTTTTATTTGTGGTCTGTACACCGCTCCGAGTCCCTTTGGGGAGAGGGGGCGGTCTATAAATTTAATAAAATTAAAATTAAATTAAATTAAATTGTAAGTGTAGGCATAGATGTTAGCATAGGTATAGTATAAGATAGCATAGGCTTAGTACTATAATAAATGGTAAAGTAGGAAACAAGATTGTTAATTTTATGCAATAGAAGCCTCTGTGAAGACACACGAGAAAAGGAATAGAAAAACAGAGCTGGAAGGGACCTTGGAGGTGTTCTAGTTCAACACCCTGCTCAAGCAGGAGACTCTACACCAGTGATGGCTAACCTTTTTTGGCTCGTGTGCCAAAAGCCGGTGAGAGCAGGGGGGATCGTGCGCAGGCATGCAATACTCATAATGCTATTGCGCAACCACCCGTGCATGCGTGCGTGACCCCCTCATGCATGCATGCGCGACCAGCACCCCCCCTGCTTTTAGTGTGCTTTTTTTGCCCTCCCCAGTATCCAGAAGCTATCTAGGAGCCTGGGGAGAGCAAAAACAGCCTCCCCCGCCCTCTCCCCTGGGACTTCCAGTTTGCTCATAGGGCCGTTTTTTGCCCTCCGGAGCCTTCAGGGAAACCGCCTAAAGGCTCCAGAGGGCGAAAAATGCCCCTTCTTACAAACCGGATGTCTATTCCTGAATTTCCGGTTTGCCCATAGGGCTGTTTTTTTGCAATCCGGAGACTTCAAGGAAGCTTCTCGAGGGTGAAAAATGGCCTCAAAAGAAGGCCAAAGTTAGCTGCCCAGCGCACGCATGCACGCAGGAGCTGACAGGGCAACACCTCGCATGCCCTAAAAAATGGTTCCTCATGCCACTTGTGGCACGCATGCCATAGGTTCTCCATCACGGCTCTACACCATTTCAGACAAATGGCCGCCCAATCTTGTTAAAAATCCCAAGCGATGGAGCAGTGAAGATTAAAACAGTCTGTTTGGTGTTGGTCTATAACATTTCCCCAAAGAACCTCCTCACACCTGTAAGAGAGCATCTGGTAGAGAATGGTAACTAAATCTCTCTCTGAAATTATTATAGCTAATTGTAGCATCTGAACTTTAGTTTTCCTCAGTGGTGGCTTTTCATAATAATTCACATGTGGCTTTACCTTCTTTGTGAAATAAGGAATTGGGATTATAGATCATGAAAGAAGCAAACACATAAAGAGTCTGATATATCATCTTTAACAAGTTTCTCAGTAGTAGTCCTTTTTGTATATTAATCCAGTTATTATAATTGGTTGATTTCTTATATTAGAGACAGAATATTGTAATAACTGCTAAATGAAAATCAGGTATAGCATACAACAAGGCAATATAACTTAAATAGTCCTTTAAGGTATAAGAAATTAATCTTATAGTTTTTGTTATAATACAGAAAAAAACTACTGCGTGGAGATGGTGTGGTTGTAATTGCCTAATAGTGTCAATAACTTCCATATGAATTTAATACTCTCTTACAGTGCTGTTCCTTTTAGTACCAGCTTGATTGGTTTTTAATATCATTGTCAAAACACTAATGCCACCATAAGCTTATAAATGCAGTGGCAGGATGGAGTAGATGGTTGATCTGAGCAGAAATAAATATAAATCAAGTCCATTTAGTTTTAAAACTGCAAATGGCCAAAAATATTTTCAGTATAAAATTATTGTTCCCGCGCCACTGCCTCATTTTGCAAATACTGATTTTACACCAGCGAGAATGCTACCAACAATTGCTTGTTCTTTTCTAATATAATAACATTACAGTTGGGGGAAAATCTTACAAGAATCAAAGCATTTATATTTTTAAATAATTGTAATGACTTTGCAATTGTTAAAATGCAGATATGCTGTACAATTTAGTAATAGATCCACTGTCAAATTATTAATGAAATATTGAACTTAGAATGGAGAGATTTGGCTTTAGATATTTGAGCCAGATGACACTTTTTATTTCATATTATCTGTGGAGTTATAACAATGATCAAATAAGAAAATTTATTGTAATCTGCCCTGATTTATTTGGAAGAAGAAAGGAATAAAATGTGGTGAAGAACTTAAATGCAAAACTCATGTTCCTTGATAAATTATCTTTTTAAATCTTCCCTTTTAGTCTTATACTGCCTTCCTTTTGCTTCTTTCCGTTGATATTAATCACCCTGTATTTGAATTTTGTCAAAGTAAAGTTGACCCTGAATTATATTAGGAATGATGTTTCCCGGGAAGTAATTTTTTTTGTCTCGTTTTTACCTTGTTGGCCTTCCAGAACTTGGTCAAAACAAAGTTCACGCCAAAGGCTTTTGATTAATTAAATAGAGCCATCAAAGTATTAACTGCTGTTGAGATATTATTTAATTTAAATACTTTATTCTAATGTTTTTACTATTTGTATTATGGCTATTTTTATTCCTGTAAACTGCCAAGAGCTGCAACTCTACGGTGATTTAAAAAATTAATAAATCAATGAATCCATCTTTTGTCACTCCCATGACTTCCCACTTCACACAATTAAAATAAAATGGAAACATTTACTGTATTTTCTTTACCATATGTCAAATCTTGGTCATCAGAGGCTTATGGATATTGAAAA
The DNA here is from genome assembly GCF_964273705.1 of Natrix helvetica. Classification (NCBI taxonomy): domain Eukaryota; kingdom Metazoa; phylum Chordata; class Lepidosauria; order Squamata; family Natricidae; genus Natrix; species Natrix helvetica. The sequence continues at coordinate 212,634,027 of NC_138552.1, read as the reverse complement.
TACCAAGACTCCATTTTCTTTTCTTTATATTCATGATATTTTTCTCACATAATATGTATTAATTAATAAACTTATTTTCTTATTTTTATGAACCATATTTTCCTACAATCTAAGTGACAAAGCATCTCCGTTTGAATTGCATTCTATAAGTTGCGTCAGAAACATGGACTTTTTCAAACAGGAGATATTTATGTTTGAGCCAAATTTTGGTGGGAAAAATGCTCTGGTACTGCCAGTTAGATTTATCTTTCATCACCAGTAAATGATTGTCGCATTAGTCAGTCATCAGAAGAAAAGCAGCATGTGTGCCTAATCAGCAGCATTCATGTCAAACCTCTGTAATCTCTTAGCCTGAGTATCATTTGGTAGATTGCATTTTGTAGCTCATGTTCATCTACCTGTGCTGTTCTTTAGAGATAACACAAGGGTGGATAGTAATATCCGAATGAACATTGAATGAAGGACACTCCTAACTCGCCGACACTGCCGAAATTTTATTTTAACAATGGAACCTTCTGGATACAATATTTTCAAAGCAAAACCTAACCCAAACTGGGAAAAATAAAAATTATCTTTGTAGTTATTAGATTTAGCCTTTTCTTTTATTGAATGTATAGACACAGAATTGATTGACTGACTGACTGACTGACTGACTGACTGACTGACTGACTGACTGACTGCTGGAACAAGGCCCAAAGGAGATATACTAACTATAGACTGCAGCTCAACTAAGTTGCAAATTTCAATAGGCAAGAGTTGGACAAAACCTCAGAGGCAGTGGTAGGATTGAATTTTTTTTACTACCGTTTCTGTGGGCGTACCTTGGTGGGCATGGCTTGTTAGAATGGCAGGGGAAGGTTATTGTAAAATCTCCATTCCCTCCCTACTCCAGGGGAAGGATACTGCAAAATCCCCATTCCCTCCCGATCAGCTGGGACTTAGGAGGTAGAGAATAGATGGGGGCAGGGCCAGTCAGAGGTAGTATTTACCAGTTCTCCAAACTACTCAAAATTTCTGCTCTCCTGAACTGGTCAGAACCTACTGAATACCACCTCTGCTCAGAGGTCATTAGGTTCAATCTTCCAATAGTGGAGAATTCATTACATTATCCCTTTTTATTGTCCAGCCTCACTTAGGTAACTTCTTGTTCAAAAAATATCTAAGGAATTTATTTTGGAGAACACATTCTTAAGAAATTTCTTCCTGGAAAGTCAGTCTGTACATTCTGGAGTTTCGTTTAAAGTCAGTTAATTTATCACATAATTTTGAGAAGTGTTGAATTTTAAAATACTGACTGGGGTGGACAATACTTCTCTGACCAGAAATCTTTCATTTTGATCTTAATTCTCTGAGTAGATTGGGTTCTTCTGCATACTCTGGGAATCCTCCCTTATCTAGAGACAAACGACATCTCTGCCCAGTTTGAAACACTTTTCTAATATAAATCTACGTAATTAAAGTCATAGCCGCCCCTGTTCATGCTTTCAATATCCATATTTAAGAGCAAACAGTGGCTTTCCCCAAATGTTCAGAATAGCAGGTGGAATCAATAGGGAGAGTAAGCATGCAAATAGAACTATAACTGTATGAAAAGGTGAACCAGAGCTCATATATAATCTGGTAAATAACATGTCTAGGTGTTACCTGATGTTATTCTTAAGTTTTTGTTTTATTGTAAAGAAAACAGAATGCCTTAGATCTAATGGCATATGCATATAGCTTTGCACAACCAGTTTGATGGAGATGGTTGAGGCGTGTGTTAAAGTAGTTCTTGATTTACGATCACAAATGAGCCCAATATTTCTGTTGCTAAGAGAGGAAGTTATTAAGTGAGTTTTGCACCATTTTACAACCTTTCTTCCTACAGTGGTTAAGTGAACCACTGAAGTTGTTAAATTAGTAACACAGTTGTTCAATGAATTTGGCTTCCCCATTGATTATGCTTGTCAGAGGTCACAAAAGGTGATCAAATAGCCACAGGACCCTGTACTTGTCATAGCAATATCAATAGCATTTAGACTTGTGTACCTCTTCACAGTGCTTTACAGCCCCCTATAAGCAGTTTACAGAGTCAGTATATTTGCCCCAACAATCGGGGTCCTCATTTTACCGACTTCAGAAGGATAGAAGGCTGAGTCAACCTTGATCTGGAGAGATTTGAACTGCCAGATTGCAGGTAGCCGGCAGTCAGCAGAAGTAGCCTGCAGTACTGCATTCTAACCACTGCACCACCGTGGCTCTTTTAAATATGAGTTACCAAGTATCTGAATTTTGATTGTTTGACCATGGGGATGCTGCAACCATTGTAAGTGTGAAAAACAGTTATAAATCTCTTTTAAACTTTGAATGATCACTAAATCATGAACTGTTGCAAGTTGAAGACTACCTGTACTTGACTGGAAGTTCTTAATGTCACTAGCAAGCTTACGTTAAAACTAAAAAACTAAGCAGAATATCAAAATCAGTTTGTGTGAATTACAGAATTCTGCCTTTAATTTCAAATGCGTAATCTAAACGGGTCAGTTAACAATTCATTGGATATTTTGCATAAGATGTAATAATTATATCAATGATTAAATTTGACTGCTTTCACAACATGGACATGTTATTAAAGAATATTGATCTCAGGCCGTGATTGATCCAAAATTGCTCAGTTACCATGCTATATTTGAAGATCCCACAAGACTTTGGGATCAGATGTGGGCATTAGAGGAAAAAGGAAATTGGGGGGGGGGGGGATCTCTTTCATGTCTCATTGTTCAGGCCAATGACAATTTCACATTGAATATATAGACACAGAGTTGGCCTCCTCAGGGTGCCGTCGGCCAGGCAGTGTCGGCTGGTGACCCCCAGGGGGAGAGCCTTCCCTAATTAATTATAATTAAATGTCTACTTATCATCCATTAATATCCTCAGTTCTTACCTTTTATAAATATATTGACTCTGGAAATGTAATGTCTTCTAGTATTTATAGAGGATTTATTTGAACATTTGAATGTCTACTTATCATCCATTAATATCCTCAGTTCTTACCTTTTATAAATATATTGACTCTGGAAATGTAATGTCTTCTAGTATTTATAGAGGATTTATTTGAACAGGTATTCTTGGAAAACTAGCTTTTCTTCACCTTCAAGGTAAGCTTTGAAGATGTCATTATTAATTTTACCCATCAATGAAAGTACATTCACTGTATTCATTCTTCCTTTATTTTTGGAATAGCAAAAACAATTTACTCCTAGGAAGAGTGAAAAAATTCTTGATTCTATGGAAGTCATTTCCATATAGTGCCTCAGAGTGATTGAGAGCATCACGATTGCATGTTTTTTAAAGACTTGCCTCCTTTAATTTGCTATCAATTGCTACTAGAGTTCCTCAGAAAGAAAGCTATAAAGCTCCTATGGCATTTTGAACTCAGAAAAGCAATGAATAATTTCATGCAGATATTGCATATACATAAATGTATCTCTTATCTTTCTGACTAACCTTTAAAATAAGGGAAAGTACAGAAACAGAAAAGATGGTTGAACAAAAACTGCATGCAGATGCACTGATGAGTTTTTAAATATTTTGTGGCACAATTTTATTCTGTTAATAGTGCCTGCTTTAAGTCATTGTTCTTGGCTTGTATTAGAAAATATTCTACTTTGTGAATGCAAGCCTCTCACCCTTTGCTCTTATTTTGATCTTTTTATATTGGATTAAATATTGTGCAAATACAATAATTTATTGCAAGTTTAATGTTGATTTTAAAAAAAAATAAAGAAAATGCTTGCAGAAAGTTAATGAGATCTCTTAGGTACGTCTGCACTACATCATGAAAACAGTGTAAATACAAGTAACTCTGGCACTGCAATTCCAAAAGGGTATATGTATAATCCGCATAATTACATCCAAGCTCATGTCAAACACTATGAAATTGGTTTACTGTAATTTTATTAAAGATGATAGTTACAACAGTAAAAACTAATGCAAATTGAAAAAAGAGAGATAAATCAAAGAAACAAGGTGTAGAAAAGAGAAAGAAAAATACCAAGAAAAAATAAGAAGAAAAAGTAAAGAAGTATAGTAAAGAAAAAGGTAATAAACATAAAGAAGTGATTTCTCAATATTGTCACAGATATAAATTTTAGTAACTTAGCATCTTCTCTTCAACCTTTTTTCTATATCTCACCACATCTATAAATGAATCCCTAATACCTTATGATTTCAGCCCTGTGTCAGAGGTGGTATTCAGCAGGTTCTGACCAGTTCTGGAGAACCAGTAGCAGGAATTTTGAGTAGTTGGGAGAACTGGTAAATACCACCTCTGACTGGCTCCGCCCCCATCTATTCTCTCCCTCCCGAGTCCCAGGTGATCAGGAGGAAATGGGGATTTTGCAGTAACCTTCCCCTGGAGTGGGGAGGGAATGGAGATTTTACAGTATCCTTCCTCTGCCACACTCACCAAGCCACGCAACGTCCATAGATAAAAAAAATTGAATCCCACCACTGCCTGGTGTCCATTAATGATTACCAGACATAATAACACATCTATTTTAACCTTGGTCAATTAAACCAACTTTATATTTCTTTATTTTACTTATAACCATCTTTATTCTTTAGTCCATTCAAATAATGTCATAGAACTTAATGGGATTTTTATTTTTGGTTTGTCCTTTCTCATGAGATCCTTCAAAACTTTAACAAACTTCTTTTCTAAATCCAATACAGTGTAGGAAAATTATCCAGGTCACTGTCTTAGTTTATCATTTGTATATCCCTTTTATTTATTAAGACATCAGCTGGTTTCTTTTGTATGTCCCGTGTAACATCTTTTTCCATGTGATTCTTGTAGCCTGTCATTTGGAGGCTGTCACTTTCGATTCAGTTTCAACCTTGTCAGATAAAATTTGTTCTTCTCCTATAATACCTTTTAGATGTAATCTCTCGATAGAAGCAGATCACTTTGTTGGTACTACTAAAATTAACTTCTGAGTCAATTGTTCAAAAATATCCTGCAATATGTCTAATCTTAGAATGCTTTGGTTTATTCTGTAATTGTAAGTCAAGTTTCGGTATCCTTTTATTTTAATTACAATCCTTAGTTCCCTCTGTCTAATTTTTAAAATCTTATTTAAAAAACAAATTTTCTAATGCCTTGCCTTTCACCATTTGGCTATGCAGCAAAAGTAGAACAAGCAGATCTGGAATGCAGAACCTAGATGACAGCAAATAAACATGGAAATTTCTATTTCCTGCCATCCACTGGTGATTTAAACTTCTGTTTTGCCAGTTCTTATAATTGTATGCAAAAGTGAAATTAATTGCGCAAGGTGGATACGGATGTATTTTTTCCCCTGATTTTCTTTCTATGCACCACAGTTTAAAGATACAATGTGCAATCTGTCCTCTAAGTCTTAAAAGGTAGTAATAATAGAGCGATCAGATGTGGTGTTTTTAGTTTTTTCTCTATAGAAGACTTTTTATGATTCTCCTCCTTTTTTAGCATGTTATTTTATGTCCCTTCTGAATTATATCCCTGAGAATTGATTTTACATTAAAGTGAATGTAGAACTTTCAGTTTCAAAAGCTGTTTCATATGTGACAGTTTTGTCTAGTGTTATAGCCTCACCTTTCTAGTAATCATTATTAATTTCTCAATTGTTACACAAGCTAATTGTGTCATAAAAGAAAAAAAATGTTATAGTTGTACTTGTTAGAATGGTTAAGTATAAAAGTGGGCATAAACTGGTTTCATATTTTAGTCCAGATTTTATATGTTGTGTTACTTACCTTTATTATGGTTTAAATGGCATTATTATACATTTACTTTGTATAATGTATACCTTACCATATTATATATAATACATTTACCATGTTCTATTTTTATTTAACCAATAAAATTGATTGATTAAAATAAAAATTGATTTATTTAACCAGTAGTGGCAGACACATTTGCTTCTGTGCACCAACAATAAGTAAGTAAATCTGGAATCCATCATTGATTATTTAACATTTTGTGTTAAATTGCACAAAACATTTTCTCTATATGTCACTTCTCCAATTATATGTCCAAAAAGGTTCCAAAGCAGTAATCCACAGCATACATACCGAACAGACAATATTTGTCCTTCTACTTGAATATGATTTCTCTTGTTATCACAGAAAATGAAGCCATTTGAATTAGAACTGTGTAATCAACAAAACTCGATTTTGTTTGCAATTTTTCCAGGAAATGTTGACTTTTCTGATTATGCCAATAATGGATTCTCTATAAAAGTTATTATGAAGGCATATCTTTAGCATTAAAGGACACTCAGTCTGAAGAAGTATGTCTTCAGAACTAACGGACAGTTTATTCAAAGATTTTTTTGAGACACCCTATAATTCTCAAACTGATATCAGGAAAAAACAACAACCTGAGAATCACTGAATTCACAAGGAATTGTTGCAAAAGCCCTCTAGGAATGGATGGGATTTTGAAAGTGGCTGCTAGACACAGAATGAATGGAGAATGTAGTATGTGAGAAACACCTTGAGAAATGGGGCAACGGAAACACAAATGTGCAGGATTGATGTCAGCCTTTCCAGGTAGATTAGGCAGGAAACACAACCAGATGAGTGTCTATGGAGATTCTCGGGTCATTGTTGTCCCAAAAGTGCTTTTTCAACATTCTTGTTTTTTGATAGGTTAACTTTTGGGACAACTAGATGAACTAATTCCACTTTATTATAAGGCTACGTTAACAGAATTTTCTAAGTCTGAAAGTACAAATCTCCCACTGCTTCCTTTAATAGCCTCTGAAGTTAGGCGGGCAGGTCCCTTCTGAGCCTTTTTTATCTGACCATTCCCTAGACTATATCTGTTCACCCTTTTGCTGCCTCTTCACCCTATTTCCCTCCTCCTCATATAGGGCCACACGGCTAGTCAGGAAACACTATTAGTGCTAGTATCCTGTCCATCTTATAGTCACCACACTGCCTGCCATATAAATCCAATCCAAAGTGCTGGCTCTCACCTAGAGGTAAACATAATATCTACATTTTGAGTTCAAGAAGAAGAAGAGGAGGGGGAGGAGAAAGAAGGAGAAGGAGAAGAAGAATTTAAAAGTAGTCTTACATAATTTTTGAATAAAGTGGCCCAGTGGGGCCATATAAGATGTTGCAGTTCACTTTCCAGTGATACTTTTGAAGCACAAGGCTCAATGAATCAATCTTTGCCATCTTTATGTAAAACAATTTATCAAGGTTGGTTGGTTTTGATGTTTTTGTTTCAGGTATAGAAATGCCCAAATATTTTGATTTGTTGGTGAAGGAAATAATGCCCTTTTTGGCCATTTATGTTGGTCACTTTTTCTTCATTCATTAGCCTTAGAGTTGTCATCAGACATTCTGACCATTGTCCACTCACTCCATATTAAGTATATTTGAGAGGTGTAAATTAGATGAGATGATAATGAAGATTTCAAACTAATGTGTATGGGAATTTGACTTTTCTCCCCTCCAGAACTGTGATCTACCCCAGCAAAGCATTGTTCATGTTATTCAGAATCGGCAGAAGAGAGAGAACGAAAACTCCAGGATCCTCCTCTCAAGTGATGGAAGAGAACCCACAAGTCTCACTCGCGTGGATCTTAGTACGAACCTTTTACCTTCTGACTCATTGGGACTAGCTGTGATTTTGGACAACAGAATTCCTACGTCAGGTAAGTTATTAAAGATCAGTTGAACAACATGAATTTACCCATTCAAAATAGACATGTTTACATTTTTCTTTCTTTCTTGTAAAGCATTCTGTGTAGCTGCAAATTCATGGCATACATGTCCATGATGGGAAAATGGTGACACATGCCTGATGACATCATCATGCAAATGCCATGCAATGTATTTGCAGCAGAGGCTGAAATGCAAATATGCAACATTTGTTAGCTGACAACATTGTATCTGTCATCATTTTGACATTATTGAGACTTGGTCCTGCTATTGCTGAAATATGATCTTTTCTGGAAAGTTATCAAAATTTAGACACAGTATTTTCAAAATTCCTTTAGCCTAGTTATTTTTCTTTTTAACCAACGCATTCTGTGATGGTTCCACGTTTACCTGAATTATCTGTTAGAATTGTATAATACCCCAAATCCATTTGGGAGTCAGTAGTCCAAAATAGTCTTATACATACATATTTAATTTTCTTCATTTAATTCTTGTTGTCAACCAAGAAACAAACTATTTTCTCTAATTTCATTTTAATATTTAATATATATTTTTTAGAAAATTAGCAGAGATATAGCCATTCAGTTTTAGTAGAAGATATTCTTTATCTCTTGTTAAATTCTAAAGTCCTCTAAATTCTGAAAGTAGAAGAAAATATTTTAGACACAGCAAAAGAAGTTTAGCTGAATCTTCTTGATAGCTACACAGGTGATATTTGGGAAACACTGGTATCTGGAAAATGTATGGATGATTTCATTGATTTATTTGAGATGCCCTTAAAAAGCAAAGTTTTAGAAATTAGGACTTAAGAAGGTCTCGAATTATATCACTCGACCAAGAAGAAGAACAGTGTTATTTAAAGCAATATCTATACTGAAATTCTTTTGAGTGTCCAAATAGCACCGATCTGTATTTGCAGCCTCATTGCAGTATTGCATATAGGTCTTAGTGAGCAACTTGTTCAAACAAGAGCTGCATGTAATGTTTGGCTGCTATTTCCAAATTGAGTTGCTCAATTTATATATCAGGGGAAGAACATAATTGAAAATATTAGATATAAACATTAGAAGAAATGAACATGAACAAATACTTCCACACCTATTTTAACTCTCATCCAGCTGGTTATTTATGATTCTAAATATAATATTAAATGTATCTATTTAGTAGGAGTTCTTAGTCATATCATAACTGCAGATATGTACTCATTTCTTAACATGAATAAGTTATTCGTCTGATGATTTAAAAAAAAATTACACATAGCCTCTAATAGGAACTTCAAATTGGAACTGAGTACAGCTGAGTCCTTTCAGCTAGATAGAGAGCACTCTTGACAGTACCTTCCTAGAATTACAAGAAGAAAGATTCTTACAAAATTAAATTTGTTTCGTTATTGCGCATCTACCAAAAAAAATGTTCTGACTCCTTTTGCCTAAGGCAAAGAAGCAACCCAAATTACTGTATTGCTTGTCACATGTCCAAATTTACACTGTCAAATTACTTTCAGGTCAAGAAACAATATGATGCTCATCTCCTCTTACTGCTTTTAATATTGCATTGATCGGAATATTCAAGACCTGAAATAATCTGTAGGTTTTATTTTGGTGGGGGAAGGAGGAAGTAGATTTTTTTTTCTTGAGAACCCCATCAAAATGGGAGCACTGACCCATCTAAAGGGCCTCTGGTAAAGCATGCACTTCTGTTGTGAAAGATGCAGTGGGAGCAGCTGTAAATGCTCAAGAAATGAATCATGTATACCAACAGACACTTGCTGCTGTGTGTGACTGTTTTCATCTTCCTTCATTAAAAACAGGATGCCTAGAAATGTATCCTCTTATATCAAAATAAATCCTTAAGTTCAGTACAGAGAGAGTTATTTTTTAGAACAAACATTTCAAATGAAGAACTTGCTTGTTTGTACTAATCTTTCATGGATTAAGCAACATTTGATGGATTAAAAGAACATGCTAGAATGCAATTAAATCAGCATTCATCCAAGCTCATTGGTCTGAAATAATCATTTCAGGAAGTGGGTGAATTTTCTTCAGTACTCATATTACATAGGGTCGTTTTTTGAAGTTTTATCAAGCTGTAGGTGTAGTGATAAGCATTTTTTCATAAATCACATGTTGTTTTTCTCCAAGATAGTGGCCACAAGAAATAGAAATATAGTATGTGCATTTTTTCCTTTACATTAATATGATACAGGTTGATAAATTGCAGGTTTTTTTCCATCAGCGAAAGATCATTTGATCTCTGAATAAAAAGATTAATTTGTTCAATACAGAACAGATTAAATTTACTGCCTGTAAGTATAAGAACATAATCTTTGGAGATTTTTTTTTGTTTCTTCATCAAGAAAAAAATAGAAGATTCCCTTTCAGCTAATAAAATAACATTAAAGAATTGAGAAGAATAAAGCCTAGTCAAGTTGACCATGGCAAAGAGAGAGGATATGACGCATATGACTGTGTGTTTGTGTGTGTGCGTGCGTGCGCGCACGCGGGGGAAGAGAGAGAGACAAAGATAGACACACAGAGAGAGAGACAGAGGTTTGAGGTGAAGGATTAAGGCTGTCCATTCTAGGTAGAAATAATCATCTCATGCTCAGAATTTATCGGTTTCAAATGTTCTTCATTCATCAATGGTACTTTGTGCTCTTCAAAACAAGGGGACACATGGAGAGGCAGATGCTTTTACATAGTTCTTTCAAAAGCTGAAGCTATCTAATTTCTGCTCCATACAGAGCCATTTTGGTTCAATGGTTGTCACCAGGTTGGAAATTGGAAAACTCTGAGTTCTAGTCCCACATTAGGCATAAAACCATTTGGGGAACCTTAATTCAGTCACTCTTTCATAACCCTAAGAAGAAGGCAAGGTCACTTCTGAAATGTTGTCAAGAAAATTGCAGTGACTGGTCCTGTGACTTGATTGTCAGGAGTCAAGATTGCCTTGAAGAAGGCATAAAAAAAACCTGTCCTATATTCTGATTGATTTACCTTTAAATTTGATATTTAAATTAAAATATACACATTCATTTTCATACAGTTTAAAATCTGTGCCTTTGTCTCCTAATTTAAAATTTATATATTGTTTTTCGTGAGGATATCTGTTATATGCTGTTTTTTGAGAACCTTAATGCATTAATAGAAACAGATTGTTATTTTTAAACATGTCATGTATATGGCATCTTGCATGGCACTTGATTTAAAATGGCTCTATTAATACTATTCCAATTCTATTTTTAACAAAGCAACTATAATAAGCATTATCTGTGGTACTTTAACTTAGCAATTGTTCCACAGTGTAGAAATTGTTGTATTATATAAAAATGCATTTAAATAGATTCTGATTTCTTCCCGTGGCAGTGAAAGATGTACAAGATTTGTCTTTTTTAGCGAAAAGTTGAAATGCTACATTTAGAAGCCATATTTCCTTTCAACTCTTAGGGGCAAACTATTTTCCATTCCAAGGCATAATATTTTATTATTCTTTAAATGTGCATATCTGGGCAATGTTCCACACACACACACACACACACACACACACACACACACACACAAATCTTAAATTTTGTGTAGTGGGAAATGATATATTATAAAGTAAACCACATTTTAATGAATTAGCTTCTATTATTAACAAGAGACAAGTGAAAATAGGAGATATGGCTATATCTATAGGTATGTCTACAAAAAGTATTTTTCTATAATTGTGTAAAGTAGCCATGTTTATGTCACTCTTTATTAAAACTTAGTACTTTTGCTCTCCTCTCTGACATACTTCTAAATCTCATAATTTGTGTTCCCTGCTGACCTTCTAGAAAAACCAGAAAGTGCTTTTGTAAGACATTAGCATAATGGAATCTCTTTAAAATAAAATGATAAATTGAGACTATTTCAGCAAATGGAATGCAGATTTTGTAATTTATTGCCGCCCATACTAGTGCCGGGAACCTCATAATTACAAGAGCCCCATTTCCCATTTCATTCAGTTTTTATATGCTTGCCAAAGAGATCAATGTACTTTTGAATCAAGCCTGAAATTCTTCGGGAGATTCTTGACTAAATTGCCAGTGATTAAAATCTCTCATAATTTGACAAGATTTAATTTGCATCTCATTTCTTAACTGGGATTGTTTGTGGTGGAAAGGTAATAGAAGACCACTACAATCATATATATTTTTGTTTATGTGGAAGAATAAATTTGCTAGCCTTTTGCATTTTCATCCTCCTATATAACAATGCAGGTAGTCCTTATTTATAACCATTCATTTGAAAAAAGTGACGTATGATCATTTTTCACATTTCGACTATTACCTAGCAACTGGCGGGTATTTATTATAGTTGCAGTGTCATGTAATTATCATTTGTGACCCTCTGACAAGCAAAGTAAGTGGCGAAGCCAGATTCACTTAACAACCATGTTATTCACTGAAGAACTTGGTGATTCACTTGCTTAGCAACAGAAATTTTGGGCTGAATTGTGGCCGTAGGTCGAGGCCTACCTGTAATGGAAGGTGCAATTAATGACAAATCCAATTTCAAACTGGCAAGCAGCAGTCTGGAATATTTTGCATGGTGCTTTCATTTAAGAATGGAAGCAGTTCTAATTGGTAATTCTGCTTGATAATGAGCCACTTAAACTGCCTTGGATGCTTTCAGTGTTTTATGAGTGTTTCACAGACCAGGATGGTTTCTGCCTGAGTCAAAAGGTAGACAAGGAATTGTCTTAAATTACAGCAGCATACAAGTGGGAAGATTTCATTAAAATGTATCTGACCTAGAATCAGGAATGCCCCAAATTCACAAAAATGCAGGAGTCTGGGCATGGGAAGTTGGGAGGGGAGAAGGTTAGGAGGGGAAGTGACAATAAAAGCATTATGATGTCAGGATATAATTGATAAGGCTCTAATTAGTTATGGAACTGGTATCATAAAGTACATAATTTGTATGATGATGCATATGTTGTGATTTTGGCCTTGTGGATGATTACAGATGCCTATGAGTTGGTGTATCAACAGCTAAAGGAACAGTCTAAGATTGTATGCAATCTATCTATCCATCCATCCATCCATCCATCCATCCATCCATCCATCCATCTATCTATCTATCTATCCAAAACCAGTTTTTAAAGAATGTCAGCTTAGAATGGCCTGCCACAGAAGAAGAACAATATGGTTTATATTATCTAAAAAATGGGAAATTGTTTTAATTTCAAATTCCCTACCACTCTCTCAACAAACTTTTCCCTTTACTAGAAGTTGCAGACTGGGTGAAAATTATCGAATACCCACTTTCAAAAGGGCTTTGATCACTTTGCAAAATCAGCCAATCAAAGAAGCCAGGACAGGAATAGGTTAGGACTGTGTAATTTTAGCTATGTGAATTTCATTCTTTTCTAAAATATAATATGGCTATTTTCCCCTAACTAGTTTCAGATTAAAGGAAAAAGAAACATTGCACTTTAGTTTCAAAGGAATAAACCTGCTGTTCTTTCTGATAAAACAGCAGGAATTTTAAATTTTCGTAACAAGCAAGAAGAATGAACCAAAAATGCCCTATTCCCAATATTTCTTTCTGGTAATAACATTCTACAGTATAACGTTTCCTTTTGGTCTCTCATAGAAGGGTTTTGCATTACAATAGAGAAGAAGTTGGGAAACTGCAGCCTGTGGACCAATCTGGCCCACCATCTACATGGGCTGTGAAGTAAGAATATCTGGACAGGTGACCAGCAGCAGATCACCAAACCTGAAATTCATCCTAGCTTCCAGGGTGAAGGGTGGCGCTAGGGGAGGTACATCTTGGGGGGGGGGGAATTTATCAGCAGCCTCTTTGTTGGTAGACCAGCATCAACCTTGGCCAGCAGGCCTGTTAGCCATGCCCATGGAAAGCTGGGATTCGGCCCTTTACAGAAAAAGTTTGCTGACTCTTTCCGTAGACCATTGTCTATGAGAAGTTGTCATCCATCTTTTCTTTCCTTTCTGAACCAGACCACAGGTGCCGTGGATTTGAGGTTGATTTTTCAGCATTCACAGAATCACACAAACATTGATGACTTTTGAGAGTGGTGTATCAACTGACTTAAACATGCATGTGTTCCAATGGTGGGTTTCTACCGGTTTTACTATCAATGCATGTGCACTCTCTCACGCGCGCAACGTTTCTGCGCATGCACAGAAGCGTCCGGGTGGGCGGGCAGAGCCTCCTGCCGCTGCCATTACCGGTTCAGCCAAACTGGAAGCAACCCACCTCTGATGTGTTCCCAGCACAAATATGATTCTGACTGTGGTAAAAGAAGTTCTTTGCTGTCAGTCCTGGTTAATAAAATTAATAACAGAAAATTATCACCGCTATTGCCTAGGCACACAATCAAATAATCAATAGGATTTGTAGAATTAAACTCATAAATCTAGGATTTGGACTAATAATAGATCCTGCTTTTGAAGTTACATAATATGTAGACTATTTCTAAGTCATATGCTATTTCTACATCATCATTTTGTACACAATTCTAACCAATTGGTGGACATCTTTCTATTTCTTCTAAATAACCTTGAAAGACCCCCCAAACCAATTGCTTATTTTCCTTATTAGTGCTGTGGTGTGAATCTATCTTTCAATGCCTGTGATACATCATAGATACATTGATGCGCAGATGTCCTTTATGACAGCTGTTATGAATATTTAACACCGTTACAATTTATTAAGGGTTTATAATACCATTCATAACATACTTACTAATTTATAAGCATGTCTATGGTTTTTATGTTCCATCAAGTATTTATCACTGACCCTTATGAGGAAGTGTTACAGATTTTTGTGAATAATTTATATGTTAATATAAAATTTAATGCTCCAGATTTCTGTGGAGGCTGCATTAGACTTCATGGCATTCATTTTGTTTCCCACATGACTTATTTAGTGCAACGATTCTTCAAAGCTCTTTGATAGTGGTTTTGAAACCCTTTCCTTCCCCGCCCCCAAATAATTTGTTATGTGGTTCGCCATAATCTAATTCCACTGGGAGTCTTTTTTCTTTCAAAACAAAAAACCCTGCAGAATATTTACACAATGTTAATTAGTGGTATCCTCAAAACAGCATTAGACTAAATAAGTTTAAGGTTCTCCTCAAACAGTATGAGCCTCAATCTTTTCTTCCTTAGTCTACGGCAGGAGTGTTCATCCTTGGCAACTTTCAAACATATGGATCTCAGTTCCCAGAATTCCCCAGCCAGCCGTAGGAGTTGAAGATCAAAAGGTTGGACACCCTTGGTCTATGGTATTAATATCATGACCTTCATCCCAGTGCTGTTACTGAGTATCCTTATTATTATGTGCTTCTTGTGACCAATTGATTGAAATATTTAATAACATTTATGGCAACCTTCCCCAGATTTATGTTTGATGACAATTCCCAGTCCAATCTTCCTGGTTATGAAGACAGCATGAAACCTAGTTAGAATGTTATTGAAGACCAAAGCTAGATTATTAAGTCATTTGTTGACTATGCTTAAGGAGAAAACATATGCAAAGTTATAAACATAAATATCCTCCTCCCCTCCGTGGATAGATTCACTTTTTGCCACTCAGGATTCAAAAAGAGAGATGTAACAACATTGCCTTAAATGATGGTCTTTGCTTCTGCTTGGGGTGGTAGTGGGATGGGAAGGAATTTTACTGTATAGTGCAATATTAATGCAATATCAGGTTTTCAATTCAATTGTATGGAATGTGAAGGGTATGTTTGTGTTTTATTTTTATAATTATAATGTACACTGAAGATGGCATTTAATTTCGTTGTACGAGATGCAATGACAATGAAGTAAACTAAACTAAATCCGTATTTCTTGACAAAAATCCAGTCATAAGTCAATGACTACCTCTAGGTTTCTTAATAAAATATAGGAGGAGTTTCCTTTTTCCTTCTCCAGTGCAGTATGAATTATCATAGAATAACAGAGTTGGAAGGGATCTTGGCGGTCTTCTAGTCCAACCCCCTGCTTAGGCAGGAAACCCTACACCACCTCAGACAAATGGTTATCCAACATCTTCTTAAAAACGTCCAGTATTGGAGCGTTCACAACTTCTTGATGCCCTTGCCATTGTTATTAAAGTGATCATCTGCCTCCAATTTCTTCCTATATTGCTACTGCCTATTATAGGCTCCTGCCTGCTTTAGCAGTACAGCTGGTATGACTTTCACCCATTGGGTGATTCTCATAGGATTATACACTCTTGGCATAGATTCCTAGTGTTCTTCAGTCTTCTTCAGTTTTCCATTCTAGGATCACCTCTGGCCACAATAAACCAGCACTGCATTATCCTACATATAAATACAGGTAATTGTTGACTTACAACCATTCATTTAATGATTATTCGAAGTTACAACAGCATTGGAAAAGGTAACTATGACCCTTTTTCACACTTATGACCCAGAGGTCATGTGATCAAAATTCAGTTGCTTGGTAACTGGCGTGTATTTATGGTATATGATAGTTGTAGTGTCCTGAGGTCATGTGATCACCTTTTGCAACCTACTGATTAGCAAAGTCAATGGGGAAGCCATATCCACTTAACAACCATGTTACTAACTTAACAACTGCAGTTATTCATTTTACAACTATGGCAATAATGGTCTTAAAATGGGGAAAAAATCACTTAACAACGGCTTGACAATGGAAATTTGGGCTCAGTTGTGGTCATACATCAAGGAAATGTGGGACAAGTCCAAAATATAAAAAATATTGCCAGGATTGTCTTGCATAGTTATGTTTGTTCTTTTTTGAGTTACTAAAGATAGTGCAGGATATGGAACAACAACATTTTTGTCAGGTGTATTCATTTAGGGTCCTGATAAAGTTGTTATATTCATTATTGAGCCTTCCTCTTCCCACAGTCTGGATTTTGTATAGGAATACACAGTTATATTTAAATTGAAGGCACAATGGAACACACTACCTATTATTATTATTATTATTATTATTATTATTATTATTATTATTATTATTATTATTATTATTATTATTATTATTATTATTATTATTATTATTATTATTTATTGAATTTATAGACCGCCCCCTCTCCCCGAAGGGACTCGGGGCGGTGTACAGACAGAACTAAAAAACCGTATACACTACCTGGACACCAACACGGCAAAGAGAACTGTGGGAACAAAGTGTTAAAGTTGTACTCTCTTGCTAGCATTTGGCTTGGGAACATGCAATATCTAGACACCTGTTAGGAAGAAAAAGTGAAAAACAAGACTTTGTACTAAGCCTAACTGATTAATCGTTTATCCTCATAAAAAGAAGATTGTTTCAGTGGTGAGGAAAGAAGTACCAAGTTCCAAACTACTCGTTCTTATATAACAGTCCTATGCCTTAAATATGGTGTTGGGCAAATATAAACAATGAAGTAGAACATGGGAATGGAACTAAAATCTTGGATAGAAGTGTTCATTCTTCGTGAAAATTGTTGTCCCTTGGATTGTTAAGAGGAAAACTTAGTAAAAAGTGCTGAAAATTACATTGACTAAAATGGTGCCTAGAGTTTCTAGAACTTATAGGCCTTGACCTTGGGCCGTGACCCAGTTGCCCTTAAAGCATCCTCAAAAGACCTGGTTTTGCCCAGAAGCACCGTGATTAATTGTGTCTATTCCTCACCTTTACCCCCAATGTCTTGATGAATCTTATTCATTGCTCCAAAGTCAATAACAAAAATAAACAAAAACAATGTAGGAAACACGTAGAACATTAGAACCTTACATTATTTTTATATTTGATTTTTGCATTTTACATTTATATATTTTATATTATTTTTAATTAATTGCTGTTTTTGCCTCTTCCCAAACCCCCAAAAGTGAACATATGAACGGAATGTAACTTTAATTGTACTTATGAGGAAATTTCTACATGATAAGAATTTTGAGACTATACATGATGATGTCTACATAAGAAGGAAATAGGGTGAATTGTGTCTGTGTGGTATAGATCAGAAAAATGCATGAACTCATTCAACACTAAGGCTAATATAATAATAATAATGCTAATAGAGAGGGGTATGAAAAAAGGAAGCATGCTTAATGTGTCATTCTGTTCATATGCCATTCTTCATGCATGTGGCTTTATTCTATCTGTTATAATGTATAAGACTCAAGGTCAAGATGTGTCTGTGGTATACAGGTAACTGCATTGAGCTGGTATACTATATAGCACTTCTGCAATGTGAATGGAAGAAGATTAATAATGCATAATGTTTTACTTTATATATGACTTTTCTAATTCTACATAAAGAGATTCGTATGATATATTAATACAAATACTTGTATATTCATGTCAACACTAATGTTGGTTGCTAGAATATTGAATGCCTATAGAATGTTTTTTTTAATATATACATTTTTTAATTTTTATTTTCAAAACAAACACAACACAAGAATCCTCCTTCTTTACATACTGTAGAAAGTGTATCAGTTGGTTACAAAAGACTTTCGTGCATCTCTTCCACAGTCATCAACCATAATTCATATTAACTCAAGTATTTTAACTCAGATATATTTATACATATTACCATCATCATACCTCCATTTTCATTTGACTATAATTGTTTAAAAGTCCTTCATCATAAAATAACAAGATTTAATACATAACCACATACTGGCATTTCGTTTACTATTTCTAATATCCTCCAATAACACTGAATCCTTATGGCCTATTCTGGCTAAACATCCATAATATTTAGTAACAAAAATTTCTAATCCTCTTTTCCAAATCACTGTTTACAATTTACATCCAGTTTCCTTATGTTGTACCCATACCTGTATATATGTTGTTATCATTATCCCTCATTTATTTGACTGTATCCTTTATCATAACATTTCCCCCCCTAATAACCAAAACTTAACTAAATTTAACTTAGTTCTTTTTTATTAACCTTTATATATAACCAAAAAATTTATAATCTTCCTTTCATAGGTACCATTCAATACTCATACCCAATTATTACTTATCATAGCAATACATATGTATACATTATTATCATTATCAATTATTTATTTAACTATATCTATTGTCACTAAATTTCACCAAGTTTAACTAGTTTTAGATTATACCTTTTCATCTATCAACCTGTATCTTTCCAGTAGCAAAACAATCTCATTTCTTCTGCCATTTGTGGTATCAGTCCTCTAATCATCTCCTTAATCAAATTTGTATGGACTCCTCTTTGCAACTCATTGCTTATTAAGTCTCTCATGTAATTTCAATGCCCTTCTTCTGTTTCCTTGATCAGCTTATCTTTAATTGTCAGTGGTGTTATCAATGATGTTGCTAATAAAATTTCTCTCTTTAAATCCATACATTCTTTTGTTTTTTCTTCTTCTGTATCTTGCCATCTGGGGTAGAGTTCACCTCCATTTAATTTCTCTTTCCATGTTCTACTCTTTCCATTTCCAGACACAAACCAATCACCATAGATATCAGCAGATTTGATTTTTTGTGGTTATATTTTTCTTTGGTTTTTAGGACTCTAACCTCCACTTTTTCCACTTGATAAACATCTCCAACTTCTTCATCACATTTTAGTGTTAGATGCTCTAGATTTTCTAACTTCTTCTCCGTCCTCTCAAATGTGTTTGATAATTTCTGAATTTATAACAATATCTTTTGCAAACTTAAAGTTTCTTTCTGCTGTTGAAATTGTGCCATTATCTCCAGCTGACAAACACTGCTGCTCTGACTTGGAAGGTTTTTACAAGATGAAGCATAAATTCACAATGAGGTCTTATTTTCACTTTTCTCTGGTTATAGTTTACTTCAAGTATAGATATACTTCAAAGGAACATCTGTATGCTTTTCTTCTTATCACTTTCTATAAACAAAGAGTGAGACCTTGAAGTGCCAAGCCAGAATAATCGATGAGGAAAGTAAAAGTGTTTTGTTTCCAATACACAAACCTCCAGCCTCCAAGTATCAGTGTTGTCTTTCCATCTGTTGTTACAATTTTCTTTGTTTCCTTTTGTATCTTTTTTATATTCCAAGTTTTAAAAAGGTCAAATTCTTGAATTAAATAGAGAAGAAAAGGGGAAAAACGCATGCAGTAATGAAGAAGGAGAATTTTAGTCCATAGGTTACAAATAATAATAATAATAAAAAGATAGAAGAAGAAAACTTAATCCATTCATTTTAAAGGGCTTGCATAAATTCCATCCATGAAAATAGCATTTAAAAAGTAAGATAACACACTGTCCAAAACCATTCAAAGCTTAATTCCGCCTGTTAATTTCTTCTGTTCTCAAATTTAAATTAACTTTAAGTTTTTTGTAGGCAGTCTCATTTTAAAACGGTAAAAATTCCTCACCAGCTAAAAACACTTTCTCTTTCTGTATCCTTCCATTTCGGAGCCGCCCCAACTTCATCAGCCTAGTGGCTGTGCTTTTGTCACCAGAACTTTTCCTGGATCGATCAGGGACTTTGCGATGTCCCTGAGATCAGCAGGACATATTCTTCCCGTTCACCATCTCTACGGGATGGTTTAGGTCCATTTGTACCACCCAGCAGCAAAAGTGTCGGCGGTGATCTCAGAGCATTGAGATCGCACATTGTCTCGTCGCGATGTTGGCTCCTCCTCTCAATGCCTATAGAATGTTGATGGTTGTAAGTTGGCTTCCAAAGAAGATAACAAGTCATATTATTCTGGCATAATATAAAAAAAAATATTTATTCTCCATAGTGATAGGGAGGAGCAGCCAGGATTGGGTATTGCTGTCATCTTCTGCCTGGAGACTGAGCCATTGATATTTTTGGTAACTCCCCTCTACTGGGACCCCTCAATTTTTGGCTCAGGTGTCTGGCTGTCAAGATGCATGATTTGGTTCTCTGTGACCTAGTTTCTTCCATAGGTATTTTTAAATTTAATTTTTTATTTTTTATTTTATTTTTTTGAATTTTTCATTGAATTTTTCTTTTAATGATGGCTAACCAAGTATTGTTTGTCATCCTGTCATCTCTTCGCCATGGTTCCTGCCTTTTTAGCAGAGCGGCGGTGTGGGCTAGTTTTAAACGGCTTTTTTTTCTTTTAGCCGAAGCCCCGTTCTCTCCGCCGCTGGAACTCAAAGCATCATTTTTTTTACTATGCCTTTATCTCAGCATTTTTGTATTAGAAATCAGTTTCATTAAATAAACTTTAAACATATACCAGCAAGTATTTGACATGCATGGTATATGGTTATCAGTTTATTCGTCACTAGATCCATTGGTTACCCAACTTCCAAAAGTGCATTTTATTTTGCTGTAGTCTAAACACAGATTCTGTATTTTTCTGTCTCGTACTACTAGGAGTAAAATGCAAATAGTTATGCAAAGTTCCATGAAAGATCATAAGTACAATATAGGAATGCAATAAGATTGCAAATAAATAGATTGGGAAATCACTTATCACTTCTCATTATTTTTATTAATATTAGTCTGAGAAGTTGTAAAAATAAGACATTGATATAGTAAAATGTATACAGCAATGCCAATTTCTTTTTAAAAATTGAATGTTATCTTACCAGCTCTGATTACCTGGGATTAATGAAAGATGAACAATTAGAAACCAGAATATTGAAACCATATCAACTGCTTAAGAGAAGTATGATATACTTTTTAGATAGGCAAGTTATTTAGTGTTAATAAATACGGAATACTGAATGGAGGATTTCAGATATTTTTCTAATAGTAAATCTGATTGTGAAAATGCCCATCGAATACTTTTCAGGGGAAATAATATTAAAACCTTTTCTTAATTCCAGTTTATTTCAAACACTTTTGGGCACAGCTAATACCTTTATATTGCTTAATGTCTGCGGAGATTCTCAGTCATCTAGGTCCTGGTTGTCCCAAAAGTGTTTTTTCAAAAGGCAACTGGATTTTATTTTGGGTTTGGCTAGTGTAGACAAAAGAAGGACTAGGGGGGACATGACAGCAGCATTCCAGTATTTGAAATGCTTCCACAAAGAGGAGGGGTTTTTTCCAAAGCACCAGAGGGCAGGACAAGAAACAATGGATTGAAACTAATCAAGGAGAGAAGCAAGCTGGAATTAAGGAGAAACTTCCTAACAGTGAGGACAAATAACCAGTGGAACAGCTTGCCTTCAGAGGTTTTGGGTGATTCATCACTGGGGTTTTTAAAGAACAAACTGGACAGCTATTTGTCTTAAATAGTACAGGGTTTCCTGCTTGAGCAGGGGGCTGGACTTGAGGACCTTCAAGGTGCCTTCTCACCTCCAGCACTTCACTGCAACTTCTGATTGATTATTTCCTTCCGGAATCCATTCGGCGAAGGCGCAGGCAGCCGACAGCTACGCCATGCACCCCCCTTCGCTCTCCGGCTCCTGGGGCGAGACTGGAAACCCCCCGATGGCTGCCGCCGCTTCTGGGGGCTCCAGCAAGCCGCCCTATGGCAGGTTGTCCCTCCAAGACCCCCTGTGCTCCCTAAAGGACCCCTCCAGAGAGACGAGCAGCGGACGGCAACGTTGGTCGCCTCCGGGAACCGGAAGTGATCTCTCCTTGAAGATGTTTTAACTTCTCATCCAAAAAGCTTTTTCAGCTCTTCTCAGGTTTATATTTCTTGATATCTCTCACAAAATATAGTATTTAATGTTTCATTGTATTGGAGATTCCCTAATATTGCAATCTTATTTTGTTTTGCTGTACTATAGACTTAACATTTTTTAGGCTGAAGGCCTAATTGATATTCAAAACTTGAATGTTCTCATGTTTTTCTTTAAATGATAGGCTTCATGATTTCTACCAGTTTGAAATCTGGTATATCATAGGGAAAGTGACTATTTGAAGATCATAATTTCAGGTTAGACTGATCAAGTTCCCTGCATGTAGTTTAAACACTACTAAGCAATTTCCCAAATACATTTTCTAAGCAGATTTTGAAAAATGTTGTGTAAAAAAATAATACAAAATGTCCTCAGATGGTGTTTCCTCACTTTCTCCTTCTGCTTCTTTGGACAAGTGCCAATGGATGTAATTCTTGTCAGATCCCTGGATTAACAAAAAAAAGCCAGTGAAATATAACAGTTTCTGGTATTGTGTATGAGATTGTGTATTTACAAATTCACTTTCTTTTGTTTCAAACTGTTCAAAAACATTGCTGTCTACAAAATCGTTTGGGTCAAATTCAAAATTTGTCAGCAAAGGCTGTGGGAGGAATGTAAGCAGTTGGAAGTAATTTGGATCAGCAATTGGATTTGAAAAAAGACATTAATCATAAGTGTTAGAAATCAGCTGTTAATTTCAGGCTGGAGAAACATAATCACAAACACATTCAAAGGGTATTTTTCATAAGATGCCAATATTAAATCACATATACTTTTTTTCCAGAAATGCGTATGGTGTGTTTTGGATATACGACATGGCAAATGGCATTCTTGAATATGTCCAATTACCAAAACGATGTCAAACTCTCTACTCAGCCCCGGACCACTTACCACATGTCCTTATATAACCAGAGTGCCCCTGTTCCTCCTTCCTCATGTTTCCACACTCTCTCACATGTCCCCACGTACATTGCCATCCATTCCATCTCTGAGGTGCAGTGTTGTTTTTCTTATTTGCAGTGGTTTTACCACATGCAGCCCAGGCTCAGGTCAACACAATATTCAATTGTAGTAGGGAGGAAAGAACATGGGCACTTGGACAAGCCACAGTCTGTGCAAGATTGGTAGCAAGAAAGGCAGAGAAAACCTGGAAACAACTCCTGACCAACTTCACTAACCCCTAAGTGCTGCTTAAACAATTTAAACCGTAATCTTATATTATTTAATTAAACTTCTATACCACCTGGCTTTCATTGATTTCACCCTATCCTGAAAGATGGTTAAAGACCAGGGCGGTTCAGGAGAGAAAATCACAGTGAATATTTCTAGCACATGTCTTTTGTTATTTCCATTTATGTAGGGATGTATTTCGGCTAGCAGACATTCTCATGAACTATCATTTAAAATATTAGTTATATCATGACACCAGACCATCTATCATAACATGTTCCTGAACTTGCAAAGACTCTGCTTGTTTTTTATTCCTTTCTGCTTTTCTCTTCCTTTGCATTTGTTTGATTAGTCTCATATGATCAGTCCTTCTCCTGCCTCTGCTGCTAATTCGAGTATAAACTACACTGGAGGAATGTTTTAGGACAGTGTTTTTCAAACGTGGCAGTTTTACAATGTGTGAACTATAACTCCCAGAATTCCCCAGTCATATTCTCAGTATTAATATTCTAAGTAATATTATCTGCATCATACATTTAATTATATACCTAGATGGAAAATTAGCTTTTGAAAATAGCATTGTAACTCATTTGTGTTTTGTAAAAGCCCACTTACTCACTTAAATATACTTAACAGCTTCCTGAAACCTGTGCCTAAACATCTGAAGTCATTCTCTCGCAAGCATTTTATATAATTTGGACGTCCTATGCAGTGGTGGGATTCAAATTTTTTTACTACCAGTTCTGTGGACGTGGCTTGGCATGCGTGCCATGGCTTAGAGGGTGTGGCAGGGGAAGGATACTGTAAAATCTCCATTCCCTCCCCACTCTAGGGGAAGATTACTGCAAAGTCCCGATTCCCTCCTGATCAGCTGGGACGCGGGAGGCAGAGAATAGGTGGGGGCGGGTCCAGTCAGAGGTGGTATTTACCGGTTCTCCGAACTATTCAAAATTTCTGTTAGCAGTTCTCCAGAGCTGGTCAGAGCCTACTGAATACTACCTCTGGTCCTATGGATGCCATCTAGAGTTATTGTAAGTACCTTGACATTTGTGGGCAGTCTGAGCACAATCTTTATTTTTTTACACAAGACAAGAACCAGAAAAAGTTTAAATTCCAACTCGACTTGGAGGCTCACATCTTTTGTCACTGTAGAAAGTAAGGAAGGACTTTGATGGAAATATACAAGCTCTGTTGCCAAAGCAAAAAGGTTTGAATCATATCTTAAATCAACAGCAGAGGAAAAGTATGCATAAGAGGCTCAGACAGACACCTTCCTAATTCACAGAAGCATATGTAGAAGAGAGTAGATGTAGCACAATCAGACTTATAGGACCCAGGTATTATAGGTATTTTATTTCTCAATAAAAGTAGTTTCAGCCTTCCTGTGGAATTTATTTTCTGGTCTGGTCTATCTAATTGGGCTGGTAATAATTTTGGGCCTTTTCTCTGAACCCACTTTACAAAAGGATAAAATTAGAAAGGACAATTCTATATATTATTCCTGGGGAATGAGCAATAAATGAATTAAGTAAGATTTATGCTTCCCCATCAGCCAAATCAGAATAAAAATCATCATTTTTCTGATTAATTGATATTATCCAAGTACTAAGCCCCCCTCCACTGTACTTCAAAGGTGGCATAGAAATAAATTATAAATATATTATTTGATAAATAGGATAAATAAGTTATGTCATTTGAATTCATGCAGCTTTTTCTTTTTAATCTATTCTGTCTCTTTTGCTGTCTGCCAGAATTAGATGTCATCACACAAATCCAAGCGTTCCCTTAGGACTATTAAGTAAATAATTTTTCTTTATATAAATACTAGTACAAATACAAAAAAAAATGTTTCCATTTTAATGTCCTACTGTTAATCCAATCATGAAAAAATATATTAATATAATGATTTTTTTTCATCAATCATTTGCTATGGGTAACTTGATTTACTAAATGATGTTAAACAATCAAATTTGATTAGTGCCTCCCAAGGAAGGTAGTATTGTAAACCAAAGAGTTCAAAACCAAAGAGTTCAAAACTTAGCTATTTTAAATTGGATTTATTATTTCAGTTTCAATGCTATCCAATTCTATAGTGATCCGCCTTTGTAGCAAGGCTTATTCCACGGCGATCCCACCAGTCCCATGGCGGTCAGTAGTCTGCCATATTCAGAGCTTGCCTTAGCGATTCTCCAGTTGACCTTAATCTCAATTGTCACTGCGTGGGAGAGGGTGCTGCCAAGTTATATAAATTGGTTCACTGCTTGCAGCTTTTGTTCCTTCACTGTGATGGTGGGCTCTTAGTGTTGGACTTCCGGAGTTGTGTGTGTGTATGTACACACACACACACATGCACACCAGACTAGAAGATAGAATCAAAACAAATAAACCAAAGAGGCTCAACCACTATCTTAACCCCAGGCCTAAGAATTAGTGCTTTAATAGTTTGCAAAATGTCAGAAGGGTAGGAGCAATCTCTGGGGGAAATCATTCCTCAGGAGGAAAGCCATCACTGAGAAGACATTCTTCCTAGATCCCATAAGACAATTGTCACTATCAGGGTCTCCATTAGCTGGGATAAAAACTTCAAGATGGCAATTTTCTCTGTATGATGGAAGACTTGCTATTCCACAAGTTGACCAGTGGTCTGGGTGAAAGTTTTGAAGACCAGATGTAACTTGTTTACAATTGCAGCTGTCATCTGATTCATCTTTGGAACCACCATATTGAGGAAGACTACGTAAACCAATTTAAACAGTGAAAAGAGTTATCCAAAGTTTAATGAAGTTTAAGACTGGAAACATGGAGATTTAAAATGATGGTGGGTAACTTGAAAAGAGATGGAACATTAAGATTATGACATAGTTAGCTGCAGCAAATTCATTCCAATTCAATGGCTTCACGTTTTCATGATCTTGTGCTTTATAGCAACTATACAAAGATGACATAACCAGAATTTGTTAAAATATTCATAACTGGGAGAGACATGGGAACAAGGTCAGCCAATGAATAGGCATAGCAATAAGATCCAATGGGAGCTTAAACAGATCTGAGTCTGTGCAGAGAATTGAAACAGAAACTTAAGTAAAAAGTCTGGACGTGGCTTAGCTGAGAATAGAAACTTAAGCAGTCTGCTGCTCTATGAAGTAAACAAGCAGTCTGTCTGGGCTTGTCTGCTGAAATATAACTCTCCTGCCTTGTGTTTACGTGGAAGAACCACCTGTTGGTATCATACATTTATTCATCTATTCTTATGTATATAAAGAAGTTAATGGATCCAGCTGAATCAGTTATCTGTGTGTGCTTCTGGATTTGAATTTATGCAACAAACTCTGACAGAATTAGCAGTAATTTTTCTATAAATGGAATGTGCATCAGGTTCTTTAAAAATCTACCCTTGTACCTCATGTTGCCTTTTGTTCTATTTAATCTCCCCAAGATCTTTCAAAGGCCAATCCTTTATATGATTATGCATGAGAGACATATGGCTCCATAATGTTAACATGTATTTGCCAAGCGAATCCTGATAAACATCAGTAATTACATTTTCCTGTAAGAAGACAAAACACAGGGACAATAACTTTTGAAACGGCTCATTTTCTTGGGTGTACATGCAAGCCCACACATTTAGCACCATGCCTTCTATCTAAAAGTTGGACCTTAATGTTTTAATCAACAGTTGCCATATCTGCACATTTTAACAGCATGCCAGTGCTGTAAACTGTTAATGGAAAACTCCATGAAAGCCTAGAGTGCTTGATTGAACAGGGAAGACAAGGTTGTAAGGTTGATACTGCTGCAATTTGAGTGATTGCTGGCGCTGTGCCTTAATTACGATTTTTTTTGTATTAATACTACTTCAGAGTTGATGTTGTGTTTGAGGCAGATTTATATTCACCTCTTTTAGCCCCTGAAAACAAAGGGAGATAATCTTAATCAAGGCTGTTTGTGAGAAATTAGTCCTGACGATTCTAGGGGAACAGGGACTGCTATTGTTAGATTAGGAGTTGTGTTGCTAGTGAGGCACAATACATTCATATTCTTTTAATTTATTCTGATTGCCTCTTGTTCTCATGGCTGGTGATATTGCTCTCTACAGAAACCCAATAATGTGTCTACAGAAGTTTAAGATTGCTATCAGCCAATCTGCATAAAGCAACAGACAGGTTGATGCAAATGGACATTTACTTCATTCTGGAAGATCTGGGGGCACCTCCTGTGGCGTGTTGAGCAAATTTGTTTCAGGAAAGACAAGTGGTAAATTAGTCGGCATCTTTGCATAGGCCTGCTTGCTAGCAGGCACTTTTTCTGGCACTATGCTAGGCATACTTTATCCCCCCCCCTTATGTTAAATTTAGTGCTTGTGATGGCTTTGTGATAGTATTCATGAAAGAGATTAATAGTACTAAGGCTTGGCAGTGGTTAGAATGTAGTTTTGCAGGCTAATTCTGCCCATTGCCAGACATTCGATCCTAACAAGCTCAAGGTTGACTCAGCCTTCCATCCTTCCCAGGTTGGTAAAATGAGAACCCAGATTGTTAGGAACTATATGCTGATTCTTTAAACTGGATAGAGAGTGTTGTAAAGGATTATAGAACAGTATATAAATCTAGGTGCTACTGCTATTGCTAAACAGAGTGGGGGTTTTGTGCAAGTTTTTATGAGGCATAGTAAGTAGAAAGTATTGGTCAATCCCTGCTGTATCTAGCAGCACACATACGGATTTCTGGTTTTCAGGCTGCTTTCCTACTCTAATTTTGCAGCCACTATTACTATCTAGTGTTGACATTACAACAGGAGAGCTGCTGTCGCAAAGAATAAATTCATCAAGTTATATGTGCATCATCGCATTTACTACTTAATTGTGTTTAACCTGAAGTCCACCTCTCTGTGTTAGAACTGCAATCTAACTTAAGAAAACTGATTTTTTTTTCTTTAGTTACACAGTGGAGATTACAGTCCTCCTCACCCCAAAATGGAACAAAACCAGGAGGGTTAGTCATGTCAACAATTACAATCACAAATGATGTTATGTATTTAAATAATTTCATTTTGGTTACTTTAATCATTTAACATGATTGGGTGCACCCAAAGTTTTGGTAAACTACTTGTGGCCTTGAAAGAGTATTTACACAACTCTGGATACCTTTTGCATGATAATTGCCATTAGTATTTTTGCAATCAGTTGGGTCAGCAAAAGGATGTGTGTAAACTCAATAATGTTTCTTTAAAAGATAGAGTTTTCTTCACATTTTGCTCTTAGTTTCTGACAACAGAATGGAAATGGTTTTTGTCCTTTCCTTCTCACAAGATATTTTACCCAACTTTTCAGCCTATAACTAGGGTTTTTTTCCAGTTGGTCTCCCATCCCAGACCAACTAGGTTTAACCCTTCTTAGCTTTCAGATCAAAAAAGTCTATTTGGCAAGTGGTTTTAAATTTCTTCAAATAACTTTGAAAGAGTCTTGGTAGGGCAGTCTTGGTGGGGCCCTTCTTAGCTTTCAGATCAAAAAAGTCTATTTGGCAAGTGGTTTTAAATGTCTTCAAATAACTTTGAAAGAGTCTTGGTTGAATGCAGTATTGTTGGGGCAATATGCTGACTTTTAGAGTGGGCTGTAAACTGTGGTGGGATTCAGCCAGTTCATACCAGTTCAGGCAAACTGGTTGTTAAATTACCCACTACCTTGCTATCAAAGTGGATCCTAGGCGCTGCACTGCAATGGATAAATGGGCAATGGAACGGCCAATGTGAGGAAACGAGAAGGCCGCTTTCCCTCCTCCTTCCCGTGTACCAGCTGTTCCATTGCCTGTTTCTCCATTGCAGCACAGCGCCCAGGATCCACTTTGATTGGGGGGGGGGGGAATTTAACAACCAGTTTTCCAGGGGCAGGTTGGCCATTGCAGGAGGCTCAACCCGCATGTGTGGCAGAGCTGGAGGACGGAGATGGGCCATGCCTTCCACAACAGCCAACCTGACCCTGGGCGAACCAGTTGTTAAAGTATTTGAATCCCACCACTGACTATGAAGCAGTATATAAGTCTAAGTGCTATTGCTATATAACAGAAATGATTAAGGTAAAGGCAGTTTTTATGGCTCTTGAGTAAAATATACAGCTCCTTCTTTCAACCTCTGGCAATCGTAAATGTTGTTTAGGTTCTGAGATGCAGGTAAATTAATTACAGTAACTCTGAACTGGCTTATGGGAGCTTACCATTCAAATATTTAATGCCATCATGTTTTAAATTAGTCCAGTAAATTGAAAAATCTGTAACTTGTCAATTTTTCTCTTTCATTCTGTATTTAATGTTGAAAGATTGCCTTTTCATTAAGGAAGTAAATTAACATTTGGGTAGCTTGACAACTTTCAATCTACACAAGTGTGATTCCTGCATATTTCTGCTGTGCTAAATTAAATAGGGCCAACTTTCAGTATTTTTGGATGACTTTGAACAAGTAAGGTCTTTAAAACAGTGCTCCTCAACCTCAGCAACTTTAGATTTCAATTCCCAAAATTCCCCAAGCCATCAAGAAAATGTGCCCAGTTATTGGTCAGAATGACTTGTTGCAAGTTAGCCAAAATTTCCTACCAAATTCTTTCCTATTCCTTCCTTCTAAAATTCCTTTTAAAGCTTCTCTTTCCACACTCTCCAGGGTTATATCTAGTTGACTAGAGGTGTTCATTCATATTTAAATTTCTTCTATTGTAGGTTACTTTAATACTCTTATTAAAGAAGTCAGTTTCCCTGGTACAAAAAGCTATTGCAGTGTTCAAAACCAGAGTTTCTAGCATGAAGAGGTGCTGATTTTATGACAGATGCAGGTTGAAATTGTTATTATTTAGCATATAATGAGAACTGGACAGAGGAAAAGCAGATATACACAGTCCATGTAATTATAAGTAAAAGTTCGGTATGATCTTACAACTGGATGTCCAATTCAGCTATCCCCTCTGGCACTGCTTCATGCAGATCTTCTAGGAAACCAGAGAACGCACAGCATGGGCAATCTTGCACAATATGTTTAATAGTTTGCATATCAGCACAATTGCAACAAGGGGAATCTTTTGATCCCCACTGATACAGGGCAGAGGCACTTTTTCCAAGTATCACACCAAATTCTGTTCAATTTCAACCAGACAAAGTGAGGAAGGTCAAAACCAGGTGGTTTGATAGAAGGAGCACTAATTGGTCAGGCCACAAGAAGGTCCTATGAACCCAAACTATGAACATAAAGTTTTTCTTTCCTTCATTCTGCAGTACTGAAATGAATATGACATCAGTGCTTATCAACAAAGCAGTTGTGCTGTTGCAGACCTCTGTCACTGAAAAAAGCAGTTCTTGTCAGTACAATATTTTCATGAGTGGGGCTTTGCTTTTGTTTAAAGCTTCACTTCAGCCTAGGAGTGATTTATCTACAACCAATAAGTGCTAATTAATCTGTGATCAAAAGAGCAGACTAGTTTGGCACTTTGGGCAGTCTGTTTGTTATCAATAGGAGGAACAAAGCCAGACTGCTAACAGAATCATGAAGAAGAAAAATACTAAAAAGTGCCAACAAATATCAATCTCTTTGTTGTCTTAAATATTTGAAGGATCATCTCTTTCTCAGATGAAATTTCTTTTTTCTCAAGCCATCTTCTCTAACACTTTTGGAATATGGGGGAATGCAGCTCCTCAAAATCTAAACAGCTATGCTGTATAAAGTTCTGTGAATATTTTCTTCCTTTCCCCTTCAGTAATCGTGATTTTTTTAAAGGGCCAAATGAGTGTCTTAATTGATGTAGAAACTATGCATTTCACTAATCAAAAATATCAACTCTTATCAGGCCCATTTTTGACTCTGTCCTGCTCACCTCTGGAGTATAAAGTACCCTAACGATGCCTGCTTCATATTAAGCGACCTGATATTGTAATACAAAAGCAGTGATTTATTAACAGCTTCATTAGGCATTCTTCATTAGGCATTTCTTTTTCACAGCCATCTTTTTTGCTTTTTTTATCTGCTTCTGAACTTTGCCCGTGTTCCTGTCCTCCCTTCAGTCTGTGTCATAAATCACGTTATCCAATAGTTTCATTCATCTCAACCCAGCTACTGTAAACTGAGATGCGGCTCAGCCGACTCTCTGCATGGAATGTCAACACAGAGAGTTGACATCCAGCTCCCCTTACTTTTCAAAGGCAATCTGTGCAAACAAAAACAATTTGAGTACCAGTATAGGATTCAAGGCTACGTCCTCCCTCCAGGCTTGTTTGGATTTTTTTTCATGGAATCTCTATAAGGTGATCAGCCTGGATATTTCTACTCTTTACCCAAGATGCCTCTGACAAGGAATAGCCCTTCTACTTAATTAAGTACTGGAGTTGCCTCCTGTGCCACCTCGAATCAAGGATGTGTTGCACCTCATAATGGGTTTGACCTCCTATGATCACAGGGCCTGGGGGCTCCCAGAGCAGTGGTCTCAGAGTGGATCCAACCACAGGTTTTAAGAGGCTACTATGGAAAGCTGGGTGTATCTTCCCTAGCAGTCAGGGCACTTTCAGTTGCACTGAGACTGGGTTGATGATCTTTACCATGGGGAATGGCCCCACAAACTTTGGTCCCAGTTTCTTGCTAGGGAGTCTTAACCTCAAATATTTTGTGGAGAGGTAAACCTTCTCTCCCACCATGAATGGTCGTTGCGGAGCTCGGTGTTTATTTGCCTGCTTCTTATAGGTTTTTGCTGCTTTAGCTAGCACTTTTTTGACATTCTCCCAGGTTGCTTTTAGCATTGACATCCAGTCAGTCAAGCTGATTGAGGAAGGGGGATCCCTTGGATACTCAGGCATTGGGACAAAGTCCATGCCGCTCACTACTTTGAACGGTGTTAGTCCTGTGCTGCTGTGAACAGCATTATTGTATGCAACCTCAGCGAAAGACAGAAGGTCTGCCCATTTGGACTGCTGATAGTTCACGTAGCCCCTCAAGAACTGCTCTATCATAGAATTCAGTCTCTCTGACCCCCCCCCCCCTCATTGGTGCTCAGGTGAAAAGCCAAGCTAAGGCCCTGGGATGACCCAACGGACCCCAGGAACTCCCTCCAGAACCTAGCCATGAACTGGACCCCTCTGTTTGAGATAATTCTTCGAGGTACTTCATGCAGGCAGTAGATGTGCTTCTGGACCAGTTTGGCCAGCTTGCGAGCTGAGGGTAGTCCGCTGCAGGGTATGAAGTGTGCCTGTTTGGAGAACAGGTCTATTACAGTCCAAATCACTGTGATTCCCCCACTTTTTGGCAACTCTACTATAAAGTCCATTGCTATCTCTTCCCACGTCCTTATTGGCTCTGCTACTGGCTGCAGCAGTCCAGGGGGTAGGCAGTTACTTGGGCAATCTGCTGGTCCAGACTTGTTCTGAAAAAAATACACTAACAGAAACTCTGGTAAAAGGGGTAGACTTCCAATGACTCTCCTAAATTCACGGATGTGCTCTTTGATGGTGTGACCCCTTTGCTTTAGGTCGCTGAACTCATCTTCCGCATACAGGTCCTCCTCCACCTCCTCAAATCTGGGCTCTAACAGTCATAAGAAGTCATATACGCCTTGCAGTTGGGGGGCTCTCCTCTTGTGGAGGGCTGCTAGCCATTCCCTTGCTTCTTCCTCTAGTCCCTTTGTGATAGTATTCACTATGGCTCTGGGGGATGAGTAGAAGTGTCCATAGCATTCCAGGTGGACCTCAGCTGAATCAAGGAATAGGGCTAACTGGTCTGAGTTTCCATCAAACTTTCCTCTGAACCAGGGCGGTTCGATCAGCAGTGCCCTTCCCTCCTCATGTTGACCTCTGTATGCTTGCGTTTGATATGTCTGAAGATACTCCTTGGTTCTAGTTCGGAGGGTGGGTGGAGATTGTCTACCCTGGGCAGCCTGCCTGCTATGTGGGAGGGGCACTGGCTTCATCTTCCTTCTAATGGGTGGAGAAGTGGGGCTGTGTTCCCATGCGCTTCTCGTCACCTCAAGAGGATCCACTGCTCCTCCCCTCTCTTTTGGCATGCATAATGGCCTTTCTTCACGGAGGGTGACCCAATCAAATTCCTCCCTCCGTTGCTCTATGGAACTTCCCAGGTGCTCCATGGGCTTTGGGGGCCTGATTTGATTCCAGTCCAGCATCCCCACCACTCTTCCCAGCTCGCTTAGGTCCTTTCCCTTTTTCTTGGCATAGGGGTGGGATGGGGGCTCAGCTTTAGCTGTTTTTAGGGGTTGATTACTTATCTCCTCTTGCTTTGCTCACCTTGGCTTTGATGTCTGATGGTTGCTCTCCAATTCTGTTCAGATAGCCGGCCTTTTGTCATGGTCTTCTGAGTTCCCCCTCGGCACCCCCAATATTTAAAAGCAAAAATATGGCTGTCTGTAAAGTACCCTAATGATGCCTGCTTCATAATAAGTGACCTGATATTGTAATACAAAAAGCAGTCATTTATCAACAGCTTCATTAGGCATTCTTCATTAGCCATTTCTTATTCACAGCCATCTTTTTTGCTTTCTTTATCTGCTTCTGAACTTTGCCCGTGTGCCTGTCCTCCCTTCAGTCTGTGTCATAAATCACGTTATCCAATAGTTTTATTCATCTCAACCCAGCTACTGTAATCTGAGATCCGACTCAGCCGACACTGCATGGAATGTCAACACAGAGAGTTGACATGGAATGTAAGAGAAATAAAAGTAAGAGAAATGGTTTGTCCTGTCTTGGGGTGTTCCCCTCTTATCAGTGGTGGGATTCAGCCAATTCACACCTATTCGGGAGAACCAGTTGTTAACTTTCTAAGCAGTTCGGAGAACCGGTTGGTAGAAGAAACCTCTTTTGGTTTTTTTCCCCACTTTACAGGGCTAATCCTGTAAGGAAGGCAGGAAGGAAACATTCTGATGTTGTTTCTAGCCTAATCTTTATTGCCCTGCTTACAGAAACTGCCTCTCCGGTTAACCCTTATTACATTGTAACAGCTAAGGCCATCGACCTGACTGACATTGAGTTGGTCACACCCATATATTCACATGACCATCGAACTAGGCCTACCCAGCTGGTCATAAAGGCAGAAAATTGGTTGTTAAATTATTTGAATCCCACCACTGCCTCTTATGATGTTCCTGATAGGTTGAAAATGTTAGGCAGATCTGCCTTCAGCTTTTTACAAAGATGCCCCCAAAAGATGCTTAATGCTCCTTCACACATTTTATCTACGGAGCAGGGGTGTGAGCTTTTGCCTATGAACAGTTCCTATATGGATAGCTTGATGTTTGAGTTATCTAATCCCACATTTTTGCAAGCCACTTGGGGTTTGATGGTATATAATTTTTAGTTACAGACATAAAATGTAAGTTTGAGTCACAGCCATAGAATGGGCACTTTTACTGGAAAGGGATGAAGTGACACACCTCAGTTTTATAATAAAGAGTCACAACTGTTTGCTTTTATCATTTAAATACTTTCCCACAGGAGTGGCAGTTCCCATGTGTTTTTAAGATAATGGAAAGAATTCCTTACGGATTTAGCAGCAAAGTTTATGGCGTACCTTTCACTGGCAGTCTGAATAGCTGCTGCTATTCCCTGCCTCTCCCATCTCCAGTTCTGTGTTTATTATTGCAAGCCTATAATAAGACAATAGGGAGAGAAATCAGGTTAGCTTCCTCTTTATTATACGTTTGGCAGCTGGTGTAGACTATATTGTTCCATTACCTTTTTAATGTTTTTAAATGATGTTTTCAGATTTTATTGTGATGAATATTCTGGCTTCTCTTGTTAACCTATTCTTGTGATTGTGTTTGTTTGATTTTGGTGTATTGTGTATTTTATGTTACTGCTGCTTTTATCTGATTTCTGTATATTGCTTCAATCACCCAATGGAGACAGAAGCAATTTAATATATATGTCTAATAATAATATCCACTCTTGCCAGATGGAGAGGGTTTAACTCTTCTAGTGAACTAGAAGGAATGGTGGAAGCAGGAAGGATAAAGGGGCCGGATATAGAATTGCTGCATTAGGGAACATACATCAATACCTAAATGCTTATTCTTCCTCAAAAATAATCCAATATATTTGATTTTTTATTATTACATACACAAACACACATACAGATGTGTGCACAATGAAATGTTGGTGTCTTAATAAATTAAGTGTTTGCATTTTTGTTTCTCCCAACAGAAGCTGCTAAGTACAGCAGTTTTTATGTTTTCTGCAAAAGCTTCTGCCAAGCCGTGAAACCTGGGAAACTCCGAGTTCGTTGCAAAACGTGCAAACAAGGGACACTGACTTTGGCACGGGTAGGTTTAACTTTCTATCTTGTTTGCTGGTTAGTGTAACTAATTGAAATTTGAAATGATAAACTGTTTAATACTGCCTATGGAGAAGGTGGCCCCTCATATCTGGAAGGGGAATTACATGTATTCATAACTGGTAGAAAATGAATATGTTGAACAACATAAAATGGCATGTTGTCCAGTTCGATTACATAAATTGGCCGACATATCAGTTTATGTTATTTGATATATTCTACCAGTATATTTTATTGATTTACTCATGGACGAATATGATATTAGAACTTTGTCCATTGTAAACAAGCATCTTTATAATAAGTCTTTGTAGCATTACCCTAGAGAGATATCCCTAGTTACATTATTATTCATGCTCAGTCACATGACAAAGATCTTTTTAAATTCATAAACTCTCTCTTGTTTCTTTAATACCTTCATTTAACCCTGATCATTATTCACTTTCTCCTGTGGTTTTCAAAGTTTGACAATTTTTACCATGCTCTTTTCACACGATGATAGTGATGTAGTTTTGTTGCAAATTAGTCTGAGCATCCTTTATTTTAAAACAGTATCTTTAGGGAACAGCAGGATATGCATTTTTGAAAAATATATTCAATGTGCTTCCAAGTACATAGCACATATGTGTGACGCACAAGCCTGTTTGGTGTAGTGGTTAAGGTGTTGCGATAGAAACCGGGCAACGGTGAGTTCTAGTTATGACTTAGGCCAAGGATGACATTCACTTACTTTCCCTACTGGTTCACAAATGTGAGCACGCGCAAGTCCACGCATGCGCTCGGCCTTCAATGCATGTGCTTTGATCGCGCGTGTGGCTTGCAGGCATGCACACAGCTTGAAAACGTGCCTAAATAGGACAGCATAGAGCCAGGGCGGGTGGGCCACTACCAGTTCGGGCAAACCGGTCTGAACCGGGTGAAAACTACCTGTACCTTAGGCATGAAAAAGCGGCTGGGTGACTTTGGCCAGTCACTTTCTCTCAGCCCAACTAACAGGGTGGTGGTTGTGGGGGAAAATACGAAGAAGGAATATTGTTATGTTTGCTGCCTTGAGTTGTATATAGAAAAAAGGAAGGATAAAAATATCCCTCTCAAAAGTAAGCAGAACTTGTATCTGGCAATGTCCTTGGTGACTTCAGCAGATATAGGCTTCTGTATCATATAAGTTTAGAATATGAATGGAAATTGCAGTTTCAGCACAACTGAAGTTCTTCTACCACTCTATACAATTACAGATAGCAAAATCAGTAGACTTTCATGTTAACACTGCTTCACAAATGAAGCCCTTCTGTGTCCTCCAAGCTAAGTTACCCTGAGATTCTTTGTAGTTTTAAAGGGATAATAGCTTTCTCAAAAGCTTAAACCCCACCCCAGCTTCAGAGAGGATTTGGATTATCCCATCTCTTGATTCCAATTCCATTAATCTTCCTTCTTTGAAGTAACCACATTTTAACTCTTCTCTAACCTTATTGATGGTTAAGGAAAAGCAAGCAAGTTCCCTAAACTAAAGTTCCCGGAACTTTCGTAGCTTTCTCCATTTATCTTTATAGCACAAATAATGCTTCATTGGGACTCTGTCAGATTTATATTGACCATTGGCCCTTTGAATTAATTGACTGGAAGCCATCGAAACTCACAAATCGAAAAATCATATTTCAGTTCTGTGCATGGAAGTGGAGCTGCAAGATGCAATTTACATTGATTTTCTTTTTCTTTCATACTTTTCATTGACTCTTTCAACTTTTGTGTATGTTACAGTAATTAGATATTTCCACAACATCTAATACATCAATGGATTTGACTGAAAATTCTGCTATTGGCCTGGTTCTTGTGCTCAGCAATTTTGCAATCAGAATGTAGACTTGATTTGTTTTGAAATTGGCATTTGGTTCCCTTTTTGTATATTGACAGCAGCGGCAAAAATCCCTCCTGAGAAAGAATACTCTAAGTTAATATGTCCCTAACCTGATGCCCTCTGGATGTGTTGGGCTACTGAAGGAGCTATATTGACAGACTAAAGGGAATTGAATATAAAAAAGAAAGGCTTTCTTATTTCTGCTTAAGAATTGCAACCTGAATTAGGTGACTTATGATGGTCACTCCTTCAATTATGCCTTATTGCACCTTGCTAGGTAGTAGTTCCAAACTGAATTTAAGAGCGGCGGTGGTGCAGTGGTTAGAATGCAGTATTGCAGCCTATTGACTGCCAGCAGTTTGATCTTGACTGGCTCAAGATTGATTTAGCCTTCTACCCTTCCTAGGTCAGTAAAATAAGGACTAAGATTGTTGGGAGCACTATGAAGCTGTATATAAGTCTTAGTGCTACTGCTATATTTCGTTTGTCATGAAAAGTAAAGCAGGATCATACCTGATTAGTATAAGAATGGAGGCCGCCAGAAAAATCTTAGGGATGTAGGTTAAATTGGAAAAAATTTAAAAATGTATACCCCATGAAAAACCTCTTTTAAATTTTCCTAGGAAAGCTATGTGGCACAAGCATGAAGTCAATAGAGACTAAACTGCTCTTGGAGCAAATTTGTTTCATCTTTCCAAACAAATCCCCAGCCTGAGGTCATGTGCTTTGATTTATTTTGTATTAAAAATCTAGTGCTAATCATCTCATAGCTAGAGATTCCTCCCAAAACTACTGAAGAATAAACAAAATATTCTTTTATTTTCTCCCCTATCTTTTATTTAACTTACATCAACAGAATATAGCAGTGATGGCGAACCTTTTTTGGCTCGCATGCCAAACGTGGGGGAAGCTCGGGGGGGGGGGGTCATGCACGGGCGTGCCAAACCCATAATGCTATGCACACAACCACAGCACACATGCGCATATGACCAGCGCTCCCCCCCCATTTTGGTGTGGTTTTTTTTTCCCCTTCCCAGGTTCCTGAGGCTTTATAGGAGCCTGGGGAGGGCAAAAACAGCCTCCCCCCTGGAGGCCGTCCAGAGGCTTCAGGAGCATCCCCGAAGCGTCCGGATCACGAAAAACCAGCCCTATGGGCAAACCAGACATTCAGGAACGCACTTCTGGTTTGCTCGTAGGGCCGGTTTTAGCCCTCCGGAGCCTTTAGGGGCCTCCAGGAGGCTTCCCTGAAGACTCTGGAGAGCAGAAACCAACCCTATGAGCAAACCGGAAGTCACTTCCAGGTTGCTCATCGGGCCGATATTAGCCCTCCGGAGCCTTTAGGGGCCTTCAGGAGGCTTCCCTGAAGGCTCCGAGGGCGAAAAATGACCGTACAAGCAATACATCTAGTTTGTTCGTAGTGTCATTTTTTGCCCTCCAGAGCCTTTGGGGAAGCCCCCTGACAGCTCCTGAATGCTCCAGAGGGCTAAAACCAGCCCTATGAGCAAACCGGAAGTCCGTTCCCGAACTTCCGGTTTGCCTGTAGGACTGGTTTTTCGTGCTCTGGAGGCTACAGCCTCCAGAGGGTGAAAAATTGCCTCAAAAGAAGGCCGAAGTCAGCTGCCCAGCGCACACTTGCGTACTGGCAAGCTGACAGGGCAAGCCTCACATGCCCTGATAAATGGCTCCGCGTGCCACCTGTGGCACGCGCGCCATAGGTTTGCCGTCATGGAGTCTGTTTCCAATACCTGGACTAAATCCAGTTTTAGATAATATCTCTTAACATGTAAATATGTTTTTCCTCTTTCCTGAATTACTGGATACTTCTTTCTCTTGTCCTGTTTGGCATCTTTCAAAAGTTTCCTCTGAGCACACCTGAAAGAGGATTTTCATTATAATTCTGGGCCCGTTTTTCTTTTCTTTCTTCCTATCCATTTATTTTACCACCCAGCAAAAGTCCATTTTATGTCATTAACTTGGATGACAGAGTATTTTACATAACGTTTGATTTATAGGTCTCATTCTCCTGCCCAGTAATGATTCTCTGTGAAGTAAAAAAAAAAAAAGCCAATTCAGAAAGTAAAAAAGTGAAACTCCAATTCTTCCATTTCTTTTTTATAATATTTGGCTGTTCTGTCCTTGGTAACTATAGTGCTTGCTTACGAGATATTTTTATATCAGAGAAGCAATAAAACACAGATAAGTTGAAAAACTAGTGTTATGCACTCCACTATATGTTTTTTGCAGAAAGTAACTTTTAAAATGTTTGCTTACACTTCATCAGTAGCAGAGCAAAGTATAAGGTAGTTTTTGTTTCATTGAAACCCTTACATTGGCATTAAAAACAAATTAGCATTAACTTTCTTAAGGAAGTTAATTCTT
Organism: Natrix helvetica; assembly: GCF_964273705.1. Lineage (NCBI taxonomy): Eukaryota > Metazoa > Chordata > Lepidosauria > Squamata > Natricidae > Natrix > Natrix helvetica. The sequence goes on along the minus strand of NC_138552.1, from coordinate 212,594,042 downwards.
TGGGTTAGTGAACTAGAAATAGATAACTTAATTGAACTAAATTTTGTGAAAGCTGCTTCTCTCTGGCAAGAAGATTGACATTGGGAATATTCATAACATAGCCTTAGATTAATCCTTCAACTCATGTTAATTTGTAATATTATTTTTTTAGGTTATGTTAGGAGTAAATTCGATATTTACACAGTCCTTTTCTTCTCCTTTAATGAGAAAAAATGCCCATTATATTTAAGGCTGCATTTTATGAATAGTTCACAACCTACTTATGGTAAATATATTTATTCTGAATTGGATATAATGATCAGGAAATAATATTAGCAACATATTGAGGGTTTTTTCCCCCCCAGACGAACCTGATTATCTTAATAAATATTGCTGGCTTATATCTTGTCAAACATGCAACATGTTTTCAAATATGTAAAGTAGTATATGAAATGTGCTTCATTTTGTATTCTCAAAGTTGTTTGATAATTTGTAATACTGCAATATTAAATATCCCATTGTAAAATATAATTTAATTATAATTCTCACCACCATGCTTTCTTAAAAATTCAAAACTGGTCTGATATCATTTGTCCTGGTTTTCCATTTTTAAATCAATACCTGATTTGAGATGGGAAATAATGATGTAAAGCCAGCCTTCTCAATATATTTTTGCTGATGTGCATATTCTTGCTCCAGTATATTTATTAGTGGAATTATGTGGTTGGAGGGTGGTTTTTTTTTAATTCTCTGAATATACATAATAAATGTGCATAGTGAAGAAAAGCAATAATATGTTTATATATAAAACCCAGACGTGAAATCTTGATAACACAAGTAAAAGAAATTTAATGAATAATATTCACAGCCATTTTCACTGAGTTCAATGGCATATACTCCCTAGTAGCATGAGCAACGTGAGACCCCAGCATTAATGGGGCCATGACCCTCCTTTCTGTGGTTCCTGGAGCCTTTTCCAATCAGAGTTGCCAAAAATAGTGTCATATTTTCATTCTATTCTGAGTCAAGAAATACATGAAAAAGCAAAAAGTATATGCTAAAATAGGTTTAAGGTAGGTTAAAAACAGGGGTGGGTTCTGACTTCTACTGCCGGTTCACTCAGGAATGCTCTTTGGGCATGCGCGCATTCACAGTAGGTAAAAAATATGCTTCTGCACATGTGCAGAAGCAAAAAACAAGATGGCGGCACCTATGGTGCCTCCCATAGAACCGATTCAGGGGGGTAGCTGGCCGAGTTACTACCTACTCAGCCGAACCAGTAGGAACTCACCTTTGGTTAAAAACCAACAGCTAAATTGGAAGTAAATCAGAAATTCTTAATCTACATTAATCTACCACCTACATGTTTTATTTGGCCAGCTCACTTTGCAATATTGTCCAACATACATTGTTCGAATGTTGCATTGTATGTGCTATGGCCTAAAAAAAAAGTCTGCAACTGTTTTTTTTTTAAACTCTGGCACAGACAACTCCATTGCTAATCAACACACCCATAAAGTCAAACATCATATGACTATGCTCAATTTATGGCATTGGTTCTAATTGTGGTCATTAAGTGAATAAGCAGGGTCACATGACTGCAACTTGCGACTTCCTGCCAGTTTTCCAAATGACTTTCCTTGTGAGAAGTCGGCCATGAAAGTGTCAAATGACAATTGGGTAACTGCAGAATGCTGCGACAAGTCACAAGTGTGAGGACCAGCTCTAAATCTTCCTTTCCTGTCCTGTCAAAGTTGAATAGTTGCTGGTAAGCAAGGACTACCTGTAATGTGGCTGGTACTCTAAATGGAACTAAACAATATTTTAAAGTTTTAATTAAGTCTGAAAAATGTATTTGAGCCACTATTTGAAAGGGACTAAATGATTACTTAGGTTTTTCATCAAATGTGGGATGTTCCCTGCCCACTCCAAATGTTTCCTATTCACCACAAAGCTGATGGGCTGCATGTAACAAGATATACATAAAATCCTATAAATCCAAAAATGTCAGAAAGATGTTTTGCCTGTCATTCTCATTAAAGTGTGAAAAGCATCTGTTGGAATAGATTAACAGGTTCTTTGGCATGATTGTTGTCTTGTTTGAGTGGGTTTGATGACTCCTTTCACATTAAATGTGGCAGCCAAAGGATTTTAAAATAATAATAACCAAAACTACTTGTTATCATAGTAGAAGTGTTGTACAAGATAGAATGCTGGGTCAAGTTAAAACCAACCAATGAGATTCTGGAGCATACCATTTCTGCAACATCTTACTCATTTTTAAAATTTGTATCTTACAAAGAGGCTTTGATATACACTTTTCTAGACACTTATAATCCCAAATGGCAGACTAGCATCTTATTGTGTCATTTGAGAATTCAATAAACTTTTTTCTGGTCCAACAGGACAGTTTCAATATTATTGTATTGCTTGATAGCTGGTGACAATTTAATCCTTTGAGGATGAGTTACTGCTGCAGGAAGAAAGCTAGAAAGACTTGAGGAGGCGTTCCGTATAGACATTGCTTTTCTTTTTCTGAAGTGAGACTTTAAAAGAGTAAATTGAAGAAGTTCCCAGCTCTTGCAAAATTAAAACAGAGAAACTTAGTTTTAATTACTCAGCCCTCCAACCTTCCATCTAAGATTCAGAGGGCTAAACAGACCCAATGCTTCAATTCAGCAAAGAGGCAGAGTTCCAGCAAGCTCTCCAAATAAGCTGTTCTTTAAGCTGTTTCTGAGGTCAAATCTTTCCTATATTCACCTTCTCCATTTTCATGCTTCCTCCAGACTGTATCTTCACTGCCTGATCATACAGACTTATACCCTGGGGTCATGATAGATAACAGCAATATAATTAGCAAAGAAAGTTAGGAAAAGGATATGATCTCAGTGCGTAATGTGTGAGAAACCTGCTGAATATTACTATAAGCATCACTATGATTATCATTTTGATGGTATCTGAAATTATGCTATTAATAGTGTGATAGCAGTATAATTGCTAAGCAATGTTATCTTTGGCATTCAATATATTTTCTGGCATTGTGGAAGGCCAAGAAGCATATTCAGCAATATTTAATGAGTATTTCGGTTGTTTTTAAAGTCACCTTGAGACAATGTCTGGAATGGAGGGACTGTTTTAAAAATCAACTAAACACATTTGTGTTTGTTCTTGGAAGGATGATTTTCACTTTGTTAAAGAGTCTGTAAAATATACATTACAGCTTGTTTTCCTAATTCTATTTTGGGGGATTTAAAGAAGACTCTGTGGAAAATTCATAACTTAATAATAAAACAATGAGACAATCAAAATTACTATCCATAAAACTGTTGATTACAGAAAATAGATAATGGATATATTCACTGATTGCAACTATTTCCAGAAAAGAAAGTTTCAACTAAATATATTCAGCAAGAATTGAGTTTTATACACACACACACACACACAGAGAGAGAGAGAGAGAGAGAGAGAGAGAGAGAGAGAGAGAGAGAGAGAGAGAGAGAGAGAGCAGGAGCCAAAAGAGACCAAGAAAACCAATAATTAATGATGTAATATAAGGTTAGGAGAAAAAAGAAAGCAAATGTCTACAGCTCTCTTAACAAGGACCTTCAAATCCTTAATTCTTAATCTCATCAAAAGATTCAGTCTACTTGTTGACACAATAAGAGTCCAAAGTTCACATGTCCTATCCTAGCCATGTTGCATTTCTTTTTTGAATATCTTTTTTTCAATTCCCGTCTGTGCTTTCTCTCCCTCTCTCCTTCTTAGAATCAGAGGTAATCCATTATGGAATCTCAGTGCAGCATCCGGAATGTCTTTGACAGTTAACTATTAAATAGATATTTTGCTCATTCTTTCTAATTATAACAAAAGTGCTTGGTCACACATCTCTAACTTACAAGGTCACTGCTTTATTTACATATGATATAAAATATGTATGCTGTATTCCTATTGTGTGGGTGTGTCATCCATTCAACAACACCAATGAACTTTCCTTTGAAAGTTCATCAGAATACATCAGAATAAAAAGAGCTGTCTCCATAACCACAACTTTGCAATGAGACCATCAATGCTGCTCCCTGCACACATTTATGAGTTTGGGGGAGTTCTAGACTAGTAGGTTTCCTGTTCTCCTTTCTTCTTTTTCCCTGCATCAGCATCCATTGGTTCTCAAATGTCATTGGGTATAGACATCATAACAAGCAAGTCACAGTTGATAATTGCAAATTGTTTTTTAAAAATTAAAAAACAAATTTGAGGCTTGGTTTTAAATGCACCTATCTCATAAATCTTGAGGCAAAAGTACTAACAGTATCAGTCCGAGACATCCACCAGAGAAAGCTAAAAGGAGGCAGAAAAATCTGGTGCTCTCCACACCGCTGTGATTCCCACATTTTGTCTCCCTGATCAGGAATTCCAAACCTGTTCAGGAGGTACATACTCACTACTATTGGCCTGTTATTGAAAAAAAAAGTCTGAAACTGTAGTTATCAATGTATCTTTAGGCAAAACAGATGTAAGGAGCAGAAGGAATAACTCTTAGGAACAGGAGGAAGAGCGCTACCAAGAAAATGGTTAGACAAAAGAAATCTACTTTGGGCCAGAACTGTAATATGAGAAAACATCTAATACAAAACCCTGAAATCTCATGAAGATAAGTTTCAGAGGAATACAAGGAACATTCAGACATACAAGATTCTGTTACTAAAACCTGGTATCCTAATCTTGCAATTGCCTGGTTTTCCTCCCTTCCCTCCTCCGTTAAGATTTTAATCTCTGTACATTCCATTAGTGCTGATCTTGCAGGAAAGTCTTCCTTTGAAATGTAGTCCAGCACCACCTAACTGCAGAAGGACATGAGGATGGATTCAACCTTCACTCAGAAAACCTACCCCATCCACAGATTGAGCTTAGTCAAGTTGTGTACTTGGTTTGAAAAGGACAACCATTTCCTTTGACTTAAAATTCACTGTTCTACGTAACATGTTCCACCATTCTTTGCTATTTGAAGGAGATACTTCTTAGGTTGATCAGTTGGCCTGTTCATTTAAGAAAGACGGTGGCTGCTGTGGATTCTGGTTTCCCTTGCAACCCAAACGGGGAAACAAACTAGCTGGGGAGATATTCCACGTTAACCTACAATCAAATTTAAAAATTTTCCAAAGCCAAAATTGAAAGCAAATAAAAAGTACTTAAGCATTTTAATTGAAAGGGGTTAGCCATGAGATGGAGGAAAATGTTTTCCTAGGCGCTATACTCTTTGGCTCTTATTTAAAAAGAAAGCAGGAGCTCCTTCATTTAATAGATTCCTAGATCTTTTCTTGGTACTGAACTTTTCAGTTTTATTCAGCTTGGAGTGTGCTTAGAAAGAAAGAGATGGGAGAAGTTACTTCCTGCAGTCTCCTTCGAAACTACTGGTTTTGACTGGTTTCTCAAGTTTTTTTCATTCCTATAGGGATACTTCTTTTGAAGGAGACTAAAATTAGAAATAAAAGCTAGTGAGCTGCAATAAATCAGATAGTGGGAGCATTATAACAGGGAGAACTAAGGAAGAGACTCCAGCAAAGCTGGCTTCAAGGGGTCCTTTCAATTTCTGCTAACATCAGAAATTTCTGCTTCCTTCCAGTTCCCCTAGAGCAAGCCTCACCAAATTTGTTTGGAGAAGAGCAATCAGCTTGAAGAAGCATGCTCTAAATCTTATCTTCCAGCTTATCCAGAGGCGATCTAGCTGGGGGGGAGGAAATATCCTACTCTCTTTCCCTGCTCCTTTTCCCTTCTTGCCAATTAATTATATTATAACCCAGAGACACTGCCCAAATTCCTTTGACAACTTTTGTAAGACCCCAATCATTTCCTTCCATATTTCAATATGGAATGAACAAAATTGTTATGCAGGAGTTGGGTTTGTTTAGTTGGGACAGTGACTCTCAGTGACACCTATCAGTGGATCGATTTTAAAAAGGGCTCTTGTCAGGTTTCCAAGTAACATATCCACAGCAAGGAAGACTCCGAGGCAGGTAGATTCCTCAAAGCATAGATTTATTGGATATGCCATATTGGTATAGGCTGGTGAAAACCAACTCTAAACGTTCCCATGATTTTCACCTAATTAAAAGTAAAAGTTTTCCATTTTCTCAAAACAATCAGTCACATTATCCCATCAGGATACAGTCCAGTTGCTAAGAGACTTCAGTCCCCTCCTTCCAAGCACCAGCTGAAATGTCCTTGGTTCCCAGGGGAAAGTATTTTGTTTTCGCTACAAACCCCAGCAATCTCTACTCTCCCCTCCCTATCTCTTAGCTTCAGTTGTGGCAGCCCTGAAGCCTCAAAATGGCCTAAGTCAAGTTAACTTCAGAGTTGACAGCTCTATCCAGGGGTGAAATTCAGTAGGTTCTGACAGGTTCTGGAGAACCAGTAGTGTAAATTGTGAGTAGTTCGGAGAACTGGAAAATACTACCTCTGGTTGGCCCCAAGTGGGGTGGGAATGGAGATTTTGCAATATCTTTCCCTCAGGAGAGGGAAGGAAATGGAGATTTTGCAGTATCCTTCTCCCGCCACACCCACCAAGCCATGCCCACAGAACCGGTAGTAAAAAAAATGAATTTCACCACTGCACTATCCATACAAAAAAGGAAAGATGTGATGGTAAGGCTGTGGTTTCTCCCTTCCACCCCAGAAGCAAAAGAACAATGAAGAACAGGTACAGAATCCAGTGACTAGGGAAAGGTGATTCCATAGCAAATCTTGCAGTCCAGATCAAGCCAACAGATCACCAGTCTGTGGAGGCTCTTCCTCTGAATATGCTCTGAATATACTGAAATAGCAAGGGAAAAATTAATCAGAATACCTTAGGCTGCCTTCAGTTGGGGGCTCCATTGTGTTGGAGCTCTGAGTCCAATTCTGGAATTATTTGTTCTCTTTTCTTAGAGCTCCTGTTTCATTTCTTGCCATGAATTTGCTTCCATCTCTAAAGCAGCTCATTTGCTCCTACAGGTTATCATAAATCACAGCTTGCCTAATCAGCTGATTTCTGAGTAAGGCCGACGATTCATAGCTCAATTCTGGAAAGATCTATGTCATTCTTATACCCAGAATGTCAGTTTCAGGCTATCATATATAGCTGATGTCTTATGCATTCCAGCTTTCCCACGTTCCATTTCCTTCAGGATTTTCAGCCACCTCAAAGCCTCCTTAAGAATCAGTTGGATTATACCAAAGCGGCCTACAAGTATATTGAGGACTATCACCATTAATTAGGCGATCATGTCTGCTTTCTATCAGAGTTTTATTTTCCCTCACCAATCAACCATCTTGGAAAATAGATTTCCAGTTTATCAGATATTTCTTGTAATGAACCCTATGCTTTTTTATGTGCAGTTTCCAGCCATTCTGAAATGGATTTTTCTCCTAGTCCTGGAAAACTCCTTGCGTACTTCTACTCATCCCATTTAACCAAGGAAATTCACCCTGGAGCATATTTGGCACTCTTGCCATGGCAAAGGCCAAAAAGAATATTTGATTTTTATTTTTATTTTTTTCGCAGAGCTACTTGGATGTTGAACGTCTTGGGAAAAGACAGATAGTGTTTATGTAACCTGTGATTCCAGGTGCAATTCAAGATTGGGCATTATCTTTAAAGCTCTTCATGGCATGGGTCCAAGATACTTGAGGAACCATCTGACTCCCTACCCACGCTGGCAGAGGAGACACGCTGTGGGCCTCATTGGTCAAAAAATTCTGGCTGGCAGGGTGCAAGAGATGGCTCCTCCCCTTTGGAAGATCTTACCCTCTGAGGTGAGGTGGGCTTCCATACTTCTGTTCTTCTACAAGAGCCTGGTTCTACCTGGCCTGTGGCCCTAACAAAGGGACTTCACACTGGAGGGAATTGTTGAATTAAGAGGCAATCCCATCTCCCCCTCTCCACCCCACGCGTGCATCCTATTCCCACCCTTCACATCTTTAACTTTATCTTAATTAAGATTTCTATTTTTATCCCTTTAAAGATATTTATTTGTTAGGTGTTTTTTAATGTTTTAATGCTGGAAGTTTCCCAGAGTTGTTTACTATGAGATGGGCAGCAAATAAATTCAATAAATAAATAAACGTAAATAAAGGAAAAAAATAGTTGCATGTCTAACAAAAGCTATAGATAGAATGTTTTACCTGAAGATTGTACAAATTTTAGGGGTGCGTGTGTGTAAGGCAGTATGCATTAAAATTATATCTTAAACCTTTCCTGAAAGGGGTACAAAATTCTCCATCCTTCTTGAGAACTGCTGTAGTAGAAGAAGAGGAGAGAAAAATAAATAAATCAGATAGACTGAATAAAGTAAATGTAAAAATGCAAAAAGAATAATATCTATTTCCCCTCTTGAAAGTCTGAAATGCTACCAAAATATGTGCTGTGTATTCCTATTGTTTCATTTTATTGACAGTAAACTAAAAAGTCTTCACTGGCTTGTGCTAAGAGAGTAAATAAGAACTGTTTATATTGATTCCCTGTAAGATAGCATGCTGAGATGAAAGACCAATGCTTCAACTAGAAAAACACAACTCATTATCTTGGTACTGGAGGATATAATTTGTTGGCTACCACAAGTATGCAGAAATTTAACAAAAGTATTTTCCCCATCATTTCCCCTGTCCAAGAATTAACTTTTTTCCCCAAAGATCAAAGTGCTGGATGACAGAGTAGTTCATGTTACCGACAAAGGGTCCACTAGAATTCTTACACTGATAAGGTGACACACAAACTCTCCTTCCTGAGAATCTTCTTTCAAATTCCTGACCCATCTGGAACATACTGTATATGTATCTTTTCACCTACTAAAGTATCACTTCAAAGAAATCAAGATTGTCATTTATATTTGTTTGTGTGTGTGTGTGTGTGTGTGTGTGTGTGTGTGTGTATAAAAATTCCAGTTTTGGAGCATTCACAACTTCTGGAGGCAAGTTGTCCCACTGTTTAATTGTTTTAACTGTCAGGAAATTTCTCCTTAGTTCTAGATTGCTTCTTGATTAGTTTCCACCCATTGCTTCTTGTCCTACCCTCAGGTGCTTTGAAGAATAGCTCGACTCCCTCTTCTTTGGGGCAACCCCTGAGATATTGGAACACTGCTATAATATAAACTTGAACATTAATAAAAGTTGCAGTGGCAGGAACAAATATTCTCCATTAACATGCCAAACATAATTCTATCCAGAGGTACCCACTTCCCAACTTAGCTAAGAGCCTGGGGAGAAAAGTCAGATGCTCATGTAATGGATAGCAACGTTGGGGCTCTCTCAAGCTCCAAGGGAATGTTATGTATTTCAGAAGTCAGATGCCGTAAAGGCACCCTTCCTAGGCCTCATTAGATGTCAACCTGGGCAAATGGGACTCAGAATCCATTCTGTCAGACTTTATGGGATGGAAAGAAATAATGGGTGAAAGGCAGATCACTTGACAGAAGCATTCTTTATGCCATAAAAAGCTTCATAGGTGACATGAATTGCACTTGCTGGTAGCCAAGCAACATATTGTGGTCCGCCGGTGGCCAGCGAGGAGATAAGGGAGGAACATGGGCCAGTCCTGCGGGTTGAGGAAAAGTCAGACGAGGGCTCTGCGTTGGAGGAAGAGAGGGAGTTAGACAACAGTGCGGCAGAAGAACAGCTGAAGCCTGTTCCCAGTGTGCACATGTACAGAGCTACCAGAATACAAGAACAACTAGGAAAGCAAAGCCACACCTTGGAGTGATTGGCCCTTCCCATATTCCTGTGGGAAGGGGAACAAACAGGGAGTGGGCTTTTGCAGGAAACCATTCATTCAGTCCAGAAAGTTCTGTTTGTGATTATAAGAGACTCTATCCCAAGTTTTGCTTTGCCATGTGTTTGGAAACTAATTATCTGGTAGTGCTCTAAACGAGATAAGGCACATGTGGATAAAAATTCCTCTGAAAGACTGTTTGCTAAAGCCTTGCTGACTGTGAATGAAAGGAATTCACAGTCGTGTAAATAAAAGAGGTTTTGTTGGGACCAAAATTTTGCTCCTTGCTTTCTAAGGAAGCCTGGGTCAGAACACAACTTGCATAGCAGAGATGTTACGTTGGCGTACACCATAAATGGCTCGTTCAACTGCATTCTTGATCTGCAGTAGGTTCTGAGTAATTTTCAAGGGCAGCTTCATATATTGTAGTAGTCCATATACAAAATGACTAAAGTGTGAGCATTTATGAGAAAGGACACCTAGTTCAGGAAATTATGCAATTGGCAGACAAGATACATCTGTCCAAATTTGCTCTTTGCGTGGGAGCTGTGATTCTAGAAAGACTATCAAATTGTGTGTTAGTTCTTTCTAGGGATGCACAGCCCTATTCAGAAGCAAGAATAGACAATTCCCAGCACCAGAAGAGCCAAGAACCTACAGTTGCTCTTGTCAGGATTGAGGCTAAACATGTTCACTTTTCCAGACTCAGCAAGCTCTAGGCACTAGGACAAGAATTTGGCAGCATCTCTTGATTTAACAGGGGTCAAGCTATAGAACTGAGTATCATCTGCAAGCAGATGGTGCCTAAACCTCTCTTGATAGATGTCCTCACGCCATGACTTCCTGCAAATCCTAAATTGAAGGAGCCCAGAGCCTTGGAGCTTTGTGGCTCCTGACAAACCAAAGGCTTTGGACTAGACTTTTCACAGCTTGTCATCTGATTGGAAGAAAGGAGGACAACCGTGATAGCGCTCTGCTTCCTACTCCCAAAACCCATATTCAGTCCAAGCTTAATCTTCCTGGTAATTTATAGAACGATACAAATTACCGTATTATTCGGACTATGAGACCCTCCGAAGTATAAGACTCACCTAGATTTTGGGGAGGAAAACAAGTGAAAAATATCTGCCTCCCAGCAATTTGCCTCCTTGCAACAAACAGTACAGACAATATATACACTGTTTGTAGTGTTATATCTCAGACTATACTTGTACAGATACTGTTAAAATTGATGTGCTTTCTGGAAGTATAGTTATTCTCTGCTATTTAAAAGAATAACACTTTTTAAAACAATAGCACGGGGCCTCTTCAGATCAAGCATTTATTTTAAAAAGCTTCTTTATTTTGTTAAGTTGTCTAGAATAATAATAAAGCAGTCTTTAAAAAAATAAGTGTAATACTTTAAACATTCTATCGGCATTTATAGTTGTTGACTTATCTCCTTGCAACAAACAGCCTGATTAGCACCAGAAAAAAAAATCTGCCTCCCAGCAATTTGCCACATGAAACAAACAGCAAGTTTCACTTTCAGTTTCTCCCCATCATCAGCTGTTAGAGGCTGCAGGGATTGCTATATCTTATTGAAGCCTGCAAGCCCCTGTTTGCTGCAAAGAGGTAAATTGCTGGGAGGCAGAGGCCAAAGGGTTGGGACCAGTGGGGTGGGTGGGGCTACATTCAGTGTATAAGGCGCACCCAAATTTTCACCCTCTCTTAGGTGGGGAAAAGGTATGTCTTATACTCAGAAAAATATGGCAGTCATTTTCCATAATCGGACAAATGACATAAATTAGTCATTGTTTGTTGCATTTGTGTAATAATGTCACTGTCATAATTGACATAAAGTGATGTAAATGATGTAATTTGTATTGTTTTCATGTCACTACACAAATGATGTTTGTTCTTGCAATGACATACTTTTGTTTTCAATGGATGTTCATGAATTGCAGACAATCTATTAACTGAGATTTCATTGGATCTAGTAATATCTAACTATGACAAGGTCAGGCTTATTCTTTGCCACGCACTTTGAGTATGATATTAATGTAATAATATTTTTTTCTTTTTGGGGCAGTTTAACATAGATCATATTTCTGCAGATAAACCAATCATCCAATGTTTTCTTAATTAATGCAAAGATAAATACCAGTTTCATTAGGACTATTTTTGATATAGCTTTGGACTAGTCTACCTTCATTTTAAAATTGGCAATCAACATGTTACTGCTTTACAGTTTTACAAAGGAAATGGCACTAAATTCTTATGTAATTGTTCTCTTGATCTGTATTCTACTTATTTGTTGAGAATATAATGAATATATTGGAAAAAAACTCTTTAAAAATAACTTTATTCATTTATACATAACTTTGTAAACAAAAGTTCCACTTCAATGAGACAGTGCCTGCATGTATCCCTCTTTTTTATTTTATTTGCCCTCATAAACCATGTGGTGACAGCGAAATGGATTTCTGTTGTGTTTTAAAATTCTCTGGGCTTAGAGTTCCATATTTCCAGGATGAGGGAAGAAAAATAAATAACAAAATTTAAAAGTAAGCAACATGCATCCTTGAGAAGAAAGGTATGCATTTTTTTTTCATTTTTAGAGTTAGAAATCAAGCCACAAAGAAAGTGGTGTCTGACAATGAGAATTCACCCCAGTTGTGGATACAAAGTTTCTATACATATAAACAGGGCCAAATAAATAAAAACAGACAAATTAAACTTAGTATAGGTAGAATAATCATACTCAAGAACAGTCATAAAACTGGGAAGTCATGTGGTGATCCACTTAACAACTGCCACAACTTATGACCATAATTCCGGGCTCAACTATGATCGTAAATCAAGAACTACCTGTAATAAGAATAGCCATTATAGTAGTCGCATATGAGTTTCTTTATAAATCAGAGCTATCTTAAAAATGTATTCACGTTAATATATCATATGTCAAAAAGGCAACCTTAGCCCTTAAACTATAGTCTCAATCTTTCCTGAAGATTAATAAGTCACCTTAATTTGAACAAATTACTTTTTCTAGTTTGGAATTAGAATATAATCTCAAGACAGTTTGAATCATGCCAATAGAAAAAGAGATTGTGAAATGAAGTGGCAAAGGACTGACTAAGATAAATACTTAATAAATACCAAGTAAATAGAATGGAATAACAGTCTTGGAAAGGACCTTGGAGGTCTTCTAGTCCAACCCCTTGCTTAGGCAGGAAACCCTACACCACTTCGGACAAATGGATATCCAACATCTTCTTAAAAACTTCCAGTGTTGGAGCATTCACAACTTCTGGAAGCAAGTTGTTCCACTGATTAATTGTTCTAACTGTCAGGAAATTTCTCCTTAGTTCTAAGTTGCTTCTCTCCTTGATTAGTTTCCACCCATTGCTTCTTGTGGTGCTTTGGAGAATAGTTTGACTTTCTCTTCTTTGTGGCAACCCCTGAGATATTGGAACACTGCTATCCTTCTTTTCATTAAAGTAGACATACCCAGTTCTTGTAACCGTTCTTCATATCTTTTAGCCTCTAGTTCCCTAATCATCTTTGTTGCTCTTCTCTGTACTCTTTCCGGAGTCTCAGCATCTTTTTTACATCATGATGACTAGAACTGGATGCAGTAATATTAAATGTTAAAGGAAACACATAAATAGGAATCAAAGCATAATAAAACCAGCATTTCTATAAAAAAGGAAAGATAGAAACATTAACAAATTGTTAGTAATCATCATCATTCTCATTTTACTTCTTTTTAAAGGAAAAATAAACATTAAAAATCAAAGTATTATCTTACATCACGTGAGTGGCAAAGCATATACCTTTTTGTTGAGAAAGTATGTATCAGATGGTACAGATATTACTTTTTCTGAGAAAAAAAATCATTTCCACTGCCACCAGGGAAAAGTTGCTGTGTCCTTTTTTAACCACAGTGGCATCTGCTGTGACTGTCTTTTCCTGAAGCTGGTGCACAAAGCTGACAGAACAGAGCGATTTTCTTTAATAGTTAAAATAGTGAGAAAAAAAAGAGAACGTCTTGTCATAATACATTAGAAATTGGGAAGGATCCATTTATTTTGAAGTGTTGAATAACTCAGAGCCTTATTGTATAAATAGCTGTAGTCAAGCTGTAAGAGTGAACCAGTTTATCTTTCAAATGAACATATTGTACACAAATATATGAAATGTTGTGGTGACTAGGTTTGACCTAAAACAAAGCCCATGAAAATATGTTCATTTTTTTCAACTGCAGACTGTTGCGATTGTTACTCTTTCCCTTAGTCACAGTTTTTCTCCCTGACCATATGTTTGTCAATTCTAGCAGTAGAATGGAGGGAAAAAATAAGTAAATAAAAACTGAAGCTTAAAAGACCCAAAAAGGAACCCTGTTTTCCAAAGTTTTACCTTAAAATAGTCTCTACAAGCCCGGACAAAGATTGAGATAGAATATGTATTATAAAAGTGAAAAGAAAACCTTACATTGCTATAGAGCTACTTTTTATTAGGATGCATTATTTTCCCCTGTATGTTGTTAATGATCCTTGTAATGTATTTTTGCTAAAGCGTATCACTTACAAGAATACCTTAAAAGGTTCCAAAGAATTCTTTTCAGGAGAAATTGATCCCCTTTAGCAGAGGCAAGTAAACTTTGGGATCCCATGAAAACCTCTATGATTTTGTGAAGATGGAATAGAATAACAGAGTTGGAAGGGACTTTGGAGGTCTTCTAGTCAGGAAACCATACACCACTTCAGACAAATGGCTACCCAACATCTTCTTAAAGACTTCCAGTGTTGGGGCATTCACAACTTATGGAGGCAAGTTGTTCCACTGATTAATTGTTCTAACTGTCAGGAAATTTCTCCTCAGTTCTAAGTTGCTTCTCTCCTTGATTAGTTTCCACCCATTGCTTCTTGTTCTACCCTCAGGTGCCTTGGAGAATAGTTTGACTCCATCTTCTTTGTGGCAACCCCTGAGATATTGGAACACTGCTATCATGTCTCCCCTAGTCCTTCTTTCTATTAAACTAGACATACCCAGTTCCTACAACCGTTCTTCATATGTTGCTCTTCTCTTCAAAATATCTATCACAGATACTGTGATAGATTTTTTCTATTCACCAGGAAAGGGCACCTGGCTTATGTTTACCTTCTTTGAGGCTATAAAGTAGCATATTGTTAAACAAAACTATAGGTTGCAGTTACACAATCATATTTATTCTCCACCAATATCTATAGGTTCTCTGTAAAGCCAAAGGAAATATTAGATTTTTTAAAAATGATCCAAACACATATACTTGGGTTGAAGAATGCTTCCCATCTTTTAAAACATTTTAGGTAGGAGTACAGTCACAAACAGCACATGGTGCACTAATGCTTGGTCTGTGACTACGATATAATCATTTCTGTGAAGAGACTGCTGGCATAGTTTTCTTGGCAGCTACAAATGCTTCTGTGGAATAAGTGGAAAAGGCATTTTGTCTACCTACTATTATGCTGAAAAGAAATAATTAGGAGGTGAAAGGAGGTAAGAGATAAAAGGGACCCTTTACACTGGCAGCTTAAAAGTAAATCCAGTTGCAAGCAAAAAAGAAAGGCGGGATAAAAATGCAATAAATAGATATGTTTATGCCAGGTATGTCAATCTGTTGGTAGGAATTCAAACTGGAAAATTCAATTAATGACTGCTAGATGTGATATCTCCAATGGAACTTTATCAAACAGGTTAAGCTCTGGCTCCATATTTGTTTACAAATAGAAATTCCACCTGGAATTAGCCCTTGAGATGAAACAATGGATGAGGGTATGGCTATCATTAACTATTAATCCAAGAGGTAGTAAACCAATCAATGCTGGTTTTGTTTTCTGCTGGTGGCTTACCCGTTGGACCATCTGCCTGGCTAGAGTAAGAAGAGAGTGGTAGACTGTGTGGATTTCAACAAGGCTGAATCTTGGTTTTTTATGCTAATATGCCTTCTGGTGAACATACCTTCTAGTGAACATACCAGACTTAAGGCATCTTAGGAGGAGTTCATTTTATTTTGAAAGTAAACCAAAGATACAATTCTGTTATTATTTCTATAGAACAATATCTTTGTTTAATGTGGGTACTAAAATATTAACTGCAACTTTAGCCAGGAGGACACAGGATATAATACTATCTATATTCACCCATCTCCCTCTGGAAGGCTGAAAAAGAAATAGACATGGTTCTGACAATATCTGCCTAGCGATTTATATGATTGATGTCAGAATATCAAATAAATTAGAATCAATGGTTCTAATTCCATTGGACAATGAAAAGCCCTTTGATATGAAGAGTATTCTAAGGAGATGGGTTCCCACTGTGTTTTTGTTGGATTGTTCTGCTATCTTCCTCCAGCGCCTAGAATGGATTTGTTTCTAAGTCGAACAAGTTATACCATGGCACCAGACAAGGATGCCTCTCCATTCTTTTAATCTTCTGTTTGGTTCTTAAACTGTTGCTGTTTTTTTTTTCTCTAGAAGATTTGGATAGTTCAGGATAGTTAGTATTGGAGAAGATCGTGACCATGCACCTCATAGTTACCCTCTCTGATGTTCTGCTTTATCTTTCACTTACTAGAAAGAGTTCCTAGAAGAGTTTTGCAACCTTGAAAATAAGACATGAATGACTACCCTCTGAAGCAAATGGTAAATGTCTCACCAATGTGCATCTGTTACACATTGTTCTGATGCTATCTATTCTTCTCCCTTAAGACCAAGTGTATTATATTCAGAGCATCTGCCGTCCTTAAAACTTCAAAAAGTGACAGCACCAAAGTCACTCCTGAACCTGCTGCCTTTCACTTGCCAGATCCGGCTGCACTTTTTGTTGAAAATTCGGTGACACCGACCCATATAAAACGGTCTTCTTATACTATTTGTGTTAAGACGTATAAAACAATATATTAATCAAATATAATGATTTGTATGTCAACTTTGTAAATGATTCCAAGCTAACTATTAAATGAGCACATCTAACACACTGCAGTCATAAGGAACCTGCTGCCAATCATGTGCCAATTTTAAAACGGGGAGTGACTGAGGGTCAGCAACACTGTGCTGAAGCCTCTTGATTCCACTGCTTTTTCCTTGCAATTGTTGCCTCCTCACCATCTGTCTGTCAGGATTCTGGCAGCAACAGAAATTAAGAGACAGATGTTATCTTGGTCCTTACTGATCCAAGGAAAATGGAAGCTAGATAAGATTTATATTAGGCTTTTTTTTCCCTGACTCTCTTGGATTGTTATTTTTCACTTTTGAAATTGATATTACAATTGATTTAATAAATCATGCTTTTCTATGAATGCAGGCTGCTAAGATCTGGCTATTTTCCTGGGTAAGGGAGTAGCTGAGCCCCATTGTTGGTTGTGTGGGTTGTTCAACAATTTTGCTTATGTTTCTTCTTTGGTTGGATGTATTCCCTCACTTTTTAACCTTCGTTAGTTGCCTAGAGTTCCACTTAGAGAAAGGGGTAATCATATATATATGATTTATGATGAATAAATGCATTTTCTTAAAAGGAGGCTGATTCAAAGAGCTTACATTGAATCCCTGCCCTCAAGAGTTACTGACATGCAGGCTCATCAAAGAACTTTGGTCCATTCCTGGATGCATTTTTCAGCATATCAGATGGATATACATTTTCCTTACTTCTTTGCCCTTGGTCTTCATGAGGTTTCTGCTATAGCAAAGCAAATGTTGCATAGTATTTAATATACTAGACTAGAATTTGGGAGACCCAAGTTGTTCCCCTAATGGAAATTCATTAGGCAATTTTGTGCCAATCACTGATTCTCAGCCAAATTAACCTTATTGTTGTTAGGAAAAATCGAGGAAGTACATGTCACCTTGAATTCCCAAGGCAAACATAAGCTGGGTATCTAAGAAAGCTGAAGACTTACCTTCAGCTATAAAAACAAGAAAGTATTATGCTTGTGCTTAACAATTTGAACAAAATACTGACATTTTGTCATGTTTCAGAAGCTGCCCAAACCTCGTTATCCAGCAAAATATTTCCCATGTTTTGAATTTATTTTATTTATTTATTTATTTCTAAGCCGCGCCCTCTCCCGGGGCGGCGTACAATAAAACAAATAAAATACAAAGTACAATACAATACAATACAAATCTGGACAGGACATACATATAACAAGGACGTATATAAAACATATACAAAACATATACAAGGAGGAGGTAGGCTAATAGCTAAAAACAATTAAATAATTAACAATTAAAACAATTAAAAAGTCACAATATTTAAAAACCCCGATAAATAAATTCTATTGAATTACATTAATAAAAAACCCGTCAGGAGCGATATAGTTGGATCATGGTTGAGCCAGGCCAGCTACTTGGAATAGGTGGGTCTTGAGCTTAACTCTGAAGGAACGGAGGTCGGACATCGTCCTAATATCCGGAGGGAGGTCATTCCACAGGGCTGGGCCCGCCACAGAGAAGGCTCTACTCCTAGGCGCCGCCCCTCGACACTGTCTGGTGGACAGCACCTGGAGGAGTCCCTCTCTGTGCGAGCGAATTGGTCACAGGGATGTATGGGGCAGAATACGATCCCGCAAGTAACTAGGTCCTGAGCCATGGAGCGCTTTAAAGATCGTAATCAAGACCTTGAAACGCACCCGATAGACCACAGGAAGCCAGTGCAGCTCGCGCAGGAGAGGTGTCACATGGGAGTACTTCGTACTCCCCATAATCACCCGCGCGGCCGCATTCTGGACCAACTGCAGTCTCCGAGTGCATTTCAAGGGAAGCCCCATGTAGAGAGCGTTACAGTAGTCCAGGCGAGACGTCACCAGCGCGTGGGTGACTGTGCGTAGGGCGTCCCGGTCCAATAGGGGGCGCAATTGGCGCACGAGGCGAACCTGGTGGAACGCCCCCCTGGCCACGGCTGTCACATGGTCATCCATGGACAGCCTGGCATCCAGGAGGACGCCCAAATTGTGCGCCCGCTCCACGGGGGCGAGTTGAATGCCCCCAATGGCCAGAGATGCGATTAACTGGTTGAACCGGGGGGCCGGAACCCACAGCCACTCCGTCTTGGAAGGGTTGAGCCTGAGTCGGTTGTCATCCATCCAGACCCGTACGGCTTCCACACACCGGGACATCACTTCGACGGCCTCGTTGGGGTGGTTCGGGGTGGAAATGTACAGCTGAGTATCATCAGCGTACAGATGATATCCCACCCCAAAACCACGGATGATCTCACCCAGCGGCTTTATGTATGTGTTGAACAGGAGTGGCGAGAGGACCGACCCCTGTGGCACCCCACAGGTAAGGGGGCTTAGGGTCGACCTCTGCTCCCCTGCCAACACACATTGCGTCCGGCCAGAGAGGTAGGAGCCAAACCACCGCAAAACGGTGCCCCGGACCCCCAACCCCTCCAGTCGGTGCAACAGGATACCATGGTCGATGGTATCAAAAGCCGCTGAGAGGTCTAATAGGACCAGGATAGAGGAACAACCCCTATCTCTGGCCCTCCAGAGATCATCCACCAACGCGACCAAGGCCGTCTCTTTGCTGTGCCCGGGGCGAAAGCCGGACTGGCGCGGATCTAGATAATCATTCTCCTCCAGATGTCATGGGAACTGAGAAGCCACCACACTCTCTACAACCTTCGCCAAAAAGGGAAGATTGGAGACAGGACGATAATTGGCCAGCTCCGTAGGGTCCAGGGAAGGCTTCTTGAGCAAGGGTCTCACCACCGCCTCTTTCAAGGCGGCTGGAAGAGACCCCTCAACCAACGAAGCATTCACTAGGCCCAGGAGCCAGTCGCGTGTAACCTCCCAGGATGCCAGTACAAGCCAGGAGGGACACGGGTCCAATAAACATGTGGTAGGTCGCAGTCGTCCACGCAATCTGTCTGTCCAAATCCTCGATGACAACCAAGTCAAACTCCTCCCAAAAAGGTTTCTCAAGACTCGCCACTGGCGTCTCGACTGGGCCACTGAAGGGGACCCAATCCTTCCGGATTTGAGCGACTTTATCCAGCAGATATTTCCCAAATTCCTCTGCCCTACCCTGTAAAGGGGCCTCCCGCGGCCTCTGAAACAGAAGGGAGCGGGACACCCGAAACAGGGCGGCAGGGCGGTTCTCTGCGGATGCAATGAATGGAATATTAAGTATCTCCTTTCCAAATCAGCTGCTGTTGAAAAAAAATGTGGCCATTATTTTGTATCTTTCTCACTTCTTGAGCGTCTCCACACTCTTCCATTCATAGCAAAATATTTATTTTCTAAGTTTCGATCAGTTATTTATTTATATCTGCTCTGGGGCTATAAAAATGATGGGTGGTATGATTTTTTTAACATTGTGTTTCAGAACCCTGTCTACATACGTGCATCAAGATAACAATCTATCTTCTCATAGACACTAATTAAAAAAGCAATAAAATTGAAAAGTGTTTGTTTTCACTTTTGTATGTGTCAGTATTAAATGGCCTGTTTTCATTTTAAAAGCTTGACAGTTAATAAGAAATATGTTTACATATTTCATATAATACAAATAAGCGCTTAGAATTGCCATACCTTCACAGCCTGAATCCCGAAACCAAGTGAGGTTAAAATGACATTTTAAACAAAGCCTTTTCTTTCTTTTCAATTATTTTCCTTTCTTTTCCTCTTTTTTGCAATGACTGTAAAATAAGTGTGGGCGACTGTGTATGCATTTGTGCGTGCATGTGTGTATGTGTGCACTCACAGGTAGATTTCTTCAAAGTTACTAAAAACTTTGAGGGTAAGCAAAGAAAATTAGATGAACATAATTGCTTATTTCATATCATTAAAAGTCCAACAAAATCAGCATGCTAATAATGGGATTCAATTTGCAGGTCAGCTACAAAAGAGTGTTCTTACTTGTGCTTCATTATTGCTGCAGAAAAGGTTAACAAAGCTGTCTTCCTGGCTGATTTATTTGTTTGCTTTAATTTATTAGCCACCCAACTCCAAGGGACTCTAGTTGGTGCATGGTCTGTCACCAACATGAACACATTTAAACAAATTCCTAGAGCTTTAAGCCTTTCTGTTCAATTCCCACAACAGCAGCTGTCTGAAGGCCAAAAGTGGGATGATATATAATGCTCGTGTCCTTCTTGTTGTCTTGCAGTTGACCCTGGTGGAAATAGGATCAGTTAGGTAACTCTTTTTTAAAAGTTTTATTTTTATTTTTCCATTTTCATAACATATAATCACATGTATACTATTACATAGCCAACATCATATTGTATTATTAAATGTTTACATCAATTCACCTTACCATCAACTCCCAAAAGCAATTATTGGCTCTTCTGCTTTCCATACACCATATTTGTACCTTATCCATCACTTTCTTCTCCCTCTCTCCTCCCCCTCCCTACCTCCTTTCTTCCCTCTGTCATCCTTTTCTTCTCTACTTCCCCTTCCTCTTTTCTTCTCCTCTCTCCCCTTTCTACTCCTCCTTTCCTCCTTCCTCCCCTGTCCTCTCTCCAATCCCTCCCTTACCTCTCTCCTCTACTTCACACTCTTCATCTCATTTACTTGGTGTATTTCAGCTTCTGAGCGAACTCCATTTTATGTTGATGGTATTTCCTTTTCAATATACATATTTAATTTTGACATATAATAATAATAATAATAATAATAATAATAATAATAATAATAATAATAATAATAATAATAATAATAATAATTATTATTATTATTATTATTATTATTATTATTATTATTATTATTATTATTATTATTATTATTATTATTATTATTATTATTATTATTATTATTATTATTATTATTATTTATTTCTTAGCCGCACCCTCTCCCGAAGGACTCGGGGCGGCGTACAACAAAACATAGGAAATAAATATATCGACATACATATAACAAAACATATACCAAGACATATACACGACATATACAAGGAGGAGGTCAACTGATAGATAAAAACAAGTAAAAACACAATATATCTTCCTCCTTTTTAAAAAAAAAGAAAACAAAAAGTATACATATATAGTCATTGTGCTTTTAAATCCCCCCATCCCCCAGCCTATTTTTGGTCGACATGTAGACCTGGTTACAATTCCCAGCTATTCTCATCATTATATTTATATAATTATACATCCTTACATGACCCCAATTTGTGATTCTGTCTTTAAATCTCAATAGTTTCCCATTGTAAGTATATTTCATGTTCCCCCTCCATTTTTCCATATCTTGGATTAGATTACCCTTAATTGTCTATAAATGGCAATCCTTACTTCTCAGTTTTCATTACAATTCCTTTAATCTACTATATAGAATAACAAATGGTACACATCTCACTTTATTCATCATCTTAAAGGTTCTATATATATCCATGTTTCATATATTTTAACCCATGCTTGATTGTCCTTCTATTGTCATATTAAATCAATTAGCAACTCAATTTAATTATCATGTAAAAAAGTGAATCACAAACCTCTGCTTTACAATCTCCCCATATCAGTTTCATATTTGTCCATGTTCCATGTATTTTGACCTTTATTTACTTATCTTTCCATTCGCATATTCAATCAGTTAGCAACTTCATTTTATTGTCATATTTAGGAATAAACCCCTTATCTTAACTTTATACTTTCCCATATAACAATTTCTAGTTGTCTGATTTTTTTTCTAGCAAGTCTTTTGTCCCACTTCTCTCTTCCTCCCTTTTCCCTTTTCCTTGTTTTGACACGTCCACCCTCTTTAATTTTCCCCACTCCACCATCAAAGAAATCTTTTATATTTCTCTTTGTTGGGGCATAACCTCCTATTTCAATTTTCCTTATGCCACTGTCAACTTCTGAAACATCTTTTGTCTGCTTTTTATTCCCTTTTGTTGGGACACACACACCCTTTACCATTTTCCCTATACCACTGCCCAATGGAGTTTTTTGTCTGCTTTTAATTTCCCACCGTTTCTATCCCTTCATTATCTTTCCCCCATTCTTCTTTCCCTTCTTATTTAAATTCCTTCTTGTTTAAATCCCTGCTTCTCTGGGTTCAGAATTTATTTAGGCTTGATTTTAATGATTGTAATGATTTATGCATATTTTTTATAATTACACGTAGTTCTTCAAATTCCCAGCTTTCCACGATGTCCAGTTCCAAAGTTAGTTATACAGTTCTACTTTCAGAGTTCAAAGTAAATTTATCTACTTCAGCTGCTGTGGGGAAGAGTGACAGGAGCCATCTTGGTGTTTTGTTCTTCCTTAAATGTCCAGTTCCAAAATTGCAGTTAGTTATGCAGATCTTCTTTCGAGGTTCTGGTCCACCTTAAATTTAGCTAATTCAATTAGTGTAAAAACGGAAGAGAAGCTGGAGCCATCTTGATCTTTTGCAGAAAAAAAAGAAGAAAAAAAGCTTCATAGTTTTCCAATTCTTGATTTTGTTATTATTTTTTCCTTTGCTCAGTTAGCTAACTCTTTTATCTCTTTTATCATTACAAGTATTATTAGACTTGAATTGTGCTGCTACAGCAAATTAAAGTGGGCAATTTTAGATTTCATACATTCCAGAGAAGTGCCACTTTCTTGCATTTCCTCTCCTTACAGCATCTGAACAGGACAAACAAATATGTTCTGCTTCAATATTTTTCCCCAAGACTTATTTTATGTATTTATTTATTAAACAAATGTTGAGTATATAGCCACCCAATTCAAATGTTAGTATCCACTATTTGCCGCAAAGATGATGCATTCCCCTCTCCCCACGTGACTGTCCTTGTCTGTGTAGGCTGTCAAGAATATGATCATTCTGACTGGTGGAGTCTTTGCCACTGTCCCTGCCCTATGGACTATCTTGTCCCTTGGATGAGGTTGGCCACCCATTCTTCTGGCCTTCTAGAAAAGCATTAAGACCTGGTTCTGTACACTGGCATGGGTATTCAAGAGTGATACCCAAGATGTCATTTTTTAAAAATCTATTTTTGTAAAGATTCTATGCTTTTTTAAACTTCAAAACTACTCAGAGTCACATAGATAGTGAGAGGGCAGTGTGTAAATTTGACTGATAATATATAAACAAACAAACAAATAACCAACCAACCAACCAGGCAGAATAGGTATGAGGCTATCTTACATTCAGAGAGCATTGTAAGTCCTGTCTCTCTGGGAAAGGATGAGAAAGTTTCTACTCTCATATTTTTTGCAGCGTAAATCTTTTCAAATCACACTTGAAGTTATTGTAAACAATATTATTGGAAAGGCAATAGTGCAAAAGGTGGAAGAAGTAACATGCACATGTGAAGATAGGCAATCCATGAAGTACCTAAGCTATTTATTATGTGTTGCACTGGCAATAGATTGGCAGACTTCAGTACTAGTGAAAAAACTGATTCTCATCTGCTTGTTCCTGGGATTGATATGATGGCTAAATTTTGAATGACTTGATTTTAGAATTTCTTAGTGCTAAATCTCTCATGCCCCTCATCTCTCAAGCCACTTCCAAATTGCTCCCTCGTTTGCAATATGGCCTATTATTTGCTTTATACGGCTTGTGCAAATATCCTAGAGAATGTATTTGAACATTCCTAAGTGGTAACCTGTGTCTATTGCAAGCATCTTTCATACATAATGAGAATAAATTGCTGTGGTTTCTCCTATGCAGTTAGCTAATCTGGCAAGCACTCATTTTTAGAAAGAGAGAGAAGTTTATATTCCAGGATGGATTTGGCTGACATTTCTCATTTACTATAATTTTCACTCTAAAATGAGAAAGAAAAACTAACCGAAAACCTTGTGTAAGGTAATGAATGCTTGAAGTTGAAATAAGAAGGCTATTCGTTTCTCCCAACCTCGACCATCCATCTCCTCTACAGTGTTGTAAAATTGAAAAGTCAGGTTGCTAGTTTTGTTCCATAGCTTGAGTCATCTCAAGCAGAACTCCTTGAATTTCATCCAAAACATACCAGATACCTTTCTTTAAACTATCAGAAATTCTGGCTGATAATGGAAATGTTGAAAAATAGGTGACAACATCATGAATAGCTGTCACGTGATATTCATAAAAATGAACAGTTTTCATTTTATTTTCCTTCTTGCCAAATCGATTAACACCTAAATACTTTTATTAGTCTGTTGCAATGTAAACTGCCAAAAAGGCAGCTTCTACTGACCCTAAAACAAAACACAAACATAAAAACCTGCACCACTTTGCAGATTATGTCCCCTGGGATCTGTTGGGACATAAATTTTCAGAGGTTTTCTAAACTATGAATGAAGTTGCCACAAGTAGCATTATCTGTTATATTTATTAAAGTGGCTTTATTGAACATGCTGAAATAAGATTTGCTTCATAAGATTTATGATTTAGAGAAAGCTAGGGAGGAAATGCATTTTCTTCCCTTCATTCATTATATAAATACATTCCCCAAAGAGTTCAAACAATCCTGCAAGACAAGATTATCAGGAGCGTCATATTCAAGGCAGGCTTCTAATGCTTACTCAATCTAGTGTTTTGAATATGCACAGAACAGCAGTGAGTGTTGGGGAAAAAGTGATCCTTCTCACTTTTTTCTGTAGCAACTGATTTTGTTGGTCAACTACAGAACAGTAGGTTTATTCAGGAAAAATCAACTTCACACCAATTAAAATTTAACATTGTACAAACGAATCTTATATGTAGCTTCCTCTCAGTTTATTAATTTCCTGGTAGGTTTTTTTATAACAATATAGAAATGTTTGTCCCGACTTATGTGAATGTCCCTATTGCCTACAAATCTACTACTGGTCTCTTATCCAATATTCAAAATGTAATGCCCTGCTTACCTTTTTGAGGTCAGCCAAGGAGAGCTAAGATACACTTGGTATCTTGGTATACTGAGCGGGTTAACAATATCTTATTTTTTCATATGTCTTCTTTATTTACTAAATTATAGATTTAAGACTCCATTTATGAATTACCCATATAGCATAACATATTTCAAAATTATATTAGTTTAGGATGATCTCAACAATAATTGCTCTGTTCACCTAAAAAAACTTCCAAATTTGCTCATTGCACTAAAAAGAATACAGATCCCTAGTCTATATAATTTGCTGTTATATGTCTGGGCAAATATGTCATAATTTCTGCAACTATTTCCCAAAACTCTGAAGGGTTTAAGCTTTTTTGTTTTTAAGATTGATTCTCACACAATAAAATACTTTCACAGAAAGCCTTTCTCTGCCCTTTTATTTATATCTGCAATTAAATTGTTTCAATCATACAAAATACAATATTGTAATTTAAAAAACTATTTACGTATTATTGATCATTTAATATGGGAGGAAGTAAGAAGAGGAAAAAGACACTATGTATCGCTTGGTGTTCTCTGAGCTCTTGTTGGTTTGTAGACATTTCATTACCTGACTATGCAACATCATTATTGCCCTGTCAATATCGGTGGGGGTATGGTTTTCTCCTTGGTAGTTGATTGGTAATTGTTTTCTGCTTGCTTGATTGCTTGACTAGAGTTAATCTCCACTTATCTGGCTGTTGGCTACTGGAAAGGATGTTTTCTGGTCTTTTTGTTTGTTTCTTAACTTTTCCCATTTAAATAGTGTCTCTTCCATTGGAGGAAAGACACATTTAATATTTCACTTTTGTCTGAGCTTTTATCCTTTCAGAATTTAGTTTTTCCTTCTAAGAGTCAGTTTGCCTTTCTGTATCCAGAGAACTAGACTTTATTCTTCTTATCATTACATATTTACTAAAAGGAATGGCTCACTCATAATCTCTTAAAAGGAATTATTTGCTAGCCTAAATAGCTATCAGGAATTTACAGACTGCTTGGTTTCAAGTTTTCCCTTTAGGGCTATGCTGCATTTTGTTCTGCTTGGAAAGCATCTTGTGAAGCCAGCATTTCCCTTAAATATCCTGGGATTGTGGAAAAGACACCGCGGACTGTAGAATTCCTCACTGCTGGTCTCTTGGCTGCCAGACAATACATGGTTCCCTTTGGAGTTGCAGTTACAAATGTTAGCTGGCAACCCTTTATATGATGCTCTGGTGGCAACTTTATTGTGAGAAGAAACCCAAGGGACATATACCCACCCGTTAGTGAGCTTGCTTTGAGAGACACTCTTTGGCTTTTAAAATTCTTCCATAGCATATGGTCTTCTGTTATGTGAAGAGGAGTTTGGAAAGAAATCCCCAAACCTTTTTATTTCTGGCTTGAAACCACATCTTTATTTCTAGATTCTCTCTGTATAAAGATATTGTCGCTTGTTTGGATTGGAAGTCTTCTCATTGTCGTATTTGCTTTCTTTGATTCTTGATAGGATCCATGAACTATTTTCTCTTCTTTTGATCAAAGTTAAGAAAGATGGCTGCTGGCTGCTGGAAGACTCTCTGTCCGGCAGCCAGCCCACAACCATAGAACACACTCTTAGAGCAGCCACTGCTGGAAGAATCGGCAGCCGAGTTTTGGAGTTTGGAAGCCAGAGAAGAAGTTTGCTCGGAGTGCGGCGGGGGCGGAACAGGCGCTCGCACAACCTCCCTCTCCAGCATCCTGAATGTGCCAAGCCTAGGGAGCAGGCAGAGCACCACGTGCCTTGGCACCTTAGGTATTCCGCCTAGGTCAGTGAATGGCGCTCTGCCTGGCTGGAGAGGGGGTTTGCCGGGCTGCTGCTCGTGAGCGTGGTCACCTCATGGCTGCTTCGCCCCTCAGGCTGTGCCCGGTTCTTTGGGAGCCAGTTCACAAGGGAGCAGCCACCCGGCAACTCCCCCCTCTGGCCAAGCAGAATGCCACTCCCCAACCTAGCGGTATCCTGAAGGCACCAAGCAATATGAACGTCTTTCTCTCTCCCTGGCTCCCATGGCTTGGTGCCTTCAGGATACCGCTAGGTCAGTGAGTGGTGCTCTGCCTGGCCAGAGGGGGGGTTGTCCAGGGGGCTTATTTTCAGGAGTGGGGTTATATTTTTGCCCACGCGAAAAATGTGGCAAGGCGTTAGTTTCAGGATAGGTTGTATTTTTGGGGAAAAACGGGAGAGGGAGAGAGAGAGAGAGAGAGAGAGAGAGAGAGATATGGATGATAGGGAGGGAGGGGAGAGATTAGGAAAATAAAATGCGAGATAAATTAGGAAAATAGAGGAAACACCCCTGTGATAACAGGAGGATACTGGAACAAATGGTATTAAGTATCTAAGTGTCTTAATAACTTTACAATGATTAATAGGAATAAGCATAGGCTAATCAAGAATAGGTTGTCTGTCTAAACGGATTGCTAGTTTTATGCCTTTTGTAAGTAAACTGCGATCAATATAGCTTTCAATAATCTTTATATCTGGTCTACAGATGAAATATAAGTAGGTAGCAAACTACTCTATGCAATGATACATTTAGATGGATTTAGAGTTTGTTGAAAAATTATCTTCAAGGAATGCTCACTAATGTTGCTGAATCATTAGAAAATACATTCTTTATAGGGGAATTCAGTAAGACTATATTTTAGAGTTTTTAATGTTATCTTTTCTTTAAAAAAAATCAGTGATTTAAGGTGGAAAATGTATTTTTGATCAGTTGCTGCATACAGTGTTCTACATTATGTCAGAGACAATACTTCCTTAAGTGAATCAGAACACACTGAAAACAAAATGGAATTTTGTTGAAAAGTGAGCGAACCACATGTTGGCCGACAAATGGAGTATCTGTCTTTTATTTTTCACATGTATTTTACCATTACTAAGCAGCACTATTAAGCAGTGTTGTAGTTAATCTTTACTTATAATTATTTTATGTATCAGCCAGTTTCATTATGTTCAGCAAATTTAGATGTATTTTATTCTCATTGCAATTTACAAGCATTAATTAGCCTTTAACATTTGCACTTTATGCACCAGTTTTCACTAATAGTCATTATTATTATTATTATTATTATTATTATTATTATTATTATTATTATTATTATTATTATTAAAACATTTTATTGTCCTTATTGCAGCTAGATCATTCACATAATAATCTGTGAAAGTACTGCTTTCCATGGATAAGATTTCCCCTGGAATTTCACTGCTTTCTCATCAGTATTCCATTAGTTTCCCATTTAATTCAGTTTTGCACAAACTCATTTTAAGATGACATTAAATTCACTAAAGAGGTTCCCAAGAGGGCATTCCCAAGAAACCAGAATGGAAGGAAACGACAAAGAAGAAAAAAAGAACACTTCCTATGTGAAACCAGCATCTAGGTTTACCAGGAAGTTTACAG
The DNA here is from genome assembly GCF_964273705.1 of Natrix helvetica. Classification (NCBI taxonomy): domain Eukaryota; kingdom Metazoa; phylum Chordata; class Lepidosauria; order Squamata; family Natricidae; genus Natrix; species Natrix helvetica. The sequence continues at coordinate 212,565,111 of NC_138552.1, read as the reverse complement.
AGGTATTTTAAATAATGTTTCAAAGTAGAAAGGGCAACACACAGCAGCATCATGAGGGCACCTGAGGGTAGAACAAGAAGCAATGGGTGGAAACTAATCAAGGAGAGAAGCAACTTAGAACTGAGGAGAAACTTTCTGACAGAACAATTGATCAGTGGAACAGCTTGCCTCCAGAAGTTGTGAATGCCCCAACACTGGAAGTCTTTAAGAAGATGTTGGATAGCTATTTGTCTGAAACGGTATAGGGTTTCCTGCCTAGGCGGGGGGTTGGACTAGAAGACCTCCAAGGTCCCTTCCAACTCTACTATTGTATTGTATTGTATCATTTGCATGGGCTTTACAGGGATGCAGGCCATGTCTCTAGCACTATTAACTTTCTCAGACTGACAAGCTTTAATTTAATGACCATTTGAAGTTACAGTGCTGCTGAAAAAAAGTGATTTATGACTGGTCCTCACATTTAGAACCATCCCAGTGTCCCTGCAGTGTCCCTACATGGTCAAAATTCAGGCATTTTCAGGTAAAACCTGCATGTATTTACAATGGTTGCAATGTACAGGGAGTCACATGGTCACCGTTTGTCACCCAGGAGGCTCCCAACAAACAACACCAATGAGGGAAGCCAGATTTTCTTAATGACTTCATGATTTGCTTAATAACTATGGCCAAAAAAGGTTGTAAAATTGGGTGCAGTTCACTTAAGGACCACAACATAAGTTAGCTACAAATTAAGTGCCAACTGTGGTCCTAAGCCAAAGGCTACTTGTATTGAACTATGGGAACACTTTTAAATGCCTGAAAGTAAACAAAGTGTAATAAGTGTAAGAGATTTTTGTACAGTGTTATGACCATGAAAATGGCCATTAGTTTTGTGGTATGACCGAAATTATTTTTTAGCCAAGTCTGCTCTGTGCATTGTATTTAATTTCTTCTCATTTTAATACAATTCAGGGCACTGCTGTTTCAGAAAGATAATCAGGGTCAACATTTTAATATTGCCAAAATAGCAGAATACAATAATTCCAGTTGATTATAACCTTCATATTTTTAACTGCACACACAGCAGTGTGCAGCAGCTGCCAAAAAACCCAACACAGTTCTAGGCTGCATCAACAGAGGGATAGAATCAAGATCACGTGAAGTGTTAATACCACTTTATAATGCCTTGGTAAGGCCACACTTGGAATACTGCATTCAGTTCTGGTCGCCACGATGTAAAAAAGATGTGGAGACTCTAGAAAGAGTGCAGAGAAGAGCAACAAAGATGATTAGGGGACTGGAGACTAAAACATATGAAGAACGGTTGCAGGAACTGGGTATGTCTAGTTTAATAGAAAGAAGGACTAGGGGAGACGTGATAGCAGTGTTCCAATATCTAAGGGGTTGCCACAAAGAAGAGGGAGTAAAACTATTCTCCAAGGCACCTGAGGGTAGAACAAGAAGCAATGGGTGGAAACTAATCAAGGAGAGAAGCAACTTAGAACTGAGGAGAAACTTCCTGACAGTTAGAACAATTAATCAGTGGAACAGAAGTTGCCTCCAGAAGTTGTGAATGCCCCAACACTGGAAGTCTTTAAGAAGATGTTGGATAGCCATTTGTCTGAAACGGTATAGGGTTTCCTGCCTAGGCAGGGGGTTGGACTAGAAGACCTCCAAGGTCCCTTCCAACTCTACTATTGTATTATTGTATAACTTATTTTTTTCCATCTGTGTTTTATCTAAATTATAGTAAACACAGCTTTACCTCAAAATATGAATCTTGCTATCAGTTTCCCTGCACACTATGGGGGTTAATAAATCTAAGTGATTAAGTATATCAATATCCTTGTAAATAAGCACGGGATTCCTCTTGAATAACATTTTAAAATGTTTTTGACATTCCTTGGAATTCCTTAGAGGTTTTGTTTAAAAACACTTTTACTACTGATTTTCCTTTAAAGCAAATAGGGGTGTTAAGCCAAGGAAAAACTTCAGTATGTGGAAGAGGTGAATTATTTTTTATATGGTTCGTGATTGCCTGCTATTTTTTACTAAACTACCAACAGTATATTAGTAATTTCACAAAGTGACAATAATAGGAACTGTTTATTTTTAGGAGAGCTAGTCTAGTATAATGGTTAAGACAATAGATTAGAAACCTTCTAAGTGTGCCTTAGACACAAAGTAACTTTAATTTTGTCTTGGACACAAGACCCATTCTTTCAGCCCTAATAAGCAGACAATGGTAAATATTTCTAAAATCCTTATTTATTTATTTAATTAAATTTTTAAACCGCGCCCTTTCCTAAACAGGACTCGGGGCAGTGTACAGTCATATTAAAACAGTATAATACAAAATATAGATATACATTCAATATACAAATAGGTACGCGGAGGAGGTAGGATGTAGACTGTGCAATATGTAAAATAAAATACAAATAAACATTAAAATACCCTTAAAAACTGCCCAATAAGATGTTTGCCAGGAGGTTAAATGGGACTATGAATCGGTTAAGCCAGCTAACTGGAACAGGTGGGTCTTAAGCTTCTGTCGGAAGGAGCGGAGGTCTGTGGTAGTTCTAATACCTTGCCAATAAAATTCAGGGCCTACTCCAGGCACATGCCAGGAGCCAAAACTGGTGTGTGTGTGTTTGTGCTTCTGTGTGTGTATGCACGGGCACAAACACTCACATATATACTGCATTCTTTTGCTACCTCAATTATTGTCCACGGTAAAATCCTATGCAGTGTCTTCTCCTGCCATGCCACTTCTGCTTCATCTCTCTTTCCATGTCTGCTGCCGTCTTAGGCGTTCACTGAGCAGCTCATTTTGATGCTATCTTATTGATGTACACCTGGATGTTCCAAGTTTTGTCTAGGACAGTGACTATGACACCAGATCCCATGCACTTACCAGATCTGACTGGTGTACAGTCTCTGGGTATTGGACTTGAAGTGGAAACCTCTGTATCTTGTGAGGAGCTTCAGGGTGTTCACAATGGCAGCTACTACCATCTTCCTTTGGCCAACTCAGTTCATATTATATTCTACATGTTGATGGCATGGATCTTCTTTTTCTCCTCATTGAGCTGGCTCTTCAGGAACTCATGAATGAAGGGGTATACTGTATACATGTCCCAGGATAATGTTGCAGGATCCAATCTGAGTCGGTCACTGGGACCAGAGGTTTAGTTTTCTGAGCTTTTGGACATTTGCGCAGGAGCCCATCCTCAGGGAATTTCTCTGTCTCCAGAATGTGCGCACTGGGATGACCTAAAAGTTGTATTTACTGTATATGTTGCCTGGTTATGTATGACTTTTAGTTGTTAATTGGGGTGTTAACGGTGAGCTATTAAGTCATTAATTATTGTTTCCTTGTGCCACCACACCCTTGGTTCCTAAGTTCCTGGTAAAATGGTGGTAAATCAGCACTCCTATTGACTGACAATGGTCTCGTTTCCCAGACTTCACTCATTTCTCTACCTGTTTTTGTCCCTGCTTGGACGACAATCTTTGTAACTGCAAGAACAAGAACAATGTTCTTGTTCATTGCAAAGTGAGGCTATCAATGTGTTTGGGTCTCATCCTCTTCAGGAACTGGTGGTCCTTGGATATTACTGTTTTCCTTGCATCCTTCTCATGATTCCCATGTGACTATGGAATATATGGTACTTGTAGGTAGTAGGTATGTTCGCTATGTGGCCTGCTGGTAGTTTCTCCCCCCCCCCCCATCAATCTTAACTACTTTCCCTCTTTTGATTACTATCCAGCCACACATCTCTAGTCTGAATGACATCCCAATGTTTTCACTGTAAATCCACATCTGGTGGATCAGCAAGTCAATGGCTCATTCACTTTTAGAGTACAGCATGATGCCATCCATATAGAGGAAGTGGCTAATGGTACTTCCATTCCTGAACTTGTACCTATATCTAGTTTCTGTGACTTACCTGGCTGAGGGGGCTCAAGCATATGCAGAATAGCAGTGAGGATAATGTATCACCTTTCTACAGTATTTGCTGCACTTGATAACTATTTCTATGATCAATCTTGAGTTGACTATGATGGCTGTGTGTGTGTGCGTGTGCGTGTGCGTGTGTGTGTGGCTGCCAAATTGTTCTACTTTAGGCATTTTTGAACTTAGTAATAAATAATATTGATATTATTTTATTTGTTATTGAAAACATAGCAAAATGTAGCCTACATACTTGAGAAGAACCCATTATTGCAAACAAATTTGTACATCTCCCATGATTAATGAATATAGACTGAAGTCAAGTCTATAATAAAATAAACGCAAGTATCTCTGCTTCCAATGAGAGCAAATGATGTATAATTGTGGCTGAAATAAAATCAGTTAGCAACCATACATGAGCCACAGTTGGCAAGATTTCCTATGCTTAGCAAAATACATATCATGCTGAATCATTCCTTCCTTAAGCCACTGAAACTGCTAACATAATGGCACCAGCATTACAGCCACAATCTTAATTGAAACACTGACTTTAATGAGGTTATTAGGAAAATGAAGGTTATCGTTAGGAGATATGATATTGGCAAAATATCCCTAAGCTTTGGGGTACAATAATTGCAATTGGCAACAGTGTCGTTAATCATAGCTAATGGTAATGATAGCTCCTGTGGTGGCTCATAGAGAGGTGATGGTCTTAATGAGAGCTGACTTGCGAGTAACAGATGGTGGTTACATTTTTAGTATTTTTAATATGCAGTTGCACAGGTTTTTTAAAAAGTCTCGTTATATTAAGAGTGTATCTTTTTATACGATGGAATGACGTCTTCCTTTCCTTAGCGCCTCATAGGGCAATTTTATTAATGTGTGTGTTGTACTTTTTGCTTTAATTGGGGTCAGACTTCAATGATGATACAAAACTAAGCTGACATTACAATCCTAAATTTGAGTTAGAAGTAGGGAATGAAAGAATGTGCCATTTATCAAGTCCTAATTTTCATGTTGGCCAGGATAGGATCTTCCAAGGGTTTGCCTTCCTTCCCTCTTCCCTCACACTAGTATCAACCAAATATTTAAAAATATTTGCAACCTTTTAAACTCAGTGGACAAATAAATTAGATATACTGTACGATGAATAGGAGGGTTCTCAAGGAATAGCTTACCATCAGGAAAAACAGTAGCAGTGAATTTATACCTGCAGATCTTTCCCCATGATGATTGGATCTTTAGGAAGATTATGCACACACAGATGCAGGGAGGGAAAGGGAGAGGGGGGAGAGAGAGAGAGAGAGACAGAACAGGAGCCAAAAGAGACCAAGAAAACCAATAATTCATGATGTAATATAAGGTTAGGACAAAAAAGAAAGCAAATGTCTACAGCTCTCTTAGCAAGAACCTTCAAATCCTTAATTCTTAATTCATCAAAAGATTCACAGTCTACTTGTTGACACAATAAGAGTCCAAAGTTCACATGTCCTATCCTAGCCATGTATTCATTCTATGTAATTTCCATGCTGCTTCAGTCATATGTCACTGAATAGCAGATAAATGTTAAACAATGAAATCAAAAGCCACTGAAAAATCTTAACAGAACCCTTCTATCATCAAAGGATTGGGGCAAAGTGTTAGGGTTCAGTTGCAGAATCTTTTTACAAGAAGAGTCCCTTGATTTATTTCCTCCCTTGAATAAGCCAGGTAAGATCTCGCTCAGTGATGGAAAACCTATGGCACCTATGGAGCCATATTTGCTGGCACGGCAGCCCTCAGTTCTGGTGAACATGCACTTGCTGGCCAGCTGATTTTCGGCCTTCCGTAGGGCTGGGGGAGGCCATTTTCACCCTTGCCAGGCTTCAGGAAAGCCTCTGGAGCCTGGAGAGGGCAAAAAACAGGCATAACGGGTCAACCGGAAGGAATGAACTGGCCTTCCGGGGGAGGCCGTTTTCGCCCTCCTTAGGCTTCACAAAAGTCTCTGGAGCCTGGGAAGGGCAAAAACTCCCCCCCCCCCCGCATGAGGGGGAGGGTTGCCCGTGGGTTGCGTGGGTGGTGAGTTGCATGCACATGTGGGTGGGCACGTGTGCATGCATGATAGCGCACGCACACACAGAGTTGTTTGCTCAATTCAAATAAAGCTTGTGTTACAAATGTCTATGGAGATTCTCGGTCATCCAAGTCATGGTTTTCCCAAAAGTACTTTTTCAAGAGGCAACTGGGCTTTCTGGTTTTTCTTTGAAGATGTTTCGCTTCTCATCCAAGAAGCTTCTTCAACTCTGACTGGATGGTGGGGAATAGTAGCTTCCACAACCCCACTATCCAATCAGAACTGAAGAAGCTTCTTGGATGAGAAGCGGAACATCTTCAAAGAAAACCCACACAGTCCAGTTGCCTCTTGAAAAAGCACTTTGGGACTTGTCTTACAGAAGATCTTTATCTACAAAGTCAAGTGAATCCCATGTGTTCTTGCAGAATGTCGTCCTGGTCAGGATTGGCAAGCAAAGCAGTGGTGGTTTCCTAACCTGTTTACTACCAGTTCGCTGAGAGAGGGCGTTTGAATGTATTAAGAACAATTTTGCCAGATTAACCTTATCACATCCCTCCCATTTTTTAACCTTTTATCAACATTCACATTGTATACATGTTCATGACTGAATATGGAGCTCTACTGAAATGATCTTGGAATAAAGATTCTTCCATTCTGGCAAGTTTCTCCTTTCTAGAAAATTATGGATTATTATTTTATGTTTTTTATCACCTGCCAGTTCTAGAACAATGCTGTGATGATTTGATTAGATGTAATAAACTATTATCTTATTTTTGATACAAGTTAACATGGAGATACACAGCTGAGATGACAAAAGTGATGCATTATTGAAGATTCCAAATTAAAATGGAATACAATTAGAAGCTCCATCCATCTTGATGATGGATGCTTTTTACATTCCTGTTTAGCAAACACAATATTGGTGTTTCTCACACTGTGAAAACCAGCTTAAATTCAAATGCAAGGGAAGAAGAAATGGAGATCAAAAGCTTGAATCTTCCAGCATTCCCTGCCTGGATATTCAACTTGAATTTTTCATTTACTTCTGTAGAATCTGTGCTACAATTACAAGATCTGACTCTGATAGGCACCAGAATCAGGCTCAGGTAGGACTGAAACCCAGCAGGTGCAATCATTCTTCTCTCTAGGTCTGGGTTCAAGCCAGGGGTGGATTCCAGCCGGCACTACTGCCGTTTCACTTGTGTGCATGCTTTGCACATGCACGCGTGAGCAGTGCAATTAAAATTGTTCTGCACATGCACAGAACTGTAAAAAAGATGGCACCAATGGTGCTCACTGGATAAGTGGTTTGGGGGGCGTGGCAGGCCTGGGTCGCTGCTGGTTCCAGCGACCCAGGCTGCCAAACCACTACTGGTTCGGCCAAAGCGGCCTGAACTGGTAGGAAGCCACCATTGGCTCAAACGTCTGCAGGAATTCAAGACCACAAAGCTCAGGCATTTCAGCATACAGGGAATCAAACTGATTTCTTTTTGTGACTAAGAGAGGTGACAAAGCAGACTATAAGTACATTTGGTGGCATAAAACAATTAAATAATATGAAGACATTCTTCTGCCCCGTAGTTACATGGCTTCCCTTAAAGTGATATTCACTTAGCTGTCTTCCAACTAACTTGGTTTGAGCTGAATAACAAACTTGAAAAATTGCTTGTCTTTTCTTAAAAGGAAAGAAGTCAAGTCATTTGTTTCCAGATCCTGAGTTGTAGAAACAATTTCTATTGTCTTGTGTATACATTTATACTGTATTGAGCGATTGTTGCCTTGCTGAACTTTTAACACGAAGAAACTTGTTATTGATTTCCTTCCCCTTCCAAAGGGAGCCCAACATTGGGATCTTTCTTTCAAAAGTTATAGAAAAATTCTGGGAATAGTCCATGTGATTCATTTGCACGTCTTGCTTCATATTTACACTTGACCATTACAATGGACTCCTCCTGGGATTGTAAAGACCAGGGTTAAAATCTATCCTCAGCCATGGAAAATGGTCCAGTCACTTTCTCAGACCAACCAATTACAGGGAGTTGCTATTGTGAGATAAAATTTAGGAAGATTTCCATGCAAACCATCTTGAGCTCTTAAAGCAGGGATGTCAAACTCAAGATTTGGGGGCATATGTGGTCCACGGGGTGCTTAGATCTGGCCTCTTGGGATCATCCTGGAAACAGCGAAGGACCGGCCTATGGTGCCTCTTGCAGTGTGTGGCCCTCCCGAACTCTGTTTTCACTGGCAGAGCGCTCAGGCCACCACAGGTGCCCCAACACAAGTGATGCTGAGCTGGCCACACCCACCCTGCCTATGCTCACCCGGCCCCTTGAGGTCAAACACAATCCTGATGCGGGCCTCAATTAAAACTAGTTTGATACCCCTGTCTTAAGGAGGATTTATTATTACTGTTCTTGGTACTGGTATTATTTCAGTTGTCTTATACTTCAGTTCATCTTAGTCATTTCCAGAGTTCCTAGCACATCAGATTTGCTTATAGCCCTGGATTAGTCTATGCCACCTGCATAGAATATGCATATTTGACTGCATAAAAGAAAAGGTGAAGGTGTGCTGGACCATTTATTCTAATAAACAGCTTCTATGAATGGAATAATAGATAAGTACCAGATGTAATTTATTTTGTCTTGCAGTTGGAGAGCAGAGAAATTCCAGATAGTCCACCTACATTTTCAGAAAGTCACCATTAGGAATTCATTGACATTTTCATTAGAGAAGGACAATTTTAACATTAGCTAGGAAGAAAGGAAAATAGTGGGAGATAATGCAGAGTGTACCAACCCATACTGAATACAAAAGATTGTTATGTTTCATTGTAGTCTCTTAAGAGAAATATAAGCATCCCTCTTCACATAAATATAGCATTCAAGTTTGAACATTGTAGTCTGTTAAGAGAAATATAAACATCCCTCTTCACATAAATATAGCATTCAAGTTTGAACATACTGTAGAGTGGATTCAGCTGAATAATAGCTTACAATGCTTATACCACCTCTTTTTCATTTGAAATTCATTTGTTAATGGTCTCTTTGGATAACACTGACTTCATTAATATCAGTAATATCAATGCTAATTTCCTTTTTCCATACAGTGCTGGGTAAACCGTGATACAAACAATACAAATCCGGGAATAGTGCATATAACTGTGTGATATCTTTCTTGCTCAAGGAAAAATACAATAAAAATCAATGAACTCTCTTGGGAGGAAAAAAAAAAACCTATGAACCTGGGGAAATTGTGTCTTGCATATTGTGCTCAACCACCACAGTTTAGTTTCTGATTGATGGTGAAAACAGGTAAATCCATCCCTTCCTTGCTTCTTGCCAACCTTTATCCATCTATCTATGGTACCTATCTGCATCTAAATTAATTTTATATTTTTATATTTGCAAGGAACATATTTGACCATCTCTTCAGTTTTAGAATGTATACATAATCTGAGCTAATTTAAACTTTATAGTTTAATATAGTTTCTCTATATTTGAGTATGACAGTAGCTCCATTCAGGTATTAAGGCAATGCAGCAATCAAAGCACTGCTTGTGTTCTAGTTCATAGATTCTTCACCTTTTTGTGTACCTTTGAAAGTCTCAAGAAACCTGCACATCCCCTACAGGTAGATTTTTTAAAAATCTAAACTCCTCCTTGGTATTTCCTCCAGCAGTTTAAAGTTTGCAAATGTTGGTCTCTGATCTTCTCTTCCACACTAGAAGATAATATCCATAATCTTCTGTTCCATAACTCAGTTAACAAAGTTTGTAACAGTGAAATATATTGAAGCTAACCAATATTTTTGGAGTCTAGATATCATAAATTGCTTGGTTGCCTACATTAATTAATGAATAAAAAGTTAAATTTCTATGTTGATGCTAAGGAAAATGGTGATAAAAGCAACTTAGCAAAACCAAAAAATTGGATTGACACTAGACCAACAATCAAGCAGTAAATAGTATCCCAATCAAGGAACGACCAACAATAATTATACAGTAAACCACAGCTAATCAAGGAATTATCAAGGAGAAAACAAAACTCCCACCAACATTGACAGGGCAAGCCACTTGTATCTAAAATTGATAATACCAAGTTCAGTAATGAAACATCTGCGAGAAACAAACAAGTTCAGAAAGCACCAATTGGATGACTGTTTTTTGCTTTGCTTGGAAGACTTTACCTGGTTTGTGTGTTATAGTGATAGCATGTAGTTGTAATAATTTGCTGGTTGTTTCTTATAGGTTTTTTCAGATATATGTTAGGGTTTTCCTTTTTGTAGCTTGTGTTGGTTGTGTTACAATGGGTTGTTTGATCAAGCATTGTAGACAAAGTTGCACGCATATCCATTTTGTTGAAAAATATATAGGCATGTTTCCTTTTTCTGGTGTTCCGGATTATTGCAGTGTGTTTCTGCTCATCTAAGTAATGCTTTTACACAGCTACTCTTGTGGGAAGTTGGGTTGTTACTTTGGTAATGGAGCACTTGGTTAGTATGGATTTTTCGATGGACTTGTGTTTTTAATTGGCTTTTTCTCCCTCTCTATTTTAGTCCCTTCTTTTGGCCCTTGTCTTTACCTCCCTCAAGCTCTTTCTTTCCTTTCCTTTGGTCACTCTCCTTTTTCTGTCCATTTTACATGCTTCCTCTCTCTCCTTCACTATCTTTGCTGTTTCTGAAAGGCAGGAATAAATGGAAATGCCTTTTAATATATATCCACCATCCCTTCTAAATTTTGGTTGTAGGGCAAAGGAAAAACCTCATAATCTCCTGGTTAGCACTTTATGGGAAAACTATTATTGTTGTTTAATTTCTTCTGTAGTAGTGGCAAGAAAGCTTAGAGATATTCCAACAACTGAGAAACTTTTTGGAAAAATATAATAAGCAACATTCCCAACGGTGTTCTATATTGAGATATTTTTATTGTGTCTCAGGAAGAATCCATCCTATACTTGTGAATAATACGGGAATTCATTCTGTTGATAATCATTTGTTTTAGCGGAATGTTATTTTTGGAAACCAGGGAAAAGAAAAACCCCACAGCAAATACATGTAAGTAGAATAGGCATATGTTTATATCATATGTTTCTTAGGATTGACTGAGCATGAAATTTCCCTTGTAGGAAAGTGCCCTTGATACTGATGAACTAAAGGATGATGTACTTTTTCATTTAATAACCTGCTGCATACTCCAGCCTAATAGCTATTCAAAAATAATCTGCAGAGAATATACAAATAGACACAATAAATTGTGCTCTGTTTTTGTCACAAGCTTTTTGCAATGATAGAGAAAAATGTTCCTATGGAGAATGCATTACAAATACAAATAAATGGATAAAAAAGAATATGCATTTTGCACGTATTTGTGTACCATATTTGTTGAGTAGTCCTTAAAGGAGTATTTAAGATGAAAATAATTAAAGAAGAAGAGAACTCAAAAATGGAATATGTTTTAATGAACATGCATATACAGTACGTTGCTTATTAGACAGCATGTTCAAAAGTCAATAAAGACAAGACAATGCAGACAGATCAATAGTAAGGCTGCTTTAACTTAGATCAGAGGCCATCAGCAAAGATGCTAATCCATAATGCTTAGTATTCTCTCTCCCTGTTTTTGTCTGTCCCTATAGAAATCTACAGTTTCTTGACTGGAGAAATGGATTCTATTAAGTACTACCAACTATGCCCAAGTAGAAGGCTGCAGTTGTGTTGGGCATCTTGATTTCCCCTGAGTGCCTTTAAAACCCACATGTGGCTATGTGTAGATCTTCTGATTAAATTAGGGTGACAGGCCCTACTACATGTTTGAGGCACAGTTCACCTGCTCTCTTCTGAATATTTTAGGTAGGGCAGAATCGTTTGCAGCGCACCTGTAGCCCTCCCAAACGTGTTACCAATTAACAGAGCAAGACAAAATAGTTCTGAAAAAAATCCTGAATTAGAAAAGCAGTACATTTGCGCTAAAACCTTAAATAGAAAAATGATCTGAAAACATTTTTTGTGTTGTCTTCCCATCCCTGTTAACATTGTATGGGTTAGGTGACAGTTTCTGTTTTTTTTCCGCATGTTGATATAACATGCATTTCTATGAATTTGTTTGCCAATTGCCTGTGTGAAATGTTCTCAGCATAAATGGAAGTGACATGTAGTGAATCAGTAGAATAAATTAACTTTTGCTGTTCTATCCGGAGAGTGAATGAATGAGTCTGTGTCTCTAACTAGTACTACTATGGTTTTGAAACATTTGTTAAAAAACGCTGAACAATACATAACAGCCTGACAAATTCCAAATGCCTAACCGGAACTGAATATTCTATTTGTTTTTATAAAGGAATGCAGCTGAGAGTCACATCTACATGATGAGAATGTAATGCTACTTAAGAAGGTGCCATGATCCATTAGCACCAACCTGAATTTATCTTTTTCCCAGCAAACAATACCCCCCTCCCCCCCGGTTTGTGAAACATATGAGCTTGGTTGGGGTTTTGGGGAAGGAAAACTGCCTTTGGACAATATAAGAAACATTTTCACTTAGGCTTCCTTCACTAACATTTTTCATTTCTGTACAGCGGGCTAAATTGTTTCCTTTTCTTTATTGAAAGAAGCTTCTTCATAAGAGCTTGAGGTTACTTGGCATCTTTCATAAATGTGCAGATTGTCATGTTGCTTCTAGCAGCATTGCTTTTCTCTTTAAAGATGGTTAAAAAAAAAAAAAGCAAAACAAACCAACGGCCATTTTTCCTTGAGGAAAGAGCCCTTGTCTCGCTCCCCATTCTTCTCCTCCCCACGCCAGGTTCTATTCCTTCAGTTGCCAAATTGTTTTTCTTCACTCTATCACACCAAGCACGGCTGAACCCAAACTCAATTTATATTGCCAGGACAAATACTGTAAAATGGAGGGAGACGTGGCAGGTGTTAAAAGAGCTGTATGTTTGCAAATGATTAGCTGTCACAGTGGTTGCTTTCTTTCTTTTCTGGGTGTGGAATTTTATATTACAGAACCACCCGATTTCATAGGGAGAAGCAAGGTGGATTGTCATCCTTCTGTGACAAGATTTAATGCCAGCAAATTCGAAACACTTCTGTTGCACTACTTCAGGGCACAAGAAATATCCCAGATAACTTTGTTCAAATAAACCATATTGAAATCAAAGGCAGCAAGGAATGATTCACCATGAGTGATTTTGTATTTCTTTCTCTCCCCACCCCACTTTAAGCATGCTGTCTGAAGACATATGCTTAGATTCTCCAAGAACAATTAAGAAAATTTTCTTCCTGTTAATGTTTGTTGCATATCATTATATCTGAAAAAACTGATTTAGGAGGGACACCCCAAAGATGCTGCTCAAAAAGCAATTGGACTTTCTTGGACTTACCAAGAAAGCCCAGTTGCCTTTTGAACAATACCTTTAGGGCAACCATGATTTGGATGACTGAGAATCTACATACAGATATAGGAGAGAGTTTCTAATGGGCATTTAATACCTAAAAATGCGAGTTTACAGAAACTACAATTTAAAAGAGATTTAGGATAGCAATAGCAGTAGCATTTAGACTTATATATATCACTTCACAGTGCTTTACAGCACTATCTAAGCGATTTACATATTGCCATCGACAATTTGGGTCCTCTTTTTACCAACCTCGTAAGAATTGATTTAATTCAAATGAGAGTCTACACATAGATTATAGTCAGTGTAAATATTTACTGGGATTAAACAGGCTCTGTTTTCAGAATAATACAATTCAGACTATTTTTTTAGATCTATGGCTACTGTGTTCACTGAAACCTTGCTTGTCTCCTTGACAAAGTAAGGTGGCCTCTAAGTCCTGAATCTTTCCTGATCTGTTTCGGCTTTAAAATGCTATGGACAGAATTAACATCGACAGAATACAAAGCAAGTGTTACGGGTACAGGAAAAAAAATGTTGTCCATGTAAATTAGTTTTATATAGTTTTAGTTATTTTTCCTTATCTCGTGCTTTAGTTTTCTCAGTTTATTATTTCCTATTCCTTTTTCTGCATTTTCCATAAAGTTGCTTACCTTGAGAGATTATGACACACGGGTTTGGGAAGCGTTTGTGAGTATGTATGCATATGTATGTATATGGATTTGTATATACAGAAACCTTGAAAAAGCCTTTCACCGTGTAATGCAGAAGAACACATAATACCTGTATATTTATTCATAGAGAAACCTTTTCATGCAGCTAAATTTAATGCAGAAGCTAATCATTATACAAAATGAATACCAGCAATCAAGAAGAATTGACATGCAGGGGCTTTGGGGAGGTCCAAGGGAAACATCATGCAGGCAGTGATCAATCAGTCATTGTTTCAAGTGGCAGCAGTTGAAATATCCTTTGCATTGAATGTGAGAGAGGAAAATGCTTAGGCCATCAGTTTGCAGCAGACATTTATTTACCAGGGATGAGAGCTAATGACATGGTAATGTAAGAACAGAACACCGAAAGCAAATCTTATTAGAAATACCAACTTTCATTTTCTGCTGCCCATTGTTAGTTGATTACTAAAAATGTTGTTAGGGAAGATAATGGTTGTATGTAGCAAATGAAGATATTGAAATCAAACAATGGGCAGCAGAAAATGATTCAGTGATGTGTGATGGAGTACATAACTTGGATAAAACAGAATGCACATTGGCTTCAAGTTAACCTCAGTGACATTATTCAATCACAGCCTGTAATTATGAACTATAATCTTATTTAGCAATAATGCATTTTGAATGTGTGCAAATGTGAGTTTGATTTTGGTTTAGCATATTGTATGATGCCAAGTGATAAGATTTGTGAATCATGGAATATAGTTTAGCATGCAGTTATTTCCAAATAATTTTTCAAACTATTATTTAATATGTGTAAATTCAACTAATTACTGATCCAAGATTATCCAATAAATTTCAGGATTAATTAGACACTTATATGGAATTAGTAGTATTCAGTGGAGTTTATTTGTTTTAATGTAAAGGCCGAAGTGTAAAATACTTTTGAATGTTTCATATCACTGACATGACAAATATGTACCTTATGAAATTTTCAAGCTTCTATGGATATCCTAAAAACCAATATTTACAATATCAACCGTCATACAATATTCATAAATAAATAGTTAACAGCTAATGCATGCTAGAAATATTTGACAAATATTTCAGCTACATTTGGGAAAATTTTGATATTTGACATGCAATATCCTTCATTATGACACTATTTGATAACCTGCGCTTACTACAGCATCTAAATATTCTAATCTATGTACTAGCAATGTTTTAGATAGTACTTAAACTTATATACCACTTCCCATTACTTTACAGCCATCTCTAAGCGGTTTACAGAGTCAGCATATTTCCCCCAACAATCTGGGTTCTCATTTTATGATCCTCGGAAAGATGGAAGGCTGAGTCAATCTTGAGTTTGGTGAGATTCTATCTGCCAAATTGCAGTCAGCCAGCAGTCAGCAGAAGTAGCCTGCAGTACTGCATTCTAACCACTACACCACCTCAGCTCTATAGCTCTAATAATATAAGTTGAACCAAATTTATTTTTAGACAATCTTTTCTCCATTTATGCAAAACCAACAATGTACATAATGTATAATTTAATGTGAATTTCTCATTCTGAAATTCAAACATCAAGTCTATAGGTCAAATTGGACATTTAAATCTGAGTAACCACACACAGTTGCAAGGACTATAAAACATATACAGTATAAAGTCCTCACCCTAATCTTAACCCTAATCCAAGATCAATGGGAGAATACCAGAGTTCTTTCTTTGCAGCCAGTCATTCTGAGATTGTCTTGAACACACGAAGCATTCTGGAACGCTTTCAAACCAGGAGTGAGAATCACACCCAATTAGCAATTGTATAATCTGCTTTTAAGTGCAAACCAAAATTAGACCTGTTTTCTTGTACAATGAAAGATCTGGGCTTTGAAAAAGTTGGTTTTTCATAATCTCAGACCAGGGATAATTAGGACACCCATTAGACACTAATGGGGAAATGCAGCTCAAAGGGGAGAGTTTATTAAAAAAGTTCAGTTGCAAAGAACTCCAGAGAAGAAAAAAGGAGCACAACAGAAAAAGTCAATGTGCCTGCATAACATTTAGGTAAGAGGTATAAACATCTCCAAAACCCAAAGGGATATTTAGCAGAGGTTCACATGGATTTATCAACAAAATACTTATGACTTTATCATCCTTTAAAGAAAACAATGGGGCACTTTGCACAATGGTTACACAAATGTCTGCTTTTGATCAACCCTGTGTACAGGACATAGAATGCTGAGTTATGGAAAGGCAAAATCTGATTATGTGAGGTGGAAAAAAATTCAGTCAGTAAAATTACCTTGACAATTGAACCGGTTATCAAAAAGTAGGCACTTTTTTACTGGAAGTGTGCCAGCAAAAGCAAACGAGTCTTCAGCTCCTAGCTGCCACTTTCTAGTGACTGAACTTTGTTGGATTGTGTATCACTCTCATTACATTAACAATTGTTTGATGTCCTGTGTGGTCCTCTCTGATTGTATTATTGTAGAACAAGTGTGGTAGAATGCCCAAGGACTTAACCTGGATTTTGGGACTGAGATACTAGATTCTAGTAACTAGAAGCTCACTGTGTGGATGAGCTAACCTGCTGGTTTTATATTCTCCAGCTTCACATTTTCTCTCAAGTCTTAGTTCTCTCAGTCTTTGTGATTTTACTCATCTAGAAATGAATCAATTAAAATGATGCCTATGGTATTCAACCATATAATTAACTACCTATACATTTTTTCAACCCTAAAGGTGAGTGAAACTTGCTTCTGAAAAGGTGTTTTTAAAATTATTTTCCCATCCCACTTTAGTTACATTGATTACTGAATACCTGCATAAATATAGTCCATGAAAAATTTGTTAGGTAGGAGTAGGTTTTTTTTATTGGAAAGCATTTGTCATTTTTTAATTACATCTTTTGCCCTGTACAGCGCTACTGTAGGCAATTACTGACAGCAGAAATGTAAATCTGGAATTCATTTTGGATTAAATTCTGCCATGATTCTCGGTTATTATCCCTCTCAACAAAAATATTAAAAGATTAATGGGTCTTTTTAATATGTAAATTGTTATATATAACACTAAATTAGCCTTCAGAGAAATGACATTTGAAAACAAATACATAATAACAATGCGAACTATTTGAAAATGCCCCAGTTTCTCATCTCATTTACATTTATTCAGTATCATGCTATCAGAAGTACTGAAATTAATAACTGCTTCTTTCTAGAAAAGTGCATAAGCTTTTCCATGTTTTGGTATAGAAAGTAGATGTACAGTATTAACCAATACAGTTGGTTGACAAAATTTAAAAGATAGACTGAAGAAAATATATCTACTATTCAGTTGAATTGGAAGTATTGTTTTATTTATTTATTCATTTATTAAAATTATGTGCTGCCCATCTAATCTAGAGGTGACTCTGGAAGGCTAACAAACATTAAAAACAGTAGACATTAAAATAATAAAATAATACATATTAACAGGGGTGGGTTGCTGACGGCGTTACTGCTGATTCGCTGCTCGCACGCGCAGTTGCCTATGAATTAAAAACAACTAAAAAGCTTGCGGGCAATGGCATGGACAACCGGGAAACTGGTTTGGGGATGTGGCCAGCCTGCCGTCACTAGCAGTTCGGCGATCCAGCCGCAATTTCCACTGCCGGTTTGCCCAAACCAGTGCAAACCAGTAGCAACACACCTCTGCATATATAACTATAATAATAAGTACAGCTAAAAGATGGTGAGGACGGAAGCATGAAGTACGCAGGGAGAGGTGGGATCTTTTCTTTTGTGCCACAGCAACAACCTCTTCTCTTGGATCCTACCCAGTAAAAATTACTTGATCAATGGGGATTACAATATGTCCCTTCTGCTGGCATGGATGGGACAGGGCAGTTCAATCGGACTGAAGCGGTTCTTCAAATAACTTGAAGTTATGCCATGAAAGCCTTTGAAGGTCATAACCAATACACTGAATTGTACCCAGAAGTAAACTGGCAGTCAGTGCAGCTTGTGGAACAGTGGTGTAACAGAGGCCATCCTGGGGGCCCCAAGAACTGCTTAAGTTACTGCACTCTGCATTAGTTGTATCTTCTGAATACTCTTCAAGGATAGCCTTACGTAGAGCACATTGTAAGAGTCGAGGTGTGAGATGACCTTGAATGCTGCTCAGTGTAGGGACTTCTGATCCAAGAAATGTTGCACCTGGCGTGTAACCTGAAATTGTGCAAAGATTCCGCTAGCATAACTGCCACCTGCTCTTTGAGCAGGAGTCACAAATTCAGAAGAACCTCGACGTTGTACCCCGAACCACCCCAACGAGGCCGTCGACATGATGTCCCGGTGTTTGGAAGCCGTACAGGTCTGGATGGGTGACAACAGACTCAAACTCAACCCCTCCAAGACGGAGTGGCTGTGGCTTCCGCCCCCCCGGTTCAACCAGTTGCTTCCATCTCTGGCCATTGGGGGCGAGCAACTGGCCCCCATGGAGCGGGCCCGCAATTTGGGTGTCCTGGATGCCCGGCTGTCCATGGATGACCATGTAACAGCCGTGGCAAGGGGGGCATTCCACCAGGTTCGCCTGGCGCGCCAATTGCGCCCCCTATTGGACCGGGATGCCTTACGCACAGTCACCCATGCGCTGGTGACGTCCCGCCTAGACTACTGCAATGCTCTCTACATGGGGCTTCCCTTGAGATGCACTCGAAGACTACAGTTGGTCCAGAATGCGGCCGTGCGGGTGATTATGGGGAGTACTAGATACTCCCATGTAACACCTCTCCTGCGCGAGCTGCACTGGCTTCCTGTGGCCTATCGGGTGCGTTTCAAGGTTTTGATTACCATCTTCAAAGCGCTCCATGGCACAGGACCTAGCTACCTGCGGGATCGCATCCTGCCCCATACATCCCTACGACCAATCCGCTCTCACAGAGAGGGACTTCTCCGGGTGCCGTCCACTAAACAGTGCCAGAGGGCGACACCCAGGAGTAGGGCCTTCTCTGTGATGGGCCCAGCCCTTTGGAATGACCTCCCCCTCGACATTAGGATCACCACCGACCTCCGCTCCTTCCGTTCAAAACTCAAGACCCACCTTTTTCAATTATCTGGCCTGGCTCAACCATAATTCCATCTTATTCCTCCTGACAGTCTTTTTAAATCAGTAATTTTAAACTGGGGTATTTTAATTCCTAATCTCATTATTATTATTTTATGCATTGTAATGGTTGTTACCTCCTCCGTGTAATATATATATGTGCTTTTATTTATTGTACGCTGCCCCGAGTCCCTTGTGGAGAGGGAGCGGCTAACAAATCAAATAAATAAATAAATAAATAAATAAATACTGGCTTTGACTGGGGTGGGCAACCCCTCAAAAACTAAATATGTTAAAGTCCTAGATCTCAAAGCTCTGTGCACACAAAGCCATTCAGTCTTTCAAGGGTTCAGTGAAAGAATGTTGTCCCCCACCCCTATCCAAACCCCCACAGCCTCCAAGCACTGTGAGATGTCAGCCATAGTATCATTTGGGTCATGGAGTTATTCTTAACTTCTCACTACTCTGCAGGACAGTACTTCTATATTAATCTGGAGAGAAACATATTTGAGCTAGTTTTAAATCTTTCCCACAAGGTGTCTGTGTACTATATATTTGATTGATCACATGGTGTATTTATGATGTTCCAAGAAATTACATCAGCTGAGCCAAAAGGAACCACTCTGAAAAGCCACTTAGCTCAATTCAGATTGCACTAGTAATGTTGTAAACTTTATGCTGATGCTATTAAGATGTTACACTAAGTAATTGGCCTTGGTTATCCTGAGGTAAGGAATACATTTTAGCAAAAGACCCATTTTTTTCAATGAGCAAGAGTTATAATACTAAATATCACCAGGCAAAATAAAAACATGGTTTGATTTGTGTAAGATAAAGTAATGAGTTTGTGATTGGGAAATAATTCCCGGGCAGAAACAGCTCCAGTTAAGCTTTGGAACTTACTGAAGTAGTAGACCATGCCATTGTACATTGTACAATTATTCAGAAATATTTAAATCAAGGACTTCAATATTATAAATAGTAGGTGCAAAAGGCTATGAAATTACAGGTAGTCCTTGACTTATGACTATAATTGAATCCGAAATTTCTGTTGCTAAGTAAGTGAATTTTGCCCCATTTTACAACCTTTTTTGGCACATTTGTTAAATGAATCATGGCAACTGTTGAGTTATTAACACAGTTGTTAAGTGAATCTGGTTTCCCCCTTGACTTAGCTTGTCAGAACATCACAATAGGTGGTCACATGACCCCGGGACACTGCAACCATCATAAATATGAACCAGTTGCCAAGCATCTCAATATTGTTCACATGGCTATGGGGATGCTGCAATGGTCATAAGTATGAAAAACAGTCATAAGCCATTTTTTTCACTGGTGTTGTAACTTAGAACCGTTACTAAATGAACTGTTGTAATTTGAGGGCTACCTGTATTTTGGACTGAGGAAACATAATTAGGTTTATGTTTTGAAATAGTAAATATTATTAAATTTTATTTACAAAGTAATCAATAAACCTTCCTTCTTTTAGTAGTGTTCTTTATCATAGGTTTATTACATACTGCTATAGTTACAAAACTTCTATTGTCCCTGAGGAAGAGAAAGTGTTCGGAATGGACAAATAGTTGCAGTTAGGCGAAAGACGACCAGCTTTGTATCAGTCAGAGCTTTGGTCCATCCAGGCAGTCCTTTGTTCCAGGGGCTGCCAACCTTGGCAACTTTTAAGACTTGTGGACTTCAACTCCCAAAATTCCTTAGTCAGCAAAGCCAAAGCAAAGCAGGCTGAGGACTTCAGGGAGTTGAAGTCCACAAATCCTAAAGTGGTCAAGGTTGGAGACCCCTGCTTTGGTTCATTGTTTGAATGGTACAGTAGCACCATGGACAGTGCTATGGTTCTCAGATAGCTGAGTCCTCACCCTAAATGTTCCATGAAAATGACTGATGAGGAAACCTTTATGCCTGGTTCCATATATATTCTGGAAGAAGGGAGGAGGAAGAGGAGGTGGAGGAAGATCCTCATCAGCATGCAAGATATATTAATAAGGAATGAGATCACTTCCTTCATAGGAGAGTTTGAAAGACTTGAGCCACACTTCTCAATTGGCATTAGCCTGAAGCTGAGATTCAGAACAAGGTAGAACAAGGCACAGATTTCTTGAACATATTGAGTAGGATACATTTATTTTGTCAAATAATGAAGGCATTAATTTCATTGCATCTCCAATAATATACTCAAACCTTTTCTGAATAAATGCAATGGACTCCCAATAGTTCTGAAATGTGTGTGTGTGTGTGTGTGTGTGTGTGTACACATGTGTGTGTATATATGTGTGTGTGTGTATGTGTGTGTGTGTGTGTGCACATGTATGTATGTAAATTGTCCTAAAAATACAAGTTCCAGGTGTAGTTATAAAAGAAACAGACATTACGATCTCCGAAACTTTAAAATATATTGCTCACTTAGCTTTTGTTAGCTACTGCTAACATCATCAGAGTGTAAAAGTCATTACAGATATACCTGCCTTTATACAATCAAAAAGAAACAAAAAGAAAGAGAAACTGAAAGGAAATAATACATACGCACACAAATGATAGTTATAAAGATTATTTTTTTAAAAAAAAGTTGTTTAAAAAGTGAAAGAAACAAAAAAGATAAAGACTCCCTCTTTTTCTTTTTCTTTACTATAGAAATTGTTGCTATCTATCTTGAATGGCTTTAAAATAAATTTTTATTTATCAAATTTACATAGCCACCCATCTCATCAAAGGAGACTCTAGGCAGCGCACAACAGATGCAAATATAACAGATATAAAACAATCTATTGTATATTGTATATTGATACTGTATATTGTGAGCCTCCACAACTTCTAGAAGTCACACAAGGGGGCTGTTCTCTCATGCAGCCTCTGGAACCTCTGAACATTGAGTGAGAACGGGATGTGCTTTCACACAGTTTTTGGAGACTCCAGAGGCTGTGAAAGAACATTTTCCAAACCTGCTCCAAGAATGAAAGACCCGGTGTGACTTGAAGCAGCCCTGAGTAGACCACAGGGGCACCTCAACAGAAAGAAAACACCACCTGAAGGTAATTAGCATATGACAGATCCTGAGGAGAGCTGGCCATGGGGACACCTTGGGGAATTGTGTGAGGTAGCCTGTTTGAGTGGCAGCAATGGCATTAGGGTTGAATCCACTAAGTGTCATTTTTCAGATTGGCCAAAATGGGAATGGGGGAGATAGAGGATTGTTTCACTTTTGTTTGAGGGAGCTGTGTGTGTGACAAACCAGCAGAGTCAAATTAGGCCTTTTCCAATATTTTGATATGAGAAGCCCAAAAAGGTTCACAACCACTGGTATGGACTCCACTGGTGTAGACTCATTCTTTCCACAGGAGAAAACAAAAACTTCAGACAGGAGAATTCTAAAAATTGAGAGATGTAATTCTAAAAATAATAGTGAATTCCTCATCTGAAAGCCATCTTTCATCTGGGTTTAACAACTAAACTGGGAAATGGCTTGAGGAAACACTTTCTTTTTGGAATAGCTGTTGTTTTCAGATGCGGGATAATAATTCTGCTAAAAATCTATACCCTGACTTTTCATTTTTTTCAAGTTTATGTCTATCATAGGTGGATTGGATTTGGCCTCTGTGTTTGAGAGGTTCTGATCTCTTCTTGCAAAGAATTTGTTAATGTATACCTAAATTCCCTGAGAAAGCTAATTAAATGAAAAGGAGGCTAAGGAGAGACAAAACATGGTAATTTGAGTGGTAATGCTATTCTTAAAGCTGCATTAACTTGCCATATTTCCTAATATGTTTACTTCTATGTCTCCAATTATGCTTTCATTAGCAAATTAAATAATGTGCTACTTAAGATTTAATTTTCAGTTTTGTAAAGCTGTTGTGTTATCCCACAAAAGAAATGTGTTCACAGTCTATACTCTGGATTATTCAAATGAGTATTTATGCAAACGTAATAGATATTACCCCTGAAGATAGTGGTTAATCAATTTTTTCAAAAAGTTGCAATATTTTGTGTTAATGGCAAAAACCGCAGCAAGAAAGAACAATTGAAACTGAAAACAAATTGGCAGGATTTTTTTTTTTTTGCAAGACTTAATAAAACAAGTAAAGTATCCAGTGCTTCTTCCAATTTTTTCACATTTCAATAGGGAGGAAATTGTATAATCAATCTCCAGATATTGGTAATAAGTTACAACTCTGAGTGACCTGCAAAATGCAGTAATAAAAACAAATTTTAGAACAATTAATTACTTTGTTTTCAATCAAGATAAATGCACACTTCATTACTCAGAAAAAATGAAATCAAATGTGCAAATAGAAAATAAGGAAGACCCTCTGTAACTTGTAGAGGAAAAAAATGGATTTTAGAAATGTAGACCATTATAAGCTTTGTATAAGCCAGTAGGGCTGATATAACTTTTAAAAGGCTTTCATCAATAGAAGAATAGTTGATAAATCATGATAAATCATAGTTCCCTCTATACATCAGAGGTGGTCTTCTGCTGGTTCTGACACGGTTCACTCGAACCGGTAGCAGAAATCGTGGCTGGTCCCGCCCACTCAGCCCGGATCTATGGCGTCCCATTTAGGCAGTGGCTGCTCTGGGACTATGCTCTATGGTTGTGGGCTGGCTGTTGGAAGACTCTGGTGGGACAGAGAGTCTTCCTGCAGCCAGCCCACAACCATAGAGCATAGTCTCAGAGCGGCTGCTGCTGGAAGACTCGGCAGTGGATATCCGGAGTTTGGAAGCCAGTTATGCTTGGAGCATGGCGGCGGCAGCAGGGCTGAGGTGGTGATGGCGGCTGCAGTGGGGCCATGACAGGGAGAGCTGGGCATGGTGAGGCTGGGAAGCACGCGAGCTGGAGGCTGAACAAGTGCTCGCACAACCTCTTTCCTGTCACGATGTTAAAAAGTTTGCTAGGCCTGAACTGCCTGAATTGACACTCAAGAGTTAAACTAAGAAAGCTTTATTGCGCAGGTCATAAAACAAAAAAGGTTCTTATCTGAAAGTGATTTATTGCGCACGCGTTACACATTCCAAATTCCTCTCTTCTTTGTTCGGCAGCCAACTTTGGCAAACGTAGCTTTCATTATCAAAATGTAACCAATTAGTTATTTTCTGTTTCATTTACTTTTATTATTTTATTATTAAAGTTTGTTTATTAATTAGAATATTTTAAAGACTTATTTTTCTCAATATCTCAAAAGATATGCGGAAGGGAATCAGCCACGGTCCATTGATCTCAGATACCCAGGGCATTGTTTTTCCCCTGACAACTTGGTATGCAGAGTTTGGTTTTTGATGATACCAGCTGAGATGGTTACAATTTATGGCTGTATTTTCTCTTCGCGCTATCTTAAGATAACCGACTAAGCCTAATTAGCAATGTCGAAGAGAAAGAAAAGAAAAAAAAAACACGGACATGGAAAGCGCTCGAAAGAATCCATTCCCTCAGACACAGAGGAGCAAGATTCTTCAGGTGCCGAGCCAGAAATGGGGGAAGGAGTTACAGAAGGCAAGATCTACGGACTGAGGTCAGTAAATCTTCCTCATTATCAAGATACAATTAACGAACGGCAAAAGTCTAAACGGCAACTGCCGGCAGAGGAAAAATCCTCCCACGCAGAAAGCAAAGTTTATGAAATTTCCCCAGATGATGAGCAAGAAATGCAAAGCTATCTTGATCAAATAAAGCTGTTTGAAAAATATGCTAGGGAGGCGAGAGCTGTTTTGAAGAGATAAGGCGAAGTAGGAGAAGCTCCCCCACTCCCAAAATGTCTGAGGACGCCATCTTGTCTTCAAAACAACAGCCTAAGACACACCCCACAGAGTTCATTGGTCAATTAGAACAAAGAGACATGTACACGTCACCGAGGTCACGTGGTCCCTTTGAGTCAACTGAACTTCCGCATACGTATAGAAAGGAGAGGCAGCCAAAAAGTGAAGCTGCACTGCCATCTGCTGGCGGAGAAAAATTATTACAACAAAAGATAAAGCAATTGGACCAGATTTTTAGAGATCTATCTATGAGTTTTACAGAAGCCCAAACTTTGCCATCAAAGGTTAAGTCTTCAACACCCCATGGCGGTGCGGAATTCTCCCTAGATGAAAAAAGGCAAAGCCAAAGGCGAATTCGAGGAAGCCAATTTGATGTTGCCACGCAAAGGCCAATGATGCAACCCCAGCATCCCCTGGTTCAACAACCAGCTTTGCAACCAGAGCAACAAATTGTTCCTCAGCAGGTATTCACAGTCACCCCCTTGACTGGTGAGTCCAAATTAAAGGAGTCAGGAGAGAATTATAAAGCCTGGGTCAGTGAAATTGCGCTCTTGCTTCGAAGAGAAGGCACATATTCCATGGTTTTTAATCCTCCTCCTCCACCCTGGACACCTGCAATAAGAAACCTCGAAAACAGAGCAACCACGACTTTACTCATGTCAATGGAAATTGAGATCCAAGGTATCTTTCCACCTGATGCAACTGCCCAAGAAATTTGGGCTATTTTGGAAGATTGCTACAGGCCCGTTTCAATTGAATCCTCATGTTTGCTCATGTCTGAGTTCCATGGTTCGAAGTTGAAACCTGGTGAACGAATTGGTGGACATTTGACCAAACTGAAAAGAATGAGAAGTGAATTGAGACAAAATGGCCATGTAATCGATGATATCCAAATGATTAGCATCATCATTAACTCATTGAATTATGAATGGAAAGATGCTGTTGCAAAGATTAACTACGTGCCTATTGCTCAACGCACAGTTAACCACGTTTGCAGACTTTTAGTGGAAGACGAAGCTATCAGGTTAGCTACCCCACATCTGCACCGGCCTCCAGCATCAAAGGCTCCAGCCAGACGTCCCTTCCGAGGAAGAGGCTACGCTCCAAGGATGCCAAAATGCTACACCTGCAACCGTGTGGGACATGACACCCGGGATTGTCCCCAACGAGTTCCAGCTCCCGTCACGTACCAGCCCAGAGGAACAGATTCCAGAGGCAGAGGTAGAGGCGGAAGACAAGGTCGTCGTGGTCCAAGGCGTGATTCACAAGCTCCACTTGCGACACTGGCCATAACCAACGTTCCACAACCTGATCCAAAGTTCGACAGACGTCTTTTGTGGACTTTAGATAGTGGAGCAGCTGTGCACGTTACCCACAGAAGGGAACTTTTCACAGAGATGGGCGAACCAGAGCCCGAGTATCGAGAACTGTATTCCTTCACCAACCACACTTGCAAGGTTATGGGAAAAGGAACTGTTTACATTGAAGAGCTCGATACACACATCCCTGATGTTTATTACATACCTTCAGCAACCAGTAATTTGCTTAGTCAAAGTCACTTGTCTAGAGAGTTAAAGTTCCAGGTTCACCACCTCGAAAAAGCAAGTTACTTAGTTAAAGATGGTGATATTGTTGCTGAAACTATGCTGATTGGTGGTGTTTATTACTTAAAGCCAAAGCCTAAAGGGCAAGCACAGGCAAGTATGCAAACTCCAAAAAGGCACAACGCAGACCCAGAGAGAGTTGTCCCAGAGAGAGAAAGCGTTACTGTGCCAAAGGCTCCTAAAGCCAACAAACAGAGAAAACAAAAACAGATTGCTCAGAGCAAGCCTGAGGGTCCTCATGAAACTGTTAATGTTGAGAATTCACTAACTGGTAAACCTTTGCATTCCAGGTGTATTCACAAGTGGCACAGAAGATTGGGGCATGCCAGTTTCCGTGTTCTTAGAAAGATGCCGGAGTTCGCAAAAGGTTTGGATCTAAAGGGGTGTAAGGTGTTTTTGGATTGTGCGGTTTGCAAAAAGGCTAAATCCAAGGCGGCTGCAATTCCCAAACACGCTACACGCCGGTCAACACGCATTTTTGATTTGGTACACACTGACATAGTGGGTCCTTTCCCACCAACACTTGGGGGCAGAAAGTATTTTTTAACAATTGTAGATAATCATTCTAGATATGGATTTGTATATCCTATGAGAGAGAAATCTGAGACCTTTCAGATCTTTAAAGACTTTGCAGCGTTTGTTTCTACACAATACCAAGTTCGCATCGCCAGAATCCAGAGTGACCGTGGTGCAGAATTCATGTCTCAGCGTTTCCAGGACTGGATGCGTAAAAATGGAATTCTTCATCAGACATCTGCTCCATATACACCGGCTCATAACGGAGTCGTAGAAAGAAGACAAGGGGTTCTACAAACCATGATGCGTTGTCTTCTAGAAGATGCCAATCTCAGTAACGCATACTGGGGTGAAGCAATCAAATATGCAAATTACATTGTCAACTGTACTTGGAGCAGTGTAATCAATCAAACTCCTTTCTACATGCTGTATGGCTACAAGCCTGATCTCAAGAACCTCCACATTTTTGGTTCATATGCTATGGTGAACACTCCCTTAAGTCAAAGAAGAAAGGGAGGTACAGTAGCAAAGAGACTGAGATTTATGGGTATTGATGATAATTCAAAATGGTACAAATTCATTGATACTAAACATGTGATTGTCATTTCACAATCTGCTAATTTTGAGGAAGATATTGACTGGTCCAGGATTCATTCCAATGATCCTGAAGTTTATTTTCCTAGAGATGGTGTTCCAGATGCCACGCAGCCTGATGACAATTCGCAGGCAGATGTTCCTTCTACCAGTTCTTCACAACCTGATGTTCCGTCTTCGCAAGCCGCGGATGCTGATGCTAGCGACGAACGTGAGGACGAGGATGATGATGATGAAGAAGAAGAAGACTGGACTGATGTTCCTAGACGCT
Organism: Natrix helvetica; assembly: GCF_964273705.1. NCBI lineage: Eukaryota > Metazoa > Chordata > Lepidosauria > Squamata > Natricidae > Natrix > Natrix helvetica. The sequence goes on along the minus strand of NC_138552.1, from coordinate 212,537,223 downwards.
CCAAGAGGGCCACAAAAGGAATCCCTCCACAACGTTATTCATGGCAACTGACAAAATCACCATTACCTTTGATTTGCAACGTTACTCTTCCTCCAGAGACATTCACACAAATCAAACAGCTTCCTGATTCAGAACAAGACAAGTGGTATGATGCAATGCAGGATGAAATGGACAGTTTAAAGAAACTTAATGTATTCACACCTGCAAAACCTCCAGCAAACAAGAAAGTCATTGGCACCCGATGGGTCTACAGAATCAAGAAGAAACCGAATGGTGAGTCTTTATACAAAGCCAGACTTGTAGCTCAGGGTTTCGCTCAACGTTATCCTGAGGACTACACAAACACTTACTCACCAACAGTCAGAACTGAAAGTGTAAAAATTGCCTTAACCACTGCAACTATTCTTGGTTTAGAAGTTTTCCAATTTGATGTGGACACAGCTTATCTACATGCAGACCTAGATGAAGAGATCTACGTGAGAAGCCCTCCAGGATTCCGAAAGCAAGAAGGGGATACCTGGTTCCTGAACAAAAGTCTTTATGGTCTGAAACAGTCAGGTTTAATGTGGTATTTATGTCTTACTGACAAACTAAATTCAATGGGCTTTATTAAGTCCGAAACTGATGAATGCGTGTTCACAAAAAGATCTAACAATGCATATGAGATAATTCTTGTTTATGTTGATGATATTGTTTATATTGGTCCAAATAAGAAAATGAGTGAGATTTTTGCTAAAAGTTTGCAGAGATACTTCACACTAAAATCTTTAGGACACATTAGCACTTATTTAGGTGTTCAAATTGAAAAGACACAGAAGGGGTTTAGTCTTTCACAAGAGGAGAAAATTGACCACATTCTACATCATTGCAACATGAAAGATGCTAGCACAACAAAGACACCCATGCAAACAGATTTTCACAACTTAACACATGAACCAAGTCCTGAGTTCGAGGATCAAACACTTTATCGTTCAGTCATTGGTTCACTATTATACATTAGTAGTTGGACCAGACCTGACATCGCACTTAGTGTTAATCTTTTATCACGACACGTAGGTAAGGCAACACAATTTCATTGGTCATGCATTAAGAAGTTGTTGAAATACCTAAAACACACTAAGCACATGAAGTTATTGCTAGAACCAACACACACTGATCAACCAAAGCTGATTTGTTTTGTTGATTCCGACTGGGCGAGCGACAAGAAGTCACGCAAAAGCACTTCTGGTTACATGATGTTCCTAAATGGTTGTCCTGTTTACTGGCAAGTGAGAAAACAGAGTTTTGTTTCATGTTCATCTACTGAAGCTGAATATGTTTGTGTTTCAGATGCTTGTAATTCTCTAACGTGGTTTGATGCTTTGATCACAGATATCTGGACACGTCCGATTCGACCAATCACCGTGATGGAAGATAATGTATCTGTTGTTTATATTTCTGAGTCACATTTTACAGGTTCTAGGTCCAGACACATTGACATTCGTTATCAAAACACAAAGCAATTAGTTAAGCAAGGTTTTGTTAAATTGCAATATGTTTCTACACATGATCAGATAGCAGACATGCTTAACAAACCACTCGCCGCAAATCAACACGAGTATCTGCGAAAGAAGATGTGCCTTAATTGATGATTTGATGATGTCAGCCCAGACTAGCAAAAGAAGGGGTGTCACGATGTTAAAAAGTTTGCTAGGCCTGAACTGCCTGAATTGACACTCAAGAGTTAAACTAAGAAAGCTTTATTGCGCAGGTCATAAAACAAAAAAGGTTCTTATCTGAAAGTGATTTATTGCGCACGCGTTACACATTCCAAATTCCTCTCTTCTTTGTTCGGCAGCCAACTTTGGCAAATGTAGCTTTCATTATCAAAATGTAACCAATTAGTTATTTTCTGTTTCATTTACTTTTATTATTTTATTATTAAAGTTTGTTTATTAATTAGAATATTTTAAAGACTTATTTTTCTCAATATCTCAAAAGATATGCGGAAGGGAATCAGCCACGGTCCATTGATCTCAGATACCCAGGGCATTGTTTTTCCCCTGACATTTCCAGCCAGGAAGAGCACCACACAGCTTAGCGCCCTTGGGATATTACTGGGTTGGTGAGTGGTGCTCTGCCCGACTAGAAAGGGGGGGTTGCCGGGCAACTGCTCATGAGCATAGTCACCTCATGGCGGCTTTGTTGCACTGCTGCGACAGCGCAACACAGCCGTTTGCCCCAGAGGCTGTGCCCGGCTCTTCGGGTGCCCGCTTGCAAGAGAGCAGTCACCCGGCAACCCCAAACCAATAAGCCCCCCCCCTGATAATAAGGCCCAAGCAAAATTTGGGAGGGGTGTCAAAAGGAAATAAGACCCTGTCTTATTTCTGGGAAAACACGATATATGAGAGTTAGTTTGGTGTAATGGTTAAAGTACCAGCTAGAAACCAGGAGACCATGAGTTTTAGTTCTGTCTTAGACACATTTTAGCTGGGTGACCTTGGACCAATCATTCTCTCTAAGCCCAGTCCTGGGAGAGAGTAAAGGGCAAACCACTTCTGAAAATCTTGCCAAATAAACTTCAGGGACTTGTAAGAGCAGTTACCAGGAATCGGCAGTGATTAGAAGGCACACACATACATAAATAATTAAATGTTCAGTCTTGAAATAAAAATTATGTATCCTAGCACATGAATGGATGTCATACTTCTCCATAGTGAGGGGGAGGAGTATCCAGGATGGGTTGACCTTGTCCTCTCTTGATTGGGCTGAGTCAGATGAGCTCTTTAGGCCACGCCTTGGTCACCAGGCTCCACCCCAGTTATCGACTCAGCCCTCAACTGGGCTGTTGTGCCATCCAGGAACTCCTGAGAATCCTAAGGGAAAAAACCTAGAGACCTTTTAAATGAAGCACAAAATGGCCTGAGTGAGTATCTGAGCTCCCCGAGCGGAGGAAATTTTTTGCCAAAAGCCCCATTGGGGGCGGCAAGCAGCCCAGGCATCTGAGTGAGACAAGTATCACTCAGAAAAGGAATTCTGCCGGGCAAGCAAGGAGCAGAGGGCATCTGAGTGAGACAAGTATCACTCAGAAAAGGTCTAGGTCACTAAGGACGACCTGGGTCACTCAGCAAGGACCGCCAGCCCCTCTGCAACGCTGAGCCTCTGCAAGCCTCACCAGAGCACAGCGGGAGCCTGGAGCAGAGCTCATTTATGAGACAACGCTCCCAGAAGGCTAATTCCTCCCGCAGCAAGGAGCACGGGGGCTCTTTGAGCATAAGCCCGCCTTTCAGGCCCGGATTGAAGCCCCCTTTGAATTTCGGCGCGAATCGCCTCGGGGACCATGTGCTCCAAGATGGCGACGTCCTCCTCCTCCGAGGACACAAGCCGGAATCTGGTCCCTGAGCTATACCAGCAGCCCTACAAGAGAATCTCCAAACAGGTTTGAAACCCCTCCGGGGGCCTTTTCCGGGGGGGGGCCGCTAAAGGCTAAAAGCAAAGCCAAGCACATTCCCCCCCCTCACAAGAGTACAAAACTGCGGCAGAGTTCTGAGCAGCCCAAGCCGCGTGCGTTTGTTTGGAGCTCAGGGGGAGGGGCACAGCCAGCTCCTTTCTGGTGCGAATCGCCCTCCTGAGGAGATTTCAAGCCGTGGGGGAGGGGGCATGAGCAGCAGCACAGGCAGGGGAAGGAGCCAGTTCTTCTCACCTCTGAGGGGGCAGAAGGAGGCTAAAGAGGCCCCCACAGCTGCAGCTGGTCCCTTGCCAGACGCTTCCCCTAAGGAAAAACCAAAGGAAACCCTAGGAGCCCAGAGATAGCCCTTTATTTATTTATCAGTACAAATACAACACACACACACACATATATATACATACATACATACATACATACATACATACATACATACATACATACATACATACAGCGGGGGTGGACAATATCAGAGCCGACCGGGTAAGCCGGGCCGATGCGGACAACTTGGAGTGGGGACTGCAGCCAGCAATCTTTGACGAGGTGGCGACGCACTTCGGACGCCTGGAGGTCAACTTATTTGCCACTCCTCCCAACACCCAGCTCCCGAGGTTCTACTCCAGGTACCAGACACGGGGGGTGGAGGGGGTGGACGCCCTCCGATGCCCATGGGCCCAAGGACTACTCCAGGCCTATCCTCCTTTGCCCCTGATTCCCAAGGTCATACAAAAATCCTTTGGGAGGGGGCAGAGATGGTGCTAATTACCCCACACTGGGCCCGGAGGCTGTGGTTTGCCGATCCCCAATCTCTCTCGGTGGACAGGCCCTGGAAGATCCCCCAGGAGAGGATCCCCCTCAGCCAGGGGTCGCTGGAGCACCCGGACCCTCAGTGGCTCCAGTTGACCGCTTGGCGCTTGAGGGAAGACCACCTCTCCCCTAGGGTCATACTGACCATCTGGGTGGCCCGCAGACCCTACAGAGCGCATTTATGGCGCTACATGGCGGGCCTTCTCAACTTGATGCACCTCCAGGGGTCACGATCCAGTTGGGATCGCTGTTCCACAGGTTCTGGACTTTTTCCAGGTGGGTCTGGACAGAGGTTTAGCCCCCAATACAATTAAGAGACAGGTCTCGGCTATTTCATTGGTACTCCTGTGGGGAAGGGCTCAGGTGTTGACTTACCACCCTGTGGTCAAGCTATTCCTCAAGGGGGCATCCAACCTAAAGCCACCGACGGTTCTCAGATGCCCGTCCTGGGACTTGCACTAGGTATCCAACGCTCTGAAAGGCTCTCTGTTGAACCATTATAAACTGCTTCGCATAAGTTTTGGACCCGTAAGGTGGTCTTTCTGGTGGCCATAACCTATGCCAGGAGGAGATCTGAACTATAGGCACTGTCTGCCAGGGAAGATCCCTGCGTGTTCCACTAGGACAGGGTGGTGCTAAAGTTGGACCCCTCCTTCACCCCCAAGGTGTGCTCGGGCGTCCATCGCTCGCAGGAATTGATATTGCCCAATTTCTGCCCGCACCGTTCTCACTCATTAGAGAGGAAGGGACACACCCTGGACGTAAGGAGGGCTCTGAGGATTACCTTAGAAGAACCGACCAAACAGGAGATCCGAGTTTGTCCGTTTGTCTCCTTCCAGACGGGATCCTGGGGGAACAAGGTGACTTCCACCACCATAGGCAGGTGGTTACGAACCTGTATTGGTACCCCCTACCAAGCATGGGGTCTGCAAACACCCAGCTCCATTACAGCACATTCCACACGAAGCACGGCCATCTCAATGACCTGGGCCACTCAGGCCTCATTGTTGGAGATCTGTAGGGCAGCTACTTGACCCACCCTCACCATTCGTGAGGAACTACAAACTGGACTCCTTTGCCTCTGCAGAGGCTCCATTCGGGCGCAGGGTGTTGGAGGCTGTGCGTAGGGCGGAGGTGACGCCTCACCAGGCATATATTTGTGTGTGTCTTTAACAGGCGTAACCCTCCCTAGGGACGTGTAGGCTTTGGTACGTCCCATCCTGGATACTCCTCCCCCTCACTATGGAGAAAGGGCGTTGGTACTTACCTGATACGCCTCTTCTCATAGTGGGGGAGGAGTATCCAGCCCCGCCCTGATATGGTTATGTAAGCAAAAGGAGATATACCTGGTTGTCGCACTGTTCTCTTGGGTAGCAAGAAAGACATATGTTTGGTTATTGAACTGCTCTATTAAAGGAGTAAATAGACAAGCTTCGAAACTAAGACAAAAGTCTGGAGTGGATGGCACAACGAGTCAGATAGAGTTCTTTGCCGATAACTGGGGTGGAGCCTGGTGACCAAGGCGTGGCCTAAAGAGCTCATCTGACTCAGCCCAATCAAGAGAGGACAAGGTCAACCCATCCTGGATACTCCTCCCCCACTATGAGAAGAGGCGTATCAGGTAAGTACCAACGCCCTATCTCTTCCAATCCAGAGTGAGAGACACATAATTATGATTATTATAATTGACATACATTCAGTTTCACAATTACTGATTGTTGGCATTGCAGGTACAAAGATAGCCAGGGAAATGATTGAAACCTGGGAAACAGGTCCCTTGTCAGTCAGCAAAAGTGCTGATTTACCACCCACTTATCAGGTATTTAAGAACCAAGAGCTTGGCAGCACAAGGAAACAGCCAATCACCAGCCATCAACACAACCAACAGGAAGGCACCAAATAAACACGAGTCGTAGAATAGTAAAAAGCACATATTCCAGTAGAGAAAAGTTCCCTGAAGATGGGCTCCAGCACCAGTCCAAATGTTCAGAATGGTAAATCTCCGGTCCCAGTGACCAACCCAGACTGGATCTTGCATGATTATTATAATTATAAAATAGTTACAGGAAAGCAGATCATCGCTGATTTTTTAAAGCATCCTAATGGTAACAGCAGTTCAACAGTAGAGTACTTTTTCCAGAAGATGGATATGTTCAAGCAAAGGGTAGATAAATGTCTGCCAAGGATGCTATAATTTGGATATTTACATGGAATAGGAGCTGGATAAAGTGGCCTAAATAACTCCTTTCAACTCATTCTATAATCCCCCCCCTCTCTCGGCGTTTATTTAATTATGTGTTGTGATAACGGATTTTATTAAAACGCAACTTATTTATATTTTTTTGTTTTAGAAAAGAAACTCTCCAACTAAGATCCATAGGGAACAAGTAGTGTTTTTTCCTTTGCTTTTTTCTGGACGGTGTCTTCATCTTTAGAAACAAATGAACAGCAATATTCACTTTTCCAAGAGTCGTATCTGGAAATTCTTGATGATCTTAAATTTGTACCAACCAGGGCTTGGTACCAAAGTAGACATCACTAATGTGCCAAGCCCATGTTTTTGTGCTGTGAAATTTTTATAGCTGCCGACAGTCTGTAGGGTTGACTGAAGATACGTGCCCAGAGGAAATGTAATTGCCTTGTGTACAAGAACAGTGTGTATGAGTGAATAAACCTTAGCCAACTTGGTAAACCTATTTCTGGCACAATGCTAAATTTCCCTCACTGCACCCCACCTGCATTAGCAAACTGTGGAATCTCAGTGGGAACACTTAGAACTGGCTCTCTTTTAAAGAACACACAAAGATGTTTAATTGGCACTCCAGTGAACTATAAAGAAATGTATGGGTGGACATCTAGGGAATGGAAATTGAGTAGCAAATTGGCTGCTAAAAATGTGGTGACATGGACTATGCAATTATCATTCACATTGGAAGCAGAGATAGGAGAATTCCTTTAAAGTTGATTTGGATTTGGTGAAAGAAGTTATTTCTTTCTCAATTTCTATTTGTCCTTATTATTTTTCCTGGTTATCTTATATGTTTTCTTTCTCTCCCCTCTTTTCTCCTGTTTTTCAAACCTGGTAATTTTCAAATGTGTGGGCTCCAACTCCCAGAATTCCCCAATCATCGTTGCATTGCTGGCTTGGGAATTCTTGGAGTTGTTTGCCTGGTTTGAAAAATACTGTGTTGAACTATGAGTCCATCTAGCCCTATAGTATTTGTAGTTCTGGATAGTAGTTTTCCAGAATTTCAAATTATATTTGTGTTTCTCTTTCTAGTTAGAAATGTCAGAAGTGAAAGTGTGGCCTTCTTCCACTGAACTACAGTATATATGATAACCAGATTTTTTCCAGGTTCATAAATAGATTCATACTGAGTGGCATGGTAGTCTAAGTGGTGACGATCTCCCACCCAGAAGGTTGAGAGTTCAATCTAAGGTGTTGGTAGATATTTCGCTCTCAGTTTTTTCTGCCTCAAAGAAACAAATATCTGCTGCAAAGGACATGTAGGCATCAGAAATGGCATCTGGCCAGTAAATGCTCAGTTGCATCCAGTTGCCTCGACTCTACCATGATTTAAGGGATTACAGGGCCATTAAAAGAAAAAAAGAGACAATCATATCTATAATATTTTGATGATTAAGCAGTTATTTATGAACATTGCCTCTCTCTTTCTGTTTTTAAAGGCATTTGGTCAAGATTGTGTATGTCTACTTTATTGGTAGTAAACCACCCTGGATTAAATGAAATTTACTCTCAGCATTATACTGAAGTTTAAGATATGTGTGTTTTGGGCACCAGGACAATTAGATTCCTAAATGTGAAGAAGAATTGATTGAAAAATGAAGATTGAGAAATAAAGTTGTAAAGGAAAGAGGAAGTAGGGAAAAATATGAATAAAAATATAGAGAGGTGCTCTTATTTAGGTTATACTAAAGAAAAGTAATGAAGAATCAGGCTGCTTTCCTTGTGTTTAACTGATTAATGTTAAGGTTCATATTCCCAAGTTAATTCTAAGGACTGCCCTAAAATGGACAAAACATCAGTCATTTCTTGTTCAGAAGCAGTGGTAGATTCCGGCCAGTATGCCTCGGTACAGGCATACCAGTGGCAGCTGGGAGCAGCGGCCACTGTACCAGAATGGTTCTTTGGAGGGCCCACTTGCCTGTCCTCGTTCCTTACCTCTATTTGAACTAACCGGGCCATTTGCGCCTGCACGACCTCTGCTGAGCAGCTGGAGTGTCGCAGGGCAGTGGGTGCGCATGTGTGCCCAGCGCATGTGCCCATGGTGGACACCCAGCCCTGTTGCAGTGTACTGGTTGCGATGGGATCCGGAATCCATCACTGTTCAGAAGGTATATTCTATTACAATGGGGCCCTGCTCTGTCCAGATCTGCAGGTTTGTAAGCAAGGTCTACCTAACCGATCTCAAATTCACACATAAAAATTATATTGATAATATCCACTTGTTCAGTTTTACCATTCAAAGTTACAATAGTGTTGAATGGGTTGAGGGGCTTATGACAGTTCATTGCAGTATCTCCAGAGTCACATGATCACAGTTCAGGTACTTGGCAACTGGCTCGTAAGCATGATGTTGCAGCATACCATGGTCACATGATTGCCACATGCAACCTTCACTGAAGGTGCTGACAAGCACAGTCAATGGGGAAGCCATTGGTTATCTCATGACTGTAGCAGTGGTGAGTTGCAGGCAGTACGTCCCGGTACGGGTGTACCGGAGCCTGCCCGGCACACCGGATACCGTTCCGGTACAGTGCTCCGGAGGGCCAACTTGCCCGTTCGAACTCCTTACAGGCCTTTTAAGTCTTCGGCACTTCCGCGCACATGCATAGCGCTTACAGTGCCTGTGCAATGCTCCACTGAGTAGCTGGAGCATCACTGAGGTGGTAAGACACATGCGCAGCATCCATGTGGACACTGCAGTTCCCGTTCCAACCATACCAGTTGTAATGGGATTCAGAAACCACCAATGGCGTGCAGGTAACCACATGGGATTAGCCTAACAATGGTAACTCTGACTGCTAGAACTGCTGTCAGAAGTCATCATGGTCACATGATATCACACCTAATGACCATATGGCTTAGCAACAGAGTTCCCAGTCCCAAATGTTGTTGATAACTGAGGGCTACTTGTAACAGGTATAGTTAAGGACAAGCTGAGCCCCGAAACTAACATGTAGTTAAATGTTTTTCAAAACATACTTTACTGCTGTGTTTCTCAACCTTGGCAACTTTAAGTGGTAGACTTCACCAAACATAGTATCTGTATTCTATCCTTTCCTTATTTGGGAATAAAGTTATTTAAATGCTTTTTTAAAAAAATGTAAGCCCCACATGACACAAAGACCACCTTGTTATTAAATTCATTGCAATAAATTAGATCTGCTGGGTATTTTTTAATTATTACCTGCCTGCCAAACAGCAAGGTTATCTGATCTCACTTCTTTTTCAATCATTTCAAGTTATCATAGTAGCACAGTAACTCAGGTTTGTCATTCCAGAAAGGAACTCATGGGATTTATTTATTTGCATGGCTTGGAATTTTCATAAATTGGAAACTGAATTTATTTCTGCTTACAGTTCCATTGAGAACTCTCATTACTGAAGGCATTATTTGGATTTTTAAACCATAAAACTCAAGGGTACAAATAAATTGAATACAACTTGAAAATGTCTTGGATAAATAAAACTGTTATTTTTATCTTTGAATTTAAGGATTCCAAAATATTATAACATTATTAAGAAAGTAAATATTTCTATTTAAAAAGAAATATGCCAAGAATCATTCATAGTTTGCTCAACATACTTCGTAGTATTTTACAGTGTGAAGGAAATGCAATCAGAATCAATGATCTAGAACAGCGGTGTCAAACTCGCGTTGTCCTAGAACAGCGGTGTCAAACTCGCGTTGTCCTAATGGTGTCACATGATGTATCGGGATTTTTTTCCCCTTTGCTAAACTAGGCAGAAGCAGCATGTGAGGCATCCGGCCCTCGGCCCGCGAGTTTTACACCCCTGATTTAGAATTAGTCTATGAAATGAATTCAAAACGTTAGCCATAATACTTAAAAGTTCCTGAATTATATGGTAGCCAGAACTTTGAATAAGAAGATATTATTTCTATAAAGGTACATATTCATCTGTGATTTAACAGATCCTTCTCATGTTTCATTCAAGTTTATGGTTTAACATGGTTTTATTTTACTTAGATAAATTATATGATTCTCCAAGCATAATTAAAAAGGCTATTGTGTGCAATATTAAATTAATGCCTAAAATCTTTCCTAAGATTTTGTGGAACATAATAGCAATTGTAGAAAGCTAGCTGGTGAGTGGGAGGAAAATTTCAGTGTTGCAAAAATGGAATCTTTCCCTCTCATCCAAAGTCCCAGTTGTCAGGACTTGTAGGTAGATCAGGCGTGTACAACCTTGGAAACTATAAGAGGCAGACTGGAGAATAGTGGGAGTTGAAGTCCTCAAGTTTTAAAGTTGCCAAGGTTGGACACCCTGAGGTAAGTGATTATAATCATAGAATCTCTTTCCTCCATAAGCCCCTTTTCTCAACCCTGACAATGTCTGCAAGATCACTCTTATGCAATCAAAACCTATTTATTTATGTCTGTTTCTATTATCATTTTAAGTTTTACAATTTTATTTAAACCTTTGTGGTTATCTGTTTGGTTCCCATTTGGCTTGTATGCTTTTTACATACAAGATATCTCAATAGGGAAAGGAGAGCGGGGACAATTGGAAAAGAGGATAATGGATACACTATCTATATGGTATTTGAATTTGTATTCATTAGAGAGGAAGGAATCACAAGTGAGTAAAGAGGCACACAGTAAGTGGGGAATAAACATTGAAGAAGGTACTAGCCCTTAAGAGATGGGATGTGGTGGCTCAGTGGTTAAGATGCTGAGCTTGTCGATCAGAAGGTCGGCAGTTCAGTGGTTCTAATCCCTAGCACCACGCAACGGAGTGAGCTCCCGTTACTTATCCCAGCTTCTGCCAGTTAGAAAGCATGTAAAAAAACACAAGTAGAAAAATAGGGACCACCTTTGGTGGGAAGGTAACAGCGTTCCGTGCGCCTTCAACATTTAGTCATACCAGCCACCTGACCACGGAGACGTCTTCAGACAGCGCTGGCTCTTTGGATTAGAAGCAGATGAGCAACTTTTCCAAGTTGCTTAGAATTTTTGGTTTGGAGAAAGATTTTTGGATAGTTTCATTTTGGAAAATCAGAAATCAAGAGAGTAGTGTTATCTTAGTCCTACCTGATAACTTGCTTTGAGCATAACACTTGCTTTATAAGAATGCCAAGGGCTGCATCCTGCCACACACATCCCTGCGACCAATCCGCTCTCACAGAGAGGGACTTCTCCTGGTGCCGTCCACCAGGCAATGCCAACGGGCGACGCCTAGGAGTAGGGCCTTCTCTGTGATGGGCCCAACCCTCTGGAATGACCTCCCCCCCGACATTAGAACCACCACCGACTTCCGCTCCTTCCGACAAAAAATGAAGACCCACCTGTTCCGATTAGCTGGCCTGGCACATTCATAACTTCTTCCTCCTGGCAGATATATTTTAACTGGTATTTTAGGGGAACTGTTTTTAAATTTAACTTATGGGATATTTTTAAGGGGTTTTTAAAACTATATTTTAGATACTTTACTTAGATGTACAGCTCTTCTTTTAACCTCCTCCATAACTATTTAACTATTTAATTATTTAACTACCGTATTTATCGGCGTATAACACGCACTTTCCCCCCCGAAAAATAGGGGGCAAATTATGTATGCGTGTTATACGCCGATATACGCCAGGCGATATACGCCAGGCACACAGAAAAGGATCGTGGAGCGCTTCGCCCCAAAAGCAGCTGCTTTTCTGTGCGCCTGGCGTTTAAAACATCCGGCTATCTATCTAAACGCCAGGCACACAGAAAAGGATCGCGGAGCGCTTCGCCCCAACAGCAGCCGTTTAGATAGATAGCCGGATATTTTAAACGCCAGGCGCACAGAAAAGCAGCTGCTGTTGGGGCGAAGCGCTCCGCGATCCTTTTCTGTGCGCCTGACGTTTAGATAGATAGCCGGATGTTTTAAACGCCAGGCGCACAGAAAAGCAGCTGCTGTTGGGGCGAAGCGCTGCACGATCCTTTTCTGTGCGCCTGGCATTTAGATAGATAGCCGGATGTTTTAAACGCCAGGCGCACAGAAAAGGATTGCGGAGCGCTTCGCCCCAAAAGCAGCTGCTTTTCTGTGCGCCTGGCGTTTAAAACATCCAGCTATCTATCTAAACGCCAGGCGCACAGAAAAGGATCGCGGAGCGCTACTCAGCGGGGTGTGGGCGAGAGGAGGAGAGAATGGATGAGCCGTCTCTCCTCTCCCCGACACCCGACTAAAACGCTTTCTTTCGCCCGCGGAAGAGCTCGGGCGGGCGAAAGGAAGCGCTTTAGACAGCGGGGGTGTGGGTGAGAGGAGGAGAGAATGGATGAGCCATCTCTCCTCTCCCTGGACTCCCGACTAAAAGTTAATAAAAAAAGGAAGGAGGGAAGGATGGAACTGGAAGGGAGGCAGGGAAGGAGGGAGGGAGAAAGGAAGGATAAGAGGATAGGGAAAGAGGAAAGAAGGCAGGCAGGCAGAAGGGAGGGAGGTGCAAGGAAGGAAGGAAGCATAGATAAGCAGGAGGGAAAGAAGGCAGGCAGGCAGGAGGAAAGAGGAAGGAGGGAACTGGAAGGGAGGCAGGAAGGAAGGGAAGGAGGAAGGGAGGGTGGAAGATAGTAGCAGTGAAAGCAGCAGTGTTCATAGTTGCTTTTACTGTCCTTTTACATTATTTACCTTATAAGTGGTAATAATATTAATAAAAAAAAGTTCTGAGCTACCCTTATTTTGCTTCAAAGTTCTTTATTTGAAATTTAAATTTTTTTCCTGAAATTTCCCTCTTAAAATGAAGGTGCGTGTTATACGCCTGTGCGTGTTATACGCCGATAAATACGGTATTTAACGATTTAATTATTCATGTTATGTATTTTTATGTATGGACTGTACACCGCCCCGAGTCCCTTTTGGGAGAGGGGGCGGTCTATAAGCACAAATAAAGTAAAGTAAAGTGCATTTGCAGATATGATGGTCCACTGGACTATAAAGCAGGAAAATGAGACATTTATACAATGGAAAATATTGTTAGGTATATTTCAACATATCAAATAGAGCAATTGGTAAGTTTTAACTTTCTTCAGAAATAAAGTAGATGTGTTATCTTTCTGCTGAAAATGTCTGCCTGTTATTTTACTCGTTCACAAATTAATCTAACTTCTTTCCTCTGGTGCCATGAAACCTGACAAGCTAGAAAATAAAATTCAGGCTGAGCTGCCAGGTTCTGACTATGTCTGAGACAAAGCAATTTTTCCTCCCTGTTATTCTGTATCAGAAGCAAAGTTAATGAAAAGAAAGTTGAGGCTTCTCACAAAGCTAGACATCTGATCTACCAAGAGAAGCCATTGGTGAGCAAAGTCCAACTGTGCTGTCTAATCTAGAAGATGCTGTCTAACTGGAATATAAGACAACAATTAAAAACTGAAAGGGCAGGCAGTGCTGTTGTGGGGAATTGCCAAAGTGGAAGTGCTGCTTTGTTTTGTAAGATTGATTTTGGAGCATTGTCTAACCTTTTCATTGAGGTGAAAACAGTCCTTTGAATCTGAAGTTTCTGATCTTTTTTTTCTTAGACCAATCAACAAACAAAAAACTTCATGGCTTATAGTATTTTTTTTTCAAAGTAGAAATCAATCAAACAAATTGCTTTCATTTTCTTTTTCCTGTATTTTCAGAGGAAGATGTTTTGATTAATCCTACTCTTCCCAGCATCCTAGCTGATTTGCATATACTCCCTAACTGTACACTTGTCAGTTCATTTATGTTTGGTTCTTAGTATTACACAGTATTACCAAAACAATCTACCTCAAACTAAGTTTTGAAGAAGAAAGTTGGGCACTCTAGAAGCATTATTACAACAGTGACCTCAATACAGCACAGGCAAGATGGTTAAGATGAAGTCTGAGGTGATTTCTACCTGATGCCAGTAACATTGACCAGAGATTAAGCATGAACAAAAGTAATTCATGTAGTCTCTTGTAACTAAATGTAGTGTATCCCCTGATGTATGTATATATGTATGTATGTATGTATGTATGTATGTATGTATGTATGTATGTATATACGTACGTACGCGATGGCTCAATGGCTAAGATGCTGAGCTTGTCGATTAGAAGGTCGGCTGTTCAGGGGTTTGAATCCCTAACAAGATGTAAGGGAGTGAACTCCCTACTTCTCCCAGCTTCTGCCAACATAGCAGTTCGAAAGCATGTAAAAATGCAAGTAGAAAAATAGGGAACACCTTTGGTGGGAAGGTAACAGCATTCTATGTGCCTTTGAAGTTAAAACAGTCATTAAGGATGGATATGAAAAGAGACTGTTTTGTGAGAGAAAAAAGTAAACTGGATGTCAGAACAATGAAAATTGCCAAGAAAAGAAGAGCATGAAAGCCAAGGAAGGCAAAAATCTCAGAATGGAACTTAACAAAAGAGTTTCAGAGAGCTGTCAAAAGAGACAAGACAGCTTATTACAATACCTGTAAATACACTAAAGATGGAAACAGACATGTAAAAACAAGCAATCTCTAATTGGTAAACTAAAGGATGCCAATGGACATTGAAAAGAAATTAAGGGGAGGTGGAAAGAATATACGGGCACACTATACAGTAGAGATGTCAATGCCTACTTTTAAGAGTCTTTAGTATATTGGAAGGGAGTCGCGGTAGTTCAATGGCTAAGACACTGAGTTTGTTGATCAAAAGGTTGGCAGTTTGGCAGTTTGAATCCTTAGTGCCACATAATAGAGTGAGTTTGTTGATCAAAAGGTTGGCAGTTTGAATCCTTAGTGCCACATAATGGAGTGAGCTCCTGTTAATTGTGCCAGCTTCTGCCAAACTAGCAGTTTGAAAGCACATAAAAAATGCAAGTAGAAAAATAGGAATCACCTTTGGTGGGAAGGTAACAGCTTTCTGTGCACCTTCAGCATTTAGTCATGCTGGCCACATTACTACAGAAATGTCTTTGGATAGCACTGGCTCTTTGGCTTTGAAACAGAGATGAGAACCACCCCCTAGAGTCGGGAACGACTAGCACATATGTGCAAGGGAAACCTTTACCCTTATGTATGTATGTACAGATGTATATATATATATATATGTGAGGGAGGGAGGTTGCTTGTAAAAATGGTGTTTCTTTTGCGTTCCAAAAAGCCACAATTTGAGATACCAAATTTATTTGAAAAATCATTAATACCTTTATTCAATTCTGTACATACACCTACAAATATAGATAGCATAAGAGAGAGGGGGGGAGGGAGTATAACAAAATATTCACACACATAAATACAGACTGCATACTGTATATTATTGTGTATTCCACCTTGTGCAAACATTTTCTAATATCTTAAACCTTGTGGTTTAAACGCTTGTTTGAAAAATGAGTTTTTAATAAGGGCTTCAAACCTCTCTTAAATATATTGTTTTGGTTTCTCAATAATAAAACCTCAATCTCCATAATACATTGATAAGGAACTCTCATGTTCTCTTTCAGTTTTTTAAAATCTTATTTTGTTAGTCTATTTTTGCTTTGTTGTTCACAAATACAGAAAACTGTTAATTAAAGTTAATGACCTGAAAAGTAAAATAATCCATTTATACAATTAATTGATACCTCTTCTGAATATGCCAACATTTTCTCTCTCCAACTACTCTCGCCACAACACAGTACATAGTACATATGCTTTATCCAGCACAAAATAATAACTAATTGGTATGTACCTATATGAAAGCAAACATTTGAGAAGGTTATAATGAAGGACAGAGACCCAAATTGGATATATTTGTTAATTTATTTATAAAATTGATTGTGTCTGTTGCAACTTGGGTATCATACCCTTTGCAAATAGAAAAGAACAGGTATCTGCGGGGAGGGTGTGTGTCACAAACTCTAGAAAACGCCAAATAAGATATAAGGGCCCAATATAGTCTTCAATATCAACACCTGAATGAAAGCCAGATTTCAAGAGCTCTTTGCAACAAGGT
This sequence comes from Natrix helvetica, assembly GCF_964273705.1. NCBI lineage: Eukaryota > Metazoa > Chordata > Lepidosauria > Squamata > Natricidae > Natrix > Natrix helvetica. The sequence continues at coordinate 212,520,815 of NC_138552.1, read as the reverse complement.
CAGAATGGGTTTCAAACCCTGGCCATGATATTCTAGAAGTCAGGTGAGCAAGACCACTTTCTAGATTCCATCACGACATCTTTTTAATGGATGGAACCTGAAACATATCAATTAGGCCTGATCATATAAGATAGATAGAAATGACAGAAGACAAGGGGAAGAAATAATTGACAAATAAGGCATTCAAACTCTAAATTCAGCCAAAGAGTAATCTTTAGAGGCAATCCAACATTTCATTAGAGAAGTCTGCAGCCATTTGAATCTCTACCCGTTCACTTGCTCTTAACAGCGGTTCTGTTTTTCTGAATGAATGCAGGATGACACGACACTACAATACTCCAAGCCCACATTCTAATTGTTACTACAGTTCAACAGTAACTACCTAGCTGTCAAAACAGTCACAAAATGTTCTGTTCTAGAATGTTGTTCTAATATCCTTCTGGTTTCCATTTTTTTTAAGAAGAGGACATATCTGTTGGATGATTATCTAAACTTCTCTAATGAAAGCTTAGAACAAGCTGAATTGTAAATTTTGGATGTTTCTTGAGCTTTCTTGTTTTAAATTTAAAATAGCTATATTCTTGAAGACCATGCTACTTTAGTGACAGTCATGTATCTGACTGGGAATGCATTGACATGATCATGCTATGATAATTACTGAATTTTCTCATTTTGTCACAAACTATTGGGGACCTTTCTTTGTCAAGACCAAATTTCTTTTTGCCACAGAAGATACAGTGCAGGCTGTAATATTGATTGAGAAGTATGCCTTAATCAAAATCAGCTCAAGGCCAGATTGAGACCATAATTTGCTCAATGTTTTTTTATAAATAGACTAGCTGATAACCCAGTGTTGTCCGAGTACTTATTTATAAGGGGGAAATGTCCAGACTAAATGTAATTTATAATGTTGGATTTCCCCTCCCCCCCCCTTACCTGAGGGAGTCCCCTTGTAGAGTACTGTGAAGCCCTTACCATGGCAACTCCACTGCAGTGTACAGTAGAAGCCAATATGGCAGTACGGCACAACATATTACATAACTGTATATTAACAGAACAAACACCCCAAGAGGTGTTAAGGGTGTCTTACCCCCACAGCATTTTTCTCCAGAGGGTAAATCATCTGTGTACCAAGTTTGGTTGAAATTGCTCAAGGCATTCCAAGAGTTATGCTGGAATATATATATATACACACATACAAACATGTTTTTATATACATAGATTCTTGATTCTTCACTCTTCTCTGAAAAAACAGTTATAATGGTTAGTCTCCATTACAGTTTGTGTGAATTGCTGAACAGTTGTTCTTTATAATGGAGAATTGGAGGAAATTAAACGAGAGATTAAATAAAACAAATCTATTATAATCTCTGCAATAAATATAAACATGCAATGAGTGTTTCTTCCTCCTTCTATCCTTCTTCAAAGTAAGAATGAAGACAGACTGTGCTTATGAAACAAAAGCAGCAGAATTACAAAATGTACAGAATTAATTTACAGAATACGTTAATTTATTATGGAGTGCTTTGCAAATGAAATTTGCCACCATAATAGATACCCCAGTAAACTAATGTCCTTACCAGGATTTATATGATATGCTGAAAAGTCAAAATGATTAAGCCAGTTGGGATTTTTTTTCAGAATACAGCTTACTCTCAAATGTCTGATTCTCAGTCCATATCTTATTACACTTTATTATATTCAATTATCCATGTATGATGAAGGTCACTGTAAATCAGTTTTTTGTCTTTGTCTCAGAGGTTTTTCAGGCTTCATATGTGTTCTTCAGTCATATGTCTTTTCATAGTTCAAAACAATGTCCATAGGTATTATGTACCTACAGACATTAGAAAGCTTTTTAATAACATTTCATGTCAGAGGGGCAAACAATGATAAATATCAAAACAAATTATCCCTTTTTTTACAAGGCAGTAACAAGCACATTATATTGATTAAATTCAATTCCAGTTCCAAAGTTTTCCTACAAGAGTGAGTGAGTGAGTGTGTGTGTGAGAGAGAGAGACAGAGGCAGAGGGAACATGCACAGAGAATATAGAAAAATGAACAAATGTGGAGTTAAATGTTGTATTCTTCCTGGTAGATTTCCATATTTTGCTTTCAGAATTGGCAAAGTCTTGATTGTTGCACCATAAGGCAATTGATGCACCTGTACACACCCTCTACAGTGTAGAGGAAGCTTTTCATGTCTCCCATAATGTATTTTCATTGGAAGCTTGGGTATGAAGTAATGTGAGTTATTGAGTAATAAGCTCTTCAGTTGGCATTAGATGATGTTACTCTATATGCCTTTACTGCTTCTGTCTCCTTTTTCCACTTCACTGGTAACTACTTGGGTAGACAAACTTATCAGAATCACTCCTAAGTGATGCTGATAAAAATGGCTGGAAAGGGCATTTGCTAAAGCTATCTCTTCCACAAATTTTTCTTCATGTACACTTCCTCCAACAATAGCATCCATGTTATACCTTTGCTATTTTTTTCGGCTTTGTTTTCTTGAAGCCGAACTGGAATAAAAGCCATGCTCCCTCTAAGAAAAATTCCCCATCTTGCCCTGTATTACACCAGTCTCTTGTTTTGATTACCATAGTTATTTCTCAGCAGATGCTCACCATCTTCTAAGGACTGAGCTCTCTCGTGTGTTTGCTTTAAAGGAATACTTGACAGCTTTTGGGCGACTGCAACATTAAATGACTGGTGATGTCCTTTTAAAAGCCACAATCAATCCATTTCAATTTATTTTATCTCTTTGTTTAGGAGAGTGTCCTGTCATGGCTTGATTTGCAAAGAGGTGTTCAATCACTGTTGTCTATACACCCCTTTCACTTGATACTGATCCACGACCAAGGATCACAGCTTCCAAATACACAAGAGAATACATTTTGTGGAAACAACGACTGATAGATTAGCATAATGTTTTCCAGGCAGTGCAAGGCTGGTCCTGCATATCTATATGTTGTCCCAAACAACCGAAAACACCGATAGGTGCCGAGAGTGACAGCAGGAGGGGGAGGCGAGTTCATAAGTGATAGAGATTTACAACATTGCCAGTCTCTTTCACAGTACAAAGGCATTAGTGAAAGTGACAGGCACAATTTATGAGCCATTTACTTGGGCTATCAGGAAGGATTTAATCTCACTAGGGTCAGGGACTGGCATATTCACCGGGAATTGGTGGTTCTGTGATAGCCTGCATCGGCAGGCCTGGAGTGCAGAGATAAGAGTTTAAGTCTACCTGGAATTAGAAGCTGTAGAATTAACTGGGTTGGTTTGCTGCAGCCATTTGGTTCTTCAATTCTGAAATGCCTCTGAACTGCTAGCAGCTGAAGAATTTTGGTTCTAGGCGCTGTTCACAAGGCAAAACGTTGATAATGGCAAGGCTGTTCCTGGTGTAGAAAGTGTAATATCAGCTATACAAAATGCAACCTTCTTAATTTTTTTTAAAAAAATATGCATACTTGCCATTATAAGGCTCATATCCTGCTTGACTATCCCTTGCATGGCTCTTCTTTGGGGCAAAAAAGAGGGAAATGATTTAAAATGTATTTTAATAACAACTTGGCCCAGTTAGGAATGTGACTGGCATACACTTACCACATGTGAAGCTGACTGACATTAAGAGCGTTTAGCTCATCCAGTCTAGCATTGCTGATCGCTACATACACAATAGGTTTTGAAGATGATGAACTTTAAAAACAGGCTTATTTTCTTTCACTGTGGTTTGGATTTATGGAGCTAAGGGATATGTTACTGTGAAAGTCCAAAATCTGGTGAATGTTGACATTCACCGGTGAATGTCGACATTCACATAGTCGCTTGGTGTATGTCCGAAAATACCCTTATCCTCTCGACACCCTTCCCCTAATCCCCTTACCCTAATACCTCGGCTCCTTGCTTCCTTTTAAGCGTCTTCTATTCGTGGACTTCTTTTTTTAAAAAACCTGCGATCCTGCGCGGTTAGAACGAGTAGTTTCCAGGACCGCGAATTGAAAAGCAAAAGTAAAGCGTTACGCTGACTCGTTATATATATGTCACCGTGAAAGACCGAAATTGATATGTGTCGACATTCACCGGTGAATGTCGACATTCTCCAACATTCACCAATTTCGGTCTTTCACGGTGACAGATATATTGTATTCTTAAAGAGTTGGATTAGGACTAGGAAAATGGAGGAACAAGTCCACCCCTCAGCCTTAGAACTTCACTGGATGATTTTACTCCACTCATTCTCTCTCAGCCCAGCTTACCTCATAGACTTGTTATGGGGATAAAATGAAAGGGGATCAAAAGTCACCCAGAACTTGTTAATAGAATGGGTAGAGTCATTTTTATAAACAAATCCACATTTCAGTTCAGAAATTAAAACTTTTGTGCCTTCTATTGAAATCTACAACTGGTTATAACTTTTCTTAAGTTTGGAACAAAAGAATGAAAAGTACATAGGGTGAAGTCGACAAGCCTTGGTGAATCTTACCATATCACAGAAACATCAGCTTGTATTTTAAGGATGCAAATTATTTTGTTTTGTTTAGAGGGGGAAGGGGAATTACTATAAAATGATATGGAACCATAAATATACAAAATCTAATCACATTGACATTGTCATGGAGTCTTTATTGACTAGCCCTTGGGCCATTTCGAAGTGCAAAGTTCCAGAAACAAATTATTACTAAAATTTGATAAAAGCATTTAAAATGGAACGGGATGAAATACAATTTAAAATGGAATTAAATTAAATTAAAATCTAATCACAGTGTTAGATTGCACACTATAGAGCAGTGTTTGTCATCCTCAGCAACATTCAGATGCATGGACTTTAACTCATCCTGGCTGAAGAACGCTGGGAGTTGAAGTTACTGTTGGTTGTTCTAGAAAGAGAGAGCAGCCATTGGAACTGTATAGCAATCTATTATTTTAACATCCCTGTCTAAATGCCCTGAGACTGAAGAAAGCTAATAAAACTATGCATTGGGATTAGAAGGTAGAGCTGTGACTCACAGACTTACATTGGGGAGAAATGTATCAAATTTAACAGCTTTTACTACCTATCTCCCGGTGGCACGCTAAATGTCGAAATAGTTAATAAATGTTTGGGAGGATTCATGTTTATATACAGTCCTATTTCTTTCAAATTTCTCTAGCCTATTTCAAATTGACCTAGTTTGGAATTGGATTCATGATCTGGCCCAAAAGTAATAGCTCTCCCCTAAATAAATACTTAGTAATCTTTGCAGTTTTTATGCATTCTGTGAATAGTGGAGTAAAATTGTGTAAAGATAATACTGTGTGATTTGAAATAGTTATACTTTTAAATTTCTATATTGAGACTAGTAGCTCCATTGTGTTGGCCCACACTGCTATGGGTTAAACCAGTTGTGCACTTTATTTGTTCTGCATCTCCTATATCCGTGATGGTGAACCTATGGCATGTGTGCCAGAAGTGGCACGTAGAGCTCTCTCTGTGGGGACGCATGCTGTCGCTAACTGCTCTTCTGGGTTCTGGTGCACATGCATGCAACGGAACCTGGAAGAGCAGCTGGCTGCCACACACATGCACACCAGCCAGCTGGTCTCTTCCGGGTTCCGGCACATCACTGTCCTATATTGAATGGCTATTCTAAAATTAATACTTTCTGAATAGGTGGTGATGCCCAGAACAAAGGTTAAGAATGTCAGTGCCCTTGTGCAACAGCGCAATCACTGTATAAAAATCTTCAGTATTCAGAAGACCTTCAACATATCAATAAAGGCAGAAGATTATTCCTTATTGTAGTTGCAGTCTTTCACTTCCATGTTTTGTAATGGTGCATGTGTTTTTATGTCCTTTTAATGAAAAGAAACGTTAATGCAAAAACTAAAATAATATAGAATTAAGAAAAGCAAAAGGAAGAGAATTGTGGTGATGTATGTTGTGTTTGAGGCAGAGGTGATAGTGCCTGCGTTCCTAAGGAAAAACAAACATTTTAAACAACCTTGTTTATATTTTTATATAGAGCTTCATTTGTATAAACAAAAAAAAAAAACATCGCTATACAGTTAAGAAATAGTGAGCAGATGCAGATAATCAGCTTGATGTTTGTTCATTTAGAATTGCTTTATTGATGTGTTCTGTATTTTACTCAAGCTGTTTTCCACATCTTTAATTATTACTGATCCAAAGATGTATTTTGGTTTTCTACTCTTTTGCACTAATAGATCTCGTAATTAGCTATATGAGCGGAATCAACCTTTCAGGCTGAATCGGTGTATTTTCTTAGAAAGGGTAGACAGTGAATCAGTAGTGGGAAATTGTTGGGTTATTTTTTTTTCATTTTTTCAAAATTTCAAAGATCTTACCAAGGGCCAGCAGTAGTACGAGGAGGAAGAGGAGGAAGATCAAAGTTGGCGGAGGTGGCATGGGTGGGCAGCAAGGGAGCAAGTGCTGAATCCAAAGGATCAGAGATGGGTGGGGAGATAGAGAGGTTCAGAGTCTTGAAACTCATTTTGCAGCTGTAAATGCAATCAGACGGCCAACTGCCCAAATTTTGATCAAGTGACAATGGGGCCACTGCAATGGCTGTAATTTCAAGGACATTCTTAACTAGCATTCATTTAACATCATTGTAACTTTGAATAGTCATCGAATGAATGGCTATTAAACAGGGACTACCTGTTTTGTATGATTTGCTTCACCCTAGATTTTTAATAATGATATATAAATAGCAAAAGCAATAGCACTTAGACTTATTTTTAATGCTTCATAGGGCTTTACAGCACTCTCCAAGCCAGGGGTGTCAAACTCACAGTGTCATGTTGTGGTCAAGTGATGTATTGTGACTTTCCCCCCTTCGCTAAAACCGGATGGGCGTGGTGCATCCAGGTCGCAGCCCATGAGTTTGACACCCCTGATCCAAGCAGTTTACGGAGTCAGTGTATTGTCTCCAACAATCTGGCTCCTCATTTTACCAACTATGAAGGATGGAAGGTGGAGTCAACCTTGAGCCAGTCAGGATCAAATTCCTGACAGTGGGCAGAATCAGCCTATAATACTGAATTCTAACCACTGCACCATAAAAAGAAAATAACATGCATTTGTTAAATGCAGAATCAAACAATAGGCAACAGAAGTGGGAGGTTTTTTTTTTGACTTCCGGTTCCGGCGGCTGACGGCAACGGGCAACTCGTTTGCTCGCTCCGGCTCCCCGGTGGGCTTCCCCACTCCTTGGGGGGCACAGGACGCCCCGAAGAGGCGTCCTGCCGGGGGGGCGGCATCGCGGAGGTTCCCTGCATCGGCGGCGGCTGGTGGGGGGCCCCCCGCCTCGCTCCAGGCACCGGGGAGCAGTATCGGAGGGCGCGTAAAGCGTCTTCGCAACAGGCTGATTGGAGAATGAAAAAGCAGAAGGAAGCAGCGGCGGTGTGGTGAGGCGCATACCCCCCTTCACTCCCTTTGTTGATTTGAAGAACCTTTCAGCATTTTAAAACTTTTACTCTCGGCTAACTTTGGAGGCGGGGCTGGAGGGAGGGGGATTTCCCCCCCCCCTCGGACAGGCGGCTTGGAACAATTTTGCTCTCATCCCCAGGGGAAGGAGGAGGGGGGAGAGCCAACCAATGTTGCCACACCCTTGCCTAAAGTGACTTTCATTGAACTTAACCCCATAATTTACTGACGATCTGAGGATTTTGGGAACTTTGAAAACTTTGTTATGCCTCTGAGCCCGAAGCTGGCAGGGCAAGATGGCACACTTCCGTTGTCTTCATGAACTGTGAAACCTAACTCCACCTTTAAAAACTCAGGCTTCCGGTCTTTGTCTCCCTGTTACCTAGAAGAATCTCTTGTGGATTGTTATTCTTTGAACTCTCTGGGGGGAAAAATTTTACTCTATTGCCAGGCTGACTAGAGAAATTCTCTCCTGCTTGGATCTTCTGCCTCCTGGACTCATCTGGCTGCCGTGCCTCTCCAGCTGTCCATTCTCTACACTGACTGAACTCTCTATTCTATAAACTATGTCTCCTAAAAGACCGCCCCCTGGAAAACCTGGCTTTGCTACCTCTGCCCCGACATCAGCAACATCCAGTCCTGCTACACAATCAAAGATTACAGACCTGATGCAACCTAAAAGTACAGAGATGGATTTGCAACAAATGCTTCAGCAACTCATACAGGGCCAAGAGGAAATTAAGAAACACTTAAAGGAAATGAAAGAAGAAATTAAAGAGAACCAAGTCCAAATTTATAAGAACTCACAGAGACTGGACCTTGTGGAGGGTGGGGTGGCGGAGGTGAGGGGGGGGGTAGAAGCGGTGCAGAAGGGAAACAAAGAACTTGATACCCAACAAATGAAAACAGAATTTAAGAGAATGTCCTTTTATCTTAGATTTCAAAACGTGATAGAAGCAGATGATGAAAACATAAGGGACATCATGACAAACATTTTGGCTGAATATATACACAAAGAAAAACAACAGATGGAATGGGAGATAGATCTGGTTTATAGAGTGAATTCAGCCTATGCCAGAACACACAATGTACCCAGGGAGGTACATATTAAATTTCTTAGAAAAAGCACAAGAGACGAAATTCTGGGTGTACAAAGGGGGCAGGCCCTGACATACCATGATAGGGAAAAAACTATCTTGAAGCAGATCCCCAAGAAAATTAGGGAAAAAAGGAAAAATTATTCGCAATTGGTGAATAAATTATACCAGAAGGGGGTGTGGTTTAGATGGTTGATGCCTGAAGGTATGTTGATATTCTGGGAGGAGACAAGAATTAGAATTAACACACCCATAGAGGCACAGGCCTTTATGGAAAAAAACAAAATACACCTAGAAAAAACAGAAGATCCTACAACGGATATGCAGGACACGGGAGGGGCCGGAGCGCTGCCAGCGGGGGGAGAAGGGGCAATACCAAGAAAGCTTAGATCACAAAAATGAATAAGAAAATCTCATTGATATAAACTGACCGAAAGTAGTAATGGAATTAACATGTGGACTATATATTACAATGTATTAAACTGATTGAAAGTACCAATAGAACTAATATGCTGATTATATATAACTATGTATTAATGTTTTATACTCAGATGTATACGAGTTTGGAGGGAGGGGGCGCCTACCACACTTTGCAACTGCCAAAATTTGTACACCTTTCCACTACCTTTTTCCTTGTAAATTTTAAAAAAAACCAATAAAACTTTGTTTTTTAAAAAAAAAGAAGTGGGAGTTTTTGAAACAAAAAATATAATCATAAATTGAAAAAGGAGGTCATAATTATATTTCATCAATTGTTGCTAATCTTTTGTGATAACTACTCCTAAATATCTAAGCCCTCCTGGAATGATATAAAATGTGGCAACGTCTAGAAGCTGATAGCGTAATTTTAGATTTGCACTGATTAACATAGTAGCCTCATTTTACTCCAAAGTGCTATAGAAAAAATGCATTTAATTCCAATTGCAATTTAGTTACATGTCTATTAGGATTTTGAAGAAAAAAATGGATGTAACATCTCCAAGCTAATTAATTTTCTGTTTCATAAAACTTTGAATATTGTTATGCTTCCTAAAATTCACTTAAAATAAATAAAATTTTACAAAATGAGGAGTAGGGATTTTTATTTGCGGACCCCCTTTATTTGTGTGTGTGTGTGTGTGGATACAATTTCTATCTCCTATCTGTAAATGCAAATCACTGCTTGTGCCAGTGAATATAACTGATTGATCAGAGAAGTATATGTCAAAATTGAATTTCTGATAAGAATGTTATATTATTAAAACTAAATAAAAATAAAGCCAGAAATGGCGTAAACTTTAAGAAACATAAATGTTAAGCAGGGGACAATTTTGGTTTTCAAGATCAGGAATATTGCTGCTGTGAAAATATTTTTAAATATATGAATATATCATATTCATATCTGACATTTATCTATACAACTCTAGTTATAAAATGCAATAATGCTAACGAACTTGGTTAAGTTTGGACATGTTCATTAATATAATGACTCAATCTAGAATTTGCTAAAACTATTTAAGATTGATGGATAAATATTTCATAAATGAATAATGTATATCTTTTTACTTGTCAGTTATACCAGTAATAGCATTTCTATTATTTTTTTCTTTTTTTAACTGCAGATGTTTATATAATTTTGAAGAGAGGTTTCTGAATGCATAAAATTTGTGTTTCACATAAATGAAATTTCAGATATTGTTTCAGCTGGATATTTATGAATATTTCACATAAATAGAATATATTGTATTAGAATAGAAAATATAATTCATATGATTTAGTTCCATCACCTCTGAATTGGTTTGGTCTTGCTAGATCTTACAGCATCTTGGATTTCTCAAGATAAATATTTTCATTCAATAGTTGTGCTCTTGTCAACTATTGTTGGCTCAGAAATGGCAATGTTACAAAAGGAAACATCCTTGTTTTTGAGTATAGTGTAGTGTGATGTTCTTCTCTGTTAATTAGGATTATGGATATTTCATATATTTAATAATTTATTTGTAGCCTCATGTATGGGATAAAGGAGACTCTGACAATGTTTTCAGTAATTGAAGGTTCTGGGCATATTAATCAATGGTACATTTCATCTCCTCTTTCATTCTTTCGGTGGCTTTGGAGATTTTTGAAATGGAATGGTAACATACATAATTCAGTCTTTGTTTTTACTGCCAAAGCTGTGAGGAAGCATCCAGCTACTTGGCACTAGCAAACTAGGCCATAATTTTTCTCTATTTGGCAGTTGTGAATATTTCCTTTTGAAAGCTCTGTTGAGATCTGTCATATCCAAAGTATATATAACTAGCCATTTCTTTTTTCATCAGTGGCCAGAGCCTGCTCTGTAAGTTTTACTGTATATCTTGTAAAGCTTCCAATCTTGGCAGTTTTGAATTTGCCATAGAAGATATTTGACATCATTCTGTAGTGATGATTATCCAAAGAGAATCCTGCTCATTTAACTTATGATTTGGATGAGGGGATAAATGGGGAACTCATCAAATTTTCAGATGACACCAAGCTGGCAGGAATAGCCAACATCCAGAAGACAGGCTTAAGATACAGAAGGATCTTGACAAACTTGAACATTGGGCACTATCTAATAATATGAAATTCAATGGTGAAAAGAGTAAGGTTCTACATTTAGGCAAGAAAACCGAAATGCACAGGTACAGTATAGGTGGTAGTTTGCTCAACAGTAGTAACTGTGAGAGGGATCTTGGAATCCTAGTGGACAACCATTTAAATATGATCCAGCATTAGATGCATGCATGCGCTGCGTGCATCCATGTGGATGCTGCCGGGCCCGTCCAACCATACAGGTTGGAACGGAATCCGGAACTCACCACTGATGAGATACCTTGATCAATAGTACTAACTGTGACAGGGATCTTGGAATCCTAGTGGACAACCATTTACCATATTTTTTGGAGTATCAGACGCACCTTTTTTCCTCAAAAAAGAGGCTGAAAATCTGGGTGCGTCTTATACACTGAATACAGAATTTTTTGCCTCCTGAAACCCCGCCCCTTCACCAAAATGTCCATGCAGACCCTTTAGGAGATTTTTAGAGTGCTCCTGGGGGCTGAGGAGGGAAGAAATGAGCAAAAAATGGGCGAGAGGAGCACTCTATAAGCCTCCTAAAGTCTATGCATGCACTTTTTTGACAAAACATGGCCGTTTTTGCACAAAAATTGGCTGGTTTTTGCTCGTTTTTGGAGGGCACAAAGAAGAGGGAGTCAAACTATTCTCCAAAGCACCTGAGGTAGAACAAGAAGCAATGGGTGGAAACTAATCAAGGAAAGAAATAACTTAGAACTGAGGAGAAATTTCTTGACAGTTAGAACAATTAATCAGTGGAACAACTTACCTCCAGAAGTTGTGAATGCTCCAACACTGGAAGTTTTAAGAAGATGTAGATGTTGGACAACCATTTGTCTTAAGTGGTATAGGGTTTCCTGTCTAGGCAGGGTGTTGGACTAGAAGACCTCCAAGGTCCCTTCCAACTGTTATAAATAAACTTTTTAGGAGTTTATGAGGCAGGAAATCCAGTTATCTACAACTGGATTATATCTAGTTATATCCAGAAGTCAACAACTTGTATTCTTTCTCAACTTGTTCTCATATTTCAGGAGTTCCTTTACGTTATTTTTTTTATAGAAAGGTTCGGTCTGATACTATTTTGATTAGAAATCTCTTTTTATAGCTAGGCTAATGATATACATTTCCTTAAATTGTGGCTTTGTATCCAGCTGACAGTTTACTTTTTTTGCTAGTAATAGTTTGGTCTGATCACTTAAACATTATAAACAACTACTTTCTATAAATAGAATCAAATTCATGTCCTGGTGCTTCATTTTCTTCTTGCTGCTTTTCAGCAAATTTAATTGTACATAATTCAATTGTTTGGGCTCTCTGCAACTCTGTCAGTTTCCATATTATAACAGCTCTTTCTTCATAGTACCATGGTATAGTACCACAGCTATCTCTGTTTTTCTGTCTATCATCACAGTGCATTTTTAGGCAACTGTTACATGATTGATAGAATGCAGACCCGGAGTTAATTTTATTTAGAAGTATGTCTCGCTGTGTGCATATTCCATATATTCAAGGTACTTGATTACATAGTTTGTATTTTTATGAATCTTGTTTGTCCTCAAGTTTGAAAAATCTTTATGAAATCCAGTCTCCTCCCCAAATCCACTTCTATTAGCAATTAGTAAGCTAATAAATAAATCTATAAGTCTGTAATAATTCTGCAAGAGTATGACAATGTGACAGATATTGTTGCATTTCTTCAACTCTGGTATTTCTTCAGCCATTTATTTATTCATTTGAGTGCAGTATATATGCCATTCATATATGTGCATATATGCATGTATTTAACTGCATAAGGATAAGAGTGCAATAATGATGTGTTATAACAAACTTATTCACAGCTATCACATATTGCAACAATTGCTTGACTAGAACAAATACAAAATTGATATAAAGAATACAGTTGCTGGCATTAATTATAGATATTATAAATATAGCCATCATGAAAAAGCATATTTGTTTTAAAGCCACATTGAAATATTTAAACTGATTTTTTCCCCTGTGCCAAAGCTTTAAGTAGCTTGAATTCTCTGGGTCCACCTAGAAGAAAATAACTTGTTTGAATTGCTGTAGAAAACAATGGAAGCTTGGAATACGCTCCTGCTCTGTTCTTTTCCATCAAGGACCATAGATTAGGAGGCTGGCATTCATGAAAAGTGAGAATCTTTTTGTGTATGTAATGGTATGCATTCCATTTTTAACACGCCAAATATTTGTTAATAATTCATCCAGAAATCTGTGTTTATTAGCCACATGCAGCCTAAAATACTGGGTCTCTTTTGCATTTGTTAGCTTCATAACCATAGTCTACTTTGGAATTGGAATACACCCAAACTTTTAATGGGATACTTGGCAGGTTGGAGTGCAGGAGTAACCTCCAGGCCTTACTGCTCATGAATTTCTACATGAGAAGAGTACTATGTAAGAGCCTCTTATTTAGGACCAAATGCCTCAAAACATCAGATTAATGCATTTTCCCTTTTATATTAACATAACTCATACATATGTACGTATGTATGTATGTATGTATTTGTGTTACAACCCCTGGTATGCCCAAATATGGGAGGAAGCTCACTACTCCCTCTTTCTGTCCTTCGTCTCATTACAGAAGACCATGCAGGCAGAAAACCATATTTTTATTTTTAATGTTGCCTTTTTATATTTGTGTTGTATTTGTACTGATAAATAAAGTCTCCCTTTATTTATTTATCAGTACAAATACAACATACATACATATATATATGTGTGTGTGTGTGTGTGTGTGTGTGTTTGTGTGTATATATATATATATATATATATATATATATATATATATATATATATATATATATATATATATATATATATATATATATATATATATATTATTTATTTATTTATCAGTACAATTACAACACAAATATAAAAAGGCAACATTAAAAATAAAAAATATGGTTTTCTGCCTGCATGGTCTTCTGTGATAAGCCGAAGGACAGAAATGAGGGAGTAGTGACCTTCCTCCCATATTTAGGCATACCAGGGTTTGTAACACAAATACATACCTATTTCCCTGGCTCAACTGATAAGGAGTCGAGCCTGTGGCTTAGTGGCTAAGACTTCTGCCTAAGATATAATACAGCCCAGGTTCGAATCCCAGTAAGGGTATGGCTAGCTGATGTGAAAGAGGGAGGAGTAAGCTCCCTCCCATATTTGGGCATACCAGGGGTTGTAACACAAACACATACTTATTTCCCTGGCTCAGCTGATAAAGGAGGAGAAGCCTGTGGCATAGTGGTTAAGACTCTTGCCTAGTGTGTAATGCAGCCCAGGTTCGAATCCCAGTAAGGGTATGGCTAGCTGATGAGAGCTAAATAGCTCGAAATGGATCTATACTAGTCTCCCTTTATTTTATCAGCACAAATACAACACAAATATAAAAAGGCAACATTAAAAATAAAAATATGGATTTCTGCCTGGATGGACAGAAAGAGGGAGGAGTAAGCTCCCTCCCATATTTGGGCATACCAGGGGTTGTAACACAAACACACACACACACACACATATATGTTTAAAAAGCAAATGATATTTCTACGTTGATTGTGTCCAGTAATTCTTATTTTACTCATTACATAAACCTTGCCTTATTTAATGTATGTAGATAGGTTGGATTAGCAGGTGTTAAGATGTAAAGAAAAGTGATAGAAATAAAGCTGTACCTGATAATAACTCTTGCAATTCAAATATATTTGCATGCTTGGCATTGAAATGAGATCTCATAGCACGCAATTGTTGCTTGACTTTAATCCAGTAGCTAAAAGCCCCATTTCTGTGGTAGTTAGATTATTCTTAGCGAAAGGGAATTTAAAACAGTAATGGTAATTCAGAGGATTCTTGTTGAAAGGATAGAAACACAAACCATTTCACTTGGAATCTGAATTTGCTGCCTGCAAAAGGATAGACTGTTTCTGAATTTATAATTACTATATTTAGCACTGATTTATAAATAGGCAAAATATTAATAATTCGTATATGGGGAGTCTTGGTTTTGGAAAAAGGAGACTAACATAATATCTGTGGTATCCATTTAGGCAACACATTTGCCTGTGTTAAATGTAGATATTAATCTTGACATTTTAATACTCTAGTTACAGATTCCTCAATAAAAAGATTCCTGCTGCATCAGGCAACGCTCCAGTCTAGTTTTTGCATACTCTTTATACATTTCCACAATGAAAAACTCCAACCAGAACACAAAGATAATGGTTTACATAAAATCAAAAACAGCATGAAATTATAGAGTTTCAAAAACAATGTCCTGTCTCTTGTTCCTTAGGACAAGAATCAAAATGAAACTATACTCAACTGATCATTTTTCAGTATCCCATTGAAGGCATGCAGTGAAGAAAGCCTAACATGTTTATTTTTGGGAACATGGCTTCATTGTCAAATTGCTATTATTATTCTTAGAGCATTTTTTCTAACACTAAACTGGAATCTTCCTTCCTATAACTTTCATTATTCAATGTCCTGCCTTTGTGACTATAAAAAAGAGGCTTGATTATCTTCTGCAAAGGATGTTATCAAATTTTCCCATCCAGTCATCTTTTCTCAAGGCTAAACATAATTAGTTCCATCCATATCTTCATAGGACATAATTTCTAGTCCTTACTGAATGTCCTTACTGTCCTTACTCAGGTTTTTCTAACTAAAATAAAGCAAAATGGGATTATTTCATATGATTTGGAAATTGTTTATTTTTATTTGAGACTTTCTACTCATTTTCTTGCCTGATATAGAACAGTGATGTATTTTTTTTAAAAAAAAAATTAAATCATTATTTATTTTATTTAAAGTACTATTTTAATTACCCTAGTCCCCTGATGGTGACAGGGGATGTGTGCCCGAAGTGGGATGCGGAGCCATGTCGCCTGGCATTGCCTATTTCTCTTTCAGGTTTCTGGCGCGCATGCGCATGAGACTATCAGTTAACCTTCATGTGTGCAGCAGTGCTGGAAACTGGAAGAGCTGGCCTTCTGTTTTCCATTATGAGCATGTGCACTAGCCAGCTGATCATGGCATGCACATGTGTGCCAGTAACTGGAAGACTAGCTGGCCCATGCGCATGTGTGCGCCGGAGACCGGAGGTTCGTTTTCTAGTGTGTGCATGCCTTCTGGAAAGCTCCTTTTCCAGGTTTCAGCCAAGACACGCGTGCGTGTACGCATGCACTCCCTTTTTGGCACTCAGTGTCAAAAAGATTAGCCATCACTGTCCTAGTCCAAAAAGACTCTTAGCAATTCACAGCAAAGCATAAATGGTATAAAAGTAAACAATAAAAACAAACAAGCAATAATATGATCAACGATATCTGTAATGGCCATTTTTAGGCAGCCAGAGCAAAACACACATTGGAATGGTACTGATTTCATTTGTTTTTAAAACTCAAGAAGGTAAAACCACCTTAAATCCCCATGCAAGTGTGCCATATGGTAGGGCCACTACAAAGGGGGGCAGTTATCTGGTCCATGCCCATGAACTTTTCAAATAAGAGAATTCAACATTTCCCCTCCTCAAAGCTATCACTGGTCCCAACAGTCCTGGATAATTTGCATTCTGTCTCTGCACTGTTTTGAATTCTTAATAGACTGTATTATCTCACAAACCAAAGAACAATTTTCCTTTATATAATGTTTATAGCCTTAAAAGTGTTTAAAGTCATATTTAAAAGAGAAATGGATTCATTAGCCAGTAGGAAAGGAGAAAGGCCATGTCATGCCAGCCTCCCTCAGCAACCAAGAAAGAAACCACTTAACTCCATTTTGCAGAATTAAGAGTACTTTTATTGATTATGAAAAGATAGCAGCTAAGCAAAGCAAGATCTGAGGCAAAAGCGCCTGAAATCATATCAATATGTGACCAAACCCCCTCCCCCTGGTAACCCTCATCCCAGTGTCCAATCTGCAAGTCCCTTAGGTGTCATGTGAGTTCCATCTTCAAGGAGCATCATCAGGTTGGTATGCAGGACAGTTGGCCTTGACAGACACCAAGCACTAATCTCCAGCATGCGCAGTAGACAGTGAGACCAAAACTCCCTTTTTACAATCTCTCCTGTACTTAAACTTCCCCTCCCAAATACCAGTCCCCCCCTCCCCATTTCAATAGCAGCCAAAAGCAAATAGCGAAACAGAGGCTGGCAGGCCACAGTTGGGGAAAAAAATAAAATTTGTTGGAAGCAAGAACCATAACGATAGTTAATTATAATTTTATCGAAATTTTTTCAATAAACAGAACCTTTCAATTAAGAATTGTATGGGCTTAAAAGTGTAATATGCAAGTATGGAAACAGATCCAGGTAGCAAGCTTGGCTACATAAGTATTACAGGATTCTAACCATTGTGTCTTACAAAAGGATACTGTAGATCTGATCCAAATTGTGTCTCTGTAAATGGTCGTTTTATTTAAAGAGAAAATTCCTATTTGTTTCAATGGGAGCTTTTCTCTATCTCAGAGGTATTATTTGATCTTTAACTGGTTAATATAAGAAAGGGTTTCTTTTGTAGAGACGTGGTTTGCTTCCAACAATTTTCCCCCCCAACTGTGGTCTTTCTCCTTTCCTAATGAAAATTTTAGCTCAGCTTTTGATGCTGAAACATTGAAGGATATTTGGAACACTGAATAAACAGATTTATAAATATTACCAATCAAAATGTAGGGGGTGGAAACTATGCTGGAGAAAATCTAGATAGGTTTTCATTTTGTACAACTATCACAATTGTTAACTTAAAAAATATGTTTTGAATGAACATTTGTTCCACAATTTGCTTACTTGCTGTATCTTTTAACATTTTTTGTCTCATTCCTAATATTGGTAGGCTCAAAGACAGAGATGGGTTGCTAATATTTTTACTACGCTTTTGTGCATGCGCAGAAGTATCCGAGCGGGTGGGCGGAGCCTCCCACTGCCGCTACTACCGGTTTGGCCAATCCAGGCCAAACCGGCAGCAACCCACCTCTGCTCAAAGATGTATTTTACTGATTGTCAGCAATGTTCATCAGCGGAGAATATCAGCGGAAGAATATAAGCATTGATAAAATTTTCAAGCCATCTACATGTTTGAATTATCTGCCAGACACATGACTTTTCATCTTGCTGTTGACCTTTTCCATGATCTCATGGGTCAGAAATGTAATTTAGTTATTCCACTTGATTAATTTAGCATTTTCCTAAATACTTCTTCGGTTGTTCAAATTATGAGTGTTTTTTGTTCTTTTTTGATGTTTATAAAAAAAAATTAGGCATTTTTTTACTAGCAGTAAAAAAAAGCTTGATAGTACAGCATTTGTTTTTTGGGGTCACTACAACCATGGGGTTGCGTTGTAGTGACTGTCTAAGTTTAGTGATCCTGAATCTGGGGTTATGTTATGGGCAAGCAGGCCTCATGAGAGCTATTACCAAACTCATCCAATATTGCTGTAACAGTGGAGACCATGGTTTGCAGTTGCTTGTGGTTCCCAGTCATGGCCAAAAGGTCCCCTTTAAAGTTGTGGTTGAATTCCGGACAGTCTTCGAAGTTAAAAATACATTTTTAAACTCTGAATTGTAATGCTCAAACTGGGGGTTTACCCTCTCCCGAGTACAAAATAGCACTTGGACAGAAGAATCATGCAAGTTGCACATACTGCTCATACTTTGTGGTGAAGGGAAAACACTCATAAATAAGCCATGGCACTTTACTGTAAGTGCCTGCAGGATCAGGACTGGTTAAGCTGTTCTGCCAAAATCACAGCTGGGGAATTTAGGGAAGGAGGTAGAGAAAGACACCAGATAGTAGAATATGAAAACAAAGAGAAGCTTGTAGAGAAAGAGCATGAAATTACCCTCATCAAGGTTAGCATAAACAGACTGCCCCCATCTGTCTGTGCTACCTGGTTAGGACTCATTCTCAGGCATTAAATAGAGTTGGTTCCTCTATTGGAATTCCTTAGGTGAGGAAAGGAAGGGAGCAGCGTCTTCTCAAGTAGGGAATTACCTGTTTGCTGAAGCTAGGATGCCCATTGAGTCTGCTGGAACAAAAGAGGATAATGTACCTCATTATCTGCCTGTCCCATCTTCTTCCCTTTGTTAGAAATTATTTTGAGAATTTATTTTTTAGTTGGACTGGATTGGATTGCTGACATTCCTATGCTTGTTTTCAACCTTTGAACTGGAATGTGTAAGGGTCTGGGAACAATAAACTCTTTGATATTTTCTACATCTTTGGAGTTCAGTGTTTTTTCTACTGTAACTCATTAGTCATCTCCCTGCCTCTCAGTGTAAAGGGACCCTTGCCACATATTCCAATTGTTAATAACACTAATTAACATTGTGATCAGGAAGCTGGATCACCACTCCTCAAAAACCTCTAAAACATTTGCATAATTATTATCAATAGCCATAGCTGTTAGAAACTGTTTGTTTTCTCCCTTCTGCTATTAATTTCTAGTTGCTAGTTGCTTTAGAGTTTTCTTGCAATTTTAAAAAAATCTTCTTATACTGTTATATTTATTGTATTTGGACTTGCACTGTAACTCAGGTTTTGATTATTTGATTGAAAGTTCATGTTTATACCAAATACATTGTGGAAGAAAGTTATGAGTAATAATAATACATCTCTGTCAATTAAATATGTATTGATGGACCTATGTAAAATAGTTATATTGATCAAAATTTCACAGAAATCTGATGCCTGTTCAAACTCAATACAGATGCAGCCAACAATGTCAATAACACCAATTTCAATGTATTTAGATAGGTATTGTTACATTCAATTCAATTTGCTTGTACCAGTTCAATTCCTTGTACCAGCTCAATTGGCACCAATACCAGTTCAGTTTGGGTGGACCAATCTGCTCTTGTTCTCAATTTGAACTCTAATACACCCCAAGGAAAAGGCTAATGATATTACAGCAGTAGTGGTTTTATAATCTTGCAGGGTTATTTTTTTCTCCTTTCTTGATTATGGTAAACTGGTGTTTATAGTTTACTTCGCTGTAGTTTTCAAAAATATAGTTGATTGGCTGATTACAGATCAATTGACTTTGCTCACAATAATTGAAATGTTTATCTTTCATATTACTGTATTTTGATTTTTATTCAGAAGCATCACAATTAAAATAAGGCATATGACATAAAATATAAAATATAAAATACAAGATTAAGTTAAACAGATCTTGCCCAGAAACTAGCAACATTAATTCCATTCTGTCACACTGCCATGAGGTCCTCAAGTGTACACTGATCAGGACACAACGGCAGGTATACATATGTGTTACCTATTTTGATATTCAACCTTAGTGCAAATAAGCACTTTAATCTTTATTTTGATTTTGCATGTTGATAGTATTCAAATGTGTTTGCATCTTTGTGTTTATTGTGTTCATATGGGACCATGCAAGATAATGGGGTTTATGTCTAAAGTGACAAATTTATAAATACAGGTCTTAATACAGCATTCAATTTTTTTTAAAAAAAAATAGAGAAATTATTAATGCTTAATTTCCACACTGGTAGCAAGATGACTCCAAAATTCAATAATTGTAACCGTGGATAGATTAGAAGCATAAATGAGTAGAGTAATAGATGGAGTTTTTAAACAGCTGCAAGGTACTTGCAAAGACAGGGTATATGGACAACATGATGGGGATGAACATAATAAAAAATAGGGTTTTTTTCAATGGGAAGAAAACTATATATATTCTGAATCAGACATTTAGCATCTAAGGTCAAATCTAGGGCTTGGATTGTGCTTGGAAAAGAATCAAAAGCCAGTTGTTATCTTTTACCACCGACTAAGTATATGATAATGGTATGTGCTGCACCAGTGAATATGATGTATAACCGTAGGAGCTATTTTGACAGGAACATGTTTTCATTTTACATTTCTGTTGTTTTGTTTATGTGTGTAATACATTCAATGTACATTTTGCAGTATGTTCTACATTCATTATATTTGCAACTATCTAAGGTAAATGCTGTTGAAGAAATTCATGACAGATTTCTTTTCAGGCAATAAGATGTGAAACACAAGTGGGAAATCCATTGTATTATACATGAGAATATAATTCACAAAATACTCTAGCATTAGTTTTACAATATATCTGAGGTCCAAATTGCATACAAGAAATCATAGTTGGGAGAAGAGTGCACATAGCTATCTATCTATCTATCTATCTATCTATCTATCTATCTATCTATCTATCTATCTATCTATCTATCTATCTATCACTATCTATCTATCTATCTATCTATCTATCTATCTATCTATATCTATATATCTAGGTAGAGCTACAGACAGACAGACAGACAGACAGACAGACAGATGTTGTAGAACACTACAATGAAAAAACATTTTTAAAAATTTTTTAAATTGTAGAACAATAGAAAGCCTTGACTGCACTGGTGATTGAATATACTTTCTCCTGATCAGACATATATAAATCAGCCTATTTATTCCTTCTATACATTTTCTTATTTTTCTTTTTTTATTACTTTGGTAAAGCATCTGGTTTGTCCTTTTATTTTCTTTCTGCCTTTTAAGTAAGTTCTGAAAGAAAAATCAACTTTTTTTTTACCCTTGAGTTTTGATTTTATTCTCCATTTCTCTTTTTCAAAGGATCCATCTTCCTGGGAAGATGTTTTGATTCCAAACAGCATCAGTGGTATTTGTCATTACCAAAACTGCAATGGAGAAATAGCGGTAAGAGACTATTAACATTTTTTTTTCTTCCATTCAATCATGTCCGATTTTCAGACATTGCCTGGAAAAGTCCCTGCAGTTTTCTTGGCAAGTCTTTTCAGAAATGATTTGCCATTGCCATTTTCCTAGGGCTGAAAGAAAGTAATTGACCCAAGGTTATGCAGCCAACTTTGGTCCTAAGACTAGAATTCTGTTCTAGCCTGAACCCTTAACCACAACATCAAACTGCCTTTCATTAACTTATAGTGGCCATCAAAAATCATCATGAATCTGAAGGACTCAAGCATGTACCGTATTTATCGGCGTATAACACGCACTTTTCCCCCCCAAAAATAGGGGGCAAATGATGTATGCGTGTTATACGCCGATATATCTATCTATCTAAACGCCAGGTGCACAGAAAAGGATCGCGGAGCGCTTCACCCCAAAAGCAGCTGCTTTTCTCTGCGCCTGGCGTTTAAAACATCCGGCTATCTATCTAAATGCCAGGCACACAGAAAAGGATCGCGGAGCGCTTCGGCCCAACAGCAGCTGCTTTTCTGTGCACCTGGCGTTTAAAACATCCGGCTATCTATCTAAACGCCAGGCGCACAGAAAAGGATCGCGGAGCGCTTCGCCCCAACAGCAGCTGCTTTTCTGTGCGCCTGGCGTTTAAAACATCCGGCTATCTATCTAAACGCCAGGCGCACAGAAAAGGATCGTGGAGTGCTTCGCCCCAACAGCAGCTGCTTTTCTGTGCCCCTGGCTTTTAAAACATCCGGCTATCTATCTAAACGCCAGATGCACAGAAAAGGATCGCGGAGCGCTACTCAGCGGGGTGTGGGCGAGAGGAGGAGAGACTGGCTGAATATTCTCTCATCTCCCCGGACACCCGACTAAAACGCTTTCTTTCGCCCGTGGAAGAGCTCATGCGGGCGAAAGGAAGCGCTTTACTCAGCGGGGTGTGGGCGAGAGGAAGAGAGAATGGATGAGCCGTCTCTCCTCTCCCCGACACCCAACTAAAACGCTTTCTTTCGCCCGTGGAAGAGCTCATGCGGGCGAAAGGAAGCGCTTTACTCAGCGGGGTGTGGGCGAGAGGAGGAGAGAATGGATGAGCCGTCTCTCCTCTCCCCGACACCCGACTAAAATGCTTTCTTTCGCCCGCGGAAGAGCTCGGGCGGGCGAAAGGAAGCGCTTTAGACAGCGGGGTGTGGGTGAGAGGAGGAGAGAATGGATGAGCCGTCTCTCCTCTTCCCGGACTCCCGACTAAAAGTTAATAAAAAAAAGTTCTGAGCTACCCTTATTTTGCTTCAAAGTTCTTTATTTGAAATTTAAATTTTTTTCCTGAAATTTCCCTCTTAAAATGAAGGTGCGTGTTATACGCCTGTGCGTGTTATACGCCGATAAATACGGTATCTATTTTACCACAATGGTTACTGATTAAGGCAGCGGTTCCCAACTTTTTCTATACCCCGCACCCTTATAACGCTTCTGATATATTCTCACTCCCCTTACAAAAGTAAATAATTATATGCATACAATTATGCATATACACTATAATTTTGAAACTTCTATACCCAGATTTTTGCACTCCCTGGAAAATCATCTCGTACCCCCGGTTGGGAATCCCGGATTAAGAGAAACATATTGTAGTAGGAGCATTCATGAATCATTACCTTGTAGTGAGGACAAGAGATCAGAAAAGAGAATCATAGGGAGATGGCAGCCTGTTTCAGTACTCTCCTTAAAAAACTGAACCAAAATGATCTTGAAAAATAAGCCTGTCAGGTCAAAAGGGATCCGAATAACTGCAGAGCAAGAACAAGTATAAGTACCACTGATATTTATAATGAGTCTAAATTTAAGGCCAAAAGACAACTTGCTACTGATGGGGCTGGAGGCTAAAGGAAAGTTCACACACACACACACACTCTCATTGGTGAGCAGACTGACTAAGCAAAATTTCATTTTCCAGGATTTGTAAGTAGGCCATTCTTGTTGATTTTCTTGGATCTTGAGAAAATTAGTTATAGAATTAAGGATATTTTCAAGTAATTTTCAAGAGTCATTTGCAATGTGTTAGCTTCTATTGTCTTTACTACACACACACACACACACACACACACACACACACACACATATATATATATATCCCTGCTTTTTTCCACCCTGGAATTTAAGTCTACATCCATATATTTATCAAACTTATACTGCTGATTTCGGCAAACTGATCACCAGACAGCATCCTGAGATTTGAAACCAGTAAAAAACTGAAATAAATATGAAGCCAGTGTGAACTGTGAACTTGATTCCTTCTCTGTATATTATCATTACTTAGATTGGGAGAAGTAATAGTTAAGATAATTTGAAAAGTAGTTGCATTTTAATATTGTTCCAAATTGCTTTGCAGAGTATTATATGCTCACATCTCACAAATGGATCAGTCATCTATTTTCCAAAATGCAATTAATAATCTTTGCCCATCATACTAATCCTTATACAGGTTTCAAAAGCTTTGTCCATATATTTTTAGAGATGCTTGTGTGTTTTATTTTACCTTTAACTATGTTTATCTCACCTTCATATATTTTTACAAAAAACGATGATAGAAAAATAAGTAACTTCTTCAAGGCACTACACCAAAAAAATCAACAGACTTTCAGATATTGTAATAAAATGCCTGTCCGTAATTATGTGTGCACTATTTTTTTTTCATTTATTGATTATTTTACATTTTACATTCATTATTAAAGTAAATTTTAAAAAATCAATTTCTAATTTGAAATTTTTGGAAAACCAATTTTAAATCACCATGGTTGATAAAATGTGTAGTACTTTAACACTATATAAAAACAGCATCCAGTCTGTGATTGAGGGTTAAATACTTTTCTCCTTTACTCTCTTCCAGGACATAGTCTGAATCCTAGCTGATATTGTGGATAAGGCTGGTTAATTTGCCAGCATCCTTCCTCATAGCTTTTCAGGTTTTCTTGGAGGAAAACCTGCTCAAGATAATCCTTGATTATGGCATGTAATCCCAAATCTAATCTATGATTAGAAGTACAAATTCATCTGGATATTTCTCTGTCCTGGGAATAACCTTACAATGTTCTGATAACCAGAATCCAATTGCTATAATCTCCTGAACATGTGATACTTTTATCCCTTAGGATTTTAGCTATAATGGTAGTATACTTTATAAAATCTGCTTGTGCAGTAATGTAAAATGTCAATGAGGACACTAGTAAATATTTAGATTGCAACCTTATAATAGAAAACGTGATTAGAGCTTGACTTTAGGGTTTGGCTTTCCCATTAAATTGTATAGATTTAACCATTACAGATGCTATCATGTTTTTTCCTAATGCATTTTTTCCCCAATTTTCTTTTGAGTGGCAGCACGAAAGAAACTTGCAATTTGAATTAATATCAGCCATTCAGAAACACATGTATATTTCTTGCTGTGCAATGCATGTGGAGCCCATTTTATCCATTTAATAACTGAGTCCATATCCCACACTTAACAATGGTTTGTTTTACTTTTGTTTTATTGAATAAGCCACAATGGCTGAGTTTCTAGATAATGCAAAGCTATAAGTCATTTACTAATGATAGGTTTATAAGAACACTGTAAGTCAGCATCAACAAAGCATGTAATAGTGTAATGTTTTAATCTCAACATTAATCTAGACATTTTCACTCTATATGAAATTAGTAAGAGGATGTGGGTGTGAGTGTAACTAAGTCTAGAAGTTTTCGAAAGGTTCGTCATAGCAGTTTAAATCTTCATCTTGATTCTTGTCCTGTTAAAGTTTTTGAAACGCCTTTTAGGCAGTGGCATCTAGGAAGGGTAGGGATTAAGGTCCAAATCTGCAAGATGGGATATGGAACACCAGAAAGCAAGCTCTGCCCTCACCTACATGCATTGGAGTCAATGCATGTACAGAAGAAGTTGGATTTGCATTGCAATGCTCCATCCATCCAATTTGGACCTTCTCCTCCCACAGATGCTTCACTTTTAGACAAAAAGAAGGCAACATGTTTCTCTCTCTTTACAAGGTTCCACAAATGGCATCTGCTATTCATCGGACTAACAGTGTTTTCCCGAAAATAAGACCCTGTCTTATATTTTTTTCACCACCCAAAAAGGCACCAGGTCTTATTTTCAGGGGGGAGGGGTTGTCCACTGACTCACCTCATTTGCACGTGCCGCCCCTGGCCTCCTTTTTGCCATCAGAGGTCTTCAGGAACTTCTTTGGCCGGCACGGAAAACAAGCTTTCTTGAGGGCTTCTGCAGCCGATCATTGCGGAGCTCTGTTATCGGCTACAGAAGAAATGGGCTGAGGTGTGTGGAAGATCTCGCTGCAACTGTCCACAGGTAAGCAGTAGGGCAGCTCCACCCACCCCTCCCTGGACTGGGTAGGTCTTAATTAGGGCTTATTTTGAGAGTAGGACTTATATTGGGTGCACATGTAAAAGCAATCTAGAACTTACTTTCTGAGTAGGTCGTATTTTCAGGGAAACATGGTATGTGTCTCAAGATTCAATGTTCTGACATTGATTTCGTATAGAATTGTAGGAGCACTATATGAGGCTGCAATTTGTGACAAATTATGATTGGTTGATCATTTTTCTTGCTGTACTTAAATCGATTTCTGTTTCCTGGGATCACTTGTTTGTCATCTTTTTAAAAAAAGACTTAAGTCCTACCAGTGAACTCTTTGACAGAGAGACAACCAATTAGAAAGAGTTCTGCATCCCTTTGACTGCTTGTGATAGCCATCAACTGTTGTCCCAACACTCATCTTTACACTTATAAAGCTTTAAAAGCATGGGCCACTAGCTGAACATCAGTCTGAGTCATATATTGCATTGTATAACAACTGCAGAGACTGGTTCTTTGTTTTAGATTCTATGAAACCTGAGCTGTGCCCTTGCTTTTCTTTATATAGAATCTGTAAAATGATGGGGAAATGATACCAGATGCTCAGCTCTGGAATTCACAAAACAATAAGATACTACCCTTAAATTAAGGCAGTAAAATGGACATGCTATTGTTGAAGCAGTGGTGTACTGCATTGAACTGGGAAGTGCAAAAACCTAGTGAATTATACTGACATGCCATTAAAAGGAGTATATAATTAATTAGAAACATAAGTATTATTCTTTTTACATATTCCTAGCTTTCTGCTTATATGTGCAGTGGTTAGAATGCAGTATTGCAGGCTAATTCTGCTGACTGCTGATTGGCAGCAATTTGGCAGTCAAATCTCACTGGCTTAAAGTTGACTCAGCCTTCCAAGGTCAATAAAATGAAGACCCACATTGTTGGGGGCAATATACTGACTCTGTAAACCACTTAAAGAGGGCTGAAAAGCACTGGGAAGCGGTATATAAGTCTGAGTGCTATTGCTATTTTTACCTTCCTTTACATATAATGGCGTGACTACATACCATGCAGTGTGAGACAGGACATGCCTACACATGTGCAAAGTATTAATGCATCCATATGGAAAAGCTGGAGGATGGTTCGTCTCATTTTTAATCCAGTGTTGAGCAGACTCAAAGTAGCATGGCTCTGCAGGAAATAAAATGGCTTGTTTTACTGAATATGACTGTATGAACTCATAAATACAACACCTAATGTGAAACAATATGTAAATTTGATTAAGCATTCAGTCCTTTGCATGTGTGTTCTAAATTAATGGGATATATTTATAAGTAGGCATGATTTTGGACTGAGATATGATTTGTGCTACAAGACTGTAAGAACTTAAGTAGAATCAAACTACTTTTCCCCCTTTGGCAATTATGGGTACAGTGATGTATCTTATAGCTAAAATACATGTATCTTCCAAAGTAAATTTTCTACCGTTTTATTTCTACCAGAACTTCATGAATATATTTTTTCTTACTCTTTCATGTTGGCAAGAATATTTCTCACTGGGGGAAAATATACCTGCTCTAATTTTAAAACTCTGAAGTTTGTAATGGAAAATTATTATTAAAGGTATTGTCATGTAAAGAGCAATGTCTTAGGGTTTGTGAAGTGAGCGATTGTGAAGCAAGTGAAGGTTCGCTATTTCATTTTTAAGCACCAGGCAATTAAGCAGTCTCTTTTCCTTAGCCAAGTTGTGAATGGCATGAAAGGATCATTGAGAGTCTAACAGAATCAAGTCTTTGAGAAGGTGAGCAAAAAGACAGAATGATGCCCTTCCTGAGAATCACTCTGAAGTAATTCAACCACAGGGGACTCATCAACTCACTGGGATGCACCAGAGGATAAATCTAGCTAAGAGATTTATCCACTTGCAGGAGTAAAATATTAGACACGGGGTTCAGATAAGTGAGGAAATGTTAACACTCTGGATATCAAGACACATGTGAATCACATTATTATCCAAACACATTCTTGATCTTGTTATTGTTTAACTAGGTACATTGGAATTACTTAGGTATTAATCCCAGAATTTCCCAAGTGTTTCTGACTGAAGAAGTCCCTACAAAGCTCTTTAAAAAGGAGTCGTTTTATATAATAGAGAAGGTTTTTCCTCTAACAGTGGTCTAACAGCACTTAATAGCCATGCTTTGTTGTTTTTATTCCACCCCAAATGAAGCAGAACTGGTGCTGAAGCAAAAATCAAAAGTTAGGGACCACAACAGCAATTGCTAGAAAAGCCACCTATAACTTCCTCCCTTCTCTCATACAGACCTTGAAAATCATCTTGCAGTGCGAGAACAACTAATATGATCTGTTAGAGCTTTGTCCATGCAATTGTTTACTTTTCGATGTGAAGGAGAATGAAGACATACATGAATTTTGTTGCAACAAAGCACTTATGCACAGGACTTTTTGTGCTACCAGCAGAAGGAAATATACTGCTTCTCCACCGTAGCAGGTTCTGAATTAATATTCCAATTAAAGATCCAGACTGCAACTGGACAACATCTCAAATGATATTACACATTAAATACTATACCCCTTAATGAATTTGACTACACATTTGATATCAAGATGGGATGAGGATCAGGTAGGCCAGGCTCTTGCCTTACAGTACAAGTAAGAGGTACAGCCAGCAACATTCCTCACTCCATGTGTTAATTTGAAATCTCTGAGCTCAAAGTGATTGCCTGTTCTGTAATCACAAGACCTTGGAATGTTAGGGGATATGATTCAGTGGTTAGTGAGGAGTGGAAAATAGCTAGAAAACAGAATCTGTCTTCTTATTTCCTTGGCTGCTGAAATGCACACATAGAAGTATGGCTATGAATTGGTTTGATATGTGCAGAATGTCAAAACTAGGATGTCTGTTCTGTTATCAATGTTTCCAGGGAAATCTGTAAAAAAGCTGGTCAGCAAGAGTCTAAGACTGATAAATAAGGGAAAATAACGTATCCTTACTATTACAGTGTTATTGAGGCCATTGATATCCCTGGCTGTGGAGCTTGAATAGATGCCTGAAGTGCATTGGGGTGTTTCCCACTTTATTTTACCTCAACATTTCTTTAGGTGATTTGTGGTGGCTTAAAATTTTATACTGGGACAAAAAAATATTAGACACTGTAAGGGTTGTTATCCAGTCTGTTATTTCAATGATCTGTAATTTATGATTTTAGAGTTTTGGGAGCATATCCTGTCAATCTGCAACTAATCTTCTAGCATTTAACATATAGTGTGTGAATGAATAGTCTGGGAGTTTTTGGTGTCATAATGCATTGGCTCAAGAAAAACTAACTCATGTTTGTTGCAGAATACATTTATCTTCAAATATAAATATTCTGAAATAGCGTATGATTCTAAGTTGTGATAGACAGTAGCGTTGATCAAAGTTGAACGTAATGCCTAAAGTGTTGTGTGTTATGGAAGGCAAAACATTTCATACCATTTAATCATCCTTGCTCATAGAGGTAGCTAACAACCTGTTTAATCAAACTGAATATTTAACATACTTCAGATATCAGGAACAAATTGGGTACGCAAAATATGAAAGTTTCTAGTTTGAAAAATGAATGAATGAAAGAAACTGTGCTTTGCTTATAAGTAGGACTGATGGAGAAGAGATTGCAAATTCCACCTCAATTTTCCTTCTTATCCATGATTGCATAACCTCCAAGTATTGAATTTATGAGATTTGAGCCCACCCATCCCCCACCCCCCGACAATCAGCCAAGCCTATCAAAGTCTTGTCCCAATCCTTCGAGGTTGTCAGGGTGAGGAAGAAATCAGCTCTGACTCAATCTGACTCAATTTGAGTGGCTGTGATTATTGAAACTGTCTTTCCATCTTTACTTCTGGATTGGGGTTCCACTTCCCCGTCAGGAGTACGAGTCATGTTGGATTCACATTTCCTACTTAAAGAGCAAGTGACAGCTGTGGCCTTTAAGATACTTGCAAAGTTTCATCTGGTGTACCAATTGCACACTTTCCTAGAGTGGGGGGGAGGCCCTTCAGACAGTCACTCATATCCTGGTTACCTCATGACTTGTCTACTACAATGTACATTTCATGAATCTGCCTCTATTCTCATGATCTTTTAGAAGCTTATACAAATGTGACTGCCCTGTCTATTATTATCCTGAAATTTGATGTCTGTTCACGATTATCAAGGAGTGAATGCTGTTATAATTTTTTTTTAAAAATCATGCTTGGGTGGGTTTTTGTTTGTTTTGCTTTTTGTGTATTTATTCTATTGCTGACTTGGCCATTCTTTTTGTATATCATTGAACGTCTTTGAAATTGAGATGTTTAATAATTAATTAGAAATGTAACATGTGGGCTCACCCATCTACTCCAAACAGCATGGCCATTTATATACTGGATCTGGAGGAGACTGTTTTTTCCCCTTCATTTCAGTATAGAAACACAGGGCAGCTGCCAGCTCATATTTTCTATATAGTTTTTGAGGTCTCAGGTTAAGGATGCCTGTTCTGCATCAGACATGAAAATATGTCAAACTGATAAAGGAGGCATTTCTGCGAATTATGACACAATGTACTCTCTTTTCCCAGTCCAGGTGAAAAAGCTAGCTCATTGCCAAAGAAGGACAAGGATGCTAAATCTCTCTTGTCATCAGTTTACATAGGAAGTTTGAGAGCTTACCAATTGTAGCTGTTCCTGACAGAACAATTGATAAATGGAACAATTTGTCTCCAGAACTTGTGAGTGCTCCAACACTGGAGATTTTTATGAAGAGATTGGACAACAATTTATTGAAATGGTATAGAGTCTCCTGCTTTAACAGATTAACAGAGTTGGAAGGGACCTTACAGGTCATCTAGCCCAACACCCCCCCCCTCCGCTCAAGCAGGAGACCCTACACCATTTTTGACAAATGGCAGTCCAATCTCTTCTTGAAAGTCTCAAGTGATGAAACTCCCACAACTTCCAAAGGCAACTTCTGTTCCATTGGTTGATTGTTCTCACAGTCAGAAAGTTCCTCCTTATTTCTAAGTTGAATCTCTCCTTGGTCAGTTTCCATCCATTATTCCTTGTCTGGCCTTCAAGTGCTTTGGAAAATAGTTTGACCCCCTCCTCTCAGTGGCAGCCCCTCAAATATTGGAACACTGCTATCATGAGCAGGGGGTTGGACCTCTAAAGTCTCTGGCAACTCTGTTATTCTGTTTCTTTTCTTAACTAGTGAGTTAGAAATGTAGTATTGGAGTTTTTATTTTTATTCTGTATCTGAATTCTACTGGAAATGTATTCCTGCTGCATACTAGACGAATGCTCAGGAAATGTATGTTTGCCAGTGACCTCTGTTTACTGAATTTTCATATTAGAGAGTAATTTTAAGAAGTGAATGATTCTTGCCTTTCAGGTTTTGAAAGGGATCTATTTTTAAATTAGCTCTGTTATTGTTACCTCCATCAATAAAGTCAAAAGCTTGAAAACAAGAGATTTTGTTTTTACAAGAGGATTGTAAAAAAAGTATGATGGAGAAAATTTCCCATGTAATTATAAAATAAGTTGATAGCATGAGTCACTATATAACAATGAGCTTATCTGCAGCAAGAAAATCCTCTTGAAAACCTAAGCAGTGGATCTTATTTACAAAGTGAAGTTCTTTATATGAAGTTGAATTATACCAATAATACACTCACTCATGTAAATTGCCAGAGCCATTTTTAAACAGACAGTATAATATATTTTAAGAATAGTCTCATAGTACTTTTTTGTAGATATGTTTTCAACAACGTATAAACTGTTCCCTCTACTTTAGAGTTCCACCTGATTCTCTTTCTGAAATAGAATTAGGATGTCTCCATTTTGCTAGCAGCATGGAGTGGGAGAGAAATAGCTTTGTGTAAGCTAAAGTCAGTCATAACAAGGATAGCATTGAAGAGGGCCTTGTGTGTGAGCTTTTTTAAGGTAAGGCAAGTCACAAAACACACTGCAAAGACTACTGGAATTTTATTGTAGAATCTTGAAAGACTATCAACATTTCCTTCTACTTCCTCTTATACCAAAGAGAATCAAGGGAGAGTTATCTTTAATTTCTTTCTCACTCCCTCATGTTTCTCAGGGTTGAGCTGACGTTTATTCAACTGCTCCTGCACTCAAATTACCTCTGAGTTTTCTAAGGCATGTAAAATTTGTTCATATACATAAACTATCATCCTTCTAACTATAAAGTTGTACTATAAAGCAAAAAATAAGAAATGCCAGGGTGGAATACCCCAAGGCCTATCTCAACATTCTTCAGTTGTCCTTTGACCCAAAGCAGAACATAAATTAAAAGCTCTATCCCGATTAATTCATTAGCTATCGATGTTTTGATAGCTCCAGTCACTATGGTTCATGAGAAGGAATTCAATAAATTATAGTCCAAAGTATCTGGAAGGTAATTTGGTTGATTCCTACCTTAGCTGTAGATCACGTTTGCATAACACTCAGACTTCCATTGATTAACTATAATATTCTAAATTGCATGGGAAACAGTGGCGGGTTCCTACTGGTTCGGCTAAACCATTAGTGGTTTGGTCGCCCAGGCCGCTGGAACCGGCACTGACCCAGGCCTGTCATGCCCCCAAACTGGTTCTCTGGACGGTGCCATAGGCGCAACCATCTTGTTTTTTGCTTCTGCACATGCGCAGAGCAATTTTTTATTGTACTGCGTGCATCAAACAAGTGAGTAGATGAAGAGCCCACAAGCAAACCGGCAGGAGTGACTGCTGGAATCCACCCCTGATGGGAATGAATGGTTAGCATCACAGTTTAACTTCTGGATTGATGTAAAGGCATGCTGATACTTTTGTGTATATTTGTGTCTGGGTATGCGTGTATTGCCTGTTACTAAATATTATTTCTGACCATATTTAAGAAAATTAGAAAGAAAAATGCATTATGGTACTTTCTAATGAAGCAAAACTTTGGCAGAAATAAAATTCACCTCCACTCCAGAAAAAAGAAAAAAGACAGGTTATTGCAATAAATAAATAAACACACCTTTCATAAAAAAACATGTCATGTTTTGTACAACTCTAATCAAATTTGAAATAGACATTTTGATTTCTTTTTACTTTTAGTGGTTTGCTGGCATATTAATTTTTCAAGTAACCATCAATACTTTATGCAAACATTTCAATTCCATGCATTTTTCTAATGTCAAAGTACAAAAAGCTTCGTTGCAAAGGAAAAGAGGAAGCATCACTTTTGATGCTCCTTTATTCTGAATGGTGAGACTGTACTCAAATCAGTTACTTACACTAAGTAACAAATCAGTCTTAAACTAAGCCTTAACAACTAAACTGTTTATGGTAGTTTATCATGCTATTTAGTGAGCAGAACTGTGAAAAAAATCAAGTAGGGATATAAAACAAATATAACAGAATAACAGAGCTGGAAGAGTCCTTGGAGGTCTTCTAGTCCAACCACTTGTTCAAGCAGGAGTCCCTATATCAGGGGTGTCCAAACTTGGGAACTTCAAGACTTGTGGACTTCAACTCCCAGAATTCCCCAGCCAGCTATGCTGGCTGGGAAATTCTGGAAGTTGAAGTCCACAAGTCTTAAAGTTCCCAAGTTTGGACACCCCTACCCTATATCATTTCAGACAAATTGTTGTCCAATCTCTTTTTTAAAAACCCCAGTGTTGGAGCACCCACAATATCTGGATGCAAAACTTACCTGAATGTAATATTTTGCATTAATCATTAATCATTCTCTATTTAATTTTTAAAACTCAAGTAACCTTTGCAAAAAACAAACAAACAAACAAACCTGAAGGGCAATGTTTGGATGATTATTTGAACCAGGCATTTTTTTCTAAAAACAGAACCTGCCTAATAGGATAAAATATTATATGCTACACCTTAGCTTTCTTAAAATCTTATACTGCATCTTATCCTACTCAAAATCTTTCCACAATGCACCCAGGTTGCTCAGTATAAAAGCTTCTAAAGTACAAAAAAAATATCCATGTGACCACAGGCAAAAAGATATGAAAGCATCAAAGAAGCATAAGTGCTGTTCTCCAATATGGACTTTCTGCCTGCGCACTGACTGACTGAACCTGCTGCCCTTTTCAGAATGCCTCTGGCAAAGAAGAAGAAAGATTTGCTATTCATGATCAAAAAAGTCTTTAGATTCAATCTCCTTTGCTAATTCCCCATCAAGGTTGTCCAACTGCAGTGCGCTTGGTCTCAGTTTCTTTATCAACTCTGACCTTTCAGAGAGAGAGAGGAAGAGAAACTGCATTTATTAAAGCACATATAAAGCTATTTTCTGAAAAAAGATGCTAAGATACTAGCAGGAAAGTTATGGCTTTCTGCCACCTTCCCTTTTCCCTCCTAGGACAACATAGGACACGTTTGGTTGAATGCTAATCAATAAGAGGCCATTTTGTGCTCTTAGTTTTAAATATATACGGCTTAGTGGGAGAACACCTACTTGGCACATTTATCTGTGGCATTAGAACTTAAATAATCACAGAGGATAGGAACTCTTTAAAAAAAACCCTCCTCCTGAGAGATTTGTCTGTGATAGGGCATTACCCTGACTCAGTATGAGGTAGATATATTAAATGCTCTAACTTCTTTGAAGTTAAAGCATAGCTTGGCTTGTTGGCGCCATTTCCTGCTGCAGGTGGCTTTCTCCCATGGATTCTTTACCAATAATGCTGCTAAACAGTCCAATACATATCCTATCATTTGCTGTCTGGATCTACAATTGGGTCAGAGCAGTGGTGGGTTGCAGGCAGTACGCCCCGGTACGGGCATACCGGTGCCTGATAGGAGCAGCAGGCACCGTTCCGGTTCAGTGGGCCCACCTGCCTGCTGCATTCCTGAACTGTATTTGACCCAACGGGGCCATTTACGCATGTGCACGCAGCCTATGGCGCCTGTGCGATGCTCCACCGAGCAGCTGGAGCATCACGGGCGGTGGGTGTGCATGCATGAGCAGCGTGCGTGCACGTGGTGGACACTCGGCCCTGTCACAGCGTACCCGCTGCAACGGGATCCTGAACCCACCACTGGGTCAGAGGTGATATGTTAATTTATTCTTGCCTCTAATGGCCAGGTTGGCAACCTGGTGGGACACAGTTTGGATGTCAGGCCTGCAGCCATCTTTTCTTTTGGGTCTTTGGCCTGCCACACTTTCTATTATTCTGCTATGCATTTTCTATTGTGGGAAAATGGAAAGGGAGATTGCAAGGAGTCAGATTCTATGTAGCCACAACAAAATTCTTTCTAGAAAGCCAAGGTCATCTTTTGTCTCTGCACCTGATCGGAATTGGATGGGTGGAACTGTCAGCATGGCAGTGGGAGATTGGACCATGTGATGGACTTGTGGATATGGGGGAAGATCATGAACTTTCAACTGGGTGGGGAAAACCAGGAAGCTTTCAGAGACAGGTTTTCCCAGATGTGCCAACATGGCTCTCTTAATAAATTGGAATTTTGAGCAATACTTTGCCTTGGACTCTGATTTACTTTTGGATATTATTTGGAACCCTGACATTGGGAGCTGGCTGAGAAATAAAATTCAGATTCAAATTAATTTAAACATTAAAAAGTGTTAACATACCATATCTTGAATCTAGCCTGGATATGGAAGTTTTTCATTTAGTTGCAAAATATTTGATTTGATTGTTTAACAAATATATGCCCCCCCCCCCTAACTTGCACATGATAACTCTAGGTGGCTTACAGCATTGACAATCCATAACATAAGGATGCTGCTCTGTATATCAACCTGGGGGTCACCAAATATTATCTTGTGTCACATGGGGAAAAAAAGAGCCTTATTTTACTTAAACTCATTGAGTCTTTGTAGAAGCCACATCAGTTGGAATCTACTACAGTTAAGGTTTGCTGTTCAGGTTTGCTGCTGGCATCTAATTCTGCCAGAAAGTCTGCTATGAGATTAATTACTGGGAAATGTCAGTTCTATGGGTAATTGTCAGGCATTCAGAGTAACATTGCTCTTGGAATTGAATCTTCATATTTATATATTTTATTAAAAGCCTCTCACCTTTGGCTGTAATTGTGTTCTACTATTACAGGTGTGCTTGATTTATTTAAAACTGTGTGTTTCTAACATATACTTGAACTCATTTCAGAACTGGTCCCTTCTTCACCCCAAAAGGGAAACAAACCAATCCATTTGAAATTGCCCAATTTTTAAAATATAATTAGCAGGTTGACAATTTTGCAGAAGCTTAGTCAAATAATGCAAAGCAGACCACACCATCTTGGTTCAAATTCTTCTAATCCCCAGTATCTACAGATTGGGAATCTTATTTTCAGGCTGCAGAAAAATGACAATATGAATTGGAAGGTGACTAATTTTGAACAGTTGTTCTCATTAATATCATTTAAATACCCTTCCCTCCCCCCAAAAAATCTTTCATACATTTACTGAATCAGTATGTCTGGATTATACATCCAGGAGAAATGAAATAATCATTTACAGATGCAAGATTAACTGAAATACACATGGAAGGAGGAGAGGGAACAAATTATTTTGGAATACAGTAATAAAATAAAGCCTTTATAAAAACCCATTAACAATGCTTTTATGCGAGAGCAAGAGTAAGCAAGATGGACTATGGACTAAAATGACTTGATTTGTAATTCTTGCTTATATCATTAATGCAGCAGCATTTTCCTCAAAATTTCCCCTCATGATTAAAATCTAAAATCTTCTGCGTCTACAAAGTTAGCATCGGTAGGCAATCACAGCCAGCTGCTGTGTAAGTTCATATGCAAATGTTCTTGAACATTAAAGCTTTATCCTTGCTGAAACTGGTTAATTGCTATGAAACTAAGTAACCAAACCATCTGACCAAAGCATCCATTTATTTAGTGGGCAGCTTCTCTCTTTGAATCAATTCCCTTGATGACTTTTGTGTTTGATGTGCTGGTGGATACACTGAAGGAGGTAGATCCATGGCCCAGTGATAGTATATATACACTGCACATAAAACATCCCAAGTTCAAATCCTAGCATCTCCAAGCAGATGGAAATTGTCTGAATCTTTGAAAAATCGCTAATGGTCATTGTAAACCAGAGTAGGTACATGGACCAGAGGTTGTGGTGCTATACAGTAGGTGCCTAGCCAGTGGTGGGTTTCACATTTTTTTTACCACCAGTTTGCGACTCATGCTCGTTTCGTGTATGCACCTGGCCTTCCGCACATACGCCCTGCCTCAAAAACATGCCTAAATAGGACAGCATAGAACCCACCTAAGATTTCTGCTACCGGTTTGCGTGAACTGGTCCGAACCGACTGAATATCACCTCTGTGCCTAACTGTCATGTTTAGAATAAAGACTTTAAGGATTGGAGATTGCCTATCTCAGAAATGACAAGCAGCCAGAAAGAAGAGGTAAGGTAAGAAGGTCAGGTAGCTGTCAGTGCTCCCATCGTCTTGGAAAGTTGAAGAACATTTTTGCTGCTGGAACTTCAGGTTTTTAGAAGCGATCATCAACTGCACCAACTGAAAGATTCTTTAAAAAATGAAAAGAGGTGAAAAAAGCAGTAGCCAAAGGTGAGAGGTTTTGTTTTTAATGTTACTGCCTCCAGGCATTTTTCCACCTGTAGAACTGCACAGTGGGAGCCCAAATCATCTCAGTTCAGTGTTAAAACATGAGGTTGCTATTCTTTCCACTTTTTTTAAACAGAACATTTGTTCTAATTCACTTTGCTTCTTGCCTAGGTCCCAGAAGCTTAGAGACTTCCCTTTTTGTCTATTTGCCAGCAAACAGAATACCTGCCTCCCATTCCCATTAAAACATATTTCACTATAATCCAGACTTACCCAGGGGGAATAAAAATAGTGAAATGTCAATACTTCCCTGCTCTTTTGTCTCCCAACAGCCCCTTTTTATTTATTTTTATTTATCAAATTTAGATACTGCGCATCTCACTCTCAGAGTGACTCTTTTCAGAGTGCTCTATTTCCTACAGGGCAAGCACAAGCAATAAAGTATATCTAAGGAGCAGTTGTAAAGCATTTTCTAAGCATCTGAAGGACAAAGTCACTTGGATTTACTTGATTTTAGATGGGCTGGTCCAGAGGAGATGACTGAGGCCTTATTGGGGATGAGTTTGATCCTATAGGCCCCTTAGTCTGCATAGGATCTTTTGTAATGTCTTCTCAATTGCTTTTGAGAGTCTGGATTCCTGATTGAGAAAAACTTCCAGAAACAGGATGGGGAGCTGAATCAGGATGGCGTTTAATCCATTCTTGACAGATGAAGCATTACCACTTCTTTGAAGGAAATGGTGGTAGTCTTCTGCTCAAGAAGCCATCACTCAACCCAGATCTATTAGACAATTAGCAACTTATCAACCTTGTCTTCTTGGGCAGACTTATGGAGAAAGTGGTTGGGCTACAACCAGTGGTGAAATTCATTTTTTTTACTACCGGTTCTGTGGGTGTGACTTGGTGGGTGTGGTGTGGCTTGGTGGGTGTGGCAGGGGAAGGATACTGCAAAATCTCCATTCTCACCCCACTCTGGGGCCAGCCAGAGATGGCATTTGCCGGTTCTTCGACTACTCAAAATTTCTGCTACCAGTTCTCCAGAACCTGTCAGAACCTGCTGGATTTCACCCCTGGCTACAACTGAGAGAATTATATTTATATGGACCTGCTTTAGACTAGTTGTAGAGTAAGTTTCAGAATGGAGATTGCATTGATTGCATTGATTGATAATATCTGGCAAGACCAGAATAGGAATATTGCAGTCCTTCTTAGTCCTGCTTGATTTTACACATATAATTTTAATCCCCATTATAAATTAGGGAAATGTATATGACACATGGAGTGGCCCTCTAAACATTGTAAATAAATATATAATATTTACTGTTACTTGCCAACTGCCTACCATAGGACAATTGTGACCAGGAAATAAACTCTGGAGAAAACACCTTATTTTATAGGTGTCGTGGACTCTGAAGTTTTCTCTGGCTCCTTTATATCTGTAATTGTATCTGTAATTGTGATGACATTGAAATATTGAACATAACAAAACAAAGTTACATTAAGCAAAGCAATAAATATATATTTTAATGCAGCAATTTTAGTTGAGAGTAGATGTAAATACAGAGATAGAATTTAATATTTTAATAAGGTTTGGTTTCTTGAAATTCTGTCCAACTTTTACCAGCAGTGGCTATACAGAGACATCTTTATTTTTTTCTAACTAATAAATAAATTGATTGTATGCATATGTGGTTAGTTCTGCTCTCCTATGTTGTATCTGTTTATTCATAGCAGAGGTGTCCAAACTTGTACAAGATTTGGGGAGGTTAAAATGTGTGGGTTGACTATTCAGCCTGACATTCTTTGAACCATTAACATAAATGCAAATAAACTATTTTATGAAAGACTAAACAAATAACTCCGGTGGGGAGAAGAGGCTGCGGGCTGCTCGAAATTTGAAAACGGGCCGCAATTGGCCCCTGGGCTGGACTTTGGACATGCCTGGTTTATAGGTACATGCTAGGAAGTACAGGGACCTCCCTCTGAAAGGGAGGGTTTTAGGACGGAGTAATTGAACCCAGATATCTCTCCTAAAGGGGATGCAGGGGAAGATATTTTTCTCCATAGCCTCTAGGTAGATCTGATTCATTTTTGAACTTTTTTTACCATATTTTTCAGAGTATAAGACACGCCTTTTTCCCGCAAAAAAGAGGCTGAAAATCTGGGTGCATCTTATACACAGAATACAGCATTTTTACCTCCCCAAACCCCGCCCCTTCACCAAAATGGCCATGCATAGCTTCTAGGAAGCTTTCAGAATGCTCCTGGAGGCTCAGGAGGGCAGAAATGAGTGAAAAACGTGCTGATTTTTGCTCAATTCCCCCCCCCACAGCCCCCAGGAGCACTCTACAAGTCTCCTCCTGTTGTTATAATCTTCTTTATAATCCTTCTTATTATCTTATTTATATTCCAAGCTTAAGAAAGAAAAAAACCCTTAAATGGAGATAAAAAACAATCCAATCAATCCAATCAAGCATTATAAAAAAAGAAGGAAAATTTTATTTAATCCATAGGTGTAAGCAAAAGTGAAAACAGAAGAAAAATTAATCCATTCAGTTTAAAAAATAGGGAGTCTTTGCAAAAATTCCATCCATGAAAAAAAATTAGAAATAGGATAACACACTAAGTTTAATGTAGATTAATTTCGCCGCTTACAGTCTTCTATCTTCAATTTTACTTTAACTTAATTTTTTTGGGTAATCTCTTTTTCTAATAATAAAATTTCCTCACCAATTCAACACACGTTCTCTTTTTGCTTTCTTCCCGTTCCGGAGCTGTCCCAACTTCAGCAGCTTCATTAGCTGT
The DNA here is from genome assembly GCF_964273705.1 of Natrix helvetica. NCBI lineage: Eukaryota > Metazoa > Chordata > Lepidosauria > Squamata > Natricidae > Natrix > Natrix helvetica. The sequence continues at coordinate 212,480,229 of NC_138552.1, read as the reverse complement.
GTTTCTGTCGCCGGAAAAAGAGGCTATTCCTGGATCTTTCAGGGACTTTGCGGTGTTCCTGAGATCAACAGGAGGTGCCTTTCTCAATCACCATCTCTGCAGGATGGTTTAGGTCCGAATGGACCGTCCAGCGGCAGAAATATCAACTGCGATCTTGGAGCACCAAGATTGCACATCTTGATGTCAGCATCTTTTTTTCTCTACAAGCCTCCTAAAGGCTATGCATGCCCTTTTTTGACAAAAAAATGGCCCTGTTTTTGCAAAAAAATGGCTGTTTTTGCTCATTTTGTGGGGGCACCCGCCAGGAGCACTCTACAAGCCTCCTAAAGGCTATTCATGCCTTTTTTTGAAAAAAAAAAAAACCAGGCCCGTTTTCGCGAAAAACGGGCTGTTTTGGGGAGGGCTGCAGAGTGCAAAAAAAAAATTTTTTTTTTTAATTTGCCTCTTCAAAATCTTGATGCGTCTAATATTCCAGTGTTTCTTAAACTCTGAAAAATACAGTAATAGTTAAATTGCTAGCTTCTCTCACCATACCAAATATGGTCCCATTGTGCTTTCTGAGAATTACCTTGCTGAAGGCTGTGGATGGACATAAGCTGAATGTGTGGGCCCATCCACTGTTTGCATGACCATTAATGCACTCGGCAATTTGAGCCCAGCAAGAACAACCAGCCAATGTTGTACTGAAAATTGTTCTTGCTCTTTAAAGGTTTAATAGATTTTGAAAATACCTTGCTTAAACTAATAGGATTTAATTTTGCCTTGCAGCTGCATCCGTACTTCACTAATTATACATTATTTGAATAAGCCAGACAAACAGGCACTATAAAATGTATACTCAAGAAAGTAAAATTGAATCCTTTCATCAAGAAAATTATATTCCTTATTAAATGCAACACACCGTACAATGTGTTTTGTACTTATCTACTGTTGCTAGACTTTTTATGTCCTCGGTTCACAATTTTTCAGACCCAGTGGTAGTCAAAGCTGTTGGTTTACAAAACTGTAAATGTTTTATACTTTGCCTTTAGCTGTCTATACCATCATACTTTTTAACCTGAGTTTTCTTCTGATCTATTAATTCTTTTGGAATTTCAAAGCATTGTCTTGGGGAAAAATGGTTTTCTCTTTCCACCAACTGGGCAATAAAAAGTGCCATACAAATGTCTTCCTATTTCGTCCATGCAGTATTTCAAATTATGTTTGTATATAGGTTCTTGCTGCTAGTGGGTTTTTTTTTAGGTGCTTCAATACACAGTTAACGAGCATTCACACACTCACATACACACACACATATACATAGTGTATGTATACATATACACTGTGTGTGTGTGTGTGTGTGTGTGTGTGTGTATGTGTGTATGTATGTATGTATGTATCAGTGACGTGCGGTGAGCTTTACGGCTGGTGAGGCTGGTGACGTCATCAGCGTGAGCCGTGGTCCCCTTCATGTTGACTCAGGAGTCAGGAAGGAGGGGAATTCCCCTCCTTCCTGACTTCTGAGTCAACATGAAGGGGACCGCGGCTCACGCTCCTGAGTCAACATGAAGGGGACCGCGGCTCACGCTGCGCGATCCCTCCTCCGCGATCCCTCCAGCCTCCCTCCTGCGCACGTCCCATTCCCCGCCTTCCTAAGTCAACATGAAGGGGACCGCGGAGTGTGCCCTGCGGGACCGCGACTCACGCTGCGTGATCCCTCCTCCGTGATCCCTCCAGCCTCCCTCCTGCGAATGTCCCATTCCCCGCCTTCCTAAGTCAACATGAAGGGGACCACGGAGCATGCTCCACGGCTCACGCTCCGCGGTCCCCTTCATGTTGACTTAGGAAGGCGGGGAATGGGACGTGCGCAGGAGGGAGGCTGAGGCTAGAGGAGCCTCCTGCACACGTGGTCCCATTCCCCTCCTTCCTGACTCCTGAGTCAACATGAAGGGGACCACGGAGCGCTCCCATTCCCGACCACATGTGCAGAAGGCTCCTCAGCGCATTTTCCCTTTTCCCTTTTCCCTAAAATTTTCATGATGAGAGCTACACCCCTGGTATGCCCAAATATGCCCTGGTTCAATTCCCAGTAAGGGTATGGCTAGCTGATGAGACCTAAATAGGTTGAAATAGATCTATACTAGTCTCCCTTTATTTATTTATCAGCACAAATACAACATACATACATACATACATACATACATACATACACACACACACACACACACACACACACACACACACACACACACACACATATATATATATATATATATATATATATATATATATATATATATGATTATCCACTGATTATTTTAAGGCTGAAGATTGAGAATTCCAACGCTGGGAATTTGGAAATGCCTGGCCTTTGGCAATACCAATATGTTTGGACTAAAATTAATGTACAGTAGATTTGGATAAGCCATGTGTTTTTCTGACTTTGTTCTCTCTACCACATTGTTATTTTCAGAACATTTGGATGGTAGCAAATACTCCACTCCAATCAAATGTTTACTGCATGCAATATGGAAGTTTCAAGAATCTGTTCCTGTCTCATATTATTCATTTTTCTCCTTTAATGGATAAGAGATAATTGCACAGAATGAATAGAAGTACAAATGCACTTTTTTCTCAGCTGATATCCGAAGAGCTACATATACATCTTGTGCAAAAATACTATGTGGCATTCTTTCTAACCACTTTTAATGAGTATCCTCCTTTCCTACTGACATTAGTGATTTATCTACTGCCTCAAACTTCACTTAGACTTAGATAAAGAGAGGACATGAAGTGCAGATATGTAATCCTCCTTTTATCTCTTCTTCAATATTGTAGGAATTCTACTTTAAATGTGGAGCACACCCAACCTCTGACAGTGAGACATCTGTGCCTTTGAACCTCATTACAACAAATACTCGGTACATCTCGTGTATAACCTGTACAGATGTTAGGTAAGTCATCTTGAAGAATGCTGATGGGTAGTCTTGGCAATACGGGAAAACGGTTTTGCGTCTTGTCTTCTTTCCTTCTATAATATCTTTTCCTTTGTCATTCTGCTGAAATGTTAGCTTCCCTCTCCCCCCCAATTAACTTTCATAATGTACATTAGAATATTGATTCTAAAACTGAATGGATGAACAAGCTGTTTCATATTTTGTATTCTTATTCAGTTGATTAAGTTATAGGCCATATAGTGCATTACATGGAAATCATTTTCCATGTATGGACTAAAAGGCTTTAAGAATAAAGGATCTCTTTTTATATTTTCCACATTTCCTATCTTCTTGCTGATAATAGTGAATGGGCAAAACAGAAATGCATATAGCTTAAACAATGTTCAACAAGGATATTAAAACATAAGGATTGCATCTCATTTGTTTAAGTCATAAAGAAATTACATAATCTCTTCCTTTCTATACTGCAAAACAATGAAATATATACTCATACACACACACCAACTCTTAGATGACTGTATTCTAAAACTGCCTTCTGCAAGTTTACTTCAAAAAGCAATGACAATGGTGATCCTATAGTTGCTACAGAGTCCGGTTTATAGAATTTGCCAGTCCATTGGATACAACTAGTTTTATAAGTGGTTTGCAGTATTTCTGTACTTTTGCTAGGAAAACTATTTAAACGTGTTCCTGGAGTCAACAGGAGTCAACCTCAACTCATTATCAACATTCCCTGTTAGCAGAGTAGTAGAACACTCTCAATACAATACAATACAATACAATACAATACAATACAATACAATACAATACAATACAATACAATACAATAGCAGAGTTGGAAGGGACCTTGGAGGTCTTCTAGTCCAACCCCCTGCCTAGGCAGGAAACCCTATACCATTTCAGACAAATGGCTATCCAACATCTTCTTAAAGACTTCCAGTGTTGGGGCATTCACAACTTCTGGAGGCAAGCTGTTCCACTGATTAATCGTTCTAACTGTCAGGACATTTCTCCCTGCCTAGGCAGGAAACCCTATACCGTTTCAGACAAATGGCTATCCAACATCTTCTTAAAGACTTCCAGTGTTGGGGCATTCACGACTTCTGGAGGCAAGCTGTTCCACTGATTAATCGTTCTAACTGTCAGGACATTTCTCCCTGCCTAGGCAGGAAACCCTATACCGTTTCAGACAAATGGCTATCCAACATCTTCTTAAAGACTTCCAGTGTTGGGGCATTCACAACTTCTGGAATCAAGCTGTTCCACTGATTAATTGTTCTAACTGTCAGGAAATTTCTCCTCAGTTCTAAGTTGCTTCTCTCCTTAATTAGTTTCCACACATTGCTTCTTGTTCTACCCTCAGGTGTCTTGGAAAATAGTTTGACTCCCTCTTCTTTGTAGCAACCCCTGAGATATTGGAATGCTGCTATCATGTCTCCCCTAGTCCTTCTTTCTATTAAACTAGACATACCCAGTTCCTGCAACCATTTTTCATATGTTTTAGTCTCCAGTCCCCTAATCATCTTTGTTGCTCTTCTCTGCACTCTTTCTAGAGTCTCCGCATCTTTTCTACATCGTGGTGACCAAAACTGAATGCAGTATTCCAAGTGTGGCCTTACCAAGGCATTATAACGTGGTATTAACATTTCACGTGATCTTGATTCTATCCCTCTCTTTATGTAGCCTAGAACTGTGTTGGCTTTTTTGGCAGCTGCTGCACACTGCTGGCTCATATTTAAATGATTGTCCACTAGAACTCCAAGATCCCTCTCACAGTTACTACTGTTGAGCAAGGTACCACCTATACTGTACCTGTGCATTTCGTTTTTGTTGCCTAAATGTAGAACCTTACTCTTTTCACCATTGAATTTCTTCCGGTTCTGAGCAAACCATTGAAATGACTTCCGGTTTGCTCAGAGGGTCGTTTTGAGTGTTCCGAAGGCTTCAGGGACTGTCCGGAGGCTTCCCTGAAGCCTTCGGAACGCTCAAAACGACCTTCCGGGCAACTTGGAGGGTCGTTTTAAGCGTTCCGACGGCTTCAGGGAAGCCTCCGGACAGTCCCTGAAGCCTTCGGAGCGGTCAAAATGATCTTCCGAGCAAACAGGAAGTGACTTCCAGTTTGCTCGGAGAGTCGTTTTGAGCGCTCCGAAGGTGTCAGGGAAGCTCATGAAATCTCCGGAGGCCTCGGGGGGAGGCTCTTTTCGTCCTCCCCAGGCTCCTATAAAGCCTCTGGAGCCTGGGGAGTCGAAAAATAGCTTTAAAAAAGGGTGAACTCAGCTGGCCAGCGCGTGCATGCGCGCTGGCCAGCTGACAGGGCAGCGCCTCGTGTGCCCTGACAAATGGCTCTGCGTGCCACCTGTTGCATGCGTGCCATAGGTTCGCCATCACTGGACTAGAAAATCTCCAAGCTTCCTTCCAAATCTGTTATTCTGAAGATGTATGGTTAAAATTAAAGAGAAAGGAGCAAAGTATACATCACCATCTTTTAAAAAAATAACTAAAGCATTTCATGGGGAAATAATATCCTAGTAGGAATTATTCCAATAAAATGTGGATGAAGTATTCTAGATTTCTCGCTAATGAAGTTCATAAATTTGTCAGGACTAAAATTACATGGATAATAAAACTCTGTAACATTTTCCCATGTAGACACTTAAGATATCCACTTAAAAAGTGAGAGTATCCTATTTATTCCTTACTTTTAATATTCATCCAAACTAGCTCATAAAATGCAGCACAACAAACTGCTAGAGAAATGGATTTTTCCCCTCTTATTTATTGTTGTGGCTTCCTTCTCTACATGTTTGAATTGGTCATAACATTCAACATTTTTTTTTCATTGCCCTCCTGTCCTAAACAACCTTTATTCACAATTGCCATTTCAGCAAGGAGTAGCATTTGACATAGATGGTTTACGAATGCTTGTGATACTGAACTCATAAGAAATAGCATTGTGACAGTTTCAGAAAATAGTGAATATGTTGAAATGGGCATTTTCTCCTTCATGTTGTTACTCACGAAAATAAATGAAAATGGAATTACAATATAATTCTCATGGCCATTTCCAAAATGTATGTGTTTTTCCGTTATTTTCCCCAAGCATGTGTTTTGTTTCCATCAATAAGCTTTTTAATGTAGTGTTTTAGGCATTCTTTTCCCAATATTTTCATTTGCTATTGAAAGGGATTAGGGTACATAGCTCATATCTGATAAACTGCTTGAGATACATATTCACCTTGATTACATTATACAAAATAAAAAATATGTCAAATAAGAGTATTTTCATTTTTCAGAATAAGAGGGCTATTGTTAAACCTAGGAGGAAAGAACTTGTTTATGAGCAAAAGCCAATTTCTCAAAAAGGTGTTGAAGATAACAGATGTTAGTCTTTTTCCAATTTAGCCACCACACAATATAGACCAGTGATGGCAAACCTATGGCGCTTAAAATGACCCTCCGAGCAAACCGGAAGTTGTATTTAAGTACAATGACAATAAAGATTATACTTAAAAGATGGATTCTGGTGTTTGCATAATATGCTTACCAGATCATTCCACCCCCACTCCCAAGATGATCCAATACAGGGGTGGGTTCCGGCAGTCACTACTACCGGTTCACTCGTGGGCACGCCATGCACACTCACATGCACAGACCAATAAAAATTGCTCTGCGCATGCGAAGCAAAAAACAAGATGGCGGTGCCTATGGTGCCTCCAGGAGAACTGGTTTGGGGGCATGGCGGGCCTAGGTCGCTGCTGGTTCCAGCAACCCAGGCTGCCAAACCACTACCAGTTTGGCTGAACCGATCTGAACCGTTAGGAACCCACCTCTGATCCAATACATAAATCAAAACAAAAACCACACAACTCAATCTTAACCAGAACAATATATCAATTGACCATATGCAACACAAATGTCTGTTGTCAGTGAACCTCTCCAAAAGAATACAATAATATAAATATTGAAGAAACGCACATATTGCAATGTACAGATAACCCGTGCTTAATACTGCCCTGTTTAGTGACTGAAATTACAATAGTGATGAAAAAATAACTAAACCCAGTCCCACACTTACAACTGCTGCAGCATCTCACAATCACATGATAGATTCAGGTTCTTCACAGCCAGCTTCTGATAAATAGGGTCACTGGAGAAGCCAGAAGTAAAATTGCAAGTCGCTGCCGCATGATGTTTTGCTTAATGACTGCATTGCTTAGCAATGGAGCTGCCTGTCCCAATTGTGGTCATTAAGTGAGAACTACCAGTAAAACCTTATTCTTAATAAAGGCAAAGGAGAGGGAAAAAATGAAAGCAGCACAAAATCCAACCAAACCCCAATATCTTTCAGAAACCTACCATGCTATTTTTCTCTTTCAATTACTGCAGTTATTACTGGCATCTAGAGAAGGGATTCTCCAGCTTTGTTCGACCATGGCTACCAAATTATAAATTGATTTGCATGACAGGTCCCATTACTAGAACAAATTTTTCCTTTGGATTACAATGGTACAAGAAGTAAATAGCATTTATTTTAATATTAACATTTTAAATTAAAGCAGCACGGGAAATATCATGTTAGTGCAACTGCCCCTTTGTAGGCTTGTGCCGGTAAAGTCCAGAGTAAGAAGGAATAGGCCTCCTATCCTGCCTGCAAGGAGGAGTTCTATCATGTTGCAAGGGTGAAACAGAAAGCAAAGTGAATGGGAAAATATTCCACTTTGGATTTGAAAAAAAGAAACTGGAGTTCTTCCCCCAAATTGCTGGAAACACTCCAGATGGCCCCAGCATTTGGTGTTAACTTTTCTACTGAATATCATGATCCAAGTTAATTGATTTACTTATTTCTTCATCATGTAACTATGGCTACCTGTTCTGACCTCCTCCTCTTGTATACCAAGACACTCCGACACAAAGTCTCTTCAAAGATGTTTATTGACATACAGGTTCCACCTTGGCAGCAATCCAGCCTGCCAAGGTCAAGATAGCACTCTGGGCAGCAATCCAGCTACAGCGACACCCCTTGGCAGCAATCCAGCTACCAAGCTCCAGATAATCACTTTAGCAGCCAAGGTCCAGGGAACAGATTGACAGTAATCCAGGTAAAACCTTTAGCAGCAATCCAGCCTGCCAAAGTACGACACAGATCTGAGCTTCTCCAACTCCAATGATCAGTTGATTCCTGCAAAGGGTGTGTCCACAAGCAGTCCCTTTATAGTCTGGAGAGGAGTCTAATGATCAGCAGCTGAGAGCCATTACCTCCGGTAATTGCTCAATTGCTCCTTACGCCGGGTAGCACGTCGGTAACGAGCATCTAATAGCTCACTGCTGATGTCTGACTCACTGTCCTGTGACTCCTCCCCACTGCTCCAAGGCATGACATCAGGAGCCCCCTTCCTTTGGCTTTCACCACTGCTCCATGCCTCAGGCGCCCCCTGGTGGCCAACCAGCCTCTCTGCGCCCTGCTCAGCGTCGGAACCCTGTCCAGGGTCCCCCACCTCCTCTTGAGCTGACTCAGAGGACACCTCGCTGTCGGAGTCTGGTGGCAACTCCAACGGCTCCTGCTGGGCCACAACAGCTACCCATCTCTGAGCAATATTCAAATAATTAAAACAAATCTTAAATAGCCATTAAAAACAATTAAATATAAATAAGACCACCGGAAGTGTCTCAAAGACTCAGATATAATATAGCCCTCTGATGGGCTCCCTGTTTTTTATTGTTTCTCCCAATTGTTTTTCCTAGGACAACCATATTTTGAGAATTTTCTGACAGTCCAACAGGGTTGAGCCAATGTCACTTTGATACATATAATATTAGCAGCAGCTTTTCCCCAAAACAAAAGTTCCAATTTTATTATAGTGGTCAGTTATTAAAAGTTCTGAATCTTCTTGGATGATGGAAGGTATGATTAGTAGAAATAAAATACCTCCACAATTGGAATACATTAACTTATGATGCACATTTTAAAATTACTACTGAAATCAAGAATTGGAATTGTTTCATTGAGAAGAGAAATGAAATGAGTGTTGTGGCCTGCCATCGGCCAGTGGAGCTAGTGGAGACTCAGACTGTGAAAAGGTTGGGGAGGAACATGGGCCAGTCCTGGAGTCTGGGGAAGGCTCTGATGAGGGCTTGCGTCAGAGGCAGCAATGGGGCCAGGGCCATCCAACAGTTATCAGCTATCTTTGGAGTCGGAGATCATTGGATCAGAAGAACAGCTGGACCCTGTTCCCGATGTGCACATGCGCCGAGTTATCAGGAGAAGGAACAAGTGCTGACTCCAGAGTAAAGGCACAGGTGGACGGTGATTTACCCCTCCCATAGGGAATAAAGAGCGAAAGGGGAGTGGAGTTTGCAGGAGACAATTAGTTTGCTTAATTAGTGTGAAGATTTGTTGATTTGCAGAGACTCCTTGCCAAGTATTTTGTTGTACAGCGTTGGGTTTGGAAGATATCGGCCTGGCAGCTCTCCAAGTCTAATAAGGTCTGTGGTTGTACGTTCACCCTTGAAAGACTGTTTGCCGAGACTTTGCTGGATGTGAATGAGAGGAAGTCACATTAGCTTAATAAAAAGGGGTTTTGTCGGGACAAGGCTTCATGATTTTGTGAAGCCTAAGTCAGAACAATGATAGCATTCAAGAGCTGTTGGAAAACAGAAACAATTTCCCAGGTAGCCTTATGGTATGAACTGATGGTTCAGAAAATTAATGTTAAAGGAATTGAAACACATGGCATTCTAGGTAGTGAACAACTTTGACATGCATTAGGCTGTTTGCAGGGTCGTTTGGCACATATGCTTATACAGACGCCGTAGAAAATCAAGTGGTTTGAGGTTCTATATGTTACTACTCTGCCCTGTGTGAGGGCAAGACAACAAGTTCAAGAGAGTAACTTATGACAAGCTCTGTTATGTCCTAGTGAGCAATGTATACATTCTACATCCTTGTAGAATTCAAAAGTGACCTAAACAAAAACTTCAGTTTTGATAATGGGAAGGTGGCTTTTAAGTTTCATTTTAGGCCACAGAAAAACCATAGATGATTGGGGTCAAGAATCCTTCACGATTTAACAAGCCAAGACCAGTTTTGCAGGCGTTTGAGCTCAGGCATGGCACAGTTTTGGGAGGGTTAGTCTGTGGACATTTTAGAAAAGCAATGTCGTTTTGGCCTAGAAATGATTAAATCTGCAGCTGAGAGTATAGAGGGAGATCTAATTGGACTACTTGTGATATTCAGCCATCGTGTTCGAAGAGGACTTGACATCTTAACAGGTTGTGGGCTGTCCACGATGTATCTGCAGGTGGCTGGTCAGGCCTGTATGGGCATGAAATGTTCTGCCACATGTCAGACAGACATCCGTGGTCGCCATTGTTGCAGCATTTGCAGCTCTGGCTTTGTGGAGTGCTCGCTTCTCTTGTGCTGTGGTTGTCCTTCTGTCCTCAGATGTCTGGCAGCCTTTGTGGATCACCGTGCGCTTGTACTTGTACTTATACAAGTGCAAGTACTTATAGTCCAGACAAGAAGACCCAACCATGAGGCTTTATTGTAAGGTTACAATAGAAGAATCTTGCCAATCTGAAAGTATCCCTCTCCTCCCTCACTTTTATTTTTCCCCAAAACTAGGGAGAAATCCCATCTGAGACATTTTCTGCACCCTCACCCATCTTTTGGACTCAGATTTTGTTTATCAGACTATTGTCTGGGCTGCAACTCCTGTCTCCTCAGGTCATTCCCACATACCATTATAGCAGCTGAGCCATGTAAAAACCTTGCTGATAAGCAATACCAGATACTGTAGCCTATTGATTGGATGGGAATGAAGATTTATAGCTGTCTGGTAGGCAATCTTGTACGTAATCACGAAAACTTACTTATGTTTGTGTGGTCAGAAGAAGTTATTTCTAGGACAGCTGCCTGAACAACTAAGGATCAGGCTTATGGAAAATGTAACATTTCACAGCGATTATAGGAGAAACCCTTTCAATTTACAGCACTGCTGTGTCAATTTTTGTGGACTATGCTGCGATGGCAAACAAATCCCTGCAAAGCCTCTTCAACCTTATTATATGAGCAGGGCCTTTCTGTGAGAGAATTCATGCAGATGGTGTAAATGTCAGGTAAAGATATGAAAGACAGATTGCTGTCAATTTGCTGAAAGGAAACAGTGACTCAGAGTTGATATTACTTAATCAGTCAACATAGTTATCTGTGGCATCTTTAAAATCTTATTGAAACGAACAATAAAAATGTATCAATACATGGAAATATGCTTCCTTTTTCACAAACTGAGCAAGGCACACACCACTGCAATGTTTCCATCTCATCACACTTCAGTTGTCCCTTTTCTCCGTGGACTTACAACAGTTCATTTAGTGACTATTCAAAGTTACAACAGCATTGAGAAAAGTGACCGTTTTTCACACTTATGACCGTTGCAGCATCCCCATGGTCACAATGATCAAAATTCAGACACTTGGCAACTGACTCATATCTGTGACGGTCACAGCCTCCTGGGGTCATGGGATCACCTTTTGTAACTTTCTGACAAGCAAAGGCGATGGAGAAGGCAGATTCACTCAACAACCTTGTTACTAACTTAACAACTTCAGTGATCCACTTAACAACTGTGGCAAGAAAGGTTATAAGATGGGGCAAAACTCACTTAACAAATGTCCCACTTGGCAACAGAATTTTGGGGTTCAATTGTGTTAATAAGTCGAGAACTACTACTATAGACATCACAGGTATCTGTGCTTCTTTTACTTGAAAACGTTTCAAAATCATAAATGATGTGTTTCACTACTACTATGATATATTTCACAAGTGATTGAAATAGTGGATTCAGAAAACATAAATACCCTTCCATAATTAAATATTGTAGCACTGCTATCTCTTTTCTTTTAGTTAATTTTTTCTGGACGTAAGATATAGATGCCACATAGGGCACACCACATCTGTATAAGCAATTCCCCCCTCCAAGGCTGATAACATGTGTTGTTGCACACAGAACAGCAGAATAATTTGTACTCACCACATTTTGCTTTCTCCATAACCACTTTGTGACAGCCTTGCTTCAGACATGCAAAGCAATGTTATTGGCAGCCCTGGATAGATTTACGGTGATAGGATAGAATGATAGAATTCTGTGAATGATACGATAGAATTCACGGAAATAGTATTCATCCAGGATGCCCTGGATGCTTTGATCCTTTAGCAATTTATTATTATCAACAGGTTTTTTATTAATTGAAAGCACCTTGGACAAATTCGTTCTACCTCTTATTTATAAAATAAATAATTGGCAGTTATATCAAGATGTTTTTCAAAGCCATGTATCTGTGAAACATCAGACATCTTTTATGTGGAAATATTCAGCCTGTAGTGGAGAGCTCTGGTTTAATTATAATAACTATAACTAATATCCAATGACTCTCTTTACTGTCAAACTTTGCAAACTATTTATTTTTTTATATATTTATTAAATTTAATATGCCACCAATCTCACTGTAAAATTACTCTGGGAGACTTACAACATATACACTCATCATTATAAAGGATTAAACATTAAAACAGTAAATGTAATATTAAAATTAAGAGAGAATGAACTAAGATGGGGGAACATAAAATGAGGTGGAAGTTATTGATCTACCTAATAAACTTAGCAGGGTTTTCTAAATGTATAAATACTTCACTGTTGGTATTTAGCAAAATCTGCTGGATTTTAATGGAGGAATGTTACCTTTTATGCTATTCTCCCTTTGAACCTCTTTTGAAACTCCCAAGAAAATATTTGTGCTAGGAAATGCATAAAACAGAAAAGGTATTTTGTTTTGAGACTGCAATTTTGAAATGACTGGAGTATTTCAGTTATAGGAAACAATGGGAACTGAGAACCAACTGGTACTCCCTATAAGAGAGGGTAGAATAAGAGTTCATGCTGGTAGGTAGTTTAATTCAGGGTCTGTTATTTAAAATGCATTGCCTTCTTCAGGATTAGCGGTCTTTTCAGGCTTTTTTTATTATTATTAAACGCCACACACTGATGCCCCACATGCATATCAAGTTGAAAGCACTGATTTGGTATGGTTTTCTGTTTGTTACAATGAAATCCGTACAGCAAAGCTTAAGAAATGAACCAACCTCAGCATTATTAGAGATGACACTAGGCTGTCATGGAATTGGCAAGCAAGTGCAGATCTGGATAGAGCAAGTGCAGCCAAAACTGGAAAAAGAAGATAGTGTGCAAGAACTGGTATGTGTAGAAGATCAATGAAAATTGGCAGAAGTATGCCACTGCAAGAAATCATATTGCAAGGACAAAACCAATCATTACTGGGTCTCAGAGGAACAACTGAACACAAAGGAATGCAAGAAAAACATCTATCAACTTGTGAAAACGCACACCAAGATGGCCAAAGGCATTGAAGACTATATGAGTGTTAAAGTGGAGATCAATTACAGGATGAGCTCAAAATTCTGAAAGACTGGCAGCAGCATTTAGACCAGTGTTTCTCAACCTTGGCAACTTGAAGATGTCTGGACTTCAACTCCCAGAATTCCCCAGCCAGCAAATGCTGGCTGGGGAATTCTGGGAGTTGAAGTCCGGACATCTTCAAGTTGCCAAGGTTGAGAAACACTGATTTAGACAAAATCTCTAATTTGAATATCTACACCTGTCAATTCCTGATGACTTCGCTAACACTGGCCCAATCACACATGAAGAGGTTACCAAAGTGATAAGCAACATGAAGAATTCAATGCACTTGGCCCAGACAATCTACCAACAAAACATCTAGAACTTGAAAGAATGTCTAGTAGCTGACTGGATGACATCAATGCCATTGTAGACTCTGGCCACGTGTCTTCCAACTGGGCCCTGAGAATTACAGTTCTTCTCTTCAAAAACAAAGACAACTTGGGAGACTGCTCAAACTATAGACCATTCCACCTCCGGTCGCACATAGTGAAAATTTTCCCCAGCACCTCTGTGACATTGTTGAAATTTGTATCAAACAGTATCAAAGACTTTAGCACCACCAACATCATTTTTTTGTAGTTCTCACGCTACAGAGAAGCATAGACAATTTGAAAAGAAACATCGCAACTACAAAATACAAAACTGAGCTGAATATTTCAGCTCAGTACCTGAAATATTCAAAATATTTAGATTGAAGCTGCTCAGAACAGCCAAATTTATTTCAGCTTGAAATAAAGCAATTTCCAAAAACAAAAGCAACACAAACCGCCTGGTTTATTACCGGTAATTCTAATTGGTGGTCATAATGTTTTGTATATCCCTGCCTTCATGCAAATGCCAGAATGTTTACCATCTGACGCCAAAGCACTGATGAATTATTGGTGTGATAACAATGAAAAGTTTGGTAACATAGCCAATATCCAGAAAGATTTGCCTCCTAATTCATCATTCATACCTGTTCTGGCATGAATGAACAATATTTCCCAATAACAGAATAATTATTTCAAATAATTATTTCTTATTAATGTTAACTATTGACTATACTTCCTCTAACAATAAGCAGGAGAAAAAGAAAAAAGAAGCTCTTTAAACCAACTTTTGATGTGTTGAAAGTATTTAAAACATTTAGCTTCCCTTTTCTATTCAGGAGCAAGCTCATTTTTTTCACACAATATTGTGGGTGGCTGTGAATGCCAGTTGCCATATATTTTAGCCTTAACAATTTATGAAACACTTTAAAGAGCTATTCGTTTAAAAAGTTTGCAGTGCTGTGTTTCTGAAGTGTCTTTGTTTTGCAAGAGTGATGGGTTGGTTGATCCTTGCTAGAGGACTGCCAGCCAGCTGACTACACAATGGCAGAACAGTGATCTGGTGCCAGTCATGGCCTGGTTGGATAGATGCTAAATAGAGGAATGGTGAAAATCCTTTAGCAGCCTTAGAGCAGATGAATAGAGAACTTGACTTGAGCCTGGGGATTGCATTCCATCTATGTCATTTTCTTAGTTTACTTTGGGTAATTCAGAAGTGAGAACAGTATTGGCAAAACTGATTAATTTAGCATCCTATCTCAGTGGGACATTTTGAGATTGAAGAGAAGAAAAACACGAAGCATTCTACAATGTACATCTTTTATAAATATGAATAGCAATTAAAAGTACGAAAGCATGTAGGAAATGCCTATAATTCTGAGAAAACTGTTGCCTATCAGTGTAGGCTGCTTTCCCCTTCTCTCAATCCCACGATTGTTGACATCTTCTCATTAGTTGCTGTCAGATTTTGAAAATCAGTCTTGAATGATTTAACTCCCCATATTTTTAAATCAACAGTAGTCAGTTGCAATGTAATGAAATGATAGATATTTGTGATATTAGCTTAAACTATAGACTAGAAGCTTGTTGATGCAAATATTTATATTTCTTTCACTAGTGAATGCCCTAGTTTCTTTTGCGGTTTGTCCCTGTGGGATTATTTAACTCTATCAAGATTCACAGACTGAATAGATGAAACCTCAACACCACAGCTGTCAGTTGGATGATAACTGTGAACGCTTTCAGAACAAGTACTTAAAATCACACACACACACACACACACACACACACACACATATGCACATTCATATATAGTATAAAGGTTTAGGCAAAAACCACCCTATTACGGTATTTCTCAATTTCAGCAACTTTAAGATATGTAGACTTCAATTCCCAGAATTCCCCATGCTTATCCACAAATATTAAAGTTGCTGAAGTTGAGAAATACTGGCCTGCTAAGAACTGAAGAAGCTAAGTGAGAAATTTGTTAAGTGAGCTTTGCCCCATTTTACAACTTTTCTTGCCATATTTGTTAAGTGAATCACTGCAGTTGTTAAGTTAGTAACATGGTTGTTAAGTGAATCTGGTTTCCCCATTGGCTGTCCTTGTCTGAAGGTTGCAAAAAGGGATCACATGACCTCAGGACACTGCAACCGTCATAATGTGAACCAGTTGTCAAGGAGCCAAATGGAAATCACATGACCATGGGGATGCTGCAATGGTCCTAAGTGTGAAAAATGGTCTTAAGTCACTTTTTTCAGGGCTGTGGTTACTTTGAACAGTCACTAAATGAACTGTTATAAGTTGAGGACTACCTGTTATTGTCCTTAAACAACAGCCCCCAATACATTAAATACACAATCACCAGACTCTGGTCTCACCCTACACAGCATAAGCAAATTCAAACATAGTCTCTGTTTTGTCTCTGTTCATATTTGAGCATCTATTTACAAAAGGACATCTTTTTTTCTAGCAAAATTCTGAGCAAACAGCAAGATGCTGAATAACATCCAGTGCACAGGCAATGCCATGCCAGTTTCATATTGTTGCCAAGAAAATGATCTGAATATATGCATAAAGTCAGACTTATAATAACTTTTGTGAGCTGTGATGGCTAAGCTGCACTTGTACTTTCTAATCTATCTTTGTTCTAACCCTTGAAAGGAGAATATTTAAAATAACTGTAGAATTTGACTGGAAGTCTTGGGAAAAAAATAATGGCTCAGAGAAATGACACAGAATATAAGAAAATAGTTTTTTTCCCCCCAGCTAAAGTGGCAGAGGAGAAAATGGCTCTTGCTTCTCTTATTTGGTATACAGAATTTTTGAAAAGAGGGTGGTGATGGAAATTAAGTGGAAGAAAACTGGAGGGAAATGAGTATTGGTAGAATGAAAATTGCAGTACTTGGGGGATAAACTAATGGCACCCATATCTTTTTGCAATTTCATTGTTGTGCAGATGGTAAGCGTGTAGAGAAAAATAGTGTGTATACATAAATTATTGTAAGCAAATGCAATATGAAATAGCTTTAAATAAACAAAAAGACCACATAGTTTCTGGTTTTTCAAGTGGAATATGCATATTATTTTATCCTGGTTTATACTGTATCTGGCTTTGAGATATAAGGAAAAAGGGCTTAAAGCATCAATTAATTGCAATATTTTGAAGTAATAATTATGTATTTATACGGATTTAAAAATTCCCAGTCCCAGACAGCTCTTAGTTAAAGAACTAAATATCCTAGCTATGTTTATAAAGAATTTCCACCAGACTATATGAGATGTATTTCTTGCTAAATGTTAGGATTGCTATGCAAAGTTGTAATCCTGAATATATTTTCTCTGAACCAGCAATAAACATTGTCTGTAATGTAAAATGCAGCTAGGCATATTGATGCCAATAAGTCCTAGCTTTCTGGGGAAGTCTGTAACCCTAGCAAAGGTGGAAGTAAAAAGAAAAAAGCTGTTCAGCAGCAGCTGGATCAATTCAATTACATCAGCAATGGGCTCACTGTTGGAAGTTCTGAAGAACCTCCTTGAGAAAACCCATGTGATTGCTGAAAGTTGGTACCCATTTGATTGCATATAATCAATCAATCAAAAAAGTGGGTAAGATGCTGATCTTGTTGATCAGAAAGGTTGGCAGTTCGGCGGTTCTAATTCCTAGTGCCACATAACGGAGTGAACTCCTGTTACTTGTCCCAGTTTCTGCCAACCTAGCAGTTCCAAAGCATGCAAAAATGCATGTAGAAAAATAGGAACCATTTTTGGTGGGAAGGTAACTGGTTCTGTGCGCCTTTGGTGTTTAGTCATGCCGGCCACATGACCACGGAGACGTCTTCGGACAGCACTGGCTCTTCGGTTTTGAAATGGAGATGAGCACCACTCCCTACAGTTGGGAACAACAAGCAGATATGTGTGAGGGGAACCTTTATCTTTACCCTAACCAATCAACGAAAAACATAATCCATGCATTTTGCTACTGCAAAAAGTAATATGCTAATGCAAGTTCTGGGAAGAATCACATTTTGTTTTTCCATTCATCCCACAAAAGCGTTTACAACTGAGTCAATTGAATTTATTTTCATATCATCGAAAAGTTCATTTTGTTATGAACTTCTTTTAAATAACAGATTCACATCTGTTATTTTACGGATGAATGTAATTATTGTCAAGCACCCAGGAAGCCGGGAGATTCAGGCAGTTCAAAT
Organism: Natrix helvetica; assembly: GCF_964273705.1. Classification (NCBI taxonomy): domain Eukaryota; kingdom Metazoa; phylum Chordata; class Lepidosauria; order Squamata; family Natricidae; genus Natrix; species Natrix helvetica. The sequence continues at coordinate 212,462,299 of NC_138552.1, read as the reverse complement.
GAGTATAAATATTTATTGCAAGCTTAAGCTCTCCACAAGAATCTGCCCAATTACCAGTCAAAGGAAATGCACGAGAGATAAGAGAGGCATTCAAGGTGGGCTGGACTTAGATCTCTTGCGGGAGTGCAAGGACTCGTGACTTATGATGCATTTGACCCCCTCCCTTGGGCTCAGCCTGGTCGTTTCCTACAGTCATATTTTGTTCCTTCAGATTTTTCATTATTGAAAGAGATTTTCTTTGAGTGGAAAGGTTAATTACTTAAGTGCTAAGCTGAAATTTCTACTGCTAATTCGGGACAATATTTTTATTTGAATTAATTGCCTTCTTTGATGGAAAAGAACAAATCCATCTACATTTCTGAGATATGGGACCTGACTGACCTTACTGATAAGACAGCCAACAATCCTATCCCATGCCATTTTTGGGCTGAAACAATGGACTCAGACCATGTGTGAGATGGTTAGAGACGCCATGTGATACTAAATTCTCTCTGTGTTGGAGGTTGGCTAGGATCAAGTCAAATCAAAATTATGGTCATAGATTAGTACGGATTGACCAAAACTATAGTCTAGACCTTATCAGGTACAAGAAATTAAGAACCAAGATAGAGTTCAAAAGTACTGCAAGTTTATTTTATGCTACCTATATACAACATCTGAACTACTAATGGTCAAAGTGAATTTGTGTGAGATAAGAGTCAATGGACTTCAAGGGCAAGGGGTGTAGAGACTCCAAACTGATGATGTGTTTGACCCCACCCTTGTGATCAGCCTGGCCATATCCTACAGACCTGCCCATATTGGGAGATTGCTGGCCATTGTTTGCTCCAAGATTAGGAATTAAAGCTCTTTTAAAATGGAGGCAGCAGTTTATCAGCTTTGTATTAGGAAGGTAAGCTCTGATTCATACCCCTAACCCATTGCATAATTTCTGCTCATTCACAATGTAAGGTGTACAGAAAACCAGGGGTCCCCAGCCCCTGGTCCGTGGACCAGCACCGGGCCAGAGCATGTCAGAAACAGGGCTGGGTAAACAAGCAAAGCCAAATCTGCGGGATGCAGGCAGCACAAAAAATAATGCCCATTCCGGTCTTCAGAAAAACCTCTCTCAATGGAACTGGTTCCTGGCTGCCCAAAAGTTTGGGGGCTATTGCAGTAGATGATGAACAGGTAAAGGGTCTTGTGCAGTGGTGGAATTCAGCCAATTTGCACCTATTCATGACAACCAGGTAACTTTCCAAGCAGTTCAGAGAACCAGTTGTTGGAAGAAATCTCCTTTTGGTTTTCCCCCCCACTTTACAGGGCTAATCCTGTAAGGAAGGAAGAAAACATTCTGGTGTTGCTTCTAGTCTAATCTTTATTGCCCTGCTTACAGAAACTGCCTCTCCGGTTAACCTTTATTACATTGTAACAGCTAAGGCGAAGTACCCGTCGACGTGAGTGACGTTGAGTTGATCATGCCCACCCAGTCACATGATCACCAAGTCCTGCCCACCCAGCTGGTTATTAGTGCAGAGAACCAGTTGTTAAATTATTTGAATCCCACCACTGGTCTTGTGGATTTGGGAACTATCTGCATAAGGTGGGGAAAATGAGGTGTGTTATATGCTTTTCCTTCCTAGAAACTGGAACTTTTTTCCTAACATATTATAATACTATTTTTAATAAACTTTAGAACCCATTTTGACATAACTTAAATTGTTTGTTTATTATATTGGAAAATGTTAGAATTCAGAAAACATTGATGATGTAGTGAGGGTCATTAGTTCTGCTCTCCAATCAAGTTTTCAATGTTTTTTTCTTTAAATGGAGAAACATCACTCCTCTGGGGAAGTATCTTTATGACAAATGTAACCTTTTTTTTTTTACATCCAGTTGCATTTTTAAAATTTAATATTTGTGGTTTCTGCCTACCGTTCTTTTGTTAAAAGAGAAATATCATGGCAAACACAATTTCTTCCCTTCAGGCATATTTTCTCCGGCTTGTGTGAAAATATTGCCAGGTACCCGGCAGGAAAAAGAGCCAGACAATTTAGAAATCTTTGCTGAGAAGAATTCATTCTGCAGCATGCCTGAGAGAAACTATGAGGTAACTTCAGCAAAAATTACCCAGAACAAAGAGAAATGCACTGGGTACAAGTAGGCCTCAATTTAAGATCACAACCAGAATTATGATTAAGTGATGCAGTTATTAAATGACTTTTCATGTGACTAGACCCAATTTTATAATTTTCTTACCACAGTTGTATAGTCAATCACACAATTAAATGAATCCAACAACCTATGATACTTCGAGTTCTAGACTCAAAAAGACGATGTGAACAAGGAGCCGGTGCATCAGAGGTCGTTTGTAAAACTTTTGACTATTTTGTCAGATACCATTTCTAGAGCTATCTAAAGTGAAAGAGAAGGCTGTGAGAACTGTTCTTTGGTCTTTCAACTGCATTTTTTTCTTTTCTTTTTCCCTGCTTTGGAGAATGTCCCAAAACTCAGAATGTATTTAAAGCACAACTGAAAGGAGGACAATTATTTTCTCTCCCTTCCATCAGTGGCTAGTTTTAATTGGAAATTCTAGTATTTGCCAAGGCAGTCACGCTTTTAATATTGATCATTTATGTTGTGATAATCAGCTCCTTTTCTCTGGCTGCCCTTGCTGGTTGCAATGACTGACTGCTTTAGACTTTAAAGTGTATTATGGTGGTTTATCTTGGATGCAACTACAACATATAAAGCTCTCAGTTTAACTATATTTTCTATGTTGAGCGTTTGCTTAGGTTTTTCAATACCCTATTACGGCATGTCACAACAAATAAAATGGTCTTCAAAGATCTGAGATGAGAACCTGTTCAAAAGCCAGAATGCCATGTCCATATGTCACTTGTCTTTATGTTGTTCCTTTCCATTTCTTATCAGAAAGGAAACAAATGTGAAAAATATTATTTCCTTCATTACCAAACAGTTCTGGAAAAAAAATCTTACTAGCTCATTAAAAAAAAACACAGGGAGGTATCTAGAAACTCTTTGAAGTCCCTTTGTGCCCCCATCTGTGCTTCTAAAGCTGAGACACCACATAGACAAAAAGCTTTTATGCAGAAAAGGCTAAGGATAGCAGGGAGAATTATGACTTTAAATTAGTTTTTGCTACAGTATCTGCCATTAACAAAGAAAATGATTTGTTCTGCTAGCTTTTGGTATCTTTTGGGGAGAGTGGTGGTAATTATGCAGTATCTCACCATTCTATGCTTTTATACATACTGTACTCAGATATCAGTATGACAGACTAGGTAAAGGTCCATTCATCAGGCAAAGGGTGCTGCTGATAGAATTGGTCTATAGAAATAAGGAAAATGTGTTCTTCATTTGTTGTGCATTCCTTATGATTTCATTTACGTGCAGACAAGAAAGAAATCTTTTTTTTTGTTCCATGAAATGAATATAAACAAGCCAGCTCCCTGCCCATACTCTGTGGTATTATACTTTGTGAAGTGGCTTGTAAAGGATTTTATGAACTATTTATTTATTGAATCAAGATCCTAGCATAGTATATTGCTACAAATCTTTTATTTTAGTATGCCATCCCTTTTGTTACAGTTGTGAATTGCCCAGAGAACTTCTTTAAGTGGATGGCATAAAAATATTGTGCATATATTTGTATACTTCTTCAATCTGCAGCTGAATTTCCTGGTTTCATCTTGCTTCTTTTATATCTGTTCTTAATTGCCAGAAGAGATTAACCTGTTTCTCTGGTTTAAAAATATTAACTAGCACTAGAATTGAAAACTCTTATTGTGAGGGGTTTTTTTTAATTTAAAAGGACGAAATTCCCTACCAGAGATAATCCTTTATTCATTTGATACTGCGGTTGGTATATTTTACATAGAACATTAGGTGCTGTGGATAAACACTAGAAGACATAGAGTTAATATTCCAGTTTTGTGTTAATTACATTTATTTCATTCCCTTTTCATTTGTTTAGCTTCAGTTTCCAGTGGTTGCTACTTTTGATGCGATTGTTCCTCTCTATCATTTTATTATAGATTTCTCTTCAAGAAAGCTTGATTTCTTACAGATTAACAGAGTTGAATCATCTTACCTTATTCCGGTTTTGAAGTGCAAAAAGAAACGTCAGGAAAACTTGCACTGGTACAGTCTTCTTCTTACTGTTACTGCTGTCATATCCTGAACAGAGAACTCCACATTTCCAAGTGGCTTAAGAAAACATAACTCAAATTACTACTAACTGCTAAGACTTGGAGAATCCTAAAAAATAATAAACAAGGAAAGGATGATTTTCATTTTCTAAGAATGTAAGTCCGTGTGTGTTAATGTATAAAGGGCTCTCTTAGATCAGACCAAAAACATCACCCAGCATTCTATCCCTATATAGTACATCTGACCCACTCCGCATGGCAGCCCATTGCAATACATAACTACAATACCCCTTTCCAACTTGTGTTCTTCAGTAATAATAGTTAAGCGTAATCCTAGAATCAAGAGTGTCCAAAGAACTTCACTGTATCTTCACTAGCTGTAGCAGTAACAAGAAGATTATACTGTATAAGGTCAAAGGCCTATCTGTCAATTTGGTCACCATCTGGGGAGCTCAGAAACAGGGCATGGTAATAGGCCTGTTTCCTACAACCACTAAAAAAACTGAGTGAATGTGAAGAACTAATCTCTTTTGTATCCCTTAAATCTCCCATAGTTCAACTTCATTTGATAATGAAGTTAGACCATTTTTTATTCTCCATTTTGTGTATAATTGCATAGATTTGTCATATCTCTTGTTATTCCTTTGGTTTCCTTAACATAGGGAATAGGGAACCTCTGGCCTTCCAAATTGGTTGAACTATGAACCCCAGGAACTTCCTTAAAGGCCATCTTGTAAGGGCAGGTAATTCAGCAACAATTGAAGAGTAAGGTTTCCCATTCTTCTTCTACGTTAAATATAAAAATCCAAAGGGCAAAACCAGTACAATATCTTGTTTTATGCAGTGCCTAAGCAGCAGCTCCTACAAACTCAGAGAAAGGAAATAATGTTAACAACTACTAGAACAAAAATGCATTTCATCAGGAGAGTTGCTCAAGTTCCGTAATAATTTTCATTTTCTTTTCAGCCCCATCCCTAATGATCCCTAATAGATCATTCATCTTTTCCACAACTGTCATATCCACTGAGCTGCCCCACCACAACTCCGGAGTCTTTTCCTTATCAGTCATTGCCAGCTCAGACCCCATGAAATTAAATATGAAATTAGGATGATTTGCTTCAGCATAGGACTTCACATTTATTTTTATTGGATTGCATTTGCCATTTAAATGCCTACTCACCCAGTCCGAAGAGAATAATTACATCTTTCATCATCCTGGGTTAAATCCAGAGTTGTTTCATCTGCACAACCAACCTTTCTGGAGGGTAGTAGCTTAGAGTTTCTAAACATCTTACCATTTTTAATGGCCCGATGAACACAGAGTTGTCCAGTATAGAACACTTAAAATCAGCCGATACTAACTTTTTTCTGTCTCAAGTTCACCATTCATTTATTTGGAAACGTGTCCAGTGTTTGGTATTACCATTGCCCATTGTGATTCTGTAAAAGAGTATGGCCATTTGGAATTTCTAATTTGTTCGATTTGACTGCCCTCTTTCACAACTTCCCTTCCAAAACACCCTTTATTCTATAGATTTTGTATTTAGAGGTAAATTTATACCAGTGGTTCACTTCATTTTTATTATTCCTGAAAAACTATACATTCTCCTATCTCGAATCGGGAGCTTCTAGAATTAGCATCTAAATCCATTGTGTCACTGGTTAAATAACTGTGTGTTCTCTTCTAACTATCATCCTCCTCCTCTTTCTTTGAATTTAACTTTAATTTTATATATTTTGTCAAGCATGTATAAGATAACAGATATAAGTATAAACATGATTGTGAATACAGGAAATGGATATGAATAAGTGGGGACAGTAGGGCAGAGATGGTAGGCATGTTGGTGCGCTTATGCACGCCCCTTACAGACCTCTTAGGAATGGGGTGAGGTCAACAGTAGACAGTCTAAGGTTAAAGTTATGGGGGTTTGGGGATGAAACCACAGAGTCAGGTAGTGCATTCCAGGCATTGACCAGTCTGTTGCTGAAGTTGTATTTTCTGCAATCGAGTTTGGAGCAGTTTATGTTACGTTTGTATCTATTGTGAGCTCGTGTATTGTTGCGGTTGAAGCTGAAGTCGTCATTGACAGGTAAGACATTGTAGCAGATAATTTTGTGTACAATACTCAGGTCAGACCAAAGGCGGCGTAGTTGTCTAAGCCCAACATTTCAAGCCTAGTGATATAAGGTATTCTGTTGTGAGCAGAGGAGTGGAGGACTCTTCTCTTGAAATATCTCTGGACTCTCTCGATTGAATGCCAGTGAAGTGAATACTGATGGGCATTGATTTCCTGGCTATATCTATCTACATTTGGATAACTGGAAATATTTTCATCTTTGTCTTCTAGGGACAATTAACACCGAGTCAGATGTTATATACTCTACCACATTTAGTGTTCTAATTCTAAAGTGAAATCCTTGCACAGAAAGTCCTACTCGTTTTCAAAATATTGCCTGAGGTTTAATCAATCCAAGCCCATCTGCCTAATGCCCCTAACTTATCTACACACTGAGACCTTAGCTCCACTGATACAGCTAGTCCTGCATGTAGAATAGGCAAACTACAACACACAAAGAAAGCAGCTTGGTAATTGAAAATTTAGCTGCCAGAGCTGCGCTATCATAAGAAACATCACTCACAATCAGTGATATTTCAAAATGAACCCTTTTCTGTGTGTTTATAGTCATTACATTGTAGTTGAATCTACCTTCACTCCAAAGCAAACTTGACAATGAGAAAATAGATTCTAAGATGCTGTATTTTTAAACCTGATAAGCTATCTGTTAGGATGACTGTAATTTCAATTTAGTGCACTATACAAGTCCTGCTTAAAAAGCTACAAGATTTAGAATCATATAGCAGCGTTTTGATGCTACAGCTCACTGGAGAATTACTGTTGTTGTTTTTTACAACATTTTGAGCCAGAAGGCTTTTTGTTCTGATTTTGCTCTCGTTTTCAATTTCTGTATAAGGTGTCCTTCCTAATACTTTGGAATAAGAGATAATGCCACTCCAAAAATATAGCTTTATCACCATTTAACCACCCATTTTTTTTTAAAAAAAATTAGGGCATTCTTTTCACAATTGCCATGATTATACATTGTTCTGGTTGTTGATGGAGGATTAAATAAATAATTCATGAAGTATAATGGTACACAAGGTACTTAGGAGGATTATATTTTTTTAACCAAAAAGAAAGCCTATAATGAATGACATTTACGAAATAAAGCTATTTAGGAACTTTGTTTCTCAGTTTCTAATCTAAAGCTTTTTTTTCTTTTTTCTTTTGAGTTCTATGCTTTGCCATTGTCCACTTCTTTTCTCTCTTCATCCATTTCCATCACAGACATTCTCCAGTTCAACGTGGCTTAATGCATGTGTCCCAGAGGTGGGTTGCTCCCAGTTCGGCCCAGATCAGGCGAACTGGTAGGTCCGGGATTTGCAACCCACCTCTGATGTGTCCATATTCTTTTATTCCACTCTTCTATAAAACTAGGGGGTTGATTGGAGCTATTGCTTACTTATATTCAGCACTGCTGTAATATCCTGTTCTCGCAGAATGTATACTTGGCTCTTGATTACGGTGTTAAGAATTTCTGTTGGAAAACACGGAACATTTGGAATCTAGTGCTTAATTCAACACTATACTTTATGTAGAGGATTTTTCTTTTCTTTTCCTCGCTTTTCTTTTTTCTTTAATAGATATTTCACACTTTGTGGGAGCTGGTTCATAGCTTAAAAATCTAACACTGGTTAACATGTGGCCTAAGGCTTAGATATATCTTAGTATAAAATACAAAGATTTGCCCACAATTCAGTTCCAAAAATGTGCAGCATTTTATATTGTACATTCCATGCTCTTTGTATTTGACCTACCAATGCACTTTTGGAGAGTATTGTATCACTGTGTGTGGTAATTTCCAGTTTGATCCATTATTATTTTTCTTCCCTTTAACTATATTGAGACGCAGTGGCACAGTGGTTAGAGTTCAGTACTGCAGGCTACTTCTGCTGATCACTGGTTCCCTGCAGTTTGGCAGTCAAATCTCACCAGGCTCAAGGTTGACTCAGGCTTCCATCTTTCCGAGGTGGGTAAAATGAGGACCAGATTATTGGGGGAAATATGCTGACTCTGTAAACTGCTTAGAGGGGGCTATAAAGCACTGTGAAGCAGTATATACGTAAGTCTAAGTGCTAGAGCTATGTTGTGTATATAAGGTCTGCTGAATGACTTCAGTGCATGTTTCAAAAGTTCACTTAAGAACACAAATGGAAGTATTAGATGCTTTAGCTAGGACAATGGCTGCCATCTTGTTTTTGGCTTCTGCACAGGCGCAAAACAATTTTTATTTGCATGCACGCGTGGAGCAGCACGGCCATGAGCGAACTGGCAGTAGTGCCTACCAGAAACACACACACACACCGCTTCCCACTTCTTGCATTTCTTTCAGAATACATGTTTTATGAATATATAGAAGAAGTGACTTGAGCATAGACTGAATTATTATCAGTCCAGAAGAACAGAAATAATTCTGAGGGGTCCTTGGTGCTCTTTGAGTTTGGTTGTTTTGCAGACGTTTCATTATGTTTGGGTAATGAAACATCTGCAAAAAAACAGCCAAGCTCAGAAAACACCAAGGATCCTTCATTTCAAACCTGAATTACAATATTATCCTTTATTGGTAGAGATAATTCTGCAACAATTCTTGGAATATCCAAAACATTAATCCAGTCATCCGCATTAATGTTGGATTAGATAAGATTGGATGGGCGGATTAGATAAACTGTGTGTAGAAAAACAGGTCATGAATGTTTGGAAAGGTTTAGACCTGTTCTAGTACATTATTTTATGGCAACGAAGCTTCTACCATCACCTCACCCACCCCTTTTTTTTCAAGACAATAGCAAAATGTATTCTAAGGTGATGTTGATTCTAGTGACTGATTATTTCTGAGCTGCTGCTAGGATGCTGTAGAATACAACTTTGATCCTGGTGCAGTTTTGATCCTTGAATCTGATTCAAGCCAGATTCCTCTTGCTAGGAGAATCTTGATTCTATCATAACAACTTAAAAGAATCTTATACCAGAAGCAACTCAACAAAAGTCTTGAGAATGAACTGAAGTACCTTTACAGTGCTTTTATTATGATTTAGTTGTGTATGTCACATTTCATTCAAGAGCACGTTCCAGCTCTTGTAGAATACCTGGAAGATACTTTTTGAGTGTAGGGAGGAGGGAAGATGGGAATATTGCATGCCATCAAAATTGTGAACAATTCATTCAACGCAAGCAGCTGCATTCTTAGAAGATTTGGTAAATGGAAAGCACAAAGGGAATACAATCTAGTTTATTTGGGCGCATAATGCTGGCCTGAACAGTTTTTATATTGGAACCATTATCAAAACTTGATTTCTCCAATTATCAAATTGCTTGTTAGGATTCTACAAGCTAGTAATTTCAATTTTCCATTTTTTAAACATCATTATTGATAAATTCAGTAAATCCTTTTTTTTTTTTTAACAAAATTTTTTATTGGTTTTTCAACATTTATAGGGAAAAGGGTAAATGGACAGGTATACAAATTATGGCAGTTGCAAAGTGTGACAGGCGCCCCTCTCTCCATACTCATAGTATACATTTATATATAATGCATTGGTATATAATTGATTACAATCAGCATATTAGTTCTATTACTAAATTCAATCAGATTAGACATTACAGTATAAAATCCAGATATAATTCCATTATCACTTTCGGTCAGTTTATAATAATATGATTTTCTTGTTTATTTTTGTGATCTGAGTCTTCTTGCTATTGCCCCATCTCCCTCCACTGGCAGAGCTCTGGCCCCTCCCGTGTCCTGCGTGTCCGCTGTAGTGTCTCGTGTTTTTTCTAGGAGTGTTCTGTTTTTTTCCATAAAGGCCTGCGCCTCTATGGGTGAATTGATTCTGATTCTTGTCTCCTCCCAGAATATCAGCATACCTTCAGGCATCAACCATCTAAACCACACCCCTTTCTGGTATAATTTATTCGCTAATTGCGAATAATTCTTCCTTTTTTCTCTAATCTTCTTAGGGATCTGCTTCAGAATGGTTATCTCCATATCATGGTATGTCAATGCTTGCCCCCTTTGTACACCCAGAATTTCATCTCTTGTGCTTTTTCTAAGAAATTTAATGTGAACCTCCCTGGGTACATTGTGAGTTCTAGCATAAGCTGAGTTCACTCTATAAACCAGGTCTATATCCCACCCCATCTGTTGTTTTTCTTTGTGTGTGTAGTCAGCCAGGATGTTTATCATGATGTCCCTTATGTTTTCCCCATCTTCTTCTATAACATTTTGAAATCTAAGGTAATAGGACATTCTCTCAAATTCTATTTTCATCTGTTGGATGTCAAGATCTTTGTTCCCTTTCTGCACAGCTTCTACCCCCCCCCCTCACCTCCTCCACCCCCCCTTCCACAAGATTCAGTCTTTGTGAGTTCTTATATATTTGGGCTTGATTTTCTTTAATTTCATCTTTCATTTCCCTTAGCTGTTTCTTGATCTTCTCCTGGCCCTGTAAAATTTGTTGAAGCATTTGTTGAAAGTTCATCTCTGTAGTCTTATGTTGCATCAGTTCTGTTATCTTTGACTGTGTGGCTGGACTGGATGTTGCGGATGTTGGAGCAGAAGTGGCAAAGCCAGGTTTTCCAGGAGGGGGTCTTTTGGGTGCCATCCTTTATAACGTTAGAAGTTTAGTCCAAATATGAAATAAACAGTTAGAAAAGAAGGGTAGCCAGGCGAATCCGGGAGCAGAAGAACCAGGCAGAAGAGAATCTCTCCAATAAGTCTGGCAATAGATAGAAAATTTCCCCTAGAAAGTTTAAAAAATACCAATCCACAAGAGATTCCTCTGGGAGACACGGAGACAAAGACCGGAAGCCTGAATTTTAAAGGTGGAGTCAGGTTTCACAGTTCATAAAGACAACGGAAGTGTGCCATCTTGCCCTGCCAGTTTTGGGCACAGAGGCATAACAAAGTTTTAAAAAGTTCCAAAAGTCCTCAAATCACAGTAATATGTAGAATTAAATTGAAAAGAAAATCATCTCAGCCTGGGTGAGGCTTCATTCGTTGGCTCTCCCCCCTCCTCCTTCCCCGGGGGCTGAGAGCAAAATTGTTCCTCGCCGCTTGTCCAAGGGGGGGGGGGAAACCCCTCCCTCCAGCCGCACCTCCAAAATGCTCCGAAAGTTATTTTAAAGTTTTAAAAAGCTGAGTAATTCTTCATGCAGAATAAGGGATGAAGAGAGAAGCAACCTCACCGCACTGCAGCTGCTTCCTTCAATTGTTGCATTCTCCAGTCGGCTTATAGCGAGGCGCGAGGCGCAGGAACGCGAAGCGCCCTCCGAGCTTGCTCCCCGGTGCCTTGGGCGCGCGAGAGACCTCCCGCCGGCCACCGCCGCTGCAGGAGTCCTCCGCGATGCGGCCCCTCCGGCAGGACCCCTCTGCGGGGTGTCCTATGCCCCCCAAGGAGTGGGGAAGCCCACCGGGGAGCCGGAGCGGGCAAAGAGCTGCCCGTCGCCGCCGCCGCCGGAACCAGAACTCCAGTAAATCCTTTTCTTTAATGTTAAATTTGCCCAGCAATGTATATGCTGTGAAGTACAAATTGGAAATCAGCACTGGTTGTTCTTGATGGGAGGATCAGGAGCAGCATCATATATGATAGAACAATAAATTGCCTTTTCTCACTCACTACCACAATAGTTTTCTGTACATTTTCACCACTGTTCAGTAAATGCATTTAGACTCGCCCTTGAGAGATCATGAGACTGTCCTTGCCTTTTCTTTTTCTCTGTTTATTGCTCTTTGATTATGGACAAGTAAGTGAATTTATTGCATGAATATCCTGCTGCTACTTGAACTCAGTCTTTGGCAGTTTGTGCATGTCATCTTTTGAATACACTGCTTATAGTGGTGATGATAATGCTACCTGACTGCCTTTTGAAAGCATGAGAATCACATATTTTATCTGGAAGCACTTTTTTTTTTATCATCAGTTGCCATTGTCAAAGACAATGTCTCTATGTTAAAAATATTTCCATCTCCCTTTTTCTCCTCCTGTACTTCTTTATTGCTTGAGCCAGCCTGCAAGGGGTGGGGGGCTGATTTGAAAAACTGGAACATTGATTGCTATTCATACTGTTCGGCTTGCTTCCACCATCACTGAGATGAATGTCCCTCATGATCATAGCTTCTTGTCCCTCTCCTGTCTCCTTATGCACAGCAAGGGACTATGGGTTCTTGAAAGCACATGCCATATAGAGAAACATAATTCCCCCAGTCCTTCAAACTACCAGTCCTAGAATTAATTGCTCAGGGACATGTTGTTTCAAAGGAGGTGGACTGTTCAGCAATGCAAGGCTAGATGTGGCCTGGGGGCCATAAAATGCCCAGGTCTGTGCTAAACCATGGTTAGTTTAATCATGATTTATAGAACAAAGGACAATTGGTTGGGTTCACATAGTATGGTAAATATAGAATCCATACTTTACAATTTATTTATTTATTTATTTATATTTGGTGCTTCTAGGCCGCCCCCTCTCCCAAAAGGGACTCGGGGCGGTGTACAGTCCACAGAAAATATAACAAAATACAATAAGAAGTGAAATATGTACAGTTTGGAGGAGGTTAAAATGCAATTAAAAGAACTGTACAAAGCTAATATAAATATGAGTTTTAAATCCCTAAAACAGACACAACAAATTAAAAAAAACCTAAGATAACCAGATGAAATACATTTGCCAGGAGGGACAGTTGTAATTATGCCAGGCCTGCTAATCGGAACAGGTGAGTCTTCAGTTTTTGCCGGAAGGAGCGGAGGTCAGAAGTGGTTCTAATGTCGGGGGGGAGGTCATTCCAGAGGGTTGGGCCCATCACAGAGAAGGCCCTACTCCTTGGTGTCACCCGTTGGCATTGCCTAGTGGACGGCACCAGGAGAAGTCCCTCCCTGTGTGAGCGAATTGGCCGCAGGGATGTATGTGGGAGGATGCGATCCCGCAAGTAACTAGGTCCCGTGCCATGGAGCGCTTTAAAGATGGTAATCAGCACCTTGAAATGCACCCGAAAAACCACAGGTAGCCAGTGCAGCTCGCGCAGGAGAGGTGTTACGTGGGAGTACCTCGTACTCGCCATCACAGCCGGCGTGGCTGTGTTCTGAACTAACTGCAGTCTCCGGGCGCGTCCCAAGGGCAGCCCCATGTAGAGAGCGTTGCAGTAATCCAGACGGGACGTCACCAGCGCATGAGTGACCGTGCGTAGGGCATCCCGGTCCAGTAGGGGGCGCAATTGGCGCACCAGGCGAACCTGGTGGAACGCCCCCCTCGCCACGGCTGCCACATGGTCATCCATTGACAGCCGGGCATCAAGGAGGACGCCCAAATTGCGCACCCGTTCCACAGGGGGCAATTGTTTGCCCCCTATGGCCAGCGATGGAATCAGCTGGCTGAACCGAGGTGCCGGTAGCCACAGCCACTCAGTCTTGGAGGGGTTGAGTTTAAGTCTGTTGTCCCCCATCCAGACCCCGACGGCTTCCAAGCACCGGGACATCACTTCGACAGCCTCGTTGGGGTGGTTTGGGGTTGAAATATACAGCTGAGTATCATCAGCGTAGAGGTGATACTCAACCCCAAAACCATGGATGATCTCACCCAGCGGCTTCACATATGTGTTGAACAGGAGAGGCGAGAGGACCGACCCCTGTGGCACTCCACAAGTGAGTGGCCTCGGGGTCGACCTCTGTCCCCCTGTCAACACACATTGCCTCCGGTCGGAGAGGTAGGAGCCGAACCACCGCAAAACGGTACCTCCGACTCCTATCCCCTCCAACCGGCGCAATAGGATACCATGGTCGATGGTATCAAAAGCCGCCGAGAGGTCTAATAGGACCAGGATAGAGGAACAACCTCTATCTCTGGCCCTCCAGAGATCATCCACCAACGCGACCAAGGCTGTCTCTGTGCTGTGCCCGGGTCGGAAGCTGGACTGGCGTGAGTCTAGATACTTGGATTCGTCAAGGTGTCGTGGAAACTGCTGCGCCACCACATTCTCAACAACCTTCACTAGAAACGGAAGGTTGGAGACTGGACGATAGTTAGCTAGCTCCATTGGGTCGAGTGAAGGCCTCTTAAGTAAGGGCCTCACCACCGCCTCCTTCAAGGCGGTTGGTAAGGATCCCTCACCCAATGAGGCATTCACCAGGCCCAGAAGCCAGCCTCGGGTCACCTCCCAAGATGCCAGTACCAACCAGGAGGGACACGGGTCCATTAAACATGTGGTGGGTCGCAGCCGTCCACGCAACCTATCCAAATCCTTGGGGGCAACAGAATCAAACTCCTCCCAAGATGGTCTCACAAGACTCGCTGTTGGGGGCCCGTCCGGTCCACTGAGGGGGGGCCCATCCGCTCCGGATCTGAGCGACTTTATCCTGCAGATATTCCCCAAACTCCTCTGCTCTGCCCTGCAAGGGTGCCCCCCGCGTCCTCTGTGACAAGAGGGAGCGGGTCACCCTAAACAGGGCGGCAGGGCGGTTATCCGCGGACGCAATAAGAGCAGCACAATATCTACGTTTGGCCGCCCTTAATGCCACAAGGTAGGTCCGTAAGTAGGCTCTTACCTGTGTTCGATCAGATTCGGAGCGTGAGGACCTCCACCTGCTCTCTAGACGTCTCCTATGGCGCTTCATCACCCTCAGCTCCTCGGTATACCAAGGAGCCCGGGTGGGTCGCTGCCACAGGAGAGGTCGCAAAGGCGCAACCCGGTCCAAGGCCCCAGCCACCGCCCTATTCCAGGCGGCCGCTAGGTCCTCTGACCGAGCGCGGGTCAGGGCTACAGGTAATGGCCCAAGCTCCGTCTGGAACCTATCTGGCTCCATCAGGTGCTTGGGGCGGTACCAGCTTGGACCATCTGGTCCCGCCTCCTCGCGGTGGGGGGTAGCGCCAGGGAAGTCCAGCCGGAGACATGAGTGATCTGACCATGACAGGGGTGTAACAACAAGCCTGCGATAGCTGTTCAACATTTTACTAAGCCAGAACTAATAAGCCACATTATGGCTTAGTATAGTATGTGAACCCAGCTTGTGTATGAAGTATTGTATTATCACAATGCTGATAATCTTTTTCCTCCATATAGTTGATCCAACTATATAATTAATCCATGAGAGGCAGCCACATCTGATAGCTCCACCATAAGTATCACAAATTCATGATAAATTCTTAATAATTATTACTTAAATATTTCAATATTGATGAAAATCAGTCTGACATACTGTATATGGACAGCAGTATGCTCCTGTTCTTGGGACAACACAAGTCTTGTTTGTTTTAGAGAGATAAACAATTGGAAGGAAATATTGTATTTGTATCTGCTAGCATTAGACATGGACATACTTTTCTTAAAATATTATCAAACCTCTGCCAGAGCTCTTGAGCTTCTTCAGATGCTATGTCAAGTTGGCAGCTGTTACGAAAAGAACATAAGTTAGAAAACTCCAATACAATAATAAAGTAGAATGCCAGGCACTTCTACAATATAGATTATATTATACATATGCATATTATAACAACTGTGAGTGCGAAGAGCATTATTGATTTCAAGGACTTGCCCATGTAATGGTCAAGGGCAGAAATGTAATGACACTCTGTAAGCCTGGTTCTCCACTGTCCTCCTAAGGACTCATTTATGGTTAATTATGAAGGGAACAATAACGCTCTAACCAAACATAAGTAACTTGGATTAATCAGCTGCTTTGCATGCAGACACGTGCTTAATTCCCTGGAGTTCCTATCAGCAAACTAGTAATGATGTTGATTTGCACAGTGCTATTGTTTCAGCTGTAAATACCTGAATTGATTACCCAAGAGCCCCAACCTCAATGTTGCCTTGTTTTTGCTTTGTTCTTTATTATGTTAGGTATCCTGCACAGCGGGGATCCTGTAGCCACAGCAGAGTCACCTTGGGGGTTTCCAAGTATAGGAATCTAAATGAATTCTTTGTTGCCATAAATTACAAACAGAACAACAGCCACCTATTCCCACATTTATAAATATGTATGATTTTACTGCCATCGTGAAATTATTATAGGAAGGGATAGATCAAAGTGAATTAGCACCTGCTAAGCAAGCCTGAGAGGTCATTTTGCACTTTAATTTTACAGTAATTCTCTTTTTCAGTGTATCATGACCCAGAACAAAAAATTAACGTGGCTGTTGTCCTTTCTTACAGTGTCCATTGATAATACTGACCTGTCTGCATTTGACTGCAGAATTTTTAATTGGATAGTGAGGAAATGTAAGCCAGGTAAGACAAACAGAATAGTGTTACAATGCTCAGAAGGTACAGAAACTCAGTCCTAGCAATGCAATGCCATTTGCTAAACCAGAGTTTCTTGTTACATCTGAACAAATTCATCTCATTTCTGAGTATTAGATCAAAGTAGGTACTCGGAGCAGGATCTCGTCCATATCAGCACTCATTATCCATGTCAGCACCCATTGGTGGGTTCTTCTTGGTGGACACATTGGAGCAGAGGCTGGTCAGCCATCTGTCTATGTGCGCTAACATATGAATGTGGTTCAAGCCTACCCAAAGCTATAGAGCCATGATGGCGAACCTATGGTACGCATGCCCAAAGTGGCACACAAAGCCATGTTACCTGCCATATATGGCCTTGCCTGTTTGTTTTTTAGGTTTCTGGGGTGCATGGGTTTCTGGGGTTTCTGGGGTGCATGCGCATGTGATAACTAGCTGTCCTTCATGTGCGCAGCAGTGCCGAAAACCAGTGTATGCATGAACACCGGCCAGCTGATTATCGGTTGCGCATGTGTGCCAGAACCTGGAAGTTTGGCTTTTTCGGAGCACAGTCCCGTTGAGTGTGCATGCAACGTTTCCGCATGACGTTTTTGGCACTCAATGCCGAAAAGATACTCCATCACTGCTATAGAGGTTCACTAGGTGAGTTTAGGAGAGCCAATCTCTCTTCACCCTTTCTGTCATTTTCAAACAGAGCTCATTTCTCTCTGCATATTTTCATGGAGAAATGGAGTTCATTTAAACAAAGTGTTCAGGCTAATGTCATACTTCTGATAGCCTGAACACTGGATTTTTCAGAAGAGATTGGATAACCATTTGTGTAAAATTGTATAGGGTTTCCTGTTTGAAAAGGGTGTTGGATTAGAAGACCTCCAAGGTCCCTTCCAATTTTATTATTTAGTTTTTCTGACAGAGAACCTCCAAGTTCTCAAATATCTAATATCTCTTATCTTAACCTTCACATACATGTACATGTAACCTCAAATAAAAAATAAAATACACATTATTGTGAGGTTATTTATTTATTTGTCATATTTAAGAACTTTCCATTTCCCTTATAGAGGGACTCTAGACACTGTATAATAAAATATGAGAAATTAAATGAGAAGACACACTAATATCAATTCCTTTCAGCAACTACAGATAGTCCTTGACTTAATGACCAGTTGCTTAGCAACTACTTGAAGGTAACGTAGATGCCAAACTGCTTGCAACCTTGATTTGAAGTTCTGACGCCCGGTCCCCTCCTTAATCACATGACTGCATTTTGGACTCTTGGCAACTTACCCACATTTATCACCATTACAACGTCCCAATGTAATGTGATTTGTAATTTATGACATTTTGCCAAAAGTCAGCTTTTACTTCTGCCAAAAAAATTGAAGATTTTGCCAGTTTCAGCATACAAAAAATGCCCCATAGCAAACAACGAGTTTGCTAAACGACCACAACATTCACTTAACAACTGCTGCAATAAAATTGGATGTGGTCATCTGGTGACATTTTTAATGACCATCATTATGACTGGGATTGCAGACTCAATTACAGTCATAATTCAAGGACACCCTTTCCAAACCTAGACATAAATGCCCTCTTTCAAATCATATGAAGGTTTCATCTTCGTTAGTAGATTTCAGCAGGCATGCAGAGAGCATGAAAACTATTTGTCTCATTTCTTCTACCTAAATTAATTCCAGGTCTTCCGGAGGAATGTTGTAGGAGGTATTACACCAATGATAGACTGAATAAACAGTAACTCAGTCAATTGGCTGTATAACTATTTATTATTATTTATTTGTTAAATTTATTTACTGCCTATCTCACCATGAAAGGAATGAAAAGAGTGTGAACAGAAGATAATAGAGCAATATAATAAACAATGAAAAAGACCAGAACCACAAATACAGTTATATGATTATCAAAAAAGAAAGATGGACAGATAGAGAACGGAAGGAGAACTCTAAGGAACAATAATGTTTCTTACTTTCATGTGAGCAAAACACAGCAGCCATACAGTCTAAAAACTGGCATAAGTTCAGACTGAGATTTTAAAGGGGTTGTTCCCAATATTATATTACACTTATACCTTGGTGCATGCATGTGAATATTTATCTGCCTACATTAACATTTGTATGCTAATGCAATAATTCTAACTGGCTTGCAAGATCTGGAACTTTAAAAAACCCTACAATAATATCACAAAAAAAAATGATTCACAATAAATAAAAACTGGATGCCATTAGATAAGAACTTCCTATTAACCCTCCAAAATAAGATTGTCTTTGCTATTTTTAAAAATAAGAATGAAGGTACATCTGATCTCAGGAGACATCTTGTTCCAGAGGCGGGAGACTACTATTAAGGGTGACATTCTCTGCGGTCCGAGCTCCTTGCTATGGACATCTGAAGCTTTCTAATCTGGCTAAGCCATGGAGGGCATCCAGGTTCTACTTGCAAAATATATTTCTAAAGGTCATAAGGATCTAAATTGTGGAGTGGTGCAGTGGAGCACTTGCCTCACAATCAGGAGGCTGTGAGTTCAATCCTAGGTAGAGGCAGATATTTCTCTCTCTGGGCACGTTGAGAATATATCTGCTGAATATAAGTCCGCACTGGTGACAGGAAGGGCATCCGGCCAGTAAACACTCAGCTCTGTTCAGTTTCCCAGACTCCACCCCTCAAGGGATTATGGGGTCATTAAAAGGAGATAATAATAAGGATTTAAACTGTATATTTAATGAACATACGATTCCAGACAAAATGTTTTCCTTTCTGGCTTTCTACCTGTTCCCTTAAAGGGAGCCTGTTAACCTGCATTTGCCATTTACATTAACATGATTATATTCTTTTCAGAGGGTAAACGCTGAAGATGTCTCAAGGCCATCTACCTTGAACATAATTGTTTTATGTGTTTGTGCACAAATATTAAATCTTGGCACTTCTGCTTTAATGTTGTGTTATTTGTTTAACCTCTGCATTCTGATTCAGAAAGTTAATTTAGAAAGGTTAGAAAGGTTTATTTTTTTCCCCCTGAAAAAGATGTCATCTCAGAGTCGAGAAACAGAGACAGTCACCATCCTAATGGGAAGGAAAGTAATATTCGGAAAACAAACCTCCTGTGGCAGCAATGCATGCTGTGATTCATCAGTTAATATGCCACGTTAGGCTTGGCTGCTTACTTCATTTTCACGCTTGTTTCTGTATGTTCTAGTAGAGTTTTGTAGAATTTTTATGAACTCAGTGCAGAGTCATGACACGAATAACAGCAATGTTTTGGGACAGGCTTTTAATTCAGTTAGATTGGGTATAAAAATTTATCTTGGCTTTTTAATCTATCTACTTTACAACTGGTTTGTCATTCTTAGTTATTGTGGTGCATGTAATACCCAGGGCTTCTATAGGAGAATTGGAATTTTATTTAGTACAGCCATTTAGAAATAGCACTCTCTGGTCTAAGAGGAAAATATCACAGTAGAGTCTTATTGGAACTTTGAGATACTATCCTTCAGCTCTTTTAGTCAAAATCTCTTCTTTAGTCCAACTATACATAATGAAACCCACATAGCTTTCTTCTCCTCACTTGTAGGCCTCTACTGCTGCAAATACTGCTGATATTACTAATATTACATCATATTGTAATCCATTTGTAGATTTCAACTTCAGAACCTTTAGGGGAAAGCTCTTAATTCTTCAACTGTCTTAAAACATTTTAAGCTGGCCAGTCTTCTGGAATTATGAGGCCTCTAAATTTGGAAATCTGGAATTTGTGAGGCACAGTAATTAAGGAAACATGATGGCTAAATATTAAACAGAGCAACAGTGAATAAGCAATAGAAAACAGAATGAAGCCATCAGAAACAATAAATTTGCACACTAAAAATTTGTTGTGCATGAGCTAGGAAAAAGAGGACTCTAAATTTGGAGGTCAGTACAATGAGGAAGGAAGGCTGAGCGCTTTCAAATTGTAGTGTTGAAGAAGATTCTTGAGAGTCCCCTGGACTGCAAGGAAATAAAATCAACCAATCTTAAAAGGAATAAACCCTCACTGTTTTTGGAAGGACAGATACTGAAGCTGAAGCTCAAATACTTTGGTCACCTAATGAGAAGAGTGGAATCATTGAAAAGGGCTCTGATGTTGCACAAGACTGAAGGTAAAAGGAGAAGGGGATGGCAATGGATGAAACTGTTAGGTAGTGTCAATGATACAATGAACATGAATTAGGGCAAGTGTTTTACTCTAATCCACCTAAGAATAAAATTGGAGGATTTCTTTGTGGGTAGTATATAGAATCCAGACTATATGAATGATGGGAACAGTGACAGAAAGAATCTGAAAATATGTAAAGGAATGTATGTTTTTATTATATACCTTTGGTGGCCTTCTTGTTGAAATAATGTAAATAGGTGCAACATTGGCTAAATCCCCTGGAAATGAGAGATTAAATCAATCCATCCTGATCTTATTTACCATTTATATAGAACTTTCAGAGCTTGTTGCCACTTGGTGGATT
This sequence comes from Natrix helvetica, assembly GCF_964273705.1. Lineage (NCBI taxonomy): Eukaryota > Metazoa > Chordata > Lepidosauria > Squamata > Natricidae > Natrix > Natrix helvetica. The sequence goes on along the minus strand of NC_138552.1, from coordinate 212,441,289 downwards.
GATTTAAAACCCCTAGGTGGTAGGGACAGGGCAAAAATCAATTTAAATGAGATCTAATTCAATATTCTCTTTCTGCAACCTATATTTCCTTAAAAAGAATACACTCATAATTTTAGGATATACTTGTTTAGAAGTAAATCTTACATAAATAGGTTATCCTACCTTGTTCATCGTACAGAATTATGGTGAGATGTTCTGATGCTTTGGTACAATATGCATACTGTAGGTGCTAAGAAAGATGTTATACAAAAGGACACAATTTGTTTTTCTGAGCTAAATATGGTGACTGTGTAATCCTATTCCAATAATACAATACAATACAATAGTAGAGTTGGAAGGGACCTTGGAGGTCTTCTAGTCCAACCCCCTGCCTAGGCAGGAAACCCTATACCGTTTCAGACAAATAGCTATCCAACATCTTCTTAAAGACTTCCAGTGTTGGGGCATTCACAACTTCTGGAGGCAAGCTGTTCCACTGATTAATTGTTCTCACTGTCAGGAAATTTCTCCTCAGTTCTAAGTTGCTTCTCTCCTTGATTAGTTTCCACCCATTGCTTCTTGTTCTACCCTCAGGTGCTTTGGAGAATAGTTTGACTCCCTCTTCTTTGTGGCAACCTCTGAGATATTGGAACACTGCTATCATGTCTCCCCTAGTCCTTCTTTCTCTTAAGCTAAACATACCCAGTTCCTGCAACCGTTCTTCATATGTTTTAGTCTCCAGTCCCCTAATCATCTTTGTTGCTCTTCTCTGCACTCTTTCTAGAGTCTCCACATCTTTTTTACATCGTGGCAACCAGAACTGAATGCAGTATTCCAAGTGTGGCCTTACCAAGGCATTATAAAGTGGTATTAACACTTCACGTGATCTTGATTCTATCCCTCTGTTGATGCAACCTAGAACTGTGTTGGCTTTTTTGGCAGCTGCTGCACACTGCTGGCTCATATTTAAATGGTTGTCCACTAGGACTCCAAGATCCCTTTCACAGTTACTACTACTGAGCAAGGTATCACCTATACTGTACCTGTGCATTCCGTTTTTGTTGCCTAAATGTAGAACCTTACTCTTTTCACCATTGAATTTCATTTTATTAGATAGTGCCCAATGTTCAAGTTTGTCAAGATCCTTCTGTATCTTAAGCCTATCTTCTGGAGTGTTGGCTATTCCTGCCAGCTTGATGTCATTTGCAAATTTGATGAGTTCTCCATTTATTCCCTCATCCAAATCATTGATGAAGATGTTGAAGAGTACTGGGCCTAAAACAGAGCCTTGGGGTACTCCACTGCATACTTCCCTCCATGTAGATGCAGTTCCATTGAGAACTACACGTTGAGTGCGGTTGGTCAGCCAGTTACGAATCCATCTGGTGGTGATGCTGTCTAACCCACATTCTTCTACTTTATCTAGTAGTAGGTTATGGTCTACCTTATCAAAAGCCTTACTGAAGTCCAAGTAAACTATATCAACGGCATTCCTCTGGTCCACTAACTTTGTCACATTATCAAAGAATGCAATAAGATTAGTCTGGCATGATCTGTTTTTGACAAATCCATGTTGGCTTTTGGCTATTACTTTGTTTGCTTCTAGGTGTTCGCAAATTCGTTGCTTGATTATTTTTTCCAGAATCTTTCCTGGTATTGAGGTTAGGCTGATAGGTCTGTAGTTTCCTGGATCTAATTTTTTCCCTTTTTTGAAGATGGGAACCACATCAGCTCTTTTCCAGTCCTCTGGTAGTTCCCCGGTGTTCCAGGATCTCTGAAAGATATAATTCAGTGGTTCTGAGATCTCATCTGCTAGTTCCTTCAGAACTCTGGGGTGTAATCTATCTGGTCCTGGTGATTTGAACTCGTCTAGGGTAGACAGGTGCTCACTTACCATTTTCTTCCCTATTTCAATTTGTGTTCCTAATTTTGAGGTGCTGCTTTTTATAGGTTGGACTGTTTTATCCCTTTGTGTAAAGACAGATGCAAAACATGAGTTAAATAGTTCTGCTTTCTCCCTGTTGCTTGTCACCTTCTTGCCACTTTCTCCTAGCAATGGACCAATTGTTTCCTTAACTTTTTTCTTGTTTTTAACATGTTGGAAGAAGCTTTTTTTGTTAATTTTTACTTTTGTGGCAAGCCTTTCTTCATTGTGAGCCTTAGCTTTCCTCACTTCATCTTTACAGGCTCGGGCTATTTGCTGATATTCTGCCTTAGTTATGTCCCCCTCCTTCCACTTTTTATACTTACTTTTTTTGTCTTTCAGTTTGTCAGATAGTTGTTTATGCAGCCATCCTGGTTTCTTTTGGGAGCTGTTATTTTTCTTCTTCATTGGTATTGTGCTAGACTGGGCTTTTGTAATTTCATTTTTCAAAATTTCCCAAGCTTCTTGAGTTGTTTTCCCCTCGAGGATTCTCATCCATGGAATTTTTCCCAAGCTCTCTCTAAGTTTATTGAAATTAGCTTTCTTAAAGTCCAAGACTCTAGTTTGACTTTGTTCTACTACTTGTGTTTGGATAATGTTGAATTCCAATATTGCCTGGTCACTTGCCCCCAGGGTTCCTATGGCTTCAACACCTTCTATCACTTCCTCTCTGTTAGTGAGAATTAAGTCCAATATGGCTGATCCCCTTGTTTCCTTCTCTACTTTTTGGAAAACAAAGTTGTCTGCTAGGTTTGTTAGGAACCTGTTGGATCTTCCACTTGGTGCAGAGTTTGTTTCCCAGTTGATATCAGGGTAGTTAAAATCTCCCATTACTATTGTGGTGTGCTTCCTACATACTTTAGTTAGCTGACTAGCAAAAAGTTCATCATCTTCCTCTGCTTGGTTGGGTGGCCTGTAATATAGACCTATGGCAATGTCATTTCCCCCACAACCTTTAATATTGACCCAAATGCATTCAAGATAGTTCTCATTATTGTTGTGCTCTATTTCTGTAGAGACGTAGTTATTTCTTATATATAGTGCAACTCCACCTCCTCTTTTATTTGGTCTATTTCTTTTAAATAATTTAAATCCTTCTAGCTGTATGTTCCATTTGTCAGTTTCATCCCACCAAGTTTCTGTAATGGCAATAATATCATATCTGCCCTCTTTTACTTGAATTTCTAATTCTCCCTGTTTATTCCTCATACTCTGTGCATTGGTATATAGACATTTGAGTCCATTTTGATTGACCTTGTGTTTACTGTCTACATAACCTGTGTTATGCCTGACTGCCCCTATTTTCTTGCCACTTGTGTGATTCATGCACGTGGTATGGCAATCACTATTACATGCTTGGTTTTGCTTGGCAGCAGGAGTGATAATCTTACCCACACACACATCTATGTTACATGCATTTATAACCCTATGAATTTTAGTTTGCTGGGGACAGAGATGTTCTGTATCTATTAATTCTCTGTCCCCGCTCTTCAGTTTAAATGTTTATCAAGAAAATCTGTGAATTTAATGCCAAGTAACTCAGTCCCTTTCTTGGATGGGTGCAACCCATCTCTTTTGTACAGTTTTTCATTGGACCAGCTACAGGCATCATGACTAATAAAACCAAAGCCTTCCCTTTTACACCACTCCTTTAGCCAAACATTAAACTCTGCTACACGCTGGCCCTTTCCTTTTTGTTCCTTATATACAGGTAAAACCTCTGAAAAGATAAGCCTACAACCTATACTATTAAGTTCATACCCCAAGTTCTGGAAATCATTCTGCACAGAAAGTACATCTTTCTGGGATAGATCATTAGTGCCAAGATGTATAATAGCATCAACGTCACAGTCCTTACTTGCATTCTTGACTATCTTAAGAATACGCCTCTTGTCTCTGCTGGCAGTAGCACCTGGCAGACACCTGACCTCTTTTAAAACCTCCATATCATCTCCTAAATTAACATCCCTTATGATTGAATCACCAACCAGAAGGTGACTTCTCTTTTTACATACCTTGATCTTCTTCTGCGACTGATGTGTGATACCTGGTTCCCCTTTTCGCCTTTCCGAAGAAAGTTCTTCGTTTTGGACCACGATCCCCTGCTTATTTGAGTCATCATTATCACAACTGCCTTGACCTATCTCTTTAGTGTCCCCATTAAGGTCAGCAAGGGCACTATATCTGTTTTGCTGGGTCACAGCAAAAGCTTTGTGTTTATGGTTCACAGCTCTCAACCTGCCAGATCCCACAGTTGTCCAGACAGCTCCTCTCCTGCAAGATCTTTGTGGTAGAGAGGGCTGATAGTGTGGCTTCGCCATAGAGTGGAATGGCTGACGTAGACACCTAGTTTCTGCTTGGAGAGCACAGATTACAGATTCTAGATAGGTAATCTGCCTATGTAGACTAGTAATTTGTTTACAAAGGGGACAGTATCCAAATTTGAAAAGAGTACTGCGAAAGACAGGTGCAAAACAGCTATTACATTGAACTAAGCCAGTCATTTTGAAATAAATAAAATCACAATCTCAACATTGCTATTTTGGTTTATAGATATATGATCCCCCACCTCAGTGTCTTTGTCTCTGTGACTCACCCCCCCCCTTCTCTCCAGCAGCTCCAATCCTAGCTTCAGGAAGGTTCAAATGATATGGAGTTTAAGGGCCCCCACCTCAGTGTCTTTGTCTCTGTGACTCACCCCCCCCCCTTCTCTCCAGCAGCTCCAATCCTAGCTTCAGGAAGGATCAAATGATATGGAGTTTAAGGGCCCCCACCTCAGTGTCTTTGTCTCTGTGACTCACCCCCCCTTCTCTCCAGCAGCTCCAATCCTAGCTTCAGGAAGGTTCAAATGATATGGAGTTTAATAGCGGGTGGAATACCAAAAGAGAAACTGATTTTGATTTCCCTCTTACAGTTGAAGTAAATGTTAAATGTAGTTAATATCACTACGGTAGTATTGAGTTCCATATTTAACAATATGTTTTATTGTACTAAAAATTGCAATTACAAGAAACAGATTGGACCCTTTTGACCTATATGATGGCAATGTTAAAGCCTAACAATACTGGAAAATGAATCATAAAATGGACAGATTTTGAAGTTTTTAATTACAATTTGAGATATCCCATTCAATTTCACTAACTCCTTTCAAAATGTTTTTAACGTTCACTGAAGTAGCACTGTACAGTATATGTTCCTAGCTGCAAGGATGTTGTGTTCTTTCTGTTGGAATAAAAAACTCTTATTCCTTCATTGGAAGCATGGTTAATAAACTTGTTGAAGTATACTTTGATATAATGAATAACTTCATGTACAATTTAATTCTAATGGGAAACCATTCTTGGCTTATAAATTTGTGCCACATCTGAAACTTGATTCTGTGATCCATAGAACCATTTAGTAATTTGATCTATTAACACTCAATTTTGATTTTATGCATCCATTAAATCCATACACTTATGTTAACCAAGTATGTTCAAATTAAACTCAATAGAAAAAATTACCTGTAACTTATTTTATGTTTTTATATGGTTTTTTATTTTTTATTTTTAAATTTTTATGTATATTCTTTCAGAGTATTAAATACAATCATTTTTAAAAAGTACGATTTGATAACAGTTTTTGCAGATTTCCAAGCACAGCACAAATCATTTTGTAGGCCTGAGAATCGGATGTTATGAAAGCTGTGCAGTGCTTCGGAGTGAAGTTTGAATGTTCTCCTAACATCCGATCTTCAGCTCCTTATTCAAACACAACTTTCTCTGCAATTGTGCTACACCTGCAAATAGCAGCTGCACAATCCTAGAAGATGTAGAATCATTAAGAAGTTGCTGACAAAAGCTAGATGAGTCCCCATGCATACTCCAAAACAATTAATGCATATACAGTACTTCACCCTACATTATACAGGAAGCCTGTAATCCAATCCATATCTGTAAAGAGTGTTCCTTTGAAGAAAGCCAGACTTCCTGAATACAATGGGATTGAATTGAAGTTTCCAGAACTTTCCATAAGCAAATGCAAAATTCTGTTTCATTTCATCTTTCAACGGAGATTTGCAGAGATTTGATCAGTTAATGGATGTCTTGCAGAGCTTAAGTAGTTTGGAAGTGTAAGTTTTTGTGAATTTAGCAACTGAAATGATTTCATGAATCCATCAAAAAGCTTTGAAGTAAGATGTTAATGATACTGAATCTCTGAAATCAGGAATTTTCAATTTTTTTATAGAAGAAGGGTCTTTAATAGAATGCATCCACATTTTAAATCTAGATTCCTTTTTAAAACTGCTAATATTAAAATAGAGTGTAAATTGAAATTTTCAAAAATACAAAATACAATTTATTTTTTAAAAATGGGGGAAAAATTACCCCTCCAATTAAAATAAAGAAGAGTTGGTTTAAAAATTATAAAGCAAGATTTTCTAACCATTCCAGCAAATTTCAAACGGTGCAAATACAAAACAAGCAATAGAATAAATAACAAATAGGCAAACAAACACTTGGCTGACATAACTCTAATTATATAAAATATGTTTCCAAGAACTGATAATATTTATAGGTGCATGTGTCTACACATCACATCTTAGACAATATGAATTACATGGATGTTTTAGTTCTCTCATTTCTGTGATAGCAATTCAGTTTGCAAAGTACAAAAAGGCAGGCAAAGACTGAATGAACGACCAAAGTTAACATTTGTGTGTTTGTTGTACCACAGTAGAATAATAACTGCATTTGGCACAGAACATCCTCCACATATAAAAGTTAATCCTGAATCTGGCAAATGCTGAAGAAGGGGCTTCTTCATTTATCAAGAAATTGATTCCATTAGCTACAGTATGTTCCCTAACTAGGTGTATTTGTTTAGTTAAAAGGGATCATTTTAAAGACTTTCCCTTTATAAGTTTGCTATTTTTGACCTCCATTTTATATTTGTAAGAATGTGAAAAGAAGTATTACCTAAGTTCTGTGTAATCATGACTGAGTTATGTCTGACTTGGCAGAAGAATGACAGTCTAAAAAAAGAAAAATGATGAGAAATGATTAGAATAGAAATAGCTTTTTCCAGATAGCAAGCATTTTAAATGGTAATTATTGTACAGTTGTGTTGCACTTCAGATTTAGAAATGTGCCGAAAACTATCTATCTGCAAAAAACAAATAGATTGGTGATTTCTAGACATTTTAGAGTACAGATATTATGGGTTTGCAGAAATTATAATCCAAAACATTTTGAAAACCCAAAATTATCTGTGCCATTTCTATACATATTCAGTGGGAGGAAAGGTTACCAATATGAAGAGCCTAAATGAATTTACTGGGAGAAATGACCTGTACAAAAATTTATAGTAGTAGTTTTACTCTGAATCAATAAGAAAGGAAGCCTAGTAGCTTGCTGACCATACTGGAGACTCACCGCTTTTGCTTCCAAAATCCCTATCGGCTGTTATAAAAATTTAAACACTTAAAATATAATTGAATGCGTTAACATGGTCATCTAGTTTTTGGGATGCTTCTTCACATATTAGATGAAATTATGTAAAATGAATCCAGAAACCAAACTTGTATTTGATTTGGTTTAAACATCAGCTTCATCATGTGGTGGAAAACAAGTAGAATGTACTTAACTTGCTGATTTTTTTTTAAAGTTACTTCTTACTGTCCATCATCATATGGTGCTCCCCCTTTATTTCATTACTATATCCAATATGGTTTAAGATCTAAGGTTATCACAGCTGGGAGTGAATAAGGTTTCTGCAGAGTATTCAAAGATTAAAACAAGGGAAAGGTTAGAAAAGACCTACTGGCTTGGCCACATATTGATGTTCAGTAAATGTTGCTACTAAATTGAAAAACAGACTCAATTTTCAGGGTTCCAAGAAACGAGAACAATGGTAAATGAGGAAGCTATAGTAAGGAATAAGAGAACATGAACTGTGGAGTATGCCAGAAACTGTTGGCAAAGTGTTCTGGGGTAGAGATTAAAGAGAGCTTTAGTATACACAACAGGGGTGGGGATTCTACTGGTTTGGACTGGTTTGAGCAAACCGGTAGCTCCAACGATTAGCTGGGAGAAAACTGGTTCACCCTGACAATCAGATGGGCCCGCCCACGCTATTTTCCTACCTTTATCTTCTCAGCTGATTTGCGCGGCAGAGCAGATTGCCGTGCGAATCAGCTGTGTTAGTCCTCTGAAGAAACCCAGAAGTGAAGATTTCTTCAAACTGCAGATGCAAATCGCACGATCACCAAACCGGTTGTTAAACTGGGAGGATCCCACCACTGATACACAATTACCACAGAAATAATGAATTAAACAAAAATATACTGTGGGATTTGTGCTATGAGTTCTGGTAATTTGGAAGTCTAGAAGCCATAAGAAAATGTTTTCTTCCAAGGTTATCAGGAGATCATTTTGTAGAAACTCCCTTATAAACCAGAGGCTGTCTCTTGAGCTGCTAAGGGTTTCATATGTTGCTGTAATGTTGGAGAAAGAAATGGCCCTGGGGCAGCTCCTGTATCAAAGAAGTCATATGAGCACCAGGCTTCAGAAGAGGTGAGATTTTTCTTACAGGTAGTCCTCGACTTACAACAGTTCAGTTAGTGACCATTTGAAGTTACAACGCCACTGAAAAAAGTGACTTGTGACCATTTTCACACTTATGACCATTGCAGCATCCCCATGGTCATGTAATTTACATTCAGATGCTGGACATTTAGTTCATATTTGTGATGGTTGCAGTTTCCTGGGGTCATGTGATCACCGTTTGTGAGCTTAAGACAAGCAAAGCCAATGGGAAAGCCTCACTAGACAACAGTATTACTAATTTAACAACTGCAGTGATTCACTGAACAAATGTGTCAAGAAAAGTCGTAAAACGGGGCAAAACTCACTTAACAAATTTCCCACTCAATAACATACATTTTGGGCTTAGTTGTGGTTGTAACTCATGGACTACCTATATTTCTTTTTCAAAGTGGTTCACATTGAACATAGACATACAGAATAAAACACTCAATTGCAAATTGTCCCTGCGGAATCGATGGAAATGATTCAAATGGACAATTCACTGTTTGTACGCATGAAGAGTAGACACTGCGTTTATTTTCTGACACTGTCCTGGGCTCACTCTAACCCTTGGTTCTTTGTTACCTGACTCACCTCTGAGACCTATGAAATGCTGAACAGGCAGAAGTTTTATCAGTAATGAACATATGTGTGTATTAAACAGATCTTCTTTTAAAAAAGGCAGAGAAACAAAAATGGGATAAGAATCCTTTTACTGTCAAAATTGAGAAATCAATGGCAATAAACTACCTGTAGATAGATTTAGCCATCCTAAAAGTTAATTTTGAGTTGGTATTTCCCCCATATTGTCAGAGATGTAGGAATTATATATCTGAAATTTGATTTTGTAGTTCCTGGGGCCATGAGACATCTAGTTAGAGGTTTTAAGTGAAGTAGAAATGAGAAAAATACTATAAATATACTCTCTTTCTACTATTGTGCAGTTTACCAGAAGGAGAAGGAGAAGGCCTTCTGGTAAACTGAATTCTGGCCAACATCACACCAGAAGATCTTTGCTTGCCCAACAGGACCTGAAAAGTTTCAAAAACTGAAACAATTATTTTTCAATATATAGTGTTTAGCATTTTGTAGAATGTATTGATAATACAAGAATTTGTTTGTTCAAGAGTTGCCCCAGGGTTTATAAGTCAAGTTAAAAACATATTAAGTATGCATGACCACTTGGAAAGAGGCTAAGAGATGAAAGACAATATACTTATCAAATTTATCTCTAACTGTCCTGTGAGTACTCATTTGTAGCACAAATTTTCCCTCTGTTCCTCAACTCCACAGTATGCAAAGCAGGGGTGAAATCCAGCAAGTTCTGACAGGTTCTGGAGAACCAGTAGCAGAAATTTTGAATAGTTCGGAGAACTGGCAAATATAATCTTTGACTGCTCCCCCTCCCCATCTATTCTCTGCCTCCGGAGTCCCAGCTGATCAGGAGGGAATGGAGATTTTTCAGTATCCTTCCCCTGCCATACCCACCAAGCCACGCTCACAGAACCGGTAGTAAAAAAAATTGAATTTCACCACTGGTGCAAAGGAAGGACTAAAAAATTGTCCATGTTGACTGTGGGTAGGCTCTAGTAGATGTAGAAGACATGCTGTTATACGAACCTCCTTAGGTACATTATTTTGCATCCATTAAATTATATATTTTCAAACAGTTGTTTACCTCTTTATAATCTTGTGTGGCTAGAAATTAAAATATATTATTTATGCATTCAATCAAGCTATGTTGAGATAGAATCTTTTCTACTTCCTTTCTTCCCATTTACTCTCTCCCCCTTCCTTATCAAAGCTTCATTAATCTAACATGAAAAGTAAAACTGAATTATATAATAATCATTAGCAAAGGTGTTTATGTATTAGACCTGCAATGAATGTGGAATATTGAGATAGGCAGGCAGGCAGATGATAGAGATATTTATAAAAGAAATGGGAATTAGGGCAAAACGTTGAAATTTTCTGGTATTTATACAGGTGAAACTCGAAAAATTAGAATATCATGCAAAAGTTCATTTATTTCAGTAATGCAACTTAAAGGGTGAAACTAATATATGAGATAGACTCATTACATGAAAAGCAAGATAGTTCAAGCCGTGATTTGTCATAATTGTGATGATTATGGCGTACAGCTCATGAAAACCCCAAAACCACCATCTCAGAAAATTAGAATATTACATGCAATCAAAAAAAAAAAAAAAAAAAAACAAGGATTGTAGATAGAACAATATCAGACCTCTGAAAAGTATAAGCATGCATATGTACTCATTGCTTGGTTTGGGCCCCTTTTGCAGCAATTACTGCCTCAATGCGGCGTGGCATGGAAGCTATCAGCCTGTGGCACTGCTGATGTGTTATGGAAGATCAGGATGCTTCAATAGCGGCCTTCAGCTCTTCTGCATTGTTCGGTCTCATGTCTCTCATCTTTCTATTGGCAATGCCCCATAGATTTTCTATGGGGTTCAGGTCAGGTGAGTTTGCTGGCCAATCAAGCATAGTAATCCAACAGTCATTGAACCAGGTTTTGGTGCTTTTGGCAGTGTGGGCAGCTGGAAAATGAAGTCAGCATCCCCATAAAGCTCGTCTACGGAAGGAAACATGAAGTACTCCAAAATCTCTTGGACGGCTGCGTTGGCCCTAGTCTTAATGAAGCACAGTGGTTCAAAGTCCTGTTGCTCCTTGGTCCAAAGTCCTCTTTTCTAATGAGAGCAACTTTTGCCAAAAGCATCATAAACTGGTTCAATGACCGTGGGATTACTGTGTTTGATTGGCCTCTCCAATCTTCCTCCATACTCTGGGTCCTTGGTTTTCAAATGAATGCAAAATTTGCTCTCATCAGAAAAAAGGACTTTGGAGCACTGAGCAACAGGGCTTTGGACAGTAGAACTTGGTCACGAACGCTTCTGACCACGACTAAAACGGGTTCCAATCAAAAAATTCACATTTTTTTTCGCAGCCCATTTTTTTGTAAGCGCCAAATTTCAAAAATTAGGTTCAGGTCACGACCACATCGATTTGTGACCAAAATTATGGAATGAATTATGGCCGTTCTACTGTATATATAATAATTAGTATGATTGCCTCTTCATGCTCATGGCTCAAATACAGGGAAGGTTGCATCTGGAAAGTGCATCATTTCTACTTCTAATATTTTGCTCAAATGACTGCATGTTTTTACATCATGCCTTATCAAAATGGAGTTTTGAGAACCTTTTCATGTAACCTCAAGTCGGTTTCTTTGGAATTCATATGAAGCCTAGGTTTCCCACCAGTCCACTTCTGAGTATCTCTCATGATTTGTCTCAATATTTCTCTTCTCCGCTAACTCTGCTATCCTTTTCTTTATCTCCTATTTGCTGAATTTGAATAGGGTATTTTTCTGTGATTTTTACTTAACCTGTAATTTCTCTGTCAGTGTAAAAGGATTTTTTTTTCATCTTCACACCCTAACATATCTTGGTGACTCTTACATTTTTCCTGTGGCTGGTTTTTCAGAAGGGCTTTAAATAACGGGAGGAAGGTGGTAGTCAGGTGGAGGAGGAAATCCATCTTTCTGCCTTTGCTATGAATTCTGATAACACAAATAAACTGTTCTTCTGTGTGGGGAAAATGTGACCTTTTTTTACTATTACACTTTGAACCGTTGAAATAGTCTGAGTAATCCCTCTGGGATTCCACGAATACAATTGTGATGCGTCAACAGAGAAAAAATAGGAAAATGAATGTGGTGCTTTTACTGACTGTGTCTCAATTTCTATAGCAGGAGAACAGCTGGTGTCTTCTCCCTTTGCCAGGAGATCTATGCTTTTTCACCTTATGGGACAACAAAATTTCCCCAATGCCTTCTTTTAAAAAGAGAGGCATGTAACGTTATCCGATGGTGTTTGTTTATTATTAGTAGGAGACTGTGCACTATAAAGAGTGGGTGTGAGATCTGAAAGGTACAAAACAGAAGGAGGAAAAGAAATGTGTTTAGAAATATAGGGAAATGCTCCTCTTTTTAATCCTCTCACTTCTGTTCAACTCTAAAGATGTAACCTAGAAAAATCCATTATAAGTGCAACAAATGATGAACGCTATGAAGAGTAAAAGTGGTATGGCAATTGAACTTTCAAACTTGAATTTTCGTATTGTTTTGTTTTGGAATAATAATTGACTTCATCTTTCAGCAAGCTTCTTTTTATTTAAAATAAACTTTCTCCTTCCTTATATCACATTTCATAGCCAGGCAATTTTACAAGCCTAAATTGACTACTTGGTATTAACCCATCTAGATCAAACTGACATATGATACCAAACAACAGAATAATATGTGTCCAGATCCCACATGCACATGTCATCAATTTTGGTGTTTGGTAGATCTAATAGTACATCTAAGACTCGTATAGGACTCCTGGCCAGTAAACCAATTTAGCATGATCGTTAGTGATTCAGTAAATTGTTGCTGGTCCATCAAATGCTATTTGCTACAATACCAATCTTCCAACTGATATTTTTCACTTGATTCTCTCTACGTGTAGATGTTCGGTTTTGATATGTCTTTGTTATTTCATCACTCGTACTTCTATATACCATTTCAGTGGATGACAATAAGCTGTAGCCTATTAAAGCTTAAGGCAAAATGAATGCTTAATCTCAGGTGGAAATGCATCTTTTCATTTTTGTTCCTACCTAAGTAAAAAGTATCTTTTTGAACTTCTCTTCACTTTACTCTGATTTTTAGCCTTATTCTCTAGCCATTTAGTTTTTCTTCCTTTTTATTATTAAGAAATTGGTTTTATCACTATATATATAGCATGTATCTTTGCATATTACTTCCTTCATTGTTAGGTATATGTATTTTGTCATCACAGACGGATCTCTGTTATAATAAAAAATTGCTCACATTGTAGCCTTTCTAAAAACTGAAGCAGAGATCACCAAAGTGTATGGATGGAGGGATCCTTGATGAATAGAATAGGCATAGAATTGATGGCTGGTTGTTCTAAAAAAGAAATCATATCAGCTGGTTAAAAGCAATCATATTTCATGAAATCAGAAGTACTGTATATCTAGTTCAACATAATGACTGTAACCTTCATTTATTCCATAAATTAACCTAATCTATATACTATTAAAATTCTTGTGGCTTTTTTGTTTGTAACCTTCAATTGTGCAAAATGGAGCATCATAGGGTAACAATTTTTGAATCAATGTACCACAAATGGGCTAACTTGCACAATACATCCAAATCCAGGACTAACATGGGATTGAAATTTGGCAAAGTTATGGCAGCTTCACTGCTTCTGTGACATTATGCCATTATGCTGCCTCAATCAGCCATAGTCACACAATCATCATTTTCAATGGTCCATTCCAGCTTTCTACAAGGAACGTCAAAGAGGAAGCGGTCAGGAAGTTGGAAGTCCCAGGGCAGCAGGCACGTAAGTGCTATGCAGGTCAGGGATGATGCAGGCAGGTATGAGAGGGTACAATTTGAGTTGGGGAGGGTAATGAGGGATGTGGCACAGCTTGGAAAAGATGTTCAGGGTTTCAAAGGGCTGCCCAAGCATATGAAGAAGATGTGAAGACAGAGAAGGTACTTAGCGGTGCAACGTGGAATGGGGACAGGGGTGAAGTATGTGAGTGAGGTAAAGAAATATCTATAGGATGGAGTGGAATGGAATGGATTAACAGGGAAGGGACCTTGGAGGTCTTTTAGTCCAACTTCCTGCTCAGGTAGCAAACGCTATACCATTTCAGACAAATGATTACCCAATATTTTTTTCCTTTAGTTTGTTTTTAAAGCTGTCTAAATTGTCGGCTGCCCCACCTTGTATGATCATGATTCTATTATTTTTATTTTATTACATATGTTCTTCACTTTATCTATCCTGAATAGAATAGGGGATGTTCAGGGGATCAGACTTCTGTATAACCACATTCTCCATACCATGTGCAAGTTCATATACTTTTGTCCTGTCTCCTTTTCCTCTTGTTTTCAAAATGAAGAAGCATCGGATGTAATCTTTGCTAAAAGGGGAGATATTCCCATCTCTGTTCATTTTTTTGAGTCTCATCTCTTTGAATTCAGTCTCATGTTGTTTGACTGAAGTTTGACTTCTGCTTGTCTACTAATTTGTTGTGCAATTTTAACCACTTCAGCCCTTATATTAATAACAGTGGGGATAGTTATGCTTTCAAGAGCCTGCCAGGAGACAGACTTTCAGTTCAAATGACATTTATATTGAAGCAGTGGAAAAACAACATGAAGCATACTCTCCATCAAAGAGCGCTGTGTGCCTCTGCTGTATTATATATCAAGACTGCCTCGTGAAATGATGGATGAGTCTTAAAGATTTGGGTCATCTAGAAATTGGAAGATTTAGTAGAAGATGAAATATCAAAAGATACAGATATGGTTCCTGCATCTTACTATACTGTAGTGACTACAATATAAATTGCAGTTCCTATCTGCTATTAAAAATGCCAAGAAAACATTTTAAACGAGAAACCAAACTTCAATATGTTACCATCACAACCTTTGAAGAAAAATTCTGTGTCAGTTGAATGTTCTTTTGAATATATACTTTGGCCTACAACAGGTACTATTATACTTCATATAGGGCCAATAATTGCTAGTGAATGGTTAATCTAAATTAAAAACATGGAATTATAATAGAAGATACGACTACAAATTGGAGCCAAATCATTTCTCCTATACATCCATGTATACCTCAGTGTAAGTATAATCCATACTTTTAAAAATATCATACCTAGAATGGCAATTTATGTGAACAATTTGTGAAATCATTATTTGGGTGACCTCATTCATATAGGTATATTTTCTTTCATGGTACTCATACTGGTAGAATTCTGAATGCAATTTGTTAAATATATGTCACATGTAAATGCACCCCAAGAGGCATTATAGGACTACAAACATTGTTGCATAGCAACTGTTAATGAAAGAATGGCTCTATGACAGTGATGGCGAACCTATGGCATGTGTGCCACAGGTGGCACACGGAGCCATTTGTCAGGGCATGCAAGGCGCTGCCCTGTCAGCTGGCCAGCGCGCATGCGCGCGCTGGCCAAGTGAGTTCACCATTTTTAAAAGCCATTTTTCACCCTCCCCAGGCTCCAGAGGCTTTATAGGAGCCTGGGGAGGGCGAAAACAGCCTCCCCTGCCCCCCCGGAGGCTTCAGGGACCGTCCGGAGGCTTCCCTGAAGCCTTCGGAACGCTTAAAATGACCCTCCAAGCAAACCGGAAATGTCTTCCGGTTTGCTCGGAAGATCGTTTTGAGCGCTCCGAAGGCGTCAGGGAAGCCTCCGGACGGTCCCTGAAGCCTCCGGAGGGCCTCCGGGGGGGCTGGTAGGCTCTTTTCGCCCTCCTCAGGCTCCTATAAAGCCTCTGGATCCTGGGGAGGGTGAAAAAAGCGTATAAAAATGGAAGGGGGGTTCGCGCCTGTTGTGCGCGCATGCACACGGGGGTTGCGCATTGCATTATGGGTGCGGCACACCTGCACACAACCCCCCTGCGCTCCCCCCACTTGTGGCACGCGAGACAAAAAAGGTTCGCCATCGCTGTTCTATGACATTTTCTTATCCTGCATAGTATGAATATAACATATACCTGTTGCTGGATGCAAGGCTATAGGAATTTTATATACAGTACCTCACTCCAGAATTTTCTTTTCCTCCTGCTGATTTAGAGCCAATCATATTTAGAGTGAAAGTAGTTCCCTTTTCCCAAGTTGATGCTTTTTCTTATTATTTCACAATGTATTGCTTGAAAAGCTCATACTTCCAATGAAAGCAATGGCTCTATTACTGTAGAGATTCTCAGTCATCCAGGTCATGGTTGTTCCAAAGCAGTGGTGGGTTCCAGATCCCATCGCAACTGGCACGCTGTGACGGGGCCGGGCATCAACCACATGCAATGCTCCATCTGTTTGGCAGAGCGTTGCGTGAGCGCCATATGCCGCATGTACAAATGGCCCAGTTGGCTCAAATACAGGTAAGGAATGCAGGCAGGTGGGTGGGCCCTCCAAAGCACTCTTCCGGTACAGTACCTGCTTCTCCCAGTAGGCACCAGTACGCCCGTACCGGGGTGTACCTGCCGGAACCCACCACTGTTCCAAAGGTGCTTTTTTCAGGAGGCAACTGGACTTTCTTGTTTTTTTTCTTTGAAGATGGTTCGCTTCTCTTCCGAGAAGCTTCTTCAGCTCTGACAGGAAGCTTCTTGGATGAGAAGCAAAACATCTTCAAAGAAAAAAACAAGAAAGTCCAGTTGCCTCCTGAAAAAAAACACCTTTGAGATAACAGCTCCATTGGTATTTTGGAGAAATGGAGACTAGGACAGTTTGGTTGGGCTTGGCATGAAATTGAAAATATATATTGAGAAGCCGAAGTGAAACCACCTGAACTGGGATTTGCTTAGTTGATTCAGTGTTGATTCCTCACGTCTCCACTTAGGAATAGGATTGGCCATACAATTACCATCAGAAAGGGATTTTCAAAATCTTGGGTCAGACTGGATCATGCCACTGCTTTTTTATTTGTTGGTACCTTCATTGTAGTTAATAGACCGGATCTGAGTAGATTCCACACTTGTGAGATCGCCTTTGCTTCTGCTTGTTTAATTAAAACTCAAGAGCTCAACAAGCAGAGCCCAGTTCATAACACACGCCATTAAAATAAGTGCACAGTTACTAAAACCTCAACATTGATTTATAATTCAGCAACATATTGTAGGACCATGAAAGGATGATCCTTTCTCTAAGCATTCTCAGTAAATTGTTCTTTGCAACTGTTGGAAGCCAATTACACAGATAGAGAGATGATAGGTAGGTAGGTAGGTAGGTAGGTAGGTAGGTAGGTAGATGATAGATAGATAGATATATAGATAGATATATAGATAGATGATAGATAGATAGATAGATAGATAGATAGATAGATAGATAGATGATAGATAGATAGATATAATGTCTGAACTTTAGTGATACATGTTCAGTGTCAAATAGGTGACGAGTCTGATGCTTTTTTTATTCTATTCCCCCTCCTCATTTTACTACATAACATACATTTAAAAAATAATGGCACATGCAGCAGGCACTCAGAATTGCATGCCGCTGCTATCAGAATTTTTTTTTTTTACATATAACTTCAGAAAATGATTAGAGAATTCAATCAAGCAGAAAAAGATGCCTGCTGTTCAGAGACTCTAAAAAACAAAACGACAACTCAGATACATATTCTGTTAACAATATATACAAATGTCATTATTATTGCCCTAGCTAACTATGCTTCATTCTCTTCATAGTAGTAATAGAATGCACATAAAGTATTTAAGGGACATTTTATCATAATAATGATGTGGAAACAATTTAAAGGAAGGTTTTTTTTCCCTAATCCAGATGTAAAAGCTATATAAAATATCAAACACCCTACAACACTGTTTCTCAATCTTGGGAAATTTAAAGCATGTGGACTTCAACTCCCAGAATTCCCCAGCCAGCCACATGCCTTAAAGTTCCCATGGTTGAGAAACACTGTTCCATAACACTTAAATGAAAGAAATAAATATTTGGTCAATTTACCCTGACTAGTAAAAGGTTTTGCATGGTCTTGAAAATAAGCCAGACTTGGATACTTCCAAGTAGGAAAGAATTCAAGAAATTGGTAGCTATTCCCCAAAATAACCTATGTTCACAATTTTCATTAAACCATCGTTGTTTCATAATGGATTTTTGAATAAACCACAAGCAACTAAGTTCATGCAGCACACTAAGTCCAAAACAAATAAACTATATTATGGGATAATATATGGGAATAAGGTCTCCGCCCCGAGTCCCTTTTTGGGAGAGGGGGCGGTTTAGAAATATGAAGAATAAATAAATAAGTATAAGATTCCACTCAATGTTCTCCAGTTTAATTTTGGTTTTTTATTCTGAAAAGTTGCAATGGCAATGGCTTTTTAATGCTTTCCCTCAAAAAGAAAAATAATAATAATCCTAAAACAGTTATAGCAGCTGTGAGAAGGGGTTTTTAAGAGTAGGAATTCCAAGTGAAAATAGAGATGAGTTGCTTGTTGCTTGTTATAATATACATTCTGCAGTTTTTACCTTTATATAGTCATTTACTCTGTGAATTCTAAACAAAGGAAAGTGTATGGAAACACAACAGCCTGAATGGAAAAAAATGAAACTAGTTTAATAGGTTTCCTATTAATATACCATGTAACTAACATCATAAACACACTTTGATATCACTTGCATTGAAATCATCATGGCTTATTTCCAAATAACTTTGTCTAGGAATGTTGTGCCAAGGTTTATGGTATCATTCTAAAAGCTGAAGCAGCAACAAAACCCAGGACAGTCTGAATAATAAGGTTAAATATGTAAAATACATGTCTGTTTTGTTTTAAATTGTAGTTATAAAGAGGGTAATTTCTGGAAAATGAATACATAACTCAAATAACATTTATCCAGGTAGTGTATTCTCCATATGTATTCACTGAGAAAGATCTCTCTCAGCTGTGGATTGCAGGCTTGGCTGTTTCAATGTTTTATTTGTTAGCTTGCAAACAATTTAAGGGGGATGATCATTCAAATCTGTTTTACAGAGAGAGAGATGAAGTAATATACTGGCAATAATGCTCACCTACAAAATGCTTAGATTCTAGAGTTGGTTATATTGGTTTTACAATAAGTTTGGATTCTGTCTATTTACAGTTACAAATATATCCACATTTCTAGTCTATGATTGGTGGAAACTTAATAATCCAAGTCCTAATTGGGACCTAATAATTTTTAAGGTAGAATACAGACAATTCCAAGCAGGGTGGAGTTTTGTAAAATTGTGTGTTATACTAAAAATTACCCTATTATGATTTGTCATACAGTCAACCAGATGTTTAGACTGGATTTAGCACTTTTGTCCACCTAACTAGTGCTGCCCAAGTACCTGGGATAGGCAGATGTTGTTAATAATATTAAAGGTATTGTCACAGGATATAACTATTCCAAATAAATCTGCCTTTTGCAAGTATTATTATTACCTTTATGATTATTCATAAAAGGATGAATAGCTATTCTTTTCCATTTTTAGTTGGTTGAACAGTAATGTGTCACTAAATGTGTGTTGTCCAAGATATCTGAGATATATTACAATGGTACTTTGTCTGAATTATAACAGCCTTGGTAGTTACACTCCCTGGGATAAAAATGATAAGCCAGTAATAAATGCCTCCCTGTAGCGCAGTCTGCTTTAGCATGATGCATTAGTGAGCATTTTTAAAACTTTCTTTCAAGCATTCTACATTTCTTCTTTTCTGTCTGTAAAAAAAAGTCAGGGTTATATGGCACCTGGTCTTCCTAAATGAAACCCAGTTGTATAGGTATCTGCAGCCATGGTCTGGGTATGGGAGTGTAGTCTAGTACTGCTGTTCTTATCAGAAGATTGAGAGGGGGGAATTGAATAGTGGTGTGTATGTCCTTAGATGTGTGTGGTACATAGAATTATACTTGAGTTCGTATTTTATAAGCTTCAGGATTGTAGTATGTAATTAAGCAAATATTTTACTTCAATCATTAAAGGTTATACTTTGCTTTGCCTAGACTTTTGTGAAAGTCCAGTGTACAGTAGGATGATCTTTCTCATCTTCAGTCTAATTACCATATTTTTTCAGAGTATAAGACACACCTTTTTTCCTCAAAAAAGAGGCTGAAAATCTGGGTGCGTTTTATACACCGAATACAGCATTTTTTGCCTCCCAAAGCCCCGCCCCTTCACCAAAATGGCTGTGCATACCCTTATGGAGGCTTTCAGAGAGCTCCTAAGGAGGGCAGAAATGAGCAAAAAATGGCCCGTCCCCCCCCCCCAGGCAGCACTCTGCAAGACCCCCAAGGCTATTCATGCCTATTTTTGAAAAAAAACGAGCCCGTTTTCATGTAAAACGGGCCGTTTTTGGGAGGTTTGCAGAGTGCAAAAAGTTTTTCTTTTCTTTTGGAAAGCTCTTTAGTTAGAGTGATTGATGAGAATTAGATTGATCAAGTGCTGTGCCAGCAGAAACAAGTCTTAGGTGCTGCAGATTGTCAGTGATTTCCTTCTCCAGCACATGGATAAATACACCTGGAAACATCTACCTATCTACCTACCTACTCTCTCTCTCTACTTACCTACCTACCTACTGTATTTCTCTCTCTCTCTCCCTCACTTTACCTACCTATCTACTATCTCTCATCCTATCTATCTACTGTATTTCTCTCTCTCTCTCTCTCTCTCTCTCCCTATATCTACCTATCTACCTACCTACTCTCTCTCTCCCTACCTACCTACTGTATTTCTCTATTTGTCTCTCTCTCTCTATTTGTCTCTCTCTCTCTCTCTCTCTCTCTCTATCCCTTTATCTACCTACCTAACTACCTAACTACTCTCTCTCCCTACCTACCTACTGTATTTCTCTCTCTTTCTCTCCCTCTCTATTCCTCTATCTACCTACCTACTTTTTTTAAAATTTGCCTCTTCAAAACCTTGGTGTGTCTTATACTCCAGTGTGTTTTATACTCCAAAAAATACAGTATGTATCTCTGCCCAGCACTAGGATACACGTATGAAAAACAGGTTTAGCATCATGATATTGTGTGTTTCATTTTTGTTTGGCATCATGGCTAGCCTTGGACTGCTATGCCCATAACCTTTCTACATTTTTCCCCCCACATGAAGTACATGACTGGCTCTGAGACATGTTAAGTGGAATATGTGTTGTCAGTCTGAAACTAAGCCACCGTTTACTTCAGGATTGTTTGCATCTTCTTTTCAGTACCTTGAAATTAAATGAAGCAAGGATTTGAAGTTCAACTATATCTGAAATATTTCACTCAAAGTATGTAAAAGAAAACCCACTAAGACTTTTCAATAGGAAATTTACCTTTATTATAAAAAAGCAAGAAAAAGTTATGCTATTATAGATGATGCTTAAAGAATCATCCTCCCACAAGCTGATCTAATAGGGCATGTTTTCACCAAATATTCTGCAGGATAAGATTTTTATTATACTGTAAATCAATGATATCACACCCACTCAGATGAAGTTATTTGTAAAGGGTTCCCTACGCAGGAGATCCTAAGAGTTGTACCTGACTCTACTAATGGCAATGATTAAGGGCCTAATGAGATATAGTATATGTTTGTGTTTTAACTAAGAACTGGGTTAGAGTTATTTGTTAATACTAACAGAAATAGGTGGAGTAGGAGTAAAAATTGCTTCCAATTACTTTAAGATCATCTCGCTTGCAGCCTATTTTCACCACCTCTCTTTAATGTGAAAAACCATTTACCTGATTCTTTTTTTTCTAAATTGTACTTTTGAAATTATTAATTAGATTTTATCCAAACATCAATGAGTTCCACTCTCCATTTTTAGCTTTCAGAAACTGAGGTAAACATGAACTAAAGCCTTGATAGGCAATGTTTGCTTGAGGAAAAAAATAAGCCTTTATCTTTTAATTGCGCTTCTTTACCATGTACTCAAATAATACTGCACGTACTTGGTATTCTGCTTCATCTGTCAAAGTTGATGATTCCTTGAAGATTAAAAAGTCATCAGAGAAGGAACATCACAAACCTAAAATGGAATAATTGTAGGCAAATAAATTCCAGGTTTCCTCAGAATATTTTACTTTATTGTTATTTCAGCCTTTTGCTGGCTTTTTCTGATAATGTATGCATTTTTCCTGGTAATTTACTTTAAAAAGGTGTGCATTTTTTAATTGCTGCATTTTCAAAACATTCTTATTTATGTACATTTGGATACAACTATTGCCTTTATTCAAAACAGTGGAATCATCTCTTTCTTGCCAGTATGTTGATATAGTGGAAATACTGTGAGGCTTCTCCTTCATGCAGCTTTGTCATTAGAGGAAGTAGGGAAGTAGGAACAAATCTTTATTTATTTTTATATTTATTTCTAGAGTGTGTTCCATGCCCTTTTCACAATATTAAAATTTCTTCTATTCTCCTGTAAGTCTCTGGCTGATGCCCCATGTCAGGCCCTTTGGCAGCTGTCTGAACTAGAGATATTTTTTTCTATCTTTTCTTTTTTGGTGTGGTTTTTTTTTTTTTTGCAAGGGTGATTTTTAGAGTTCTCTTTAAAAATGATTTTTGAGAAGAATTGTATACAGTTACAAAAATTCCAGCAACTTTACTATTCAAACTATTTTTCATTTAGAACTAATGTATCCCCATGAAGTCTGGGATTTTCTTTGTAACAATTTTCCTATCACCTAGTAAAAAGATGAGATCATTATTATGCGAGTCAGTTATCAGTTTGGGAACCAATTCTGAAATCTCTCTCAAGAGAGATGGCACAATGAAAGTGAAATGGACATTTCTGATGTGATATCTATTAAATGGGTCGTTCCTTGCGCTTGGCAAACCTTGACTGAAATTTTTTGATCTTTTGATCACCAAGGATCCTACGCTCTCTTGTCCAGAGTTCAAAATACAGCATTGTGATGGTAACAGTGAAAAGAAATATTTTCTTTGCTTTTCTGTTTTATTGTGAGGGATTTTTTCTCTACTTTTTGAAACATATTTTTAGGATTTATTATTTCTTATCATAAAATGAAAAAAAAACCCAAAGTTTTGATTTTCAACCATTCTGACTAAAAAGCTGCAGAAAATGGGATTTAGGAACTTTGATTTAAAACATCCTTTGTGTGGCATACTATTATTTTTAAATTCAAGCTTCTAAAATATTGGGGTGGGGGTATTTATAATCAGATATAAAATGTCATATCTGTGCCAAAGAAAATATTACTTAAATTAGTTAAATGTTGTATTTTCTGGGATAGATAACTTACAAATACCAATCTTTAATATCTAGAATATCATTTTTCTACTTTTTTAATATTCTTCTTTTAGCCATTTCTCATGGCTATACTATATCATAGAAATATTCCAAAGCCATTGGTATTTAATTCAGCATCACCAAAGATTTCCTCATAAATCTAGTTATGTACATTAAAATACTAGTCCAGGAAAGTGTCAAATATTCACAATACAAGTGGGTCAAGAAATCATCTCTTTTTTTTTACATCTCCAACAAAGAAAATCCAACAACTATCCTTTTGAGTCCATTCCTTGGGGTGTCTAATATAGGTCTAAATACATTTTAATCAATCAACTTTAATCTCAAATCTGAAAATATAGTTCATGCTTGAGATATCCCAGCACTGTCCCTTTTAAGAATGTTATTAAATTTTGATAAAGATAGCTTATAAGTTTAACTTCTGTCATGGACTACATCAAATAGGAAACATGTCCTTGACCATTGGCTAAATTCTAAACTTAAGATTCTAGATTCAAACTAAGTTAAAGCTTGTTTTGTATTTTATTACATCAATCTTTGCAGTAGGCTTTCACTCTTGTCTATTTTCACCCATATTTTCTTTAGCTTGCTTATGTCATCTTATTGCTGTGCTCCATCTCATTGTTTTCATCATTTCTAACCCAAGCAACACTGTCCACTCATTTACTTGTTATAATAGTGTTCATGAAAATTCTTAATGTCTACTTTTGAAAGTTTAACAGTCAAACTGATATTGCAACATCTCAAAGCTGGTTACTGCAGGTAGAAATAAGTCAGTTTACTGTATGTCAAATTATATTGGAATTTACTGATAATTTTCTTGGAAAAAATATCTTAAGAAAAAGCGAAAACTTCAATAAATGTTCTTTTCATAAAATTCAACTACATTTCCCCCCTAAACAGTAAATGGTAAACAAAGCTGAAGAAGGAAATGCTCTAGCACATTACAATAGAATAGAATATCAGCCAGTAATAAAGTAGTGCACCAGAATGTACTAAATTCCTGATTTAACTGACCTGCTAGGCTGCACCTTTCACTGTTCAGTAGGTTTCCTTTTCTCCTTTCCATTTTCCTGCCAATAGCATGGAACTTCTGCTCATTAGGACTTCAGGGTACTCTATCAAGAAGCATTTTCTTTATTAGACTTTCCTTTTTCTCAGTGGGGTGGAACTGGTGGCTGAAATCACCTGTTTTGTCACAGAGTCTCAGTTCAGCCCCTATTTATGCTTTGTAGTTCAATGTATTACTTAGCATAACTCTACTTCTACTTCTTTGTTGTTTTATCACCTGTGGAAAAAGTTCCACTGAGGATTTTAAAGCAAACTGAACATAATAGAAATGTTTCATAGCATTGTATCTCTTAATCACTTGTTCTAGGGTAGTGATGGCGAACGTTTTTTCTGCTCAGGTACCAAAAGGCGCCACCACGCATGCACTTACAACACCCCTGTGTTCCCCCGCTCTGTGCATGCACGGAGGCCTCACTGAAGCCCCGGGACTTCTGGTAGGTCTGTTGGGCCATTCGCCCTCCCCAAGCTTCAGGAGGCTTTCCTGAAGCCTGGGAGGGTGAAAATGGCTTCCATTCCGCCCTCCAGAAAGCAGAGAATCAGCTGGCCTGCATATGCATGTGCGCTGGAGCTAACGTAAGGCAACGGCTCGCATGCCCTCGTGCCGTAGGTTCACCATCACGGTTCTAGGGACATTGTAGTTTCCACTAAAGAAAAATTATATTGAGCTACATATCACTTTTGTTCATCAATTTTCTCCCTTTTTATAATTTTTTAAAAAAATGTCATGCCATGAAGGAAAAAATAAATGAGAAAGAAATATAGATCTACACACAGTGAACAAGAATTTTCAAAATTACGCTAAATCAATGCTACATATAAAGTAACTCTAACTATTACTGGAAATCAACCAGTAGTTAGTAATTAACAAAAACAGCCAATAGCTTAAGAATCCGTTTTAGAAATAAACAGTTAATAATAAAAAGTTCTATCAAATGTAGGAGATTCCTATTTACAGAATCTAAATTGCAACATTTTTATGTTAAGAAAAACCAAGGTTGTGGTGCAAATGCACCATGACACCTAGTTTTCGAGAGTTGTATTGTTCTGTGAATTCAAAGGGGTAAGAAAACTCACAATTCCCAGTCTTTGCAGCTCTCTGCTGTAGTAATTCAGAACCTTTATTATTTGTTTTCTTTCCCAACTGTTATATCACCATTTCATCAGGCTTATCCTCTGTGCATCTCAAGTGAAAAGAAAAGGTCAAAAGTGTGCTTCTCATATTTCCTTCTAAAATCTCTCTGTTGCATCTGGCTTATCATTCTTTCTATTACACAGGGATATAAAATATTGCTTCACTGATGCTGTGAGCAATTCTGCCTGTTTCATTTATATCTCAAGGAAATATAACTTGTTCCCTTTTTTGTATTTATTTCCAGACTTTAGCTAGGGCATCCTGTTCTCCCCCCTCACCCTCCCAATGTATTGAATAGACAGACCTTTTGCCCCAAAATACTGCTTTAAGCTGAATTAATTTAGACAAATGTGAAATGTGTAGCTGGTTAGTCTGCTAATGTATTTTAGTGAACAAGACAATATTATATAATCATTATAGTACAAACCATAAAAAATAGCAATGGAGAGAAACTATTTTCTATTTCAAAATGCTGCGGATGAGTGCTCATATTGCTTCAGCACATGTTAGAGGCTCTGCCTATCTTTACCAGAGTCCCTGTCCTTCCTAATGTCGGAAACACCTGGCCTAGGAAAATCTCAATTATGGTCTATTTTCTGATCAATATGACTATGTTCATTTTCTTGCTGTTTTTATGAAACAATAAATGCTCCCTTTGCAGGTGTCCTCTTGCTTGTCAGCATGATATCAGCTTTGTGATCTTATTTTATATTTGATGCTTTGGACTTAGATTGATAGGTGCCTTGAATCATTTTTTTTTGCACATTAATTGCTTCTTCCTGGCTGCTTGGGTCCTAAATACAGTAATATCATAACTATTTCTTATTTGAAGTCTGAAATGTGTCCGCTTTTCGATTTTAGATGTTGGGATCTGTAAGAGCTTTTCCCCTATTCCTTTCCTAAGGTTCATAGCTGATTAGCATGGAGCTACACAGGCTACATGATCAGTGCCCCCAGCATTTCTGGAGAAGGCCCATTCCTTAAGTAGATCTTGGGTGTCTTCAGGACTACATCATTGTTTCTGGTTTCCTTTCATTCTTCAGTTGCATTTAGCTTAGGCATTTGTGTTTGTATCATTTGAAAAATGGGTTGAGAGCCAGTTTGGTGTGGTGGTTAAGGCATAAGACTAGGAACTAGGAGACTATGGAGTCTAGTCCCATCTTTTGATAAAAAGCTAGCTGAATGACCTTGGGCCACTCACTTTCTCTCAGCCCTAGGAAAGAGGCCATGGCAAACCTTGCCAAGAAAACTACGGGGACTTGTCTAAGCAGTTTCTGAGATCTGGATGCAGTGGGAATGGAAGGGGAAAAAATGATTAACCTGAACAAAAACATTGTCACATCATGATCATTTGATATAAAAGTGTAAGTTCTATAACTTAGATGTGGTGCATATTCTATGAATTGTGGAGGGAAATTATTTCATATAGGCTGTTGTTTGGTATGTACGTGTCCTTTGTAGTCAAGAATGATTTCTTTTGGTCCTGATTAGAAGAATTGTCCCAATAGGAATCACCTGCATATCTTTTAAATAAAGAAACCTGACTTAAATATCATCTTGCATAAAGCATAGTATCTTACATACACTGTTCCCCAGATGCAATTAGCTTTGTATTAGTTATTACTGATACAATAGATACAGTGGCATTGTTTTAACAAAGTGACTTGTATTCCTTGTTGCATTACCATTCAGCAAACTTACACAACACTTGCACCAATTTCACAAGTTGGCGATTTTGACCAAGGCAATGGCTGATATGCATTTAGTAGGAGAAATTGCTTTAATGAATTATTACAGTGGCATACTGGAATTGCATCCCCCAGAATTTCCAGTCAATCTTGCAAAATAGCATATTTTGGTAAAGAATTCTGGGATTTGCCATCTCAGCACATTAGAATAACATCCTTATCATCAAATTGGGGAGAGTTGATCTAATGTTACCTTAGGGCAACCATTTATTTCTTTAGGTGTCAAAGACAGAGTATATGTACAATATACTAAATAATTTCAGGCAAGCTCTGGGAAATGACATAGCAAAGCAAGAATAATTTGGTGATGAATGCACAGATAAAATTGGGATAATACACTGATGTAGGAATAGACTAATACAAAAACATAATATTATGCAGATAGCAATAGCACTTAAATTATGTACCACTTTACAGCCCTCTCTAAGCAGTTTATAGAGTCAGCATATTGCCCCCTACAATCTAGGTCTTCATTTTACCCAGCTCAGAAGGATGGAAGGCTGAGTCAACTTTGAGCTGGTGAGATTCGATCTGCCAAATTGCAGCCAGTCAGCAGAAATAGCCTATGGTACTGCACTCTAACCACTCTGCCACCATGGCTCTTTATACCGATATCTGAAGGACCCAAGCTGCCTATAGCTCCCTAGTGGTAGATCCCAAATTATTCATTTATACAATACTCCAAATTAAAATCAACACAGTCCTGAACTGAATTTGGCTATGCCATATAAAAGGTTGCTTGTTACATCATGCTGAGAGCTCTCTCTTGCAGAAGTCAATCTGCAAATGCAAAGCTGGGAAACCAGGAGGAGGATGGATTGGGCCAATTCCATCATTTACATTCTTTATAAACACTTTCCATCTTATCAAGTTTATTTTAATAAATGTTCTGCACTGTCTATTTGTGTTTCTACGTATGTTGCTGGAAACATCAAAATTAAGCAGAAGCACATCAGAGTTGCACCTCTTTCCTAAACTGGGGTTTCTGGCAAAGACAACATTGATAAGCAGGATAAACAGGATCTTTTGAAAAAGCCACAGCCTCAGAGTCTTGAACTAATTGGGAACATTACTTGGAAACATGACAGTTAATAGGAAAAAAATACTATTCACATTTAATTCCTACAATGAGAACAAGCATCTCCCAATGCTCTTCCCTTAATTCAAGACCTTCCCCTAATTTCTCTCTCACAGATTCTATCCCTCTGAATCCTAGACTATCTTTCTGGGCTCCTCCTGAAAAAAAAGTAAAATGGTATCATTTTCTCCCTTTCACCAGGTGCCTTCGTTACTCATGGGGCCAAGGGTAATTAGCACCAGGCTTGCAATAGTGAGTCTTCCTCCTACTATCCTAGATCACCTTATAATGTGCCTATTGCTGAAAGTCAAGTCAGCTACAGTTAAACTCTCTTGTGGCAGCTATTTAACACCTAATCAAGTGCTAAACTGATAAATAATGCATTTCTTAGCATCGTCCAGACTTTAATAAACATTGTAAAGAGTTTGGAGTTCCCAGTTTATCTTTGCAACTTTGCACCACGGCAAGTCCTGTTAGAATTAAAATCAGTTGTTGAGAAATAGTTTGCTCTTTCAAGAATGAACATGCACAATCAAGAATAAGCAGCTTGCTGGCCACGATAAAGAAGTACTGTGTAGGTTTCATGAATAGGGTTAAAATAATCTTAAGAGTCAAATGCAGCAATTACATAACATGCTGATATGGTGGTCCCCAGCCACCAGTCCACGGACTGCCATCAGTCCACAGCATGCCAGCCCAACTGCGGGATGCAGGCAGCATGAAAAACCATGCCCCCTCTGGTCTGCAGGAAAACCTTTCTCTATGGAAACAATTTCTGGTGCCCGAAAGGCTGGGGCCACTGCCTTTAAACATGAATTGTGCACATACATGTATGCACCCATATAGTACTGTAGAAAATCAACACCCAATGATCCTCCTAGAGAATGAAATATTTGGGAGAATATTAAAAAGGCAGGAATTGGGGGTGGGGGAATCTTAAGGGAGGCAGAAACCAGCACCAGTCTCCCTGCCCCAAGCAGAAACTGAAGAGGCCAGCTTTTGGAAATGCAGATTTGGTAATCCATTCAGAAAGGCTGGGTCCATAGAAACTCCAGATAAGCAGTTAGGCAAGACAAGATTAGCTCAGACAAACACCTAGGATTTGCATTTCCCCTTTTGCTGTAGAGCCAACCATGACCTCTACATGACCTAATAGAAATCAAAACGGTATAAAAACTCACCCTACTGTCAGCTCTCCCAGAACTGCACACTGGGTGTGTGTTGGTTCTGTTCGCCAATAAACAGAATTTTTCTTTCCAATCAGTCTCCATTTTATTCCCAGCGTGGAACTGGAACTGGATTTTTCTTCCAAAGGTATATATAATATATCCTCAGTAGTCACCAAAGAACCAAACTGTTTTTACCAATCTCTTATGTTAAGTAGTAGCAGGTGTTAATTATCATGAAACTCCTATTTGTTTTTTAAATGTATCAGCTATTTCTCTCCAAAGGGAAGTCAGTATCCCACTTTCACCCAGAAGATCACTGATTATATCAACACTTTTTTTGGCTTTCTTTACAGAAATAGTAATAGTTTCCTTCAAATAGTAACCCACAAATTTGTGTCAATATTTAATGTAGATGAGATTCAACAGCAATTTAATGCTCACTGTGCCCTCCACCTATGCATCAATGAATTATTATAAAATGAGGATTGTGCATACAAAGAGGAGGACTCTGTAAATATATGTTATTGGAAAATTAGTTGATGTCCTAGGATTTTAAAACTGATTCAGATAGATCTTCCCCATATCCTGGTACAATTTGATGATTTCAAATGATTATTGTAGTTGTACCTACTAGAATCTATGATAGTGATTCTGTAAGCAATAAATTAAGACAAGTAACATATCCTCCAAGGAAAAGAGCAGCATAATTTGGAAATATTATTTTTATCAGGTAAATATTATTTACTAGGCACTGTAAGTTTTCCAGTGAAATAGCTTACAATATCAGTTTCTCAGAATGTATATGTATCCATCTTGTAATCCTTTAGAAAATCCAATTTCTAAAACCTTAATATGATACAGTCATTGTCTTTATATCTAGTCTCCTTTATCTCAATTCTTTTACTTTTGAAATATTCCTTTAGGATTAAATTGGTATGAGTATACAGATGCACAGCTGTGTGAATGTCAGTGTGGTGACTTTGAAAACAGTTGAACACCTGGATCATTGGAAAAAATCATTTGAAGGAAGTTCTAAAAAAAACCTGATTTGAGAGAAGAACTGAATTTGAGCTTAATTCCTCTAGGGACAGATGTGAGATCTCTCTTGTTCAGTTTGCTTCTCTCTGTGCTTCTCATTTGTAAAATGAAGCTCATCTGGGAAGGACTTCACAATCCTTAAAATAAGGGTCTGGGTTTTTTATTATTATTCTGCTTACTTTATATGTGTGCACTTTTTAAAAAAAGATTCTTTTAAGTAGAAGAGACTGTTGCATGTCTTCGTAGCTGTTGAATGAGGCTTGGCGGATATGTATTAGGAGTGGGTCTTGAGTTAAAGCTGTGTTCCTGAAGCAGATCTGGTAATAGTCGTGCCTTGATGGATGATGACCTCATACAATGCAGTTAGTCTACCGAGTTCTTCTGTCTTTATGTCAGTGAATTAATATACTCTGAGTGGGGCAAGGAGAGAATACAGGCAGTCCTCAACTTACAACCACAATTGAGCCCAAAATGTATGTTACTAAGTAAGAAATTTGTGAAGTGAATTTTGCCTCAGTTTACAAGTTTTCTTGCCACATTTGTTAAGTGAAACACTGGAGTTGTTAAATTAGTAACACGGTGGTTAAGTGAATCTGGTTTCCCCATTGACTTTGCTTGTCAGGAAGTTGCAAAAGGTGATCATGTGACCCTGAAATACAACCCTCATAAATGCAAATTAGTTGTCAAGAATCAAATGTAAATCACATGAACATGGGGGTGCTGCAATGGCCATAAGCATGAAAAATGGTCATAAGTCACTTTTTTCAATGCTGTCGTAACTTTGAACAGTCACTAAGTAAACTGTCATAAATCAAGGGTTCTCATTTATAGTTAATAAATGAGACATTAAATATTTAAATATAAATATAGTTAATAAATTTATAGTTAATGAATGAGACATTAGAATAAAAGCATGGTTCAACTGTCCTATTTTTAGTCTCTTTTTCACACTAGAGCCATAAAAATAAAAACCTCCATATTTCAATCTTCTACTCTAACAAGCATCTATTGAGACTGAGGAATCCTGCTAGTCCAAGTTTTAGCCTCTGCTGAATAAGCTGCTAATTGTGTTGAATTGTGTGGTTTGTGCCCCGGTCCTCTGGAGACTGGACTAAAACCAACAGTCTCATTTTTCATTAGTGACCTGAACAACTGTGGGAATGTATCTCAGAAGAATGAAAAGCTGAAAAGCTTGACTAACACAGCACTGAAGGTGGCCATTTCTTCCTGTCCTTATTTCACTTTCACAAGATTATTTTACTCCTTTTGCAACAAAATCTCTAACAACATTTGCAGAAAACAATAAAACTTATAAAAAAGAAAAACTTACTTTTCTGAGAAGCAACAAAACCTTTTTCTTGAAAAAATTCCTTATATATCCCAATATATATATATGAGAAAGCCATTTTAGTATCTTGCAATCAAAACAACCTAGTCTAATTGCATCCTTAAAACCTAATCAATTTATCATGAAATAAAGTTCTGTGGGTTACAGTTCTCTTAATCAGATAAATGGATTATAATGCTAAGAAAGGAAATACATTTGTGTTCAGGCAAGAGGAATGGTAAAGAGAGGTGAAAATTAAAGTTAGTAACCTTTAACAACAACCACAAACATTTCCTTATCTTGCATTACAGAGATGGTTGATATATATGGTATACTAGTAAACTTTGGTTTTTTTTGTAATTCAGAAAAAATAGTATTACATCAGTTAATTCTGTCTCAACTGTTCTATAATTAAATTGGCCTTTCTTTTTCCTTTTTTTAAAAAAATGGTCATGTTGAGGTCATAGGGATTCCTCCCCCATCTCCTTTGTTGTATTTACCAGAAAAATATATACTTTTTTATGTTTCACCTTAAGAGAAGTGATGACGCTTAACAGAACGGGTGAAGCTTCTTGGATGAGGAGTGAAATGTTTTCTTCCTCAAAGAAAAAAAACATGGTGCAGTTGCCTTTTGAAAAAGCACCTTTTGACCTGGATGACTGAGAATCTCAATAGAGACTTAAGAGAAAGTGTTTTTTTAACTTATTCATATTCTAGTTTGGGAGAATATAAATATGGAAGCTTTAAAATTAATATTATGGGCATTCATTTTCTAGAGGGGCCTTCCAGTTCCATTTTTATTTCTACCATCTTTGGTTTCCTTGAAGTTACATTTCTTGAACAAGAATGGAAGTGTTGGGAGATGACTTCCGGTCCCCGAAGGCGACGGATGTTCGCGTCCACTGCTCGTCTTCTCGGTGGGCTCCTTTTAGGAGCACAGGGGGCCTTGGAGGACTCCCTGCCATAGGGCAGCTTGTTGGGACCCCCTGGATCGGCGGCGGCCACAGGGGGGTCTCCAGCTTTGCCCCAGGAGCCAGGGAGCATGGGGGGTGCGCAGCAGCGCGCCTTCGCCGAGCGGAGCCTGGAAGGAAACAACTAATTGGATGTAACAGCTGAAATGTGGTGAGGTGGGAAGTTTCCCTCAATCTCCTTTTTAGCTAATCAATTTATGAACTGCAGCTTTTATAAACTCTGATTTCAATCTTGCGAAGGGTTAAGATTGGAGGGGGGGTTTCACCCCCCCCCTCAGAAAAGCGGCATTTGGAATATCCCTCTCTCTCGGAGGAGAGAGAGAGAGTTTTAAAGTGACTTTCTCTTCCTCTATGTAATGGGAAATTGACTTTTTGCTACAATTGCAAAAGATGACTGCTGAGTTGATTCTCTTGAACTATTTTGTGGAAACTTTGGACATGTTGCTTTCTGATCTCCTGTGAAGGCGGAGTCAAGATGGCCAACTTCCTCCTTCTTCTTTGCACTTATGAATGAAGTTTCCCTTTTGAAAGAATTTCTGTCTTTGCATTATATCACACCCTAGAGATCTCCCGGAGCCTCTCCTCTTACGTATCTCCCTTGGATCTGGAACATTTGATTCATATTATTTGGCTTGGAGCTGTATAGGAAGACTAACGTTCTCCTCTGGGCTTGCCTGCCTCATGATCTCTCCTGGTTGTGTTTTTCCACAGACACCATTTCTTTGTACAGACTTATAGCTATCTCTGAACTTAATATGGGTCCTAAAAAATTACTGCCTGCTAAGCCATCTTCGGCCCCGACATCCTCTACGTCTAGCCCGATTACTCAAAAGACATCATTGGCTTCATTTTTACAACCTAAAGCGACTGAAGAGAGCTCAAAGGATTTATCTGTTGATCAAATGTTTCAGACTATTATAAAGGGACAGGACGAACTGAAAAAACAACTGGCAGACTTAAGCGATCAGCTCAGAGAAACGCAACAACAAGCAACACAAAATAAACAGAGAATAGGTGTGCTGGAGGAGGGCGCGACTGGGTTGAGGGAAGAGGTTAAGACAATTCAGAAGGGGAATATAGAATTTGAAAATCATATGATAAAGGTAGAATTTGAAAGAATGTCTTTTTTTCTTAGATTTCAAAACTTGCCAGAAACAGAGAATGAAGATCTCAAGGAGATCATGACCACAATCTTAGCAGAATATATTAAAAGAGATAAACAACAGCTATGGTGGGATATTGATTTGATTTATAGGATCAACTCAGCATACGCTAGAACACACAACGTTCCAAGGGAAATACATGTTAAATTTCTTAGAAAGACTACAAGAGATGAGGTCTTAGGAGCACAAAGGGTAGGACCACTAAAATATAAAGACAAAGAAATAACCATTCTTAAACAGATTCCGAAGAAAGTAAGAGATAAGAGGAAGAAATATTCCTCTTTAGCAAAGAAATTATATAATAAAGGAATTTGGTTCAGATGGTTATTGCCAGAAGGAATGCTGATTTCCTGGGAGGGCAGCAGAATTAGAATCAATACAGTTGTGGAGGTGGAGGCCTTCATTAAAAAACACAGTGCCCTCCTAGACGAAACAGGGGACAGTACACAAGATATGAAGGAGGGAGGGGCCGTGGCTCTGCCAGCAGACAGGGGGGAGGATGCAACACTGAAAAGACTCAGGTCACAAAAATGAGGTTGAAACATTATTGCAATTGTTGTTATAATGTAATTGTTGGAAGTGACACAAAAGATGATTGAATATATTGATAACAGAATGTAAAATCAAAAGCTGTTAATGTTTATTCAAATCTTGATGTTTTTTATCCTTTTTTGCAAAAGTTGTGAGATTTGGGGGGATTTCTACCTTTCGCATGATGTAGCTGTCAAAATTTTCTATACCTATTTACCCTTTTCCTTAAAACATTTGTAAAAACCAATAATTTTTTTCAAAAAAAAAAGACTGGAAGTGTTGGAAGATATCTTTAAGATGGCAAAAGATCGTTTTCTCCCCTACAACTTATTTATCAGAGGAGCATGAGTGAGCATCTGTTTAGAACAGGCGTACGGAACAATGGTCTTTTAATGACTTGTGGACTTCAACTTCCAGAATTCCTGAGCCAACCATAGTTCCCTGGTTGAGAATGAAGATTTTCCTACATTCACCATACCTTTGTCTAACATGCAAATGGATGTATGCTCTTAGAATTCCCTTCATATGTATAATTGTCCTGCATGTGAGCAAATAGGTTGAGCAGAGTTAGACAATAATTTTTTGTTAACCTTTTTCACACCTTTCTTACATTTGAAAAGAGTAACTTGCAGGATGTAAATGTTCTGGTACGGTCTTCAGCACAAAAACTACATTTATAAATACACATTTGAAGAGGAAATTAAAAATACCCACTCAAATTAAAATGTAAGCCATCCAGAGTTGTACAGAGTCCAGTGGCCTTTAAATCAAATCAAATCAATACTTGAAATAGGAGCAGTGTTAATGGTTTTTTAAATTAATTCAGGAACACAACAGAACGAGTTTATGGCTTGTCACAGGGAAAAATTACATGGAATGGAAACAATCTAATTTATCAGTGCTAATATTCTCCAGCTAGTGTGTTGAAAGGCTTAGTCTTCTATTGAAAAAGGACATTCCAAATAGTTGTTCCAAAGGTACTTTTTCAAAAGACAACTGGACTTGTTTTTCCTTGAAGATGTTTTGCTTCTCATCCAATAGGCTTTTTCAGTTCTGATTGACTTTAGCGCTGAAGAAGCTTCTCGGATAAAAAGTGAAACAGTTGCCTTTTGAAAAAGCACTTTTGGGACAACCATGACCTAGATGACTGACAATCTCCATAGACATTCCAGATAGTAGAATCAATTGCTCCTGAGTGTCCTCTTCCATTATTTAACACCTATCAATCTCAAGATAATCATCTTACCTGGGGTAGCAGCACGCGATGAATAATCTTCTCACGTTTTGATAGACTATATTTCTGGAAACTTAAGCTAATACAGAATACTACATAGAAAATTATTAACTGGAAGCTGAAATTGTCGACATACAATACCAGTTTGTTTTTGATCCCAGTTCAAGATCCTAGTATTGATCTACAAAACCTTTCATAGCTTGGGACCACAACATCAGAAGGAGGGGGTGTTCTCATATGTTTATCACTGCTTGCATTGTGGATGAATGCCAGTGCAAGAGCAGGCCTTTTCGGGTGTACAGTCCTGACTTTGGAATGTCCTCAGTAGTGAAATATACCTGGCAGCAATTTATTACCTTTTCACTTCCAAGTAACTCTCTTTTAATATATCACCATGTTAATTTTGAAATGCACGTGCTGCATAGAAACTCTTCAATTATGGCTTTCTTGTTTATAGTTCATTCTTTTTAATTCTTTAAACTATGATTTATTCAAAATGTTTCTATTTTGATTTTATTATCTTGGAAGCTGCCCTGGGAAAACTCAGCTTGGAGGCTGGCATGCATTAATATATAAATGTGCACTTACACAAACAATGAGGCACTGTGAAAAGCAAAGCCTGCCGAAACAAAGAACAATGCCTGCCATATTAAATGTGGTAGATGATAAAGTTAATTTTTCAACCAGAGCAGCTAATATCATAAGGCCATCTGTTGCAGAATAATATATAAAATACATTATACAGTTATAAGGCTTGGACAACTGCATGTCTGAAGGTAGCCCTTATGTTTGGTGAAGCTTCAGCCATTTTGGATTTTGATACTGCCTTGGGAAATCTACCACATAACACAGGGATAATATAGCTTGATTATTTACATCACGTTTCTTTTAAGGAAATAACTATGTGTACACTTAAACATATGACTCGCATATCATGCCCATGATTTTGGTATGACCTTCTTATAGTCATTCAGGATATAACATTGTGCATGCTTGAATCAAACATTTCTTTGAATGGATGCCTGAGCCATTGTAAGATATGACATACCGTGTTTCCCCAAAAATAAGACAGGGCATTTGAACCCCGAAATAAGCACTTGGCCTTATTTTTGGGGATATTTTATTATTTTTGAGGTGCAATAGGCAGCGAGCGTGGTCACATCATGGCTGCTGCTGTGTTGCAATATTTTTGGGGAGGGCTTTTTCCATGGGAGGGCTTATTTTATCACATGTGCTCAAAAGCCTGATTGGGCTTATTATCTGGAGAGGTGGTCTTTCCAGGGAAACAATGTAGAACTGAGTTTAGATGTGTCAAAACTAAATTATTGATTCTCTGAATTTTGTTCACTCTCAAGCTATTGAAGTATACTCCCCTATTTATTTCTAAATTTAAATGGAATGGAATGAAATACTTTATTTGGCCAAGTGTGATAGACAAACAAGGAATTTGTCTCTGCTGCAGAAGCTCTCAGTGTACATGCAAAGCACAGAGTAATAATAACCATAATACCAATAAAGAGTAGCAGTAAGGAAGATAAGGATAATAATAATAATAATTGTAAAGCCATACAACATAGTTAAACATAGGCACGTAGACATTAGGCAGTACTGTGAGAATTAGATGTTCAGCAGAGTGATGGCACAAGATCTAAACCTGGTCCTGTCTGGTCTTTATCAATCACCTTAAGAATCATATATACTGTTTTTAAAAAGTGGGATATTTAAAATGTTCAAGCTTCATGCCAGATTCAACAGTAGATTTCTGTCCTCCAGGCCGTTAATCCTATTTACAGGATCTGGCTTCTCATTGTTAGTATTGCTGATACCACACAGACAAATTAGCTTATTTCAAACAAACAGATATAACATATGTGTGCTGTAGATATCAATTAGCTTTATAGATGCTCCGGCTTTAAATTCTAATCTGTGCCTTCCCATTTTTCTCTAAGCAAGTATTTTTATTAGTTTATAATGCAACATACTAATGCCTATTATTTACCTTTGTATTGATAGGAAAGATAGGGGAGGAAAAAGGGATGAGAAAAGTGGGGGAGAAGAAAAGGGCAAAAAGAAAGAAAAGGCATTGACTTCTGACTCTCTTCAGTGCAGTAAAATAAGACATTAACATCAAACCTCAATTTTTACTTTTACATAAAAAATCCTTCCAATTTTTCTAAGTCAATCGATAGTTGTGCTGTTATTTTCAAGACCACAGAAGTCAACTGGTCTATGTTCACAAAACAGTTTGCTTGAGCATACTGCTCTTTCCTAACAACTAAATATTGTAAATTTAATTGAAGGCTTAATAAAGTAGCAAAAATTGCTTTCCACTGTCTGACCCCTTTTAAGCTCTGTCTAGGTCATAGGTAGGGACGCGGTGGCTCAGTGGCTAAGATGCTGAGCTTGTCGATCAGAAAGGTTGGCTGTTTGGTGGTTCAAATCCCTAGTGCTGCATAATGGAGTGAGCTCCGGTTACTTGTCTCAGCTTCTGCCAACCTAGCAGTTCAAAGCATGTAAAAATGCAAGTAGAAAAATAGGAACCACCTTTGGTGGGAAGATAACAGTGTTCCGTGCGCCTTCGGTTTTTAGTCATGCAAGCCACATGACCACAGAGACGTCTTCGAACAGCGCTGGCTCTTTGGCTTTGAAACAGAGATAAGTACCGCCCCCTAGAGTTGGAAACGACTAGCACATATGTGTGAGAGGAACCTTTACCTTTACCTTAGGTCATAGGTGATCATAGTTGGAATTACAGCCTAAACCTCGATTTAGTCAAATCCAAGTATTAGGTTTTGTTTCATTAAAAAAGGTACTCAGCATATTTGATTCCTTGAAAGCCATATGGATTCATATTTCAAAAAGAATTTCTATTAACCTCAAAATTTTAAAAACTGTCTTAGAAGTATTTATTCCTCCTTCCTTATGTCCTTAAGTGAATTATAAAATTCCTGTTTAATGGTGCTTTTAAAAATTATCTCTGTCTGTGTACAGTATACATTAGAATTATGCATGCTTCAAAAATTATTTGGAAGAAATGCTTTGAATGTCATACAAGCAAAACATCTCTCTGCTAATTCATTAAAACAGCCCAACCTTTTTCAGGCTTCTGCATGATCCTGATAAACAGATTCTACTTCTTAAGGGAGATGGTTTGTTAAAGATAATGTGATGCTTAAAGCAGTGACATCTTTTTTTCAGGCTGATTTAAAGAAAAGCAGGAAAGTATTTTTTTCATATAAGGTCCAGATCACTTTTTGCTATGAAGTGCATTGATGCCTAATATATGCATGTGTATATGTATTAGTTTTGGGTGCCTTGTGTAAGGTATTCCCTAGGTAATTAGATACTGGTATTAGTTTCCAAGTGTTGCATGGTGATTCTTTGAAATAGCCTGCTTATTAACTGTGATGCCCAAAATGCCATCTAGAACATTATCTAGTCATCTATAATTATTCTATCTGCTCCTTTCTCTGATTGCCTGCTTTGTTACAGTATATGTATTTTATCTTTTTATTCACACCCTCCTCTCCTTGACTTCCTTTTGCAGTCAGATTTGGAAACACTTGATCATGTCTTGCATTAATATTGCCAATGCAAATATTTTTACAATTAAGAACAAAATTAGGGAGGGGAAAGGGGGTCAAAGACAGGTTGAAACATATCTGGGTACAGACTAGGTTAACTATAAGGGGGGGGGGATGAATTAGTTGCTTAAGGGCCATAGCAGCGCAGTGGTTAGAATGCAGTACTGCATGCTAACTCACTGCTCACTCCAGGAGTTCGATCCTGACCGACTCAAGGTTGATTCAAGCTTTTCATCCTTCCAAGGTCGGTAAAATGAAGACCCAGATTGTTGGGGGCAATATGCTGACTCTGGAAACTGCTTAGAGAGGGCTGTAAAAGCACTGTGTAGTGGTATATAAGTCTAAGTGCTATTGCTAATATATAACAAAGAAGGGGGCAACAATTTAAAAACCGACAGGCTGGAATATAAGAGTTTTCTCAATCTATATAATATTTGTTTATTTTCATTTGAGCAGGAAAGTTGCTACTAATCAAATGGAGGTAACATGAAAGTAGATTTAGATGAAGAAAGATGAAGTTAGATGATGAACGAAGACTACTCCAGACTACTTTATCTTGCTTCCGCAGCTTGCAAGGGCTCCTAAATGTTTCGCCAGCTAAAAAAGATAAAGGCTTCAATATCAGTAGGAAAATCCAGAGTAGCAATGAAACTTCCTATTACTATCCAGAAATTTACTTGGCTGAAATAATGTAACTGGTAGACCTCTGATGCCTCGCTTAGACTCATTCTTGACAGAAACAGGCACAATGATTGTCTTTGTCCTGTCTACAGTCTCCTCTGCAGTTGGCACATGATACTCTTCTAACGAGTCCTTTTTGAATGCTTTGCTGCCTCCCCTTCTATTGGGGGTTTCTAGGGAGACAGATGAAATAAAAGGAGAAGGAGGAGCAAAGTAAAATGGATTCTAATTTCTCTTTCTTTTTGCTCTTTTCACTGAATCCGCCTTCAGAAAATGTTGGATGAATAGAGAATGAGTGTGAGGGGAATACCAGAAGATCTGAAAGCCTCCGGGGTTAGAAATTGGAGCCTTATAGCAGCCAAGTAAAGTTATCGCTAGTAAATGTTATCCAGGTGAAAATGTGCGAACAGTTTTTTTTTTTTCAACAAACAAGGCCTATGGGAACATTTTAACTTAAATGATAGTTTAGCTGAAAACGATAGTTTTCTTTAAACATTTCATGCTAGAGTATGCCGGCTCCTTATTTGGAGAGTTGCTCTTTAGTTTATGCCCTCCCCCTTCTCCAATCAATTCCGGTGAGTCTTTTCAGTGTTAGGACTGTGTTTTGAGGGGAAAGGACAGAAGAGAAAATGATGCAGTTTTTATGACACAAATATAGTACTCTACAAGACAGGATTGGAGACAATCTGTATAAACAGTATGATGGTTAGAATATCTCACAAAGCTGTGTTTAATTTCAGGCTTCTTGGTGATTTTGTTTTTTAAAAAGTGAAGAAGCCCAATTTCTGGTGTACATCAGCTCCATCTAGAGGTTGTATTTAAAGTTCTTCCCTTTTCATTGTTTGGGAATATACGTAACTGTGCTGATGGCAGAATTGAAAACAGAGAGTGGAACTCCAGTTATGCTGCAAAATCCTCTCTGCATTATGTCCTCCTTCATTTTAAAAGAGATAAAAGGCTCTCTTTTTCATCAGCTCTCGCCAACTTAATGAGCCAAGCTCATCTTCGTCATAATGTTCAACATAGGGAACGTAGGGAAATTTTCAGGGATCATATTATCTGGCAATACAATGTGAATATTTCAATATACTAGCAAATTTTGGGAAGAGGTACAGTCAAGAAATTGGTCTGATCAGTCAAAGAGGTGAAAACTTAACCCTTTTTCCTCTTGATCATCCAGTCTTATCAGACTACACTAAAAGGATAAGCCCCACGTGGAGTATTTCCTTCGTGGATTTAAAACAGTTTCCCCTAAATTGTTTACCAGATATCAATGAAGTACTAGAAACACGGAGAGGGTCTTTATAAGACCTCCTGGGTATTGGATCGCATTAATCAAGAGACTCAGGATATATAGAAACAATGGCAGATTTATAACAGATATTATCCATTTATTGCACTAAAAGCTATACTATATAGGCCTGCCATCTTTTCTGTTATTCAAGGAACTGTTCCTTGGTTAGTATTAAAGTGCCCTTTTTGAGTTAATAAGGAAAGCAAATTACTCCTCTGTGATAGGCAGGGGGGCTGGGGGTGTTGAATGAAATGTCTAGAAGTGCAAAAAGCAACTTTAATATAACCCGCCACCTTAGTAATAGGGTAGCATTAGGTTAATAAAAAAGCACCATTGTAATCAATGACACAGTCATTGTGATGAACTCATTAATTCCATTGGAGCTTACAAGTAATTTAGATTGAATCCTAGAAACATAAAACATATTGCAGCATATTCTAATAAATTGTTCACATTCTGACGTAGAGAACAGGCTGTTTTATTTAAAATCTTACAATAGTCCTTATGTTTAGGAACTTTGTAGGTGGACAACCTACACCCATGCACTGTGTTTTACCTGATTCACAGTCTAATGGACCAGACAGTGTTTGGGTTCCAGAAAAATCAGGGCAGGACATCCAATGTGCAAGGCATCTAATTCTACAGAATGCCTTCAGATCCCCTTTTGATGAGTGAGCAGCTTCTTCTGATTCAGAGGTAGAGGTGTAGTTTGGGAGAGTCAGTGATATTTTTTTTTGGGGAGGGGGTGCATATGTGCCTTTGAATCAGACTTAAGTCCCAGGGACTATACAGCCTAGTCCCTGTAGTTTCCTTGGCAACATTTTTGGAAGTAATTTGCCCTTACCTTCTTTCTAGGACTGAGAGAAGAGACTGGCCTAAGGTCGCCCAGCCGAAAATAAACTAGAATTCATGATCTTTTAGTTTCTAATCTGATGCTTTTAACCATTACACCAAACTAACTCTCAGTCCAAAATGGGTGAGCTATATTGTCATACCCTTTGACAAAGCTGAAGTTTTTCATTATGTTGTGGACAGGTTAGAGTTAAATATTCTTATTCATAGAAAGATGCTGGAAATAAATTATGTAAAGGAAGTCACCATCTTTTAGATTGTGTTCTCCAGCAGTAAAACAGGTCTTAGTTCACTATTGCAGCAGAAGTGAACAAAAGAATGATCCGGCTTGAAAATGGACCAGATCCAATTTGGAGCATTATAGAAAAACCACTCAAACAAAAAATCCCCAAATGTATCCCCATGGAATTGCTGGTTGGACAGAATGCGGCTGATAGCTCCATTCTAAGACACCTTCTGGTCATGTGGCCCAAAGCAAAGTTTATGTACTTCCCAATGCATCCATATATGGAAACAGACACGGCATAAGTGAGAGATCAGAAAAACACACACACACACACACACACACACACACACACACACACACACACGTGTTACTTTGTTACACAGAAAAAAATACAAATGTTTCCTTCCTTCACTGAATTCCTGAAGTCAGGGTCTGCATAATTTTGTTACAATTTTAGAATTTACACTAATTGTTACATTCGGTGCTTCAAAATGACAGGAAACAACAGTTACACTCTGGAGTATCAATTCATTCAGCAGGAGGGCTTCAGGGCTGCAAAAGTTGATCTAAGATTACATGTGAAGTGAAAGACTCCCCACTCTTGTTTTAAGGAATAGCAAAACGTTTGAGAGGAATGAACACAACACAGAGAAATAGTCACCATTCTTTCTATTATACATTGATCAGACGACACCTAAAATATCATCTAATTCTGGGTTCCGCTTGTAAGGAAGGCTACTAACCAATTAGAATATTAAAGATTTGGAAGATTAAACTATATACAATCAATGGAGGTGTTGGATGTGCTTAGGATAGAGAGTTGGAAGACATAATGGCTACTTTTCACCGTCTAGAAGTCAAACAAGGCAGAATTATTCCAAGTGATACAAAAGACAGGACAAGACAAAAAGAAATAGCATAAATTTCAAGAAATTAGAGAACAGGTGGCATCAGTCAGAAGTTCCTAACTGTAAGAGCTATTCAACAGTGGAACAGACTGCCTTGAGAGGTAATGGAAGAAATGTTTTAAACAGACAAGTGGATAGTCATTTCTTGGGGATGCTGTTATATCGTACTAAGCAGCGGGTTGGATTTGAAATCCCAAAGATTTCTTCCAAGTCTTACATTTCACAGTTCTGTCATCCTATGATAGATGCCTACATAGACCAACCTCAATTTCACTCAATATTTCTCACCAGAAAAAAAATATCCGCCAACAATGAATGACCTCTGGTTATGACTATAAACTAGTTTAGTGGTGTAGTTTGGCATGTAGCCATTTCTTGAGATGGCTACTCACCTTTGCAATTGCAAAGCACACAATTTGGGTACAATATACTTCAAAATTTCCAACGAGTCTAACAATTCTTACCAAGTGATCCTTCAACACCTTTTTGTTTTCCCCTGAAGAAATGTGAAGAATGTTGTAACCATAGTATTACCATTTCATATTATCTTTAGGCCAGGAAATTATTTATTTATTTATTTATTTATTTATTTATTTATTTATTTATTTATTTATTTATTTATGCATACATACATACATACATACATACATACATACATACATACATACATACATACATACATACGTCATTTCTCAACCAAATTTAGGCACTGCCCATCCCACTCCCAAACGTTTCTTGCATATTTCTTTATGTCTGGTAATGTGAAAAATAATGCTTCACTTTGAATGTTAGAATCCAAGGGTATTTTGAAAACTGACACCTTTTTTTATAATGGCATAAGGGAGAGAAGAGAAGCTATTATAATAAAACCCTCAAGTTGAGATTTTTTTGTGGGCTGCCTCTGCACTGCTCTGTTCCTGTGATATAGTCAAATTGACAGTTCAGTGCTCTGTCCTGCTAGCACATGGCTGATACACATTTAGTATGAAGCACAGGGAACACAAGTAAAACCTCTCAGGTTCTGGCTGTCAGAATGATAGAAGCTAAGCAGTGCAGCAGCAGCCTGTGGGTAAAACAAACAAAAAACAACAAAAAAAAAACAATAAAGAATAATGCCAATTATATTAGCAGCTCTTCGGGTATTTTTTGAACAACAAATATTAAGATACCCCCGGGCATGATTGGGGGAAAATTCTCCCTCATTTTTTCCCCTTGTTTTGAAGCAAGACCAGGTTTAACAGCTAATGGGTTTTCAAATGAAATTGTAGTCATTGACAGATAATGCAAGTGCAAAATAAACAACAAGCCAACCCAACAACAACAACAAAAGAAAGAGTTAGTGTCCTCCTTTCTTTCAAGAAGACTGAAGAGCCCAAATGCTCCTGGCTATCTCGACCCCTACCCTCTTTTGTGAGAGGAAATGTATTCAAAGTGTTTCTTGAACACCTTCCAGAAGTTAAAACAATTAAGCATCCCATGGCCTAGTACAGATAGTCCTCAATTTACGACCACAACTGACCCTTAAATTTCTGTTGCTAAGTGAGACATTTGTTAAGTGAGTTTTGCCCCATTTATGACCTTTTTTGCTGCCTTTGTTAAGTGAATCACTACAGTTAAGTTAGTAACATGGTTCTCAAGTGAACCTGACTTACCCA
This sequence comes from Natrix helvetica, assembly GCF_964273705.1. Classification (NCBI taxonomy): domain Eukaryota; kingdom Metazoa; phylum Chordata; class Lepidosauria; order Squamata; family Natricidae; genus Natrix; species Natrix helvetica. The sequence continues at coordinate 212,396,292 of NC_138552.1, read as the reverse complement.
TTGACTTTGCTTGTCAGACGGTCTCAAAACTCACGACATTTACGACCGCAACTGTCATAAATGCATGCCAGTTGCCAAATGTCTGAATTTTGATCATGGGAATGCTGCAACAGTTGTAGGTGTAAAAAATGGCCATAAGTCACTTTTTTCAATGCCTTTGTAGCTTTGAATGATCACTGAACAAAGGGGTATGTCAAGGACTACCTGTAGTAATGAGTGCGTCACGATTTGCCCAAGTAACATCACTATTCTGTGAGTCTTATTGGCTGCTAGTTAGCTTGTGAGTGCAAATCACAATGTTATTTATCACTTTTAAAGACCTACATGGCTCAAGGTCTGGTAATCTCCATAGGTATTCTTCTATTCTGATAAGAAGTGAGATGGGACTCTCATCTCAAGAACCCTAAATCTAAAAGAATGCCACCCAGGGCTTCTCAATGGTAGTGCCCCTTTAATGGAATACCTTGTCTTCATCTATAATAGAAACCACCACCTCGCTAAGGAGTTACCATAAAATGAATGAAAAGCCTAACAACATTGCAGGTATATTACATGTTGGATTCTACCTCTCTTGGCCAGTCCTATTCTTGTGCTTTTAAATCTTTCTGGTTTTTCTATACATAGAAAGTCATTGGAATTAAATTGACGTGGACAAAGATTTTGTTGCAATTCCATTATCCCCTAAATTTTCTCTGAACTAAGGTAATCCCTTATGTGAGTTAAACTCCCATAGGGAATTTAATTACTTACCCAAATATTTATAAAGATAAGATATACAGTATATTATCTTATGCAATTGTACTTTGCTTCATGACGCTGTTAACACAAAACAGAAATTACACAACTATGAATCGTTGGACACTCTTTTCTTTCTTCCCCCTGCCAGCAAACTTGTTGCCCTGCAAACATATTATCCCCAGTGCCTTTAAAGGGATTTTAGTGTTGTTTCTCTACATTTATGTATTATACTTTAAAAAAACTATATTTCCACTGCCAAATACAAACACCCAAAATGTTTAGGACCCGGGTAAATGTTAACATGAAGCTGAAATATTCTATATCCATATGTGTATATTTTATTTGGGTACAAGAGAGACGACAAGCAGTGAATTTCATTCTGCGGCTTCCATTATGCTGGAGCCTACATCACTGTCGTATTAGGCCAAGCAGAATGGAGCAGATTGTTTATTTTTGTTCAGCTGTGCTTTGGGCTATAACATCAGATGTAGCTCTGGAGTGACAAATTCTAATTGAAGTGTCACAGATTAAACAAGGGCACAAAGGAGCTTTTTTGCCCCCGTGGAACAGAAAAGATTCTGTCGCTTTCTATTTGCTGAAGTCATTGCTTGCATAAGCCCGTGGATAAACAATCAAATGAAAGCCAGGGAATTGCAATATTCAAAATAAAGAGTTTTCATACATTAGAACCCTCGTCCCATTCCTGGGTGAAACCACCACAACCTGTATATTAAAAATGCTCAGCATTGCTATTTCCTGTAGCCCATTGCCTTGAGTGTTTTATATTGCTGTAGGATTACATTTGAAACAATTCTGAATTGTATTTAGAGCTTCAGATAATATCAGGTAATTTTTCCTTAATATTATAACAGTAAGGTGGTGGTGGGTAGATATATCTTTTTAACTGCACAGATACACCCATGTTGCCATCGCTGTAGGGGAATTCTTCCTGCAAAAATTTAAAAAGAAAGAAAGAAAGAAACATCAGTGCTGAAAATCATAGTCTTCCTGCCTTTGAAATATCTGGCACTTTAAAATAAGTGACCTTTTTCTATAAAAGGTGCCTGTATAAATAACTGGAGCAAACATGACAGAGGAAATGGTTTAGTCAGCTGATGGGAATGGCTTAAAGATCTAAGCAGAAGGCCTGAAAAACACCCCAGGGGCTGTTCCATGCTGCACTATTCAGTAGTAACCATGGAGTATTCACTGTGAAGGGAAAGCTATGGTGATGTTCAACTTGACACTCCGTAGGAAGGCTGTTGAAACCTCCAGGCGTTATTTCCCAGTAAGGTTATGTGTGGCCCAGTAAGGCTATGTGTGGTACCAACATACAGGTAGTCCTCATTTAGTGATTGCCTCGTTTAGCAACCTTTCCATGGTGATTTTAAAAAAATTGCTTTACATATACAGCCTTCACAGGTCTGTAAAGCAAAGGACAGCTGAAGAAGGATAGTAAAATCATGAAGTTTCACTTGCCAGCTGCCTTGCTTAATGACGAGTCCTAGTTCTGGTAGCTAAATGAAGTATATTTGTAGTGATTGCTATAGGTGCTTGACGTTGCTGTCAACTCATCTTAACGTTGTCATCATCATGTACAATTTTATTTTTCACATTTTTGGCTTTTATTGATTTATCTATACGGTAGAACCTTCTGACCATGATCAAATCGGGTTCCGACCAAAAAATTACATTTTTTTTTTGCACGGTCGATTTCCCATTTATTTTGTAAGCGCAAATTTTAAAAATTAAGTTCGGGTTACGACCAAATCGGTTTGCAACCAAAGTTATGGAGCAAATTATGGTTGTGACCACAGGTTCTACTGTATATAAAATCCAAAGAGAAATAGAAATGGGAAATTAGGGAAAGGAAAAAAAGAGGGGGAAAGAAAATGTAAGGTACAAGGAGAAAAATAAAAAAAAATGTTGACTTCCGTCTCTTTTTAGCACAGTAAAAAGTCACTCTAGCCTCAACTTTTTGCTTTTACACACTAGTACATAACTAGCCATTTCTATAACAACAAATCTATCTCATTGACAAAGTCAAAGTGTCATTTTTTTTCATCACAAGCAGAAAATCGAGTAGTGATAGCTAAATGAAAAATGCACTTAAAGATATTCTTCTCTTAGAATAAAATAATCAATTTAACCATTTCTGCTTTATCTTCCTGGCTGTGGAAATAATATGTATTTCTATTTGCACTTAATAACCTTTATAAACTGTCATCATTTATATTAACATGGTTCATTGTATTCTTTGAGATTCTTTGACCTTGCAGAGAAAAATACTTTTTTTTTCATCCTTTTTAAAATGCTAAATTTTTCTTTAAACACATCTTTGAAGTCAAAACTTTCTAATATTAATATTTCAATATTAAATGTATGCCCCTCTCTCAAAACTACCAGCATAGAATACTATTTTTTTCTTTCGTATACATCCTTTTAAAAATCTAATTTCATTGTAACTTGGAAAAGTCACCAAACAAATGGTTGTTAATTCAAGGTCTACCTGTACTTGCTTAAAACTAAGGAAATGCTACCTATGGCAAGTGTAAATGTTTAGCCACACTGTACCTTGTAATTGTTGGTAGAAATAACAGCTTCCAACATTTCCTGTAGCAAACTAAGCATTTTCCTGTTGTAACTTTTGGATTATTTTTCTCTGTCTTCCTTATAGAACTCTTCTATTTTAAAACACTCTTACCATGCATTGTATGTTGAGAATCACCCCAATGTCCCAAAGGTCCTTTGTGTGTGTGTGTGTGTGTGTGTGTGTGTGTGTTTGTGTGTGTGCGCGCACAAGGTGTATGAATACTTTTATTCCCCAAAATCCAGTCAGAGCTGAAGAAGCTTCTTGGATGAGAAGCAAAATATCTTCAAAGAAAAACCAGAAAGTCGAGTTGCCTCTTGAAAAAACACCTTTGGGACAACCATGACCTGGATGACTGAGAATCTCCATAGACAGATCTCCCCAATGATTTTCATGATATTCATGTGTGAGGACTGTGAAGGAATTCCAAAATCTTCATGGTTTTTTTTCTTTCTTTCTGTAAGTACTCACGATTTATTTAGACATAAATTTTGGATCATTACCTTTCTGATACATATATTCCGCTTCTTCTATAACACAGTTAGCACGGTTTACATTTAGAGCTTTTCCTTCTTGTTTCATAAAATCAGTTTTGCATAGCTGGATTGAAATTACACAAGGAGGATGTCACAGTAAAAGCCATTTTAAAAAGCTGTCTTGTAAATTAGTGAAGTTAGAAGGATTTTTTAAAAAAAGTTTCTGTGTTCCTGGAATCAGGGACATGGATATTTTAACACTTCTGTCACTTTGCATGGACTTTAAAAGAAATAAGCGAGACAGAATTGGAGAGTATGCCAGCAAGGAAGCAACTGATGTGTCATATACATTTAGTGATGTAGCTTGAATACTAAATTATTTGCTTTTAGTGTGACAAGACTCACCCCATATAACATGACTGTCAGTTATGAAGCCAGCTCACAAAACCAAAGACCTTTCCCCCAAAATGCTGGTAGCCTATCTGATACTATTTACAAATTATTTGCTGCTTCACTGATCTAATGATTGCTTATGTTACAGGTGAAACTCGAAAAATTAGAATATCGTGCAAAAGTTCATTTATTTCAGTAATGCAACTTAAAAGGTGAAACTAATATATGAGATAAGAGTCATTACATGCAAAGCAAGATAGTTCAAGCCGTGATTTGTCATAATTGTGATGATTATGGTTTACAGCTTATGAAAACCCCAAATCCACCATCTCAGAAAAATAGAATATTACATGCAATCAAAAAAACAAGGATTGTACATAGAACAATATCGGACCTCTGAAAAGTATAAGCATGCATATGTACTCAGTACTTGGTTTGGGCCCCTTTTGCAGTAATTACTGCCTCAGTGTGACGTGGCGTGGAAACTATCAGCCTGTGGCACTGCTGAGGTGTTATGGAAGACCAGGATGCTTCAATAGCGGCCTTCAGCTCTTCTACATTGTTCGGTCTCATGTCTCTCATCTTTCTCTTGGCAATGCCCCATAGATTCTCTATGGGGTTCAAGTCAGGCGAGTTTGCTGGCCAATCAAGCACAGTAATCCCACGGTCACTGAATCAGGTTTTGGTGCTTTTGGCAAAAGTTGCTCTCATCAGAAAAGAGGACTTTGGACCACTGAGCAACAAGACTTTGGACCATTGTGCTTCATTAAGACCAGGATTAACGCAGCCGTCTACCAGGAGATTTTGGAGCACTTCATGCTTCCTTCCACAGACGAGCTTCATGGGAATGCTGACTTCATTTTCCAGCTGCCCACATTGCCAAAAGCACCAAAACCTGATTCAGTGACCGTGGGATTACTGTGCTTGATTGGCCAGCAAACTCGCCTGGCCTGAGAATCTATGGGGCATTGCCAAGAGAAAGAAGAGAGACATGAGACCGAACAATGCAGAAGAGCTGAAGACTGCTATTGAAGCATCCTGGTCTTCCACAACACCTCAGCAGTGCCACAGGCTGATAGCTTCCATGCCACGCCGCATTGAGGCAGTAATTGCTGCAAAAGGGGCCCAAACCAAGTACTGAGTAGATATGCATGCTTATACTTTTCAGAGGTCCAATATTGTTCTATGTACAATCCTTTTTTTTTTGATTGCATATAATATTCTAATTTTCTGAGATGGTGGAGTTGGGGTTTTCATGAGCTGTACGCCATAATCATCACAATTATGACAAATCACGCCTTGAACTATCTTGCTTTGCATGTAATGTCTCTTATCTCATATATTAGTTTCACCTTTTAAGTTGCACTACTGAAATAAATTAACTTTTGCATGATATTCTAATTTTTTGAGTTTTACCTGTAGAATGTTTGGAGACTACTGCTTTCTTGAAGGAGAAAACAGTGGATGTGCCATTCATTCTCATTTAAAAAGAATACTCTAATTTTAAAAGGGAAACCTGTTATCCTTACAGGGGGTTTCTTTTTTCTTTTTTTAGTAAGGTTTCTTTTTTATGTTTATACATCTCATTGCGTGAATGGTTTGATTCCTGGGTATCATACAGATCATTTGAAAATAAACATAATAGTATTACTCCTAATAATTACATTTCATTTTTAGTTTTACTAACACATAATTTTTACTATCATCCTTCAATTCTAAACCTTCTCATACTTCTGCCATATGTTGTATCATCTTAACATCTGTTTTTACTATTTCCTCCTCTTATTTCTACCCCTATTTTAGTCTTCCCCCCCTTTCCTTATCATTCTAATATTCAAAGACATGATCTTTCCTTTTTTCATTATTCAATATTTCAATATCACTTAAAATGATATTTCAAGCATTTAGTGTATGTTCATTGTTAATAACATTTTTACATATTTAATATTTTCCCAACCTTTCAATCCTTATGGTTCTGCTATTAATACTCTTATTTTCATTGAAATGTGTTCTTTCTTTGACTAATCTCAAATTACTTAATCCTATCTTTTCACTGTTGATCACATTTTTATCCAAATATAATAATAATAATAATAATAATAATAATAATAATAATAATAATAATAATAATAATAATAATAATAATAATAATAATAATAATAATAAAAAATTTGAATTTATTAGCCGCTCCCTCTCCAGACAGGACTCGGGGCGGCGTACAATAAAACATATAAAACATAAAACATATGTACAAACACATAAACATCCAAATACACACATATACAAAGACATACATGCACGGAGGAGGTAACAAATTACATCATGTTTAGACAGCTAAAAATCACCATTAAAATACCCCACTAGTAATAACAGAATTTAAAAATTTAAAAGGACTGTCATAACCTTATATAACCTTATATAACCTTATACAAATTCTAGTTATTTTACAAACTATTTTTCAACCTATATAATTCTAATAATAATGTACACTATATTACTACCTTACTAATAAATATTCAAAATGATTTTTATCTCTTACACCCCATCAAAGCATTTATCCAATTTATATAGTTCTAATATTCATACACATTGTTAAAATACTTTCCTAGCATATTTTGCTTTACATTCCTTTTCTTTCCCTTTATCCCACATCTTTCACCCTTGTTAGGGATGTAACCCTAGGCTTGGCTTGGCAATGTATATAAGCTATGATTATTTTACTGTTACTTTAAATGTTAGAGAAATGTAATTGGCTTGTTACCTCAAACAGCTATAAGAGGGAGCCAGAATGGTTGTTAGATCTCTCTCTCTCTGTTTGTTAAAAGATGGTCGGTGTAAAGTGAGTTATTGTGGTTTGCAACTGTTAGCTATATTTTGTGTATTAAACTGAGAATATTGATAACTGAATTGCTGAACTGTGTATGACTTGGACTATTAACCGGACTCTGAATACCTCTATATTTCTACATAATAAACTACTATATTTTTATACTATTCAGTGTCTCTGTATGCTGGTTTGTGCGTGTTCTACCATATCAGTCTCATTACGCTTCTTTGCATACTCGCTCTTCTAATGGGGAGCTTAATTACTTAACAACCCGCATCGAAATTTTTAATGTTCTTTTTTGGGGGGGGAGGATTGTCTCCAATACACTTCTTTTAATTATTTTATTTCACCTACTTTTGAATCTGTGTTATAACTATGCCCTCCAGTTTTCTCTCCCTTCGCCCTTTCCCCCCACTGTTTAGTTCTATGGCTACCTGTTCTAACCCCTTTTTCCTCTCTCCAGCTGTCTTCCTGTTTCTCCCATTTCCTTTTCGCATCTTTTGGAATATTTTCCTTCTGTTCTAATCCCTTATTCACCATCAATTGTACTAATATCTTGTCAAGACCCACCTATTCCAAATAGCTGGCCTGGCTCAACCATAACTTCATAACGCTCCTGACGGGTTTTTTAATTCGGTAATTTTATTTAATGGGATTTTAAATTGTGTTTTTTAATTGTCTTCACTTATTAGTCTACCTCCTCCATGCACATGTATATGTCTTCGTTTCTTATGTATGTATGTTGTCTTTTTCTGTATTTTATTTGTTTTGATTGTACGCCGCCCCGAGTCCTTCGGGAGAGGGTTGCGGCTAATCAAATAAAATTATTATTATTATTATGTTGTTGTCTTCTTCTTGCTGTTTTCCCGATTCTGCTGACTTTCAGGGGTTTTCTTTAGGGAGAGGCAAAGAAACAGCAGGCAGTGACATATTTGCAGTATCGATTTCACAGGAAAAGGGAGCATAATCATTGCACTATTATATAATTAAAATGTATGGTGTATAGGCCAGACACCCCATGTGCCAGTGTACTGATCCAGCAGCTTTTGGATAATGAAGTCCCAACATCACTGCAGGATCATAACTAAACCCATAATTCCTAGTGTAATAATCACCTGGTCATGACTCAGTATGTAAGGGCTTCCCAAAGCTACTCATATGTGAAACTGGAGAGATATTTCAAATTTCTAGGTGATCCGATCAATGTGAGGAATCAGCCTAAGGCAAAGGTGAGAAAAGATTTGATTTTTGGAGCCAGTGCCACACTACAATTTTAAGAATCTAGCTCTGTTTGTGGATGTTAAGTTGAAAGGGAAGATGGGTTCAGGGAGAAAGGTAGACAGGTGGGAAATTTAGGAAAAGTAAGAAGATTACAGTTAATTTTTTTTATGTGGTACTCTGTTCTGGGCCATTTTTAAGCTATTAATATTGACTGTATATATTTTACAAATTATAAGTCATTATTATAGATCCAATAAAGGAGAATATTTGTAGCTCAGGGTTGAAATGAGATGTCCTTGGTACTCTCTGAGAACTGATGATGTTACCTACTTTGGGTAATATGGGTAAAATGTCTGTTTTCTTGCACACATGTCATTATCCAAACTAGGTAATATTATCAGTGCTAGTGCTTATGATGTTTGGGTAATGCAGGAGTGTCCAAACTTGGGAACTTTAAGACTTGTGGACTTCAACTCCCAGAATTCCCCAGCCAGCTGGGGAATTCTGGGAGTTGAAGTCCACAAGTCTTAAAGTTCCCAAGTTTGGACACCCCTGGGGTAATGAAACATCTGCAAGAAAACAACCAAGCTGAGATAGCACCATGAACCCCTCATTATTAAAGTGTTTTCTATGATACAGTAGCAAGTAAAATAGTTTTACTTTAGGAGAATAAATTGTAATTTCTACCATCATACGTAAGCCAAAATACGCTTATGAGTTTAGTCTTTATAAAAGAAAAGTGTGAGATTTTTATCAGAATTGAAATAAATATTATTTTAAAGTTTAAGAAAGGTAAGATGACTAATTATAATGTACCTATTTTTTTAAAAAAAATCCCTTGATTTACTCCATGTACAGATAGTCTTCGACTTGCGATCCAATTAAGATCAAAATTGTTGCTGCTAAGTGAGATATTTATTAAATGACTTTTACTACCTTTCCTGCCACAGTTGTTAAGTGAATCACTGGAGTTGTTAAATTAGTGACACGGCTGTTAAATGAAGCTGGCTTTCCCATTGACTTCTCTTGTCAGACGTTCGCAAAAGGTGATCGCATGATCTGCAACCATCATAAATATGTGTCAGTTGCCAAGCGGCCAAATTTTGATCACATGATCTGATCATCAGTGTCATCAGTGTGAAAAATGGTTACAACTCAAATGTGGCCAGTGCCGTTAAAACTTTGAACAGTCACTTTAGGGGACTGTGTAAGTTGAGGACTCTAGGAGGTTCACGATAGTTCCAGCCACGGGTGAAATTCAGCAAGTTTTGACAGGTTCTGGAGAACCGGTAGCAGAAATTTTGAGTAGTTCGGAGAATGGGAAAATACTACCTCTGGCTGGCCCCAGAGTGGAGTGAGAATGGAGATTTTGCAACATCCTTCCCCCAGGAGTGGGGAGGGGATGGGGATTTTGCAGTATCCTTCCCCCAGGAGTGGGGTGTGAATGGAGATTTGCAGTATCCTTTCCCTGCCATGCCCACCAAGCCACCCAACAGAACCAGCAGTAAAAAAAATTGAATTTCACCACTGGTTCCAGTCATTTATTTTATCATACTGTATCAGTTGAAAGTGTACCGTTCAACTGGTTCTTTATTTATTTATTATGTTTACAAACCAGAGACTCTCGGCAGTATACAAGTAAAATGTTAAACATTTATAAAATTTGAAAGCATAGAAAATGGAAATAAAAAATTTAAATAGTGCAAGAATAGTTAAAATATGACATTAAAAATTAATTAAAATGTATGGTGGAAAGCTGGATGGGAAGCTATCTTGCGACAATTTTCAATGAGAAAATAAGTAGGAGATATTGGTATAAATGCAACAGCCTGTTTGTTAGCTGGCCTAGGTCAGCTTCAGCTTATAACGCCTATGCTTTGGATCCTGCACTTCCTCCCTAAAGACTTCTGTATACAATATAAAGTGTGAGTTTAATGTATAAACCTGTATACAGCTTGGCTCTGAGGTACTTGTTGACCCATCCAGTTTATACTCGTCAAGAGAAACTGCTGTTGGTTTCCCAACTTTGAAAGGTGAGGGAAACTGAAGTTCGCAGAAGGCTTGATATAGTTTTACTTGTAATTACCACTTCAGTATGTAACCAAAACAGCAAACTGAAATTTCAAACTAGAGCCAAAAACGGATTAGTTAAAATATAGAGAACCAACAATGAACCAAAACAGTCCAATGGTCGAAAATAGGAAAGGAACCAAATGAACTACACACAGAATGCCATACAGATTACAATAGAGCCATCAAGAAGAGGCCCATCTGGAGTATTTTGCATCATATATAAACCTAAATAACATATTTATGTAATAACATAAATTGGATGGAATTCTCTCTAAAAAGATTCCACAAAGTATATGTGTTTACTATTTGTTTTTCATTTTAAAAATGAGATAAATATGATGGTCAAGACCTTATCCCAGTGTCTCTTTCATAAATTTGAAATTAATATTTAAATTAAGAGATGTCCTCCAAATAGCAAAGCTCTTCCAAAAATTAATGCATTACAGAATAATTCAATTCATTGTGAGTATGTTTTAACCATTGTGCATATAACAGAATAATAGAATTGGAAGGGACTTTGGAAGTCTTCTATTCCAATCCCCTCTCAAGCAGGAAACTCTATACCATTTTAGACAAGTAGCTGTCTAATCTCTTCTTTAAAACCTCCAGCACCCATAACTTCTGGAGGCACGTTGTTCCACTGATTAATTGTTCTGTCTTTCTCCTTAGAAATTTCCTTATGTTGCAGTTACATGATAACTAGCATTGTATGATTCAGATATCAACAAACTCTACCATAACAGAAATTGTTAAATTAACAACATGAATATGACAGGCATGATGAAATAGCCAAAATTATCTACACATATCAGTATTACTTTAAGCAAAATTTGGGAGTGTGGGAGTTTAAGTTATATGTTACTTAATGATAAGCAGCCTCCTCTTGGCTTCTTTTAAAGTTGATGCACTACTTTGAAAGCTCTTTTTGTGAAAAATTCAGATAAAGCATTTTTTCAGGCATGTAATACTAAGGTATGTTGCTGATATTATTGCAGTCCTGCCTTTGGAAAAAAAATGGGTTTAATTTATCTTGCACTCACCTCATTCCACAACCTTGGGGAAGAGGTTCTTGGAAATGCAATTGTTTTCCTCCCAAGCAAACAGACTGAAAAAGAAACAGCTTTAGATATAGATAGGAGAAAAATGCAGAAAACATTATGGGGAAGCAGTTCAGAGAATTGCCATGTGAAGTGAAAAGACATATCAGAGTAAGTTCAGTGGTTGCTTAGTTTTGTAGTCTGGTCATAAGTCCTAAAGCATCACACTCCCCTAATAAGTATAATTTAGATACCTTGGAAATAAGGCTTCATAAATCTAACCAGTCTTAGATTAAGACTTCACTCACACTGAAATTCCATTTAAGAACCAAGTCTTAAATGGAATTTTAAAATCTAAGTGGATTAAGCTATTATTTGGGTATCTTCAAGATCTATGTCAAAACCTGCAAGATGAGAGGTAAGATGTCATGACTGAAGTCCCATCTCTTTTGGAATGTGTGTGGTAGTTGTGTTGAGCAACTCCACCAGCCATTATGTCATGTTCTTCTTGTAGCCTTCCTAAAGTTTCTATCTGGCTATTGCCAGAAATGCAATGGTAAATTACAATCATAGTTTTGGTCTGATCCAGCAAAATGTTAGTTGTTTGTTTCTTTACTTTGCAGATGTGAAATTCCATTTTTGCAAGGGATACATTTGATAAGGAATATTTAAATGTCAAATGAAAGTTAAAATAAAAGTGTGTCATTTTGTTTAAGGAAAGGAAATTGGCTTCATGAATTTTCAGATTGTTTGTGGTGCATTTTTATTTTAAAGTGATAATTATAAACAAGGTTTTATAGTGAACAAAAGTGAAGAAAAATATGCAATTCATTCAGTAGCACCTACAGCTTTAAATATAATTAAGCTTAATGAACTGTTGCTGCACCTCACGCTAAAGATTTTAAAACAAATATAAATGCCACACATTGCATTATTTTCCAATTTAAAAACCAAATAAAAGTTTTAATGTTGATTTAACAATAGACCTACTAAAATGAACACTTGAAAATGAGAGCTCTTATATTAGACCCTTTATGTCAATTGAGAATACAATCCTGAAATAATTTAGCACTTGCAAAGATATGGTGATTTCACTACAGGATGCACATACTTTATTTGTCTGGATTATGTCTCAAAGGAATCACTGTGGTTATTCTGTATATTTTTCAAGCCAATGAACATTGAATACATATTTCCCAGGTCCTGAGCTGGAGAACTATTCTTCAATCAAGGTGAGTTCTCTGGAATACATTTAACACATATGAGCAAGAATTCAGAAAGAAAGGAGATATGGAAAGACTATGACCACGATGGCGAACCTATGGCATGCATGCCACAGGTGGCACATGGAAACATTTCTGAGGGCATGTGAGGCATTGCCCATCAGCTGCAGCATGCATGCACACACTGGCCAGTTGATTTTCAGCCTTGATTTTCAGCTGTTTCTCTCTCTCTGGAGGCTTCAGGGAAGCCTCTTGAAGTCTCCGGAGGAAGAGAAATGGCCCAACGGGCAACCCAGAAATCCATTCCCGAACTTCTGGTTTGCGTGTTGGGGCATTTTTTCCCCTCCCCAGGTTCCTAGAAAGCCTCTGGAGCCTGGGGAGGATGAAAAACGTACCTAACAGGCCCACCGGAAGTCGAAAAATGGGCCGTTTCTGGCCTCCAGGGGGTGGGAGAGGCCATTTTTGCCCTCCCCAGGCTCCTAGAAAGCCGTGTCCACATGTGTGGGGTAGCAGGGGGGATGTCATGCATGCATGCACATGGGGCATGGCATGGGTGGCATTAAAGTATGTAGGTGAGCATGCAAGTGTGCGTGGTAATGCACACATATGCTTTTGGCAAAAAAGGTTCACCATCACTGGTCTATGACTTCATCATTCCAGAAGGGAACTAATTCATTATATATTCTTGTGACTCTACACATTACTTAATCATCAAAAGGCAGTGAATAGCTCATTTTGTCCTTATTTAGTTTCATCAGATACATGCAATCATTATAACCAGCCTTAGATTTTATGAGGTTCAAGCCATTATACTCAGAATTTAATTCATTTTATTTTATACAGCACACCTAATTTTTGAATTTTTAATAACCCTTGTCAGAGGTTTACAGAAAGAGACCATTTGTACATAGTTTATATCTTCGTTATTTGATCTCCAAGTTTTCTCGTGATAAGAACAACATTTATTATCTGATACAAATTAGCTTATTCATCTTCATATGAAAATATCAATAATTCTTTCTGATATTAGGTGGGAATAGCTTTTGGAGACAGGTGGAAGAGCCTCAGAATAGTCCATGGTCAGACAAAAGGCAGGTGAGCCCACAGAAAGAATGTGGAAATAGGAAACATCTCAGAAGGGACCCTCCCTAGTTTCTTGGACTGTAAAGGTGAGGGAGGAGAGGGATATATTGAGACTTGCAAGATTCTGTTAATATAACCTTAGCATAAAATTAGAGCTAGTGTTCCTTGGTGCAGGTTGCAACATCAATCTTGCAAATTGGAGATTGAGTTTATCAGACTGAAATTCTAACTATTTTATAATAGTATTCAATGGCCTGTCTTCCTTTGTAGGCTGACACATTTTTGTCATAACCATACATGACAGATCAGAGATAAGGTTACTTAGATAGCACTTAAGAAGCAATAGTTCTCCATTCTATGAACAAATGTACATCATCACAGTGTATTTCTCTCTCTCTCTCTCTCTCTCTCATTCCCTCTCCCTCCCTCTCTCTCTCTCCCTCCCTCCCTCCCTCCCTTCTTCTCCCCCTCTCCCCCCTCTAAAGTAGTATAGGTTAGTTTGCAACTGTTCTAAATAGTTTTTCATCTCCCATTTCTGATTATATCTCAGAGGGCACGCATGCAATTTGTATCATGCATTCTCTATTTTTAGTAAGATATCTCACAATTTGTGGCTTGCCATAAAATGCAGTTTCACAGATTTAGGCTGTAGTTCTTTGTCTTTCTTAATCAGAAGGAATCCCAGATTGGACTGTAGCTTTTTGAATAATTCATTGTGCAATAGTAATAGGGGGAAAAAGGGAACATAATTTTGAGCTGCTCCTTTTGTGCGAAATGTAGCTGCCATTGGGGGAATTTGGTGTTTATTTGATTCCAATGTGATTTGAAGCTGAATCAGACATCCTGGGGAAGGTATACAGTAAGTCTTCATTGATTTATACAACTTTAGAATGAATATGGGGAATTATATGCTTCAAAGTCCTATGTGACAAAACCACTATCTGAGTCACAAGCAACTATATAAATTGATTAAAGGAATAAAAAATGGAGTTCCTTGAAGCTTATTCTCAATGTAGTTCTGTTCATATTTCGGAGCGGAACCAATAACATAAATTTAATCTGCACATAGCAATAGATACTATATACATTTAAACATAGTTCTACTTCTGTTACACAGATTGGGAGGGATGCATTTTTAAGATCAAGGGATACATGGATGAAGAAATCTAAACTTCTGCTGTCCCTATGCTCCCCTGGAAATAATATATGAGTCCAAATATTTGTTTATGAGAAGAATCTGAGTATCCTGGTAGACCACAGATTAAGCATGATCCAGCAGTGTGCTGTAATTGCTAAAAGAACCAGTGCAATCTTTAGTTGCATAAATAGAGATATAATGTTGAGATTGATGCAAGTGACAGTTTTGCTCCACCCTGGTCAGATCATATCCAGAATGTTGTATCCAGTTGTGTTTATCACAGTCCCAAAAGGAAACTGATCAACTGGAAAGAATACAGATAAGTGTAAGAAAGATGGTGAATGGATTGGAGCCCATATCCTGCAAAAAGCAATTATAAAGGAACCAGGTATGTTTAGCCTAAAGAAGAGAAGCAATCTCTTCATACTTGAGGGGCTGTCACAAGGACAGCCCCTCAAGTATGAAGGTTCAATGGTAGAACAAGTCAGTGGGGAGAAGCATAAGAGAGCAAGAGTGAGAGATGAACTAGGTAGAATTTCCTGATTGTGACAACAATTAAGCAGTGGAAGAGCCTGTTATAACTGGAAGTTTTCAAACAAAGGTTGAATAGTCACTTGCCTTCCAACACTGATTGCACACCAATGGATTCTACTTGCAGTCTGTACCTTGATTCTTCCCTTCTGTATTTCTCTTTATAAGTATGCTTCTCATCTTTACCATTTTGCTTGGCTATTATTCAATTATTGACTGACAGTGAGAAAGAACATTTAGATTTTTTTTCTTCACCATTCAGGGACTCTTAATTGCCCTATTCATTTGCCCTATTCATTTGCCCTATTCATTGGAGGTGGTGGGAAGAGGCTCATCCCCTTCTCCTGAACATTTGATGGCACACTTTGTGATATAGTCTCCATACATACTCCCTGACAAAATGAATATTAAGTCGACTTCCTTTTTAACAAATTAAGCACTGCTACTTCTACCAAGGACAATTTCAACTTCCTACTCTATCATTTACTGGCTAGGAAGTGGAGACAGCTACATAATTTGCATTCTACTCAGGATACAAAATGAGATTTTCTTTTTCCCTCAGTTAGATTTCTTCAGATATCCATTAGGAAGTTAAAAAATAAAAAAGAAGCTACTGTACCACATTACACTGCACTACTGGGATCATAATTTATTGATTATTATATGTTCTCCAATATTAGTGTTAATTTTTCTAATTGTTTTTAAATAGAGGCAAATATTTTGAAAGTAAAGATTTTCAGCTTAAAAATCTTGTTCTTAACCATACCAGAAGTACTCCAAATTTGAATAGAGCAGGGGTGTCAAACTTGCGGCCCGCAGGCAAGAAGCATCACTTTGGCCACGCCCGCCCTGGGTTAGTGAAGAGGGGGAAATACATGATATGTCACGTGATGACAATGTGATGACATGAGTTTGACACCTCTGGAATAGAGAATTTCCATAATTTCCATAATTATCAGAACAGTATCATCATAGGAAAATTGGAACAATTATGATCAAATCCAGACAGGGAGTTTCAAGCTCAAAACATTTTGCACAACTATATTCTTCAGACTTTATGAGCTATATTATCTCCTCTCTAAAGAAGACAGAATCCCCTTATTATATTTTATGGTCATTTCAAAGCTGCTTGTCTGCATTTGTTGCTTTCTTTCACTCGATGGCCTTTATAGAATTTTTTTTAATGTAGATTTTTTCTATTCTAAAGCAGTTAAGTAGTGCAATAATGGAAATATTAGTCAGGTAGATAGCAATAGCTATATATACAGCTATGTAGCAGGATTGTGAAAGCTATCTGAGAAGTACTTCATAAAAGGATTAAATCACCTCTCTGAATCTGCTGTTCTAAGCACTGAAATGTTTCAGAAATAATTGCTTTCAGAGCTCTCCAAAGTATCTGAATATGGAGACACACAGATAGAAGACACTTCCACCCTATAGTACCTCAGCACTCTGAGATTTGGTGGTGTGCTTTAATTGCTTTGTAAAAATACTCTTTCAAAGCTTTTGCCTAGTCTAATATAGAGATATAAAAGCATAGTGGTTAAGGCAATAAGCTAGAAATCAGGAGACAGTGAGGTTTAGTCCTCCCTTAGTCAGAAACCAGCTGGATGACCTTGGGCCAGTCAAGCTCCCTCAGGGCTATGAAGAAGGTGCAGGAAAAAGCAAACTACTTCAGGAAACCTTGCTATGAAAACTTGAAGTACTTGTCCAGGCACAACTAAAGCACAAAAAGAAAGTATAGTCATAGTGTGACGTAAATAAAATGTGAGCTTTTGCTATTATTTTGCTAGTTTTCTACTTTTATAGAAAATCTATGAAAATGTCCCTGCAGTACAGGTAACTTGGTGATAATAGGTGTGATTTTGGAGCTGTGTGTGTGTAAACATAGCTTCCTTATTATTTTTTTGTTAAAAAAAGTTTGGATTTCTTTGTTCGTTTTCCGATCTATTGTCTCTCTTTTTGAAATGTGCTTAGAAATCTCCTGTGGATGTTAACAAATAAAATTGTTTTGGAAGAGTACAGCAATCCATCCAAAATTGAAAATAATTTTATGGTGCTTATATAGAAAGCTTTTGAAGCTAGAAGAAGATTGCTAAAAGTAATAAAAAATGTGCTAATGGGAAACTCCTGGGCATTTTATAATAAATATAGTATTCTTGACTGATGGATGAACAGCACTGTATTTCTTTATTCTATAGCAACAAAATCTGGCTGTCTATTACTGCCTCTGTGAAAATAATTCCTAGGAGCTGGCAGTACAGATATATGCCTCTTTTTTGTTATTATTTGGTTAAGATATTACAAAGAAGTGAGAAAAAATCTTTGTCACCTGCAAATGACCCTAGGGATTTTCATAAATTCAAGCATTTCCATCACGGCTCTCTCCTATAGATATCAACTGGTGTTAGCTACATTTGAGAAATGTGAAGTGGGATGTTAGTTTGCTTGTATTTAATGAAAAGACTGATCGATGGGGCATTCTCCTTAACCTTAGATTGCTTAGCCTTGCCTGCCTCTCTTCCAGAATTGAAGGCTGTGAAATAATAGAAAAGAAAGCTAAGCCAAGTTTTTCGTAAGCAGGTAGCAAAAGATGATCTTTTAGTCTCTATTGTGCCTACAAATATCTCCTCCCGCTGAATAGCATTCTCGGTCACTGGGCTGACTCTCAATACATTAATAATACCAATCATAAGATTTTAGATATACTCAGAAGAATATATTTCCCACTTGGGTTTTTATCTAAACAAGATCAGTCTTCATATCTTTCTTTTGTCAGGATTCTCTTGCAGCCAATCTGATTGGTATTATCCACAACTTTCTCTGACTCAACCAGAGGCAAGTGTAAAAAGAATGTATGGAATTAATCAGGCTTCCCATCATAGCAAAGTTTGCTATGCTTCCCAAAAGTTTGTGTTTATAACTCAGAAAGTAAAGTAGGCTATATTCCAATCCCTCTACCCCACCCCCAACCAGACAGGGGTTGTGTGATGCCAAGGAATGATGGACAATTAAGTGTCAAATATACTTGAGATTAAAATAATTCCATTTTAAGAATCTAAGAAAAAAGTGCAGAGGAATAAATAATATTATTTTTCTGTACACTTAGAACATGGCTAAAAGAACTCAGTTGGTGTTTTGTTTGTTCTGGATGGCTAAAATTCAATTAAGATCCTTAGACAAGTAGATCTTCAGTATCTGGAGCTCATGGAGTATAATTATGACCTAAATTCTGCACAGCTTATCAATGATCTCTGAGAGAATCAGTGGTGGGATTCAACTTTAACTTTACTTTATTGTCATTGTACATATATACAAGTTTACACATACAACGAAATTCACACAACACCCAGAGACCAGGCCCAACACACCTAACAATCCCCAAACACACCTCCACCCACCAAAAAAATTCCCCGCCCCTAAACCACCCAAGCATCCACACAACAGACCAAATAGTGCTGTCCAATAGCTCACTGATGGTGGCCCTTTAGTTCATTGTTGAGTGCAATTATAGTTCTGGGATAAAAGCTATTCAGAAGATGTGTGGTCCTAGTTTTAATTGTTCTACATCTTCTGCCAGAAGGCAACAGTCCAAAAAGATTGTAAGCAGGATGGGAAGAGTCTCTGAGAATGTTGTGCAACTTCCTCAAACAGCGAGATGCAAAGATATCATCCAGGGCTGGTAGCTGGAGCCCGGTGATATTCTGGGCAATTTTAATGATTCTCTGTAGAGCTTTTTTTGTCCGCTGCAGAGATGCTCCCATACCATGCAAGAATGCTGTATTCTTGGACACTCTCAATAGTTTTGTTCACTTACCTTCTCTACCGGTTCGCAAATGTGAGTGTGCGCACATGCACAGAAAGTCATGCATTACGTTTGGGGGGCGGGGATGGAGCCTCCCACAGCCGCCACTATCGGTTTGCCCGAACCGGAAAGAACCAGCTGAATACCACCTCTGGAGTGAATCCAGAGCTCCTTCTCAAGAGGCCAACACACAGGCTGCATAGACTTTTCTAAAAGACTTTTTGCTGCAATTTGATTATCTTTAGGGAAATAGAGACTCTTGAATCATTTTTTAAATCATTAATAGGAGATGTATGAAGGTTCTCTAAGAAAAAGTCAATAGCCCGCACCTGTGATTTTGGCAATCAAGCAGTAGAGGTAGTCCTCGACTTACGACCACAGCCCAAAATTTCTGTTCTTAAGTGAGACACTTGTTAAGTGAGTTTTGCCTCATTTTATGACCTTTCTTGCCTTGGTTGTTAAGTGAATCACTGCAGTTGATAAGTTAGTAATCCGGTGTTAACCGAATCTGGCTTCCCCATTGAGTTTACTTGTCAGAAAGTCATAAAAAATGATCACATGACTTTGGGATACAGCTATGATCATAAATATGAACCAGTTGCCAAACCTCTGAATTTTTTTTTGTAAAGATTTTTTTTTAATTTTTGAATAAACACAAACAGACAAAACACACAAAAAAAGCAAAACACAAAACCATCTTCCATTACAAATTGTAGAAAGTGTGTCGATTGGTTACAAAAACTTCTGTGCATCCCTTCCAAAGTCATCACCTACAATTTATATCAAATCATATATATTTAAATCAAATATATTTGTATATATTACTATCATCATACTCAACCTTCATTTGACTATAATTGTTTTTACGTCCTTTTATATAAAATATTCCAGATTTAAAGCAAAATCACATAATGGCATTCCATTAGCTCTTCCCAATATCATCCAGTAACATTACATCTTTATAACATGTTCTAAATAAAAATTGGTTATATTTAATAAGAAAGTTTCTAAACCTCCTTTCATAGTCACCATTTGCAATTTATATCAAATTTCCTCTTATCAATGCATATATATGCATTATTATCATTATCAATCAGTTATTTAACTATATCCATTATCACTTCGTTTTATACATAATGCTCTAAATGTAACTAAATTTGACTTAATTTTTTTTATTATAAGCTTTCATTACATCAACCTGTGTCTTTCCAGTAATAGTTCAGTCTTATGTCTCTTGCCATTGTGGCATTAGTATTCTGATTATTTCCTTAGTAAGTTTTGTATGGACTTCTCTTGCAACTTATTGCTTATTGCATATCTTGTATAAGCTCGAAACCCTCCATCTGCTTCTTCGATCAGCTTATCTTTGGTTATCACTAGTGCTTCTGACAAGATTTCTCTCCTTAGTTCCATCAATTCTCTCTTTCCTTCTTCTATACTTTGAAATCTGGGGTAGAGCTCCAGGCCATCTATCTCCCCTTTTCATACTCCACTCTTTCCATTTCCAACTACGCTCAGTTCACTGTCAGTATCAAAAAATTTCTTGTCTCTTTGTTTATTTTTTCCTTCAGGTTTTAGGACTCTGACCTCCACTTTCTTCATTTGATGAACATCCTCAATTTTTCCATCAAATTTTACTGTTCTACGATCTATGTTCTGCAATCTCTTCTCAATTTTCTCTGTTACTTCTAATAATTTTTGAATTTCAAACATAATCTTTTGCAATGTTAAGGTTTCTTTTTCATGTTGCGCGATTCTTCCAACTTGTAAACACTGCCACTCTGGCATTCAAAACTTTTTATTAAATTTAAAGCAAGTTCATTTATAATATTTCAAGACAAGGCTTTGTTTTCACTCCACTCCAGCTGCCAATAAAGCTCCCGAAGAGCACCTGTATAAACAACCCATGCTCTTCTATCACTCTCTGTAAACAAGCCAAACCTCTGAATTTTGATCACATGATTATGGGATTGCTGCAAAGGTCGTAACTGTGAAAAACGGTCATGTCACATTTTTCAGCACTGTTGTAACTTTGAACAATCACTAAATGAACTGTTGTAAACAGAGGACTACCTTTATATGAGTCTCAGCAAAGAAAATTCTGATAATTTTTATCCTCCCAGCTAAGCAAATATAAGATTAGAGCTTTGGTTCTTTGTAGCCATGCTGTAAATGACTTCCTAAAGCTGTACAACAGTGATGCTTCATCTGGTACATAACCCAGGATACATTCATGCCTCTTCTCTATAATGCACTAGTGTATATTATACAGTATATGTGCTTCTATGGCATCCAAAACTCATAGCAGCCCATAAGATATGATGTATTCAATACGCAGCTGTTACCAGTTGAATATCTCTATCTTGAGCCAGGCAGGATGGACCTGGAGTTTTTAGAGTGGATTGTAAAACAGGCCTAGATTGAATCCCATCAAGTCAGTGTTAGAAAGCTAACTAACCCTGGAAAGTAGTCCATTTGTTATTCCCAAAAAAGTGTGCTGTTATGAAGAGATGTGATTATAGACAGACAAACGATGGGTCCTCCTGGACTGATGACTCCTCTTTCACTAGTAAATAGAGACTATAACCAGGAAAAAGCTTTGCAAAATTACATTTTGTGTGCTAGTTGAGACATTTCCAGAATAAGAGGCTCTCCCCAAGGGCATCCTTCCTTATTCAGTCTATTATCACTCACTATATGTCAAGGTCCCTTTGAAGGTCATTCAGAACCTTCATCTGATTCAGCAGACAATTGTGAGTTTATTGACTGCTGCTATGCAACATCTCTACCATCAGAGATGTATTGGCTACCAGTCAACTTACAAGTGGAGTTCAAGTATGTTGTTGCTGTTGTTACCCTACTTGGCTCAAGGCCTAGATACCTCTGAGTTGCAACTGTCTGCTTCCAATGAGAGGAAACTTACTGATGGTCCTGCCACTAAGGAATTGTCCTCTGCAGGGTCCCTTTGATTGAACCTGCTTTGTGATGGTTCCTTCCTTTGAAATAAGGTAAAAGTAAAGGTTCCCTCACACATGCATGCTAGTCATCCCTGGCTCTAGGGGTGTGTGTGCTCATCTCCGTTTCTCAGCCAAAGAGCCAGCACTGTCCAAAGATGTTTCCGTGATCATGTGGCCATCATGACTAAACGCCAAAGGCGCTGTTACTTTCCCACCAAAGTGATCCCTATTTTTCTACTTGTATTTTTATGTGCTTTCGAACTGCTAAGTTAGCAGAAGCTAGGACAAGCAACGGGAGCTGACTCCATTACGCAGTACTAGGGATTTGAACCGCTGAACTGCCGACCTTCTGATCAACAAGCTCATTGTCTTAGTCACTGAGCCACCGCATCCCTTTCCTTTGAAATAGCCTTCCATATTAAAGCTGTGAAGAGAGATGAACAAAAATTGTAGTACCTCTGAATGGTGGTACATATACTTGGCTATAATTTTTTTTGATGAATGGAATTTGCCATTAATACTTCATCCTACTTTTGCCAGTATATCAAAGCTACTCGGAGTTTTTGGAAATGAAACAGTGTATAAATGAAAGTCAATTAATAGAGAAACATATAAACAGAAGTAAATAAATAAATCTAGATGAAATAAAATGGGAAAATCAGGAATTAAATATTTACCAATAATATTTTAGGAATTTTTTTTACATAATATTTAAATAATATTTTTTGTTTAGCTATTTATTAAATTTGTATACCACCCATCTGCCTCTAGGCAGCTTACATTACCATAAATAACAGGATAAAACAATTACAGAATTAAAACATTGGATATTGAAAGTTAAAACAATAAAATTAATATTAAAATTGATAAAAGGAATGAATGTGTAGACAGGGTGGAAGTGGAATCTTCTAATACAGGGAAGACGTTAAGCCCAAACATTTATAATTCTTTTTAATATCCTAAAGACAATTAAAGGTCCTTTGCTTGGTATGGTTTAGGTTTTATACATGTTATATTGAACATTAATTGTGTAATCTCAGTCACTGTCTCTATGTTTAATGATGTTATTTCTTAGAATATTCCTTTGTTTAAAAAATATTTTAAAATGTTGTTTTTTCCCCTGATATTTGAACGAATCCTTAAATAATATATTAAAAGCTTGTTCTATGTTCCTGTGTAGACAAATATTTCATGCAGCACTACCTCTAAAAGGGTTCTATTAAAATGTAATATTAGGTGTTTTCTTATAGTATTGACAATTTACATAAGAGAAGGATCCATATGTTCCATAATTTATTATTTCCTTTTAAATCATTATTGAACATTTTATGCAATGTTGCGTGCTTAGTGTGTAAAAAAGAAGTGAGATTGCTTGGAAAGTTTAGTTTTTTCAGAGGAACTGAAATTAATTGCTTTTCACGTTGTTATGAGGCACGGTTTCCATCAGCTAATTTAGCACAACTTTAGATCTGAATTTTTCTAAATTGTAAAATGATTCTTGTTAAACTGCTCTGAGAAAAAGGAACGACGCATTTAATGTCTTTTGTACATTAAAGTAAAGGTTGGTTTACTCATCCCACCCAATTCCCATTTCTCTTTTTAGATTATTTTTGTTCAGGGGTGGTTAGATTTCAGAACAGCAAGTGGTCAACTAATAAGGATTAGTAGCAAGGAGGTTTTGTTTAATTCAGTTTGTAAGCTGCTTTAGTCAGTGAAATCCCTTAAAACACTGAGATTATATTTTAAATGCTACCGACACACTATCTTGATGTCTCCAGCAGTAGATGGATTTTTAAAGCTTATTTTGAAAGAAGATTATGTATTCATGTATAGTGTATGCAAAACTATGGAGTATTATATTTCATGTACTGTATATCAATCACATGCAGCCTAATACTCTAAGATTAGATAGAAGATTTTAACAGATTTGCAAAGAGTTAAATAGTAGTCTTAAAATATTTAAGAAATTGTAGATATTAATAGGGGCAGAAAGGGGAAGAAGGAATTGTGTATCCAATTTGAAGCTTTTGAAGCAATCTTAAATGAGATATCTTGTTATTTCAGGATTTGCGGGAGGTTCTTTCATTAATCTATCTGCCTGCCCCTTTCCCCTTTTTTTATTTCTTTAAGAATGTAACATTTAATTTATGTTATCTTAAACCGCCACACAGCAAGAAAGAATGTATTGAATTCTGGATGCAATGAAGTTTGCCAAAGTTAACTTTTCAGCATGGAAAATGGTTGTGAACATGGTGTAGACATTTACAGGCACACAGGAAATATTTCCTTTCCTAAACAAGAACCTCCTTACAAATCAATCTTGCTTATGCCCTACCTTCAAGTTTCTTATCACTACATGTTTAACATTCTTGAGTGAATAGCAAATCACTTATCAAAAAGGAATCCATAGACACGTTTATTTTACTATAAAAGGTAGCCTTGTTGGGTCACAAACATGAAATCCACTTATTAGCCCTGCTTAATTGATGACAGTCAAACACGCTGAAACTCAGAAGGAGAGGCATAGGGAACCATGACAGTTTTCATACTCATTGTACCACTCTGCTTTATATGACCACATACCTGTTTAAAAGTAGGTTTTCCAATCACCTGAACCAAGGTCATCCTTTGTCTCTGCACCTGGCTGGAACTGGATGGGTGAAACTGCCAGTGTGGCAGTGGAAGATTGTACCATGTGATGCATCTTGAACTTTCAACTGGGTGGGGAAACCTGAAAGCTTTCAGATTCGGGTTTTCCCAGGTGTGCCAATATGGCTTTCTTAATAAATTGGAACTTTGAGGAATCCTTTGCCTCGGACTCTGATTTACTTTTGGATGCTATTTGGAACCCCGACATGTTAGTCATTTCCTTACTATTAGACACATTAGGATCACACAATATTTTTAGAGTGGTCTTTTGGGGTGGGAGAGAACTGTACGGCTCCTATTCTAGCATTCAGACCCTATTCGGTGTGCTTGTTCACAGAAACAATTATTCATCTTTTAGTCCGACAACTTTTTCTTTGTGTCAGGTGGGCATTTTATAAATAAGCAGTCTCAGTGGCATTGCATGGTCTTTGTGCAAGTTCCACAGGCTCCTAAGCATTGCTGTGGACATGGGTCTCATGGATTTTAGAATTAACCTTACAGAATAGATTCCTGAATGTTATTTGCATGAAGTTCACGCCTGATTGGGGTAATAACATGGGAAACTTAATTTCTCACCATCTTTTTTTATCTCTCTCTCTCTCTCTCTCTCTCTCTCTCTCTCTCTCTCTCTCTCTCTCTCTCTCTCTCTCTCTCTCTCTCTCTCATCATTTAGGAGTCCTGTGTTAGTCTTCCCATGCATTCATCACCACGTCATTTGTCTGGATTGTTTTCACCTCTACTGTGTGACGATGTTGAACAATCGCCAGTTTGTCCACGATCCTATCTTTGGGTATTCATTGCCATGTGTGGGTAAGTTGTTCACTGGTGCTTTTTTTATTACCTTGTAAAGTAATACACTTATTTTACAAACAGTGGAAGAAAAGTACTGGCTTAAAAACCAAATACTCCTGTGTCACATTTTGAAGATAAATTAATAGTGTTGAATAATGTTTTCTCTTAGCATTTTCTGCCTTTGGCTCATCTTTGCTATAAGAACTCAGTTGTAAAGGGTATTTCTTTTATAAGTACATACCTACATAGTTTGGTCTAAAATGTCATCAAGTGTAAAATGGTAATAGCTTAAAAGTGCTAGACATGGAATTACAGAGATAAATGATAAATGACTTTCATTTTTCATGTTCTGAGTCAAGTACAGGAAGCTAAACTTCATTCAATAACTTCATCTTTTCTAGTTCATTCACTTCTGAATTAAATTCAGGATAATAATCCAAGCATTTGTTGGTTAGAGCATCTCTGATTAACTAAGTTAAAAAATGAAGGTATATGCAATCAAAAATCCACAATTGAGAGAAAAAGACATTCTGATGAGGCAACAAAAAAAAAGAAAAGAAAAAATGTCTTTTTAAGGGGGCAAAGTTGCTTATTTTCTGAAATAGATTTATAGAGAAAAGTAAAATCTCTCTTAATTTTTAAATGTGGTCCAAAGCGCATTGTTTTACACAAGATATTAATTAATAGCTATGATATCATTTCTTAGAACTATAACTTTGCTAATTCTAAAAGTTACTTTATTTAATTGTTTTCAATGAAAACTGCAGGTACTTCAGTTCAGGTGAAGCCCCTGAAAAGCATATTGGTGTCAGTAGGTTTTGTCCAAACCATGATAAAGACGATTATCTCTCAGTAGCCTTCAGGCATTCAAAAATCTTCACGCTACAGAAGAAAATGTGGTTTCCCCAGTCACACTGTTTAGTTTGCTTAAATGTGCAAATTAGCACTGTTGATTCTGTTGTTGTTTTGACAAATTTATGAAGCGTAATCATCATAGACAGCAGTTTTCATTAACATTTGACTTTCTGCTTCTGAAATTATCAAGGGATTGTATTGCAGAAATTAAACAACAACAACAACAACAAGAACACACACACACACACACACACCTTTGATTATATCAATCTGAAGGTCAAAACAACTGCACCATACTTGACTGGATGGTTGTAACAGTATTTAGGGATAAATAAGATATAAGTTTGGCTTGTATTTTAATAAATGTTTAATCACTCTCAATTTTTCAAATATCGATGCATGCTCATAAATGAAATCACCATTTTATGTAATTTAAAAACTGCACAAAATTATGCATATTAAAATGGATGAAGACTATTGCAAAATTAAGAATGGAAAAGTTAGAAAATGTAGTGGAACTAAATAGGTTCATCTATATGTCATCAAAGATGTAGAGTCATTTAAGGATCAAATTTTCAGGGACTCGTTTATTCCACACTAATAGATCTATTTGTGACTCATGTAACTCAACAAAAAGGTTATTATACATAGAAGAGATATAGAAAGTGAACATTCATTTGGCTTTTAACAACATATAATGTTGAGTTTGTCCCATTCTGCAATTTCTGAGTTTATGTACCTGCCTGCTTTTGCTTCTCCCTTTTACTCTTCTATTTTTGTCATTTTCTTGTAGTCTTCTGTTTGACTGATTGTGACTAGGATCAGAGCAGTTTTCCATCACTTCTGTAGCTAGAGCTGTTCTTCATATTTATAGATACAAAAGGGTCTTTATTAGCATCTCTTACACTGTCCTTTTTGACAAGAAGTGATAAGACTGAACCTGGGCTTTCCTGCATACATGGCATGTACTTTGCTCTCAACACCAAACAGGAAATAGGACTAGTTATATAACATGCAATTATTTTAACTTGAGAATACAAATTGAGGTTTACATTTGGTTAAATAGCAAGTTTAAGTTGCCTAGAATCACATAAAAGTCCAATGGTGTCTATATAAATCAAACAAAAAATAAATTTTAAAATAAATATTCAGGTGGATCTATGGCAGAGTTACGATTCCATGTTAATTCTGGATTGATACTGAATATGTGTTTATAGAAGCTGGTCTGGTATTTGCTTTTTTTTATTAAGCAAAGCACTTCAGATACTCTGATCTTTTGCTATGGTACAATGATCTATTCCATTTTTCTTATAGTGTCCTACATTAATGTGATTCTATGCATAGAGGTTTCTGTCACTGCTGACCTCTAAATATCTTTGAAATAATTAATACAGTGCTTAGAAGGATAGGCTTGCATATGCATGAAAGCCGATTTATAGTTATCTCACTGGTAAGAAGGGGACTGAAATTTTCAGCGAAAAATGAGCTTTATAGAGAGATATGCAGCATATTTTAATGCAAGCCCTACCCCCTTATGCAAAAATAAGATAATAATACGGGATTACAACCCACAAGGGAACATAAACCTGATGTAAGATGGAAATGCTAAGAAAAGAAGTGGGGTGGGGGAGAAGGGAATGTAAACCCTCATGTTGCTACAGGCATTTTAGGGTGGCAGGGACTTTGCATCCTATTATTCTTGCATGGTAAATCATATTTTGTGACATGTTCCAATGAGCTGTGAGAAGAAAGCATTACTATGAAAATTGCAAAACGAAGGGGAAAGGGATTGTACCTAGAGATATCCATGGCTATATTAATATATAATCCAAGTTACCATTAGTTACTGTTGAAGTTGCTACAAGAAAGGAACAAAGATAACTACTGTTTTAAAGATTTGTAAGAACACCAGTGGGATTTGATGAAAGCCGTATGTTTTACAGCAGCGTTTCTCAGTTTTAATCACTTTAAATTGTGTGGGCTTCGCTTTCCGTAATTCCACAGCTAGTATGAAGTCCACACATCTGAAACTTGCCAAGTTCTGTTTTAAAGGAGATCTACACATTAAGATCTTTGTATGTCTATTTTTGTGGAAGACAAATATGAAATGATAGTTTCAATTATGTCTAGTAATTGAATTATGTCTACACAATCATGTCTAGTAAAAGCGTCCATGGTAATAATAGAGTGGCCACTTGTGTAAACTCTCTCAAAGGGATGCATGCATGCATGCAGACATGCACAATAATATATAGGATATTAACTAGTTGTTCTATTTATCAGAAATCCATAAGGTCAGTTAATATTACAGGCGTTAGGAGCAGCAATGATACAAAGCTTACAGAATATATTTTAATGATGCAAAGGCAGGGTTTATTTCATTTATCTCCTACATTTTGTGAAATACCTCTTTCAAATACTTTTCATGTCCTTAATGTTTAGTAAGAATTCACTGTAGTTGACTCACTGTTCAGGAAGAATTTAGGACCATTCTTTCACCAAGTAGTTTGGGATGGTCCAGGGGTGGGTTCCTGCCAGTTCTAACCTTTTCTATAGAAGAGGTTCCACAAATCTACAGTGCTGTTTAGAACCAGTTCCAGCTCCCTCTCCCCGCCCGTCTGCACATCATCAAGATGAAGAGCGAGAGGAGGAATCCTGGGCGTTGAAGTCCACAAGTCTTAAAGCTGTCAAGTTTGAACACCCCTGGAGATTTTTTTCTAAAAGGTTAGGGGTGCAAGGGTCTTGTAACTTGACAGCTTTAAGACTTGCACGCTTCAATGCCAGAGTTCCTGAACCAACATGTCTGGAGGAGGAATTCTGGGAATTGAAGTCCACAAGTCTTAAAGCTGTCAAGTTTGAACACCCCTGGAGGTTTTTTTTTCTAAAGGGTTAGGGGTGCAAGGATCTTGTAACTTGACAGCTTTAAGACTTGCGTGCTTCAAATGCCAGAGTTTCTGAACCAACATTTTGGTTGCTAAGCAAGAGCGTTGTTAAGTGAGTTTCACCACATTTTACAAGTTGGCCACGCCCACCCAGTCACATGGCCAGCAAGCCACTCCCACCTGGTCACATGGCCAGCAAGCTACTCCCACAAAGCAGGCCACACCTGCAGAAGAGGTTCTAAAAAAATTTGAAACTCACCACTGGGATGGTCCTATTTCCATGATTTAGACCAAGCATTGCAGTTTAAAAATTCATACCTAATGAAACTCCTCATCCCTTCTTGCTTTTTCATTTGAACAAATTGTGTCAGGTACTATACTGCAGCCAAGATAATCATTGCCTTGTTGTGAAAAGAACTTGAGCTCATCTATACTTTGAGTATTATAGATAGGAAAGTCCATGAGTTTTATGAGCTAATGTAATTCCCAATGTTTAATTGATTGGTTTAATAGTCCAAATATATTAGTTTGTCATTTATTTTTCGCATGCTCAAGTCTATTCAGAGTTTCTGTCCCAATTTTCATTGAGTTCAGTTTAAAGCCCTCTGTTTAATCAATTTTGGCCAAAGGTTTGTAAAGTACAGCTCATTCATGCCAACAGTGTAACAGAGAACTTGGTTCCAGAAGCAAATTTTCTCTCATCAACATGACAGAATGCATAATTTTAAAGTCTTATTGGGACTGTCTTTACCTGAAGAGACGTTTTCAGTTCTTGAAGCTGAGTTTAATTTGAAATCTTAGGTGAGAGTGAGAAGCATTTCAACTTCATTCAAATTTTATAAACATTTGCTTGTTTATAAAATGAATGTGCCACCCGTTCCAAGTAATTCTGGGTGGCTTCCAATAGATTACTTAGTTATCCATTCACAACTAGAAAAGCTTTATGAACAGAAATACTATTCAATTGAGAAACTCATTTCCATATATTTTTCCCCTATAGTCTACTTCTAATAGACAAACTTCAGGGACTTTTAAAACTGTGAACATAGACTTGCACGTTCTCTATTAATATTCCAGGACTTGCTT
Organism: Natrix helvetica; assembly: GCF_964273705.1. Lineage (NCBI taxonomy): Eukaryota > Metazoa > Chordata > Lepidosauria > Squamata > Natricidae > Natrix > Natrix helvetica. The sequence continues at coordinate 212,365,936 of NC_138552.1, read as the reverse complement.
TTTGATCCTCTGGTCTCTTGCATGGCATCGTTGGCGCATCACAGACCAATGAAGTATGCTCTCCTTTGACTATGAGTTGCTTTAATTAAATTTCTATGTCTGGAAAATGAAAATCTAATTTTCTTTTTGACATTTTCTATATTACTACTTAGACAAAATTATGAAAATAATTAATCCCTGTGGTGCAGACATCGCCATTATAAGAAGTACAAAAATATTGCATATAAATAATACCACTAATCATCAATCTAGTATAATTTATTGATGTAAGTTCTTATTACAAATCTTAAATCAAATTTGTTCTTTAAGTTGCAAATCTGCCATGCTGTATAGACGGCATTATTTCCCTTGGCTAGATTGGAAAGATTTGCATATACTGTTAAAACTCCACCCATTCACTTCTTAATTCATGAACCTTGGGCTGACATAAGTCCACTTCCCATTCATTCTGCTGGGTAGTCTGAAGAAGGACTTTTAAAATCTCATAGTTTATATCAGCCTTTCAAGTTATGTTAGCCTAGAAAACCAATGCCATGTATCCTGTTTCCCTGAAAGTAAGACCTCCCTGGATAATAAACCCAATCAGTCTTTTGAGCACATGCGCTAAATTAAGCCTTCCCACGAAAAAAAAGCCCTCCCTGAAAATATTGCAACACAGCAGCAGCCATGAGGTGACCATGCTCGCTGCTTCCTGCACCTCAAAAATAACAAGACCTCCCCAAAAATAAGGCCAAGTGCTTATTTCGGGCGTCAAAAAAAATAAGACCCTGTCTTATTTTCAGGTAAACACGGTACTATAGGTCAATAATTTTACTATAAAATATAATTAAATAATCTTGCAAGTCTTAATACTCCACTTTCCCATTAATATTTGTGTGAACTAGGGAAAGGCTCGTTTGAGCCTTTTACTACTAATACTGCACATTACGTTCTTGCTAACACTGCACATTACATTACACCCAGATTCAGGACCGTCAGGACTTTTATCTGATAAGCTCTTCTTCCAGTGCCATTCCTGATGCCCTTTTTAGTTAACCTAAATATTTTTTGGGATGTTTCCTAAATTAAGTATTCTGAAAACCGGGTTGGTAAACTAATGAGAATATGCTGTAAACCAAGGGTCCCCAACCCCCGATCCATGGACTGGCAGCAGGCCGCTGCATGCCAGAAACCAAGCCATGCAAACAAGCTAATCCCCATCCACAGGATGCAGGCAGGACATAAAACCATGGCCCTTCCGGTCCGCAGAAAAATCTCTGTCCATGGAACCGGTTCCTGGTGCCCAAAAGGTTGGGGACCACTGTTGTAAACAATTATCTCCAGTGCTAAGAAGTTCATATCTAGAAAAGTTAAAATTAAATGTTGCTCCTGGCCCATGGATAGATGAAAGAAAGAAAGAAAAACCCTAAGATTTACAGTGCTGTGGTTGGAAAAGAAAGCAATGTAGTGGGAGAAAGAACAATCTGTTCAAGGCAATGCTTTCTGTCTGGAGGCACAGAGAGTGATGCTTCCCTTGGAAAATTCTTTTTGGAACTGATCCTACATTTGAAAAAAGAAATCCTTCTGGGTAGGAAAGACACAATCAGACTGATAAAAGGTTCAGATGTTTGGGCCAGTAAAGTAAGCCAAGGTTCTTAGTCCACAGATAGAAGACATCCAGGCCAGCAACTAAGTGAATTAAGTGGTTGGCACTGCGCTCCAATGGGGGCACATTTTTAAAAAATAAATAAATAAATAAATTTTGAATCATTTATTTAAAAAAAAAAATCAAATCTTTTTTTTCCTTCAAATTTGGCACTCAGTTTGACTTGGAACCCTAGGCGAACATTTAATTCAATTTACCTGTATGAGTTGGCCATCCCTTCTGTGTATGGTTTATCTTCCATCCCCTCTTCATGCCCACCTTGTAAAGTCCAAGGGGCTGTGTCTCCCTGGGTTCAGCTGATGCTTGTTACTCCTAAGGAACAGTTGCCTTTTCTCCTTAAGAAGCTCGAGTCCTTTTGTTTCACTTTCATTGTGTTATTCTTCAAGATGATCTGCTTCCAGTGCTGTCTTCTGCTCAGAGGTTGCACAACTGGGCCAGGATTAAGCCCTGCTGTCAGTCAAGAGAATAATCCCAGACTCTGTGCTTGTCATTCTTCAATTCTCTCAGGAGAGATGCAGGCAGTTGTGGCAATAGTGCAAATTCATCCTTTAGCGTTACCTGGAACATTTAAAACAGAGAAGAGCTTTTGTTCCTTGCTTGAACACTTTTTAGTGTCTAATTCATTCTGAGAGTTAAATTACAGAAGGGAAAATCTCCTCTCTCTTTTTTTTTTGCAACATCTTTTCTCCTTGGGGACTTTTCTACATTTTATTCCACAATATCAACCTGGGTAAACAGGACTGAGAAATCTGGTGGGACCAAACTCAGCCTGAGATTGTTTGGTTCTCATCCTTATAACTATTCCATCAAGCATACATATCCCATAATATAGGCAGTATCAAACTTGGTCTGTATTGAAATAAAAGACTACCAAGAAAACCTTAGATTGTAGACTAGATGGATAGGTTAAAAATAAGAAGAAAAAGACATTGATTCCATAGTGCTGTAATGAAAATCATATGAACATGCTTTCTTAGTCATCATGAGTTGAGTTCAATTGGAGGGAGTTATTATTATTTTTTTTTAATAAAGACTAGGAGTGGTTCAGTTCATCAGGAATGCTGCTGGAAAAGTGTTCTGGTATTTTTGTTTCCTTCTTAGCTTTTTTATTGTCTCTTTTGAATGGTTTATTTCTGTTTCTACTGATAGCTGATGGGTCCAAGCCAACTCCAAAACTGCTAGGGGATTCCTGGAAGCTTATAAACAGAAGAAACCCCACACCCATCAGCCCTGATGATGTTACCCAGTTAGGTAATAAACATCTGCAAGCAAACAGACATGTTCAGAGAACACCAAGGACTCCACTGTTCAACCCTGGCCTACATATATTGTCTTCTATTTAAGCTTCGGGTTTAATTACTGCATGGACTAATGCAAAGAACTATTTCAGTATTTGATTTCTGTTGCACATACACTATATTGCCAAAAGTATTCGCTCACCTGCTTTTACTCACATATGAACTTACTGTAAGTGACATCCCATTCCTAATTCATAGGGTTCAATATGACGTCGGTCCACCCTTTGCAGCTATAACAGCTTCAACTCTTCTGAGAAGGCTGTCCACAAAGTTCAGGAGTGTGTTTATGGAATTGTTGACCATTCTTCCAGAAGCGCATTTGTGAGGTCACACACTGATGTTGGACAAGTTTACGTGGCCTACCACTTTGTGGCTGAGTTGCTGTTGTTCCCAAACACTTCCATGTTCTTATAATACAGCTGACAGTTGACTGTAGAATATTTAGGAGTGAGTAAATTTCACGACTGGATTTGTTGCACAGGTGGCATCCTATCACAGTTCCACGCTGGAATTCACTGAGCTCCTGAGAGCGACCCATTCTTTCACAAATGTTTGTAAAAACAGTCTGCATGCCTAGGTACTTGATTTTATACACCTGTGGTCATGGAAGTGATTGGAACACCTGATTTTCCTGTGCACCGCTTGGAGAGTCCAAGCAATGGGTTAATTCACTCTGGTTGCCCTGGATACTGAGGAACTTTTTTTCTCCCTTTAACCACACCTCCTCGTGTGATTACTGCCAGAATAATTTTCCTCATGCCCAGATCGGATGTATTTTTGAGTTCAGGCTATTAATCCTTGGCTTGGACTCTCCTAAAAATTTGGAAAACCTTTTCCTCTTCAAAACGAACTTTTCTCCCTGCCTTTTATTCTTCTACAATCAACATAAGGTATCTAGGAGGCCAGGAGGTAAGCGTGTGTGGGGGAGGTTGTTTCTCCACAGCCTCGCACTTTTGCAGGCTTGGAAACTTGCCGCTTGCTCCCAGAGCGCGGCAACAGCGGCGAAGGGGTTTTTTTCTTTGTTTTTTGGTCGGTTCCCTCCCCGGTTGTTATTTTCCGGCCTAGTTTTTTCGTTTTTTTGACTTCCCTGCGTTTTTTTACACCCCTCAGCCCCCGCGGAGCTACGAGCGGCCCGGATTGATCCTGGCTGCCGCTCTCCTCTCCGCCCAGCTCCTCGCTGTTGCGGCGGCCATTTTTAGGCGCGAAAAGTTCGCGCCTTTAATTTTAGGCCTCTGCCGCTCAGCCACGCTCCTGCAGGAGGCCGCTTGGTGGCTACAGGGCCTCGCCGGGCCCGCCCAACGGACCCTCGGCCACCACCCACTGGACATCAGCGGCGCTGGTAATTTGGCCACCACGTGTCCTTTGCACCGGCACAGGGAAGGATTTTCTTTATCCTTAAGATCTGGCCAGGCCTTCGCCTTTTTTTTTTAAGCTCTAGTCTCCTGGCCTACTGACTTCCCTGCCTCTCCTGCAAGGGTTACTGCAGCCTGGGCTGCAGGCCCACCTCATAGCTCAGCCTCCTGGGTGTCCTCCTCCCATTTGGCTACTGGTGTTAGGCTGAAATGGATTTATTAATTTTTCCTATACCTGTATTATTAATCATAATTGTCTTTTTTCTTTAGGCCTTTCAGTGTAGCCAGTCGAATTCCGCTGCAGCCCACCCGTTTGCCTGTGTTTTCTGCATCATCCTTGTGCGGTCATTGGCATGGAGCTCCCTCCATCAGGTTCCGTTGAGGCTAGATCCGGCCCCTCTCAGGCCCCTAGCAAGGATCCCCCTTCCAGTAGGGGTGGGAGTGTGGGCAAGGGCATCTCAGGGGACACCCATAGGCACCCTGTCAAGGCCCCGACTGCAGCCGAAACCAAGGACGCTGAGAGACGCCAGCGGGCCCTTGATAAACAATTTGAGAAGGCCCGGCGCCCCCAGAGGTGGCCCCCGTTCCTCCATCCAGAAGTGATATCTTGGCATTGCTAAATGAGGAGGTAGAGTCTCAGGATCTGTCCCCGGACAGATCACTGGCGGAGCCAACTTCTCCTGCCCCGTCCTGGTCATATGAGCAGGACCCAGTCCCAGAGGGTCACACCAGGGCTCCCCCGGCTGGGGGTTCTCCCTACCATCTCCAAGACCCCAGGGACCCGGGATCAGATTCTGATCAGGAGCCCGAGCTGTCACCGCGCGTGCAGGCTTTGGTCGATCGTGCTATCGCCAGAGGCATTGCTGAGGGCCTCCAAAAGCGCTCCCCTCCCCCTTCGGGGCCAGGGACCACTTCCCGGGGCCCGGCGGCCCCTCCTCCAGCCAAGCGTGCCCGCCATCCGTCCCTTGAGTCATCCGTGGTCAGCGAAACCTCCGCCATCGAGGACGCTGACCAGGACGGCCTGGAGCTATCTGAAGACGAGGGCCTCCCCCCGGACGCCCCTGCCTTTTCCGGACTTTTCAAACCCACTCTCTTTAAGTCCATTCTCCGTAAGGCCAAACTAGCTACCAGGGTAGGAATTAAACCTAAGCCGGTCCAACCTTCGGCCGATGCTGTTCCCGAAAATCCCAATGCGGCCATGTTCGACGTCCCGGCCCCCCAACAGGAGCTGGTCCCGGTTCCGGGTTTATTCCTGGACGTAATCCAACGCCAGTGGGCCCAACCAGCCACCTTGTCTTCCCCCAGCGGGGCAGACAGGAAACTTTACTCTATGGACCCCACCTTGGAAGACCTTTTGGTTCTCCCAGCCGTGGAACCACCTATCACTGCCCTGACCTCCAACTCTTCCCTCCCAGCAGAACTGCTGGATGGGCTCAAGGCGGAGGATAAGAAGGCGGAGAGGGTGTGCCATAAGGCCCACCTGGCGGCTGCCTGGGCCATCAAAGCCTCCTCTTCCGCCTCCTTTTTTAACAGGGCCTCCGTTATATGGCTAAGGGAACTGTTGACCAAACTCCCGGCAGGAGACTTGCGCCTCCGCCAGGATATTTCAAAAATTATTGTGGCCTCCCAATATGCGGCGGACGCATCCCTTAACGCCTCTAAATTTGCTTCTAGAGCCTTGGCGGCCAACGTCACCTCACGCCGCCTGATCTGGCTCCGCCACTGGCAGGCGGACCAGAAGCATAAGTGGAAGCTGGCCTCAGCCCCCTTTAAGGGCGCCAAATTATTTGGGGAGGCGCTTGAGCCTCTCCTCATTGAATCCAAAGATAAAAGGAAGATTTTGCCTTCCACCACGAAAAAGCAGGACCGCAAGTCCGCTCCATACCCCAGGAGGCAGCCCTTTCGTGCCCCTGAACCCTCTACCTCTACTTCCTTCTCCCCGCCCTACCGACCGGCCGGTCAGTCAGGGGACAGGTTCCAGGACAGGTCCTCCTTTAAGGACAGAGGTAGACAACAATTCGGTTTCCGTAAATCCAACCGCGGAGGTGCCTCTAACAGGCCCTTCCGCAAATCTAAGTGACTGCCCGGGCCCGTCACCCATAGGGGGGCGCCTCCAGCTATTCGCCCACCATTGGGTCCAGACCACGGAGGACGCCTGGGTCCTCCATATCGTGAGGGAGGGCCTATCCCTAGAATTCCTATCCCCCCCTCCCCGGAACTTCATCCGGTGTCCCACTCCTTCCTGTCCTCTGAAGAGGGAGCTTATGAACCAGGAGATTCGCCATCTCCTGGAGATAGACGCGATAGAGCAGGTTCCCCCCGACCAAGAAAGGAAGGGGTTCTACTCCATCCTCTTCCTGGTACCAAAGAACTCGGGGGGCTGGAGGGCCATCTTGGACCTGAAGAACCTCAACAGGCACATTGCCTACCGGAGGTTCAAGATGCAGTCCCTCCAGTCCATCCTGTCGGGGATCCGTCAGGGAGACCTCCTTACCTCTATCGACCTCAAGGAGGCTTACCTACACATCCCCATCCGTCCCCAGCACAGGAGGTTCCTGCGCTTTTTTTATGCCGGCAGGCATTTTCAATACCGGGCCCTTCCCTTCGGCCTGTCGTCGGCCCCCAGGACCTTCACCAAGGTCCTGGCGGTTGTAGCAGCCCAACTGAGGCGCAGACCCATAAGGCTCCAGTGCTACCTGGACGACATCCTGATCCAGTCGTCGTCCAGGCAGCAGGCCTTGCGGGACCTCCGCATCACAATGAGAACCCTGAGGAGCCACGGTTTTTCCCTAAATCTGAAGAAAAGCCATCTGGTTCCCACCACCAGACTTATCCACCTGGGGGCGGTCATAGACACTTCCCTGTGCAGGGTCTTCCTATCCCAGGACAGGCTAGACAGCTTAGTGGCCATGACCCGCAAGGTGATGCTCGCGAGACAGGTACCGATCGTCCTCCTGTCACAGCTGTTGGGAAAAATGATCTCTTCCATCTCGATCGTCCCATGGGCTCGCCTTCACTCCAGAGCTCTCCAATGGCTCCTCCTTCCTCACCAGAGGGCCGCAAGGAGCAACTCGAATCGACTGGTGAGCGTTCCCCCAGCAGTGAAGAGATCGCTCCGATGGTGGACGTCCCCTGCACTCCTCAAGGGCCACCTGTTCAAGGAGCCCAACCGGTTAGTGGTCACCACAGATGCAAGCCTCGCCGGCTGGGGGGCACACATGGGTCATCTAGTGGTGCAAGGCAAATGGTCACTCGCAGAGAGCTCCTGCAGCATCAATCTTCTGGAACTGCGTGCGGCCCGCCTGGCACTCCGGCATTTTCGCCAGGCCATTCTCCATCAACATGTCCTATTGATGACGGACAATGTGGCCACCAAGGCCCACATAAACCGCCAGGGGGGCACCAGATCCAAGACGTTGATGAAGGAAGCGGAATCCCTGGGGCGCTGGGCGGAGAGGCATCTGGCATCTCTTCGCTCCGACCACATTTCGGGAGTCGACAACACCCAGGCGGACTGGCTGAGCAGGACCACCATAGACCCGGCAGAGTGGAAACTGGATCCGGCTCTGTTTCGCCAGCTGTCCCGCAGGTTCGGCACCCCCGTGGTCGACCTATTCGCATCCAGGGAAAATGCTCAACTTCGCCGCTATTTCTCCCGCTTCCAGTCCCCGGGGGCGGAAGGGACGGATGCCCTTCGCTCTCCTTGGCCCCGGGGCCTACTTTATGCCTTTCCTCCGCTGCCCCTGATTCCACAAGTCATCCACAGGATCATCGCGGAGGAGGCGGAGGTGCTCCTCGTGGCCCCGCACTGGCCCCGTCGTTCGTGGTTCGCCGACCTGGTCAGCCTCTCCCTGTCACCTCCGTGGAAGATTCCTCCAGACCAAGTCTCCCTCAGCCAGGGGGCCGTAACTCATCCAGAGCCCCAATGGCTACAATTGGCCGTCTGGCACTTGAGGGGGACCAGCTGAGGCGCGAGGGCTTCTCAGGGGAGGTAATACACACCATTCAGGCAGCTAGGCGACCATCAACCACTCGAATCTACGATGCCTCGTGGGCCTCCTTCGCCAAATGGTGCGACACCTTACGCTTGGATCCGGTGACGGCTCCGGTCTCCCGCGTCCTGGACTTCCTACAAGGGGGTCTTGCCAAGGGCCTCGCTCCAAATACCCTTCGACGACAGGTGGCGGCCCTCTCCACCGTTTGGGCCGGTGACCCGGTCTTGCCCCTTAGCAAGGTGCCCAGGGTCCGTTCCTTCCTCAAGGGAGCTTGTAACTTACGACCTCCCACGGTCCACCGTTACCCCACCTGGCAGCTGTCCGTGGTTCTGCAGGCGCTCACCGCTCCACCCTTCGAGCCTCTCAGTACTACGTCGCTGCGTCATCTTACACTAAAGACGGCATTCCTCATCGCCGTGACGTCAGCTCGTCGTATTTCAGAACTGGCAGCCCTGTCAGTTCGCCAGGACCTATGTACCGTCCACCCAGATAGGGTGGTGTTGAGACTGGACCCTACCTTTATTCCAAAGGTTAATACTTGGTTTCATAGAACGCAAGAAATTGTGATTCCTGATTTCTGTCCGAGACCGTCACATCCCAGGGAACGACAGTGGCACATGTTGGACGTGAGAAGGGCGCTGAAAACGTACATCGCCCGCACCTCCGAATTCCGGAAGTCGGAGTCTTTATTCGTGTCATTTCATCCAGGTTCCCTGGGCAAGAAAATCTCCTCTTCCACTGTTGGCAGGTGGCTGCGCGCCTGCATCGCCCTGGCCTACGAAAGTCAGTCCAGATCGGTGCCCCAAGGCATCACTGCGCACTCCACTCGCAGCGCGGCTACCACTGCGGCCTGGGCCACCCAGGCATCAATACTAGACATTTGTAAGGCGGCTACGTGGTCCTCCCCGTCGCCCTTCATCCGTCATTACAAACTGGACGTTTACGCCTCGGCTGAGGCGTCCTTTGGCAGGAGGGTACTTCAAGGGGTCGTGTCTTCGACCGAATCCCGGGACTCTGACTCTGCCCACCCAATCGGACAATAACTTGGGTATGTCCCATTGCTTGGACTCTCCAAGCGGTGCACAGGAAAATGACCATTGGCTTACCTGAAGGGTCCTTTTCTGTGCACCGCGGGAGAGTCCAACCCACCCTGGTCTTCGGCCCGGGGATTCTTTCCTCTTTTTTCAACTGAACACTCCTTGGACGCCTTCGCTCCATCCTCTCGACAGATTGACCTTTCGGAAATTTATTCTGGCAGTAATCACACGAGGAGGTGTGGTTAAAGGGAGAAAAAAAGTTCCTCAGTATCCAGGGCAACCAGAGTGAATTAACCCATTGCTTGGACTCTCCCGCGGTGCACAGAAAAGGACCCTTCAGGTAAGCCAATGGTCATTCTGATTATTTGGATGGGAGAGCGAATACTTTTGGCAATATAGTGTATAATGTTGACAAAAGGATTGTCGTAGAGAGAAAGAACTGAGCTCCTTAGTTAAATAGTGGAACTGTCAGAAAAAGATTTTGTTTTTCATAGTTCTTTGCCCTCTAGTAATATAAAGCTTTAGAAAAGATGGGTATTTCACAGGTGTACTTAGTAATATGCTAGGAGGGAAACAGAATTTTCCAGAGATACTGAAATATAATTTTCAAGTAAACAATCATTTTTAGGAGGGAGCTGAAACCTTTCTTGATTATATATTTAACTCCTTGGAGCTATTCCAGACTCTTGGGAAACAGCATGCATGTTGAAAAGGTATCTAATAATTATTTGCTAGATAGCAGCTGTGTGAAAAGCATTTATTTGTCATCCTTAGACAATTAAATTTAAAAAGAATAAGGCAGATAAACAACTGTCTGATCCACGAGGCACAACAGATTCAAAAGTAATGTTAAACTTATGATGTGACAGGTTAGCTGAAAGGGGGGGAAATTACAGAACAAAAATATGCACATACAAAATTCAGTACGTTTTTAGTATTATTAGAAGAGTTATCATTGGAAACTGTGTACTGAAAATCTCTCCCATCTACCACTCTGGTGTTAATGGAGTTACTAGGTAATATCTGCAAATTATTACAATGATCTAGTAGTTAAGGGACCAGGCTAGAAATCAGGAGACTGTGAGTTCAACTCCTGCCTTAGGCATGAAATAGCAATACAATAGCAATAGCACTTACACATATATACCGCTTCGTAGTACTTTTATATCCCTCTCTAAGTGGTTTACAGAGTCAGCATATTGCCCCCAACAATCCAGGTCTTCATTTTACCCACCTTGGAAGGATGGAAGACTGAGTCAACCTTGAGCTGGTGAGATTTGAACTGCCGAGGTGCAGCTAGCAGTCAACTGAAGAAGCCTGCAGTACTGCTCTCTAACCACTGCACCACCTTGGTTCTAGCCGGTTGGATGACTTTAGGCCAGATTCTCTCTTAGCACAACTTAATTCACAGGGTTCTTGTGGTGAAAATAGGAAAAGGAAGGAATAATACATATGTTTACTTTATTTTACAAATAATAAGGCACCATTAAAAGAAATAGGGAAAAAAGCCTTAAGAGCTTAAAACTGAAACATGCAATTTTTGTTTGTATTTTCTGGAAATATTTTGAATGTATTCCCTGGAAAATAATTTTCAGAAACAATGGCAATAGAACTTTGCATTGTATGTATTATATGACAATAGTTTTGAAGGTATAATTTTTGACAGTTTAAAAAAAATGATTTTTTATGTCTAAGGCAGAATTAGAACTCACAGTCTCTTGGTTTTTAGCCTGATGCCCTAAACCAAACTGAGTTTCAGATTAGACTTTACCTGTAGGAAAATAAGAGGCTGAAAATTTCAAGTGCTGCATAAGAACTGCAGCATTTTCTCCTGTTTCTGTAAAAGTAGTTTGCTTATACACTGCATTTTCCGTGGAGTTCTGCAGAAATTGTGAATGCTTATCACACTGATTATTATTATTATTATTATTATTATTATTATTATTATTATTATTATTATTATTATTATTATTTATTTGACTTATCAGTCGCCCCCTCTCCGCAAAGGGACTCGGGGCGACGTACAATCAAAACAAATATACAGATGTGGCATGGAGGAGGTGACATCAATGCTTAACAAATAAGATTCCAATAAAAAGCCACTAAGTTAAAATAAATAACAATAAATTAAAACAGTTAAAATAATTTAAAACCCCAAAATTTACATTTACCGTAGTTAAAATTGCCAGGGAGTTTAGAAAGTTCTAGTTTAAGCCAGGCCGGCTAGTTGGAACAGGTGGGTCTTGAGTTTCGTGCGGAAGGAGCGGAGATCGGTCGTTATCCTGATGTCTGGGGGGAGGTCATTCCAGAGGGCTGGGCCCATCACAGAGAAGGCCCTACTCCTGGGCGCTGCCCTCTGACACTGTCTGGTGGACGGCACCCGGAGGAGTCCCTCTCTGTGAGAGCGAATTGGTCGCAGGGATGTATGGGGCAGAATGCGATCCCGCAAATAGCTAGGTCCTGTGCCATGGAGCGCTTTAAAGATGGTAACTAACACCTTGAAGTGCACCCGGTAGACCACAGGGAGCCAGTGCAGCTCGCGCAGGAGAGGTGTTATATGGGAGAATATGCGCTTTTGCTGCCAAAGTCTTATACAGAGTTGTACAAAATGGCTAAACTCTTCTGTATTTTAATTATTCTATGTCCTGTCTCCATTTATGTAAAGATTGATAAGACTGTCCAAATCAGATCTTATAATGACTCTGGTGGTGTTCAGCATAAAAACAGACTAATAATGATAATAAGATTTTTTTTAAAAAACTGACAAAAAACAAGCAATATATAAATGCGAATGCTACATCACCTCCTGGCACCACCTGGCGAGATGGGCAACATATAAATTTCATAATAAAAAGAAATTTTTAAAAAACAAACAGTATAAAATGGCAATCAAGCATAGAAGAAAACAAACTTCTTAGTGGGACTCCCATTCAGCAGCCCCTAATGCCTGGGGAAAGAGCCAGATCTTAAGGGCTCTCCTAAAGACAAGGAGAGTTGGAGACCTATTGTATATCAGGAGGGGGGGAAACAGATTGTACCAGAGAGCAGGGCAACCACAGAAAAGGCTAGTCTTTTAGTTTCCATAACAGGAGATGATGCCCTCCCTGTGGAAACATCTTGGCCAGGCAGATGTTCTTGGAAACAGGTTATCAGTCTCTCAAGTAACCTGATTCAATGCCGTGTAGAACTTTGAAGGTACTGACCAGCAATAAGAATTGCATTCAGAAGCCCATCAGGAGCCAGTGCATCTCACAGAAAAGCAGCATTACATGGACATAAGAAGATGCACCCATAACTACATTCTGGACTAATTGAAGCTTCCAGAAGGTTTTTGAGGGCAGATCTATTTATAGCACATTGTGCTGTTCCAATTTTACCTAATCCTAGTCCATTTTTCTTAGATTATCAGCCAGTGGAATGAAATGTGATTGTCCTAGTACTCCAGTGCCATCTTCTTTACAGTCTTAGAACATATTTCTTGATTATACGCCAGATCTTGGTGTATTTTGACAGTTATGATTGACTTATTGATAAGCCCATTAATTTAGTTGTGAAGGAATAGACATTTCAGCATTGATTTTTCTAAAAATGCAGGTAGAGAAGGGGGAGGTTGAAAATGTCACCATGCCCAATTTGCAGCTCTTTGGAATCAACAGTCATTTCAAACTTATTAGCTTTACCCATTATTAGGGAATATAATTCAATTAGCACTTCAGGTCTATACAAAGAAAAGAAATTTCCCCAAGGAATAAATGTATTACTGAATAAAACCCAAAGGCAGTTATATCCTGTCTTTAACCACTACGTAAACACTGTAGGCCTATTTAAATAGTACAAAGAAAATTTGTTGGCATTTCACATTTTTCAACAAGTCAATATACAAAGACTCAGATGTTCTTTGGAATTTTGGCCAGTGCTGATGAGCTATTTTTTTCATAAATCATTTCTGAACAAACGTTTGAACTAAATGTACTATTAACATGCAGCACCTGGAAAGGCAATGATTGTAAAGGAATGTTAGCTGTTTCAGATCAAACTGTAAATTATTCCAGTATATGCCACCAAGAGCCCACTTCTTTAGGTATATTACTATTAGGTAATTTTCTCCCATTCTTACAGATGTTTCCTGTCTTTCATCCTTTTATACCTGGTGTATACAGCTCTGCTGCAGCTTTTGTATGTCTCATCTTTGAGGGAGCCTGAATGATATGCTGGCTAAAGTGCTGTACTAATACTGGAGATATTTTGCTTCTACTATAAATAGGGCTTGCGTTTTATATTTGGCATTTGGCATTCCTAATGGCTTCCTAATTCTTATTTACTAATCAAACAGCTGGGTCCATGACTTGCTTCCTGCAAGTCTTCAGGTATCGGCCAAGAAAAGCCTGGCCCAAGAGATGCTTACCTCTTACTCAAGCTGAATGGGAGCCTAGCTTTATGTATATGTGAATGTAATTACAAATTGGTGATACTGTTTCTGAATTTATTTGGAAAGATAGGTATAGTAAAGACTTTCCTGAGTCAAGTTGAATCCCTTTGATGATTTCATGGGGATGTCTACAGTATGCAGTTTTCTTGGCAACAGTATGGCGGTATTTGGCCTTGCCTTTCCTTAGGACATTTTTGCCATTTCTTAATCTCACCTATAGCGCTACATTTCCAAAAGGCCTTCCCTCCAAGGACCAAAACTGACCTTCCTTAGCTGTTCTGAATTAATAAAGAATAATATGTGCTACCACTTGAGCTGAATAAAAGGAGAAAATGGTACTCCGGATCTCAGAAACAAGTGTTAGTTGGTATATGAGTTCTTGTTCTGCCTCAGGCACGAAGCCAGCTGGATGATTTTTGGCTAGTTCACTTGCTCAGCCCTAGGAAGGAAGCAAGGACAACCCACTTCAGAACATGTTGCCAAGAAAACTTCAGGAACTTGACTTCAAGATGAGTTTGAAGACGTACAGACACAATCCCGAAAGCACTCTTTTTCTCCTCCCTGTCAGAAAGGAAAAAATATAAACTTGTCAATTCATATCTAACATGTCATCTTTACAATTCATCATTTTGAAGTCTGTTTTATTTTCTTTTATCATGAATTTATGATTGTTAAAATATGAAAATTTAAATTTAAAAAAATATTTCTCAAAAATATATTTCTAGGTTTGCTTAAAAAAATGATTTGCTTGGAAATATAAAAAATACAAAATCTAACAGATAACTAAACTCTGGCCGACAGAAGTGTTGATTAGGAGAACTATTCAAGCATTTCTGGCTCTGGATAATTGTGTGCTTTCCACCTGAAATTTATGTTTGTCAATCAATCAATCAATTTTTATTCAGTCATTGCCCAGCAAACTGCTTGTCAATTATTGGTTAACAGCAGAACTCAAAACCACAGTTTCCCAGCCAGATAACTTTCAGATGTAGTCAATCACATGAAGAAAATGTCAAACTGGAGAACTGCTCCAAGGTTTGAAACCCAATCTTTTATTTGTGGTAGTTGATTTTAATAATAAAAACACTTTTACATATTTTGCCATAAAGCATATTTGTGATTTCTGCCATTTTGTTTTAAGGGGTGAATCAAGGAAAGAAACTGGTAAAGGCACTTTGAGATATCTTCTGGCTGCTATGTTAGACATGAGATCAGGCTAGGAAAATAAGCCCTGCGTTGAGATATCAGGGAAGGAAACAATACACTTCCTTGTAGCTTCTATGACTGTACTGTGTTTATATAACATGGATTATGCGTACCAATTGGTACCATAAAGTATAGGGTATCAGTGATTCCGGTAATACTCTTCTGGTTTTGTCTCAGTCATCAAGATCATAGGAGTTTCAAAGAGTTGAGACACTTCTGGTTTTGCTTTATGTGACTTATAACTTGGTCCCGGTCCTGCACAAATCTGTTCAGGTGAATATGCAAATGGAATATCCTTTTATGTGCATTTATAGGCATCACTATAGTAAGGGTGGAATTCTATAGAATACCATAGATTTTAGTGAACTTGCAAATATCTGATAAAAAACACAGCCAAAGTTTTCTCTGCCTTTTCTTAATAACTGTTTCATTTCTTCACACTGTTAATTTTGTTTCCCAATCTTCTTTCTAGAGCTCTACCAAATTTCATTAAGTTCTGCTATTTTGCACAGTAAATAGCCATGAAAATGCCATGCTATTTAGTACAAATCCTTTGTCCCCTGCTAACATCTTCTATTACAACCATCTAATTACCGTGTTCGGCAGTAACCTTTCGGGATTTTTGTAGGCAATTAGAACTTCAGAGCTTTCCCTCAACAGTCCAGGAAAGACCTTTAACTAGGAAGGATTATATGATACTAATATTTTCACAACTATATAGATACAGATAACTCTTTCAATTAATACTTGGCAGCAATGGAGAAAATTACTAAGGTGTGTGTTAAAGAAGAACTATGTAAATAGTGAGTTTTCATTGGTATCTAATCATATTTGGCTTTCTCAGCACTGTCACAATACTTGAACTAGATAGTTGTATATTGTTCTTTTTTCTACTCTTGTACATTTCTGACCATATTATTTGTTCAATGTATTCTGCCTCATATACTACCCAATTATAATTCTATTTTGTTCCTAATAATTTCTTTTATATGGGGAGTGGAGGAGAATCACTTTGGAAGGGCTCATTGGGCAGGTAGATTAGAAAAGTCAGGCCATTTTCTTTCCCTTAAATTGCAGATGGGGATAATATCCAATATCCATTTATCATAATATACATAGTTTGATTAAATCCTCTCTGAACTGCTATAGGAGTGACTTTTTGTGCTTTGTGAATGGATATAGAAATTACCAAGAAGTTTAGCACTAAGTAAAGAGTTGTCTTGTTATAGTCTTATTCCGTTAAGGGAGAAATCTAATCTGGAATTTGTTGTAATTAATGTAGAATAAGCATGTTAAAATCCCATCATTTTAAGCACATTTTTAGAATGATAAGGACCTATGACCTGCGCAGTAATATCTCAGCACAGCTAGCAAACAATTAACGCAGTGACAATATTCCTCTGAAATTCAAACACATTATAATTGCCATAATTTCTGCTAGTTAGTTCAGCAACTCAGATTCTCTGAACCCAAGATTCATAGCGAGATAATGTTTAAAATGTTTCCCTATAAAGAAGGCCTTTTAAATGCTTATCTTCCTTTTTTCATTTAATGGCAAAATATGTCTCAATTAGATTCTATGGCAGAACTTCTGAGACCATAAGATGATCATTATAGAACTGTAATGGGGTAGGTTTATCACTGTCATCCTCAAGTTTTTTTGAGCAGAAGCATAGATACTACTACACTTAACCCAGAGATACCTGTCCTAAGAAGGAAAAATGCCATGACTGATATTTAGCGTAAGTATTTATTTGCAGAAGAATGATTGTTTTATACAAATATGCAAACTAGAAATCAGGGCATTAGCACATACCTCACCTATTGCTTAGGTGGACTCCTTGTAGTTGCTGTAAATCCCATCCTATTGCAAGGCGTGGGAATTGAATTTTAATTGAATTTGAAAATACGTCTACTATTAGAAATGAAGTCCATACAGACTATGCACTTAAAGGCCAAACTGTCCTTGTAAATAAAAATATTATAATATACTGGAGATGTTTTGGTTGTTGTATTTATGGGTGGGGGTGCTTTGGTATTAGGAGAAATAGGGTCTGATTATTTCCCTACTTCCTCATTTTCCAATTGCCACTTCGAATAAGTTGTTTTTCCTTCAATAATAGAATAGAATAACATAATTGGAAGGGACCTTGGAGGTCTTCTAGTCCAACCCCCTGCTTAGGCAAACCCTACACCAGATAAATGGTTATCCAATATCTTCTTAAAAACTTCCAGCTGGAACATTCACAACTTTTGGAGGCAAGTTGTTCCACTGATTAATTGTTCTGTCAGGAAATTTCTCCTCAGTTCCAAGTTGCTTCTCTCCTTGATTAGTTTCCACCCATTGCTTCTTCTCCTGCCCTCAGGTGCTTTGGAGAATAGCCTGACTCCCTCTTCTTTGTGGCAACCCCTGAGATATTGGAAGAATGCTATCATATCTCTCCTAGTCCTTCTTTTCATTAAACTAGACATACCCAGTTCCTGCAACCATTCTTCAATATGTTTTAGCCTCCAGTCCCCTAATCATCTTTGTTGCTCTTCTCTGCACTCTTTCTAGAGTCTCCACATTTTTTTACATTGTGGCGACCAAAACTGAATGCAGTATTCCAAGTGTGGCCTTACCAAGTATGACCTTCAGTATCATTATAAACTATTTGGGGAACAATGTAGGCAGGACAAAAAAGACGAAGCCTTTCTTCTTAAGTCCTTCTTAAGGATTCTTAAGGATTCTTAGGGTTCATTATTGTTATGCAGAGCTCAGTTAATTCAGACGATTGCTTTTGTGGTTTGTGTTAAATGTGTGATCAGCAGGCACATGTAATGAGTAATTGGTCTCTTTGTGTAGTGATTTCCCCCTGTCATGTACAAAAGTGCATCTGTGTATTGTAAATTTTCCTTTGGCTGTACTGTAGATATAAAAGAAGCTTGAGTGCTATGGCTATAGCAATCTGTTGCTCTGGATGGAGATATGAGAATGGTTTGTATGGAGCTACGCTCTTTCTGAAATACCAGCTGTAACATTTGAGAGTTCTCTAGGATTTTGGCAGCACCTCTGGATATGCAGGTGCCATTGTTTATTAAGGATGCTTTTAATGAACTTCAGCTGGGTTGCCAGATGCATTTCTCTGCAGATCAAATAGCCCCCATTCATATCCATACCAGATTACCACAATATATTCTGTGTTGGAAGCAGCATTCGTATAAAATGCCATTGCACAGTTGCTTGGAAGGCCAAGAGGTTGAAGCATATAATACCACTTTTTTGCCAATGCATTGCGGAGCCCAAATTAAACCGCCGGTGATGTTTTTAACCAACTTAAAATGTGAGGCTAAATTATTTAAAGGACTCCTTATACCCATATGAACTTTCCTTAGCCATAAAACCCTAGTTTTCTTGCCTACTAATAGGAAATATCAAGGTGATGTGTTTTGTGATAGTGCCATCCTTGTAAAATATCCTAACAGATTATTTTTAAAAGGTTTAATTTTACTTTGAATTGATGATGGTCTATATTTTATATTTAATACATTTAATTTATATAAATATATATATACTGTACCATAATGAATAGAACTATCTGTCTATTATGTCTTCAGAAATTTTTGTTGTTGTTATTTAAGTTCTTAAAGGCAGCATAAATATTTTGGAATAAGTAAATAGTTTAACAGTAGTGGCTTAAGAAGCTCGTCAACATGTAGACAAACAACCACAATCCTCTGTGCCTCTAAAATAACTGCCAAATTGTTACTGGGATAGGCAAAGCTCTTGGGCTGACAAGGAATTTTATTTGGAAGCAGAATGGAAAAAGCTGAGAGACTCCCGGGTTTTAAAAGAACTGAATAAATCTAAATTTATACACAGTTTTACCTCCCACTTGCTATTGTGTCGCTTTCAAATGGATAGGATAAGAAAATTGGCAGCTGCTGAATGAAATCATTGTTAAGATTGCTATTAAATAGGGAAACTGAGAACCTGCACATCTAAGGAGCTCTCATTATTTTTAAACTAATCCGTGAAAATCAGAATTCATCCTGTTAAACTGGCCGAAATAAGCAATAAATATTGCAACAGACAATGGCAAATGTGGTATTTTCATTCTATAAATCTTTCCATCCCAGAATTAAAATGTTAATGAATCTGGCTGGTCTTCGGTCCATAGTTTCAAAGTGTTTTCTTTCTACTCCAAAAATCTAGATTCTTCTTAATTAGCTGTAGGTCTATCTCTGCATGGAAATGAAATTCTCAATATCTCTGCTGAATTTGTTTGATTATAAGTCATAAAATGTGACCATATGGGACAAAAAAAATTCCGTGTATTATAATGGAGTGCATTTTTGGAAAAAAAACAAAATTTTCTTTATTGTTGTATGTTCGCACATATAGATAGTCCTCAGCTTACAACCACAATTGAGTCCAAATTTCTGTTGTTAAGTGAGATATTTGTAAAATGAGTTTTGCCCCCATTTTACAACCTTTCTTGCCACAGTTGCTAAGTGAATCATTGCAATTAATAAATCAGCAATCTAGTTGTTAAGTGAATCTGGCTTTCCCATTGACTTTGCTTGTGAGGAGTCACAAAAGAAGGTCACAAAATCACATGACCTTGGGACACAGCAACAGTCATAAATATGAACCAGTTGCCAAACATCTGAAATTTGATCACGTGATCATGGGGATAGTGCAAAGGTTGTAACTGTGAAAAACAGTCGTAAGTCATATTTTTCCATGTTGTAACTGTGAATGATCGCTAAACGAACTGTTGCAAGTCGAAGACTATCTGTAGATTATAAAAATAATGCTACCAGTAAAAGAATTAAACTTCATCTAGTCTACATTTTGGACATAGCTAGCTATACAATTATTGTAGATATACGGGGCTCTTCTGCACTGCAGCCTTAAACTGCTTGACTCCCTGGGTTCCAACCCACTTAAGAAATATTAAACCATGTTTACTATGTTTACATCCCTCATAGATGATTTGCCAATACTATGACCCTTTCTGAATTGATTAAAAGAGAAAGAAATTTTTTTGCCCCTAAGCAGAAACAATAGCCGGTGTTCTTTACTCACTCCGGGGAAAGTTGATTGTGCTGATCAACTCTTTGTGATAGAGAAACCATAGTGTCTCTGCTTTGTTTATGTTAAATGTTTGATCAGAATTACCTGTTGTAAGAATAATCCTGACTTTATTCGGCTACAGTTGTCTAGAATAAGTCTGCCAATAATTCATATAATAAAATATAAAGAAGTTAATGATATTTATAGAGGACTGAATCCTTTCAGGAGGATGTGAGGCAAAAGTAATACTTCATTATTCATGATGCTTAATGAAGTGTTTCCAATGATGCTTGTTCAGATTAGTTAGATTAATATTGCTCTTTCATTTACTTTTATACAATTTCTTCTTTCTATATTAAACAAATCTAAAGCATTTTTGGAAAAGCTTTGGATGGTTTGAAGTATCACCTTGAAGTCCTTGTATTTCTGAGACCATCTTGATAAACATCTGGCTGCAATACTACTATGACCTCCAGAATCTCACAGATAATACTCTTTCTGCAATCCCAATCACTGACCATTTGGATGGTGTCTCTCCTCACCAACAGTCTGAGACGACAAGGTTCAACCAAAGCCAGAGGCAGTTGAACAGATAAACACTAGACATTGTAGACTATATCCATGATGGTGAACATATGGCATGTGTGCCACAGATGGCACACAGAGCCCTCTCTGTGGGCACGTGACCTGTTGCCCCAGCTTCATTCCACCACGCATGTGTGCCTGCATCCAGCCGGCCAGGTGATTTTCTGGTCCCTGCCACGCATGCACAGGCAGTGGGACGCATGTGGGGGATGCACGTGCATGCGTGGGGGAGTGCGGGGGGTCATGTGTGCATGCGCAGGGGGCAGAACATGTGGGGGGTGTCATGTGCATTGCATTAGGGGTGTGGGCGCACGTGCACGCTTTTGGCACACAACGACAAAAAGGTTAACCATCACTGTATGAAGGATATAGTCAGTGGAAGAAAGTAAACCTATTCATTATGAAAAACAAAAAGACAGCCCCCACTGTCATTCCATAGGCTAAGTGGTCAGAGGAAAATATTAGATATAATTGGATCTGATGATCAGATGAAGGAGGGTTGTAGTTTCGGAGACTGTAAGAAAAAAAAGACTTAAATGAGGCAATCATAGCATTGAAGATCCCTAAATATCAGGCAGAAAATAAGTTTCACGGGATGGCTAGAAACTATGCTGCCAGTAAACATACGTAAATGAATGATCTTTTGCAGATCTTGGCTAAAATAGCAAACTGTCCAATGTACCTTATGTTCATATTCCACTGCCTCTCCTGGTTAATTATTAAATGTTTGAAACCAGGCAACTGGTTGAAGCTGCCTGTGGTGGTGGTGGTGGGGGGCTGTTCAGCCTTCTTCATTTCCAATCAGCAGAGCACTCTGATGGTTGGAAGAAATGGGAATTGTGGTCCAACCCTGGTCTAAGTCACCAGCCTTTTGGAATTTTCAGTGCATTGCAGACTTCCCCTGCAATTTGGGTCTAAAATCATGGTCATGATACTTTTTTTCTAATTCTTGGACTCCTTCCCCCTCAATCCCCTCTCTTTCTAATGGCCCTAAATTAATGATGTGGTACTTTATTGGGGCTGAGGACCATATTCAGTTTTTGAATGGCATACCTGGAGAAACCTTCCCCAAATATGCAAGGTTGTGATTAAATTTGGTGTCCTTTTAATTAAATCAAATTAAATATAATTATCACAATTACTTGTCATTTTTAATAAAACTTGTCTGGCCTAGCCTAAAGCAGAGCTCTGAAGATGTTCACAGGGTGAAGGAAATCACTTAGAAGTATCTGTAAATGCCATCATGCATCACGCAGTGCTTATGCATATGAATAGTGCTGATAATATGCCCAGTATTTCATGTAATATGCTCCATTGGTATTGGCCAATGCTTTTCGTTGTTGAACTGCTTTGATATAGCTTTTCACAGTTCTGTTTAAAACTACAATGATACATGTAAATATGCATTACATTGCATATGAAAATTGACATTTTATTCAGGGAGAAATGTGATTCTTAGGTGCATACAGACTACATTGTTTCAGATGCTGCTCTAGTTAACAAAAAAATAGGTAAAATGTTTTGAAAGCATTGCTTTTTCATCTCTTCCAGAAAGTGAGCAAAGTCCCCTTTTGTATTTCCATTTATTTTATTTCTCCAGACCCTGCAGACAATCAGCTGTGGTGCCACAATATAGCTTAGAGCAGTGTGTTATTTGCAAAGATGTGGATGATTCAAAAAGCAAAATACCATCCCTCCTTACTTTGGGACATACATTTTTGAAATGTGTAATCTTTTCCTCTCCTCATTATCAGCAAGTTAAAATAGTTATCCTGCCATGGAAGCCAGTCCTGGAAAGTGTAATAAATTATCAGTGTAATAAATAGAGGAACCTATATTGTCATTCCAGTGACTACATGGATTTTTACATCTATTTGTTTCACCCTCTGGTCCAATCATTTATCTTCAGGATCAGATTCCATATTAGAACTCAAGATAAGTATGGATTGGCTTGCAAACAATTTCACCATTTCGAGGACATAAGGCCAACATGTCATTCACCTAGGTGATTTTAGAATGATTCAGACTGTTGTATTTCTTGATCAGATTGGTGTAATGTATTTAAATTGTTGAGAACTGGGTATACAGTTGAGGAGGGGAGAATAAAGGGTTGAAATGTAATTCTTAATTGCCCAGTCAATCTGTTATTTATCTATCCTTAGATGCTCAAAATAACACACATGTGACTCTTCCAATTTTAACATACAATCACCACTCTGGAATTGATGGCTGGCAATGGATTTCAAACCGACGCTCCCCAATTCTAGCTCAGTATCTTAACCATCACAGAACACTGGCTTAGTTTTGAATAGATCAGTGTGGGTTCATTTTGAAAGGAAAACAAAAGTGTGAGGCTCCATTTAATGGCTTTTCAAATGAAGGTTAGTAATAGTGCCCCATCAGCTCTTTTGATAAAGTAATTTTGTCTCAAGGATCATCCAATTTCATAATTTTACCAAACACCTGTGCAGGTGAAGCTGGCCCCTCCCATGTCCAGTATGGCTGTCATGTAGATCTTCTCCATCGACTTTGCCTCTGATCCTTCAATTGTTTCCATTTAAGCTGGTTCCTATGAGGATTACTTAACCCAAAAATAATTGTTGAGATTCTAACATCATCATCATTATCATTCACACAGTCATCCAGATGTTCAGACTGGATTTAGAATTTTTGTCTACTATTAAGTCCTTACCAAGGACCTGGGATAGGCAGATCTGGATGTTTGATGGTATTACAGATATCATCGCAGAATGGAAGCTGTCTCCGGTACAACCTCCTTCTGCGATTGACTGATGTTGACTTTTCAGGGCCAATGGTGTTCAAATGGTGCTCCAATTGTTTTAGGTTTGCACCCAAGGCGCTTATCACTATTGGTACTATCCTTGCTTGCTTTTTCCACAGTCATTCTATTTCTATTTATAAGTCTTTGTGTTTTGTGATCCTCTTCAGTTCTTTCTCTTCTATTTTACTGTCTCCAGGCACTGCCACATCCACTATCCAGATTTTTTTTATCTTTCTTATTGACAACTGTTAAATCCAGGGTGTTATGTGGCAGGTGTTGTTGTTGTTATTAGTGGGGGCGCAGGAGTAATAGAAGTTTAGAAAGCAGGGTTAAATGTTTTATATACATACAGACGTATAGTGAAATTGAATACATTTAACATGTATATTTATTGAACAGAAGCTATAAGAATAAAGCAATCAGATGTGAAAAACATATTGCATGAAGAAGAATGTAATTGAACTCTTATTTACCTTGTCTTGCTCTGAAGGTACCCTACTCCAACCCCCCAAACTGATAGCAGTACAACGTGCTTTCTATATGAATCTCCCTGTTTTGATTTTGTGGCATAGAAATATGTTTAATAAATAAATTGCTGATGTTATAAAAAGTGACATTAGCTCATTACTATAATTTATTAAAAAGCAAAGGGATCAAGCTATCTTATACCTACATCCATCTCCTGAAAGTACTCATCATCAAATTTTTCAGTGTGCAGATAGTGAAAAGAGAAATAGTTTTTCAGACTCCCAAACTAAATGAGAACTGCTTTTTAAAAAATATTAACATGCATATCAGATTCTCTGGAGAGCCGTGCAATTTGAATTTTGTAATGCTTTAAGTAACACAAGTAATCCACAATTTATTCATTCATAGTTTATTAATTTCTAGTTCATTAATGCACAGCTTATAATGTGTGAATGGAAAATTAACTGTCCAGCTAGGCACTAAGGTTGAGACAATTTTATTAAAATAAGAAAAAAAATTATATAAGGAAATGGGATATTGACCAAAAAAAGATATGATATACAGATAGAACTTAGCCAGCCTGAAGTAAAAAAAAAATATAACTGGATATCATCAGTGTCCTAATGATATTGGAGCAGTGGTTTCATGTAGATTTTGAACAAGTGTGGCAAAAGAAAACAAAAAACTTTATGGCACCCTCACAAAGTAAGAGTCTAAAAAGTGACCTATCCCTTTCCCCAGCCAATACCAATTGGAGCCAGTCTCAAATTCTCAACTTCCAGAACCAATTCCAAAGGTTGCCATGGTTAGTAGCATTAAAAGTTGTTGAGAGAGGAGTACAAAGATGTACGTATGTTCCACCTCCTTCATGCCTCCACTATAGGTCATCAATTAGGGAATCTAAGGCTATCTTTGCACTGAATCCTGGCCTGAAACCCAACTTAAATGGTTCAATATACTCTACTTCCTCACAGCTCCTCTGCAGCTATAGGCCAACCACCTTCTCAGCAACATTCCTTTAAAAAAGGAAAGGTTAGGAGCAGGGCAATAGTTGTCTGACATAATTGAATCCAAGGATAATCTCTTGAGGAAGGAGTATACCCCTGACTTCTTCAAGGCAGAAAGTACCACCAACTACAGCTCTCTCTCTCTCTCTCTCTCTCTCTCTCTCTCTCTCTCTCTCTCTCTCTCTCTCTCTCTCTCTCACACACACACACACACACACACACACACACACACACACACACACACACACACCAGCCACCTTAGTGATTCAGGAGGATTTGGGTCTGATAATCAAGTGGGTAATTTAGCATTGTAGAGAACCCTTTCTACTTACTTAAGAGTCACCAACTCAAACTCATCCCCAATCACACCACCGGACTGAGTCCTTGGCATCTTGGTCAAACCTGCCCAATGAAAATCCAACTTGGTAAAGATCTGTGGAACTTTATTTAATAGCCAGAATATTCCTTACAGCAGACCTGTAGATAGTCCTATGGCCTTTTCCTGCCTAACAGGGATACAATGGACTGTTGGATGGCTATCAATGAATGCAGTAAGAGTGGAGAAATATTAATACTTTATCGCCATGGGCTCTTATCAATTTACAGTCAGACTCATTGTGAATCATTTCAACAACTCCAGACATCTCTTCTAATGAGTCATCTCTAGGCTAGTGTTTTTTAAATGTTTTTTTTCTCTCAGGACCCCTTCCCAGTTTTAAAAATTATAGAGGATCCCAAAAGAGCTTTTGTGTGTTATATTTATTAATATTTAGTGTGTTAAATATTAAATTTGATACATTTGCTGTTGTTACTGCTTCTCACAACTGTTTGATGCCATTTTAATATTGCATTATTTTTCAACATAGGCTGGCGAATTATTTTGATTTTGATTTTGAAGACCCCTGAGAGTGTCTTGGTCCCCCACCCTAGTGGCCCTGGAACCACACTTTAAGAAATGCTGCTCTAAGCTGATTCAGAATCTCCTTTTTTGTAAATTAAATGAGAATTTTATTCACACCAATGCCAAAGGCTACATATTTCTGTTCCTTGTTGATAAAACTTATTATTCCACTATACTTGACAGAAGTTAATAAATATCAGTTCATGAAAGATTCACGTTTTCAGTGTTCTTCTATACCTCATTTTCATATATATATATCCCCCCACCTCATACATATTTATACAACATTTAACTTTAAAACTGTATAGATTATACTAAAAGCATCACATGTTTGCCCAAATATATTTCATTCCAATTAGTGTTTGGGGTATGGATATGTAGGAGATGACCAGGCTAAGCCTAAGGGAAGGGTCAAATGTGTCATCAGTCATGAGTCCCTTAATGCCCACGAGAGGTCTAAGTCCAGCTCGACCTGAATTCCTTTGACTATTATCTACCGCCAATTTGTTTCGACCATTAGTAGTTCAGATTCTTGTAGTGAGCTTAAAGTTATAATGAATCTTTATATCTATTTGAACTGCCTGGACCTTCTGATTTCCCAGGCACTTGACAGGATAAATGGAAAAGAGTTACAAATGTAGATATACTGTGCAGATGGCTATTTCCAATGCCAAACAAATACTTGAATTCACTGATACACCAGGAGCTGATGCTCTGATGTTTTGTTTTGTTTGCCACTGTAGCTTCCTGTAGTCTGTTAAGAGCCATTCTTCAGAATTGTGAGACCACTTGAGATAGCATGAAGTGTGTTGTAGGAGGGCAGAGTTTAAAGAAACTTTGGGGCATCCTGAAATTAATAAAAGATATATAACTGTATATATGAAATCAGGCTCAGAAATAATTTCTTAGCCTACAGGAACCTGAGAGGCCAGGTCCAGTTGCATAACTGTTCTAACCCGAAGAACTATATAAAGCAATTGAAAAAGAAAATGTATTCTTCGCTAAAAACATTGTTTTATTCATCAGCAAATGAACTCATTTAAATTAAATATCTGTTGAGCAAAAAAGTGATCAGTTTGCCAGCTTGTCAGATCATCAGGCTTATATAGGTAAATTAAAACTGGAGCTATTTAATTTTGTTTTCAAAAAGAAATAAATATAATTCATTTCTTTGTTTGTTTGTTTAATAATTCTTTCCTTAATGCTTAACGCTGGTTAAAAGGTTCTTCCTGGAGAAGAATGCTGTCTAGAGATATATATGTAGAAGTATTTAGACTTCATAGCAAAAGCTTAAACAGAATTAACGATCTATCCTTGAAAATGAAGCCATTCAAACAAAAGATGAGTGACGTTGGTTATTTAAAAATGTATAACTAATTCCTTAAAGTCTTTTAAAAAATTTGTTTGCTTCCTTAGCAGATAAAAGCCTTATCACCCTCCCCTTTCTGATTCTGTTATTTATAATCAATAATATTTAATAGTTTGATGGATGCTAATATGCCAGTTAAAGGTCAGGTTCTTAGATTCACATACATTTCCTAAATGTTCTGCATTCCATCTTTTGGAGCAGGGTTAAGAACAAAACAATACCCCACAGTAGGGAAACTAAGAATTTAGATCCCCCTCTCCCATATGTCCCCCTCCTTTCACTTCCTCCCTTTCTTTGACTGAGAAAATAGGGTACTTATTTAGTAAAGATAGAGGCTCTGAGGCCAGCATGGCTGTGTGCCACTTCTATCTGCAACAGGTCTTGACTGAGAACACTGTGTCTTTAGATTGTGCTGTTGGCCCACATCCTGGTCACTGTGTGAGAAAAGGAAATATTCTATCCATTCATGACTTAGCAACGGTTGGCCTATCCATGGCAGCAGAAAAACACACACACATGAACAAATGTACTAAGAAAAAGACTGGATTCTAAAGAAAATTTTGCAATTGGTTTCTCTGAGGGGCTGGGTAGAATTCCAGAGCTATAAAGCTCTATTCAGAGCAGGCATTTTCCTCGTCCAGTTGAGAACAAATAAGGATTGTCCAACATTTGGAATTGCAGCAATTCTTTGACAGGCTCCCTTTTGAGTTTTATGAGATATTATGTGAGTTCTTGATACTATTTCTTTACTGTGCAAACACAATGAGGCAGCATTGAATTTATACAGATTCAGTCAGTTAACGGTCTTAATCACCACATGATCCAGTTCTATCATACATGATTTTTCTGGAAGCAAAATTAATCACTTTGAATTTGGAACAAATTCCCACAGTTTTAAATGAATGATGTAATGGTTTTGTGAGAAATTTTTGGGCCTTGTTCTGCCTCCCTATAGTTAGAATATAGAAATAAAGAGAAGCACAGTATTTTTATATTAACAAAGCTGAATGTTAATTTCAGTGATGTATTACTACAACATGAAAAATGTAGGTGAAGGGCAAAGGAAGGAATCTAAACCTCTAAATTACAGACATCAATATACAATTGATATCTTTTAAAATCATCACGGAAGATTACTGAATGCTCAGTCTTTTGTTCTGATTCCTACCAAGGTAATATAATGTGCATCTTCTATGCTAAGGTTAAAAATCTTGTGTCTCAATCACAGATAAAAATAGATGACTTT
This sequence comes from Natrix helvetica, assembly GCF_964273705.1. Lineage (NCBI taxonomy): Eukaryota > Metazoa > Chordata > Lepidosauria > Squamata > Natricidae > Natrix > Natrix helvetica. The sequence goes on along the minus strand of NC_138552.1, from coordinate 212,337,557 downwards.
ATACAGCCATACTTACTATTATCTTTCAGAGTAAATGTTATGGAAAACACAAAAAAGACCAAGGACAATAAACCCCAAAGCCCCTTTCCCATTAAAGACAGGAGATAAAAGGAAATATGTACAAAAGCATACAACATGCTTCTTTATATCTTTCTATTATTGGAAAGTATCTCTGCTTCCATCATATCCATATGCAATTTCACACACTGCTTTTTTTTTCTTCAAGCTTCTATCTTCCCCTGTTGAGGATCTCTGCAAGTTCATCCAAAAAGAAAATGTTCCTTTTCTCCAAATTGATTGTTATATATTCATATATTTATTTTATGTTTCAACCTCCATTTATATCATCAAACCACTTTAGTGTACTTCTTTCACACTTTTGTATTCAGTCCACACTTACTCAGCTCCCATTCCTATTTTATCTCTTCAGGATTCACTCTTCTTAAGTATCAATTCCCAGTGTGTACCAGGTTCTCACTTCCATTACAAAGAAGGAAAACAGGCTCTTACACATAGTCCTGTTTTTTTTTAATCAATTTTCCTCACACTTTTCATTTGAAAAATTCCTTTCATTTATTTGCTTTGTTTTTTTCTTTTTTGTCACTTATGTATTCAACTTATGATGTTCCTTTCTTTTCTTTGTCCTGTACCTTGTTCTTAATGTTCAGATCAGTAATGGTATCTTCTTATTTTCACTACCGGTTTGGGAGTGGGAGCATGCGCAGAAGGTCCGTGTTGATATCTGGGTGGGTGGGCGGAGCCTCGCACCACCACCACTACCAGTGCAAACCAGCAGAATACCACCTCTGGTTCAGACCTATGCTACATGTTGCATCAAATAGTCTAATATCCCTTTTAAATTGTTCAGATTCTCAGTTAACAATAAAGATCATGCGCATGCAAAAGAACATGAATATAATCAACATACCTCTAATGTTACCAAAAATATTTCTTACATTTATATCCATAAATAGATTTTTAAAAACACTCAAATGAAACATGCATTTTTGTCTTAATGTTTGCTAAATGTGATAAAGTGGTACATAGTGGAAGTAAACACAAGTGGGAAGACAATGTAAACATTGTCTTCCCACTTGTGTTTATTTCCACCATGTACCCTTTTTATCACATTTATCCAATCTCCAACTATTAAACTCTATTCATTTTATCTAAAACAACTACAGCACAATATTTTTTTCTCACAGTTACACTTTTCACAATAATCTGCAAAGAACAGAAATCTGGTATATACCCAGCCACCTTCTAACCATAAAGATGTGCTGCGCCTCCCAAATGTTACTCAATGACTCTTCTCATAAACGCTTAATACGTTAATACCACTTTATAATGCCTTGGTAAGGCCACACTTGGAATACTGCATTCAGTTTTGGTCGCCACGATGTAAAAAAGATGTGGAGACTCTAGAAAGAGTGCAGAGAAGAGCAACAAAGATGATTAGGGGACTGGAGACTAAAATATATGGAGAACGGTTGCAGGAACTGGGTATGTTTAGCTTAAGAGAAAGAAGGACTAGGGGAGACATGATAGCAGTGTTCCAATATCTCAGGGGTTGCCACAAAGAAGAGGGAGTCAAACTATTCTCCAAGGCACCTGAGGGTAGAACAAGAAGCAATGGGTGGAAACTAATCAAGGAGAGAAGCAACTTAGAACTGAGGAGAAATTTCCTGACAGTTAGAACAATTAATCAGTGGAACAGCTTGCCTCCAGAAGTTGTGAATGCCCCAACACTGAAAGTCTTTAAGAAGATGTTGGGTAGCCATTTGTCTGGAACAGTATAGGGTTTCCTGCCTAGGCAGGGGGTTGGACTAGAAGACCTCCAAGGTCCCTTCCAACTCTGCTATTGCGTTGTATTGTTTACTTAGATTGTTCTGCTAAGCAATCACAGGCACATTTAACTTTGATTTAAGACATATTGTGCGAAGCCTAGAATCTAATTTTAAAGGTTTGCAATCAAGATTTGGACCTTGATTGCAAATATTGTACAATCATGCCGTGCTAAATATACTTTCCAGATCTGTATCATAAGGAGTTTCTCTTCTTTGGTCATCACATGGACATGATGTTCACTGAGCTGTAAAGAATAGGATGGTGATACACATGTACTGTACACATATACATGCGCACACACAGTATTTGATAGCAACCTTTCTATCCATTGGGGTGTGTCAATTTGCAGCTTAGTAGTGGAGTTGCTCCTCACTGTAGTACAGAAAAAGAAAAGGCTTTCTATGCAGATGTTGCTTGAATAAGGAACTGAGTCACAGTTGCAATTATGTTATTGTTAGACCTGGATGCCATCTTTTACATTGGGCCTTCAGGCCTGCCACATTTTCTATTGTGGGAAAATGGGAGGAGGGATTATATGGAGTATGGGTGAGATATAGTCAAAATAACATTCTTTTCTCAGAAAGTCAAGGACACCTTGCCCTGCAGCTGTGCTGGTGTGACTGGGAGGCATCTCCAGTTTTGGATAGTGCCTGATTGAACCATGTGATGGACATGGGGGTGCTGGGCAGGGACGTGAACTTTCATTTGGGCAGGGAAAACCTGAAAACTTTCAGATTCGGGTTTTCCCAGATGTGCCAATATGACATCTCTAATAAAATGGAACTTTGAGGAAACTCAAGCCTCGGAGTCTTCTTTCATTGGGGGTGTTACTTCGAACCCTGACAGTTATGGCCGCAAATGGTTATCAACGGTATTCATGCAAACTCCAAAAGAAAGCACCAAACATATTCTGTATATATTCCAGCATTGAACAAATTGAGAAGGAAATAATTAATAGTAGCAGTTATTTAAATTTCAGCTCAGTGTTAGAGAGAGAAAAGTTAATTCGGTAGCTGCTGTAAACCAAGCTGAAAGTTACTTAATAGATTTTTTTTAAAAAAACAACAACAATATTGCTACCTCAGTTGATCCTTAATACCTAGCAGTGACGTGCGGTGAGATTTATGGCTGGTGAGGCTGGTGACGTCATCAGGAAGGCGGGGAATGGGACCACGTGTGCTGGAGGCTCAGGCTGCCTCAGCCTCCAGCACACGTGATCCCATTCCCCGCCTTCCTGAGCGTGCTCCATCGGCTCGCGCTCCGCAGTCCTCGAAAGCAACTAGGGAACGAGGAGAACCTTCCTGCCTCTGCTGGACTTTGTGCGCTCCTCGCGACTGCATATTGCAGTCGTGAGGAGCGCACAAAGTCCAGCAGAGGCAGGAAGGTTCTCGTCATTCCCCAGTCGCTTTCATGCCTTCAGCATCCGGCAGCGCCGACAACATTTCTGCCTCCGTCCTCCGCAGCTCCCGGGCGCGGCCGGATGGATGTAGCCACAGCGATGCCGAGGCGGTCCGGGCGGACGAAAGAGCGAGCGAGGCAGCCTGATCCTCGGTCGCTCGCCCAGCGGACTGCCTCGGTGCCATTCTGGCTACCTCCGTCCAGGCACGCCCGGGAGCTGCGGAGGGCAGAGGCAGAAATGTTGTCGGCGCTGCCGGATGACGAAGGCACGAAAGCTGTTGCTTTTGTGCCTTCGTCATCCGGCAGCACTGACAACATTTCTGCCTCCGCAGCTCCCGGGCGCGCCTGGATGGATGTAGCCACAGCGACGCCAAGGCAATCTGGGCGGATGAAAGAGCGAGCGAGGCAGCCTGATCCTCGGTTGCTCGCCCGCCGGACTGCCTCGGCGTCATTATGGCTACCTCTGTCCGGGCGCGCCCGGGAGCTGCGGAGGGCAGAGGCAGAAATGTTGTCGGTGCTGCCGGATGACGAAGGCACGCTTTCATGCCTTCGTCATCCGGCAGCGCCAACAACATTTCTGCCTCCGCCCTCCGCAGCTCCCGGGCGTGGCCGGACGGATGTATATAATATTATAATATTATATATATATATAGTATATCATATTATATACTATTATTTCATGAAGAGAGGTGAGGCTCTGCCTCCCCTGCCTCCCCTGACCGCACGTCCCTGATACCTAGCAATATTTTAGTAGCAAAGAGCTTAAGGAGAGGCATTTATAATGGCTTTATAGTTGCAGCCATCAACAGAAGCAGATCATGCATTTTCATTATAAAATTGAAAAATGACTGGAGTCATGAGACTGGGCAAAGAAGATGGAATGAGTCTCCAGTGTATCTTTTGTGGTCATTGTAGCCATTATGAAGCTAGCTATACTGTGGTTGCAAACCTAAAGGTTTATTGTATCTGACTGTGTAAAATATATTTTACGCTCACAGAACCTCTATATATCTAAACATTCAGCTCTTTTGTACAATTCTACAATTCTGAGAACTGAAGTACTAAGATTGGTATAATATCTATGTTTTCACTGCCTAATAAAACCAGCTGAGTCTTAATAAAACTGACATGTTAGGAACTTTGGTGTATGCTTCTGAATTATATAATAATAACATTGGAAGAGTAGTGGTAGCAAAAAAAGATGACTATTCAGTGTTGAAAAGAGAGTTGCTGCCTTTATAACCTTGGTTTGCATTTATGCATTCATTTTCTGTTTAAGAATGGTTCAACATAATGAAAAAAACTATATTTATAATATAGACAATACGAAAGTGATCAACACCAAAGTGATGGATTTTCTCATTCAAGAAAGTCTATCTGTTGGTCTAAGTTATGCAGAGATAAAGCTCAATCTTTGAATAAAAACCTTTGAAACAGATTTAAAAAGTATATATCTGTCAATTTGCCTACAATGTTTGCTTTAAAACATTTCTATCTTTCCATAAGCATATTTATAACGAAATTGCTACCTAAGATGTTTTACATGTTTTAACTTGTTGGATTCTGCAATGCATGTTCCATAAAATCAATGGAATAGATGAATAAAGTAGGTTAAAATGGAGCCTGCGTAAGATATAAGCAGTTTCTTCCAACTCGTGTTAGTTTTGTGACTATTTGATGCTTACATTATCTTCAGACCAAAAGCAAATATTCATTAAACAAATTTATATAGCTGTCCATCTACCAAGAGAACACTGTAAAAATACATGCATGAAGATAAGATGTTATGGAAATCTCTCAATCCAAGTTATTTCATAGAGCTATTAGAAAGAGAAAAGGCAGAGGAAGGAGTACTACGTCTCCCTTCTATATGAAGGTCTAACTAATGAACTGAACCAGGAAATGCTCTTCCCATGCCTTAGACCAAGGGTGTCAAACTCGCGCACTGGCCATGCCCACCCCTGGTTTAGTGAAGGGAAAAAAGTTGTGATATATCCCGTGACAACGTGACACCGCAAGTTTGACACCCTGCCTTAGACTAACTTTTGGGGTCTTGTCTTAAGAAGATGGCTGTACCAGTTGATACGTGTGTCTGACTAGCATGTACCCAGAACTCCAGTTCCTTCCAGAGCTGAATCAGGAGGAGAAAGATTATCTGAAAGTTACAAGATTAGCTTTGCAATTCTCACAATCAGTAGTAGTATTTTCTCTTTTTCACTCTTTTTTTCTCTCACACAAAACACACACACACAGAGGAGACCACTGATGCTGGAATTGAACCACATAATGGCTCAGCTGATCAATCTAAGCAAATATGGGACTAGAGACAGGCCTTTTTTTTTACTCCCTTGTCATAGCTTTTGTTGCATTGTGAAAGTCGTATTTTGTCATTCCAAAAATGGTGCCCAACACAATAAAGCAGTCAATGCGTGAAAGGGGGGATTGCTTTTCAATTAGAAAATAGCAAAGCATTGATTTACAGTAATCATTTAAGAGTTTAATTAAATGGTATACTCAATTTAAATGAAAGGCCAGAGTCCATTTAAAGGTCACTGCAAATTGAGTTTTCCTTGATAATGGTCTTTTGGAATGTTTATGGAAACAGCTATTGATGGAGTTGACTTAAAGGATTAAAAAGGAGACAGATCTGGCTGAATTTGTCCCTCAGGCTAAAGCAAGACCTCATCTTCTTTCAAGAGAAAGTTAACTCTTTTTCTTATACAGAGAGAAAACTTCAAACATCCTTCCTTCAGGCTTTAAAACATGGTTAAGGTTCAGGGTTAAAGTTAAGGATTTTTGTACCTTTGACATCCAAAGAACCAGCTAGAATTTTAGAGGGACAGTCCATTAAGAAGATAGCCGGAAGAAGTATTACTGGTATTTTGGCAAGTTTTTGTGCCAGTGGCAGAACAAGGAGATATTATTTTTCTTGATGTAAGTAAGTAATTATTTCTGTCTCTGGAAGTTACAGAGTTGTGTAGATAGAGTACTTAACTTCAAATGGTCAAGCATGGGATTGTCACACTGGGGACAGCTTTTTCCTTATCTTCTGTGTAATCCTGCATTTTGAAGAGGAGTACATTATTTTCTGTCATCCATGGAATCAGCCTGCATCCTTCTGAACTTATGAGAATTTCTCACATACATTTCTTTTAAAATAAGATGATACCTTGCTCAGTAGTAGTAACTGTGAAAGGGATCTTGGAGTCCTAGTGGACAACCATTTAAATATGAGCCAGCAGTGTGCAGCAGCTGCCAAAAAAGCCAACACAGTCCTAGGCTGCATAAATAGAGGGATAGAATCAAGATCACATGAAGTGTTAATACCACTTTATAATGCCTTGGTAAGGCCACACTTGGAATACTGCATTCAGTTCTGGTCGCCACAATGTAAAAAAGATGTGTAGACTCTAGAAATAGTGCAGAGAAGAGCAACAAAGATGATTAGGGGCTGGAGACTAAAACATATGAAGAACAGTTGCAGGAACTGGGTATATCTAGTTTAATGAAAAGAAGGACTAGGGGAGACATGATAGCAGTGTTCCAATATCTCAGGGGTTGCCACAAAGAAGAGCGGGTCAAACTATTCTCCAAGGCACCTGAGGGTAGAACAAGAAGCAATGGGTGCAAACTAATCAAGGAGAGAAGCAACTTAGAACTGAGGAGAAATTTCCTGATAGTTAGAACAATTAATCAGTGGAACATCTTGCCTCCAGAAGTTATGAATGCCCCAACACTGGAAGTCTTTAAAAAGATGTTGGATAGCCATCTGTCTGAAACGGTATAGGCCCTATAGGGTTTCCTGCCTAGGCAGGGGGTTGGACTAGAAGACCTCCAAGGTCCCTTCCAACTCTACTATTGTACTGTATTGTATTGTATTGTATTGTATAAAATCTTCATTACAATCACCAAGATTCCATCTTCTCATTTGTTCTTCATTTTCACTAAGGATTTTGGAGCACCATATAAGTTTCATTTTCACTGGTGCTTTTCTGTAGCTAATGTTGGACCAGAACTTCAGGGATCTTTCAGCTATCTTCTTAATGGACTGTCCCTCTAAAATTCTATCTGGTTTTTTGGATGTCAAAGGGACAAACATCCTTAACTTTAACTCTGAACCTTAACCATGTTTTAAACTCATTGATAAGTTACATGACTATTACTCTGTGAACTTACCATGCTGGTAATAAATGTGAACAAATGAATACCCTATTTTTCAGAGTATAAGACGCACCATAGTATAAGACGCACCAAGATTTTGAAGAGGTAAATTTTTTTAAAAAAGTTTTTGCACTCTGCAGACCTCTCAAACCCTCTGCACGCCTCATTTTTTGTGAAAAATGGGGCATGCAAAGAGTTTGAGAGGCCTGCAAAGTGCTCCTAGGGACTGGGAAGGGGGCAAAAATGAGCAAAAAAATAGCCAGTTTTTCACGAAAACGGGCCCATTTTTGGCCTCAAAAAAGGGCATTCATAGCCTTTAGGAGGCTTGTAGAGTGCTACTGGGGGGGGGGTGCAAAAACAAGCAGAAAGTGGCCCGGTTTTTTGCCCAAAAAAGGGCATGCATAGACTTTAGGAGGCTTGTAGAGTGCTCCTGGGGGCTAGGGGAGCAAAAATGAACAAAAAAATGGCCTCTCCCCAGCCCCCAGAAACACTTTCCAAGCCTCCAAAACCCTCTGCATGTCCATTTTTATGAAAGGGTGGGGTTTTGGGAGGCCAAAAATATACGTATTCAGTGTATAAGACTCACCCAGATTTTCATGCTCTAGTTTTTTTGGGGAAAGGTGTGTCTTATACTCTGAAAAATATGTTATGTCATTCAGTGAAAGATTAGAAACTGAAGGATTCAATACACCAACAATCACATTTTAGAAAAGGTAAATAAGTTTCCATGTTACTTAGTTACTTTCAAAAGGTGGAAATTTTGAATAGAAATGGTTAAAATTTTGAGAACATATACAGGTAGTCAGTCCTTGCTTACTGTCTGCCTTGTTTAGCAACTATTCAAAGTTATGACAGTATAAAACAACAACAATCAATCCTTGCATTTACAACCACTGCATAGGTCACAGAATTGTCATTTCCATGTTTCCCAACTGGCTTGTGACAAGCAGAGTTAATGGACAATGTGGAAGTGCAGTAGCAAATCATGGTCATGTGATTATCATTTTTGCAATGAAAAATGATTGCAATGTAATGTTAAGCTGACATTACACATGATTACATGTGTTTTAATCATTAGATTGAAAAGTGTCACCCCTACTACTCATGTAAAGATTTTTACCTATTCACAAATGGGTAAAATTTGTCTAGTATATTAGATAATGAGTTTGATAATTATTGAATATTATTTCATTTCAGCAGTATAGAATTAGATGTATTACTCAGCAATTCTGTTAGGCATGACCTTGATGTCTTATAATTGATGATCAACACCTTTAAGTTATTAATATCATACCACAGCTTTTAGCTTTCTTATGGAATGAAGAGTTTGGTAAACAAAAGAGATTGAAGGCTGCACTGTCCTTTAGTGCTTTTTCAAGGTACAAAAAATAAATATATTATATCTTGACCTGCAAATATTCTGACACAGCTGTGTTCTCAAACACTATGTTTTACAGCATACTCAAGGCTACACCTCTCCTCTCCGTTTTATTTTGGTTACTGTCAGTGCCCTTCACAAAACTGCAAGGACTTCTATAGTGATTTCCAGACTTCAGTCCTCTTCTATCAGCTGTTCAGTGGCTAAGTTTCATCTAGCTGTGATATATGGTAAATATTTTCCTTGACAAGGAAAGTACTGGCTGCTATTTTTGTGCATTGATTGAAAATATTAGATTCATATTTATGCTTTTGAAACCTCAAGATCTAGTTGTACATCAATTAATAGCCAGGCACCAATTATGTAGAGTAATATACATGAGAATATCCAAGAATATTAAGCCTTTAGTGAAGGAACCATCCTAAGTAGTTTAATGATGATTAAATCTGGGAGAGATGGAGCTGTTCATATTTCTTATTCAATGTAAATAAGTATGTGACTTCCTCTGCATTACCGATAAGTAGAAGTTCCAATATCAATCAGTTCAGTGATATATACAACCCTAGAGAATGGCCACCTATTTACTTGATACATTCAATTTTATGTTTTGCCTGCTGATTTGTATGCCTCTAGTTAAATACTCTGCCTGTTGATAAAAACTATTAGAGAATAATCAAGTACTGAAATAGAAAAAATAGAAAGCATAAATAAAAAACAGAGTATTTGTATTAATCTCTTAATCTATTACTATAGATATGTAATATTAGGATGGTAATAATGAAACTGTTCCCCTTTCTCTCTGTCTCTGCTGATTAAAGCAACTACTAAAGAAACAATGAACATTTTGCTTATACCACTGCTGCAGAAGAGTTCACATGTTGTTCAGTCTTTAACAGAAAACCTTGCCTTTGGGGACATAGGAATGGGCTGAGGGACTTGATGTATATACATCTTGTGATGACCATTCCTATGTAACCTGCTTGATCTCCCCTTGAGACTTTCCTATTCTCCTGGTGATCCCATTGCAAGCCAAGTTAATACAGCCTGCAATGTAGCTGACTCTGATTTTCTATTAATCTCTTCCCATTTCTATGAGGTGTCTCCTTACCTTCATCATCATTAGTTCCTTGTTCTTTGCCATTTGCTCTCCTATTAAAGGTTGTGACATTTGTTCCTTGCGATTTCACTTATTCTTTTTCTCTGTTGCCCTTAGGATTTTTTAAATTTATATTTAAGGGCGCATAAAAATGTTTTTCTTTTCCTCTTAAACAGTTCACAAGCTTGGTAGTTAAAGTGCTCAAGTTTTGTGATCAGAGCCCATATATTGTTGAGTGAATGCTCTTAATCTCAGCTTGTCCTTATTATTGAGACCATCTTTGACGCATTGTTCCTTCCAGTTTCATTTCAATATCCACTTTTATCTTTAATTCAATGCCTCTCTTCATTCTTTATTAATCCTTTCTACAGTAACAGCTTCTAAGTTTAACTGATAACCTGTGTTTCAGCTTGTACAATGTTAGGAAAATGGATCTTATGATATTCTCTTTGGTCAAAGAATTTTGTTCTTTGAAAGAGAAAGCACTTCTCTCGTGAATGTTAAATGTTAATCATAAGTATTATTTATTTTAAATGTATCTTAAGCATTACTACTGTGCATCATGATCATGTCTGAAGGAGACTGTATACCATTATCAACAAGCATTCTATGCATATGTGCTGTGAGGAAAATACAATTTGGAAGGGCTGTTGTTGAATATAAATGCATCCCTTTCAAAGAAATAGTAGTTGGCCTCTTCTGATGTAGGTTTGCTGAAGGATTCACCCCAGCATGTGGTATCCCTGTGCCTTTTGTCTTTGACTATTTTGAGCAGGGAAATGTAAATGTTATACTGCCTGGGGCCTAAGATGTTATCATAACTTTTATAGCTAAAATGATTTAAATAAAATGGATATGTACAGTTTATTTGTGTATCATGACCTTCAACAAATGTCTACAGCCTATTTTTCTACACTGGGTTTTCTTGCCAAGACTAAAGCTGATTGGCTATTAGTAAGGGGGTGGGTGGGCTCCTTAAATTAATTCCTACAGAGGAACCTTATTCGTGTGATGCCATTACTCATACATATAATAGTTTTTGAATTGCACTTTAGCTATGAACCCTGCACCCTGTTCCCTTGTGTACAATTCATATAATTACTAATAGTAGTATTTGCCTTTTATGTCTGTGTGGACAACTCAAAGCCTAAATAGAATGCCTGCTACAGTAGCATAAATCTTTTGTTTCCATTCCACATTAAGCAACATATTGTGTCCCAGGAATTACATGATTTATATTTGCAAAAAAAACCAACCCATATTGGAGAACAGAAATTCTTCCTTTGGTGTTCTTTTAAACGATCAGTAACATACCATACAATGGTCTTATTGTACTTGTATGAATGCAGAAATTTTCAGTGTGAACTAATAGAGAAGTCTGAAGAAAATGCCCATCCAGTAGGAACATTTGGATAAAAAGAAATCTTACCTACAACTAAAATTAACACAGTGTTTTAAAATAAAATTTTAATTGTACTTGTCAGTTTGTAGCAAGAAAGCTGCCAAAGCAAGTTCCATAGACATGAAATCACATAATTTGACGACAGTTAACCAGCTAGATGAGAGCAACCATAAATGAATTCTCAGTCTCCTATAATGTTGTTTCAAGAGATAAAATGAAATAAACTCTGTTCCCTAAAATTGGTACAGGACATTTGTTCTAGCTAGGGAGAACTTGGGTGGACAGATGGAGGCGAGCCAGGACTTAAAGCAGCTAACAGCTTTTAATGGTAACAGGTTGCCAGCGCGACAATTCACATTTCGCGTGCGTAGCTAACAGGCAACAGCTGCGCCCGGACCTTCTGGGGAGAACTTCTACTCCAGCTTCTGGAACTGCTGTCCCTCTGGGCCCCGAACTTCCCTCCTCCACCCTAGTCATCGCTGGAGACTCATGGGGAAGAACAGGTAAGGCCCTTGGATTTGTATTATTATTTTTACCCAGTGACTATTCGGGGGAGGTAGACCGGGGCCTAGGCTCCTCGTTGTCCGCGGTTTGCAGGGGTAGGCCCTGCCTTGGATCCGTCTCGGTTACGGCCCCTTGCCGGCTTCTTAGTTGATTCAAGTGTCGTCTCCACACCCGGCCATCCCCCAGCTGTACCAAGTATGAGCATGGGCCCGTGATTCTTTGGATCACCCCTGGGACCCATAGGTGGTGGCCAGCGTAGTTTCTAGCATAGACAGCTGCGCTGACATCAAAACCCTTTAGAGTGCTGTGGGAGTCTAAGGGTCGCCCAGGGGCATAATCGGGGTGCAGCCTGTCTAAGGTGGTCCTAATGCGCCGACCCATTAACAGTTCCGCCGGGCTTTTATTGGTAGTGGAGCATGGAGTGGCATGCTGCCACAGCAAGAATTTGTTAATGTCTTCTTGCCAGTTGTGGGGGCCAAACCTTGCTAATGCGTCCTTTGCCATCCGCACTGTGCGTTCTGCCAGACCATCAGCCGCGGGGTTGAAGGGGGCTACAAAAGCATGTCTTACCCCTAGCTTGGTAAAGAACGAGCTCAGCACGGCTGAGGTGAATTGGGGCCCATTGTCAGAAATGACAAGATCCGGTAACCCATGGGTGGCAAATAACCCGCTTAAAACCTTAACAATAGCTGGGGCAGTAGTAGAGGATAACAGAGCAATATCAACCCATTTGGAATATGCATCTACAATTACAATAAACATTTGGCCCCTTACTGGGCCTGCCAAGTCTATATGGATTCTGGACCATGGAGCCTTGGGTTGCTCCCAGATCTGGATGGGTGCTCTGGGCCTGGCACTGTGAGCAGCCCGAGACCTATTGCACAATGTCCTGGTCCATTCCTGGCCACCAAGCATAGCTCCAGCCCAGAGACTTCATCCGAACTATGCCTGGGTGGCCGTCGTGGAGGGTGGTGAGCACCGCTTCACGCAGGGATGCAGGGATGATGACTTGGCTGCCCCACAGTAGGCAACCTTGTTGTGCAGAGAGTTCGTGCTGACGGGTGGAGAACGGTTGCCACTCGGTGCTCACTGGCTTAGGTGGCCAACCCCGCATAGTCCAACTCAGCACTGTGGAGAGAAGCTTGTCCCGTCGTGTGTGTGCGGCCACATCAGCTGCTGTAATTGGCAGGTGCATCTCATCAATTAGCAGGACCTCGGCAGCAGGAGCAGGGTCTGTCAGCGTGATGGGCAGGGGACATCTGCTTAAGGCGTCGGCGTGGCAAATGTGCTTTCCGGGCTGGTGGAGCAAAGTGTAGTTACACGCAGCCAGGAACACAGTCCACCGTGTAAATCTTGGGGAGAGAATCTGGGGAGTTTGCCTGTCCCCGGCGATGATTCCCAGCAGGGGCTTGTGATCCATCACTATATGGAAGTGGCGGCCATAGAGATATGTGTGAAAACATTTCACCCCAGCCACTATAGCCAAGGCTTCCCGATCAAGCTGGCTATAGTTCCTCTCAGGGGAGGACAACGTACAGGAAAAGAAAGCAACGGGAGCCTCCCTAGCAGAGGGCAGCCGGTGGCTTAAGACAGCCCCGACTCCGTAGGGAGATGTGTCGCAAGTCAGAAAAACAGGAAGTGACTCGTTGAACTGGTGGAGGACACTGTCAGAAGTTAGCAATTTTTTAACAGTCTCGAAAGCGGAGGCTTCCCTCTTGCCCCAGATCCACTTAGCCGAGCGGTCAAGCAGTCTGTAGAGAGGCTCCACAATGGAAGCCTTGTGTGGCAGGAAAATGTAAAAATTCAGGAGGCCTAGAAAAGCTTGAAATTCAGCTTTTGATGTAGGCGTGGGAGCCTGTTTAATGGCCGTCACCTTGTCTGGGGCTGGATGAATTCCTTTGCTGTCAATCAGGAAGCCTAAAAACTCTACTTGAGGCACCGCAATTTTGCACTTAGTTGTCTTGAGCTTTAAGCCCACGCTTCGGAAATGACGAAGCACGGTGCGCAAACGGGCCAGGAGGTTGGTCAGGGAGCGGGCAGATACCAGGACATCTCAAAATAAGGCACGACGCCTGGTATGCCCTGTAAGAGTCTTTCCATCAGATTTTGGAAAAGCCCTGGTGCCACACTGACTCCAAGTTGGTTGCACTTAAATGCCCCTCTATGTGTGACAATTGTCTGGGCTTCAGCAGTTGCCTCGTCCACAGGCAACTGCTGATAGGCTTGGGCAAGGTCTAGCTTATCAAAAATTGTCCCCTGACCCAGAGAGTGCAGCAGGTGCTGCACCACGGGTACAGGGTGTGCGTGGTTAAGAGTGCACTTAAAGTCACCACAGAGACTCACAGACCCATCACTTTTTACTGGAATAACTATTGGGGTCTCCCAACGGGCATGGTCTATGGGCTCTAACACCCCTTGTGCCAGCAGCTTGTCTATTTCCGCGTCTACCTTTGGTTTTAAAGCGAAAGAAACCCTCCGCGGCTTCAGCCGTCGTGGGGGAACCTGGGGTCTAGATTAAAAGAAATGGGGGTACCAGTGTACTTCCCCAGACCTTCCCCGAACACGTCAGGAAATTCCTTGATGAGCATATCCAAATGCGGATTGCTCTGAACTTGATTAATGCCGGTAATGGCTAACCCAAGGGCTTCAAACCATTCCAAGCCCGGCAAGCTTGGCTGGGGTCCGTTTACCACTATAAGAGGTAGCTGCTTGCTATATTGTTTAAAGGAGACCTTACAAACATACTTTCCCAGAACAGGGATGGATTTCCCCTGGAAATCCCTCAACCTCAGCTGACAGGGCATTAAGCTGGCTCTAGAAATGGCGGGCACCAGTCTCTTAATGGTGGCCCAAGAAATAATGGAGACGGCTGACCCAGTGTCAACCTCCATTTTGCAGGGTCTGCCTTCCAATTTTACTGTGAGGAAGATTTTCCCCCATGGATTATGGACAATCATGTCCACTTCAGCCTCTCCCCTGTCATCCTGAACTGAGAAACAGGAGTCTTTTTTCCTGAAACTTTAAACATTTAATGTTTAAACATTAAATACCCCTTTGGTAATGGATTAAGCAATATCAGGAGATGCTGGAAAGTTTATAATAGTTGGCTTTATTCAACATTGTATAAATCCTTTTACTGAATGAATAAACCTTAACTCCTTAGCTTGGTAAGGATCTAGTCATCTCTTAGGGAAAAAAAATAAACTTGAAAATGCTTTAATATAGTCCAGATGGTAGGCAAGAAAAGAATGCTTTTACTGACCAGCATTCCAGATATGTACTTGCCTCCCAATGACAAGCCTTTAATTTGAGGATGGAGAAATAAGTGAAAAGTAGATTTGGGAATCAGGTAGAAATTCCTGCAGAGGAAAGGTTAGCCAGTGTCCAATCACTGGTGGGGTTCCATTGTGCTAATTTTAAAAAAAAGTTTGATGAATACTGTAATGGGTTTGCATTAATGCATCCTGACTGGGTTTGATTTGTGTATTTATTTAGGAAAACATATATGGCCATCAATCAACAATATAACAATTTTTAAAAAATACAGCAATCAAGAAGAAAACAATGTAGTAACACGTTTTCAAACAAAACAAGAAAGGGAATTAAAACAATGCTAGTACAAAAACTGAAGCATTGGATAGCAAATGCACAACAAATTACATCTGTATTATCCTTATCCAACATCCCAACCTATCCCAACCTAACACCTGAATAAAACCTAAGTCTTCAAAACCTTCAGGAAGACCAAGAGGATCTTGTTGTGGTACATAGGGACTAGTATTCTACAGATCAGACATCACAACAGAGAAAACATATCATTCTAAGCCAAAACAAACAAAAAAGTACATTACAGCTTTAGTGTGTAGCTTCTAAATGGATGGAGTATAATCTGCCAAAGTGAATTTGGGCAGCCTTGAAGGCTATAAATATCTGAATCATTCTTCAGCTGCACAGAGCTTTCTAATCCACCTGCCACGGCGGATTCCTGATACAAAAAAGCAAATGTTCATTTATAGAACAAGTTTAATGGCTGATTAAAAGCCGTTTCCAGTACAAACTGAAATAACTTACATTATTTTTGAGCTGAATTAGCACACTAGGCTATACTGAAATCTGAATGCTTCCCATTCCCCAAATCTCTATTTCCAATGAAGTTAAGTATAGCTGGATATAGAATGCAATTTAAATGACAGATGGCCCTTTTGCTTAGGAAAACATTCATTTGTCATTCTTTCACTGTAAATGCCTCATGTTAGGGGATGTTTGGGTCGGGTTCAAACATGGTTATGGATTATATCTTTGCAGTTTAGATTGCTCAAGATATTTAAGTTACAGCTTTAAAAAATATATATTTCCTGCACTTTAAGTCAGCAGTTTAGCTAAAACTAAACTAATAGGTAGGTGTATAGTTTTGTTAAACATCTCCCTGTTGAATATTTTAGGTTTACAGAGCTATCTCAATTACTTCTGCGAGAGGGAACTTCTTCTAAATATAAACATTTGCCTTTCTGGAGATGCAAACTGTGAGGAACCAGCTGCTGCCTAGATATAATTTCAAGTAATGCTGTGCCAGAAATCTATCCTACATTTCAGTTCCTCAAACTTTTTCTTACCCTTCAGAATAGACTTTTAAATTCTATTGTTTTTGTTTACTCTTAAGGTTCTTCAGAATTGATTTAAAATTCTTCAGAATTATTTCAAATTCTTCTGGGTAGAGTTTCTGAGCTTACCTCATTCTTGAGGGAGACAGTGGGAGCAGCTCCTTTTAATGTTGTTTTCTTTAATGCATCCTTCCATTATCTTGAAATTTCTTGTGGTGCCATATTCCCAGTCTGAAAAAAAGCCAATGGTAGGAGTTCCCTTATTATGTCTTCACTAGGAATTTAATGGAGTTGTGGAAACACAGAAAGCTGCTGGAGAGATTATTGTACAATAAAAGACATATCTCTTTGCACAGCTGTTTTATTCCTGTGCAAGTACAAGGACGCCATGCTCCATCCATAAGTATTTTTCCAGAATAAATATATATTTTTAAATGACAAATTTGAAGCAAATGATCTTTCATCAAATTGAACAGGAACCAATGATTTCAAATGGCAAGTTTGCAACAGATGATAGGGTCTAACAAGATACAATTTTTAAAATTCAGGGTTGTCAGCTTTAGGATCAGCAAACCCAGGAATCCTCGTTATTTCAGAAAGAAATAATTTTGCTCAATGATGTCACTCCACACAATATTAAATGAAGATTTTGATAATTCTTCTGGGAAAATGAGAACAATTCTTATACCTACATCTGATAGGAAATATAAATCACTTGCTTCCCTGTAAACCTTAAAGGAGATGATGGAAAGTAGAGACAGAACTAGTGTGTTGAAATGCTAGGTCCAGAATTCATATTGACTAGCAGTCTTTCTGAACCATCCTTTTTGTTTAGTTTTTTTTTTTAAATTAAAGACATTTAAAACAAAATCAGCAAATTACAAAGCAAAAAATAAAATAAAACATGCCAATCTTTAACATCATCTTTATTTTCTCTTGGGCCTTATATACATTACAAGGCATTGTTAGAAAAAGAAAAATGGTGGCTAAATGCAAGCCAATATTTTGTTAGAATGTAAGCCTCCTGTCTGGAAATAGAAAAAGAGCCAAAGCAATAGAAACCATCTCAAGAAACTAGAAAATGTCATACTAAGCAAACCTAGTAGGTTTGTCTTTTGGGAAATAGTTGCTAGGGGCTGGGAACCATTTTACAAAATGCAAAGATTCCAAGTATCTCCCAATTTATAAAATAGTTGGTGCTATCTTCTCAGAATTCCAAATCTCCACCAGTCCAAATGTTGCTTATTTCTGGTTTAATGAGAATCTAGCAATTGCATTTATCTAATCATTTTAGCTCAGCATTAATATTATTCTAATGTATTTAATTCAGACAAATGTTCTCTATCTGTTGCAGGCACAAGGTGATCTGATTTCCTATTCATTGTGGTAAATACACATGGCATTTTAAATTCAGTGGGCTATGTTGAGAACCTTACAAATCATCATTAACCTTCCTTTGTTTTTTGTAGATGAGAAATATCCTTTGGAAAGACAAAAAGACAAAACTTTTCACTTACATATACTATCTAAGATTCTAAATTACTGTGTGTCATTTTAATTCATTCTGTTGCATTCTACAGCATGTTCATTGCATAAATTAAAACACCCCCTTATTCCCATTAGTGAAGGACATCATCTCATTGAGATACTCTGGAATAGCCTCTGGAGGATCAGTTTTTGCAATATTTTTCTGTGTCAACTGATTTTTGAAAAACCAGCCATCAAAAAGGAAGATTACTTATTAAATAAATTAATCTAATTAAACTATGTCGGAGATAAAATGCTTAAATTACTACATTATTGTATGATTCAGTTATGTTCTCTGTGGACGTTTCCAGAAACAAATATATTTTTCCTTGTCTTCTCTTTAAAGCA
Organism: Natrix helvetica; assembly: GCF_964273705.1. Classification (NCBI taxonomy): domain Eukaryota; kingdom Metazoa; phylum Chordata; class Lepidosauria; order Squamata; family Natricidae; genus Natrix; species Natrix helvetica. The sequence goes on along the minus strand of NC_138552.1, from coordinate 212,319,294 downwards.
CTGTATCATTATAGCTATTGTTTAAAAGAAAAGGAGGGAAATCTTTAGAGAGCATGGGGTATTAATAATCTAGGCATATCTTTCTCTATACCCTGAGACAGTTTTTAAAAACTTATCTCCTACAGCTTACTATATCACTGAAATTTTCTAATAACTTCATTAATTAGTTATTTTCCCCTCTCAAAGGCTTTCCAGAAAACTAAAAGAATACTGGATATATTCAACCTAACCAAAATAAACAGGAAGATCATTCCAAAAGTCAAAAAAGAGAGATAATGGGCAATGCAATAAATCTATAGTTTGTAGTCTACACATGAATCTAAAGTTTGTAATATACAAGAAATTTTTTAGGAATTGGTTAAATTGTACTGTTTGTTTCATGTTTATTTATTTATTTATATTTCCTATTTCTATTCTATCCATCTCCCTAAGCCTTACTGTTCTCATTACACTAATGGTCCCCAAATTAAATTTATTTTGTGTTATAGTCTCTTCTTGTAATAAATCCATTTTTATTTGATTTGCTAGACCAGCATAAGTAGGGTGTACATAAACATATACGCACAGGTACGTGTCTATGTGTTAGTAAGTGGCAGATCATATCTATTTATCTTATTGAACATAGAGTATTTGAGGCTCATTAGGTGCTACTGCATAGAACCTGGCAATATTATTTGTTATAGCAGGGTTGGAACCTGAAAGGAACTGGAAGATGTAGAATTTCCTTGTGCACCCTGGATGTTTATGTGAAAATGATAAGGTAAGACTAGTTTGAACGTCTCTATAAGTCTATAAGAGGCACTGGAAAAGTATATGTTCTGTTGTTTCTGTGTGTTCAGAGTCACAAAACTATTGTCTCTTCAGATAGGGAATCTTCCTGTACTAGCCTTCAAAGTCAGTTGAGGGGAAGCCATTACATTGAATATGGAATATAAAAGATGGCTTCCAGATCTGACAGGTACTTTAAGATTAGTTAAATATGATCTAGGGGACACAGATTGCCTGTTGGTTGAGAACCCAGGTAGATCCAATTGATGTTCTATACCAGGGGTGTTAAATTCAATTTCATTGAGGGATGCATCAGGGTTGTATTTCACTTTGGGGGGATGTAGCCAGGGTGGGCATGGCCAGTTTGACATCACTCATGTAGGGGGCACCTGTGGTGGCTGAAGCGCTCTGCCAGTGAAAATGGGCTCCCAAGCTTCGTTTTTTTTTCCTGCGACAGCTTCCTGCGGCCCTCCCAAGCTCCGTTTCCACTGGCAGAGGCACCATGGGCTGGTCCTTTGCTATTTCCAGGGCAGCCCAGTGGACCAGATCTAAGCACCCTGTGGGCTGGATACAATCCCCTGGGCCTTGAGTTTGACACCCCTGTTCTACACACTTTTTAAGGAGTACTTTGATATCCCAAGCTGAGTAGAAAATGTGGAGACAATCCCAAGGATGATATTTTAGTGTTTCCATAGGGACTGAAAATCATCACTAATGCAGCAAGACCAAGGGGAAAAGGGGATAGTTTGAGCCAATAATAGAGTATGGTCTTACACACTTTAACCTCCACTTTTATGAATCCTGTTTGTAATATCAAGATGGCAGATAGAAACACATTTTGAGACTTGACGTGTCAATTTTAGAAATCTGATTGAATAATTTCTAATGGTGCAAAATTGGAGAAGGGACCTGCTGGGCATCACAAAGAAGTTATCCTATTGAGTTCACTTCAGATAATTTGAATGCTAAAGATATATAGTAGCCGTCTCATCTCTTAAAGAATTTAAGGATGGCAGATGAGCTGTGCATTTTCAGCATATATGTGTGGGGCGGGGGAGAGGGTGGGAGGTGTGCTCATAAAGGAATAACATTTAAGTACACTCATAAAGGATTTTTTAAAAAATCCAATATGCTTAGACCACAAATACAATATTATATAATATTTTAAGATTATCATGAGCTGAACAGAAGAATCAAAACAGCATTTCTTGAAGCAGTGTTTGAAATCCTAGTCACTATAATATTAATTAATTAATTAATTAATACATAAGCAAAGTGGAAAGGTGGAGAGTACAGGTATATTTAGATACAGCATAAGTTCTATTTTTCCACTAGATTTCAAAAAACCACTATAATAGCTAACTGCCAGTTAATTATAGTTCAGCTTTCAGCTTTCCTCTTCTCAATCTTCTGTCTCTGTTTACTAAACTTCCAAAGTGTAACGTTCTATTTTCACATATCAATTGTCCATTCAAAAATTATAAATTGTTATAACAAGTATGCACGCTTTTTCAAAACCTTTTTTTTCCAAAATCAAGTTCGGCTTTTAACCAATTCTTTTACAACTATTGGGTGATGTATTGCAATTTTTGTTTGCATGAGTTTGAACCTGCAATCAAATTAAGCATAAGTGAAAGCAATCATTCTACTACTTAACACTATATCTCTGCAAATGCTTCTTTATAAAACTTAATTTGCCTGTTTTGAAAGTGATGATGATCACTTGGCACCATAATAGGCTAAATAACAAAAAGCACCTTGATTCTTTTGATTGTCTATCATTCTATCTATCTATCTATCTATCTATCTATCTATCTATCTATCTATCTATCTATCATCTATCATCTGTCAATTACCTAAGTCATTTTAACCAATTGCAGCAAAACATCCATAAAGGTTGCAAGCACTTTATGAATTCTTGATTTATAATGAAAAGTACAGCATTTGCAGATACATGGGCTATAACTGTTTCCCTTGTTATCACAATGCTTTTGACATTGTTAGTCAAAAGCGCATTTTTGATAGGCTTCCTTGTATTAACTGATTTGGAACTTCTTGCAATGAGTTTATGCTATCCCACTGAATGGCAGCTTCTGCTGTGCTGCAACCATTGGCTTTATTCCCTATGGTCTTTGAGTTACTTTTCCGTGCAAGTGGCTGTTGTATATCTTTGGCTAGTTACCAATGCAGTATAGAATTAATTACACCATTTGTCACTGAAACGTAGATTACTTTGTGGGAATGCCTGTCACTTCTTTTGGAACAAGTAATATTTAAGACATTTACAAGTTATACACAGGGTGTTTGAAGTGCCTGGCAGGCAGTTTGTGGGATGATTAAACAGTAGGCTTAGTCACCAAGGAAACAAGGATTGGAGCTACTCATAAGTGGTCTTTGCTGATGAATAACAAATGTATATGTTATAATATTTTTAAACAAAGTAACATATATTATGAACTGAGCAACTGTACTTTATAAAAATGCACTTTCCCTCCTGCAATCATTGCTGTCCTTTGAGGGTGACAATAATGGCAGTGATGCAGAGCCACAATCATTAATTAATAAATTGAAGGCATTACTAATTTTACAGATAAACCCAACATTTTGGCTGAACACTTCAACCTAACAACCATATATAATTGGTTGCAAACCCAATGCCATCAGATAAACCAAAGTTAGGAAACTGCATTCACTTTAAGTTCTATTGCAAATTGCTAGGATGATTATTGCAAATTAATAAAATCACTTTTTAAAAGGGGTACTTATTATTGGAGTCTGGACTATCAAAACAATCCAGCAGAATTAAGGTGCCAAATTATGAAGGCAGGTTAATTAGGAATTATATAGTGAGCTTCTTCAGGCACTTTTATATGTTCTAGACATTGGGGTCTATCTAATTTGATGAAGATTTATAAGTGGTGCTCATTAAACAGAAAATGTAATTAGACTGATGGGTTACTGAACCTCATCCAGTGTCCCTTCATAAATATGTCTCAAATCCTGGCAAGCTCTTTGGTGCAGATTTTTTTTGTGTGTGTGTGTGCAGATGGAAATTATGTTCACTGTATTATGTTGTTGTCCACTTTCCTGTAAGGCAACACGAGAGTATTGGCTGCAACAAATTATTTTCCTTGGCACCAAGGTAGACTTTCAATAGCACAGCTTCAATGGCACAATTATGTGAGGGCTTTTTGCTCTCCAAGGACTGTACACAACACAACATAGCAAAACTATATGCAGTGCTATACATACTTTCCCCAACAACAGATTATTGCTCCAAGTCAACTCCAGTCTTCCATGGTGATGTTGCCAATAAATATGTCTTTAATGCTCAATCCTTCATACTCAGTCTTTTAATACACAGTTCAAACAAAGGTAATACAACACAATAGCAGAGTTGGAAGGGACCTTGGAGGTCTTCTAGTCCAAACCCCTGCCTAGACAGGAAGCCCTATACCATTTCAGGCAAATGTATCTAAAGGTATCACAGTTTATAAAGTAGCATACAACCATTCCTTTTTTCCAAACATTCTTACACTAACTGGGATTGGATACAGCTTCAGTGTGATTGCTCCTAGTTGCTACTAAGCTCCAAGCTCTAGGCAGGATTCTTACCAGGAAATGCTGCTCACTATGCTTGTGATCCTGACATTTGAATGAAAGTCTTCCTGCCTGCTGGTAGTAGCTGCCAATCTTCCAACAGCACCTCTTCTTCCCTATGTCTTATTACAGAATTTTTTCCTAGAGTCACTTTGCTTTTCCTTGAATTTCTGCAATTTAAAAATGTGCAGTGCAAAAAAACCCCAATATGACAGCGCCTATGGCACCTCCTGGAGAACCGGTTTGGGGGCGTGGCAATCCTGGCTCACTCAACTCAGGCTGCCAAACCACTACTGGTTCAGCCAAACCAATCCAAACCGGTAGAAAGCCACAACTGTTAAGATGTGTGATCCTTGTTAATGATTCCTAGCAGAGCCAGGACAGGAGTAATGCATCTATCCTAATTCTTCATGACATCTCATTTACTTTCCAACACCATAGATTGTATTATCCTTCTGTAATTATAAGGATTATTACACTATGTTGCAGTGGTTGCTTTCTCTATGGTTGATTCCAGTGTTGATGGGAGATCTAGCTGAAGCTCTGGTATCACAGGGTTCAATGTTCTTTCCTTTCTGTTTAACTAACATCTACACGGCGTTGCTGATTTGGGGTTAGGCGGCATCAATGTGTGCTGTGCATGTATCTGCTTATAAATACTAATTCAATAGATTTCTATTTAGCAGACTTCTGACGCAATGGATAATTTCTGGGTAAACTGCATGAGCTTCTGAATAGGTGTAAAATTCCATTTGTTATTTTCTACATTCATAACATTGCATCAAGTAGGTTACATATGCATAAAACCGAACTTGGATTTAATAATCTTTCTACTTCATCAGTCAGCCCTTTATCCTTTTAATCTATTAAATTGAGGGTTTAACTATATTAACAAATGTAGCAAAGAGTCTGTTCATTGTGGTTCCTGATGTAGTGTTGTACACAGTATTGTAGCAAGCCTTATTGCATCAAAAGAGCATACTTGAGAGTATAAGAGAGAAAATTCTATAAGCAAAGCATGTCAGCAGATCAACAGTTGATGGGTTTTCCTCTTGTTTGCCAGAATTAAATGCTAGGAAGGGTTTTGGGGGAGAGCACATTCTTTTCCAATTGGAAAACAATGCCTATAAACATTGGGAAAAACTCATTGGGATGTGTTCCATCGAGTCTCTGTGATTAGGAAAAGGCAGTGCAAAATAGATTTTTCTATAATAGCTTTATAAATATAAATTGTATGAAGACTGGTTTGCCAATATTTTGTGATCAGCAGGGGCTTTAGTTTCCTCCTCGTACCAGGTTTTTCTGCAAAATTTTAGCAATTTTGTCCTAATCCCCCCCCCCCCCAATACACTTTAAAGCTGGTGTAGTCAATGCAGTGCAGTACACATCTCACCCATTTATACTTATTTTTAGATTAATTTAAATCTGGTTAAAATTAAAGTTAATCTTGCATTCTACAAACAAACAACTATGTTGATTTCCAGAAATCCCTAACTAAGCCACAATAAACAGTTACAAAACCATTCTATTTACAAAATTAATTGATTCCCATCTGCATATACTAACTCTTCTCTCCTTCACACATCCCCTTCTTTTTTCCAACACAAGAAAGGAAAAGCAACCCATGAGGGAGATGGAGTGAAGGGAAAGGAAAGAAGGTGGAGAAGTCCTATTTAGGCCTTATAAGAGTTACATTTTCTAGGCAAACAACTCATCTCAAACAGGATTCAGAAACAAATCTTCAGATGCACCAGGACTTAGGACAATGAATTCAGCTGTTGTTACATCTCTTGCTCTGTTTTTCCACAGCTGCTTCTATTATTCTTAGATACCTCCTTCTTAGGTAGACTTCACACTGCCATGGGACGATTATGGTAGATTATAGAGCAGAAAAGACCTATCAGAACAGTTAATTAGGTAGAGCATCCGCTTAATGAAGAAAGGTTGAAACATTGGGGCAATTTAATTTACCAAAATAGACAAATAACAAGGCCCAGGATAGAGGTACTGCAAACTACGCAGATACCAAGTATCTGGGAAATATTTCATGTTCTTAAAGATGTAACTGAGTTCTGTTTTACAAAAAAATATATATATATATTCACCATCACATTCCAAGTGATGGCTCTGCTTAGTCATAACAAGTAAAAAGAACCATAATAAATTTCCTATTTATAAGAAGGTGCCGAAAAAACCCTGACAACAAAATGCACGCCTGCTATTCCATTAATTGGCATTTCTAGCCTCCTATCTTAATAAAGGGAGCTCTCTTTATTCATCTATGGTTCAAATAAGATTACTATGGCTCCAGCCAAGAGAATTAAGTAGGATAACAAAGTTAATAACTGAAAACTAGAAATTATCCTTTCAAAGTTATCCAAGGGAAAAACATGCATTAATAACAATTGCAGCCTGCACTTAGAAGAAAATATAAAGATCAGGATTGTAAATTATGAGAGCAATGATTTTATTTGTTTTGTAATGGTTTTTCTTAATTTTTACATGTCTGGCGCCAGTTGACAAAGCCAAAGTTCTGATACAAACAATCTTTATTTGCCAATTTTTAGATAGGAATTTGGAAATTTGGGTGCTACATACCACTTCTGGCCTCATATGTTATTATGTAGGAAATGGGGATGTGATAGGTCTATACTCAGCAACATAAATACAACACATGAATGTTGAATGTTGTAGGATCGCCTAAGTTCTCAGAGATCAAATTTTGGAGCAAACAATAAAAATATGGCATAGCATACAAATACAAAATGGCTTTAACAGAAAGGCTTGATTATTCATGAACTATCTGCCACAGTGAGCATGCCCGTTCTGTCTCGGTGAGCATGAAAAGATAGACTAGGAATGATGACATGATGCTGTTCCAATATCTAAGGGGCTGCCACTAAGAAGGGGGAGTCAACCTATTGCACCTGAAGGCAGACAAGAAGCAATGAATGGAAACTAATCAAGGAGAGAACCAACCTAGAATTAAGGGGAAATTTCCTGACAGTAAGAACAATTAATCAATGAAACGACTTGCCTCCAGAAGTTGTGGATGCTCCAATAGTAGAGATTTTTTAGAAGAGATTGGACAACGATTTGTCTGAAATGATATAAGGCTTCCTATTTGAGCAAGGGGTTGGACTAGAAGACTTACAAGATCCCTTCCAACTCTGTTATTATGTTATTCATTCAGCACCCATTTGTAAAAAAGGTTAACTAACACGGCTGCAGTTGCGTTAGTAGCTGTTCTCAGCTACTCTTCTAGGCTAGCCCATAAGTGTAAGTTGCTTTTCTTTTCTTTTTTCTTTTTGGTTTTAGCTCAGCACTCTAAGAGCCTAAGTATCATTTTGAACAACTTATTTTACAAGAAATTAATTAAAATTAGTAATTATTAATTCAGTTAACATATTTGTCCTGGTTCTGACCTTTTAGAGCAGGGGTGTCCAAACTTGGGAACTTTAAGACTTGTGGACTTCAAGTCCCAGAATTCCCCAGCCAGCCATGCTGGCTGGGGAATTCTGAGAGTTGAAGTCCACAAGTCTTAAAGTTCCCAAGTTTGGACACCCCTGTTTTAGAGAGTCTGTTTGCAGGGAGATAAATGCATCCAAATAGGCACACACAAAAGGGCCACGTATGCATATTTTGATGGCTTGTCATCTTCACTTAGAGTTGTCAATTTTAGTTGATAAGGTTGGCATTGCATATGATTTTTCTTTGTGTTTATATTTTTGTGTTTTTATTCTTCAAACTTTGGTGAATGGCATTTTTTTTTTGAAAGCACTATATTATTCCCTTTGTCCCTTGCCACCATTTTTCCTGGTTTCTATAGGTAGATCCAAACGATGTAGTCATCCAGAAAACTACATGGGCATGAAGTCCCTAGGGTTTTACCTCAATTTAAAGACAGTACTATATTTTTTCTATAGTAATGTAAAAGAATTTAGAACCAGGAAATGGTAGAAAAGAACCATTAAGATGGGAAGGAAAGAAGAAATGAGACACTAATAATGGACTTGGAAAAGCAAATTCACAGTCCAGATATTGAAGCAAATGCAAGAAAAAAAACAAAATAATTCCACCTTATTTGTTTAGTATTATATGGGACAGAGAAACTGGTCAATCAAGATTCTTATCATTATGCTCTACAGAACATTGTAGCATTCCTGCAATCCCTGTGATGTCTGTTTCTTGACTGGACCTACCTCAAAAAGTTAACAAGTGAGAATGAATGAAGTATTGAAAGTATTGCACTGTTAGCTTGAAGTTTCCTGAAGGACTTCAAACCATATGGGAAAACATATATCCCTTTTAATTATGAAACATCCTCATAAAATATAATTTGAAATCTCCAACCTTTTTTATTGGTTTATAACATGTTTTTATAATATTATCACAAAGTTTTTTATTATTTATACAAATGAAGTTTCTTATCTATACAGAATGGTAATGTAATACACAAAAAGACATACACATGTAGTTTGAAAATTTCCAGATGACATTCATATTCATACAACACTGTGAGACATCTAAGTAAATTTTCAACTTCTGTATAGATTGTTCTTTCCTGGTAAATTGCTAGGAGTGAATTGAGGAAATCCTTCATGAATTATCCCTTTCTATCTTCATGGGTATGGAGGGATATTGCACTGCATGGTGAGATCTAAAAATGGTAGGTTCCAAACTTCCATTGTGTATTTGATTTTCTTATGTTGCCCCAGAACTGCATTATATCAGGGATGTTGAGGAAAATTAATAGGAGATTGAGAGGAAATAAAAGCAGTTCCATGAGTAGCTGCTTAAAGTTCATTGGACTGAAATGCCAATTCATCTACTATGGGTTTTGCCACGTCAATACAACTCTATCCCTCCACCAGCTTTGAAATTGTCTATCATGGGAGAAAGCATATAGCAAGAACCAGCTTTGTATATTAGCGTGTCAAATGGTTGTTTCTTTGCCAAGATCTGTTAAATGCTTGTTCAACTCTAAGGATCAGAATGCCCAAATAAGTCTTCAAGAAACTGAAAACCTTCATGATTGTCTAAAGTTCGGACATCATTTGTGATCTTTGGACCAACAAATAAGGAAAAGATCCCAAGATATAAACACTGTCCCTTTGTAAGTTTCCCATGTTTTGCCATTGTGGTCACTGTTATTTTTGTTTTCTTTTTTTAATCATCACAGAATGAAAAATGGAAAGTCTTGAAAATATTTTTGGGTAATGCTATCAGGTCTTCATAAAAAACACCCATATGAGGTGTTTCGAGAAGAAGATGGACAATAATAGTAATCAACAGGGTGTTATCAGACTCTCAGTTTTCTTACTGTACTAATAAATAACTCCAGAAGACCGGGACAGCTGATGTGGAGCTGGAATAAATCAGGAATAAGAATAGAAATCTGACAAAGCTTTCTGTATATTTTAGAAAAGTTAGAAGAAAGAACGATTCTGAATAGGAACACCAAGACACTACTAGGCTATTTTTTCAATATATGATGCTCTCCTAGCCTGCTCCTGTGTTTTATTATTAAAATAATATGGTGATAAATGAATTTACTGAACAGCTCATTCAGTGAAAAATGATTTGCCTGAAAGTTTGTGCCTTGATATTTGTGATAAAAATGGATAATGAAATAAAATGCATTTTAGTGCTGTGATCTGTAGCCCAGAAAGGTGTCAAAATGAGTGATTAATTTTGCAGTAATCAATTACCAGAAATGCTGTTCATAGGAAATTTATTAAATGGAAATTAAATAATAGAGGAGCTTCACTTACCATTCTGACCGTAAACTAGACCTCAAGGCTAAAGGCAAAATCTTGACAAATGGTAGGAACAAATGATGGATGGAGATCACCATGATACATAACAGATCTGTAGCAGATTTGATTTGGGGCTGTTTATTACTCAGATTTAAAACTTTCAAGAAGAGGAATTATTTATTTGGTTCCATTGTTTTAGTAAATTTAGAAATAGGATCGTGGTGCCTTAAAAAAAAACAGACCAGGTACTTATTTATTATTGGACTTTATACCAAAAAGAGATTTGAGATATGTAGGAATAATAAAAAAACAGGAGTATAATAAGTCAAGACATGCTGATGAAAATCTCACGTCTTTCTTCAGAAGAATCAAACATCACTGTAACTTTATGTTGAACTTAGTAGGAAAAAGTGATAATGAGACAGGTTTATTTTAAAAAATAGCAGTAGCACTTAGACTTTTATACCACTCCGTAGTGTCTTACAATACTCTCTCACAATGTCAGAATATTGCCCTCTCAACAATCTGGGTTCTCGTTTTACCGACCTTGAAAGGATGGAAGGCTGAGTCAACCTTGAGTCTCATCAGGTTTGAACTCCAGTCTGTGGGCAGAGTTAGCCAGCAATACTGCATTCTAACCACTGTGCCACCAGGGCTCCTATTTCCCCAGCTAATCAATTGTATTCTTCTTGCATAGCAAAAATTCTAAAGAGATGTATTTATAGGTGATTTTAACAAGAAGAATTTTCCAGTGCAAAATACACATAAAGTAGCATTTCCCTATGCCAGGCATTCTGTTTTGCATAGAATAGAAAAAGGACCAACTGTATACAAAAACAAAAACAACTCTTGCCTCCAATCTCCCTAGAGCAGTTGGTGCAGGATCGACACAGAGACCTAAATTAAATTAAATTAAAGATTTTCCCTCAATGCATAAACACGCATACTATGGTTATAAGAAAGAAATCCCAAAAGATTGAAGTAGAAGTTTCTAATTCATTGTCTGGTACATGAAGGAGGGAAGGGAATTCCATACACGCATCAAAAGTTCAGGAGGGAAAATTACCATATTGTCTGTACACCATTAAGAATTTTATTTGCAGCCAAGAAATCCAACCTTTGGATTTATTTTGGGTAGATAGAATAAGAAGCAAATAAACCCCAACAGTAACAAAAAATAGTATTAGAAATCTAGGGAAGGAAGAAAGGGGAATTATGAAACCTGGATACAAATTTAAAAGTTTCTGTCATACTTCTTCCAAAAAAATAACTCCGTATGTTTAAAATTGCCCCCTCCATATTCTTGAAAAAAAAAGGACAAAATAAATGAAAACCTAGATTTAATAAAGGTAAAGGTTCCCCTCGCACGTATGTGCTAGTTGTTCCTGACTCCATTTCAAAGTCGAAGAGCCAGCACTGTCGGAAGATGTCTCCGTGGTCATGTGGCCAGCATGACTTAATGCCTAAGGCATACGGAGGACTGTTGCCTTCCCACCAAAGGTGGTTCCTATTTTTCTACTTGCATTTTTACATGCTTTCGAACTGCTAGGTTGGCAGAAGCTGGGAGAATAATAATAATAATAATAATAAATTTAGATTTATTAGCCGCTCCCTTTCCAAGTAGGACTCGGGGCGGCGTACAATGGAGCATATAACATGAAACATATATAACAACACCAAACGTACATACATACACAACACACATACATACACGGAGGAGGAAGCAAATTACATCAATAGACAGTTAAAAATCTGCTTTAAAATACCCCAATTGTAAAAACCCAATAAAATTAATATTTAAGAACAATTTAAAAAACAGTTTGGAGGAATGGGAAAATTACGATTGCGATTGAGCCAGGCCGGATAATTGAAAGAGGTGGGTCTTCAGCTGTACACGGAAGGAGCGGAGATCGGAAATCATCCTGATGTCACGGGGGAGGTCATTCCATAGGGCCGGGCCCATCACAGAGAAGGCTCTGCTCCTGGGTGTCGCCCCCCGGCACTGTTTGGCGGACGGCACCCGGAGAAGTCCCTCTCTGTGTGAGCGAATTGGTCGTAGGGATGTGTGGGGCAGGATGCGATCCTGCATATAACTAGGCCCTGTGCCATGGAGCGCTTTAAAGATCATAATCAAAACCTTGAAACGCACTCGGTAGACCACAGGCAGCCAGTGCAGCTCGCGCAGGAGAGGTGTTACAGGGGAGTATCTAGTCCTCCCCATAATCACCCGCGCGGCCGCGTTCTGGACCAATTGTAGTCTCCGAGTGCATCTCAAGGGAAGCCCCATGTAGAGAGCATTGCAGTAATCCAGGCGAGACGTCACTAGCGCATGGGTGACTGTGCGTAGGGCATCCCGGTCCAATAAGGGGCGCAATTGGCGCATCAGGCGAACCTGATGGAACGCCCCCCTTGCCACGGCTGTTACATGGTTATCCATGGACAGCCGGGTATCCAGGAGGACGCCCAAATTGCGCACCTGTTCCATGGGGGCTAGTTGGACGCCCCCGATGGCCAGAGATGGAAACACCTGGTTGAACCGGGAGGCCGGAAGCCACAGCCACTCCGTCTTGGAAGGGTTGAGTTTTAGTCGGTTGCCATCCATCCAGACCCGTACGGCCTCCAGACACCGGGACATCATTTCGACGGCCTCATTGGGGTGGTTCGGAGTGGAAATGTATAGCTGAGTATCATCAGCATACAGATGATATCCCACTCCAAAACCACGGATGATCTCGCCCAGCGGTTTCATATATGTGTTGAACAGGAGAGGCGAGAGCACCGATCCCTGTGGCACTCCATATGTGAGTGGCCTCCGGGTCGAACTCTGCTCCCCTGTCAACACACGTTGCGTCCGACCAGAGAGGTAGGAGCCAAACCACCGTAAAACGGTGCCTCTGACTCCCAGCCCCTCTAGCCGGTGCAACAGGATACCATGGTCGATGGTATCGAACGCCGCCGAGAGATCTAATAGGACCAGGATAGAGGAACAACCCCTATCTCTGGCCCTCCAGAGATCATCAACCAATGCGACCAAGGCCGTCTCCGTGCTGTGCCCGGGTCGGAAGCCGGACTGGCGCGGGTCTAGATAATCATTTTCCTCCAGGTGACGTGGGAACTGCTGTGCTACCACACTCTCTACAACCTTCGCTAAAAAAGGAAGGTTGGAGACTGGACGATAATTGACTAGGTCCGTTGAGTCCAGGGAAGGCTTCTTGAGCAGGGGCCTCACCACTGCCTCTTTCAAGGCGGCCGGTAGAGACCCCTCACCCAGTGAGGCGTTCACCAGACCCAGGAGCCAGTCACGCCTGACCTCCCAGGATGCCAGTACAAGCCAGGAGGGACACGGGTCCAATAAACATGTGGTGGGTCGCAGACGTCCACGCAACCTGTCCAAATCCTCGATGGCAACCGAGTCAAACTCCTCCCAAAGCGGTCCCTCAAGACTCGCAACGGGCGTCTCTACTGAACCACTGAAAGGGGTCCATCCCATCCGGATTTGAGCGACTTTGTCCTGTAGATAATTCCCAAACTCCTCTGCTCTACCCTGTAAAGGGGCTTCCCGTGGTCTCTCAAACAAGAGGGAACGGGTCACCCGAAACAGGGCGGCAGGGCGGTTATCTGCAGACGCAATAAGAGCAGCGCAATGTTGACGTTTGGCCGCTCTTAGTGCCACAAGGTACGTCTTCAAATATGCTCGTGCCTGTGCTCGGTCAAATTCGGAACGGGAGGATCTCCAACGACTCTCTAGGCGTCTCTTGTGGCGTTTCATCACCCTTAGCTCCTCGGTAAACCAAGGTGCCAGGGTGGTTCTTCGCCGCAGGAGAGGCCGCAAAGGCGCCACCCGGTCTAGGGCCCCGGTAGCCGCACTATTCCATGCGACTACCAGGTCCTCTACTCGGGGGCGGGTCAGGTCCACAGGAGGTGGCCCAAGTTCCGTCTGGAACCTATCCGGTTCCATCAGGCGCTTGGGGCGGAACCATCTAATACCTTCCAGTTCCGCCTCCTCGCGGCGGGGGGTAGCACCAGGGAAGTCCAGCCGGAGAAGTGAGTGATCCGACCATGACAGGGGAATAGTGTCTAGATCCCCTATTCCCAGATCACTCGTCCACTGGCCAGAGACAAAAACAAGGTCCAGGGTGTGGCCTCCCTCGTGAGTAGGGCCCTGAATTAACTGGGTCAGGTCCATGGCTGTCATGGAAGCCATGAACTCCCGAACCCCCTCAGACGCTTCTCCCATCGACGGCAGATTAAAATCCCCCATCACTAAAAGTTTGGGGGTCTCAACCGCCACCGATGAGATCAGCTCAAGAAGTAACGAGAGCTCACTAGATTTAATGGGACTGAACTAAATATATTTTCTGAGTGTTCTTTCTCCTTCTAAAATTTACTATTAAGCTATGTTGTTATTTTAAATATATATGCCGATCACATTAGGGTTTTGCATGCATGGACCTCAGAAACAGCAATAGCCCTTTTGATTTCTAGGGAAGCCCATGCCTGTGTGGGAATTCAACATTAAAGTATTCGTAGCACAAGGAGAAGCCCAGAAGCTTGGGAGAACCCAGAAGCATGAAATTATTGAAGCACCAATGTTATAAATGTACTGCAGAAACAGTTTTAAAAGACATTGAACAATTCTATGGCACATTGCAAATGACGCTGAATGCAATATCAAAATACAATGTCATACTATTAAAATTAAATGTCATACTATTAAAATTAAACTTCCAAGCACAGAAAGATTTGTATTGTGTATACAATATGCAAAAACTCAAGAGGTAGATTAACAGAGTGCAGGTAGTCCTCGACTTACGACCACAATTGAGCCCAAAGTTTCTGTTGTTAAGTGAGACTGTTGTTAAGTAACTTTTGCCCCATTTTATTACCTTTTTTTGCCACAGTTGTTAAATGAACCACTGCAGTTGTTACATTAGTAACTTGGTTGTTAGGTGAATCTATCTTACCCAATTGACTTTGCTGCAATCATCATAAGGCTGCACAGGGGGATCATGTGATCCCAGGGCACTGCAACCATCATAAACATGAGCCAGTTGCCAAACATCCAAATTTTGATCACATGACCATGAGGAGGCTGCAAGGGTCGTAAGTGTTGAAAATGGCCATAATTCACTTTTTTCATTGTAACTTCAAACGGTCACTAAACTATTATAAATTAAGGACTACGTGTATTATGAAAATAATTCTTTGTGGGGTTTCTGTAGCAAAACTGCTTAAAATATATACAAATGTATATTTCAAAGAGCTGCACTGGAATCACATTGACTACATCATAATAGAAGATGGAGAAATGATGAACCATTCAGCCAAGAGAGGTGCAGACTGTGAGTGAAATATGAATTACTAGTGACAAATATATGATTTAGACTTAGCAAAAGGAAAAAGAATATGCACGCCAGCAAGACATGACTTGGAGGACATACAATCAGAACATAAAATCAGAATAAGGAATAAATTTAGGAAGCTTAACTGGCTTAGTAGTGAACCTGAGGAGCTATGTGAAGAGATAAGAGGCATTCTGGAAATGGAAGTGGAAAAAATATACTCTAAATGTCAAAAAGATAAAGGTCCAAATGGGTTTCAAAAACAAGCTAGCATGACAGCCAAGGAAAGGCTGAGGATGAAAGTCAGTAAGAGAGTACAATAACTGAACAATCTTTCAACTTCAGGGAAGAGAGGACAAGCAAATATATCTCAGTCAAGAATGTCAACAAGTAGAGGAATATAACAACAAAACGGAAATGAGAGATATCTTTAAAAAGGGCAGAGAAATCACAGGAAAATGTAAAACTAAGATAATGCTCAAAAATAATAATGGGAGGTAAATGTCAAAGGCGTATTGAACAGCAATACTGAAACCCTTACTGAACTGGATTATAGGAAGGCAGAAACATTTGTAGAAAGGTAATGCGGGCTGGAAGCAATTCCACTAGAAAGTAAGGTATGATAGTACAATGCATCAGTTGTCAAATAGGAAAATGCCAGGCATAGGCAAAACACCAATAAAAAGCAATACAGTTACATGCTTATGTCAATAAATACGGAATGAGATTGTGTGGCTTCCAAATGAGAAAGTATTGAAAAGGGAGATTCCATAGAATGAACAAATTATCAAAACATCTACTAATGTCTTCATGCAAGCAAAGTAAGCTTAAGAACAGTGCCATAAACGAGGAGAGAAATTCTACAAGAGTAAATTTAGATACTTCATTCTATGAAGAAACATGAGTACATATAGCTAACAGGTATATAGATAGTGGAGGTAAGGTAAATGGTAAGGTAAATAATGGAAAGAACAAGGAAATATATGAGAAAATTTACTTTTGCTTCATTAATTGTATCAAATCTTTAGCTGTGTGTACACCATGCTAGAATGTGAAACATCTTAAAGCTAATGTACCACAATATCATTTTATAATAAACAAGTAGCTACTACAACAACTCAGATTGGGGGAACAGAATGTTTCAGAATAGGGGAGAGTGACAAAGGTGCATAGGCAAAAAATGCTCCTTTTCTATTTTAATTTTTGCAGCAAATACATTACAAGAAAGGCACAGGATTGAAAAGTCTGACAGCTGGGATCAAAACAAGAGGCCAAAGCTTCGATATTTTGAGTTAGATAGATAATATACGACACTGCTAGCTGAATATAAAGGAAATTTAGAAGATCATTAAGAACATTTAAAAGTGGAAGGTGAACAATCTGGATAAAGGTAAAATAGTAAGAAGTGACTCTAGTAGATATTTTTCTTTCTTGAGATTAGATAAAAATGGATAATGTGCTGGAGAAGTAAAGAGGACATCAGTCTTCAGAAGGAAGCAAACTTTCATAACAATGAAAATCAGAATAATTAAAGTAATGATCTTTCCAATAGTATTGTTTGATGGTGAAAAAAATGCATTAGTTCACAATAAGAGAAAAAATAGATGCATTATAGATTTGGAAACAGTTACTGAGAGTAGTATATTCTGGAAGAAAAATCAATCAGTCATGGACCAGATAAAACTGAGGTGTCATGGACTGCTCTTCTGAGGTGAGATCATCAAACAGATGTAGACTAGGAAAAGGTTTTGTTTGACAAAACTTCCAAGGAGAGTGGAAGGGGACAACAGTGGATGGATACAATTAAAAGTGGACTATAGTTAGAAGAGCTATGAGTTGTTGCTGGTCTCGATGTCTGAATAGTGGTCGGTCAACAGGAATTGTGCCTGACGTGATGTGATCTAATTACCTCATTGTGTGTTTGTGACATGAATAGTAAGAGAATGTGTTTAACTTCTAAAATGGTCTTAGTAAATTAATATGCAACGTATTTATCAGCCAGGACCACAAATGAGCTGCTAGGTTTTTCTCACCTTTCTTGGAGGGCTACCAATTGCAATTGGTCAATACTCAGGTATTTTTCCACCTTAGCAGATATGTTCCACTCATCTAGAGCAGGCAAGGAAAGTATTGGAAGAAATTAAGAATCTTTGCCCTTGATAGAACCCTGTAAATTAGTGAACTGATGACATTAGAAAGAAGTCTCTAAAAGCAATCACTTTTGGTTATAGGGGAAAGCCTAGATAAATATATCACTCAAATTCACATATTCTAATCATTTTATTGTATAAATGCAAAATATAGCATTCTGGTTATGTGGCATGTCTGTACAAAACTGTTTTACTGTTCTGTTCCTCTTTAAAAGTACAATAAAGCAGTTCTTTGTATAAATAAAACAGAATATCATTTCACCATTCATTAAGAATGCCAATCTTAATGCATAATTTAAAAAGAGAGAGGTTTGTAATTCTTTTTCAGCAAGGAATTTTAAGATTACAAATCTTTTCACTATGTAGAAACACGTGAGGGGATGTGCATAATTTATCACACAGAATAGAGATCTATGGTGAGGAAATGTAATAAGAATAATAAGAAACCTACAAGAAATGTGTCTCTCAACCGGTATTTGATCTGATTACAAATTTGATATATCAGTTATGTATCTTTTTATATGTGATTCTTTTAATATATGTAATTATATTTATTTTCCAATCATTCCTTAAATTCTTATTGGGAGCCTCCCAGAGTTTGGTGTAAGATGGACAGCAGTACAGAAGTTTTAAATAAATATACATATCGGTTAGTAACTGTCAGCTTATTGTCTGTTCTTTGCCCCTACCTCACTTCATTTTGCTGCCTCGTAGAAAAACTGGAAGAAAACATACCAACAGGCTCCTTTTTTTACCAATTCAGTTGCTGAGGAGCTGTGGATTAGGGGCCCATGCTAGATGTTTCTCTAGAACAGGGGTGTCCAAACTTGGGAACTTTAAGACTTGTGGACTTCAACTCCCAGAATTCCCCAGCCAGCATAGTTTGGACACCCCTGCTCTAGAACACTTTGCTTAAGATACTGGTTTATAATTATCTGTTTACCTAACTTAAAAATTTTCCCGAAGCTTCCAAATTCACAAACAATTTATGAATTAAGGAAAAAGAAAATGACTGATTACACAATGTGCTTTGCCACCTTTCAAAGTAGGCACTGATCCAACGTAAGTGGTGCTGTTTGGAATATAACTCTGCCTAATATTTGGTTGAAATGTTCTAAAGTGCAGTTAGATAAAAGATGTTTCATTGCTATCCTTTTTCATCTTCCTCAAAAACAGAATAACAATAAAAGGCTCAAGAATATGTTTGTGTGAATGGATGTATATTTTACTGCCATACGTGACATATTACCATTCTTCAGATACAAGACAATATTGGCGCTTTGATTGTTCACTGAAGTCATGATTTTTCTGCTTTAAATAACAGAAGCACGAAGTGGTGAAAGTTTGTCAGAGAAGGGAACCAAAATACCTTAAGAAATGTAAGAGACCTATTCTGCACCAAATGTGGTCACATTTCAGCAAATAAAAGATGGCTTATTTTGTGAAGCAGAAGTAGCTGTTCGTGACAGCTATAAAAAGATGCCTGCGTCAGCGGTTCAAACATTTTAAAGCATATAATATTGAGTCAGATTTTCAAGTTATTTTGTGAGTTATTATTCTACATGTGCATCTTTTCAATCCCAGTTGCAGCTTCTGTAAATTCATATTTCTTACGAGATTCTCATGTAGGTCCCCTATTGTTTCTGCTAATTTCATTTACATTCTTAATACCCTCAATTCAGCTCACTATTTACAGAGGACAAAGAAGGAAAGGAGTCTTCAATCGACTACTTAGCATGATAATTAAAAATCCCAACATCCATTGCTAAAGTAGTATTGAATGGTTTATTCGGTTGACATTCGATAACATCTCTGTATGAAATAGGCAGCCAAGTATATTTTATGAATGAGCATCTACTGAGGATGGAATATATGTGTCAGTACTGTAGCTATAGGTAGCAGAATGATTATATACCTCTCTTTATACCTGACCATACTGTATTTTTTGACACTGTGACACAAACTTGCTTAGTAGAAATATGCTTCATTGAGACTTACTTCTTAGGAAGAATCTATAGATTTTTTTTTCAGGAATCTACATGTGAATTCCTGTAGCTGAATCCAAGTAAGTTTATCTGTGGATAAACCGTTTTAGTATGCTTTCCCTAATCGTAGTATTTTACCATTATCCTGGATCCCAAATTATACATGACCTTTAATACTGACAAGTAATTTATTTTCAATGAAATACAGAACTTTAATTATCTCCCTATGTAATGGGTTAACTGTTGCCTTCAGCTATCTATGGCCCACTTGTAAAACATTTAGATTATCATGCCCATTGTACAGACATCAACCAGAATTTCAGTCATAGGCACATTCTTATTCTGAATGAGTTTGTGGCCTGATTTCAAATTTTCTTCTTAGTTTGTAAAATACAGCAAAAATGTGACATTGTTCACAATATTATACTATATATAGCAGTTTATTGAGAAGCATAAAATATTAAAGCAGGAAGCAGCTAATAGGCTTTAAGAGATCTAAAAGCAGTGTGAAAGTGATGTCATGATCCCTTTCAAATTAACTTTGACTTGGATTTAAATATGATTTAATGGAAACACCCATGTAGTTTTTTAAAAAAAAAAAACCATAGGAAAGTAGTTTGCTATTTCCTGTTTTTCTATTTTTTTAAAAAAAAAAATCCAATTTAAGCTTTAAGAGTTTGGAATTTCTGCTGTCCTGCCATCCAATTATTTGCCGGGTCTCATCCTGTTTATCTTATTTACCTGGTGCTGCCATGTACTGTACAAATAGCTGCTCTACCCACTCTCATCTAGCTGATTTTGGCTAATTTCATAAAGCCAAGAAGGGTCAGCTCTATTTAGTATTTAGTGAAAGGATAACAAAAATCCAAGGATTATAGGCTAGATTGAGAAAGTAGAGGGGGGGGAAATCTCAAAATGAGGCAATGACAAAGTATTTGTCAGGCTAAACACATTGGATATTTCCATCAAAAGACAAGCACAACTTGAAGAATACTTCATCTTATGATAGCAGTGATGTATCTTTTTAATAGGGTTTTGCCCTCTTTGCTATTTTTCTAAAAATATTAATAATTTTTAATCTACAATAGTAATAATTTTGTAGATGCTTTTGTGTATATAGGGTGACAAAAGCAATTATAAACAATAAGATTGTATGCAGGTAGTTTTTGTATTTGTGAAACAGTCTGTGAAAAAATAGTAATAAAACTTGGAAAAAATGATTTATTTTGAGTTCTTGTTAATGTACATACATGTATCATCAGTGACAATATCTGTCTAGTCTTGTCTTGGCCTCTGGTTTTTTTTTGGGGGGGGCGTGGGGGGTTGGGGTTGCCTTCAATTTTTCCAGACATCAGAATCTGCTCCAATGACTCTTGTTTTCATACTAAATGTCTGGGATATTTAGCTTCATTATTAGTGTTTCCAGTGAGCAATGTAATTTTATGTCATCCAGGGAGTCCTCTTTTAAAATCCATTCCTTCAGCAATCATTTGTTACCATGCACTGAATGAGGGACACATATGAGAGGCCGTTTAGTTACAACTGTCCCAGCATCCCCATAGTCATGTGGCAGTGATTCAGGTGCTTGGCAACTGGCTCACAGTTGCAACATTGCAGCATCCCACAGTTACAGTACCGCCATTTGCAATTTTCAGTGCAGGCTTGTAACAAGCAAAGTCAATGGGAAATCTGACAGGAAGTAGTAAATGGCAGTCTCGTGAGTGTAAGATGCTGCAACTGTGCAGGATTTGCCTAACGAACAGCCATTGGAATTGCTGCAACTGCCAGCATAATTCAGCAATGCAGTTATCTGATGTTATGCCTTACAACTATTTCATGTAGCAATGGCATTCCCAGTCCTAATTACCATAGATAAGCGAGGACTTACTTGTACTTAATGAATTGTTCTTCTTAAGGTCCATGATATTCTCTGTATTTTTTTCAGCAGCACAATACAAAGACAACTGTTCAGCCTGTCTGATGGTTGACAGTATTGGCAATGTAACTGTGACCTTTGAACCTTAATATTTTGTTGTGAATGTGATTTTTCCTCTCTGAAAATATAAAATATTTTATAAAAATGACAATTGCAATAGCACTTAGATTTATATGCCACTCCATAATGCTTTACAGCACTCTCTGAACAATTTACAGAGTCAGCATATAAACCCCCAAAATCTGCATCCTTATTTCTTGGAAGGGTTGAAGGTTGAGTCAACCTACAGTCCATCAGGATCGAACTCCAGGTTGTGGGCAGAGGTAGCCTGCAATATTGCATTTTAACCACTTTAAAATATTGCATTTTAACCACCAGGGCTCTAGTAACAAAACAAAAATAGTAAAATATATTTTATCCATATCTATTATGATATTTTTTTTCAAATAGATTTCTCTTTAGGTTATGGCTATAGTTACCCTCTCCTATTAATTTCTGAGCAGAAGAATCTGAAGTTTGTTAATATTTTGAGTTCTTTTCTGCCTATTTTGCATTAGGTTGATATTTTCAGTCGACATAATTTCAGCAGAAGGAGGGAAGTGTTCAACAGCCAGTGGATTTTTGCACTCTCTTTTTTTACAGTCTCTTAAACAAGAGATTCCTGAAGTCTCCATTTCTGAAACTGTTGATGAGTTTCCCAGGAATTTCATTCCAGATTCTTTTTTGTTGTAGTCTGATATTTTCATTATATAATCTGTGTGTAAATTAAATAAATAAGGAGATAATATACAACCACACTCCTGTAAGAGATGACAGCTTCAGCCTGAGGGAGGGGTCAGAGGAATCAAATGCATCATCAGGCCTGAATCCATAAGAGATCCAAGTCTAGCCCACTTTGAATTCTGTTGACTCTTATCTACCGCCAATTTATGTTTACTGTTAGTAGTTCAGATTCTTGTAGAGAACATTAGCATGCAATAAACCTATAATCATTTGAACTGCCTAAACTACTAATTTCCTGCACTTAACACTCCTTTTCCAAATGTAAATCACTTGATGCTTCATATTTGTTTTAGCTGTTGCTTCCTGGTCGTTGTATATATTTTTTCAATAGGCAGAAGAACTGGCCTACTATGCCCATATTTTAATGTCATCCGCCTAATACTGTACAAAGGTTAAATCCTATTGTTCCTAATATATCAAAAGTTCCTTCATCACAATAATGTTTATGTGGCAAAACCACACAGAAATATATAAAGTAAACATTTGAAATGTTTACAGCAATGAGTAGTGAATGAATCCATCATATATTTTTTTCCAGAAGCACTAATTCACCAGTTTTTTGTTTAAAGAGTATTTTTCTCCCAACAATGGAAAGAATATATTTTGCACAGACCTGCTCTGAAATATCTTTGGATATTTCATTTCCACAATAAAGAGAAAATACATGAAAATAAATTATTGATTAAGCAGTATCGTTATCGTATTGAAATGCAGATTACAATCATGAGGAGCATTTTTATTCTCTGGTTAGCTTTCCAAAGCAATTAAAATCTAAGCTCATGGATATTCTCAATTACACTTACACTTGCTATGCCATTATGAAAGAGGTGAAGTTTGTAGTTAATTTGAAGCAGAATTTTCCCACATG
The DNA here is from genome assembly GCF_964273705.1 of Natrix helvetica. Lineage (NCBI taxonomy): Eukaryota > Metazoa > Chordata > Lepidosauria > Squamata > Natricidae > Natrix > Natrix helvetica. Next base: position 212,296,103 of record NC_138552.1, on the reverse strand, counting down.
AATATTTAGTTGGAAAAGAGACTCCTCAAGAGAATTACTCTCTACTTTATTGCACACTCAGTCCAGAATGAAACACTGATTCTATTTATCTCATCTCCTTATTCAGAGTTGTACAGTGCATCAAATGACTTCCCTGTTGCTTTGAATGCATCTGTGGTTAGTCTTGTCAAGCTGCATCTGTACTAACATGCTCCATAAAATCTTTGAAGCATATTTTAAAAACCTATTTGGATCTCAACTGACCCATGCTGTTGTAATATTTTAGGCTGCCCAGAATGTAATTCTTAGTTTATTCAACTAAAGCTGTTGCAAAAGAGCATAATATTCATAAAAGTTTAGTTCATATAAATTATACTGATTTTAAGCATTTTAAAATGTTTTTTTCTGCTCCAAATTCATAATTTAAAGATAAAATAATTCTCCAAATTGCATATTTTAAAAATAAAATCCCCCAAATTAGGAAAAAAACGCAAATGACAAAGAAAGGTCATGTGGTATTGAAGGCAAATTATTTAAATGGACAAATGAGCAAAACTTCATTCCTTTCCCCAGCTGTCTTACTATCAGTGTACACAAACTCATCTTTGCTCTAGATTATTTTCTACTTAGGTGGAAAATTTTCCTAAAAACACAACTATCACATCTTTGAAACATTAATTTTCAAATCCATATTGATTATTATTCACAATTCTAATGCTTATTGCAAATAATTTGGATTCTCAACCAACAACTTGCCATCCTCTGTATATAAAAATGCACATACATTCATGTTCTTCACCAACATCCCTCTAATAGTACCCCAAACATTTCTTACATATTTATTTATAAATATATCAAACAATCCAAGTAAATCAGACATTTTCATCTCAATCCTTTCTCATGGTTGGACTATTTATAAACACTCTTGTTTATTTTTGCAGATTCTCTACTTCCATAATATAACTACTTTTTCATGTTCAGCAATCATATGTTCAAGTCTATATTAGTGCAAATTATTCCAAAATGTATATGTTCTCTTTCAAACAATCAGTATACTATACAATACTTTTTTCACACATATATTTCTCAATAATCCCCTGAAAAGCAAAAAAATCTGTTCAGCATAATCGCTATACAATACTATATTTTTCAAATATTCATTTCGAAATGTTCCACAGAACTGCTTAATTAAATAATTCCCTGGTAAATTTGTGTTCTCTCTTGCTACCTTTCCTGTTGTGGAAGTGAAGAATAGTTTAGTCTTCCAGCTGCCAGGTTGTGATACAATCTTCACACGTAAATATTAAACAAATAACCCATCCACAGATGAAGCAATGTACTCCTATTCTCAAACCTACCCATAATAACAGTGGGGAGGGGATTTACCCATACACTTCAAGTCAAGTTTGATTTTTGTTTACTACTGGGCTTCACTTCCCTATATTGCCTCCTAAATTGCACTCCACAAAATCCAACTCTGTTATTCTGTTAAAGATCATATATTTCTCCTGTTTGTAAGTTACAACTTTCACCTTCTATGGTTGTCACCTGATGCCATCTAACATGGCTTTTACCAACTGAGGTTTTCACATAAAATATTTTTGCAAAGTAAATCATATGTAGTGTTCCATATTTGTACAAATGCAGCATTCTTTGCTAATGGTTAATACAGTTCTAGTCAGTAAATACAATCAAGTTTTCATTTTATTCAAAGGAGATTCATACAATTCTGTGCAATCAGGATCTATAATCTAGAAACTACCTTCCATACTAATCTATTTTTGACCATATCTCATCATCTAAGATACTCATTGAGTGTACTAACATCATAAGTTGGGTTGACAAAATCAGAAATGAGGAGGTGATAAGTGCCTGGGAAAGCTAAGGGAAATCATCAAAACCATAAAAAAGCAACAAGTAAAATATTTTGGACATGTGATGCAACACCCAGAAAAATACGGCTTACTTCACTTCATCCTCCAAGGAAATATTGAAGGCAAACGAGATCCAGGCAGAAGAAGAACATCATGGCTTCAAAATCTAAGGGACTGGTTTGGACAAAACTCAACAGCACTTTTTCATGCGGCTGTTGATAAAAATGGGATCGCCAACATGATCGCCAACATCCAATGACAGATATGGCAGAAGAAGAAGAAAGTACTAACATCAACTCAGGATATTAATACTAGTACAGCATGTGGCACCGGATCAAAAATATGAATAATAAATGCAACAGCTAAGACTTCAACTTTTAATGAATTACTCACATGGATAAATCAAACCTCTCCAATTATTTTAAGTATCTCTGATTTATTATGCAGATGTTCAGAAAGATTTAACCAATCTGTCTCCCATATCCTGAACTAAGATTTACAGTATATAAAATTATGCAAAGTACATCAAAATCAATCCAACTATATTTTGTAACAGTGTAATAGCAGATAAAGCATGCATTTCTCTGCAATTTGTGAATTGTTCTCTTTCTTAATCTCCTTCCTCATTTTATAGATATGGTATATATTGAGTGGTACTTCTCATTTTTTAGCAGGGAACATGGGGTACTAAACTTAAAGATTTATTGCTACGAGGTAAAAGAAACTGCTTCAAGATTTCTTTTAATGGGAAGCAGTAGAGACAAGTTATCAATAAATAAATTTCAGCTGGATAAGAAAGAGTTCAGGTTTATTATCCAGGAAATGTTTTCTAAGCAGCAATTCTTAGTTACCATCAGGCAGAACGAACAACCAGGTTTTTTTTTCCCAACTTGGTAAATTATTGGCTTGTATTTCTCTTAATCATAATTCATAACACGATTGCTTTTCTTATTCATTTTCTCTTTCAATAAAATGGAATAAAATAAAAATCATTCTTTTATGTTTCGCCCTTGACAGTTTAATCACAAAAATGCACTTCAGCTCTTTTGACATTTATTTAGGGTAATGTGATTGACTTGAATTATGTAATCTCCCAAAGAAAGCAGGGGAGCTAATGTTCTTGGGGGAATACATACTAAACAAATGTAAGAGGACAAATAGAGAAAAAGTTAGCATCACACAGACATTCAAGGATATGTTTTGTTAATGGTAGAAAATCTCACTCCATTTTTTTATTTTAAAAAATCAGAATGGAGTGCCTTGTTTCCTGCTTTCAATTATTATTCTGTGTTTGAATGTCTAGCAATTGGGACCACAATACTTGCTGATGTTGTCGAACTATCCTGTTTTGGTTGATGTTTCATGGATGCTTTTTATTAAGTTGTCTCCATTCCATGACTGCCTTGGTCCATCTGCCATCAGTTCTTCTTGCTATGTGACCAGTCCATTTCCTTTTCAATTCTTTTACTCTCTTGATGATACCATATACTTTTGTTTATTCTCCTAATCCACGTGCAGGTCTTTCTATATTGTCTTGTAATGCTGAGCATGTATCTTTGTGCCACTCTTAGTACACACACACACACACACAGAGAGAGAGAGAGAGAGAGAGAGAAGAGAAGAAATATCTTCTTGTTTAAAAGTTTCAATAAAATAAAATTCAATAAAAGTTTCAATAAAAATATGTGTGCATATACGGAATTTTATTTTATTGATACTTTTAAACAAGAAGATAAAAATTAATACAAACATATAGGCAAATGAAATCTTAGGAAAAGCAAAATGTGTAAGAAAACAATAAGGAAGCTATCAAAAAGATTAAAATCGGAAAGGTACCTGGTCCAGATGGCTTGGCTGCCTGTTACTATAAATGTGTTGAAGATGAGCATTTTACAAACTTTCCAATAAATGATGAATATTACTTTACGGAATGGAAAAAGCTCGATAGATGGAAGTAGGCTAATATAATATTATTATCTAAAGCAGAACAAGATTAGACTTTAACCAGAAACTGTTGCCCAATATCTTTAATAAACTCTGGAAGATTTGGTGCAACATATTAAAAATAAATAAAAGAAGTTGCATTGATATTCTTAAATGTAGAAAAGACCTTTGACAATTTTAATTGGAATTTTTTGTTTGGCGCTCTGGAACATATGAACCTTGGAGTTTACATTAGGATTGATTTATATTTCTCAGTATAAGTTAAAAACCAAAATGTAATCTCTGTTTATTTTAATATTTAATGTTTTAATGTTTAGTACTTGCTTTTATGATGATGTAAGCTGCCCAGAGTCCCTTCACAGTGAGATGGATGCATATAAGTTTAATAACTTAATATTACTAAGTAGTAATAAAGAATAATGAACCTACCATCATCGCCTATTCATTCCTCTTTTTCTACTTTGAAGCTTGATTGTACAGTTAGGGTCCAAGAACAATTTTGGGGTGGGGTCCAATACAACCTTGCAATATGAACTGCCCCACCCCTACCACAGTAGTCAGTACAGATATGCTATGAAATTGCCAATTAAAAATCTAAAAAAAACCCAACTCCTAAATGAGATACTTAAGGAAGTAATCAGTGACTGAGATATCCTAATGCCAAGCTAGTCAGAGCTGTAAAACTCAGGTCCATGGGCTTGAATTATGAACTCAATCCATCATTTTTGCCTCATGGCTTAGGACAGTGATGGTGAACCTTTTTCACCTCGGGTGCCAAAAGCATATACGTACATGCTATGCTCTCGCTTGCATGCCCACCCCCATAATTTAATGCCCCCCTGTGCCCTGCTCATGTGCGTGTGACACCCCCCACTGCCCTGTGCATGTGCGTGTGACACCCCCCCCCACTGCCCTGCGCATGCGCGCACAGCTTTCTTGGCACTTGGGGAGGGTGAAAAATGGCCCAACACACAAACTGGAAGTTCAGGAATGGACTTCCAGGTTAGCCATTATGCTGTTTTTCTCCCTTCGGAGCCTTCAGGAGGCTTCCCTGAAGCTTCCAGAGGGCGAAAAACAGCCTAACGCACAAAATGGAAGTCTGTTCTGAAACTTTCAGTTTGCGTGTTGGGAGGTTTTTCGCCCACCAGAGACTTCAGGGAAGCCTCCAGAGGGCGAAAAACAGCCCAAAATCAAGGCTGAAAATCAGCTAACAGGGCAATGCCTCACATGCCTTCAGAAATGGCTCCGCATGCCACCTGTGGCACGCATGCCATAGATTCGCCATCACGGGCTTAGGAGGAACACTTGCATTGTGTCACTCTAATGTTACCAGAATGCATGCATATATGTGAGAAAGAAAGAATGCAAAATTCATTTATGACAATTTGCTCTTATTTATTCTGATACCCAAGAGGTCAGAACTATGATTAGTGTGACTCATGAGTCTCCAACTGACATGCAGGCATAAGGGACTCATAGTCTATTTTTCACCTTGATTCTTTATGCATAGGTCACATAAGAATTACAACAGCAGGATTTTGTATTATATTTATCTCCGTCCATGTCAGCTGTGAAGTTCTAAATGAGGGTATCAATTTTCTTCCTTTTTTTTCAATAGCAAAGTCCAAATGTCTGTGTTACTTCCATGTGGCAATTCTCATGAGCTCTTAACAGCCCTTGTTAGGAAGGTCCATTATGCTCATTTGTTTGATTAATGTTGAAAGAACCTGCCTAACCTACCCCGTTACGTTAATGACACTCATTTTCAACAGATGTTTTCAATAGGAAATGTTGCTAAAGGGACTATTGCTAGAATTGCAATAGTCTCATAAAAGCTGCTTTTTATGGAAAATAGTTTTAATTTTGTGTAAGCTTTGTTATTTAGGCAATTGTGGCTGATTTATCTCTTGTTCATCCACCTCCCTGCCCTGTTACTTGTCAATACACACACTTAGCAGCTGAATAAATTACAGAATTATTTAACCAAATTCCATATCAAGAAAGACATTTCATTATTTTTAATAATTCTGGAATCTTTCCACATGGTTTTATTCCACTATTCCATTACACTTAGCATGTAGCAAGATGAGGCTTATTATTACAAACCTCATCAGCTATAAAACAAATTAGAAAACCTAGATATTTTTGAAAAAGAGATTGTCATTAGCAAAACCTGGCAATTTTCAAGTGTATCCAAGAATCCTTATAACATAGTTTAGGATTTTGATAAAAAAAAGCATATTGGTGAACCTATCCCCAGTTTCTACTTTATTCAGACCTTGACCTAAACTAATTGGGGTCTATGGCTATTGAAAAAGGCTTGATATATACTTTAATTATGTTAAGGTTTTGCTGTTTTGTACAGGAATCTTGTCCAGGAAAGGGTTAGGGTTAGGGTTTTGTACAGGAAACAAGGTTTCTTAAGGGTATACATTCAATTGTTAATAATAAGTATATCTTCTGCCAACCTAGCAGTTCGAAATGCAAGTAGATAAATAGGAACAAACTTTGGTGGGAAGATATCAGCGTTCCATGCACCTTTGGCACATGACCACGGAGACGTCTTCGGACAGCGCTGGCTCTTCGGCTTTGGAATGGTGATGAGTAATGCCCACTAGAGTCGGGAACGACTAGCACATATGTGCAAGGGGAACCTTTACTTTTAAGCAGTCAGTACTGCTGGTTCCAGCAGTCAGTACTGCTGGTTCCAGCAGTCAGTACTGCTGGTTCGCTCGTGAATGTGCCATCCGATTGATGCGTGCTGTGCACACGTGCAGTACAATTAAAATTGGGTGCCTATCACGCCACCCAGAAAACCAGTTCAGGGGCGTGACAGGTCTGGGTCGCTGGAACCAAAGCACTACCGGTTCGGCCAAATCAGTCCGAACCGGTAGGAACCCACAACTGCCTTTAAGCGATATGAACAAATTCACCCCTCTCCTTTCTGGTGGAATCACCAATCACCTATGAATTTGGTACTATTTATAATGCTATATTTTTCTGCTGGCTCACACACAGAAAGAAAGAACTTTAATGTCCCCCTCTGAATGTGTGTAAGTTACCAGAGAGCAATTACCATTTGCATGTCAAATCCTGCAATCAAACTTTGATGTGATATTAGTCAAATAAAGCAGGCAATTTAACGGAATGAAGCAACTCCACTCTCCCAAATGCCACTCCGAGACCTATCATTGCAGTGCATAATCATCGTGATATAAGAACAAAAGCAAAAAGATACTATTCCCTTGTTTGAATTGCTAAGGGCTTCACTGGAGTGGTATAGTGGCTGATAAGCTATAGCTTGGAGAAAAGTAAAATTAAGAAGGGTGAAGATGCTGCTCAGTATAATAAAGTCAAGATCATTATCTGAGTTCTGTCATGCATCAAGTGTCACATAAGTTATAATGTCCCATTTTAAGAAGAGATTGGCCTACTGCTGAAATGTCTGTTGAGCTGGCCAGGAACAGGAGTGTCGTATTGGTGCTCAAGCATTAATGGCTGACTTTTGGAATATCTTTGTCAAATTGACTGATACTAAGCTAGTTAGTAGTATATTTAAATTGGTGCTTTTGGTGTGTGTGATATTAGTTGGAGAACCGAACAGCGATGTTGATTTAGTTATTCTGATGAAGTTCAGTATTATCATTTCTCATGAACAACTGAAGATTCATTTTGATAAGTAGTTTGCAGCTATTTTTAATTAGTGTTGGCTGTGGAGTTTGCTCTCATAATGGATTTTGTTTCTTCCTGCTGCTGTTCCCAAACCAAATACTGTAACTAATGTACTGCTGTAACTGTCCCCAGCTGTCCAGTACTGAAAGCAAAAAACAAAAAAAAACAAATAAATCCATCTCTAGGCAAATAACATTTTAGAGTCTACCTTAGCTTCAAGTGGAAAAGGAAAAAAAAATAAGATGCACTCTGGACTATTTAAAATCTACTGTAAGATTGAAAAATTGGCAAGGTTTTTGATTGGGCATTTTTATTTTATTTTTTGCAGTAAAATTGGAAAGCAGAAGTATAATTAACCACAACAGAAAGGATTGTTTGATGGAAATAAATGTACTGATGATTGCTTCTGGCTGATGATCTCTCTTGCGGCTGGTAATGATAATCTCAATTTTGCCTAGAAAACCTAAAGCAAAATTGGAATTTTAGGAAAAACACTGAATGACATTTCTTTCAGTTTGGGAACAAAGAGACTTCTTTCATGTTAGTTAAGACCGCATCTTGCTAATTCTGAAAGCACTAATGGCTAGCTGAGGCATTAAAAGGAATAATACATGCTTTTCTTTTAGAATACACATATAAGGAGTAAGAACAAAATGTGTTTTTCTATTGCATAAAGGAGAGAAATTATGTTGCCAAGTGTGCCGAAATATGATGGATAACACAACAAAAAAAATTAGGTCTTTGATTTAGATTTGTTGCTATTGTTTTTCCAGACAAATCAATTTAACTTGCATGTTTTCCTTCTCTTGGATCCAACAGCAAGGTCAAGTAGCATCTTTATGTCAGGTTATAAAACTGACTATAAAAACAGCTGGAACACTTTTACCAACGACTCTTATTCTCAGAATGTTCACTAGTTCTCTAATAAGAAAGCCAATGAATTAAATATCAAATTAAAATTAGGAAATACATTTTTCCATAATATTTCAATCAATGAAGGTATTGTTCTTTTTGTAATAAAACTTAATAGAATGAATAGATTCTTCAAATTCGATCAATTACTAAAAAAGCAAAAACCTGTTCCCCAAACCCCCTTTTTTCTGAAATTTCCATTGCACTGTATCAAAGGCCGCTTTTCTATTCAGTGAAACCATCTGTCACGAGAGCTTTGGATTCCTAAGGAATGGATCAATTTAAAAAATTGTAATTTCTTTATAATGGAAACATGATAAGCATTTTTCACCAATAAAACTTGATGTCACACAACATAAATATTGTTTAAGCATTAGAGAAAACTCCCCTCCCCTTCCTCTTCCTTATGTTTTGTTTTTTGCCTTAAAGGGATGGAAACATAACAGTGGTTTCTGTTTGCATCTCAAAAGTTATCTAATTCTCCACTGACAAAGTAAAGTTTCTACCTTTGGGAAGGCTACAATTGCCTAGATAGCTATTGATCCAGATTTTATCCTTGTTTACACTTGAATAAGGGCATTAATGATGCTTGGCTGCCAATTTCTCAGACTCAAAGAGCACACAACAAAGCACCACATAAACACTTCGCATAGAACAGCCCAGTGCACACATTTTGGAGACAGAGAAATTCCCTGAGGATGGGCTCCAGCACAAGTCTGAACGCTTGGAAGAATAACCAACTCAGATTGGATCCTGGAACATTATCCTGGGACACGTATATTCGCCTTCATTCATAGAACATTGTCTTCATCAATCATCATCTTTGACATCTCTCTCTGTGTATTATCTCTCCACTCTTCAGGACACCACAGAACAAACAAATTTCAACAGCTCCAAACATAGTTTCTCACGAGGGGTGGTATTCACTTACTTGCCCTACTGGTTCGCAAATGTGAGCGCATGCACTTTGGCTTGAAAACATGCTTAAATGGGACAGCAAAGAGTCGGGGCACCGCGATTTCCACTACAGGTTCAGGCAAAGTGGCTGAATGCCACCTCTTTTCCTCACCCATCACTTCTCAAAAATTTTAAATTTTAATTCTCGCTCTCAGGACCTCAGCCCCTTTTTACTTCTTTTCTCTGTCCTCTGTGAGAAAGTTTCTATCTACATAAAAATAGTTACAAAGCCTGATTTTTTTTCTTCTCAGCTGGGTTATTGAAGTATCAGAAAAGCAGTGACGTGCGGTGAGTTTTATAGCTGGTGATGCAGCAATTTTTTTAGACTTGTGGACTTCAACTCCCAGAATTCCACAGTCAGGCACGCTCAGTTGCGACCTGCCGCCCTCCGCCCTGGGATTCGGCCAAGGCACCGCCTGCCAGAACTGTGCGGAATCCGGGGCGTGCTTGTCGGGCAAGGGCAGCGCAGATGGGGAGTGGATGGAGCGGAGGAAACCTCTCCCCCCCCGCTTCCCGCACCCGAAAGAACAAAGGGAACCTCTGCCACCGCCCGGGCAACCTGACCGGCCTCTCTCGTGGCGGCTCTCTGGTGCCGAGCTTGGGAGTCCCTGGAGGAGCTGGCAGGGGCTGCAAGCACCGCAGGCTGGACTGGAGCCTCGAGTCTAGGGCAGCGAGTCATTTGATAGGAAACTTGCCTCTTGGAAGGAATGACTCGGCTTGGCTCCTGCTTTGTCTCTCCTGCCTCTTCGCTTCTCGGTTCGGTCGTTTGGCGGCAGATCGAAAGCGGGAGCCAAGCTGGGTCATTCCTCCCAAAAGGCAAGTTTCCCATCGAATGACTCGCTGCCCTGATGATGAGAGGTTAGGCTGTGCCTCACTTGCCTCACCTGACTGCACGTCACTGCAGAAAAGAGTACGTGCTTGGGTAATCACTTGACAGGATAGCAGTGCTCAGTCTCTGCATTCTATCATCCCATAATCTTTCGTTTCAATGTCAATTATCAATCTAATATTAACAAATGTTTGACAAACTTTTATAAAAGCAGACTTTGCAGGATGACTAATCTAAGCACTAGGATGAGGGTCAATATTTTGGCATCAACATTTAAACAGGAAATTGGATGAAAGCTTATACAAGCAGCAAGATATTTATCAATTTAAAAAATCACAATTATTTCAGTCTCACTGAAGCAGATTAGAAAAACGTCATTTGAATAGTTGCAATGTAAAATATCAGTACTTCGGTTTTGTACAATTCAGTGAATCTGCTGTTACATAAAGAAAATTAAGTTACTATTTAGCAATTGTAAAAGCTTTATATAATTAGCATAAATGATCTTGCATTTGTGTCCTTTTCTCCCCCCCCCCCCAAAAAAAGTTCCTTATTTAACTTTTTATTTATTTTTTCTCATGAAGTAATAATATAACAGTGCATATGAGCTGGGGGAAAAAACCTGTATAAAGTATTTAAAAGCCCCTAAATTAGACATCCTGTAATAAGCTTGTAATACTCTCCATTAGATGAGAAGTATTGCAAACTAAATCTTGATTAAAATCTGCAGCCATTATTATCGAATCCACAACCAGAGCTAAAAGATGTTCAAAACGCAAAAAATAAACTTTATTATGACCAAATATTTAATCAATGCAGTATGTTTATTGAAATATGTATCACCAATATTTTAAAAGATCCTCTTTAATTACTTAATGTTTGTTTGCTTAAAAATCTGGAGTAAATCCAAATCACTATATCTCTGACAGATTTTACATTTCCATTAATGTATACATGACTTGACTGACTCCTTCTTTAAGTTTAAAGATTTTTCTATGATGAAATATTATGGGTTTCTTTTTTTTTTTAAAGTGGCTTCAGATTTTAAGCTATCCATTTGCACCTATATAATAAAGATGCATATGTATATGCACTTTTGAGGGGGATATCTAGAATATATATATTTTTTATTTTGCAAAACTAATATTCACATGATATTCAACTAAAAAACATGTAATTGGCATCGTGGCTCTCACTTCACAATCAGGAGGCTGTGAGTTTAATCCTAGGTAGTGGCAGATATTTCTCTCTCTAGGCGCAATGAGTAATCGTCTGCTGCGAACTCCGCTTAAGCATCAGGATGGCATCAAGTCAATAAATGTTTGATTCCAATTAATTTCCCAGAAACCATCCCAAAGCAAGGAATTGCAGGGTTGTTAAAAGAAAAAAAATCAACTAAAAACATGCATGCTCACCAGAGGTGGGCATGCAAATCTCAACGCTACTAGTTTGCATGCACAGAAGTGTCCGGGTAGGTGGGCGGAGCCTCCTGCCGCTGCCATTACTGGTTCACCCGATCCGGACCAAACCAGGAGCAACCCACATCTGATGCTCACCCATACCTCTCACATATATACATATGTGTGTGTGTATTATTATATTATATTATAGTATAGTATAGTATAGTATAGTACAGTACAGTACTGTACTGTACTGTACTATACTATACTATACTATACTATACTATACTATACTATACTATATTATAATATTAATTGTGATATGCGTGCATTGTTGTTGCCATAGGTCAAATGAAAAAGATGGCTGACCTACATTTTGTATGTACACCATCTAAATGTCCTCATTTCATGCCGTAACATCAAAAGAACAAATAGCATTAATAATTACCAACTTCTGATAGGAGAAATTGCAAGGATTTCCGGATGGAATATAAAGATATCACAGTATAGGAACTCTTATTCCAAAACACTTGACCTATCCGATCTCTAAAAAAAAAATGAGAAAAAAGTATTTAAAATTCTCTATTTCCTTAACATAGATGATCCTGTGACAATAAGCTTCTTTTGTTTCCTTTTTATTATGCTGCTGTAAATCTCATACATTGTATTATTTCAATTCAGTGATGTTTATACAATATTAATTGAAGATTACTGACATTAATTATTTAGATAACGTAAAGTGTTGAAAATAGAAAGAGAAAAAAGCATTCTATCAATATTAATTACAATTTAGGATGTCAGTGATTTTATAAGCATAAAATTGTTGGGCTGTTTCATCTAAAGTTGAGTATAACATTGGGGAAAAACCCTTGTGATCAGACAATAGACTTTTCAGCAGTTGGGTTATAACATTGATCCATACCTGTACCTTTGAAAAAAGAAAAAAATTGATCTATTTGTGCATTGCTGATTTGCTTCAGTGAAATTGCTGGTAATAGACTCTTCTAATTACTCCAATCATTAAGTAAATAGTCTGGAGATACCAAATAATCTGAGCTGACCTATATTTGTTAGAACTGAAGTTTCTCTACTGTTCCTCCTTTTCTTTAGGAAATTTTTCACGTTGGGCTGATATCCCCAAGATATGCAATTCAGCATCTAGTGAGGCTTCCATACTATTCATTCAAAATCAGTGTCAATTAAACTTGTATTAGTATGGTGCACATCTATATCCATTTGAATTGCAGTATGTAAATGTTAGACATGAGGCATGTAGCTATGAAACAACAGGAATAATAATAGCACTTAGATTTATATACTGCTTTATAGCCCTCTCTAAGCGGTTTACAGAATCAGCAGATTGCCCTCAACAATCTGGATCCTCATTTTACCAACCTTGGATGGATGGAAGGCTGAACCATTCAGGACTAAACTCCTGGCAGTGAGGAGTTAAAAGTAAAGGTTACCCTTGCACATATGTGCTAGTCATTCCCAATTCTAGGGGGCAGTACTCATCTCTGTTTCAAAGCTAAAGAGCCAGCACTGTCTGAATATGTCTTCGTGGTCATGAGGCCGGCATGACTAAATGCCGAAGGTGCATGGAACACTGTTACCTTCCAACCAAATTTTTCTACTTGCATTTTTACATGCTTTCAACCTGCTAGGTTGGCAGAAGCTGGGACAAGTAACGGGAGCTCAGTCCATTACGCGGCGCTAAGGATTCAAACTGCCAACCTTTCTGATCGACAAGTTCAGCGTCTTAGCCACTGAGCCATTGCATCCCCTCTAATGAGCAGTAGTTAGCATGAAATACTTCATTCTAACCTCTGGGCTACCACAGCTCTAGAGACAGGCAATTATGCAAGACCCAACAGTATCATGGTTTTTAATCTCTAATGCTAAGACAATGGACCTAGAATCATAAGCAATTGTCTTATTTTCTTGTTGATGATTGACAGAAGGTGCTAACCAGTCCACCTTTTTAACCCAAAGAATGCACAGCAACCCTGGAGGGCTTTTCTCCCTCTTTCCATATGTATGTACTCTAACCTCTAAAACAACATATGAGGCTTCCACTTGTGCTTGAAATAATTGTTCAAAGCGGAGATTGGAAAATATCTTTAATTACACTTAGTCAAGGTAAGTTGTGAATGCCGCTTTAATCTTCGGAATGGCTCTGAGGACTACAATTAGATTTATGCATTTGCATAATAAACATAATATTGTGAAGGAAAGCAATTTGTGTGTGCGAGAGATAATTGCATTTGTGTGAGTTGCCTTGGGGGCAACCTTTATTAGATTGAGCTCAGCACCAGCTATTCCACTGCCGAAGCCGTTTGCATTTTTATGTAGCTGTGCAATAGAATTTAGATTTTATGCACAATTAGGCATGTATTGATGTATAGTTTGTGTGTAGGCTTGGGCAATTTAAAAAAAAGAGTATAGCTCTCCAGAGCAGTTTTTTGCTTCAAGTGGGAGAGGAAGATTGTATGAGCGATTCAGGCTGATGGAGTCAACCTTCCAGAAGAAGATTCAGTGGGGTAATTATAGCGTTCTTTTGGCTGCGATCCAACAACTGCCAGCTCAGTATTCGCCAATTCTTAACCTACTGTTCCCTTAAAATCTACAGTTGTAGTAATTTAGCACAACCTTCTGATTGTCCTCTAGTTCTATCCAGCTTCAATGTTTGCCTTTTCAGGCCAGGGGAAATTGATATTGAATTGTTAAGCTTAAGATGGAATTCCACCATTGCGCATTTCATATGTTATCGTTACTGTATAAATATTTAACCTGTTGAATGGTTTCATGGAACATGCTAAAACCAACATTATTAACAGTGACAAACAGCTCATAAGTACGGCAAATCTCGGACCGGCAAACAGTGAGCAAAAGACAGCTGACAGCTCTTTTATAGTCGAGCTGTCAGGCGATTGACCAATCAGGTAGTTGGATTCTCCCGCCGGCAGGCTGCTGCATCTTAGCCAATCAGGAGGCAGCAAGGCAAGTCTATGGCAGGGCAGTTCAATACACAACAGTCCTCCTTTACTCCACACACATCATTAGTGATAACTTGTATTTTATTGTAATTTTTATGTGATTTTATACATTTGTTCATATCATTTATGGTTTCATTTTAATGTGTAAGATACCCAGAGTCACCTTGTGGCAAGATGGGTGGTAAACAAATGTAATAAATAAAACAATTAATCTCCCTAAGTGAAAGTTGGACCATAAGAAAGCCTGAACGCCATAGAATTGAGCCCTTTAAACTATGGTACTGGAGAAGACTCACTCCTGTGAGTCCCTTGGACTGCAAGGCGATCAAACCGGTCAGTCCTAGAGGAGATCAACCCTGACTGCTCCTTGGAAGTCCATATCCTGAAGATGAAACTCAAATACTTTGGATACCTAATGAGAAGGAAGAACTCACTGGAGAAGAGCCTAATGCTGGGAGAGATTGAGAGCAAAAGAAGAAAGGGACGACAAGAGAATGAGGTGGCTGGATGGAGTCACTGAAGCAGTCAGCTTGAGCTTAAATGGATTCCAGAGGATGGTAGAGGATTGGAAGATCTGGAGGAACATTGTCCATGGGGTCTCGATGGGTCGGTTACGACTTCGTAACTAACAACAACAAACATTATATTTGTAATCCTATATTCATTTACCTGAGATTAATGTGGGTGGGTATATATACAGTACATGGATTTAGTCCATAACTACAATATAAAAGTGGTTTGCTATTCCTTCTTCAGGATTTCAAATCCCCAATCAGTTAAAACCTTAAATATTTCAATTTTAGTTAATGTTATCATAGATTAGAGAAAGGTAGACAGAGAGGCAGGTGGGCAGATCCAAAGGACACTTGTACGTTGCTGAGATCAATGCCATTATACAGGTTTTTGAAAGTTTTCTTTCTAGTCCTTTCTCTGTTGTGTAGCAGAACATTTACAGTACAAGAAGGAGTTATAATTGTTTTCTTCTGTAAAAGGCACTACAGTCCATTACTTCAGTAATGTGAACTCCAGCAGCCCAGCAAGCTCAAGCAGAAGAAAAAATGCATCCGTTTTCATGTTTCTGAAAATGTGTTTGCATTATTCTACTAGCTGCTGAATGCCATCAAGAACAAATTACATTCAAAATCAGACTTTGGTGTTAAGGCTAAGCAACCATTATTTTTAATGATATTTTTTTAAAAAAAATACAGTTACTCATTACCGATAGTCCTCCCTTACTGATTCATTCAAAATTACAATGGCACTGAAAAATGAAATTTAAGACCAATCCTTGAAGTTGCAATCATGTGACCATGTTTCTATGGTCACATGATTGTGATTCGGGCTGTTAGCAGTTGGCTCACATTACAACAATGTCAGCATCCCACAGTCGTACGATGGCCAAGCTTCACAGCTGGTTTCTGATAATCCAAGCCAGTGGAGATACCTGCAGGAAGTTGGAAGTCACAGTCATGCAATGTTATGCTTAATGACCTGCAATGATTCATTTAATGGCCTCGGTGGGAACTGATATTGCAAGTTGGCAAGGTCACTTAATGTTGCATTTCATGACCGTATTGCTTAGTGACAGAATTGTTGGTCCTTATTGCAGTTGGTACACGAAGACTTCCTGTATATGCATGAAAATATGGTTACATGATTTCTCTAAGCAAGAGTTTATACAACCAATGAATAATCACATGTATAGGTATTAAACACCGACTGCTGCTACTTGTCAAACTGAGAAATATTCCCCCACACACACTTGTGTACTCTTGAATAAGGTTGATTGGGGCTATGTAAAAGAAATTCTTATTTTATTGTGAATGTTAGTATACACAGCTTAACAAATTCACTATTCAACTTTCTGAAGGACAAGAAATAAAATAGAAGCGCTTAATAAGAGATATAAGCTTTTCACTTTAATAACAGCTATAAACTTCCATTTAGCATGGGCATTTCTAAACCCAGTTAAAATTAAGATCTGTTTAAATGTGACCTTGTACATTTATCTTCCTTATACTACCTAATGTTAATAGCTTAAAATGGAGGATAATAAGCGCTAGCTGAATCTAAGTAATGATTTCCCAAGTATGATGATAAATCAAGACAAGTGGAAATTGGCATGGCCTCATTGAAAGGAGAACTTATGTTAAATAATTCATAATGATATTAATTATTTGCTAAGAGAATCTCATGATGGGCCACGATGACACCTCTTTTATGCATACATTTTTATATATCCAGTCACTGATGCTATTCTCTCCTATGGTCTTGGCAATTCTTGTAAATCTCAAGGATTTCTGAGAAGCAAAGTCAGAACTTATCCATGAATAATTTTCCAAACCAGAATGGCATTGAGTTCTTTTTTTAAAAAGAAAAGATGATTGATGATTTGCAAGAAAGAGGTTCCCAAACATGAAATTCCCTCTTAGGAAATTTAATGCCCATTTTATAGCTCTTAATTATGTATCTTTGGCTCCTGCTTTCCACTCATACAGTGACTATCCTTATGTATAAATGATACAGCTTAAGTATCTGATCCATGTACTTCAGAAATCATAGAATTTATCAGAGGTTAAATTGTATTATTAGATATGTCCTTGCATAATTTAATCCCTGCCACTTTTCATCTGGCTAAAAGGGTGAATTGTCTTCTTAAATGGGATTACCATCTGAATTACAAAATCTTTAAAATATATATATAAAGGTGTTCGGATGATTCTCCATATGTATCCACAGCAATTAACAATGACACCTACATGACAAAATGTGGGTTTTAACAACACAGTGCAAGTTCTACCCTTTCATAGTTATTTTCTGATGTTGCATGTAAGGGATAGAGTTTGCCTCACAATGTTGTGTGGCATGTTTTGCTACTTGCCTCTTTCCATAGAAACCTCTGTTAACTCGCAAGAATAGATAGAATGGATAGAAGAGAGAGATGACTAATCTCAAATGTTTCTTTGATGTCATGAAATTGTAATAATTTAGGTGTTGATGAATAATTTTGATTGTTGGGGGCAATATGCTGACATTGTAAACTGCTCAGAGAGCGTTGTAAGGCACAGGCCGAGGGGACGTTAAGAGAAGTATATGTGTAAGTTGTATTGCTATGTTTTTAATTTATTATTGTGATTCTTGGATTTTCTCTTTCAGTTGACAAAATAACTGGTTTAGACTAAGAATCAAGCATGCTTATGAATTTGGGAGGTGACATAGGTGAAATGAAAAGAACTGTGGAACAAGTATTATGCAGACACAAACCCAACCACATACATACAGTACATACTGTAGGTTTTTCCTCTCTTTTATAAGTCTTGGTTTAAAAGCAAACAAATGGACAATCAGAATTAACAGGGGAGGGAGGCAGTGAAGAAATGAATCTTGATGGATGGATGGATGGATGAATGGAAGGAAGGAAGGAAGGAAGGAAGGAAGGAAGGAAGGAAGGAAGGAAGGAAGGAAGGTTATTGCCAGTAATGCCATGTCTGTGTGCATCAAAAGCTTAGGCATGGCCATGTTTCTTATTTTGGAAAGATAGTCATAAGAGCCATAGTGTCGGTCTGCGTTTCTTCATCAATGTCAAGATGTATAAGCACAGCTGGTTAGGGGATTCTAGAAGTCCACACAACTTGTTGCTGAGATTGAAAAGCACTGGGTTAAATTCCCATAGCCTAGCAAAGAGAAACTATTTCCTTTTGAGCACTAAACATTATCTCAAAGTTTTCTGTCTGCCCCACTATTTGCATGGGGATCAGGGTGGGGGTCATTTCATCATACAGAATTTTCTTTAAAGGTGCATATTTCCCTCTGTTATGTTTCTTACTGTTCATCTAGCTTTCTATTTTGCAGCAGAATATTGTAACAAAACAAATCCAAAAAGCACATCACAGATAAACAGAGCTATAATCAACGGAGAGCTCTTGATATCCACCCCCCAAAGGCTATGACAGTCAGGAAAATGAATATATGAAGGAAAAGAAAGCTACAGCTGGAGGTTTAAACTACAAGTGGTAATTTCAGCTTCAATTTATTATAGGTTAGGTAACAATTGGAACTGTATAGGTACTTTGCGAAAGCTACAAATAGGGCACTAAGTAATTTCCTTCATCCCCCAGTTCTTTTACATAAGAGCAACTTACAGTACATCTTTGTTATTGAAGATCTTCAATAAGGAGACTCTTGTTCATAGGATCAGCTCTGATACAAGCTTCTCTGAATCTTAAAACCAGTTCTTTGCTACAAAAATATACATCAAGAATACAACTGTGTTTGCTCCTCATAAAATTCCATCAGCTGACTGATCAAACTGGAGATGTTTCTATTGAACAGCATTCTGTAGCTCTGATGTATTCAAAGCTAACACCTTTGCTGTTTTTATCCATCTTCAGCTTCAAAGTTTCTAGAAAACATTTTAGCTAGTTTTAAAAAACTAGCTAAATTAGTGTGTGCATTTAATTTACAGAAAAAGAGTCTTTTTTAACGGAATGCAGTCTTTGACTTACAACGACGATTTGGGATTGCTGATTAATGTATAACAAATTTCAATCTGTGTTTGTGTTGTCAGTGTTAGGGATAAACACTATAGTAGTATTAAGAAATTACCCAGGGGCATAGGTCATTTCCTCATTATCAAGAGGAGCCATAAAGTACGGAAGGGAGAAATTCTATATATTTTGGTAAAAGCACTTTTTTTCCTCTTAAAGGGTTGTCTGCAGAAAATAAGCAGTAATAGAGCATTAGTGTTGCTGTGTGTTCATTTATTTCAGCTGCCATAAAACTCTCCTAGTATGGGAGCTGGAACTGGAAAGGTGGGAAAATTGAAGCCTTGGGCAGACATGACAATTTTGTAAACACAGGCGGGGGCGGGGGGGGGGGAGTTAAGAGAAATGGACAGCAAGCAATAAAATAGTAACAGAAAGAACACTAGCCAGACATTGCAACCTTGGAAAAGGGACAGTTCTAAAAGTTTGTAGAAGATGATATATATCATCAGAATTAGGACCGCCAGGTATCTACAATGTTCATCTATCCAAACTGCATCCTTAAATGCTCAGTTCATATGTGCCAGTGCTCTTGGAGAGGAACTTAGTGCCCAAGATAGGGCTTCTGATGTCTAATCCTGGCCCACTCATAATAGAGCTGAGAAATAAGATGGTGGAGAAAAGCTCTTGAGATGCTGAAAGGTCAAAAGATTAAAAATGATAAAATACACATTAGATTTTAATATAGGAATAGCATTTAGACATACACCCCTTCATAGTGCTTTAGAGCACTCTCTGAGCAGTTTACATCAACATATTGCCCCTAACCATCTGGGTCCTCATTTTTCTGACAGAAGCATTGAAGGCTGCGTCAACCTTGACCTTGCTAGGATCGAACTCCTGACTGTGGGCAGAGTTAGCTTGCAATATTGTGTTCTAACCACTGTGCCACAATAGATCCTCATTCTCATAAATAATATCACAATAACAAATACTCTTTTGAGGCAAAACCTATTCAAAGCTTTGTAGCTGAAGCAAAGGTTAAGTATCAAGAGCCATAACCACATTATAAAATCACATAACTCTTATTAATATTCCCTTTTGTTAGATATTTCCTTTAGCATCGATTATAATTCCTTTTTAAATTGCCTCCTTGACAGCTCTTCTTGTATAGAGGAAAATGCGCTGGAACTTTATTCAGTTCTGGGCTATCATAGATATCTTCTTTAGAACGAGCAGAATGTATTGGTAACAAGGGGGCTACAGGGCTTCCTGACCAGGCATGGAATTATAAAGTAACATGAAGGAAATTGCTGAACAACCAATGAAGTAATTGTTTTTAAAATGTTACTATGAGTTACAGCTAATAATTCATGGCTTGCTGAAACAAATGTGGAAAATAAAATTTCCAAATCCAAATACCATTAAGAACAATTTGATTGGACACAATTCATAATGAGAAAAAATGTTTACTGACATTGAATTTGAAACAATAGTTAAAAATGAAAAGATTGGAAACTGAAAAAAATGAAAATGATCTATAAAAGCAGTACAAAAAAACAACATAAACTTTGATTTGGTTGTAGCCAATGAAATTTTTAAACAGCCATATCAAAATAATCAAACAGAAATACAATTATCTAAATGTTAACAACTTTGAGAATTTTCTTAGAATGCATGAAAAACACTAAGCCGAAGGTAAACTTCTTTGAAATCCATTCAAAGGAAATACATTTTTTCATGATGTATGCGATCATTTATGACTAAAACAATTACCTCAAATATAGTCCCACAAAAGCAATTGGAATTGAAAAGAAGCTACCAAGCAAAAAAATCAGATGCCAAAGCATTAAAATTAAAACTATTAGCCAACTACAAAATTTGAAGTAACAAATGCTGAAAAATTAGAAAATAAAAAACAACTTTGAAAAGTGATATGATGTAGATAGAGAAATGATTGCAAATATGGAAGTGTTAAAAAGGGACAGCAATTTCAAAGAAATGTCAATGATATCGTAGTAGAATAAAACAATTGCAACTGTCCTCATTAGAAGCAACTGCTAGGAATACTTCTGGGCAATCTCAATGTCAGGTTCCAAAGGGATAATGAAACCAGCCAAACACAGAAACGGTTTGAAATGCAGTTTGTATTCTTCCTTCGGCACGAAGTGACCAAAATGCACTAAGGCAATGAATAAATTGTCAGAGCTGCTACCCTGTGCTTCCTACCACCTTTTATAGCTACATTGGTAATTAAGATAAGCCACACCCCACCTGTGTGCATACCCATCACCTTGTGACCAAGAATGAAACCACCCAGCAATTAATCATGGATTGCTAGCATGAATTTCTTCAGTTTGGGTAGGTGGGACGGTGAGTCTTGGCAGCTGGCCCAGTCTTCTCCCCTGAATGGCAGCTCCATGCCTCGGAGCTGACACTCAATCCTTCATGTTCAGAGAGGAATTGCAAAAGAGGTGGTCAATTTCCACTTTGCATGGAACGAACTTCAGTTTGTTGTTCCTTCCTTAGAACTCCATAAGGGGGTGGAGTTTACATCGCAATGACACAACGCCCATTTTTTGATGTTGCCTTCATCTCTACCCTGGCAGGTTCCTATTCACTATCTTATTTTAAAAAGTTTTTTATTGTTTTAATTAAACAAAAACACAAAAAAGAATCATCCTTCCTTACCGATTGGTTACAAATAGTTTTCATGCGTTTCTACCATAATCATACATATACTTCCTTCATATTGAATAGTACCTTTTACATCTGAAATCTTCATGTATTTTACTATCAATGTACCACCATTCTCATTTAACTAAAATTATTTAAATGTGCTTTTATCTGAAATCATTTGTATTTAAAAACACAACCACCTACTGGCATTCATTGGTAATTTCAATAAACCTCCTGTAACATTACACCTTGTGACATATTCTAAAAAAAAAAGAAATCAATTAATAAAGTATCTAAGCATTTTCCCCCCCTTTCCCCCCCCCAATTCGCTATTTAGAACTTTTATCTAATTTCTTTTACCAATGCCAACACATGTAGATATTATTAAACATTATCCGTTAATGTTTCCTTATTATTGTAGTCAATTAAAAATTATTTACTATATATATCTCCTCTCATCAGACTCAACAAAGATTCAATTTTTATACAGTCTTAACAAAAATTTGTTAATAAAATTTATAAGTCTTTTTCCCAGGTCTCAATTTGCCATTTATATCCAGATAGCTTTTGCTAGTTAAGATTATTATTTCATTATTATCATTATTATTATTATTATAGGTAACTAAAAATCATTTACTGTTTATATCACCTCTCCTCTCACCAGACCCAAGAAAAATTACCTCTTTATAACAAAATCTAAACAAAAGC
Source organism: Natrix helvetica (assembly GCF_964273705.1). Lineage (NCBI taxonomy): Eukaryota > Metazoa > Chordata > Lepidosauria > Squamata > Natricidae > Natrix > Natrix helvetica. Next base: position 212,273,669 of record NC_138552.1, on the reverse strand, counting down.
TTGTTAATAACATTCATAATTTTTTCCCAGGTCCCAATTTGCTATTTATATCCAAGTTGCTTTTATTATTTCATTGTTATTATCATAATGAATTATTTATTAATGAATAAACATTTAAAAACAATCTAAAAGAATCTACAAAGTACTAAAATTCCTACCTATTAGTCACCAAAAGTTAATTAAATTTTTTAGCATTAACATTTATTATTAACCTGTATCTTTCCAATAAGAAAACAGTCCCATCTCTTCTGCCAGTTGCCGTGTCAATCCTCTTATTAGTTCCTTTATAAGGTTTTTATGGACTTCTCTCCACACTTTGTTGCTTGAAAGATCTCTCAGGTAATCTTGTTACCTTTGAACTGGTATTAAAATTAGCATATCTTTGGTTATCAAACGTATTTCTAAGATGGTTTCTCTTCTTAGCTCCATTATCATCAATTTCCCTCCCCCCTATATCTTGAACAGAGGGATAGAGCTCCAAAATATCAAATTCACTTTTCAATATTCCCTTCTTTCCACTTTCACCCATGTGTACTCCATCAATAAGTTCATCTATTATCTTATCTTTATCTTCTCCATCTTCATTCATTTATTTAATTTTTGGGGCTCCAACCCCATCATCTTTTGCTGTAGGAAACAGTAGTCTATCCAACTTCTTCTCAAATCTCTAAAATCCTTCCAATATATTTTGAATTCCAACCAAAAAATCTTGAAAACTTAGGGTTCCCTCATCTGAAAATTGATACATGTTTCCAAAAGAGAAAAAAGCAAGGAGAAAAAAGAAAAAAGATGTCTAATGTCCATTGCCAAACTAGCCTTCAAAATCTCTTTTATATATATAATGTTATGTTTTAAATTGAATTTAGCACGAGTTCTTTTATATTCTTCAAAGAGGAAGGGTTCTATATTTTTCTTTTCTTTTCCTTCCCTTGCCAAAAGTGTTTTAAAAAGGCACCTGTGAAAACAACCGTACCCTTGGCTTCTCATCAGGCTGCGCAAGTAATCTGCAAAGTTTTCAGTTACAGAGTCAGTAACAGCAAAAACAGAGAGAACAAAGGATACATTGTTTCACAGAAAAAAAACAAGTTTTGGCTTCCGAGTAGCAGATTCGATTTTTCTCCTATTTGTCTCAAGCTTGTGGAAAACAGAAATCTTTAAATGTCTTTAATGGAAATTAAGAAGTAGTAAGGAGAATTGTTAGGATGAAAAAGGTTTTAGAACAAGCCAAGAAATAAGGCAGCAAAGAATAGGAGAAAGAAAAAAAAACAGTTCGTTCATTTACGAGGAGAAACAGAAAGCGTTACAATCACTTCAATCCACAAAACATTGTTACAAAGAAAAAGGAAAAAAACTTTCTGAGGCAGTCCAATAAAGATAAATTACGCCACTTTATTCTTTACTTAAAGGACTAATTTATCTTTAAAAAAAAGTTTCTTTGGGCAATCATTCTCAAAGAAAAAATCTCACCAGATAGACTCACTTCACTGCCTTCTTTCCGGAGCCATCTCCAACTTTGTCAGCCTGAGGGCTGCCTGCTTACTGCCGATCCCTGAGACCAGCAAGGATTTGTCTCCCTGTTCACTGTCTCTTCGGGACAGTTTAGGTCCATATGGACCATACAGTGGTAAAAGTATCAACAGCGGTCTCGGACTGTCGAGACTGCACGTTGTCACGTCGCGACGCTGGCTCTTCTCCCTATTAGCTATCTTATTTTCTGACTGCGATTTGTATTGTTGGTTACCTTACAACTTAAGAGTTTTACTAAATAAAAAAAACAAACAGTATAGCATAGCAGTGTTGGCGAACCTTTTTGGCACCAAGTGCCGAAATGGGAGAGTTCACAGGGGGGATTGCTAGAAACTGGAAGAGCAGCTCCCCAGCACAAACACGCAGGAGTGCCAGAAACTGGAAGAGCAGTTCTCTGGCATGCACACCGTTCATCAGGTTTTCCAGTTTCAGGGTGCATATGTGTTGGAAACAGGAAATTCAGCTTCCCGGCACAATGCATGCCCTCCAGGGAGCTGCTCTTCTGGTTTCTGGCACTCCCGCACGTACAAAGACCAACTTGCATGTGCACACTGGAACCCGGAAGAGCAACGGGTGATGTGCCATAGGTTTGCCATCACAGCATAGCATAACAATATAACTGTTAGTGTATATTAAAATATATTTAAAGAATGAATTACTTTTCTACATCCATAAAATTTTACAAGGATAAAATGACAATAAACTTCTTGCTTTCTGTTCCTTGGAGTGGGGCGGACTTTTTTCTAGAAAAATTGTGGTCTGGATTGAAAAGATGATGGAAAACCCAACTGTATAGAGCTAGGTGAGTTACAGTAGTTTAAGTGCTATTGGAGTCACTTTTATCCCACAGCTTTTTCAAATCAATGAAAATAACACAAATGAATCATTCTGTAGTTTAGACATTTGTGGAGTCAATTTAATCTCTTGATTCAGTAGGATAAAACACAAACAGTCTCTAGTGGGCTATTACCTCACTCATCATCAGCTGCTGAAATGATGAAAAGAGATTCATAGCATCATGGACTTAGAAGCAGCCGCAAGGGTAGTCAAATTAAGTCACCAATCCTCGGATGTGAAGTTAATGTTGTAATGTTTAGCCCATGGTTAGCAACTCTAACTTTATGGAATATATTTGAGATGGTCATAGACATGCACTTTATTGAGTACATGCAGAGTTATAGCTTGCTTGTGTAATTTGCTTTCCTAGTAATGATCCTGCTCGGTGAGATCAATGCTGAACTGACCATGTATGTAATTGGCAATTCAGAATTTCTGTGGCTAAAGATACTACCCTATAAAACCTATATTGCTGGGATACATGATTTCAACCTCTGTTGCTAATTTATTTGATTGACTCATCATATCAGTTATTTATGTCCTGTCTTTTCTTTTCACATGGGGTAACCTTCCTTTAAATTAATTTCAAACAGGATTGGATGTAACCCACTAAATGGGTCGTTGGAATATACATTATTAATGTTACCGCAGTTATGTCCACTTGTGATCTTCTCATAGTTATCCAGTTGGTCACTGGCCACAATACTTTGGTGTAGATCAAATATGATACTTCCAATCTTTTCGGAATAGTCTGATCGTTACATATTTTGCACAAAACATCAGGAAGACCTCACTGCCTAATCCAGAATAAGGGATAAAGGAAGTTCTAAGTGATGAATGCATACAGGTAAACCTCAACTTACAACACTTCATTTAGTGACCATTCAAAATTACGACGGTATTGAAAAAAGTGACTTATGACCATTTTTCACACTTACGACCATTGCAGCATCTCCATGGTCCATGGTGACATGGTCACATGATCAAAATTCAGATGCTTGGCAATTAGCTCATATTTATGATGGTTGAAGTGTTTTGGGGTCATGTGATCAGCTTTTGCAACCTTCTGACAAACAAAGTAAATGGGGAAACCAGATTCACTTAACCATGTTACTAATTTAACAACTGCAATGATTCACTTAACAACTGTTACAAGAAGGATCATAAAATGGGGTAAAAGTCATTTAACAAATGTTTCACTTTGCAACATAAATGTTGGGCTCAATTGTGATTGTAACTTGAGGACTACTGTTATTGTCTTTTTATAGCGTCAAGACTGTGTTTTCAAACTTAATTTGAACTGTACTTTGTAATGGACTAGAAACAAAGAAAAGTGAAAATATTATTGGACAAAATATCATCTCACAAAGTAGAAAAAATGATTCAATTGCCTTTCTCCCCCCCCCCCCATCATTTTTATAGAAATTAGCGGATTTGTTCCTCTCCTGCCACAAATTTGTTTCAACTTTAAAAAAAAAAACAAGCTACAATTGAGTGGGCAATAGAAATCCATTTACAAAGATTAGTTTACAAATAAGGAATTAATTTCCCAGCTTTCTCTGGAGGAAGAATATCAAAAGATTTGTACTCCCAGGTCCTGTTGTAACTACTTTCAGAATATTCCACATTGCAGAAAAAAGTAAAATGGGTTAAATACACTTGCCTGTATTGAAAAACAAAAACTTCCAATTCAGTATGCATCTTAAAAAGGGAGCTGTCAGTTTGATACCCCTGCTTTGAAGTGATCACACTCTTTGAGAACTCCTGCTTTAAGGAAATTTCTGAAAGACAGACTGAAGCAATGTGATTAAGATGCTGGGCTTGTTGGCTGGAAAGCTGGCAGCCCAAATTTGAGACCCGAGTGCTCCCATCTTCACCCCAGTTCCTGCAAACCTAGCAATTCGAAAGCATGCAAATGCAAGTAGATAAATAATATCACTTTGGTGGGAAGGTAGCAGTGCTCCATGACATCATGCTGGCCACATAACTATGGAAATATCTTCGGACAGCATTGGCTCACTGGCCTTGAAATGGAGATTAGCACCGCCCCTTATTGAGTAATGGACTAGCAATGACTAGTGGAGTAAAATCCACAGAGGGGGGACTGAAAGACGGACAAGTTTTAATTAATTTTTCCTGTTTCATATGCAAGATTCATCTGAAAAACAAAACCTTCTCTACAGATGCCCTACATTGCTATAAATTGGGTCCAACAGGCAAAGTGGTGCAGCTTAATTTATTTCTACAAGGTGGTACTGCGATGCTGACACACTGAACAATTGGCTCACACAGATGTATTGTGCATTCATTTCCCATAGTTTAGTGTGAAGTATTGACTATTCTAGTGCTTGAGGTGCCTCCTAAGGTTTAGCATTCTAAAGTAAGCTGGGCGTATTATCTCTATAATGCAATTGGCATTTGCATTCACTGTCCCATTTATATTGAAGCAGCTTATTTCATCTATTTCTTCTTCTAAAGCCTTCTATTCAACAAGACTTTAAATTGGCTTATGCAATTCAGAAAAACCATTCAGATATATAGCACTGATTCCGTATGCTCCATGCAGTTTCTGCAGTTCATTTCTATAGGCAGTGACTTATACCCTAATGATGCAATCAATATCCACTTACTTGGATGTCAGCATCATTGAACTCAATGGGATGTTCTGCTTAGACCTTTAGCTCAATATTAGGACTACCTCTGACCTCCGCGCCTTCCGGATAAAGCTCAAGACGCACCTATTTCAAGTAGCTGGCCTGGCTCAACCATAGTTCGTTCACACTGCTCCTGACGGATTTTTCAATTTTTGGGACTTTTAGACTTTTATTAGGGGATTTTAAATTATGTTTTAACTGTCTTTTCTTATCTTCATACCTCCTCCAATTACGCGTGTTCGTTTATTCTGTGTGTGTATTGTCCATATTGTTTTTTATGTGTTTTATTGTACGCCGCCCCGAGTCCTTCGGGAGAGGGTGCGGCTAAGAAATAAATTTATTATTATTATTATTATTATTATTATTATTATTATTATTATTATTATTATTATTCAATGTTACTGGCATGCTGACAGCAGCAAGTAGGTATAAGGTTGCATAATTCCAGTATGTCAAGGATGGCATGATGAATCAACATTGCAGTGCATATTCTTTGAAAGGGTCTGCTTTGCACAGCATCCTAAAAATCAGAATTTGGGGAAACCCTTGGTCTTCTCTTCAGTGAGACTCTTTAAAATGGCAGCCTCTTATTTTCAGGCTTGCGCAGAAAGCTTTAAAAAAAAGTCCGGGTATTTTAATAAATATTAAAAGCACTGTTGTGCTCCTGTCAAATTTGAAACAATTCATCCTAATAATTTTTGAAGTATGCAGACTCCTACAAATTATTCCTTTTCTGAAAGTTTTGAAAGCAGAATATGATCCCTTGGTGGCAATATAAGAATAATGATATGTCACATTTAATTCTTTTTGCATTGAACTTGGGGTTAATTTCCTCTATCCTATTTTTATATGCACTTATGATCAAGTCTGTACAAATATATTTAAAGATATCACTGACATTCTTCATTTATATGTTTCATAAATGAGGGCAGAATCTCCCCCTGCAGTGCATTTCAATTTCAAACTGTCAGTTTTTTTAAAAAAAAAATACAACTAAGATATCCCATTACACAGGGGTTTGGTGGAAGGACAGTGTGTGACAGTGTGTATTGAATGCTGGCATTTTGCATAATTGTGTTGCCTGCAGGGTTGCCACCTGTCCTAATTTTATCTGATTAAGGTGAAATGCAGAGCTGTCCTCATCTTGCCAAGAAGAAACAGTGCCAAGTGACATCATAGAACAAAGTAAATGAGATGGTGTGATGTGATGTGATGCGTGTGTGTGTGTGTGTGTGTGTAAAGATATGACAGGGATATATATCTATATCTATCTATATCTATCTATCTATCTATCTATCTATCTATCTATCTATCTATCGACAATCTTTGCAACGTTTCGGCAAGGTCTCACTCGCCATCTTCAGGCTGGGTTTTGGGCTTAAAGTGTGGTCAGAGCTGCCGTCTTTCTATAAATCTTGGTGGGGTGTGTGGAGTGCTGGCTTTGTTTCACTAAGTGGTTGTGTGGTTGTATCATGATTGGTAGATTGGTGCTGATTGGTGCTGGCTGTGTGTCCATTGTTGTTTCATGTTGTAATGGCCTGGGTGGTGGGTGGGGCTCATTTGTTGACTAGGGTTCGTTTCCAGATGTCTAGTAGGTGGGGGGCATCATCACGTTTATTCATGTTGTGGGGGTGTTTCTCTATTTCGATAGCTTCCATAATTATTCTCTTGTTGAAGTGTTCAGTTTTGGAGATTAACCTGGTTCCTTCAAAATTAATTTCATGTCCTGTAACTTTAAGGTGCTGGAAAAGGGAGGAAGTTTTTTCTTTTTTTCTGACTGCCTTCTTGTGTTCTGCGATCCGTGCATTTATTCTCCTGTTCATTTGTCCTATGTATGTTGCAGGGCAGATTTTGCATGGTATTTTGTAGACTCCTTGGTTTTCTAGCTGGATTTTGTCTTTGGGGTTTCTTAAGATGTTGGCTATTTTTTGGTCAGTGTTGAAGGCTGTCTTGATATTGTGTTTGGAGAATTTTGGTGATTTTATCTGTGGTGCCTTTGATGGAAGGGAGGAGGGCGATGCTGTTGTCCTGTTCTGTATCTTGGTTTTTGGGAGGAGTCTCCCTTTAGATTAGGTTGGTAATTGTTTTTCTTTGGAATCCGTTGTAGATTAATATGTTTGTGAGAGTGTGTAATTTAGTTTTCAGGTGGTCTTTGTCACCTAGGCATTTGGTTTTGGAGATGAGGGTCTTGGCTACAGAGTTGATCTGTGCAGGGTGGTGATGGGATTGTGCATTTAAGTAGCGGTTGGTGTGTGTTTTTTCCCAGTAGATGGTGTGTCCTAGGGAGCTATTGGGTTTTGGGTTGATTAGAATGTCCAGAAAGAGAAGTTGGTTGTTTGCTTCTATTTCCACAGTGAATTGTATTTTGGGGTATAGGCTGTTGAGATGTGTGAGGAAGTTGTCCAGTTTTTCTTTCCCATGTGGCCAAATCACGAAAGTGTCATCAACATATCTAAGCCAGAGTTTGGGTTTGTGTTCAGATTTATCTAAGGCATTAGTTTCAAAATGTTCCATGTATAAGTTTGTGATGACAGGTGAGAGGGGTGATCCCATGGGTGCTCCTTCTATCTGTTTGTATCTTTGTCCATTATGGATGAAGTTTGTATTGGTTAGGCAATGGTTGGTCAGGTCCAGGATGTGTTTAGGGGGGTTGTGTTTGTTCTGATAGCTGTCAAGGCTTCTGTTATAGGCACTTGGGTGAAGAGGATATGACATCGCAGCTCACGAGTAGGTCGCTGGGTTGTAGGTTTTGTTTCTTTATTGTTTCTATGAAGTGGAGTGAGTTTTGTATGTGTGAGGTGATGGATTCTGCATAGGCTTGGAGTTGTTTGGCGAGGAATTTGGCAAGATTCTGTAGAGGTGAACCTATGGAGCTTACTATGGGGCTGAATGGTGTTCCTTCTTTGTGTATCTTGGGGAGGCTATAGAGTTTGGGCATCTGGAAGATTTTTCTCTGGGGATGATTCTTTGCTGTATCTCTTCACTGATGGGAGAGGCTTTTATTTTGGATAAAAGCCCCAAAACCCAACCTGAAGATGGTGAGTGAGACCTCGCTGAAACGTTGCCAAGACAATTTTAATCTTATATGGGAAAATACCCGAATACAACAATACCAGCATACCTACACCCATGAAAATCTATGAAAACATACATACATACATACATACATACATACATACATACATACATACATACATACATACATACATTTTGTAGATTTTCACGGATGTAGGTATGCTGGTCTTGTTGTATTCGGGTCTTTTCCCGTGTAAGATTGTGATTGTCTTGGCAACTTTTCGGCGAGGTCCCACTTCCCATCTTCAGGCTGGTGTTTTTGGCTTGTGCGACAAGCTGAAAACACCAGCCTGAAAATGGTGAGTGAGACCTCGCCAAAATGTTGCCAAGACAATCTCAATCTTACACAGGAAAAGACCCGAATATAACAAGACCAGCATATGTATGTATGTATGTATGTATGTATGTATGTATGTATGTAGTATCAAATGCATGGCAATAATGTTGATCATCTAGAGGTCTTTTATACTTAAACAAACAAGTCATTATTTCCCATCTCAATATTAATTTATTTTGTGCACAGTATCTTTCTTTGAATGGCCTTAGGTAATCCCTACTGACTGAATGTGATTCTGCACATGTTTGATCTTTGACCTAGAGCTAGCTTGCCTCACTTAAAGTGTAAGGCATTTATGTAGTATTCAAATATTGATCTAAGTATTTATGTAGTATTCAAATATTGATCTAAGGACTCCTTATGGATTCAGAAAAGTGTGGCTTGGTTTCTAGTAGTCTCTCCCAGTATGTTGTCCTCTGAATGTATTTGGGATACATATTTGTCAGTGGAAATTGTAGCTTCAACATATCTGGAGGAGGCACTAAGTTAAGAAAGGAAACAGAATGCAATATGTGGAGATGAAATGATGCCTGTCATTAAAAGGAGTGAAGCTGCTGTAGCTACGTTCAAAGCAGTTCAAGAAACTACTTTACAGAAACCATCTTCCCTGATGGGATATTCCTACTTTCTTCATAATTTTTTTTTGTTTGTTTTCTAGCCATCCTTCCTGTTTTCTGCTTCCCAGGATTATGCCACCCAACATAACCAAAAGTATGGGTAATAAATTGATGGTTAGGGTAGGGCTTCCCATGTCAATCTTTTTTTTAATAATTTTTTTATTTTTAATTTTCAAAACAAACACAACACAAAGAATCCTCCTTCTTTACATACTGTAGAAAGTGTATCAGTTGGTTACAAAAGACTTCCGTGCATCTCTTCCACAGTCATCAACCACAATTCATATTAATTCAAGGATTTTAACTCAGATATTTATACATGTTACCATCATCACACCTCCATTTTCATTTGACTATAATTGTTTAAACATCCTTCATCATAAAATATACCAAGATTTAATACATAACCACATACTGGCATTTCATTTACTATTTCTAAAATCCTCCAATAACACTGAATCCTTATGTCCTATTCTAGCTAAACATCCATAATATTTAGTAACAAAATTTTCTAATCCTCCTTTCCAAATCACTATTTACAATTTACATCCAGTTTTCTTATGTTGTACATATATATATATATATACGTAACACAAATACATACCTATTTCCCTGGCTCAACTGATAAGGAAGAGAACCCGTGGCTTAGTGGTTAAGACTCCTGCCTAAGATATATACAGCCCGGGTTCTAATCCCAGTAAGGGTATGGCTAGCTGATGAGAGCTAATTAGCTCGAAATAGATCTATCCTAGTCTCCCTTTATTTATTTATCAGTACAATTACAACACACACACACACACACACACACACACACACACACACACACACACACACACATATATATATATATATATATATATATATATATATATATGTTTTCTGAGGTTTTCGCGGGTGTTTGTATGTATGTCTTTGGTTGTTCGGGTTTTCTCCCGCGTAGAATTGGAAGTATCTTCACGACGTTTCGATGAAGTCTCATTCATCATCTTCAGGCTGCTGCTTCCGGCTTGGTGCTTCTGGCTTGGTGCTTCCAGGAGCAATGTGAGATCTCAGCCGGTTCCTCTTTTTAACTGCCAGTGGGGGTTTGTGCTGATTGGGTGGGAGCTTGGCTGCATTCTGATTGGGTGGAGGTGTATTCTGATTGGTAGGGGGCTTGGCTGTGCTCTGATTGGATGGGAGTTTGGCTGTGCTCTGATTGGATGGGGGCGTGTTCTGTTTGGGTGGGGGCCTGGTTGTGCTTGTGTTAGTCTGAGTTGCAGCTCCTGGAAGCACCAAGCCAGAAGCACCAAGCCGGAAGCAGCAGCCTGAAGATGATGAATGAGACTTCATCGAAACGTCGTGAAGATACTTCCAATTCTACGCGGGAGAAAACCCGAACAACCAAAGACATACATACATACATACATACATACATACATACATACATACATACATACATATATATATATATATATATATATATATATAATGTGTGTGTGTGTGTGTACCTACGTACGTACGTACGTACGTGTGTATGTGTGTGTGTGTGTGTGTTGTATTTGTGCTGATAAATAAATAAAGGGAGACCCTTTATTTATTTATCAGCACAAATACAACACAAATATAAAAAGGCAACATTAAAAATAAAAATATGGTTTTCTGCCTGGATGGTTTTCTGTGATGAGCCAAAGGACAGAAAGAGGGAGTAGTGAGCTTCCTCCCATATTTGGGCATACCAGGGGTTGTAACACAAATACATATAATATACATATACATATACATATACATATACATATACATATACATATACATACACATACATACATACATACATACATACATATATATATATATTCTTTTTTATTAACCTTTATATATAATCAAAAAGGTTTCCAATCTTCCTTTCATGGGTACCATTCAATATTCATATCCAATTATTACTTATCATAACACTACACATGTATACATTATTATTATTATTATTATCAATTATTTATTTGACTATATCTATTGTCACTAAATTTCACTAAGTTTAACTATACACTTCTATCTATCAACCTGTATCTTTCCAGTAGCAAAACAAGTCTCATGTCTTCTGCCATTTGTGGTATCAGTCCTCTAAACATCTCCTTAATCAAATTTGTATGGACTCCTTTTAGCAACTCATTGCTTATAAAATCGCTCATGTAATTTCGATGCCCTTCTTCTGTTTCCTTAATCAGCTTATCTTTACTTGTCAGTAGTGTTAACAATGATGTTGCTAATAAAATTTATCTCTTTAAATCCATAAATTATTTTGTTTTTTTCTTCTTCTGTGTCTTGCCATCTGGGGTAGAGTTCCCCTCCATTTAATTCCTCTTTCAGTATTCCACTCTTTCCATTTCCAGACACAAACCAATCACCATAGATATCAGCAAATTTAATTTCTTTGTGGTCATTTTCCTCTTTGGTTTATAGGATTCTAATCTACACTTTTTCCACTTGATAAACATCTCCAACTTCTTCATCATATTTTACTGTTAGATGCTCTAAGTCTTCCAATTTCTTCTCCATCCTCTCAAATGTATTTGATAATAACTGAATTTCTAAGAATATCTTTTGCAGGCTTAAAGTTTCTTTCTGCTGTTGAAGTTGTGCCATTATCTTCAGCTAACAAACACTGCTGCTCTGGCTTTGAAGGTTTTTACAAGATTAAGCATAAATTCACAATAAAGTTTTATTTTCACTATCCAGCTATCTGATTTATACCCTACTTCACTCCAAAGACTCAGTTACCCTGAAGCCCTCTAATATTCTTCTTCTAATACAATTGTTAATTATTTTAAATATTTCCTTTTTTAAAAAAAAATGGCCTATCATTTGCCTTTCACCTGCACATCTCCACTCTCCTTCCAGTTCTCGGTAATGAAATTCTCCTTTTGCTCCATGATGATTTTTTTTATTCAGCCATTGTTGGTCTTTTTCTGCCCTTCTTAGAATCATTTTCACAGCATGAAGAAAGTTCCCATACTCTCTCTACCTCTCTGGGAAATAAAAAAAAAAAGCTGACTATCTTCAAAGACTCATGCCAGCATAAAAGTTGAAATCCAAGAAAAGAGCTTGCTTTGGAGATTTCATCTTTTCTTTGAATAAAAGATGAAGAAGATAAATCTTTTCATGAACTGGTCTGATTGTGCTAAACAGCAAGAAGGGCAAGAGTGCAAAGCACCTTTCACCTTCTATTCATGTCATGAGCTTTCTACTATAATATTTATGGATACAATATTAGTAAAGGAGGGATGTGTTCTAGATGAAAGCTACTTTTGAAACCAAAAATAAAAAAGGATATTACTTTGTTCCCTAGGCCTGTTGTGCATATAGCCTCCAGATATGTACAATAACAAGGCAACCAAAGTTAATAAGTATAAATAGCATGGCTGGCAGCAGACAAAATTGCTACTGTTGAAATGAAGCCAAATAGAGTCACCTTGTGTTGAAGGGAAAGTGTCCCTTGCTAAACAAGACAAGTTGTCTGCCAGTGTCAGCAGGGAGCTGTCCAGCAGCTTCAGCAAGTGTCGAAGTTCATAATGACCCTCTAGAGAACAGGGGCTTTTCTGCTCAAACTTCTTGGTTTTCTAGCAGGGACTGTATTTAAGAACATAGTTATAACATTTTGTTCTGCTCAATGAGCATTGTGGAAACTGGGCATCAGCTTCAAATCTGTGTCTTCTACATTTTGGGTACTGTTACTAATTCGATTTTCAGTAAATCGGAAATTAAGTTAGTAAATTGTTGATTTATTCTCCATAGCACCTGAGGGCAGGACACGAAACAATGGGCGGAAGATCATCAGAGGGGAATTCAACCTGGAAAAACAAGGAGGAATTTCCTGACTGTGAGAATAATTAATCAATGGAACAGGTTTCATCCCAGAGTTGTGGGTGCTCCCCTGGAGGTTTTCTAGAAAAGATTGGGCAACCATTTGTCCAGGATAGTCTAATGATTCCAGCCTATGCAGAGGGTTGGATTAGAAGGTCCCTCCCACCCTATGATTCTAATTTCAAGTACTTCAGTCACTTAACATATAATAAGATTTTCTTTTGATAGTTTTCTGAAACTGTTGGTTCTTATTAATGATGTTTTTTATAGTTTGATTGCTGGCTGTATTATAGTTGTATTAGTGTATCACCTGATGTCTACCATGGATGGTTTTATATATCCTTTTATAATATATATATAGTCCCCCTGAGATTGTTTGTTTGTTTGTTTGGATTTATATGCCATCTTAATTCATAGAAGGTATGACATAAGGCAAGAATCTGAAGCTAACATTTGATTCTTTCTCTCCATTCATTTTCAGAGGCAGAATCAAATGCACCCACATATAATTCCTTTAGATCATAATTATTTATATGAATTAAATGTGCATTCATTTGAATCCCTAACTCAAGAAAAATTAAAAACCATAACAGTTCCACTTCTTATTCCTTGAGACATGCACCCAAATGTTTAAAAATTCACAATCTTATCTACATTTTTAACACCAAATGCTAGTGCATTACTAGCGTGTGGATCATGATTAAGTGTACTATCTGTTAATAAATCTGTTAATTGTCTTCACTAACCACTCTAAATCCCTTGGCCTGCTGATTTGATAAGATATGGTTAAAATGTGGCCTTGAAGTTCCCCCCTCTTTTAGTTTGTTTGAATGGGCTGCCACATAGCAGTGAGATAGAGAGAAAAGCCAAATTTAACAACCTCAAGAAAGTTAACGTATTTAACATTTAGTCCAAAATGAGATTCAAATGAAGATAGTAAAAAAAAAGCCCAGTTCTTTAAATACTTGTATAATAAAAGAAAGCACTCTGAAATGCAAACATTTTCCCTGTTGATATTTTTTTATCTGCCATAAAGGTTCGCAAGAAGGTATCTTTGAAGCAAATGGCATAGCGGTCCATTTACTTTGAGTAATTTGGCCTTAAAGCAGCTATTAAGAGGGAAGAGCTTTTGCAAGCAGAGGCCAGAGCCTCACACAATCACTCTTGCAGAATTTTCCCTGTTTCAGCTGATATGCTCTCTCTATATTGCTAGCAAGGCATTTCCTGTCATTTGTTTTATCTATTCCAGTCTCAGGCAAGAATTGCATAGCATTTACTGTGCAAGCAAGTAGATTTGAGGAAGAAATAGAACAAGGAACCAGAAGCCTTTGCTAAGGGATTTGGCAGAATGAATGTCAATATGAATCTGTATTTTCAACTGATAAACTTAGGCATATCTAACAGGCTAGGTTTTAAATCGTATCATAGGCATATGGGAATGTCTCTGAGATGGTACGGTTATTTTCAGCACTAGAAGGCTCATCAGTAAAATGGAACTACCATATATCTCCTGTTCCAGCAACAGGTGGCAACCCAAAAGTAGGGGATGCCCTTGCACAGGTTCATCTTGTACCCAGTTTGAATTATTGCAGTGTGCTCTAAATGGGACTGATTTTTAAGACCACTCAGAAGTTACCACTGGTCCAGAATATGGCAGCACACACAGGTATGGGTATCTCTACACTCCTGTTGCGCTAGCTGCACTGGCTCCAGTTTCCTTCCAGGTGCAATTCAACATTTTGGTTATTACCTTTAAAGGCCTCTATGGCACTGGCTCAGGTTATCTGGGGAATAACTTCTACCTAACTTAATTTCTACCTGCCAAGATGGGGCAGGAATACTTCTCATCTCTTCCCTTAAATGGTGCCATCCTATGGGATCTGGGATATGTGCCTTTTCCCCCTTTGAAGTTTGATTGAGTCCCACCCTTTTAACCTTCCAAAAAGCACTTGAAGGTGGCTTTTCTTCAAAATACTGAGATAGGGTGAAATCATTGATGAAATCATTCTGAGAAGTGAAGGTTTAACTACAGTTCCTGGTTTGGTTTGGTTTAGTTTAGTTTTGTTCTGGATTTGTTTTGGTTTCAGCTCTACTGTTTGTTTGTGTGGTGTATTTATTTGGCTTGTCAAACATGTATGAGATAACAGATATAAATGTAAACATGAATATGAACATATGAAATGGGTACAAATAAATGGGGACAGGGACAGTATATAAGGAGGCTTATGCACGCCCCCTTACAGACCTCTTAGGAAAGGGGTGAGGTCCACACTAGACAGTTTAAGGTTAAGGTTATGGGGGTTTAAGGATGTAACAACAGAGTTGGGTAGAGCATTCCAGGCATTGACCACTCTGTTGCTGAAGTCACATTTTCTGCAATCAAGTTTGGAGCCATTTACCTTGAGTTTGTATCTATTGTTTGCCTGTGTATTATTGCAGTTGAAGCTAGTCATTGATAGGTAGGATATTGTAGCAGACAATTTTATGTGCTACATTTAGATCAGACCTTAATCGGCATAGTTCTAGGTTGCCGAAGTCCAACATTTCGAGCCTGGTGGCATAAGGTATTCTATTGTGAGCAGAGGAGTGCAGTACTCATCTCGTGAAATACCTCTGGACTCGCTCAATTTTATTGTAAATCAATGTTGTTTTACCTTTTGTTTGTGAGATGCCAAGAGTTTGACACAAGATAGGTGACTATATAAATATTTTAAATAAATAAACTGTTTTACACTTTATGCAGAGAAAGCTATCTAGATGATTTTAAAGAAAATAAAAGGACAAGAATTTGCTTAAAATTACATTTACATCAAAATGGGGATCTTACCTTTTGTCTCCCAGTTTACCCAGGTTTAGGCAATATACTTTATGAAATCAGAAACAGTTACTGCATATTACAATTTCATTGTTTTGCTTATTATTATATAATATCTTAGCTTTGTTGGGAACACAATCTGGGTGGCCGCTGTGCAAAATTCCACTACTAAAAGGAAGCTGGCTTTATTTTATGTCAGGGCAGAATATGATCTGTAGAACCTCATCATTTTGTGGGTCCATAACAGTGGTGGGTTGCAGGCGGTATGCCCGGTACAGGCATACCAGTGTCTGCCCGGAGCACCAGATACCGTTCTGGTATGGTGCTCCAGAGGGCCCGCCTGCCCGCCCAAGCTCCTTACCTGAAATTTAAAGCCTTCGGCGCTAACGTGCATGGTACGTATAACGCCTGTGCAACACTCCACCGAGCAGCTGGAGCGTTGTGGAGGCAGAGGCGTCGCTGGAAGGTACAATGCATGTGTGCACCACATACGCGTTCATATGGAGGACGCCGGGCCCCGTACTGGTTGCAACGGGATCCGGAACCCACCACTGGTCCATAAGTTCTTTCCTTTTATATAATTGTCTGTGGGAGACTTTACATACATGAAGGTGTAAGTTGCTGTCCGTCGGCATTGTGCTGTAGGGAATAGAGCAGGGGTGGGGAACTGTGGCTCTTTTGCGACTTGTGTACTTCAACTCCCAGAATTCCTGAGGCAGCTATGTTGGTTCTGGAATTCTGGGAGTTGAAGTCCACAAGTCGCAAAAGAGCCACAGTTCCCCACCCCTGGAATAGAGTGTTGTACTAAAATGGAAGGTCAAAACCCCATTCGGTTAACCAATTTATATTGCAGGATTTTTAAGGATAAAATAAATGGAACAAATCAGCTAGATCACCTTAAGCTTCTAGATGAGGTGGTATGAAACAATGGGCATTTTGGTAATCTGCAACTTCAGATTATATAGTGTACTATAGCTGCAGTCTCCAGAGAGGTATAGTTCCATATTATGCTCTTCTCCAATGTAGCACTGAAGATGTTACACAAAAACTATCATGCTCTCAGAGAGCACCAAGGACTCCAAGTTCCACCTGAGCTACAAATATTCTCTTCTGTTGATCCCTCTCAAAAATAAAAAGCAACAGAGTCAACGGGAAGTTCTCTACCTGGACAGACATGGGAGATGTGAGCTCTGAAGAGCTTCACATGAACCCTGTCTGACAGACCAAATTTTGGGATCCTTTTTTGGATCAGAACCTCCACTGGAGGCGGGGCGAAGAAGGGCAGTGTCTCATCAGACCCAGAGGGAAGCAACAGTCCCTTGCAGGTCAGAGATTTGCCTATGAATCGGAGTTGGGGCAGCAGCCTTCAACATGGCTGACAAGATGCTGACTTTTTGTCAAAGTGAATGGAACAGGAGGGAAGTGGAAGAGATAAAGACCGGGTAAGAAAATTTATCTAACCCACAACTATAAAATAAACCTGGAAAAGGCAAAGAAATCTTGAGAACATAAATAATATTGATGGTCAGATCGGGACTTTCTTTTTCCAAAAGATAAGGAAGAAAGGAAGGTGGAGGGTTGCAACACCAGCCCCCCCCCCGAAAGCTGTTTGTTTGAAACACTTTCAAACAGAAGAATAGAAAGCAGAGAAGTGACAAACCGACTCAATCATAAACTTTAAATTTGGTTTTGAATCTGAAATAGAGAGCTATCTATCTGAAATAGAAACCAATATCCCGAAAAATTTACTTTAACTTTGTCTGAATTCCTTCCAGTTAATATAATTAAGAAAAAAAACACGTCTTTTTACTGATAACGGATAACTTAACTTTGACTGTGCGGGAAGTTTTAATTAACCAACTCACATAAATCAGAATTTGGAAAAGCAGGAGCCAAAGGAAAACTTTTGACTGATTACAAGCTTCTTGCACGTGATTTATTTTGAGCAGTTATTAAAGGAAAGAAAAAATATCAGACTCAGACCAGGAAAAAACAAAGGGGTTTTTTTTCTCCTCTTTCTTCCTTTTTTTCTTCTGCAAAAGATTAAGATGGCGTCAGCTTCTCTTCCAGTTTCAAAGTAGCTGGATTAACTAAATTTAAGGTGGATCAGAATTTTGAAATAAGATTTGTATTACTAACTGCAATCTTGGAACTGGATATTAAGGAAGAACAAAAGACTAAGATGGCTCCCATTGCTTTTTCCCCATAGCAGTTGAAGTAGATAAATTTAAGGTGGATTAGAACTCAGAGACAAGAATTGTATAAATAACTATAACTTTGGAATTGGACATCATGAAAATTGGAAATTAGAACTGCGTGAAATTATAAAAAATATGCATAAATCATTAAAATCAAGCCTAAATAGAATTCTGAACCCAGAGACGCAGAGATCTAAAGAAGAATTTAAAGAAGAAGAAGGGGGGGCAAGACAACGAAGGGGGAGAAACAGAGGGAAATAAAAAGCAGACAAAAAGCTCCATCAGTTTTGGCAGTGGTATAGGGAAAACTGCAAAAAGAGGAGGTGTCACAACAAAAGGGAATAAAAAGCAGACAAAAGTGGTTTTGGCAGTTGTTAGTGGCATAAGGAAAATTGAACTAGGAGTCAATTCCCCAACAAAGAGAAATATAAAATACTCTTGTGAGGGTGGCTTGGGGAAAATTGATGGGAACGGAGGTGTTAAAATAAAGAAAAGGGAGGAACAGAGAAATGGGACAAAAGACTTACTAGGAAAAAATCAGATATCTAAATGGGGGAAAAATATAAAGCAAGATAAGGATTTTATTCCTGAATATGACAATAAAATGGAGTTGCTAACTGGTTGAACATAATAATGGAAAGATAACTTAAAAAGCCCAAAATATATGGCATATGGATAAATATGAAACTGATATGGGGAGGTTGTAAAGCAGAGGTTTGTGTTTCACTTTTATACATGAGAATTAAAATGAGTTGCGAATTGACTGAAAATGACAACAGAAGGATAGCTAAATATGGATTAAAATATATGAAACTTGTATATATATATATATATATATATATATATATATATATATATATATATATATATATATATATATATATATATATATATATATATATATATATATATATATATATATATATATATATATATATATATATATATATATATATATATATATGTATATATAATTTTTAAGATGATGAATAAAATGAGATGTTTACTGCTTGTCATTTTACATAATAGATTAAGGGAATTGTAATGAACATTGAACAGTGAAGTTTGTCATTTATAGACAATTTAAGGATAATCTAATCTAAGATATGGAAAAATGGAAAGGGAACATGGAATATATCTACCATGGGAAATTACTGAGATTTAAAGACAGAATCACAAATTGGGGGCGCGTAAGGATGTATAATATATAAAAATAATGATGAGAATAGCTGGGAATTGTAACCAGGTCTACATCTCAACCAAAATTAGGTGGGGAGCGGGGTTTAAAGTACAATGACTATACTTTTTGTTCTTTTTTTTTAAGAAAGGAGGAGAATATATGTTAAAATTAAATATGTATATAGAAAAGGAACTATAAATACCACCAACGTAAAATGGAGCTTGCTCAGAAGCTGAAATACACCAAGAAAATGAGATGAAGAGTGGGAAGAAAAGGAGAGAGGTAAGGGAAGAAAAAAGGAATAGGAGAGAGGGCATGGAGAGAGGAGGAGGAGAAGAGAAAGGAGGAGTGGAAAGGGGGGAGAGGAGAAGGCGAGAGGAAGGGGAAGTAGAGTAGGGAAGAATGACAGAGGGAAGAAAGGAGGTAGTGAGAGGGAGAAGAGAGGGAGAAGAAAGTGATAGATAAGGACAAATATGGTGTATGGAGAGCAGAAGAGCTAATAATTATGTTTTTGAAGTTGATGGTAAGATGAATTGATGTAAATATTTAATAATACAAAATGATGCTGACTATGTAATTGTATATATGTGATTATATTTTATAAAAATGAAAAAATAAAAGTTTTTACTAAAAAAATAAAAAGCAACAGCATTTATTTTGTAAGTTTGCTATATTGACTTGTCAGTCAAGAGCATGAATTGATTTTTTAAATTAAATAAACAGCAATGATCCTTCACATTAGCAGCATAATTTTTTTTTTAAAGTTGAGATGATTTATTGAAATAATTCCTTCTCTATCTTTATTTGCACTGAAATAGCAATTGCTATTTACATTTATGGGAAGAATGCACTTTCTGTTCTATTCTATCCACAAACTTCATGTACTTTATTAAAAGCTAAAGATCCAGAAACCGAGTCATGCTTAATGTATTCTAAATGTATAAAGAAAGAGTTTCAATGTTTCGCACTGTAGAAATGAAGGGTTAGGATTAGGGTTAGAACTGAAAAACTAGCATAGTCCTTTCTAAGCACCCCTTGTAGGGCCTTAAATTTCCAGAGTTGACTGAACAATTTACCCATTGAGAATTTCGGAAATTGGTTTAAATATATGAATGTTGACTAGACTGAAGAACACTTAGCCAGCATCCTGTTGTACCTTGTTCACTATAAAATATCATTCCTGCTTTTTTTCTGAGTTTTTAAATAGTTTCTGATCCGGACAATAATGTATTTATTGCTTCTTGAAAATCACAAATCTCCATATCTCTTCCTTTGTCTGCATTAATCTGACATTGTCTGTTTACTGGATATATTTTGGGCATGTTTCTTTCTGCTGTGTATTGTCAATAAGGCTACTGTGATTAACCTTCAGTCCAAATTCTTCAGGGTTTTTTTTCTTATTGAGAATAAACTATATGAAGGAGAAAAGGTTAACTAAAAGCAGTGAATTTTAGTACAATGAAGTCACTTATTAAATCCTTTGGCATCAGTGCCTGACACCTCAAGAGTGATTATGGGGTCATACAGAGATACAGTTCTTCAACACTAGCTTGGACATGAGAAGGATAAAGGTCTTACCTTCACATCAGCATTTTAATTACTTTCAACAATTTGAGATTTGAAAAAGAGTGGAAGGATGAATCAGTATTTATGAGTGTACTATGACATTAGTGCAGTAGATTTGGCTCTTTATTCTGGGCTCTTCATTCAAGTTCTAGCAACATTTTTCTATCAATGATCTTATTTCTAGTGTTCATATAAATCTCAGTGCTGAGATTTTTTTTAAAAAAATAACATTTTAACCAATTTTGATTTATGTATATTTTTAGAATATTAAACTTCCAGGAAAGTATAATTCTCTAGGCAGAATCTCTTGAAAGGCTTCAGTGCCTTTCCATATAAGTCAAGTAACATTTATTACCTTCTCTCGTTATAGTTCTTTATATTTATTGCTTTGTATTTTATTTGATAGCATGTATATGCTGGTAAATAAATGTAGGAAATGAGAAAAATATTATGTGGGTGAAATAGTTCCTGTATACAAACCTTAGAACAGTAGTTCTCAACCTGTGGGTCGGGACCCTTTTGGGGGTCGAATGACCCTTCCACAGGGGTCACCTAAGACCATCGGAAAACACATATTTTCGATGGTCTTAGGCAGTGGTGGGCAACCTTTTTTTTCAACTGAGCCAAATCTCGCCAAAACCACGATTGAAATTTATTTGGAGAGCCGCATTTTTAAAACCGAAAATACATAGGATGGTACACTGTTTTTAGTTTCAATAAGTTTTTATTGAGAATATTCTGCATGCAAGTATCCACATAGGTCGGGAGGATACAAATAACACAACTAATAAAACAAAAACTTTAGAACGATATTATTTATCGATAGTTAAATTCCCTAAAATTTGCCTTACAATTTAGAGAAAATTACATCCTGACAATGACTGACAAAGTCACAACCACTAATGTGAACATTGGCCTTGCATTTCCTTGGATAGTTTGAGTAAGTCAGGTTTGTATGTTGTTGCTTTTAATTTCATCTCTCTCTCCCACTTTCTTTCTTTTTTTCTTTTTCTTTCTCTCTCTCTCTCTGGCTCTTTGTCTCTCTCTCCCTCCCTCCCTCTCTGTCTCCCTCTGTCATTTTCTCTGGGTGTCTATCTGTCTGTCTGTCTCTCTGTATCTCTGTCTCTCTCTCCTCCTTCCCCCATCTCTGTCACTCTGTGTGTGTGTGTGTCTGTCTGTCTCTCACTCACTCTGTGTGTGTGTGTGTGTGTGTGTCTGTCTCTGTCTCTCCCTCTGTCTCTCTCCCCTCCCTTCCTCTCTCTCTGTCACTCTGTGTATGTGGGTGTGTCTGTCTCTCACTCATTCACTTAATCACTCACTCTGTGTGTGTCTCTCTCTCTGTCTGTCTATCTTTCTCTCCCTCCCTCCCCCTCTCTGTCTCTGTGTGTGTGTGTGTGTGTGTGTGTCTGTCAGTCTCTCTCTGATTCCCTCCCTCACTCCCTCTCTCTGTTCCTCTCTCTGTCTGTCTGTCTCATTCACACACACACACACACACACACACACACTGTGGTCACCTTGTTGAGTGTTCCAATCACATTTGAAACACTCAACAACTTGTTGAGTGTTTCAAATGTGATTGGAACACTCAACAAGGTGACCACAGTGTGTGTGTGTGTGTGTGAGACAGACAGACAGAGAGAGGAACAGAGAGAGGGAGTGAGAGAGGGAATCAGAGAGAGACTGACAGAGACGAATCAGAGACGTACTTTTAACTACCTGGCAGTGGCGTTTTGCCTTGGGGGGCTCCTCAGAACATCCCAAGACTTCGGAGGGAAGTTTACAGCCCTCCCTCGGAACGCTTTGGAGGGAAGCTTCTGCAAAAGCCCGGGCGATTGACAACAAGTCTCTCAGGCTGTAATTTTCCGAGCTGTGCGCACGCGCCTGTTTTCCACGGCGTGGAGCAGCGGCGAGATTCTGCGCGGCGAGCGATGATTCCAGGGGCCATCCGGGAAGATGAGGAACGCGAGGGGGGACCCTGTCCCCCCACTGATGGCCCCCGGAATCATCGCTCGCCGCCCAGAATCTCGCCGCTGCTCCACGCTGCGTACAGCTCGGCAAATTACAGCCTGGGAGACTTGTCACTCGCTGGGGTTTTGCAGAAGCTTCCCTCCGAAGCCCGAGAGGAGGGAGGGAAGCGGGTGCCCGGCACACAGAAGAGCCGCATTAAAATGTTTAAAGAGCCGCATTTGGCTCACAAGCCGCGGCTTGCTGACCACTGGTCTTAGGAACCGAGACACCAATTTTATGGTTGGGGGTCACCACAACATGAGGAACTGTATTAAAGGGTCGCGGCATTGGGACGGTTGAGAACCACTGCCCTAGAAAATTATGTTATATTTTAATAATCTGTTTCCATGAATTTAATCCTTCTATTCTCATTCATTATCTGTACAACTTGTGCATACATAGGGCAAAAATGTTCATGGCTAACTCTTCTTCCTTGCTTCCATCCCATGTGCCACCCACACTACTCAACTCAGTCCTAAGGAGCAATATTCTATTCACAGATGCCTTCTTATGTGGGTGGGTGTGTATTATTCTGGCACGATTGATCCAAGAACACAAAACTGCTGAGACTGTAAAAAAACCCTCTTCTGCAGATTTCCCTATTTCTCAGCATCTTACATGTGAAGCATTCCTAAACTGTTCTGAAATGCAGTATGGAGGTATAACCCTTCTAGGTTCACAGTATTTTATGGTGCTGTTTAAGCAGGGTACCCATCATTGATGCTGTAACTATGTCTTCTTGCAGTATATCATACTGAGCAAGCTAGAATCCATTCTAACCTGCACTCCGGTCTCTTTCTTTATTGCAGCGGGCTGTCCAGATTCCTTGATTAAAGAGCTGCACCATTTCAGAATTCTTGGAGAGGAGCAGGTGAGTGAGCCTCTGAAGGAAGGTATCATGGTGCCCTGAATGATAGACATAATGAGACAGCTTCTTCTCTCTCCAGACAAGTGCTCCAGGGAAGCACATCTCATGACCTTCCCAGTGCTCTACTATTGGGTAGCAGGACTCCCATATGTGACCTATCTCTCACTTCTTTTCTTTCAATTGATTTATGATTATCTATCTTGGTACTTTATTAATTTACATGTGCACTACCACCACAGCTTTTCAACTCAGGATCCCTGCAGAAAACAGGCAGTAAATTTACAGGGGGACAAATAAGATGATGAAGACTGCCTGAACTATAAATAGATGTATGGTGCCTCACCCTTTCTTTTTATTGATTTGGTTAGAATCTTTAAATACTACATATCAACTCTTTACAGAGTTTCAGGTTGTGATACAATAAAAACTTGTTTAATTATTCTTTTGTATAACATACCGTGTTTCCCCGAAAATACGACCTGTCCTGAAACTAAAGCCTTGCCACATTTTTCGCGTGGGCAAAAATATAAACCCACCCCCCCAAAATAAGCCCCCTGGACAATCCACCCCTACGGCAAAGCAGAGCACCGCTTGCCGACCCAGTGGTATCCAGAAGGCTCTAAGCCGTGGGAACGAGATGTGGGGGAAAAGGCGCTCACGTTGCTTGGTGGTTTCAGGGTACCGCTAGGTCGGTCAGTGGCACTGTGCCCAGGTGAAAAGGAGGGGTTGCCTGGCAGCTGCTCTCTTGCGAGCGGGCTCCCAAAGTGTTGGGCACAGCCTCAGGGTCAAATGGCTGTGTTGCGCTGTCGCAGGAGCAACACAGCAGCCATAAGCAACCCCTCTTTCCAGCCGGGCACAGCACCGCTGGCCGATCTAGCGGTACCCGGAAGGCACCAAGCAACGCGAGTGACTGTTCGCCGCCCTCCGCCTCTGCCTAATGGATGTCACTCTGGGAGTATGCTTTATGGTTGTACGCTACCATAGAGCGTACTTCCAGAGCGGCATCTGTCCTCCGTGCTTTGAAAGCCAGAAAAAAAAAACAAGCAGCAGGAGGCGCCAGCAGCAGACATGCCCTGGCTCTGCAGGTACTCTAGAGTTAGCCAAGGGCATCATGAGCCTGTGAGTCGTGCGAGCAGGGAGCGAAAAAGCCAATCATGCAACCCCCCTCTCCAGCCATGCAGAGCCCCATTCACTCACCTAGGGGCATTCCAAAGGCGCCGAGCTGCGGGAGATGGAAGGTGGCGAACAGGCACTCGCATTGCTTGGTGCCTTCCGGGTACCGCTAGATCAGTCAGCGGTGCTGTGCCTGGCTGGAAAGGGGGGTTGCCAGGCAGCTGCTCGCGAGTGTGGTCACTTCATGGCTGCTGTGTTGCTGCTGCGACAGCGCAAGACAGCCATTCGACCCTGCGGCTGTGCCCAGCACTTCGGGAGCCCGCTTGCAAGGGAGCTGCCGCCCGGCAACCCAAAAACAATAAGCCCTCCTCTTTAATAAGGCCAAGGCCATATTTCGTGGGTAAACAAAATATAAGACCCTGTCGTATTTTCGGGGAAACACGGTACCTACCTTTTCCTCCTTTTTTTTTTTTTTTAATATGAATAACAGAATATCAGAGTTAGAAGGAACCTTGGAGGTCTTCTAGTCCAATCCCCTGCTCAGGCAGGAAACCCTATACCATTTCAAACAAATGGTTGACCAAACTCTTCTTAAAAACCTCCAGTATTGGAGCACTCAAAACCTCTGGAGGCAAGTTGTTCCATTGATTCATTGTTTTAGCTGTCAGGAAATTTCTCCTTAATTCTAGGTTGCTTCTCTCCTTAATTAATGCCTATTCACTGCTGCTTCTCCTGCCTTCAGGAGCTTCGGAGAATAGGTTGCCCCCCCCCCTTCTAGGTGGCAGCCCCTTAGATATTGGAACACTACTGTCATCTTACCAATTCCAGCAAGTGTTCTTTATATGTCTCCTAATCATCTTTGTGGCTCTTCTCTATGAAACCAAAAGAACTAAGAGTTGATGGATTCACTTAGTATGATTTGCATTTCTATTATTTAATTTCTGATCTCAAATAATTTGGAATGCAACTGATGTCAGAATCCATACTTTTAAAAAGTTTGTCAAGCATTTCCATCTCTAAATAGCTATACAAAAATGGAAATTGAGGGATGTGGATACCAAACTTATTATGCTAGGGATTTTTAAAAATATATATTTTAAGAATTGTAACAAAAAGAGTTATGTTTAGTAGGAAGATTCATGGAAAGAGACTTGTTAATGCTATCACATGTCTTGGTTCAATAGAAGGAATATTGCTATTGTTGGCATCCAATAACTCAACCTCAAAATATTTTGAATAATTTAGAATTATGACCCTTTCTTATGCTAATGTATTTATTTATTTATTTGAAATATATCCTTTATTTTTCAGGTATGGTTTTTCAGGTGTATCAATCTTCTTGTTCTTTTTTAATCAATTTTTTTAGTTGACAATGAATTTTAAGTCCTTTTTATGATCAGTAAAGATAGTTCCTATTCCCAAAGTTTTGTATGGAAGTACTTTTAGTATTCATAGGATGCCGTATAATTTGTTCACATTTGTTCACAAGTTCTCTTAGTAAAATTGTCTTATAAATGATTCTTGAAATAAAGGTTTGATACCATAATTTCTTCCAATAGTGTGCACTGAGGAATACACGATCTATTTTAGAGAACAGTCCTAAGGATTAGGGAGTTAGGGATAAATTATATGTCTCTAGAGTTTACCAGCTTGATTCAGCCAGGGCGAATATTGGCTGCAAAGATAGTTCTATCTAATTCCTTCATGTCTCCTCCAATTAAAATACATACAGACAATCGGTTTTGTTAATTCAGGCAGGTATATGTAAAATATCTGTTCTAGGGGTATGTTCGGGATACTATATAGAGCCAGAATTGCTAATTAGAAGCATTAATGCTCTGTTCGCTTGGGGAGTTATGCCAATGTCCACTTTTTGGTTGATGACAATGAATAATAATAATAATAATAATAATAATAATAATAATAATAATAATAATAATAATAATAATAATAATAATAATAATAATAATAATAATAATAATAATAATACTTTAATTTATAGACCACACCCTTTCCTAAACAGGACTCGGGGCAGTGTACAGTCATATTAAACACAATGTGAATACAAAAATATAGATATACATAGATAAATAGACGGAGGAGGTAGGATATGCACTGTACAATAATAGATTAAGATTCGAATAAAAAATTAAAAATACCCTTAAAAACTACCCCAAAATATGATGTTTGCCAGGAGGTTGAAAGTGGGACTATAAATCAGCTAAGCCAGCTAATTGGAACAGGTGGGTCTTAAGTTTCTGTCGGAAGGAGCGGAGGACGGTAGTAGTTCTGATATCGGGGGGGAGGTCATTCCAGAGGGTTGGGCCCATCACAGAGAAAGCTCTACTCCTGGGTGCCGCCCGTTGACACTGCTTGGTGGACGGCACCCGGAGGAGTCCCTCCCTGTGGGAGCGGATTGGTCGCAGGGATGTATGAGTTGAGATGCGATCCCGCAGGTAACTAGGTCCCTTGCCATGAAGCGCTTTGAAGATGGTAACCAACACCTTGAAACGCACCCGAAAAACCACAGGCAGCCAGTGCAGCTCGCGCAGGAGTGGTGTTATATGGGAGTATCTGGTCCTCCCCATGATAGCCCGCGCGGCCGCATTCTGAATTAGCTGTAGTCTTCGGGTGCATCTCAAGGGGAGCCCCGTGTAGAGAGCATTGCAGTAGTCCAGGCGAGACGTCACCAGCGCATGAGTGACTGTGCGTAAGGCGTCCCGGTCCAATAGGGGGCGCAATTGGCGCACCAGGCGAACCTGGCGGACTTGAGGCTTAGTAGTTCTCCAAAGTCTGTGGCTCCACCTGGTTTACCTTTTGAGCTGCAGAAACAAAGGAGATACTAAAGAGTACTGTAGATACTGAAAAGTCCATCAGGCGGCTGCTTGACACGCCATTCAGAGCAGAAAGGGAAAGAGGCGTTCAGTTTTGCCGTACTCACCATGATAGATTCTATTCATCCCAAAACTGGAATAGGCAAGATCTTCTGAGTTTTAGTCTGATCAAACTATCTCTCTCCCTCTTCCCCCCTCCTCTCTCTCCCTCTTTCACACACACTACACTACACTACACTACACACACAGAGAGACATCATTATACTAAAACACATCAACTGAACTTCACAGCCACCATGTTTTCCCATAGATTTAGTTTTATTCACATCCATCCCTCCCTCGCTTCCTTCCTTGTGTTAGTTTTCTTCCAGAAACTCAAGATGATGTACCGTATTTTTTGGAGTATAAGACACACCCGAATATAAGACACACCAAGATTTTGAAGAGGCAAATTAAAAAAAGTTTTTGCACTTTGCAAACCTCCCAAAATCAGTCTGTTTTTCATGAAAACGGGCCTATTTTTGTTTTAAAAAAAGGGCATGCATAACTCTAGGAGGCTTATGGAGTGCTCCTATGGGTTGCAGGGGCAGAAACGAGCAAAAATGGCCTGTTTTTCGCTCATTTTTGACCTCTCCCACCCCCAGAAGCATACTGGAAGCCTCCTAAAGGCTGTGCATGGTCATTTTTGCAAAGGGGGTGGGCTTTCAGGAGGCCCAAAATGCTCTACTCAGTGTATAAGAAACACCCAGATTTTCATCCTCTTTTTTTAGGGAAAAAGGTGCATCTTATATTCCCCAAAATACAGTATATTACATTAGCTTCTCTAGTTTTTATCCCACAACAGCACAATCCTGTAATGTAGGATGAGTCGAGAAAAAGTAACCAGCTGCAAAGCTGGCAACTTCGCTTGACTATAGGATCAGGAAGAAAACTAACTTGACCTTTTAGAAAAATAGTAGCTAAAGAAAAATGCAGGTAGTCCTCAATTTAAAACCATTCGTTTAGTGACCATTTAAAGTTACAACTGCCCTTA
This sequence comes from Natrix helvetica, assembly GCF_964273705.1. NCBI lineage: Eukaryota > Metazoa > Chordata > Lepidosauria > Squamata > Natricidae > Natrix > Natrix helvetica. The sequence continues at coordinate 212,245,171 of NC_138552.1, read as the reverse complement.
TGACTGTTACGACCATTGCAGCATCCCATGGGGTCATGTGATCAAAATTTGAATGTTTGGCAACTGACATGTATTTATGACGGTTGCAGTGTCATAACGATGAGCTTTTTGTGATCTTCTGACAAACAAAGTCAATGGGGAAGCAAGATTCACTTAGTAACCATTTATTAACAATTGCAGTGACTCATGGTTGTAAAATGGAGCAAAACGTACGTAACAACTGTCTTGCTTAGCAGTGGAAACTTGGGGTTTAATTGTGATCATATGTGACTGCCTGTATTTCTAACATTAAAATAGGGAAATTCTGCCAGTTATGGATTTTAGTGCAATTTTACAACACCAAAACTGTGATTTATTCTTCGTGTGTGCTAATTCTTTTTTTGCTTCAGATAAGCGATTTCTCATTATTAGCTGAGCCATTAATAAATAAGAATTTATTAAATATAGGGAGAAATATGACAGCATATTAGCAAGTACTATATATCCATATCTTATTTTCTATGTGATTATTAATCCTATTATGGATTCATGCAATGGGTAGTGAGCTGAAATTGATGATTCCAACTTCCTTCCCAACTGTTATTTTCTGTGTTTCCAATAGATCATAACTTGAAGATTTGGGGATTTGTTTGTCAAGGTGGGGGTGCCTTTGTTTAGATACAACAGACAATGTACAAAAGCTATTCCCCCCAGGCATTATTTATTATTATTTATTTTTTATAATTTATATAGCTTCCCATCTTACAAACAAGTGGCTCTGACTAGCATACAGCAAACGTAAAACTATATTGTTTCGCTTTTTATGACCCAGCAATCCCTTTTAATTGGGATGGAGTCAACTAGTAACCAATGTAGTTCACGCAGCAGAGGTGTGTGCCGCTGCTTCTATCAAAAATGCAATAACTGTTCACACTCCTGCATCTTGCACCAGCTGAACTTTCCATATACACTTCAAGAGCATCCCCATATAGACCACATTGCAATAATCCAACAGGGAAATAACTAGGGATGGTTGAGTAGGGCTCTTAGAATAGCTTAGCTTCACTATAAGGATCTCACATTTCATCCAGGAAAGTTGTCGTCATCTGCAACAATGGAAAAGGACTATATAGGATTGGAAAATAACTCTCCCTGAATTTCTGGAGTATTTTTACTTTTCTTTGGTTTGACTTGATCATTTCTTATGTTGCAGGTAGATAAATCCCATACATTTTTCTCACAGAATTGGATTTAGTAGAGATTCCAACAGCCATGTGTTGCCAAAGTGTATCCTTCAAAGAAATTCAAAGCCTCATTAGCAGGCCTACACAATGCAATGTAGATTTACATGGAGTTGATTGGCTTGAAGAGGAAATGGGATTCATTTCTTTAAGAAAGCATTTTCAGTTCCTGTAGGATAGATTTTTGCAATCTGGAGTTTTCCAGAAGTGATGTCTTATGGGTAGGCTATTTCAGTGCAAGGAAACTCATTAAAAGCATGTGTTCTGTGGATACATCAGTGGCATATTTTGCAACTGAATTGGCTTTTTTGTTAAAATGTAGGACTTGTATTGACTGAATTATATGAAGTTGAATGGAGGAGAGATGAAATTAAAAGATACATTTGAAAATACTGATTAAAATACAAAAGACAACTTGTGACTGGATAATGAATTAGGTGAATGTATATAACACAATTTTGTTTCTTGAGTTCATCTAGTCCTTTTTTAATCTTTGGAAAAGTATGTATAATGGTTTGGCATGGTTCCTCTACAGTGGTGGGATTCAAAAACTTTTACAACCAATTCTGTGGGTGTGGCTTGGGGGGGCGTGGCAGGGGAAGGATACTGTAAAATCTCCATTCCCACCCTACTCCAGGGGAAAGTTACTGCAAAATCCCCATTCCCTCCTGATCAGATGGGACTCAGGAGGCAGAGAATAGATGGGAGTGGGGCCAGTCAGAGATGGTATTTATCAGTTTGCCAAACTACTCAAAATTTCTGCTACCAGTTCTCCAGAACTGGTAAGAACCTGCTGAATACCACCTCTGCCTATATAAACGTAAACTTCAAGGTGAAAATAGATTTCATTTCCCGAATTGAATCCAGTACATCAAATTGATTTGGTTATTTGTTTGTTTGTTTGTTTTTCAAATGCATATAGCTGTCCATTTCACCAAAGGCAATACTTACCAGGATAAGATAATCCCAAAAAACAAAACCTAATTAACTTTAGATTTATGATTCATGGTCAATTATGAAAAGGCTGTGGTAATCAAGACCATAAATTCTTTAATAAATAAGAAAGATATTAGACCAGTGATGGCGAACCTTTTTTGGCTCGCTTGCCACAAGTGGGGGGAGTGCAGGGGGGTCGAGTGCGGGCGTGCCACACCCATAATGCAACGCGCGACCCCCCCAGTGCGCATGCACGCGTGACGCCCCCCCCCATTTTTACATGGGTTTTTTTGCCCTCCCCAGGCTCCAGGGGCTTTATAGGAGCCTGGGGAGGGCGAAAAGAGCCTCCCCCGACCCCCCGGAGGCCCTCCGGAGGCTTCAGGGACTGTCCGGAGGCTTCCCTGAAGCCTTCGGAGCGCTTAAAACCACCCTCCGAGCAAACCGGAAGTGACTTCCGGGTTGCTCGGAGGGTCGTTTTAAGCGCTCCAAAGGCATCAGGGAAGCCTCCGGACGGTCCCTGAAGCCTTCGGAACGCTTAAAACCACCCTCCGAGCAACCCGGAAGTCACTTCCGGTTTGCTCGGAGGGTGGTTTTAAGCATTCCGAAGGCTTCAGGGACGGTCCCTGAAGCCTCCGGGGGGTGGGGGAGGCTCTTTTCGCCCTCCCCAGGCTCCTATAAAGCCTCAGGAGCCTGGGGAAGGCGAAAAATAGCTTTTAAAAAGCTGAACTCAGCTGGCCAGCGCGTGCATGGGCGTTGGCCAGCTGACAGGGCAGCGCCTCGCGTGCCCTGACAAATGGCTCCGCGTGCCACTTGTGGCACGTGTGCCATAGGTTTGCTATCACGGTATTAGACTGTTGAACCCAAATGTATAGAATTCTTTATTCCACTGGGTGCAATACTACCCTCATTGGTACAGATCAGTGCATTGCAACCCATGCTCTGTGTTATGCACAGCACACTAATGAGATGTTTCTCTATACTGAAAGTAAGTGATAACTGGTCTAATTTAAATCGATATATAGGTGTTCAAGTATTATTCTTGTTTCTGATATTCAGGATATTATGCCTGGATGAAAGCTTCAGAATGTGCAGTATTTAAATTTCCCATCTCTAGTTTGTTTTCCAATGATTTATATATATTTCTCCAAATCTAGAGGATTCCAATAGTTAGAGAGAACCATCTGGATCTTGAGTCTATCTTCTAGGATCTATTCCTGCCAGTTTAGTATCATCTGCAAATTTAATGAGTTCCCCTTCTATTCCCTTATCTAAATCATTTATGAAGATGTTGAAGAGTGCTATGCCTAAAAAGAAACCTTGGGGTACCCCACTGCTTGCTTCTCTCTACATAGATATAATTCCATTGGAACTGACATATTCTCCTTCTCTTTTCCCCTCCACCAATTCTAGCAAACAACAATTAACCTGTTTGTAAAGAGTCTATAGTGATCTCAACAGACTTGAACACTGGGCCCTATCTAACAAAATGAAATTCAATGTAGAGAAAACACTTTCCTCCAAACATTTTTCTTACACTTAGGCAAAAAAAAAAAAAAACCAAATGTGCAGATACAGATTAGGGAAAACCTGGTTCAATATGAGAGGGATCTTTGAACAATCCAATTGAACAATCACTGAAATATGAGACCGCAATGTGCGGCACCAACAAAAAAGCCACAGCAATCCTAGGCTACATTAACAGGGGGATTGACTCTAGATCACATAAAGCATTAGTACTGCTTTATAAAGGCTTAGTAAGACCACACTTAGAACACTGCATCCAGTTTTGGTCACCATATTATAAAAGAGATGTTGAGACTCTGGAAAGAGTGAAGAAAAGAGCAACAAAGATGATTAGGGGTCTGGAAGCTAAAACATATGAAGAACCTTTGCAGGAATTGGATATGTCTAGTGAAAAACCAGACTAAGGATGGCATGATAGCAGCGTTCCCTATCTAAGGGACTGCCACAAAGAAGAGGGGACCAATCTATTTTCCAAAGCACCAGAAGGCAAAACAAGAAACAATGTATGGAAGCTAATCAAGGAAAGAAGCAACCTAAAACCAAGGAGAAATTTTCTTAACAATGAAAAAAATTAACCAGCAAAATGACTTGTATTCAGAAGTTGTGTGTGCTCCGTTACTGGTAGTTTTTAAGAAGAGACTGGACAGCCACTTGTCTATAATGGTATAGAGCAGTAATGGCTAAACATTTTGTCTTCGCATGCCAAAAGCAATGATGGAATGCACGTGCCACCACTGCCGCATGCCCTGCCTCCCCACGCATGCACATATGAACACCCCCCCTGCAACCCACTTTGGGCCTAGAAGACCTCCCTGCAGCCTCCTGGAAGCAAAAATGGGCCACGGGTGGGGGGGGTGCCCCCACCCCCAATTCATGCATGCATGAGCTCTGCACATGCACCCCCCCACATGGCAGCCCCCACATCATGCATGCGCAATGGAGACGATCGGGGGCAATGGCTCACATGCCCACAGAGAGGGTTCTGCATGCCACCTGTGGCAGAAGAACTCCAACGTCCCTTCCAACTCTGTTATTCTGTTGTGAAAAACTCCCAGCAGCTTAATATGAAATAATTGCTGTCCACATGAATTGAATTCATTAGTGAGAGATTTTAAATTTCTAAAGTTGATTCATTAGATCCTGATTTTTCTTTCTTTCAGTACAATCGTTATCAATGCTATGGCGCAGAAGAATACGTTCTGCAGATGGGCGGAGTTTTGTGTCCCACTCCAGGATGCGGAGCTGGCCTGCTTCCTGAATCAGAAATGAGGAAAATAGTGTGTGAGCCAAGAAACGGACTGGGATGTGGGGTAAGAAAAATGCATGCTCCAAATAATTTTACATGAGTCAGTTGAAATTTTTTTTTTTGGGGGGGGACCTCTGATGTTCTTATTGCTGACCCTGAATCTTATCTTAACAGAGGAGAATCCTATAGATTCCAATAAGCAAGTTTAACTTAAGATTGCAGTGCAGAAATGAGCACTTTGTCATGGAGAGTATACCTGTCCCAGAATGCCTAGTTTGAATTGGCTTGCAAAATTGCTGATCTCAGTGGTTGCAGTGAAGAGTTGGATTGTGCAAATGACAAGGCAAGAGCATTGACACTTTTTAAAACTCCTAGCAGTCAGCAAAATGGTAAAGGATACGAAGCCAAAGATTCATTATTTTGTTAGCGGCACTCTCTTTAAATAGGTTCAAAGGGAGGGAGGGTAGAGGCAGGGATAGAAAAAGAGTCAAGTAAGTAAAATGGTTTGTATGTTTTGAGTAAATCAATGAAGATTAATGCAGGTTAAACGACTGTGCTGAATGAACAGCTTTTTAAATAACCAGGGTCAGAAAAGAACTGGAATGAACTAGCCACACAAAGGGATTGCCTCTGCTTATTTTTATTCTGTCACTAACAGTGTTGTCAGATAACAATATTCTTCAAGGAAAAAAAATTAAGAAAATTTAGGATGATATTTTAAGTCTGCCTCTTGGCCTTGAAAATGATGTTTCCTTAAAGCTGTGGTATAGAATGCATTTAGAAAAATATAATAGCACAGCCTTTCAAAAATACATGAAAGTACACTTGAAGTGTTGAAAGGAAGGATTTTGTGAGATCCAATAAAACTCAACATCAACAATGATTGTTCCAAGGAAAATCAACACAGCATCAAACAGCTCTTCCTTCCTCCCTCCCTCCCTCCCTTTATATCTCACTTTATTATTTTTGTAGAAATTACTTTAAAGTGGTGAACGTACCTAATACTACTATTTCCCCACAACAACAATTCTGTGAGGTGGGTTGGGTGAAGAGAGAGTTACTGGCCTGAAGTCACTAAGCTGTCTTTCATGGTTGAGATGGGATTTGAACTTACAGTCCCCTGTTTTCTAGCCTAGTACCTTAACAAATCAGTTTTACATGGTAAATGATTAAGAATATTTATTTATTTATTTATTATTAGCACTTATATACCGCCCCCTCTCCCGAAAGGGACTCGGGGCGGTGTACAGTCCGTATTAAAAAACACCAAATAAAATACATGTATGCATAGGAGGAGGATAAAATAGACCAAAACTGTACAGCTAATAAATAAACAATATAAAATTTAAAATATCATACAATTTATACACTATCCCTCTAAAAGCCAGTAAAAAGTATATGCCAGGGGGGGGTAGACGTTGTAAATTATGCCAAACCAGCCAGTCGGAACAGGTGTGTCTTCAGTTTCTGTCGGAAGGAGCGGAGGTCAGTAGTGGTTCTAATGTCGGGGGGGAGGTCATTCCAGAGGGTTGGGCCCATCACAGAGAAGGATCTACTCCTAGGTGTCGCCCGCTGGCATTGCCTAGCGGACGGCACCAGGAGAAGGCCCTCCCTGTGTGAGCGGATAGGTCGCAGGGACGTGTGTGGTAGGATGCGATCCTGCAGATAACTAGGTCCTCCGCCATGGAGCGCTTTAAAGATGGTGATCAATACCTTGAAACGCACCCGAAAGGCTACAGGTAGCCAGTGCAGCTCGCGCAGGAGAGGTGTTACGTGGGAGTAACGGGTACTTCCCATAATAACCCGCGCGGCTGCGTTCTGAACTAGCTGCAGTCTCCGGACGCGTCCCAAGGGAAGCCCCATGTAGAGGGCGTTGCAGTAGTCCAGGCGAGACGTCACCAGCGCATGAGTGACCGTGCGCAAGGCACTCCGGTCCAGTAGGGGGCGCAATTGGCGCACCAGGCGAACCTGGTGGAATGCCCCCCTTGCCACGGCTGCCACATGGTCCTCCATTGACAGCCGGGCATCAAGGAGGACACCCAAATTGCGCGCCCGCTCCACAGGGGACAACTGTTCGCCCCCTATGGCCAGCGATGGAGTCAGCTGGCTGAACCGTGGTGCCGGCAACCACAGCCACTCGGTCTTGGAGGGGTTGAGTTTGAGTCTGTTGTCCCCCATCCAGACCCCGACGGCCTCCAAACACCGGGACATCACTTCGACAGCCTCGTTGGGGTGGTTTGGGGTTGAAATATACAGCTGAGTATCATCAGCGTAGAGATGGTACTCAACCCCAAAACCACGGATGATCTCACCCAGCGGCTTCACATATGCGTTGAACAGGAGAGGCGAGAGGACCGACCCCTGTGGCACCCCACAAGTGAGTGGCCTCAGGGACGACCTCTGTCCCCCTGTCAACACACATTGCTTCCGGTCGGAGAGGTAGGAGCCGAACCACCGCAAAACGGTGCCTCCGACTCCCATCCCCTCCAACCGGCGCAATAGGATACCATGGTCGATGGTATCAAAAGCCGCCGAGAGGTCTAATAGGACCAGGATAGAGGAGCAACCCCTATCTCTGGCCCTCCAGAGATCATCGACCAACGCGACCAAGGCTGTCTCGGTGCTGTGCCCGGGTCGGAAGCCGGACTGGCGTGGGTCTAGATAATCGGATTCGTCTAGGTGTCGCGGGAGCTGCTGCGCCACCACATTCTCAACAACCTTCGCCACGAAGGGGAGGTTGGAGACTGGACGATAGTTAGCTAGCTCCATTGGGTCGAGCGAAGGCCTCTTGAGCAAGGGTCTCACCACCGCCTCTTTCAAGGCGGTTGGTAAGTATCCCTCACCCAGTGATGCGCTCACCAGGCCCAGGAGCCAGCCTCGTGTCACCTCCCAGGCTGCCAGTACCAGCCAGGAGGGGCACGGGTCCGTTAAACAAGTGGTGGGTCGCAGCCGTCCACGTAACCTGTCCAAATCCTCGGGGGCAACAGAGTCAAACTCCTCCCAGAGTGGTCTCTCAAGACTCGCTGTTGGCGGCTCGTCTGGTCCACTGACGGAGGTCCACCCGCTCCGGATCTGATCGATTTTGTCTTGCAGATATTCTCCAAACTCCTCTGCTCTTCCCTGCAAGGGCGCCTCCCGCGTCTCCTGCAACAGGAGAGAGCGGGTCACCCTAAACAGGGCGGCAGGGCGGTTATCCGCAGACGCAATGAGAGCGGCACAATGCCTACGTTTGGCCGCTTTCAATGCCACAAGGTAAGTCCGTAAAAAGGCTCTTACCTGTGTTCGGTCAGATTCGGAGCGTGAGGACCTCCACCTGCTCTCTAGACGTCTCCTATGGCGCTTCATCACCCTGAGCTCCTCGGTATACCAAGGGGCCCGGGTGGCTCGCTGCCGCAGGAGAGGTCGCAGAGGCGCGACCCGGTCTAAGGCCCCCGCCGTCGCCCTATTCCAGGCGTCGACTAGGTCCTCCGACCGAGCGCGGGTTAGGGCTACAGGTAACGGCCCAAGCTCCGCCTGGAACCTATCCGGTTCCATCAAGTGCTTGGGGCGGTACCAGCTTGAACATACTGGTTCCGCCTCCTCGCGGTGGAGGGTAGCGCCAGGGAAGTCGAGCTGGAGATATGAGTGATCTGACCATGACAGGGGCATAATCTCTAAATCCCCTATTCCCAGATCACTCGTCCACTGTTCAGATACAAAGATAAGGTCCAGTGTGTGGCCGCCTTCATGTGTGGGGCCCTGAATTAGTTGGGTCAGGCCCATGGCTGTCATGGAAGCCATGAACTCCCGAGCCACCTCAGACGCTGCTCCCGTCGACGGCAGGTTGAAATCCCCCATAACCAAGAGTCTGGGAATCTCAACCGCCGTCTCCGAGACCAGCTCGAGGAGCTCGGGCAGGGCCGCTGACGTATAGCGAGGAGCCAAGTATACAATCAGCAGACCCCACTGCCTCCCTGGGCCCCATTTCATACCCAGCGACTCACACCCGGGTATCTGAGGAACAGTGAACTCCCTCGGCTCTAGACAATCCCGTATAACTACCGCCACCCCACCACCCTTACCCAGGGCCCGAGGCTGATGGAATGCACGGAAACCCGGTGGGCACATTTCCACGAGGGGTAAACCACCCTCGTGGCCCAACCAGGTTTCCGTTATCCCTGCAAGGTCTAGCTCCCCCTCCGAGATCAACTCGTTAATGAGGGGGGCCTTGTTGGTCACAGACCTTGCATTGCAGAGCATCAGCCTAAGGCCCTGGCTCTGTAGTTCCCGACCACCTAGGCTGCGGGGGTTGGTACAAGCGACCGGGCGTAGCCAGCAGCCACGGTCTCCCAACCGACCTTGCGATCTTTTCTTGTCCTCGCATCCCCCCCTCCCCGCGACCGTTGTAATAAAACAACCCTCTACTGGAATTAGATGTTCCCAAAACATTTTGAAATGCATGGATTGTCATGCTAGAAGTCTTGAGAGCTTTCGCCCTGCTAGCAATATAAACAGCCTTTTTATGAGCATCATTTCAATGCCTTATCCATTCTTCATTTCTATCCTCTATGTGACAGATTCATAATTTGAAACTGAACTAAATAAATATTAATAAATAAATTTGAAATAATATGCATTACCAAAATGTATAACAATTATGCTGAAATATTTTTGTTGCCAAAAGCCAAGCTACATATATTAGATCGTTTTTCCCTGATGATAGATTAAATAACTGGTTTAACGTTAAATATTTAGAATTTTTTATCCCTTTCATCAAAAAAAAAGGATGAAAGGAAATTATGTATTCTTTTGTTACCATAACAGAATTCTGTATCTGTCAGTACTGTTAATGTGAAAAATAATTATTAATTTTACTAATAAATTGCAGTAATGTTTTAGAAGTTAGGTGGCATTGACACAGCAGAAGAGCATGTAAAATAGAGTTTCCCAAAATTGAGGCAGGCTACAATTATAAAATAACATTATAGACCATTTGTATGAGAAACTATGCTTGCATATACATATAAAACTCACAGGAACACAGTTTCGTTAAGCATGATATTTATTAATTTATTTAGTTATCAAATTTATATACCCACCCATCTCACTCAAGGTGACTGTGTATGACTCACAACAATAAATAAAAGGTCAAAATATAAAAATAGCAAACATAAAAGGCCACCATAATAAATATCGCCAAAAACTGGATGTATTTACTAACTTTACTTATTTAATCCACATTGAAAGGCCACCCAGCACTGTATCAAATCTGGACAGCCTGCAAATAAAAAAGAAAAATATGTAGAGATACAAATCACACAGGCTGTGGTCAACCAGAGTAACAGGACACCCAACCCAGGCATTCAACAGACATAGCAACATAAGCTACCCCTCCACACCCTTAACCCAAGCCTTAGGAGAATATCCAGATTTTTAACAGGGTGGTGACTATGCACATCTTTAGTGGGACATTATTTTAAAGGAAAGGTGCTGCAACAGAGAAAGTGCACTTCCAGGGTCCCACCAGATGACGCAGTTTAATTGATGGGACTTGTGAGTCACTCTATTGATTCATACTGGATGGGCAGAAACAACATAATTTCATAACCCATTTCCGGAATAACTAAAGTCATAAATCATTCTCCTTGTTCTTCTCCTGTAGCAATGAAAAGAAATACAATACAATACAATACAATACAATACAATACAATACAATACAATACAATACAATACAATACAATAGTAGAGTTGGAAGGGACCTTGGAGGTCTTCTAGTCCAACCCCTGCCTAGGCAGGAAACCCTATACCGTTTCAGACAAATAGCTATCCAACATCTTCTTAAAGATTTCCAGTGTTGGGGCATTCACAACTTCTGGAGGCAAGCTGTTCCACTGATTAATTGTTCTAACTGTCAGGAAATTTCTCCTCAGTTCTAAGTTGCTTCTCTCCTTGATTAGTTTCCACCCATTGCTTCTTGTTCTACCCTCAGGTGCCTTGGAGAATAGTTTGACTCCCTCTTCTTTGTGGCAACCCCTGAGATATTGGAAGACTGCTATCATGTCTCCCCTAGTCCTTCTTTCTCTTAAGCTAAACATACCCAGTTCCTGCAACCGTTCTTCATATGTTTTAGTCTCCAGTCCCCTAATATATATATTTTGCATGCTAGTTGCATTTGACTCTTTTGGTTCAAAACTGTATGCAATAGGCGCATTAGTGGTGGCATTCAACTAGTTCGCACCAGTTCAGGCAAATCAGTTATTCAATTACCACCCACACACACACACACTATCAAAGTGAATCCTGGGCGCTGCACAGCAATGGAGAAATGGACAATGGAGAAGCTGACGTGAGGGAAGGAAAAGGCCGCTTTCTCTCTTCTCCCTGCTCTTCCTCCTTCCTTCATGCCAGCCACTCCATTTCCAATTTCTTCATTGCAGTGCAGCGCCCAGGATCCACTTTGAAAGCAGGTGGGGGGAGGGGGTAATTTAACAACTGGTTCACCCATGTCATGGGAGGCTCATCCCACGTGTGCAATGGAGCTATAGGATGGGGATGGGCCATGCTTCCCACAACAGCCAACTTGACCCCGGGCAAACCGGTTGTTAAATTATTGGAATCTCATCACTGACACATATGATCCCATGTTGAAGTGAGGCAGGGATTTAAATCAATAGCTCTGGGTTGCTTACATAATGTTTACATTGAAACAGAAGCAATTCTGTGTATCACTTCTATATGTAAAAGAATCACTACTGCTAGAATGACTGCTGCATATTCAAAGAAATCAAAATATTATATGTAGAAGTCTTGTTCAGGGATAACAGGGATCTCCACAGTTTAATATATTATAAGGAACCTTTTCACCTTTAAATAATGCCCCCTTTGGTCTTTCTGCAGCACTGAATATATATTTAGAGGGATAAAGATTGGTGCTCCTCTCCAATGTTTATTTTGACCCAGATTTGTATGAGCAAGAATATTTTACTATTCTGAATGTTCCATTAAACCATTAAGGATCTGGCTTTGCTGTTATCGAATCACTTTTTTACTTTGTTTTACGCGTAAAAATATTAATTTGATTTTCCAAAGTCTATTGCACACAGTTCCTCCATCTTCATTGCTATTCATCAAGCCAATCTCTTGCTTTCATCACTAGGCACAAAAGATTGACATGTTTAACCAGCAAGAAAATATGCCTCTGTTAACGCTTGGTACCAGCTAGCATGATTACTGGAGGTGGGGGGGGGGGTACCTGGATATTCAGGACTCATAAGGACTAGACAAATAAAGCTTTTTTGTCTTGTCTTGAAAGTGGCTACATATTGCTTATATATTTATTGTTTTCTAAGGTGAAGTCCCTTGGATTCTGATAAAATTGTGATTAGTGCCAAGAAACACCATGCAGTGTGACTATCTTAAGGGATGTTTTATCAAGTACTGATACACTTCACACTTCTGTCACTATTCCCAGTAGTACTAATTTTTATTTGGGTATTCAAAAGAAAGCAGAGTAGTAAATGGTTAAATAAGATTCTTAACTCCTTAGGCAATCTCTTCCACACCAACTATATCATAAAACAAAATCCAAATGCATTTAGATTGCATGTATCAAGTGTCAGAGACATCCTTCTGGTTTATTTCTAGTAGCAGAGCCCAGGGTGGCTCTTGAAGCTCTTCATCCATTTTATCAGTCCTGCTTTAACTCTTATTTGTTTATTTGCTGAATCCAAGCAATTTGCAACAATATCCATCTCATTTATTTGTGAAACTGACCTCTAAAAAGCAATCTTAATGATTTCGTTAATTGCCATTGAAAAATGACGGAAGGGGTAAGCATTCTCACATCATCCCAGCTCTTGTTTCGCCTCTACAGATAGTCCTTGACTTACAAGAATTCATTTAGTGTTTGTTCAAAGTGACAGTGGCACTAAAGAAAGTGACTTATGACCGGTTCTTGCTTGCAAGTAAATGGTACTTCTTGCAGATATTCCATTACATCATTGTTGCTACTTTGTTGTGCTGTTGTTTGTAGTCAGTCTGGGTTGATTGGAGCCCTTTAGTTTTCTTTGATTTTTCACTCATGAACTCAGCTGAACTAATATGGGACTAAAATAGACTAGCTGTTTGACCAAGCTGAGAGAGTTCATGAGGAAGATTGCTAAACAATATATTTTATTTCCTTTTCAGTAGCATTAGTATATGTAAGTAGCAATGCTCATGTTTATGTTTCCTGTGAGTTTTTTTTAATTATGAATTTCTATCTTTCCCATATATCTCAAAGACTATAGATATGAGATACAGCTGACTGATAAATGACAGAGAAAAAGATAGTCATGTTTCTTTGTTAGTTTCAAAATAATTATATATTTCCCATCAGTTCATTGCCTTGCCTATGTATAAAACACTAAAGTTGCTTTCAAGTTGAGTTCAGTTCTTGATTATTATATGGATGCAATCATATCTTTTTCTTGGGAATATGGAAGTAGTTTACTACTGTCTTCTTTCAGCTGCTTTTTGACTTTTCAGTTTAGTGAATGTGAAAGAGAAAAGGAAACAGAAATCACATTATTTGAATTTGTAACCTAATGCTAGATAGTGTAATGTTGTACTGTAGTTAGTGTTATTCACAGTGATCTTGTTCCAGCCACTCTCTTTTGATTTGGCTTATTTCATGGTATTGTTTTAAAAATGAAATGAAACAACAAGAACCTTGTACACTATCATTTGAAAGACAACTGGGATGAAATATGTATCATTATGTATTTTTGTTATTGTTGTTGAAATCCGCCCTAGCATTCAAAGTACTGTTAACAAAGAAAGTACAATAATTAGGATCTCCTATTGCTTTTGCTATTTAATTCCAATTGTGCTTTAAAACAAAACCAAAAGCACTAGACAAAGTAATATTAAGAACTTTTCTGAAATTAATAGCTGGCTCACAGCAGAATTATTTTAGGACATAAAGTTGGGATTTGTTTTTAACTCCAGGAGGAATGAAAATGAGATAGACATTCTCCATTATTGTTAAATGCTGACTTGCTAGCATATCACCATCACCACAAGGCAGGAAATCTGTTCAACTTCATTCTACTGAGTGGACAGTCTAACCAGGTTGAAATGAGATTCTATCTTGCCAGCTCACTTGGTTTAAGCAAGTTAACTCCTTTGTTGAAACATAACAGGCTTTCTCTAGAATAATTAATATCTAATAAGATAATTATCTGCAAGAATTAAATAAAAATTTCCAAAGAATGTATTTGAACTATACAGCTTTGGAGCTGTGTTGGACAATGGTTAGAATCAGAGGTGGTATTCAGCAGGTTCTGACCAGTTCTGAAGAACTGGTAGTGGAAATTTTGAGAACCCATAAATATCATCTCTGACTGGTCCCATCCCCATCTATTCTCTGCCTCCCAAGTCCCAGCTGATTGGGAGGGAATGGAGATTTTACACTATCCTTCTTTTGCCATGCCCACCAAGCCACGCCCACAGAACCGATAGTAAAAAAAATTGAATCCCACCACTGGTTAGAATGCAGCATTGCAGGCTTACACTGCCTATTGCAGCAGTTCGATCCTTACTGGCTCAAACTTGACTCAAACCTTCCATTTTCCAAGGTTGGTAAAATGAGGAGCCAAATGGGGAGGAGGAGCTTCCGGAGGGAATGGCGGCCGATCTGTGAGCTCCGTATGATTGCGGAGGGGCCCCCCTGCTGGGAGGGGTGCTGCCGACCCTCGGTTTTATTCTGAGGGTCGGGATTTGTCGGCGACCACCCCCGGCTCTGTCCTGGCTTGGACTGGTTGGGCAGGGTGATCGGGTGGTCGGCTGGTTGGGCGAGAGGCGCCGAGCGGAGAAGCGCATGGAGGCTTGGAGACGCGCTGGCCGAGGAGCTGGTGAACAGCCGCGTTCTGTGGAATGGAGTCGGGTAGAACAAAAGGAAGCGGCTGGTGGAGGGTGGAGCTGAGCGAAGCAGACCGGAGGGAAGCAGGCCAGAGTGGCAAGCTTTGAAGATCAATGTCGGAGGTGAGGATTGCCCTGGCGGTTCGCACAGCTCAGGCGGCGAGGGTTTGGCGATGGTGGCGGCGGGGGAGGCAGTCGGAGACGCCGAGCGCCACACCCTCTAGTCGCCATGACCCCTGGTTCTCCAGGGGAGTTGCAAGAAGAAGAACGAGGCCCGGGGGGGCTAGAGAGAGTGCTGCCAACTCCAGGAGGCTTGGGAAAGCCTCAGGGAGCTATGGCGGTCTCGGATTTGAGAACAACAGCCCCTGGGAAGATGAGCTCCAGGACCCCGAGGAGGCAGATGGCCATTCTTCCCTGGGCCTGGACATGGAGGAGAGACACCGGGGGGATTGGTGGACATCTGCTGAAGGCTTGACTTTTTCCCTTCTACCCCTGTTGACAACTGCCTCCCTTGCCAAAACTTCGATTTCCATCAATTTTCTTTATTTTCTTTATTATCATGACTATGGCTCTCTCATTAACATCCTGCTTTAATCGGCTCCAATACCATCTTGAGCGCCTCCTTAGATAAATCTAGCTAGTCGGCTAGCCCACCAACTTACCCTTTCCATCTAGGGTAAGGACAATTTCACGACAAACTATGATTCCATCTTCAGCACTTGAAATAATCTTGCCCCGTGATATAACTGTATGATTTTTGTATGATTCTCACGTACACAAGGTCTGACCTACTGCTACTGCGAGAGTCCCCCCTCTCGCAGGTATGGCCTCCTGCCCTTTCGAGGGCCCACCTTGAGGACGGGTTCATTAACCCAGAGAGGTGGAGGAAGCGCACATTGAGGGGTTTTTTAATTAATAGCTTTTAAAAAATTATAACGGGTTCCAGGGATGGGGGGGGGAACAGGTCAGGAGGGATGGGAGAGCCAGGCATCTAGGTGTGGTCGAAGGAGGAGGGAGCGGAGTGGGGGAGGTGAGGGGAGATAGCATTCCTGTGCAGGGCTCTTTGATACCAACGGTCGTGGGGAGGGGCAGGTGCGAGGAAGATCAAGAGCGCGTAGTCGGTTGGGAGACCGGGGTTTTTGGTCATTCCCGGTCGTTTGTACCAACCCCTGCATACTAGGTGGTCAGGATCTACAGACCCAAGGCCTGAGACTGCTGTTATGCAACGCGAGGTCCGTTGTCAATAAGGCCCCCCTCATCCACGATCTAATTTTGGAGGGGGAGCCGGACCTCGCAGGAATAACCGAGACCTGGTTGGGCCACGAGGGAGGTCTACCCCTCGTGGAAATGTGCCCGCCAGGTTATCGAGCATTTCACCAGCCTCGGGCCCAGGGAAGGGGCGGCGGGGTAGCAGTGATTATCCGGGAAGACTTAGAGCCGAGAGAGTTCACCGTGCCACAGACATCCGGGTGTGAGTCCCTTGTCGTGAGATGGGGCCCAGGGAGGCAGTTGGGCCTACTGATAGTATACCTGGCTCCTCGCTATACGTCAGCGGCCCTGCCTGAACTCCTTGAGCTGATCTCATCGGTGGCGGTTGAGACCCCCAAACTTTTAGTGATGGGGGATTTTAATCTGCCGTCGATGGGAGAAGCGTCTGAGGGGGTTCGGGAGTTCATGGCTTCCATGACAGCCATGGACCTGACCCAGTTAATTCAGGGCCCTACTCACGAGGGAGGCCACACGCTGGACCTTGTCTTTGTCTCTGGCCAGTGGATGAGTGATCTGGGAATAGGGGATCCAGCCATTATTCCCCTGTCATGGTCGGATCACTCACTTCTCCGGCTGGACTTCCCTGGTGCTACCCCCCGCCGCGAGGAGGCGGAACTGGAAGTTATTAGATGGTTCCGCCCCAAGCGCCTGATGGAACCAGATAGGTTCCAGACGGAGCTTGGGCCACCTCCTGTGGACCTCACCCGCCCCCGAGTGGAGGACCTGGTAGACGCATGGAATAGTGCGACTACCGGGGCCCTAGACCGGGTGGCGCCTTTGCGGCCTCTCCTGCGGCGACGAACCACCCTGGCCCCTTGGTTTACCGAGGAGCTAAGGGTGATGAAACGCCACAAGAGACGCCTAGAGAGTCGTTGGAGATCCTCCCGTTCCGAATTTGACCGAGCACAGGCCCGAGCCTATTTGAGGACGTACCTCGTGGCATTAAGAGCGGCCAAACGTCAACATTGCGCCGCTCTTATTGCGTCCGCAGATAACCGCCCTGCCGCCCTGTTTCGGGTGACTCGCTCCCTCTTGTTTGAGAGACCGCGGGAAGCCCCTTTACAGGGCAGAGCAGAGGAGTTTGGGAAATATCTACAGGACAAAGTCGCTCAAATCCGGATGGGATGGGCCCCTTTCAGTGGTTCAGTAGAGACGCCCGTGGCGAGTCTTGAGGGACCGCTTTGGGAGGAGTTTGACTCGGTTGCCATCGAGGATTTGGACAGGTTGCGTGGACGTCTGCGACCCACCACATGTTTATTGGACCCGTGTCCCTCCTGGCTTGTACTGGCATCCTGGGAGGTTACGCGCGACTGGCTCCTGGGCCTAGTGAACGCCTTGTTGGGTGAGGGGTCTCTACCGGCCGCCTTGAAAGAGGCGGTGGTGAGGCCCCTGCTCAAGAAGCCTTCCCTGGACCCAACGGACCTAGTCAATTATCGTCCAGTCTCCAACCTTCCTTTCTTAGCGAAGGTTGTAGAGAGTGTGGTGGTACAGCAGTTCCCACGTCACCTGGAGGAAAATGATTATCTAGACCCGCGCCAGTCCGGCTTCCGACCCGGGCACAGCACGGAGACGGCCTTGGTCGCATTGGTTGATGATCTCTGGAGGGCCAGAGATAGGGGTTGTTCCTCTATCCTGGTCCTATTAGATCGCTCGGCGGCGTTCGATACCATCGACCATGGTATCCTGTTGCACCGGCTAGAGGGGTTGGGAGTCAGGGGCACCGTTTTACAGTGGTTTGGCTCCTACCTCTCTGACCGGATGCAACGTGTGTTGGCAGGGGAGCAGAGATCGACCCAGAGGCCACTCACATGTGGAGTGCCACAGGGATCTGTGCTCTCGCCTCTCCTGTTCAACACATACATGAAACCGCTGGGCGAGATCATCCGTGGTTTTGGGGTGGGATATCATCTGTATGCTGATGATACTCAGCTATACATTTCCACCCCGAACCACCCCAATGAGGCCGTTGAAATGATGTCCCGGTGTTTGGAGGCCGTACGGGTCTGGATGGATGGCAACCGACTAAAACTCAACCCTTCCAAGACGGAGTGGCTGTGGCTTCCGGCCTCCCGGTTCAACCAGGTGCTTCCATCTCTGGCCATCGGGGGCGTGCAACTAGCCCCCATGGAACAGGTGCGCAATTTGGGCGTCCTCCTAGATGCCTGGCTGTCCATGGATGACCATGTAACAGCCGTGGCAAGGGGGGCGTTCCACCAGGTCCGCCTGATGCGCCAATTGCGCCCCTTATTGGACCGGGATGCCCTACGCACAGTCACCCATGCGCTAGTGACGTCTCGCCTGGACTACTGCAATGCTCTCTACATGGGGCTTCCCTTGAGATGCACTCGGAGACTACAGTTGGTCCAGAACGCGGCCGCGCGGGTGATTATGGGGAGGACTAGATACTCCCCTGTAACACCTCTCCTGCGCGAGCTGCACTGGCTTCCTGTGGTCTACCGAGTGCGTTTCAAGGTTTTGATTATGATCTTTAAAGCGCTTCATGGCACAGGGCCTAGTTACATGCAGGATCGCATCCTGCCCCACACATCCCTACGACCAATTCGCTCACACAGAGAGGGACTTCTCCGGGTGCCGTCCGCCAAACAGTGTCGGGGGGCGGCACCCAGGAGCAGAGCCTTCTCTGTGATGGGCCCAGCCCTGTGGAATGACCTCCCCCGTGACATCAGGATTACTTCCGATCTCCGCTCCTTCCGTGTACAGCTGAAGACCCACCTCTTTCAATTATCTGGCCTGGCTCAACCGTAATTTTTCTCACTCCTCCTGACTGTCTTTTTAAATTTTAAATTTTAATTGTACATTGGGTTTCTTACAATTGGGGTATTTTAATGGTGATTTTTAACTGTCTAAATGTTGTAATTTGTTACCTCCTCCGTGCATGTGTGTCTTTGTATATATGTATGTTTATGTGTTTGTACACATGTTTTATGTTCTATATGCTCCATTGTACGCCGCCCCGAGTCCTGCCTGGAAAGGGAGCGGCTAATAAATTCAAATTATTATTATTATTATTATATTGTTAGGGGCAATATTGTGATGTTGTAAACTGCTCAGAGAGTGCTGTAAAACACTGTAGAGCAGTATATAAATCTTAAGGACTATTGCTATTTCATATCAGTTTGAAAAGGAATTCAAAATTGGATTTTACTGGATCCTTTGAATTGTATCAGGATTAATGATGATTTATAGTACATTTTTCAACCAGAATGGGAAGGTTATACCTAGATTAGAAGATGATGTCCAGAAATGAATGGAAGGATCAAATTATTTATTTGCCACATAGAATTACCCAATTTGATGAGTTCCTTGCTGGGGTGAAAATTTTAAGAACGTCAGTCCTAACAGGTACCAGACTGAGGAATGCTGATGTAAAAAAAAAAACCTTTTTTTTGACAGATAATTGAGTTTAAAACATATTAAGAACTTAGTTTTTTTTAACTTGCATATATGCATAATCAATTCCCAAAGCATTCATTTTGGAAAACACATTAAACTTAGCAGTCAGTAGTTACTTAGGGATGCTTTTGTTGATTTCCACTTCTCTCTGTTTCTTATTATCCCAACCTAAAATTTACTGCATTGCTTTTCTGTATTAGCCGCAAGTTAAAAACACATCTACACAAAAGATGAAAATTCTCAAAGAATTCTTTAAGGCATAGCGGGGCCTTTGCTACTCTCCCACTGACAGTATATAATTTGCAACTGACTGCATCTGAAAACAGATAAGGCACATCAAGATGAATCTAAACATTAACATAATTGAGGACAGAAATGGCAAGCTTTTGCTTTGAACAAAAAGGTTCAGCAGCACTGAGTCATAAAAGATGAAACATTAATGTAATCAGCCGAGACTGTCGACTGACTGAGAGCAACAGAGACCAACGGCAGGATCCCAATTACAGCAAAACCTTCTCAGAACAATCATCTACGAATCGTTCACATTGGAGCAAGAATAATTCACAAGCTGCAATGATGAATATTGATCACGAGCATAAAAGAAGTGAGTTGAACTCTAACTAGGCTTACCTGGTTGGTTTTGCAGAAAAGGCCTTCTATTAAAAAGGTATTATATGCCTTTCACTTGTAACATTGTACATGAAAGTTGTTTAATCGTAGACAAAAGATAAGATATTAAATTAAATCATTGCTACCACTAATGAGTTTTATTTTTTGCCTTTCCAAGGCTTTTCTGTTTAATCAGAAGATAGACAGACCAGTGATAATCTACTCAGCAAATAAAAATAAATGAACCAAAAGATAAAAAAAAAACCTTTTTAAAAAAACCAATTGTTCTACATATTCTGAAGGATCAGATGCCAACAAAAAGGCATAGATAAGTTAGCCATACCACTGAGGGTGTTTCTAGAAGCCTTCTTTCAAGTATCATAAAGGTATTTTTTCTATTAGCAAAACTATTTCCATTTTATTCATCTGAAGGGCATATTTATTTAGTTGGAAAATATATGTTTTACTCTTCAAACAGCTATTCCTCAGAGAAGATAAATTTAATATATTAATATAAAGGACGGCCAATTGCTTATACATGCAGGATTAAAACAATCAAAACATGCCAGATGCATAAAATTCTTACAGTTAAAAGTCTTAAAACATGCCAGAAAAATACTAGGCTCAGGACCATACATTTCATTTATCTAAACTCTAATGTTTCTAATGTTTAAGATATTATAGAAGTTCTTTCAGAGGTTCACAATAAAAAGACTAAGGAAAGCACTAATTTCCACAACCATAAAATCCAAAATAAAATACATGATGGCATAAAAGTAAGATACAAAAACTGAGAAATTTGGAGCATGAAAACAGTGCTATGTAAAGACTTATAATTCAGGCATTATCTCGGACTTGCTACATCCCAGCAGGCATGTTTACAGGTAGTTATCTAGCCATCATCAGAAATTTCCTCAAACTTATATCATCTTTTTTGCACTTTTAGTTGACATGCTGGAATCTAGCAGTGCTCTTCCAGAAGGAATCACAAATCTATGGTCAATCCATCAAATGTGTTCATTGGATTAAAGAATGATAATTAACTTTATTATATCTCAGCTTGCAGAATTACAATATCTTGTCCAGCAACAAGAGATAAATGACGGTGGTAGTAGTGGGGATGTTGAATTAATTTACTGCAAGATGAAAATCTCTTCATTGAAGATTATAAAACATTATTTATTTATTTATTATTTATTATTCACACTTATAGACCGCCCCCTCTCCCGGAGAGGACTCGGGGCGGTGGTGGCCCAATGTGAGTTCACAGATAAATGTTAGATTCAATTTCAATTTTAGAATTGAACAACTGGGCCAGTATCACCCAGCTGGCTTCCAATTGATGATAAGAAGTTGGGTCACCCTACTCATTGCCCATAGATGGATAGATGGATGGATGGATGGATGGATGGATGGAGATAGATGGATGGATGGATGGATGATGGTTGAATATATTTACATACATCTATGCATACATTCAATAAATTCATAGAAATTTGAACCTCCATTTTTAAAATAATTTCTCAGCCAGAACAATAGGTTATATTAGCCATGGCATATTCTACGAATAATGCTTTCTGCATGCTAAGAATTAGCAAAAATTAAGCAAAACCTTTGGATGCCTCCTTTTCAAAGGAAGAATTTTCCTGCCCTCTGAATTCCTTAAGTATTCCCAACATTTCAGAAGGTCATTATGTGAAGGTGAGTGTGATAGTGGGGAATGAATTTTGCCTCGGCTTTACTCAGTTAATTGTGATTCTGCAAAAATGCTCTACATGCTTCCAAATATATGAAGGTTCTTGTGTTGTTATCCATTCCAGAAGACACATTTAGTGTTTGTTCCAACCAGATCTGGATTTAATTGTTAATAGATGATCTCTTGCATGTTTTCAGTCAATACCAAGCTGAGCAACTCAATCTTCATTTCCAGTGTGACAGCAGCTATTGAAAATTGCATTAAAGGACACTTAACCCATAGAGAGAGTTCCAGCTGAAGAGTTGACACATGACAGAAATAAATTGCCCTCATATCATTTACAAATGTTCCCTGATTATTGAAACGCAATCTGTGTAATTTCAATACCTTCTGCATTTCCACACTATAGGAAAGTGATTGTGGGGATTTCTCTGTGCAAATGGACTGTGCTAGTATTTAATGACAAAATCCTATCAAAATGTCTCGACAGGTGGCAGCACCTGTTTTACCTTGAAAGCTAAGCCAACTCATGCCTGGTTAATACTTGAATGGGCTATTGCAGATATATATTAGGAGGGATGTTACAAAATGCCCCAGAAGAAGGCAATGGAAAACCATTAATATACTTCTGCCAAGAAAACTATATGGGTGAGCCTATGAATTGAACTTGACTTCAAGGAAATCTTCCTTTTGTTTCTTGCTAATGTGTCTGGTGTAATGTCATATATTTTGTGACATACTGCTCTTGGGATGATTAATTGTAAATGTCTCTGTCTTGAGATAAGGATAAACATTTATACAAAGAGAGTAACCCAGAGCTCCCCAGCTCATTTGTCTCTCATTCCCTTTTTTGTTGTTGTTCCCCATCGTAATCATTTTTAAGCTAATGCCAACAAGATACTTTTAAGCAAATGTCATCAAGATATCATCTCCTAAAACAAAACAAAATTGAAATTTACTTGAGAAATGCTCAGATAAATGTTGAAAAGTTATTTTATTCAACAGCTAGAGCACTGTAGCAAGCAACAAATATAACAGTTTTACATATTAAAAAGTCAGTATGATATATACTGGTAGTCCTTGACTTATAAATGTAATGGAGCCTGCCAATTACATTTGTAACCCCAGAATTTGTAGGAGTGAATCGCAATCATACCTTGCTGGGAGTCTAGCGATGGAACAGGCCATTTGCTTCGGACCACCCAAGGCCTCCCTGACCACCTCCTGCACTGGATCACTTACCTTGTGAAGATCTGCCTCCTCTCCAGTCTCTGCTGTAGTTTCTTTGCCTGCTTGCCCTCTCAACACAAAATGTAATGATGGCTGTGGTACTGCAACATTTGTAACTTTGGGACTGGTTGTAAGTTCTTGGGGGGGGGGGGTAGGTTGTAACTTCAAACGATCGCTAAGTGAACTATTGTAACTCGGGGATTACCTTTATTGATTAGGCAAGTAAACTGGGCAAACCAGATCCAAAACTTGACAAAAGTCACTAGTTGATTGCACCCAGTCATGTTCCCTCTTCATAGTAAGAACATAGTAAGAACAAAATGAGGAGGGGACTTAAACCAGAATCTCTGCTTTGAATATTAGCTTGATTGTCATTAGTGGACTGTGGACAGTTAGTCAGTTTCTCAGAAAAAACAAAACAAAAAAACTACCATCTGGACCATCTTAAGAAAAAGAGCCAAATCTTGACAGACACATTATGTTTTCATACACTGCCATAGTCAGAATTGTCAAGGACAGTAGTTACTATCTGTACCAATTTTGGACGAGAAACACTGCCATTGATTAGTGGCTACAATTCCGCATTCCATAAATAGAATAAATTATTCTTTCATGGGATATTTTCCCTCTCTTTCCTCTGTCTGCCTCATTGCCTAACTCAACTTATTTTAATCTCAACTGCTACAAAAACCATATGACTCACAAAAAGGGAGCTATCTGCATTTGAGGTGTTTTTTTTTCTGAATCCAAGTTAACATTTTCATGGACTCTGAATGATGATAGACAAGTGATAAATAACTTTTGCAGAATATAAAGAAATTCATCTATTGAAACTCTACCAACATGATATATTTTTCAATTGTATTGCTTCTTGTTCTAGATAGAAGCTTTTATGGCCATTACAGTACCATTCCTATACAAAGGGTGTATTGTACTTTAACAACATGCTGTTAGGACTCTATCACCATATCATTTGAAACATTTTTCTCTTCCTTATTTCACACATTTTGTTTTTGTCCTAGAGTAAATTTTCTTTGAAGCTGTATACGAAAGAGAAAAGGTATTTTATGTGGACTTAAGAAGAAGGCAGATCCTACAATCTAAATCAAGATTACTGTCAAGTTAATCTTGTTTTGCAAGTACATTGTGCAACATTTCTTCTGATTTTACATAAATGAGCTAGCTAAGGGTCACATTAGACATAGTGGAGCAGTTGTTTCTGTTATTAACTCATTTATTCTTTCCATGTAACATCTAATGTGATTGCGGTTTAGGGAATTGGACCACCTCATTACTCTCTTAACTCACTTTCTATCAGCCATGATGGTCTTCATTATCATTGTAGCTAAGATACTTCAGAAAAAGACCTGAAATGATTGAAGCTGGGAAGGGAAAGAAAGGGAGTTATTTAGCCTCCCTCCCCTTCAATACTGTTTTAATGCAATAATTAGACTAATCTTCCCTTTCTACTTAACTGAGGCAAATGCGTGAATTACAAATGGAGTTTAACCCGAACAGTCTGTATTTTATAATGCTTTGTACTTTATCATTTTATCTTCTGATATCAGAAGGGTATTTGTTTGATATCAGAAGGCTACGCATAGCAGTGTCCCTCATATTAAGTCAGAAGATGACTTCAACAAATTAGCTAATGTCTTAAACAATCTTAAGATACCTGAAAATGAAGTAAATGACTAAGAGGACTACATAGGCATCTTCTTGTTACTGTTCTACCTGGCTAAAAAGTATTCTTTTCATCCACGCATAGCATTTTCATCCCTATCATGAATTTTAAAAGAGACATCTTTTCTGCATAATTGAAACTGTTGTGACATACCCCACAGTTATGTAGCTGCTGAAATAGGTTGTCAATGAAAAAGGAAGCCATAGCACAGATCCAACACACAATTCACCTTTGAGTTACTGTAGAAATTTTGAGTTACTGTAAAAAAAAAAATTTTTTTTTAAATTTTTAAATTTTAAATCTAACTTTAACTATTATAGTACAGTAAACTATATGTTACCTCCTCCAGCCACATCTATGTCTATTTTATATTTGTATTATGTATATTTATTGTTTTTAATATGACTGTACACCGCCCCGAGTCCCTTCTGGGAGAGGGTGCGGTCTAGAAATCAAATAAAAGTTAAAGTTAAAGTTAGTGCCTGTTTTTGTAATTTGCATGGCCACCAAAAGTAATAGAAAAGGCTACCTGCAGGATCTATGTACAACCTAGGCTTGGGAGCTTTATAAGCACATGAGTGCCATTATATTACAGTCACCTACCAAAGCTTTTCTTGTAACCTTGACAATTATCTTAGTGAACCTGGGTAGAAATCGGCTGCCATCTAGCGTTATGCTTGTTTTGCTGGCTGTTGTTACTTGCCTTCTCTCCAAACTTTGTTGTAGTCTGCCAGAAGCAGAACTCCTATAGAGTGAAAGTGATGTTCCCTGGTAGTCCTCTAAGCTTTGCATTTCACTTTTCCCCCCATTCCTCTTGGTCTGGCTATTTACTAGAAAAACCAACTTTGTGTAGCCTAAAGAAAACAAAGATGTCTTATGTTGTGTTCTACGGAAAGCTGTTGCAATGCCCTGTAGGGCATCCTTGCTGTTTGTCCTAAATTGAGATGACAATGTTGCTCATATTAAATTGCCTTCTTGTTTGAGTTGGCATGCTGGGATCCATATCTGTTAATATAGGAATGTCCAAATGTCCTGCTAGGAAAGCAATTTGTTCCCTGGTAGGATGTCTATAAAACAGCTGGTGCAAGAAGCCATCAGAGGTGATGTGAGAGGCAAGTTATGTTTTTCTCCATTTAATGGAAATTTTTACTGATCTACCCCCATCCTTCTCTCAGATTGTCACCAGTTGCAGTATGTATCCATCTTCAGTCACCTCTCCCCCCAATCTTACGGTCCTGTCATAGCTTGCTGGTAGCGAGACAGCCTTCAGAGCCTGAATGTTGTAATAGATACTCTGACATTGACAAATAGGCTATTAATGAAATGTGAGATGGGGGATACCCTAGAGAAATAGCAGAGCTTTGGCATGTTTTTACTAAACATCAGTTTTGTAACTTGTATTGGAAGACACTGGAAAGTGGCCTCTGAACTGGAAAGCAGATCTTGCTCGATGAGCATAAAAACAGCCAAGTAATAAGCTCTGCTGAAAGCTTGTTGACAGGTCTGCATTCAGATCTATACTCTTTTCTAACTCCTGAATTCCAAGTGTCAATCTGCATAGCCGCTGGTTGTTCTTGTTTTGTTTTGAATGGGAAATGACTGAGAGCAGGGACAACACAATGGAGCGAATATGGAGTGGAGCGACATATGTAGATACTTCAGCAACTTCTAATCCTTTATAAAGCATTCAGAGAAGCCAGCCATTTAGCTATTATCCATTAAGCCCATAAATTAGAGTTAAAAGCATGAAGAGTAAAGATTGTAATAACCTTTCTTGGCACTAAGTTGTTGTTGTTTTGGCATCCTTGCGTGAATCATATCATCTCCTGGCATCTGGATCAATGTCAGGATAATTTGCGCACTGTGCTCCTATAGCAACACGATTTGTGATACTGCAAGCATAATGCAGCACTGGATACATCTCATTATAAGGATTTCTGTTCTTTTAACTGAGTGAAACTATGAGCTTTTACATGAGAAATTGTAGACATAAAAATAGGTGGAGCTCCGATCACGCTCTTGACGACACCACCACCTTGAACTGTGAGATGGGCACAAATAAATTTGATAATCATCATCATCATCTTTACAATACTGTGCAGACACCCCTGATACATATCACTGACTGCAGAAATCATGTTTTTATTCAGATTAACGAAATAAGCCAGAATGCTTAATCATGCTTTTAGAAAGTATATTATTTTGCAGTCAGGCAGGATAATCCGAACCCTTTTCTGAAATGCTCCTCTGACATTAACTTCTAAGATGATTGCATAACATTTCTATCCCATTGGTTGCTTCTGGGCTAACAGCTCCTTTCTTCAGCTTTTCTGATAGAATTTCCCAAAAATATAAAAAAGCAGCTTCAGAGACAAGTGAGAAAAGCATGAAGGAAAAGGCAATGCCATTTTCTAATGTCCAAGACAGAGCACAGCAGGTTTAATGTAATTGCGCTTTGTTTGCCAAGTTTAAAATATCATCAGTTCATAGAGTGCCAAAGTGAAACTACAGAAGGAAGTGTTTTTGTTTCCATAAATACCATATTTTTCAGAGTATAAGACACACCGGAGTATAAGACGCACCAAGGTTTTGAAGCGGCAAATTTTTAAAAAAAGTTTTTGCACTCTGCAGACCTCCCCAAAATGGCCAGTTTTTCATGAAAACGGGCCCAGTTTTTTTTCCAAAAAAAAGGGCATGAATAGCCTTCAGGAGGCTTGTAGAGTGCTGGGGGGGGGGAGCAAAAATGAGCAAAAAAAGGCACATTTGTCGTCAAAAAAAGGGCATACACAACCTTTAGGAGGCTTATAGAGTGCTCCTGCTGGTTGGGTGGGCACAACTGAGCAAAACCTGGCCCATCTTTTGCTTATTTCTGCCTTCTCCAGCCCCCAGCAGCATTCTGCAAGGCTCCTAAAGGCTATGCACAGCCATTTTGGTGAAGGGCGTGGGGTTTGGGGAGGAAAAAAATGCTGTATTCAGTGTATAAGACACACCCAGATTTTCAGCCTCTTTTTTGGATGGAAAAAGGTGCGTCTTATACTCTGAAAAACACGGTAATAATTCCAAATTATCCAGACTTTTTAAAAAATTCTAATAAAAGCAGGGTGGATTTGATTTAAATCAAGTCAATTTAAATCATAAATTTTAAAGAGCAGCTATCATGTCTGTCCTGCAGCAGCTCCTCCTCTGACTTGCTGTTGACTCACCGACAGTCCCATTCACTTTAATGGGACGGCTGGTGATGCAGCAGTGACACAACAAGGTGAGGGACGTGGCCGGCAGCCGGTGAGTGGATGCCCACTAACAGGCGCTGCCATGATGGATCTGAAATGACAGGTGCTCTTTAAATGTAAGGACTCATCCTTGCTGGTAGTTGGAATCTTTAATATTATTATTTGCAAACAAAATGAAGGTTTCCTATTTAGTGTACATGTTATCTCTGCTTGCAGAATTTGAATTCATTGAATGAGTTTACCAAAAAAAGAAATATTGCAGAATATACAGCCTCATTCTACATAACTAAGCTCCATTTCATGCCGAATAAACTAAATTATTAATTTATCTTAATTAGAAAACTATATTTAGATACATTTTCACTCCAAAACCATTTTATTAAAATAAATTTGATAAAAATAAAAAAAATCAATTTATATTTTTTAAAAATCTGATTTTTTAAAATTAAAAATTGATTTTTATCCACCATGGATGAGAGGAAAGTAGGCAAATAGAAGTCTTTTTCTGGATGATATTGTGCAATAAATAGATTGTTGTTGATTGGTTATTGTGAAGAATTTCATGCAAGCACACCATGCAAAGACCTCATACATTTTGTGGAAACATTTTATTTTATGCAAATATCAAGGACATAGCTAGAGCTGGAAAATTCATATTTTCCGTGATTTGATTTTTATAATACAAATTCCATATGATGAATATGTTTGCGTCATGGGAAGCTATCAGAGAGAAAGGTCTGCAGGAACCCACCCTTTTAATAATAGTCACATTGATAAAGTTTTTAAACTCAAAATAGCAGCTTTCTCCTTATTACTCCCGAGTTTTTAAAATGTATTCTTTTGGAGTTGCAGTTGGATCTCATTCTCATTTTACAAGAGGTTAGTGAATGCTTTTTTAAAACAAAAAATAATATTTTCAAAATAATATTTTCAAATATATGACTATTGTTAATTGTTGTTTTTCAGAAGAAGCAACATGTATAAAATAAAATGAACGACAGCTTGCTTTTTATTGTTAATTGCTTAAGCATTATTTTTGTTGAGGAGAAGGATGATATAGTTGTGGAGATGAACAGGCTAAGCCCAAGGGAGGAGTCAAACACATCAATAGTCCACAAAACATCTAAATCCAGTCCACCTTGAATTCCATTGATTCTTATCTACTGCCAATTTGCTTTGACCATTAGTAGCTCAGTTTCTTGTAGAGAGCATAAGCTTGCAATAAACCTTTATATTCATTTGAATTGCCTGGACTTCTGATTTCTTGATCTTCACATATATAAATAAATATAATGTGAAAAACCAGGCGGTAGTGATTGTCACCGAATATATGTACTTTACGATACAAATTTCATTGTGACTCTTTCTAAATCTCAAATGTGAATATTCTCATTGAAAGAGAAAAAAGAAAGGTGCTAAATCCTAGCCAGATTATATTTTTCTTCTCTGTCTCTTTCTTTTTCCCTTCACCCCACACTCTACCCTCTGCCCTTCTCTCAATGATAGATCCTCTATCCTTAAAACCATATGCCAACAAAACAGGCCAAAATTAGCATGGATCTAATTCCATAACTAAACTTTTTCCCAATTCATTTGATAATGTGATATTCTGGATTGATGCTACCTTGGAGCTGCAGATTCTAAATAATTGAATTGTGTTGCTGAAGATGAAAAAACTGTATTTCTTGCTACTTCTGTAAATTAGCTTCCAAATCTCTTACGTTGTTTATCTGTTTATGTGGGCTGGGATGCCAGAAGAAATTGAGAACTGAATACGTACGTATATATGAGAAAAAGAAAGAGAGATCGTACTCAATTTATTCCCAAATTTTGCTGGATTAAGCACTCTTGCGTTCCCCCCCCCCAAAAAAAGAAATCTTCCTGCACACTTGATCTCAATCATTTCAGATTCACTGTTCACCTTTAATTCCCGCCTGCTCTATATTTCGCTTTTAATACTTTCCTCCATCCCATTTTTTTTCTTAGAAACATTAATCAGAAAAATGAAATTGCAATATCATTTGTGCTATTCATGACTGACTCAGAACATCTAATGTACCAGTTCAAGGATGGCAGATCAAACACAAAAAAGAAAATGGTACTTTACTTTCAGTGTTCTATCGACTTTCTGGAATGCATGAGCAGCCTTCTTTTCTCCTCCTAGACATAGAAGAAATTGGGTTGGGTTTTTTTTAAAGATGGATTTTCTATGGAGATCCTCAATCATCCAGGTCATGATTGTTGCAAAGGTGCTTTTTCCAAAAGGCAGTTGGGCTTTCATGTTTTTTTCCTTGGAAAACATTTCACTTCTCATCCAAGAAGCTTCTTCAGTTTGTTTGCTTCTTCTTCAGAACTGAAGAAACTTCTTTGCAGGGTTGCACTGGTGAGGGGGTCCTTGACACCTGCAAGGACCGGGGGGAGGCTTGCTTCTCTGGGGACCCTCGCAAGGGTGCGTGCCTCGGCACGGGGGCACCTGGCTCAAGAACGACTCGACACCATGAAGTCCTCGAGGTGGGCGCGCACGGATTGCTCCGTCCGACCTCTTTTATTAGCAAGCTTACAGATACACAAAGAAATAGCATTCTATTGGTCAGAGTCAAGCATAAGCATAGATAACTACTATCACGTATACAGAAACATGATACTACACACAGCTTGTTCATGGTCATATGATTTACAGGAAATCTTGTAAATGTTCAGGAATAGAAACTTATAGAAGAATGAAACTTATCTTATACTTGGGCCTAGCTTCAATCCAGGCCAGTGATTGCTACATTTCCTCTGTTTTTATTTTCTTGAAGCAATTCAAAACCAGGGGCTTTCGATGCCTCCAGAGTGCAGGTCTGAAGTAGCAGGCTGAGACCCTTCGGTTCCAACCTACCACTCTCACCAAACACCTCTTTGGCATCCAGTTCCCCCTCTAAGTCGCTCTCATTATCAAAGAAATTTAAAAGCGGTTGTTTAACATCATCACCTGAATGTTTGACCATATGACTAAGAAATTGAACCGTTTTACGTGTTTCAGCAACATTATCATCCAAATTTTGTAAGCGATTCTTTAAAAATTTAAGCAATCTTCCCAGCACACATGGTCCTATTGTACAAACAAGAAGGAGGAATATTACGGGGCCTATGATGGCAGAAAGTAAAGTAGTCAACCAAGGGGAAAGAGTAAACAGACCTTGATACCAACTATGTGTTGCTTGCCTTTCCCTTTCTCGTTCTTTAAGGCGTTTGCTCAATTCTGCCATGGAGTCAAGTACAATACCTGAGCTGTCTGTATAAAAGCAGCACTCTTCTTTTAGGGCAACACATAATCCCCCGCTTTTCAAAAACAAAAGATCTAACCCACGTCTGTTTTGCAAAACAACTTCAGAAAGAGAGGTCAAAGAGTCTTGGAGGGCCACAATGGATGTTTCTATGCGCTGGAGGTCAGCATCAACATCAGTGCTAAGGCGGCGAATTTGCTGATCGTTGACCATGAGACCAGCAATTCCAGTGGCGGCTCCTGCTGCCCCCAGGCCCAAAAGGACCGACAGAGTGAGTGCTGTAACGACCTCTCGTTTGGCTTTCAAAAAATAGTGAGAGGGGGCCATGACATCAATAAATTGAGAGTTGGAAAAAACAGATATCTTAGGCAACAAGTGGACCTGGATACAAAAGGAGCATTGTTGTTGAAGAATGTCTCCTTGGACACAGGCAGTGGCTCCTGTAGAGCAAGCCCAAATGGAGCCATTGGTGGGAATAAAAAAATATCCTGTAAAATAATTGGAAAGATCAGCAGTGGGGTGGGAAGAAAACAAAGTCACCCAACCCCCATGAATACCAGATGACTGGACAAAAAAAGACATCCGAGATTTAGGCAAATAGATCATACATTGATGATATAAATCTGTAGAGGCATTAATACAATATTGTAAATAATGAGAGGGAACATAGCCTATGCAACAACCCTGACCAATAATAGAAGAAACAGTAATAGAAGAATTACTCCAACGACAGGTGGTATCTGAAGTAGCATTTACAAAGGGGAAGGGTGAGCCAACGGCCTCATAAAATGGTGGTTGGGAAGAAAGACACATCCAACACTCCGGATCAGCATTAGGAAAGGCATGACTGTTATTAAGAGCAAAATAGGAGGAAGAAATGAGAGACAATAAAGGGTTTCCTGGCTTCCCTGATGGCTGCAAAAAGGAAGAAACGACATCCTTGTTGGGTCCTACTGGGGGAGACTTGACAGGAGCGATCGTAACCTGAAGGGTAAAAACATTACCATAATCCCCTTCGCTACTCCATTCCCTTCCTCCCCATTGTAACCCCCTCATCCACGTAGTCAGTGGTAAAGTCTGTCCAATCTGTGTAAAAGAAATGTTAAAAGGATTGTGTTTTTGAAAACAACAGTGCCAGTCGTTACAGGAGGGCAGAGTAGGTTTGCCCTTTGAACGTACAATAGAAACATAGTCATTCTTTTCAGGGGGATCCTAATAAATGTCCCCAGTTGATACGCAGGACCAACTTCCGCAATAAGAATCAGCCATTCCGCCACATCGGTCAGAGGTGGATATCGACCGTGGTTTGGGGCAAAAATAAACATAAAGGTGGGATAGTTCTTTTGGGCTAACTCGGCAAGAGGTTTTGTTCCGAAAAGCTACAGCTCCCACGGCCATTTCGGCAAAGTCAAATTGTAGGATTGGAAACCATGGCCAATTAGTACGATTGGAAATTGTGAAAAGTATGTTTCCTTGGAAGTCCATTATAGTCCATGTATAATTTTGTGGTCGGTGGTGGTTTTGAAAGTCTTTAAGTTCTCGCCGATAGCGGGATTGGAAAGGAACAGGAAACAAGGTACGATTGGGTTCTTTTGCCTGTCTGAGAAGCAATGACAACCTAGAGGATGTGGCAAAGCCCTTAACCATTTTTGTAATCTCGCATTGATAAATACCAAAGTCCAGTGTTTGAACGGAGTTTATGGCTAAATGAGTTGCTCTAAAGGTAAAAATGATGGAATATTTGGAAGAGTCCAATAGGTTTTGAGTGTTGTTAAAAAACCACCTCCATATAGTGCCCCGCTTTTTCTTTGGAGACCTTTGAAAGCAAGTGAGAACCTGCGAAGTTAGTCCTAGAAATGCATCGTTGTGGTATCTCCAGATTCTAATAAGAATAGTAGTCTTAACAGGACGAGGCAATAAAAAGAGGGATGCTCTTCATACTCTAGCAAAAAAGGGTGATAAAAATCCGGCTGGCCGCTGGTTGCGAAGAGCTGTGCGGTGGTCCCGCAAGCAGAAAACAGGAAAACACAAACCATGACAGCGGCCAATTATACGGACAAAAAATGATAAATGTCGTATGGTGTGATTGTGAAAAAAGACATGCCATTTAAAAAAAGCAGGTGACAGAGAAGGGATATATAGTGAAAAGATAAAATAAAAGGAGACAGTTTGGTTAAAATATTGCCCTTTATAAAATCCCGAACAGGAATATGAGCCTATTGTTAGTGGAAATAAAGAAAAAATTAGTTGAGAATGTTGCAAAGATATATCATTATGTTGCAAGTGATAATTATATACAAAAGGAAAATCGTCAAAAGAGGAAAAATAAACAGAAACACCACGGGGGGGGGGGGGGAATGACATAAGGATAGGCTTGAAGATCAGCCAGAGAATAGGACGTCCAAGTGAAGATCATCAGGATTAGCAGGATCATCCTTTTTGATATCAAGGTGACAAGGCCGGACACAACGAGCGGGCACCCACAAGGTTCGATCCGATAATTGTACGGCAGCGTATCCTTTGCCCCACGTGATGAGCTTCGCAGGTCCTTTCCACGCCGGGTCCGGAAGTTGCCTATAATAAACAAGTGGCCTAGAATCGGGAATAGGAGGTTTAGAAAAGTGACGGGAAGCAGCGGTTGAAGGGGGGGTGCCCGTCAAATTAAGAAAGTTTAAAGTATATATACACAAATTAAGAATGTTTTGTAACGCAGGGAGAGTCGGGGGGCTTTGGATCCCAAATATCGGTCTAAAGCATTTTTCAATGTTTTATTATGTCGTTCAACAATCGCCTGACCTTTACTGTTGAACGGAATTCCAAATTTGTGTACAATAGACCACCTGTGGCAAAATTCTCGAAAGGCAGAGCTGCTATAGGCAGGACCATTGTCTGTTTTTAAAGTTTTAGGACACCCCAGCGTTACGAAAGACCGAATACAGTGATTAATAACATGTTTGGTACTTTCCCCCCTTTGCAAGGTGGCCATAAGGAATCCTGAGTATGTGTCCACGGAAACGTGGATATACTTCCAGGGGGCAAAGGGGGAATACTGAGTTACATCCATTTGCCACGTATCACAGGCTTGAGTGCCTCTTGGGTTGACACCCTGAGGAATGGATGGAGATTGAAGGCTACAAGTAGGGCATTGTTGTAAAATAGCTGTGGCTTCTTGTATTGAAATGCCAAATTCCTTCATTAAAGCCTTTTTATTTTGATGAAAATAAGTATGACTTTCCCCCG
Organism: Natrix helvetica; assembly: GCF_964273705.1. Taxonomy (NCBI): domain Eukaryota; kingdom Metazoa; phylum Chordata; class Lepidosauria; order Squamata; family Natricidae; genus Natrix; species Natrix helvetica. Next base: position 212,210,725 of record NC_138552.1, on the reverse strand, counting down.
CTGTTAAGGGGGGTAGTTTATCTGAGGCCTGAATAGGAAGAAGCTTGCATGCTTCATCGGCCATATGGTTACCTTCTGACAAGAAGCCGGGGAGGTGTTGATGGCTTCTAATATGGGCGATAAAAAGAAAATGTCGCCGTTGTTGCAATAAATCTTGTAACTGCAAAAAAAGATTCATTAAAGGGGGAGGGGTCGCAGGGGAAATATATGAATCAAATATACATAAAGCTAGCTGTGCCACATAAAGACTGTCAGTAATGATATTAATGAGTTGGTTGGAAAAAAGTGTAAGTGCTAATATAAATGCAGCCAGCTCAGCTTGTTGAGCAGAGGGTTGGTGTGTGGTAAGGTGTTTGTGCCATTCCGAGCCTAATTGCCAAACACAAGATCCAACAGTTTTTGAGCCATCTGTAAAAACAGAAAGGCAATCCTTCAAAGGTTTGTTCACCAGAGGGGTGGTAAAGGTAATCGGAATGGTCTTGAATAAAGCAAGTCTATAATCAGGGGGCAGGTGACAAGAAAGGATCCCATTCCATCCCTCCAGTGCATCTTGCAATGCGTCTGAATTTTGAAAAAGAGGTTCCCATTGAGTTAGCTTGAAAGGTAAATAAAGTGTGTGTATATCAAGTCCCATAAGGGCTTTTGTCCTCCTCCTGCCCTTTTCGATAAGCTGGGCCATTTGAGACGCTCGGGTGGTTAAGGAGCTTCTGGGAGTATGTGAAAGGTGAATCCATTCCAAAATATATAGTTGTTTTGAATCAGATATCTGAATGACAGCAGCAGTAAAAAGAACAGGTGTAGATATAATAGCAAAAGAAAGAGGGTGGTTAGATAGCGCTCTATCCACCCATTGTTGCTGCAAGGCTGAATTAACTGCGGACAATGCAGCAAGCTGTGAGTCAGTGAGCTGGATAGAGTCCGCTGGATGCTTAAGACCCACCAATGCTTGAAATAAGGGTGAAAGTACAGAAGTAGAAATAGAAAGATAAGGACGTGCCCAATTAAGCGTACCCAAACATTGCTGCAGCTGTACCAAGCTGACAGGTTGGGGAAGGGTTAAAAGCGGAATGGTAGGAAAGGCACTGGAAGCCAATACCTTGTGACCCAAATATTGTATGGGGTATTGTGATTGAATTTTCTCAGGTGCAACATGTAAACCGGACTGCGCAAGAAGAAAAGTAAGATAAGGAAAGGTTTTGTTAACTGTACCTTTGGGTCCTTCAGCCGCAACCAAAATGTCGTCCATGTAGTGGTAAATTAAAAATCGTGGATACTTTTCCCTATATGGCTGGAGTACCTTGTCCACAAAATACTGGCATATGGTGGGGGAATTTAACATCCCTTGTGGGAGAACCTTCCACTGATAACGTTTAGTGGGTCTTGAATTATTAAGCTCAGGTACAGTAAAAGCAAATAAAATTTTATCCTTAGGCATAAGAGGAATAGAGAAAAAACAATCTTTAAGATCAATGACCATCAAGTCATAACCCTGTGGGATCAAGTTTGGGTTGGGCAAACCGCATTGAAGCGGTCCCATAGGTTGCAAAACAGCATTTATTCTCCTCAAGTCCTGTAGGAGGCGCCATTTGCCACTCTTTTTCCTTATAACAAAAATAGGTGTGTTATAAGGACTAGAAGATGATTCAATGTGACCAGCAGCGAACTGTTGGTGGATAAGATCGTGTAAAACATCTAATTTCTCCTTTGTCAATGGCCACTGATCAATCCAAATTGGGGTAGAAGATTTAAGAACAAGGGGGAGAGAAAAAGAAAACATAGCTAAGGGATATGCAAAGAAGCATGAAGTTGCGAGAGAAGATCCCTTCCCCACAAATTACAATGAAGTGGCAAAACGTAGGGTTTAAGATATGCAGTAGTAGAAGATTGCGGAGTAGAAGCGGCAAGCCACTGAGTGCTAACCTGGGCAGCCTGAGCTCCTCCAACTCCTTGAACAGAGAGAGTGTCTGCAAGTGGCCAGGAGGAGGGCCACTCCGAAGTTCGGATGACAGAAACAGCTCCAGTGTCGATGAGACCGGAAAAGGAGTGGCCGTTCAACAAGACAGGAAGAGTGGGTTTGGAAAGTTGAACAGATTGCTGTAAGGCAAAAAGAGAGGGATCAGGGGGAGGTAAAAGGATAAGAGTAGCTATAATAGTATGAGCCGACAAGGTAAAACATCGATCACCCATAGCGGCAAGAGAAAGATTATGCAGGGAGGAGGAATCATACAAAAAGGGAGCCGCAACCACACCTTCAATGGTGAGGGTGGAGTTAGGCATAAGAAGAGCAGGGAGCGAAGGCGGAATATGTTTCATTGTAGTAATTGTTAAAGGAAGAGTAAAAACGGAACCAGGATCATCATAGGTGATGTCCTCAGAAAGCTCCACCGGAAAAACTGCAAGATGAGAAAAGGAAACCTCAGGATGGGTTAAAGCAGCCTTTGGTGTGGGGCTGGCTGCGCGCCCCTCAATCAGTTTTCCGACTGAGGGGGTGGGGGCGGATTAGAACAGCAAAGCGAAGCCCAATGAAAGCCCTTGCGGCAGCGCGGGCAAATTGTCTTAGGTTTACTTGGAGGCGCGGAAGGGGGAGGGGGCGGTCCCCGCGCGCCTCTCCGCGGAGCACCCCCACCTCCCGGGGCGCGACACTGATTTTTAAAGTGGCCAGGTTTTCCGCAATTATAACAGTTACCCCGCGAGGTGATGATAGGAAAGGCATCAGAAGCAGTAGCGGGGGTAGAATAGGCAGAAAGTTGAGTAGCTAAAGCAGACATCTTGTGGGAAGTTGTTCCAACAATACGACATGCCTGAAGAAATTCAGGGAGAGTTACATTGGGTTTATGAGCAAGGGGTTGAAGAACAGCCTGACAGTCAGAATTAGCATTTTCAAAAGCTAAACGAAGACAAATCTCATTGCGAGCAGCTACATTGTCAATTTGTCGCTCAAGAGCGGTTTGCAAGCGAGAAATAAAGGAAGCATAGGACTCTCTTGGTTCCTGTACAATTTTCGTAAAGGTGGCCGTAGCCGAGGAAACTTCCTCATCTACTTTGGCAAGAGCAGCTAAAACATGAGTCCGAATAAAAGGAAAGGCAGCTCTATCAGACAGGATCTGTTGTTGGATGGTAAAACGGGTGTTTTCACCCAACACATCATCAGCAAGAACATTGACAGGGAGAGCGGCAGCATGAATAGCAGCACGAACAGAGGTTCTATAAGAGGAATCCCAAACCATATATTGAGACGGGGTCAAAATCATTTGAAAAAGGGACTGCCAACCGGCAAGGAGGAGGTCAGCATTACCGCCGGGAGGAATAGACCCCAAGATGCCCCTAACATAGCGAGATTGCAAGCCATATTGTGTTACAGCCTCTTTAAGACCTTTCAAAAGTTTGAGGGACAGAGGAGTATATTGGGGAGGAACGGGGGGAGCACCGGCAGGAGCGCCGGCTCCGGCGGCAGGACGCTGCCAAAAAACAGGAAAAGCAGAAATATCATCCAAAGAAAGAGACTCCGAAGGAACTTGTGAAAGGGCAGCCGTGACAAGGGGGGCGCGACGAGGGGTAGGCGGAGGAGAAGGCTGGGAAACAGGATGCGGTGCGGACGGAGGAGGAGGAGGATCAATATAGGGAGGCGGAGAGGATTTGGGGGGATCCTTAGAAGAAGAAAGAAAAGCCTCATCAGGGGCGGTAGAATTAGGATACAATGTAGTGAGAGCGGCCCTTATAGCACGCCATGTAATTAAAATATCCGGAGGAGCACGGGGATAATCATGAAGATACTTTCCGAGGCGTTCCCAAGACAAACGTCAGAGGGTGCCTTTTGCCATATAAGTCGGGCACTGTTTTTCTAAATACTGAAAGAAGTTTTTTAAAGAGGTTTTAGAAAGAGGATAGATAGTGGTGCCGTTAATTTTTTGCAAGCAATTTGCCTTCTTCACCAAGGTAAAAAGCTCGTCCCTATGTGCTGACGAAGCTCTGGAAAGTGAGGAGCCCATTTTTTGCAAGCAATTTGCCTTCTTCACCAAGGTAAAAAGCTCGTCCCTATGTGCTGACGAAGTTCTGGAAAGTGAGGAGCCCATACTTACGATGATATCAAGCCTTTGCCAGGTGCGTAAGACGGGGGGTGAAGGCGACGCAAACCTAGACAGGAATCACGTCGGGGTCACCAGTTGCAGGGTTGCACTGGTGAGGGGGTCCTTGACACCTGCAAGGACCGGGGGGGGAGGCTTGCTTCTCCGGGGACCCTCGCAAGGGTGCGTGCCTCGGCACGGGGGCACCTGGCTCAAGAACGACTCGACACCATGAAGTCCTCGAGGTGGGCGCGCACGGATTGCTCCGTCCGGCCTCTTTTATTAGCAAGCTTACAGATACACAAAGAAATAGCATTCTATTGGTCAGAGTCAAGCATAAGCATAGATAACTACTATCACGTATACAGAAACATGATACTACACACAGCTTGTTCATGGTCATATGATTTACAGGAAATCTTGTAAATGTTCAGGAATAGAAACTTATAGAAGAACGAAACTTATCTTATACTTGGGCCTAGCTTCAATCCAGGCCAGTGATTGCTACACTTCTTGGATGAGAAGCAAAACCAGATGGATTTGTAGACTTTTGAAAAAAACACCTTTGGGACGAGGACCAGAACAGTGGAGGGTTCCTACCGGTTTGGACCGGTTTGGCTGAACCGGTAGTGGTTTGGCGGCCTAAACAGGTTCTCCGGGCAGCGGAGATAGGTACCGCCATCTTGTTTTTTGCTTCAGTGCATGCGCAGAACAATTTTTATTGCACTTCGCATGTGTGCTCAAAGCGCATCAAGCATGCACAAAGCACACACATGAGCGAACTGGCAGAAGTGCCTGCCAGGACCCACCCCTGGACCAGAAGTATTTCACTAACTCTGTTGCTGCTTTAGACACAGATCTTAGAGAAGTCAAATGAGATCCTACATAACCCTTCAATATATGAAAAACAGCAACATTTTAGCTACAGCTAAGAAAACTCACAAAACTTCTAAATCCTAGTTGGATGTAACCAGCATTGGTATTAGTAACTGCGGGAGCTACCTCAGACATACTTAGTTCATTCCCTTTTACATTTCCTTTTTTGCTAGTTTAAAAAATACTAGCTCTTTACAACTTTTTAACTTTTTAAACAATGTCCTGTTTACTTTCCTAACTTTCCTCCTAACTTTCTGAAGTTATCAGTTTTCTAGAACAATCCCTACCATATTACAAATGAGAGGACAAAGGAACTTCGTTCAGATATTCCTTACATGATTGTGAGGTCCATTTTTCTCTTATAAAACAGCATGTGAAGTTTATAGTTTGTAGCGTGGTGTTTTTAGGTTTAACATGTTGTATGAATACAACCAATAACATCAGTTGTATACACTAAATGTTCTTCCATACAAAAATGCAAGGAAAAGTACATGTCAAATGTCTTCAACGTGCCATTTCTCAATAAACAGGATATTCTTTGTCTCACTTATTTTTGTGATCCCCAATTTTGGTTTGAAATGTTCACTATAGGGGCTACTTTTAACATTACTTTTCATTTTGTTTACTAGAAGTAGGCCAAATAGAATCAATTCTCCTATTAGCTGAGGAAAAACACTGTTTTCCTAAAAAAAAAAAAACCACAAAACTCCGTCCCCATATCTGAGACAAGATATGTATTCAAACTCAGATGTTGTTTGGCATTTACACTGGCAGGCTGGCCACAGTATTGTGAAGGCAAGCTAACTAGTGATAAAACTGACAATGTAGCTAAAAGTCATAGAGTCAATATAACTAAAGGTCACAGAATCTATTGGAATGGATCTAAGAAATCAAGTTTAGTCCTGTGCATAGTGCAAGATTCACAGCACCATGCTTGATAGATGGCAATCCAGCTATGTTTGAAAGTTTATAGTGAAGGGGAAGAAACCACTCCATGCAGTAACCTATTCAACGATTGATAGTTCTGACTATCAAAAATGGAACGGAACAGAACAGAATATTCTTTATGGTCCAAAAGTGATTGGACACACAAGGAATTTGTCTCTCGGTGTACATAAAAGCAATAAGGTGATAAATCATAAATCATAAGATGCAATTATAAATTGTAAGATACAACCAATAAGCTAATAGTCATAAAACATCAATAGGAGTAGGAAATAGGAAAGATGAGAAGGATTACAGTAATATAGTTCTTCCTAATATCTATTCTCTATCTGTATTTTTGAAGTTTCTTCTCAACAGTTCTAGTCTTACCCTTTGGAGCAAGTGAGAATAAGTCCAAACCCCCTACAATGTACATTTGAATGTAGCTCTTGTGCCCTATCTCAGCCTTCTTTTCTACAAACTAAACATACCTAGATCTTTTAACTGTTCCTTACAGGATTTCCATCTTTTTGCCATCTTCTCTAGACTTTCTCTAATTTATGTATGTCTTTTTAAAATGGGAGTGTGCAGAACTGAAAGCAATACCCCAAGTGAGGACTAGCTAAGGTCGAGTAGTGTGGACAATTACTTCCTGTGATCTGGACTCTACACTCCTCTTGTTGTTCCTCAAGATGTTACTTGCCTTCTTTGCAGTTGCATTACGCTGATAGGGCATGTTGAGCTTCTCATGTGTGCTGCTCTTGAGCCAGATTTACCCCCATTTCGTACATATTTTTTTTTGTTTTTTTATGTGTAACTTCACATTTATTCTTTTTAGTTTTTATTCTATTTATTCCTGCCTACTGTTCTCTCCTAAGACTTTTTGACTTTTACCCCTCTCCTTCCAACTATTAGCCACTCCTCCATGGAGGCTGCCACAGAGAAGACCCACTTTCTTGACCACATTCCTCTGATCTCTTGTGAGAGTGCAACTTTTAGGAAACCATTTGTATGTTAAAAAAAACCATAGGCTAAATCATTTGGGGTAATATGATAAGAAAAGCAATGTACTAAAAGTATCTCATAACAGTTTTCATTCCTTTTAGGCTGTCCATATCACAGCCTGAGAGCTTGTTTTTTTTATGCAGTTTATTTATTATCTCCTGACTTGTGGACTCTAAACATATAGTCTGATGAGTATTTCCTCTTCTTTTCTTTTTTCTTTTCCCCTTTTCATTCTGGATATAAAAAATATCTCAGCTTGAGTATAAGAGAAATTGATCAGAGGTGAGAGGATGGATTCATGTTTTGAAATAACTCTTATTCAAATCTGAAAGTGTGGTTAAAAAAAAACCAACAGGTTAATAGTCAATCTGTGTGCATTGCTGTACTAATTATAATGTTCCATGTGAGAAATTAATACCGATTACTCAAAACATAAACACATGAGGATTGGAGTTGTTTTTAATTACCAAGCAGTTCAGTGTAGCACAATCTAGGCTCTTGCTGGTGAAAAATGAATATTATTCTTTGCTTCTTTATTGAGCTCAGCTTATTCCACATTTTAACCTGTTTGACACAGTCTTAACAATATGGGTTTCCTGTGCATACACTTTCTTAGTAGCTACCTTCTTTTTTATCTCCTGGGTGTCTTCTCTTTGTTTCTTTTCAAATCTTCACTACAGTTTTAAGTGAAGTTTTTTTGTGGAGCTACACTGGTTTGTTCAGCTCTTTTCCAGGCGCCTCCATCCCCAGTTTTGCAGGTGTCCTTGTAACATCTCCTTAGCATTGCTTAGCACAGAATTCAAGTTGTCATTACTCTCTATTTAGGAGAACCAGTTTCTTGAAATCAAATATATAAGCACAACTACCTCATCTTTAACTTTGGGGGGGGGGGGGGGATTCAAAAACCCCACCATTACATGGTGACTTTATTTCTGCTGTTTCCAGGTCTTTAACTAAGACTTCTCTATTGAATAGTATCAGTGTCCTGAACAGCTGATCTTCTATTTGTTTCTCTAATTGGAAGGAGAAAATAGTTAGCAAGACAAGTTAGGAGTTTTCAGGAAAGATAGTATTTGGAAGAATGGGTCCATGCATCTCACATGCTAACTGAAAGAAGGCTACTTAACTGAAAGAGCTCAAGTCATCTGCTATGAAGACAAAAAGTGAAGTACAGGTAGTCCTCAACTTACAATAGTTCATTATGTGACCATTCAAAGTTACAGTGGCACTGAAAAAAGTGACCTATGAGTATTTTTCACACTTACAACCTTTGTAGCATCCCTATGTTCATCTGATCAAAATTCAGATGCTTGGTTCATACTTATGACTGTTACTGTCCTGAGGTCATCTGATCCTCTTTTGCAACCTTTTTACAAGCAAAATCAATAGGGAAGTCAGATTCACTTAACAACTGCGTTACTAACTTACCAACTGCAGTGATTCACTAAATAACTATGGCAAGAAGGTCGTAAAACGGGGCAAAACTCACTTAAATGTCTCCCATAACAACAGAAATATTGGGCTCAGTTGTGGCTGTAAGTCAAGGACTACCTGTATGGTGTTTAAGTTGGTAGCATACTCTGGTAAACTGGAAAGTTGTATTACAGCTATAACTGCAAGAGTATGATGTGTGCTATTTTTTTTTATTTTACTTGTTTGTAATTGACAGTATTATATCGATGCTGTCTATTTTATTTGTTCTAACTCAAATTGTGCATTTAAGATACTGTACACATCTCAGAGTCAGTTACTGGAGTGGTCTATCAGCTCAACAAGGACCCAGAACTGACAGTGAGTCCTTATTGCTAAGAGATTTATTCCTTATGTTTTATGGTCTCATGAGGAGCAAGAAGGAGATTTGGATGCCGATTATGACAATCATGGTCACCATTGGATCTTGAATGAAAATGCAAACTTTTTGTTTCTCTTTCTTCATGTTTATGCTGTTCCATCTTTTTTACTGTTAAGAATGGGAAAACTGTTTTTCTCATTGTTTCAGAGGTGGTATTCAGCAGGTTCTGACCAGTTCTGGAGAACCGGTAGCAGAAATTTTAAGTAGTTCAGCCAATCAGTAAATACCACCTCTGACTGGCCCTGCCCCCATCTATTCTCTGCCTCCCGAGTCCCAGCTGATCAGGAGGGGATGGGGATTTTGCAGTAACTTTACCCTAGAGTGGGATAGGAATGGAGATTTTACAGTATCCTTCCTCTGCCAAGCCCACCAAGCCACGCCCACAAAACCATTAGTAAAGATTTTTGAATCCCATCACTGCATTATTTGGTGCAACATGATCAGTTTCGTAATAGAGAAAAGTATAGTATGGTTTTGGTATGGGATACTACTAACAACCTGTAAACTTATTCCAAGCTTTAAAAACTGTGGTAATAAGTTTTCGGGGAATAGTTATCAAATCAATCTTAGCAGGACAGAGAACATGAAAATTAAAATCATAAAGCCACTTGAATACATTTAAACTATCTCATGCAATGCTATAGCCATGCAAACATCCCTGGTGTTAGGGTTCTAAATACCATGCAGAAATAAATCATTGTCCAAGGCAAAACATCCTTTAAGGTCCAATTTATTCCGCAGGCAATTTAGCACGGCTATGGAAAATTCCAACTCTGGAAGTACATGCTCTGGGTTCACCCAGTTGAAAGTTCATGATCTCTCCCCACACCCACAAATCCATCACATGTTCCAATCATCATCTTCCACGCTGGCATGTACACCCATCTTCTTCCGGCCAGGTGTCGAGGTGCTGAGACAAAAGATGACCTTGGCTTCTACAAAAGAATGTCAACAATCCATTCTACAATCCTACTCCTTTCTATTCCCCCCTCCCAACTACTACACTATTGAAACAGCATAGAAAATTATAAGAAAGTGTGGCAGGCCAAAGATCCAAAAAAGAATATAATTACAGGCCTGACACCTGGATGTATTCCCTGATTGCAGAACATATTTAAAATTCTCTGCAGTACATTTCTCCATATGTGTATTCACAAGAGCTCAGTGAATATATGAGTGAGAGTTCTCCTTTAAATAAAAGATGTATGGGGGGAACCTCATATTCCCTTGCTAAATGATAAACCTTAACTTGTTGCTTTCTTTAATTGCTGATACATAATTCATATCTACAACATCTCCTTCCCATATATATTATTCTGTGTATGGACTGGCTTCGCGTACCACACCAGGCTGCATTGCATGGTTTTAACTTAAATGGATTTTGTGAACCCATCTTCTATACTTTGGAAACCATGATTATAGCGACAAGTGTTGTGTAAGCCAAGCCAGTTGTAGTTTATTCAGTAAACCATGTGTGATGCTTCCCTGTCAAAAGATATCCTTGGAGCTCAAGTCTGAGAGTGAAATTAGGCATTTGGTGTTTCTCATTTACTATTAAGTTAATTTGCTATTAGAAACAAGAGGCATAACTACGTTTCCATGTTACTTTGGAGGGATCACCTCAAACAAGCAATCTCTTTGCTCTAAGAAATGATGGTCTTCTGCCACCCACCCACCCACCCATTTTCAAATGAAAGCACAGCTTTTCATAGCCTGATTTTCAGATCATAACCAGATTCCTTTTTCATTAGTCAGAGTGAGATGAATTAGCCTATTAAATTGCCTTCTATTGAAGTGAAATTGCTTTATTGTTTGTCAGAGATTAGGCTAGTAATTAACTTCAAACAACAAGAAATGTGGGTAGTCTCAGTGGGAACTCCTCATAGACGCTTTTTTCAAAATGCAGTGATAATTGTTTTTCATACATGCGATAGTTCTTTAAGACTCTATCAGAGTTCTAGGTGAGAAAACTTTGCCCACAGATTTTTTTTTAAAAGTGCTGGGTGTGATTTGTGAACATATTTCTGGATAAAAGAGGAATGGTAAGTGGGACCCACAATTGCTTTTCCTGCTCTGCTTACATTACTAAGAGTGCCTATTGAATCAAAAACTTTGTAAGTTGAACTTCCACCATAGGATATTTGGATAAAAGCCAATGTACTGTGAAACATAGTCTATGCTCAATGGTTGGGACAGTCTAAAGCAGAGGTGTTTATCCTGATAAGAATATATTCCTAGACTTGCTGGCCATTTTCAATAGTTAGTCACATCTCCCCTGTCATCATGAGTTCCTTCGTCTGTTTGGATAAAGTTGCAATATCTTGCATTAACACTTGACCTTTAGTAATAAAAGCAAAACAAACTTGTTTCATATAAATGGCTTTGAAGTTGTATGTCAGCATTTAACTAAAGGGGATTTCATCCCAGGCCCTGGATATGACAAGATCCTTTATCAATTCCACAATGCAGATAAATTCTGGTTATGAAATATACTATAGCTTTCTTTCATTGCAGAGATAAGGGTAAAACAATTTTCCAGAACATTCTTTTTAGCCCATGAATAAAGGCTGTGATTAATATTTGTGATAGTGATCTCCCATTACTTAATCCCGAGGAAAGATATTTCTGAACTTTTTCACGACTCACTTGAAAATTGAAAACATAAAATAAAGCAAACAAAAAAAATCTCCCTAGCATCCCAAATACAAAGGCATCTAGTCTTATACTTCGATGGCAAGTCTACTTGGTTTCTCATAGAAACAGTAAAAGAAAAGATGATTGATCTGGATGGCACTCATGAAGGTCAATGAAATGGTCTCTGAGTTGCAGTGCAATATGCTAAGAGAGAGTGCTGTTACAGATTTTCATCTCTCAGCATCTCCCCGAAGGCCCTTTGAGGATACAAGAGATATGGCAATCACATTCCGTATCAAACATTGAGGTGATATGTGTTGATAGGCTGGAAAACTGACATTGCTAAAAGTTTCATTAGGTTAGATTTGGGAGAAGGAGAGAAAGAGGATTAGAAGAATGTACAGTACAATCCCAGTGGTGAGACAAGATAAGTGTTCCCTTGATCACCCAATATTGTGACTGTGGATTTGCAATTATAATCAATTTCAACCTATCCCTGTGTTAGGCATAGTGTATTTCTGGATGAGAAGATACCTTGCCAAAGCAACACATTCCACTTTAGAAACAGCAGTCTATCGCTGCCTTGAAGAGTTAGTCAGTGGTTCCCTTTTGAGATTTTCTTCAGATTTTCATAGTATTGTGCTGGGATAGTTAGGAAAAGGGACCCAAGTCCAGAATCGCTGTTATGCCAACATTAAGAATATTAGCTGTTCTGTCAAATAAGAAAGTTTGAAGGATTTTTAATGTCTTTGTTTTTGTGCTGTAAAAATTCACCAATACTTGCAATAGCAATTGAACTTAGACTTATATACTGCTTCATAGTGCTTTACAGTACTCTCTAAACAAAGTCAGCATATTGTCCCCAACAATCTGAAGGATGGAAGGCTGAAGTCAACCTCCAGCCAGTCAAGATCGAACTCCTGGCTGTGGGCAGATTTAGCCTGCAATGCTGCATTCTAACCACTATGCCAGTACAGTTCTTGCACATCTATCCCTCAAGCTTTTTTTATAATGCATTATATAATGCAGGACAGATGCATTTTGGAAGCATGGGAAATGCTAGCAATGTATATTTGTCCTATTCATGAACTGTATTGAAAAAGTGTGTGTGTGTGTGTGTGTGTGTGTGTGTGTGTGTGTGTAAACAAGAAAAAATGGGAAATGTTATACTTATGCAGGCAGTGAAATGAATGGCAGTGCAGGACTTTTAAAATGTTCTGAGGTTTAAAATTACTTCTAAATGTGTTTGTGGCCTGTGTGTCTTACTGAGAAAATGTGAAAAACTATAATTAATGTTTAAATAATCTTGATTCCAGTACTTTCTAGATGTAAATCGCAATTGCAGATTTATTTTAGGAAGTTAGTCTAAACTGCTAGACCTGCTAAAGAAGATTCTTTCTCTGTCACTAATTTCTTTTCTTCTGAACTATAAAAAATGTCTTCAGTGCATCCTATTGGCTTTTCTGCCTGATGTTCATTTAGGGTCAGTGGCCGGGAGGCCATGGCATCAAAATAATGTAAAATAACTAGAAAAGAAGAATGCTTGGTATAAACATTCAATGCATTCTACTTCCTCTTATATCAAATGCTTATTTATGAAATTTATATCCTGCCTTTTATTTAACAAACTTGTTCAGCCTTACAACCCCTGCAAAATCTTCAAAGGAATAGTTTTCATGTAAATTTTTATAACTTATCAGAAATTTATACCTGTGTTTTATGTATGGAATTGAATGCCGATTTATTGGGCATATCTATTCATTGCCCCACTATCACTTGCACAATGATAAACAAAGCAAGATTAAAAAACAGCAAAAAAACCAACCCAAAATAAATATGCCCATAACGGTAAGGCAAAATAGAAAATTGTAAAAGGTGCTCAGTGTTTTACAGATAAGAATTAGCATTTAAAATCAGCCTTGGAAATAGATTTCTGGCTGGGAAATCTATATTACGTACCCAAGAGGGAAATTTCAAGTTTTCCATCATCGTTTCTACAAGCTATAACTTTTCAAACACTTTTCAAAGGTATAAACCTTTTCAAAAAGTGTTTGAAGCTGAGTGTCACTATGGCCCCAATAACATTTAGACTCTCAAATTCAGATTAGTCTTTTGATCAAAGTAGAATATACTAGATCCCCTCTTTGTCCTGAAGGCGGTCATCCAAGAAAAACATGAGAATTTAAAAAGTAGAACAAGTAATTCTCACATCTCACAATAACCGTCCATCCCATTCAGAGAGGTTATCAATTTAATCTCCAGTGCATTTTGTTTGCTATTCTTGTACAGTCACCTTGTAAATCATCATAGCAATTGTACAAAATAAAAGTAAAAAGCATGCTGTTTATTAAAGGAAGAAATGTCAATGGGTTAAAATTGTCTGGAGATTTTTGTTTTGTTGTATTTTAAAATATTCAGTTAAATTCCAGCCTTTGGAAGGCTGATTGAGACGCCCCTGTTCCCCTTCCTTTTTATCACAATCGTAACTCTGGGAAAAGCAATAATAAATCCCTCTTTCACAATCTTTGGCTTATTTTATTTTTTTTAATTAAATTTTAAAATACGTTTTACAATTATTACCCCCTTTACCCTTCCCTCTTCCCCCATCCCTTCCCCTCTTCCCTCCCTCCCTCCCCCCCCTCCCTCCCAGAGCAAAATACAGGGTATTTAACCCTGTATTTAACAATATTTAACAACCATACGCTAACATAAGCTAACTAATTTTAACATGTTAGTATTCTTGTGCTTTAACTCCCCCTTTATTAAATTAACTTTAAATAAATTGTAGCATTCCTTATGCCTTCATTCATAAGCTAACTGAATTTTTTTAGTCCGGTATTTGTTTTGAATATAGTCAATCCATCTTCTCCAGTCCAGCTTGTACTTCTCATCTGAGTGGTCCTTCAGATACACTGAAATTTTGGCCATCTCTGCTAAGTTTACTACTTTTAATTCTTGGATAGTGGGCAACTCTTCCTTCTTCCAATATTGCGCCACCAACGATCTTGCTGCCGTCGTTAGGTTCAAAATCAAATTAGTCTTTATAACAGTACAATCTGAAACTATACCTAACAAAAACAACTGGGATGTGAACTTTATCCTCTTTTTCAAAATATTTTGAATAACCCACCATATTTTTATCCAAAATGCTTTAACTTTTTTACAAGTCCACCAAATATGGTAATACGTGGCACCAACAGTCACATCTCCAACATTTAGATTGTAGATTTGGATACATACAGGCTAGCCTTTTTGGATCTAAATGCTATCTGAACAGCATCTTGTAAAAATTCTCTCAGGTTCTGAGCTTGTGTAAATTTTACATTTCTTACCCAAATCTCTTCCCATGTTTCCATCACTATTGATTCTTCAAAATTTTGTGCCCATTTTATCATACAATCTTTAACTAATTCTGTTTCTGAGTCTATTTCTATCAATACCTTATACAACCTTTTTATGTGCATTTGACCCTGGTCCCTAATTTGTTTTATCAAATTATCCTCATTTTGGATAATACCAGATTTCTGGTCTTTTTTCCATCTAGCCTGTAACTGACCATACTGAAACCAGGTTTGAATTACCCTTTCGTCTCTTAATACATTCAAAGATTCTAACTGTGGTACACCTCTATCCATACTAAGAAGTTCTGCATATGTAGTTACATCTTGTTTTTGTTCTATACTTATGTTCTCTATAGCGTGTCTGGGCACCCCCCACATAGGTATCTTGTCATTTATTTATCTTGAGAATCTGCTTCAATTAATTCAGCCTTTAAGTCTTTTCTTAAATATATGACTATACCATTTTTCTTCTCCGGAGCAGATGCTACGAAATGCGATCCCAGTCTTGCGTTCATCAAGTATTTCTGATCCTGAGTTCTAATGTGTGTTTCTTGTAAGCAAATTACATCATTTTTAAATTGTTTCAAATAGTGAATTTTTTTTTTCCTTTTTTGTGGTGAGTTTAAGCCATTGACGTTCCAAGTTAGAAATTTAATTGTCATCTTCAGCATGCTGAAGCTTTCTAAGAGCTGCCTGGAAATCTTGCTGGGATTTCAACTTCGGTCTAGCTCCACCCACTGCTTCTGTGCTCGTGTTTATATTATCTTGGACTGTCATCTGGGCTTGTTGAGACTTTAATTCTTGTTCTTTACGTTTAGTAGCCGCACGGGTTTGTCTCTGTTCCATAATTTCTTCTGTTTCCTGCAATAAACTCACAACCCCAGTTTGTGCCTGATTATCTTGCTGCCTGGGGTCCTCTGTTTCTTTTCTTTCTTTCGGACCTGGAGATGGGGGGGGGGGGATCCTGCCTTTAATACTATGCTATAAAAATCTTTTGCCTTCCAGACAGAGTTGAGACGATGTCTTTCTCCCAGGTAGTTCACCCCCAATCCGGCTGGGGTCTCCCATCTGTATTGAATCTGGCGCTTTCTAAGTTCATCCACTAGAAATGCATAATCCTTTCTAGATCTCAACATTTTGGGGGAGATTTCCTTCAATACTATCACATCTTGACCTGCCACTTGCAGTTTGTTTTTATAGGTTGCTTGCAATATTTCATTCCTAATTTTCCTGGTGACAAAATAGATTACAATATCTCTTGGCAGTTGTCTTTGTCTGGCAATCCATGAATTAACGCATTAAATTTTGTCGATTTGCCAGGCACATTAGACCTTTGATTTCCACAGTTAATTGAGCGAAAGCATTGCAAAAATCTCTCTTAAATTTTCTTGGTTATGTTTTTTCAAACCACTTATCCTCAGGGCAAATTCCATTGTTCTATATTGTATCATTGTAAGCTCCGCCTCTGACTTATCAATTTTACTTTGTGCCTCCATAAGTTTATTGTCCAACTTTATATTAGACTCATTAATTTCTTCCACCTTCTCATTGAGAGATGCTACGTAACCAAATAATCCTTTAAATGCCTCAACTATATCCTCCCTTATCTCTTGGTTACGTGTTTGGATTAAATCCTTAATTCCAGATATTTCATCAGAGACATCTTTAAAGGCACTTGCAATTTTCCCCTCCAAGACAACTGCCTGTTCTTTTAATGCATTTTGTAAATTATTTTGTAGAGCCTCCAGTGTTAGGGTTTGTGATTGTGTTTCCACCGGGGGTAGTAAAGACTGCAACTTTTGTGACTGTGCTGGCGAACTGCCAGCACTTTTTGAAACATTGAATTTTGCCTGCTTGAAGCCATTTCAAAATATTCAAATCAAGCTTTTAAGCAACCAATTTGTTCAGTCCAGAAAATCCACCTATTCTCTCAAGTCTTCCAGCAGCACTAACAAGCACTTAACAAGTGCTGATCAGCTTTCTGCTTCACTTTCGTTTTCACCACACCCTTTATTATTCCGGCGCCATTTTTTAAAAGTTCCCTTTAAGTTTACAGAAGGAGATATAATCTACGGAGTTAAGGCTTGTACTTGCAATATATTGACCTCCTGGTTTGCTCCGCCTGCGTCTTGTTCAGATGTAGAATAAGTGTTGAAACAGCATGGGTGGACCCTGCCTTTTGTTTCTGCAAAGGCAGAAGCGTCCTGAGATGAGGAGATTGTCAGGCTTCCTGGGGAGCTCACACCCTTCACGCCACAGAATTGCTTCTGGGGCTGCTGGGGGCCTCTACCCTGTGCCAGACAGCTCACCTCCCCCTCTTTTCCTGAGGGGGGGTTTGCAAACCACTGGACAGCTGATTTATGCTATCCTAGCAGCTTGTTACTCAAACACGGGGCTGGCGTTCCCGAGGGAGCATCCTCCAAGGCCAGCAGCACCACTGGAAGTCCACAATCTTTGGTTTAAAAGTGTTCTGTCAGTGAAGGACAGTGAAAGAGTTGAAACTTCAATTTTTTCGGTATCTTGGCTACTTTGGCCTTAACCATTCTCTATACAAGATTGGAAAAGAACAATTCATCTCACAGTGTGACAGTCTCAGGAAAAGGGGAAAAATTGCAATGGAAACCAAGCTTCCCTCTTCCCTTTCCTGAGTTAATTAGCATTAATAAAAAGTTATTCCTCTTCATCTTTTTTACACCTTGCAGCAAATTCTAATAAGGGCCGTTAAGTAAAAAAAATATATGAAATAATTCATTATATTGCCAGTAGTGAAGCTGAACTGCAGTTTGTATTCATATGCATAGTTATTTCATATTTTTTCCACCAGTATTCTCAGTCAGGTTTTAACCCTGCAGAACTAAAGGCTTCTCAATGTCTATGGAGATTCTCAGTTGTCCAGGTCACGGTTGTCCCAAAGGTGCTTTTTTTCAAGAGGCAACTAGACTTTCTTTGAAGACATTTCACTTCTCATCCAAGAAAGTTTTTCAGCTCTGAGAAAGCAAAATATCTTCAAGGAAAAAACAGGAAATCCAGTTGCCTCTTGAAAAAAGCATCTTTGGGATAAAGACTTCTCAATTCTCCATGGCAATGGAGCAGCACTTCACATACAACTGCAGATTTCAAGGAAACTCTTCGTTTATCGTTTATCGATGGCTTCTGGTCAAATTATGACCAAACTGAACAATTTTGACACACTACCATGGTTGAGAGAAAATCTGAGGGCAGAAGGAAATACTATTTGAATAGCACTCTTGAACATGCACTATCCTCAACTGAGAGGTTCCCAAAATAAATGAGGATTGTGACAGATTGAATAGGATTTAATTGTGTAATTTGTTACACAATGCTCCTGGAATAGGATGTTATACTGATATCGCCCTTTGCTTCCAGCATTGTGAAAGAGCTACATTTCTACCATGTTCAAATATTATTTATCCTGTTCTTTATCTTTCTCTCTTGTCTGCCTGGATCTTAGTTACTATGTGGCATCTAAGCTTTTCCTGCAATCAGTTTTCATTTGGTTTTAGTTCAGAGATAGGGGGCAGCTGTCATACCCAGGATCTAACTCCATGCAGGATAAATAGCACTGATGAAGTCCCATGTGAGTAACATCAGTGGCTGCTAGTACAGACATGTGGTAGGAAAGAGTCCTAGCTGTTCCCCATTTTAGCTTTCCAGGTTGTCCCACAGTGATGCAAATGGCAAGAGCGAGAATATTAGGGTTTTTCTTTGCTCAAGGACAATATTCTCCTTTCATTTTCTAGTCCTTCAAACTTTCTAAATAGCATTTATTTGGAGAACAACATTTAAAGGTCAGTGCATCAATAGTTTACTCGAAATCTGCAATATCCACAAATCTGCAATATCCACATCATAATCATTCTTCTACTGCAGAAAAAAAGCTTCCTTATTTATTAAAAAGCAAAAAAGCTCTTTGTTTAGGCAACGAAAGAAGAAAGAATTTTCCTATATATTGTATTTCCTCTTGCATGAATGATGTGTAGTGTGTTTAAAGAAACACGTCAGATGCTCTGCGATATTCCTTCACATCAAGGCCTCAAATGCTCACTTTTTCTCTCAAAATTTTTATTTGGTCTTGTCTAAATTCATTTTGGAAATGTTAAGTCTTGAAACATTTGTTTCTGGAACTCAGACTTCCTTTGTGTTCTCCTCTTACTGAAGTACCAAAGTATTCTCAATTCATTCGGATAACAAAAAGCTTTTCATGTTTATCCACAAAAGACTGGAAATAGAAATGGTACTTTTTAGTTATTTAAAACAATGTACAAAAGGGAGATAGCTTTGTCAATATAATAATTCTATGTTATTTATCCAGATGACACAACATTTGGATGATTCTCTGTACACAGACACATTTGTATACTGTATAAATATACAATACACAAGCATATTATGAATGCTAATGCAAAGCACCATTCAGGCCAAGTTCAGCTTCTGGTTGGGGCAGTTTTCTGGGCAACAGTCCTAAAATGGTTTGATGGCAATTGTCTTTTCCCAAGATCACTTTGTAACTTTTCACTGTAATTTATATCCTTCCTAACTAATCATTTCCTTTTTATCTTTATCGGGATTAGCTAAAGTCACAGATAAGCTAGGGATCATGCTCCCTGCTGTGTTTGCATGAAATACAAAATTAATCTCTGGGCATCTTAAGTAGGAAGTGAGAAAAACTATTCTGTGATAACAGGTAAAGGAAAACTTTCTACATGAGAAGCTGTTTGGAAGCATAACCTCATGGTTACAGGTGAGGCCAGGTGTGATACACAAAAATAAAAGGGTCTTAAGTAAAGTGGAACATTTCTCTCTTACAACAGAGCACCCTTCCTTCAGTTTTCCAGAGGGCCACTTCAATTTCCCAGACTTGTGGAGTATATATTAGAATCTATAGTATCAGAATGGCATTCTAGAACAATGTTTCTCAACCTTGGCCATTTGAAGGTGTGTGCATTTCAACTCCCAGAATTTCCCAGCTACCATCTTTAAGTAGTTAAGGTTGAGAAACACTGGTTTAGATATTTTTTTTTCTTTCTTTCAGTTTATTACAGGCATAGAACAGAGACCAGAACAAATAAAAACATTCAGTAGGTATACAATTAAAATTTCTAGTATAAAATAATAAATAACAACTAAAATCTATGATAAAATCCAGTCTCTCAATTATACATGGTGTAACTATACTAAATAGGAATGTGGTGGCTCAGTGGCTGAGTTTGTCGATAAGAAAGGTCAGCAGATCGGCTGTTCAAATCCCTAGTGCTGTGTAACAGAGTGAGCTCCTGTCACTTGTCCCAGCTTCTGCCAACCTAGCAGTTTGAAAGCATGTAAAAATGCAAGTAGAAAAATAGGAACCATCTTGGGGGGAAGGTAACAGCGTCTTGTGCGCCTTCGGCATTTAGTCATGCTGGCCACATGACCACGGAGACGTCTTCAGACAGCGCTGGCTCTTCGGCTTTGAAACGGAGATGATCACTGCCCCCTAGAGTCAGGAATGACTAGCACATATGTGCAAGGGAAATCTTTACCTTTGCCTAACTATACTAAAATTGCAATCCATAAACTGTGTGGCCCATTGTCAGTTTAATACTAAAAGGGAAAGGAATAAGAAGTGCAAAGGGTTTGCCACATTTGTTATATAAAATAACTATGGTGGATTAGACTTGTGTTTCCGACAAATCTCCAGTGATGCTGCACAGAATCTAGCCACCTGCACTGTAGTTACGGACTGTTCATTCTTAAGCAGCCACTGGAGATAAGCAGTGTCAGAACGGCCAGAATGCCTAGCAATTATTGGAAGAATATGGGTTTTTTTCCCCAAATTTCTGTATAAAAGGAACATCGAAAGTATATGTGACTCACAGTCTCCACCTCTCCTGAGCCAGAGGGACACAGTCTTTCAGTCAGTGGTGCCTTTTTATACTTGCAGTACAGGACGGCCAATGGAAACCTATGGCGCCATGTGAGCGAAAATGCTTTCTGATGGCTTGGTCTAAGATATTCAGAAAATGAATGTTAATTCATTGGGTAGAGTGGGGTGCTAGGATAACTTACCTTGCTTTTTATGAACAAGTTAAAAAAGAGGGCAGGGATGATTTAAGAATGGATTTGCAGATATATTTGTGTCTGTGAATCCTGCTTGCTTCAAACAGTTAATCATGTCTCTTTCGGCATTCACCATTCAAGAACGAAACAACTTTTGTGCTGTGGAAACAAAACAAATTGTCCTCATCTATAATATTGGGAAGTTTGGGTGTCTTTGCTTACTTTTTATAGTAGTTTATTTGTTAGATTTAGAAATACCCCCCTTTATTTGTTCAGGCTAGTGTTTCAATTCAAGATAGATATAAATAATCTGCTTTGACATTGTCTGCCATTGTAACTGATAATAATTAGGTATTGCTTTCTAATAATTAATTTGCATCAGTTTATTGAGCATTTCCGGCACTTTCTTGGGTAACTTTTCTCTCTGCTGACATTCAGGTTAATTATTGGAAAGGCAGACTGTTGCTTGCCCAATCTTTCTCTTGGTGGTCTTCCATTTAATTAGAGGCAGACATACTATGTGTTATTAGTAAGTATACACAGCTCACTGAATGGCCTTCTTTGTCACAACTTTTAAAGATTTTTTAGCTTTTAACATTTGATTGAGAAGTATCTGGGCCAGTTATTAACAAGCCAGTAGCTAATGCACGCTTGGATTTCCCTTCATTGTCCCAGTTAGAATGAGTGTCAAAAAAGGGACGGGGGGAGGGAGGAAATAAAAGCAGAGACAACAGAGATGTGCTAATTTCAGTGAATTTCTCATATTCCCAAAATGAATCTCTATGTGACTAATAAGCAAGTGTCAGTAGGTCTTCAACTGCATGGTTTGAAGGGAGGGGGTTGCATTTATATATTTTATTTTATTCAGAACGCAGTTAAAATAAAAAACTAAATAAAAGTCAAAGAAGGCATCAAAGAAAAAAAACCACAAGACACAAAGCAATCAGAACATTATTAGAAAGGTGCATCAAAACAACAACACATTATACACATATTATCCCTCTAGTTGAATACTGATTAATATATTACTACAACATCAGTTTCCACCCCTTGCAAAACAGGCCCTCCCAAAAATTTAAAACTTGTTGACCTGTCTTCCATATGTTATGTTAGTGACAAAGTAATTAACAGGAAAAAGAATAATAGTAAACCAGAACAAAATTAAAATTTCAAAACTGTCTGTCAACAAACCGTTATTGTAATCCACTTGAAGAAAATTTACCATGGTATTTTAACTATCCTAGATCATCCCAAAAGTTATAAGTAGATCGTCCTAAGTCAAAAGTTCATGTTTGTTTCTTTTTTTTTTTTTAATAAAATTTTTTATTGGTTTTTCAACATTTATAGGGAAAAGGGTAAATGGACAGGTATACAAATTTTGGCAGTTGCAAAATGTGGCAGGCGTCCCTCCCTCCATACTCATAGTATACATTTATATATAATGCATTGGTATATAATTGATTACAATCAGCATATTAGTTCTATTACTAAATTCAATCAGATTAGACATTACAGTATAAAATCCAGATATAATTCCATTATCACTTTCGGTCAGTTTATAATATGATTTTCTTGTTTATTTTTGTGATCTGAGTCTTCTTGCTATTGCCCCATCTCCCTCCACTGGCAGAGCTCTGGCCCCTCCCGTGTCCTGCGTGTCCGTTGTAGTGTCTTGTGTTTTTTCTAGGAGTGTTTTGTTTTTTTCCATAAAGGCCTGCACCTCTATGGGTGAATTGATTCTGATTCTTGTCTCCTCCCAGAATATCAGCATACCTTCAGGCATCAACCATCTAAACCACACCCCTTTCTGGTATAATTTATTCGCTAATTGCGAATAATTCTTCCTTTTTTCTCTAATCTTCTTAGGGATCTGCTTCAGAATGGTTATCTCCATATCATGGTATGTCAATGCTTGCCCCCTTTGTACACCCAGAATTTCATCTCTTGTGCTTTTTCTAAGAAATTTAATGTGAACCTCCCTAGGTACATTGTGTGTTCTAGCATAAGCTGAGTTCACTCTATAAACCAGGTCTATATCCCACCCCATCTGTTGTTTTTCTTTGTGTGTGTAGTCAGCCAGGATGTTTGTCATGATGTCCTTTATGTTTTCCCCATCTTCTTCTATAACATTTTGAAATCTAAGGTAATAGGACATTCTCTCAAATTCTATTTTCATCTGTTGGATGTCAAGATCTTTGTTCCCTTTCTGCACAGCTTCTACCCCCCCCCTCACCTCCTCCACCCCCCCTTCCACAAGATTCAGTCTTTGTGAGTTCTTATATATTTGGGCTTGGTTTTCTTTAATTTCATCTTTCATTTCCCTTAGCTGTTTCTTAATTTCCTCCTGGCCCTGTAGAATTTGTTGAAGCATTTGTTGAAAGTCCATCTCTGTAGTCTTAGGTTGCATCAGTTCTGATATCTTTGACTGTGTGGCTGGACTGGATGTTGTGGATGTTGGAGCAGAAGTGGCAAAGCCAGGTTTTCCAGGAGGTGGTCTTTTAGATGTCATCCTTTATAACGTTAGAAGTTCAGTCCATATATAAGATAGACAGTTAGAAAAGAAGGGTAGCCAGGTGAGTCTCGGGAGCAGAAGAGCCAGGCAGAAGAGAGTCTCTCTAATAAATCTGGCAGT
Source organism: Natrix helvetica (assembly GCF_964273705.1). Classification (NCBI taxonomy): domain Eukaryota; kingdom Metazoa; phylum Chordata; class Lepidosauria; order Squamata; family Natricidae; genus Natrix; species Natrix helvetica. Next base: position 212,187,340 of record NC_138552.1, on the reverse strand, counting down.
AGATAGAAAATTTCCCCTAGGAAGTTTAAAAAATACCAATCCACAAGAGATTCCTCTGGGAGACACGGAGACAAGGACCGGAAGCCTGAATTTTAAAGGTGGAGTCAGGTTTCACAGTTCATAAAGACAACGGAAGTGTGCCATCTTGCCCTGCCAGTTTTGGGCACAGAGGCATAACAAAGTTTTAAAAAGTTCCAAAAGTCCTCAAATCACAGTAATATGTAGAAATAAGTTGAAGAGAAAATCATCTCAGCCTGGGTGAGGCTTCATTCGTTGGCTCTCCCCCCTCCTCCTTCCCCGGGGGCTGAGAGCAGAATTGTTCCTTGCCGCTTGTCCAAGGGGGGGGGGAAAACCCCCCTCCCTCCAGCCGCGCCTCCAAAATGCTCCGAAAGTAAAAATCTTTTTAAAAAAGCTGAATAGTTCTTCATGCAAAGTAGGGAATGAAGAGAGAAGCAACCTCACCGCCCTGCAGCCGCTTCCTTCTATTGTTGCATTCTCCAGTCGGCTTATAGCGAGGCGCAAGGCGCAGAAACGCGAAGCACCCTCCGAGCTTGCTCCCCGGTGCCTTGGGCGCGCGAGAGACCTCCCGCCGGCCGCCGCCGCTGCAGGAGTCCTCCGCGATGCGGCCCCTCCGGCAGGACCCCTCTGCGGGGTGTCCTGTGCCCCCCAAGGAGTGGGGAAGCCCACCGGGGAGCCGGAGCGGGCAAAGAGCTGCCCGTTGCCGCCGCCGCCGGAACCGGAACTCATGTTTGTTTCTTAATATATCTCTTATCATTTGTTGTTTAATTAAATGTAGTAAATGCAGTCTCCAGCATAAGTCTATCTTCGAGTCAGACTACAAATAGAAGTAGTTACCAATTAGCTGTAGTAAATCCATCCAGTCTCCTTCTGTCTTCATATAGGAAAGGAATTTGTCTCTCTCCCTTCTAGCTGAGGCTGTAATGTTGGAGAAGTATAGGGACTTAAATTTCGGAACAACAGATGAAATCCAGTTCAGTGGTTCTTCAATCCAAAATTATTTTTTAAAAGTCAATAAAAATAAACTCCAGGAATTTTGCAAATTCAAACCCACCATTGAATTAGAGTCCAGTAAGTGTTTGAAATAAATCAGTATTAAATCACTGATCAAGTTTTAAAGCAAAAAGCAAAATAAAACAATGAAGTCAAAAATGAAAGTTAAAATGATTGGAAAATGAAACTGCTTGTCAGGAAGATGGATACGCCCAGTGACTTTTCAAATGCTTTTAGAGGGAATTGGAATCTTCAAGACATCACTTCCCCACTGGATCCATGATCATCCAAAAAGTCATATTGGGTCACTCCTAAATACTCCCATTCAAAACCAGGGAGCAGCATTGCCAAAGAACCAGCTTTAGCTGTGAAATCAGCAGATCATTGGTAAGAGAAAAAACAAACTCTTACTGTTCAGCAGCCATCTGGAAAGGGGAGTGAAGTTTTTCTTTTAAAGTAGGATTGGAACGATTACTTTTGATAGTTGTACTTAGAAAAAATTATTCTGGATTTGTGCCCCATCTTCCTTCCTCCATCCCTCCTAAAGGCTTAAATCTGCCTAGCTGCCCTATTTTTCAACATTAGCATGAGTCCATTACAGAAGAGAATCATCTAAAAACTCTCTTTCACTAGAACTAGCACTAGAACTATTACTTTTGATACCTGAACTTAATTGTTTCTTAGAGGAAACTCTTCTAAGACTTTCCTCTGACTGTCTTCAGTCTTCCTTCTTTCTTTCCTTCCTTCCTTCCTTCCTTCCTTCCTTCCTTCCTTCCTTCCTTCCTTCCTTCCTTCCTTCCTTCCTTTTAAATCTGCATAGCTGTCCTACAGAGGTGGTATTCAGCAGGTTCTGCCAGTTCTGGAGAACCAGTAACGGAACCAGTAATTGAGTAGTTCGAAGAACTGGTAAATACCACCTGTCCCCGCCCCATCTATTCTCTGCCTCCCGAGATCCAGCTGATTGGGAGTAAATAGGGTTTTGCAGTAACCTTCCCCTGGAATGTGGAAGGAATGGAGATTTTACAGTATCCTTTCCACTGCCACGCCCACCAAGCCACGCCCACAGAACCGGTAGTAAAAAGTTTTGAATCCCACTACTGCTGCCCTGTATCCTCAACATTAGTGTGATTCCATTACAAAAGAGAATCATCTAAAAAGTCTCTTTCTGTTGATGTGTTTGAGGGTGTTTTTTTTTAAAGGTTATACTAAGCTTTTTCCTCTAGTTCACTGCAAACTTGTTTCCTTGTTCTATAGCAGGTGTGTCAAACTAGTGAACTATGGGTCGAATGTGTCACGTGCTGGCCACGCGGACTCCTATTTAGCAAAGTGACGACAATGTGATGACACGAGTTTGACATCCTTGATCTATAGGCTAAAAGTATTAACATTCATTTCATTTCAATCTTTGATCAGCATCAATTATAGAGCTGTTCTAAAGAGGGATTAAAAATACATCTGTTTCATGACATGTATGTCCTTAATCTGCTTGCCAGTAAGATTGCCTCCTTCAGCCATTCCTCACATGTAGGTCATGTTTATTCGTATTGCCCTTGGAATTTCAAACACTTGCTTAATTTTAGCTTATATATATTTTGTTACAGAGATTGTAATGTCACTCCAAATTGGCCAACTTCAAGTAGCTTACAAAAAGTGAATGATTCCAATTAACCATAAATTAATTACAAGCAAACTAACAGTTCAAAGATTGTGATCATGGCATAAAGTCTTATACGCAAGAATGTATTTTACTCTCTTCCGTCTTTCAGATGCCAACACTTTTTCAGAAGAGACAGGTCTTACAAATTGACTGGCAGTCATGAGGGAAAGATCCATTCTCATTGCTGGAGACTACTTCCAAATCTCCTTCCCACCAGATTTACTTTTAAGTGAGGATTTTCAGCTTGTTTGTGTTCAGTGGGCAGATGATATCAGGATCTGCTCATGGTTTTTTTTTTAAAGTAATAGCAGGTCTCAAACCATATTTGTAGGTCATAACTACCATCTTGTATTATGGATCTGTTGCACCATAGAACTGGATCAAAATGTAATATTTCCTAGCTTTTATGTTTTAGCTTATTTTCACCTTTCTCATACTTTCTGGATATTGAACAATACCAAACAACTTCAGAATATTATGAAAGATATATAAAACAAGTAATCTAGATGTTGTTGGATAGCAACTCCAAGCATCTTTCAGGATTAGGCCTACTAGCTAGGGTTGATAGAAATGTATTAATATCTAGCTGCTAATACACTGCCCATTTCTAGCATAGAATTATGCTATAAATGGATCTTTTTGTGGTTTTAAAAAAATCTTATTGGGCCTAAAGGATACTTTTATGTGGCCTTAATTAGCTTTTGATATCAGAAGACTTTTTTAATGTGAAGTCATGAAGCTGTGATTGCCAACAAGCTCTGTATACTTTGCTTGGTGGACTAATATTATATTATTTAAAATAAGTAGAAGATATTACAAAACTGGTGATTCCAGAAGTTCGTGAAGGTCAAAAATCACCTACCTATAAAATGCTCTTTTTCTCCAACTCCACGCTCTTCGTTAGTCACTATATCAAAGGAGAGGCAGGACTCAAGATGTTAATGGAAATGGAAAATACTTGCAACTGGATCTTTCCTCTGATATTGAGGAAATATCAGATGGGCTCCAATGAGAGAAGTAGTTGCCCAGTGATCCCAGACCATGCTTCCTTCTGTATAAAGAATAAAGCCAAACAGCGGAAAAGAGATGTGATGATGAGGCAGAAATAAAATTGAAGATTTCACCTTCTAATGTGGACTGCAGGAGAACTAGGTCATTGCAAGTATAAGAAACCAGTAGTTAAATGTCTATGGAGAGTCTCAGGCATCCAGGTTATGGTTATCCCAAAGGTGCTTTTTCAAGAGGCAACGGGACTTTCTGGTTTGTCTTTGAAGATGTTTCTCTTCTTATCCAAGAAGCTTGGATGAGAAGCAAAACGTCTTCAAAGACAAACCAGAAAGTCCCATTGCCTCTTGAAAAAGCACCTTTGGGACAGCAGTTAAAGGCAAAATTCTGTACTAGATATTGTGGAACTTTATCAAAATCAAAAGTATAAGCCAATGTTTTCTAATTTGGCAATTTTGAATACAGTTAGTCCTTGATGTATTACCACAATTGAGCCAAACATTTATGTTACTAAGCAAGACATATGCTAAGCGTGTTTTACCCCATTTTACGACCTTTCCTGCCACAATTGTGAAGTGAATCCCTGTAGTAATTAGTAACGTGATTGTTAAGTGAATCTGGCTTGTCAGAAGGTCTCAAAAAGTGATTGCATGACTGCAACCATCATAAATAGGAGTCAGTTGCCAAGCTTCTGAATTTTGATCACATGACAATGGGGATGCTGCAATCGTCATAAGTGTGAAAAACAGTCATAAGTCACTTTTTTCAGTCCTGTTTTAACTTTGAGCGGTCTTTAAATGAATTGTTGTTAGTCGAAGACTACGTTTTTTTCAACTTTGTAATTAACCCATTACCCTGATACTACCAGATGGTGTTGCGTCAGAGTACTAATTATGACAAACATAGCTTAGCTTGTTGAGTGGTTGGGGGCTACCATTTCTCAGGCAAAGATGGAATGTACGGTATATTAAATTCTGGATTTGTTATATCCCAATCTAAATGCAATAACATGTTATTTTCATTTTGGTTTACAAAGTAAACTGGATTTGGACCTTGGAAGGCTATGGTGTTTTATTCTGTATGTTCAGTCTTTTCTTTTCTTGAGCTCAAAGGGCAGACCTCAATTTTAACACTAGCCCGGTAATTATATACTCTTGGTGAGAAGAGACTCTCAGCTGCATTTTATGTACATTTACCCATAGAAAGTTGCTCATGGAGGTAAAAGAAGGAGGGATGTGACTTTCCTCTTGTCACTATGCTCTTCTGCCTAAGCAAAGAAGAAACACAGGCAATGCAAATTTAGAATTTTATATGTGCTAGAAATAAAAAGTAAATAAGTGGAGAAATCTTTTTCCAGGAAATGAAGCCAGGGAATTTGAGGCTTATTGTTATTGGAATTCAGTACAGGTAGAAGGACTAGATTTCCTGAGTATAGTAATTAGGAGCTAAATGTACGAATCAGCCTAAAGAATTGTATTTGTTTCTTGAATTTCTCTGCTGATGCCCCCTGGATCTTCCCACATGTGTTCACATAAAAATTTTAATGGGATTTAAATAGCTGTATTCTTCCTTGGCATTGAAGTAACCTACAGAACATGTATTGCTATGTCTGCAGTCCTTAACTACTTAAATACCAACAGGTGCAAATGCAGTCAGGAAGGCTGGCAACGTTAATTTTTCATCCTTGTCACTAAGGGCCAGATTTTCAACGAAGAAGCCAACATTTGCAGTGTTATATATGCTGCCTGTCTAAAGCTATGGTCACTTGGCTAGCTCTGCTAAGCAGGTGATGCCAAGTAATTTAGCACAGCACATGAGTTCACATGGCAGTCTTCCCACTCAAATTCCATATGCAGAGGCAGACAGAGATCATCTTTGGCCATTGAGCATAGCTACAAGAAGTCGGACTCCAAGCCAAGAGAGATATCCAAAAAGCTTCTCACTCCTCTCTATTGCATCTTTGCTTAAGATGCTTCTGTGATCATGAATCTAAACTTGCCAATGATTTAAATGTCAATATAAGACATTGTTGCCACAGTCCTTTGCAGGAACATTTTATTTCAATATGATATATTTCTGCATTTGTAAGAAAGCAACTAGGGATTCTTTTCCCTGCTGCCTTGAAGCTTTCGAAAGGAAATAAATGACACCCTGTAGCATAAATGGCATGCCTTATACTGGCTTGGAAGATCCTTGCTGCAATTTTACATCAGAGATAATGAGTAAGGACTATGGATTTGGAAGCCAGACATCTGGAACTAAAGCTTCCAATAATTCATGCATTACCTTTAAAATGTTTTCTGATATCTGAGAATATCTGTGTTTTTTTTTTCACAAGTTCAGAATCAATTTCAAAGCTCAGTATTTTTACAACATCCCTGAGATTCAAGAATTGGGTTTTCTTTTCTTTCTTTCTTTTTTCCTCCCCTCCACTCCCCGGGTCCACACTAGTTTATCAGAAGCAGGAGGGGAGCTAATATTTTCTTTTCTAACATTACAGTCTTGTGGGTGGTTTATTTCTTCACCAGGGGGAGTCCTGCTGGATCTTGTCCAGTGGTGGATTCACTTACCTTCCCTACCCGTTCGCAAAGTGGGCTCATGTGACACATCTCCACATGTGCACTGCCTTCTGCGCATGTGCAGTGATTGTGCATTACATCAGGGCAAGTGGGCGGAGCCTCTAGCAGCCGCCACTACCAGTTCATCCGCACCAAAGAGAACTGGCTGAATATCACTTCTGATCTTGTCCCATGGCTCTAAACCTCAGCTTCTTAATCATATAGCCTCTTGTTCTTGTCCGCCGGTGGCCTGTAGAGCTGGCAGCCGAGTCAGACAGTGAGGAGTTTGGGGAGGAACATGAACCACTCCTGGAGTCTGGGGAAGGCTCAGAGAAGGGTTCTGCGTCAGAGGCAGAGAGGGGGCCAAGACCATCTGGGAGTGATGTGCTGTCTCCGGAGTCTGACATCAGCAAGGCAGAAAAACAGTGTGAGCCTGTCCCCAGTGTGCGCATGCATAGAGCTGCCAGAAGGCAAGAACAAAAGGGGCAACAAAAGGGGCAACTCGGAAGGAAAGCTTGCAAATGATTGGCCCCTCCCATAATACTTAAAAGAGGAGCAAATTGGAATTTTGTCCAATTCTTAGCAAGTCTATGGGCCACCTGTCTCCACATCTTCCAATCTTGCACTATTTCTTTGTGTTCTATGCTTTGGCTGGTGTCAGCTTTGATGATGTCCAGCCATCATGTTCTTTGGTGGCCTGGTTTCCTTTTACAGCTAAATCTTCCAAACATAATTGCTTTCCACAGTGACTTCCCCCACATGACATGACAGGGGCATCAGGAAAGATGCTTGGATGCAAAATGTTGACCTGTTATCCTTTCACTCACATAAGATTTTAAAACACAGGAAAAAATTGTTTTACCACATTTTGCCCATGGAAATATTTGTAGAAAAAGAGAGTTCCATTCCTGGAAATATCTTTCATCCTATCCTTACAAGAAGCATCTTCCTTCCTGTCCTGGTCTGCCCCTAACATATTCTTCTTTTACAATGTTTTTCCTATTGTTTCATTAATTTTAAGGTGCATTTTCCCCTCCAATTATTCGATCCAAATAGGAATCTAGGTGGCAACATAACCAACAAGTTTGCCTACTGAATATTGTCCCTGAAAAAAGAAAAGATTGACTTTCTGTGCTAAAGAAACACATAAAAATATTTTGTTCCCAGGTAATGCACCATGTCTCCAATATGTAGCAGAAGGGCAATGAGCCTTCCATCCATTTTAGAATCAGAAATAGATACTGGCTGTTACCTTAGCAACATATACCTTCCTTTTGTACACCATGGGACCATCCTTTTACTCTGAACTGCACATTTCATCCAAACTATTGCCAAGTGGAGACTCCTTTGCTACTATATTTGTGTGAAATTCCTTTCCGTTTCATTCAAACTTGTCAGTTTCATTTAAAATGCTGTTGATGTAACCCTCAATAATTATTGATTAGTGACTGAAAAAATATTAAAAACTAAGGCATTTATTAGTAAAAACTGATTTCCCAATCAGATTCATAATCTTCAACTGAAAAGAATCAAACTCAGAGATTAAGTACTGATGGGAGCATGCTTGAGTTCTGAGCTGGCAAGATCGGTTTTCAACCCAGAGGGATGTTGCAGATGTTTCATTTTCCCTTGCTCTTTTATAAAGTGAGGTCCTTTATTAACCTTTGCTTTCTTCTTCAATCAGCACAAAGCAGCATTTGCATTTTAGGAACCCAAAGATTTCCTCGTTTCTGACTGATGTCTTTACTTGTCCACATATGTGGTCCACACCAAGTCCACATACCATGGTGCCATCTTTCTAAAAATCCACCCAATGTAGAAAAATGCTACATGTTCAGGAAATTGGTGTTCACCGCCATTGGCTTTATATTATTGCTCTGTTTTATTTTATTTTATTTTTAACATGCTGTGCTACTTAGAATTACTTTTTCCGAGGCCTTCAACTTCTTTATCAAATATTTTCAGCACCCAAGCATCTTCAACTGATATGTCCTTCCTTGATATACAAATAATCCATTCAAGTATGACTCCTACATCAGAGTTTCTAACAGGAGAAATTGTGCACAGCAAGAACATCTTAGAATTGTTACCCAGATAACAGTTGGATTTTGTTCTTTTTATAGAATTAATCAGGAAGAAGAAGTTGCTATCCCCAAGGTCTTTAACAAAGGCAAGATACATTACCATTGTAATACAAATACGAATGTTTAATGCTAACTGCTCTATATTTGACCTGGGAATTGTCTTAATTTAGAATTTTAAGGACAACTAAATGAAAAACGTTCTATCATTTACTAAATATAAGATGAGATGCAGTTCGACTGCAGCTCCGAATAGTGACATAAAAGTTTCCAAATAATACAATAAATTAATTTATAGACAGTTCAAAACATTAGATTCTATAGATGGGTGGATGACTCCATTGATACATTTTAAGATTACTGTTCCTTTTTTATTTTAATGAGAGAGGGAAAAGAATGGATTTGTTGGGCCTAGAATGTATCTGCCCAATAGAAAATATTGGTATATGTTAAATCCAAGGCAGACACATTCCTTGGTTTCCCATTGACTTCACAGATTGAAAAGGGTGCAACAGTACTGAGAACAGGTCGGCATAGGCCCTGATAAGTGCAGATGAGACATCCAGCTGGTCCATGTGAACGTTTATTGGTTTGTGGTGATTGCATTAATCTCTTCTGTGATGTGAACCCCCATCATTCAAATGGGAAAGTTGCACAATCAAATCCCTATGTTTAATTTCATTAAGTCAGCAACGTTCTTCATTGCCCTCTGTTTGGAAACAGCGATGAAAATGTAGATAAGAATTCAACACCTCCAAAAGCAAGAACAAACCAAGCACATAACTATTTCATGTGTGATCCCATATCTGGAGACAATTAAACAAATGAATAAAAATGCCAGCAGCAAACGAATTTAGCTTTTGGCTGTCCTTTAATTATATTTTGAACAACTTAACAGTCTTCCAAAGACATTTTATTTTAAAAAAAACAGTAACAGCAAAGCATGGCTTTTACCCTGTTTTTGGATGTCTACTGTCTAAAATTCACAAACATCTCCTGAATTTCATAATTCTGTAACAGGATATGTGCACGATACATTTAAATGAATTGGGATGGAGGTAGGAGCAGTAGGCAAAACCTTTTACTGTGTTAAATTTTTTTAAAAAATTCATGAATGGGTAACAAGTCATGACACATACAATATATTTTGGATTATGTTCTTTGGCATCTAGAAACATTCAGAACTTATTTATCTAGAAAAATCAGCATCTAAGCTATTTTATTAGGTGATCTACAGTATATATTAAAGCACCTAATGTAAATTATTTTTTTAAGATCAGGATTCCTGATCTTATTCTTGTTGTTCTTATTTTTCTATTTAGGTCTATCAAAGTAGATAGATTATTAACTCTACTTTTAGGGTTTCTTATTTTTCTATTTAGGTCTATCAAAGTAGATAGATTATTAACTCTACTTTTAAGAAAGTCCAAACACATATTTTTCTTAGATGCAGAGAGATATTGAATAGCATAGATACGGGCATCTATGAAAATATTGTAAGTTAATTTCAAATGGGGGATGGACGGAAACCCTGAGCAGTGAATTGCAGATATAGGCAAGCATTCAGCGATCCAATCTCTCCAAGAGAATTACTTCGATTCTCCTCCATCTTTTTCATATGTGGCTGCTACCCCTATTAGGGAACAATGATTCTTGAATTCTCTTCAATTGTTTTATAGGTTAGAACTAAAGTTATGTGGTTCAGCCTGGCATGGGATTGAAAGTATATCAATGTTACCATTACAGAGACACCTGCTTATTCAATGGCCAAAACAATAGTTATCACCAAAGTCTCTGTGAGGGAGTTAGAGGAGCTTAAAAATGTTGCTTTAATACTTCACCTAACAGTGCACACTGTAAAACTGCAGGGCACACTTCCCACTCACAGCTTCTGCAACCTCCTCGTAACTATTGTTGATGGAAAATGTGCTCCTCTGTGTCTAAACATTGGGGGAGAATCACTTTGTTTCCCATTTTATTGAGGAAGAACAAGATCAGGCTTTCACTCCACCAGCTTCCTTCCTGAGAAAGTAAAAACTGCCCTCCCCCGTACTTCTATAATGCATAAAAGAAGGATCAGAAATGTATAGTGACCACCTGTATATCTCATGAATATCTAGTTTAGCCCAGGAAGGAATTCAGCAGCAATTTCCTCTCAAGGGTATGACACTAAATATTCCAAACAATTGGTTTTCCAGCCATTAAAATTTACACCCATAAGACTTAAAAAAAAACACCTTGTCAAAAATAGAACACTTTACCCCCAAATGAACACATTGGCTGTGTTCCCAAAACACATTTAATTTGATGCTCCAAAAACATACTTAAATAGAGGGAGAAGTTAGGGTATTATCAGAACACTGAGGAGAGAGTTAATTAAATTGGCCAACTAATCTTAAATCTAGTCCAAAACAGACTCAGTCGTGCAGATTATGAGTGAGTTGTGGGAATGGTTAAATCTAATCAGCTAACTATTTTGCATATACGAAGTTGTCCAAGAACTAAGAAAAAGAAGCTTCTCTATTACAGAAGCTGCTAGAAAGGCATGGCAGCACAGAGCACACTGCCCGAGTAGCAATTAGCTGCAAAGGCCAAGTGTCAGCTATTGCTGCTTCCCTGACCAGTGAACAAGAAATATATGCTGGAGTGGTTAACATGTTAGAGAAGGACTATGAAGGACTAATGCAAATCTCACTCAAGCTTACCGGATAATTTTGGATCGGTCATTCTTTCAACCTAATCTACCTCACAGGTTGCTATTGTAAGGGGAAAAAATGGAGGAGACTATACTATATATGTGGACTTTAGCTCCTGGAGGATGTAATCTCTCTCCCCTTGTCCTCCTTCTCCCCCCCCACTCTTTTATATCTCTTTCCATCCTTGCTGGAAGGCATTTTCAACAGAAAATGAATAAGATTCTCATAATTATAAAACTAACTCGATTAGATGAGCCGCAGTGGCGCAGTGGTTAGAGTACAGTACTGCAGGGTACTTCTGCTGATCACCAGCTGCCAGCAGTTTGGCAGATCAAATCTCACCAGGCTCAAGGTTGACCCATCCTTCCGAGGTCGGTAAAATGAGGATCCAGGTTGTTGGAGGCAATATGCTGACTCTGTAAACCACTTAGAGAGGGCTGTAAAGCACTGCGAAGCAGTATATAAATCTTAAGTGCTATTGCTAGTCCTATTGCTAGCAGGACCTTGTCCTGCCAGAACCTCTGCTAACTATATGTGACAAATAAGGTCACTTGTCTTGTTGTATTCGGGTCTTTTCCCATGTAAGATTGAGATTGTCTTGGCAACGTTTCGGCAAGGTCTCACTCACCTCCTCAGCTGGTGTTTTCGGCTTAAAGCGTGGTCGGAGCTGCCGTCTTTCTATAAATCTTGGGGGGGGGGAGTGGAGTGCTGGCGTTGTTTCAGTAAGTGGATTGATTGGCTGTGTGGCTGTATCATGATTGGTAGATTGGTGCTGGCTGTGTGTCTGTTTTTTTTGTGTGTGTTGTAATGGCCTGGGTGGTGGGTGGGGCTCATCTGTTGACCAGGGCTGGTTTCGAGATGTCTGGCAGATGGGAGGCATCGTCACTTTTATTCATGTTGTGGGAGTGTTTCTCTATTTCAATAGCTTCCATAATTATTCTCTTGTTGAAGTGTTCAGTTTTGGTGAGTAGTTTTATTCCTTCAAAATCAATTTCATGTCCTGTTGCTTTAAGGTGCTGGAAAATACAACACACACACACACACACACACACACACATATGTACGTCTTTGGTTGTTCGGGTTTTCTCCTGCGTAGAATTGGAAGTATCTTCACGACGTTTCGATGAAGTCTCATTCATCATCTTCAGGCTGGTGGAGGTGTATTCTGATTGGTAGGGGGCTTGGCTGTGCTCTGATTGGATGGGAGTTTGGCTGTGCTCTGATTGGATAGGGGCGTGTTCTGTTTGGGTGGGGGCCTGGTTGTGCTTGTGTTAGTCTGAGTTGCAGAGGGATTTGAGCTGGTGAGCCCCCTACCAATCAGAATACACCTCCACCCAATCAGAATGCAGCCAAGCTCCCACCCAATCAGCTCACACCCCCACTGGCAGTTAAAAAGAGGAACCGGCTGAGATCTCACATTGCTCCTGGAAGCACCAAGCCGGAAGCACCAGCCTAAAGATGATGAATGAGACTTCATCGAAACGTCGTGAAGATACTTCCAATTCTACACGGGAGAAAACCCGAACAACCAAAGACGTACATACATACACCCGCGAAAACCTCAGAATATATATATATATATATATATATATATATATATATATATATATATATATATATATATATATATATATATATATATATATATATATATATATACATATATACAAACACACATACGTGTGTGTGTGTGTGTGTGTTGTATTTGTGCTGATAAATAAATAAAGGGAGACTAGTATAGATCTATTTCAAGCTATTTAGCTCTCATCAGCTAGCCATACCCTTACTGGGATTTGAACCTGGGCTGTATTACATATTAGGCAGATGTATTAACCACTAAGCCACAAGCTCTCCTCCTTTATCAGCTAAGCCAGGGAAATAGGTATGTATTGTGTCTCAACCCCTGATATGCTCAAATATGGGAGGGAACACACTGTTTCCCTTTGTCTGTCTTTCGGCTCTCTCCAGGAGACCATCCAGGCAGAAAACCATATTTTTAATGTTGCCTTTGGTATATTTGTTTTGTATTTGTGCTGATAAATAAATAAAGGGAGTGATCCAAAAGACAAGCATTAAGTAAATGGGTATCTTTTCTCCTCATATGACTGTTAGTAATAATAACAACTTTATTGTGAGACATATATTACAGGCGTGGGATTCTACCAGTCCAGAACGGTTCGGGTGGACTGGTCACTCTGACTATCAGCTGGGAGCGAACCGGTTTGCTCTGACTTTGAAGTGGGTCCGTCTGCCCGCACATGCGCTATACTCACCTATATTTCTTTTCCAAAGCCCAGCTGATCTTTGCGTCAGAGTGGATTGCCATGCCTCAGCTTTTTTCCTCACCAGCTGTAATGTGGAAGGTGAGTTTTCTGTAAACTGCACACACATGCACAGTGCGCATCAGGTGCGTGCGTGAGCAAAGCAAGAGCGCATGCGCTAAGCACACATTCAGCAAACCAGTTGTTAAACCAATAGGATCCCACCTCTGATACATTATATGACTTATTCTAATGGCTACAGCCAGGGAGTATAGATAAAAATTGTTGAAACCAAAATTTCATCTCTCTCCCTGCCCCTGCCCGATAGGCACTTGATCAAAAAAATATCCAATCATAAAATATACTTGGGCAGCCTTGTTTTATTCTTCCTGAGAAGGAAATGGCAACTTACTCCAATCTCCTGCCAAGAAAACCAAACAGATTCACGACCACAACATGTCAATGTGATACTGAAAGTTCAGTACCAAAAGGTACCCAATGAGCTGCTGGGAAAAAGCAGAGGACAATTATAGTACACATCTTTATGGTGTGACTGGATTAAAGCCAAAAGGATGTTTCCCTGCTGATAGGTACATAGTCTGTTCAATACTGAAAAGATATATTATTCCTTTGATATGTGGAATGTCAGAACCATAAACCAAACCACCTTTGATGTTGTAAGAGTAGAGACGTTAAAAATAACACTGGCATTCTATAAATCAGCAAATGGACTTAGAATGGATCAGAAGAATGCCACTACTACAGACAAATAAAAATCATCAAAAGAATGAAGTAGTGACTTGCGGTATTTTGCCAAACACTAAACAAAATATTAATAATAATTTTAGGAGACTGAAAGGATAAAGCTGGAAGTTGAGGGTGAAGGTTCATTCGCTGAGCTTGTGGGTTGGTTTCCGAACATTTCGTTACCAGGCTAAATAACATCTTAAGTGGAGTTTTGTTGTTGTTAGTTGCAAAGTCATGTCTGACCCATTGCGACCCCATGGACAACATTCCTCCAGGCCTTCCTGTCCTCTACCATCCTCTGGAGTCTATTTAAGGTCATGCCTACTGCTTCGGTGACTCCATCCAGCCACCTCATTCTCTGTTTTCCCCTTCTTCTTTTTGTCCTCAATCTTTCCCAGCATTAGACTCTTCTCCAGGAAGTCCTTTCTCTGGAGTTTAGGGGATGTCAGTGTTCTTCTGTTTATAAGGGCTTCAGGTGTGGGTGTGTCAGGTGGGCTTCTTGTGATGGGTCAGGTGTGAGTCAAAGCTGAAAATAAAATAGCATCTGAAATGCAAATATAAGCATATATTTAACACTATTCATAATAGTACACATTTATATATAAACATATACATAGTAATATATAATATATACAATTTAAAATGTATAATATATAAAATATAAAATGTATAATATATAATTATAATATATAAAAGGTAATATATAATATGTAATATATAATATATATACAAAACAAAGCAGGATACAGATTAATAAACTTTTTCAAGAAGATGAAACATTTATAGCAAATCCTTTTTCCAGTAACCTAAAACATGGGTGTCACTTTATACCAAGATCAAATTGCCTGTATATTTTGAAAGCAAAGATAAAATTCCATTGGGTTAGCAAAAACAAGGCCTGCTTCAAATCACAACCTCATTTCAAAATCACAACTTAAATTAAATTACATAAACTCATCAAAACAATAAATCTGATTTCAACAATATTATTATGTGGTGAACATAAAGAAGAGGATTAACCTCCTAAATTTGACAAATAGACCGTTTGATGAACTGACCTGAACTGAAATTTGTAACATCATTCAAGATGAAGTAAGCAAAAATATCTCCTGGTGCAAGCAAAATCATTGAAGAAAAACAACAGAGAGAAGAAAATCTGCCCAACTAAGCAGTGAATTCCCAAAAAGAATAAAAAGGTGGTATATCTAAGCAATGCAAAGAAGAATAGTAACTAAATGAAAAGGACGGGAGATTTATTTAAGAAAATTACAGAGATAAGGGGAACTTTCTAAGCAAAGAAAGGCCATATACCACACACACAAAAAGGCAAAGATATAATATAGAAAGAAAGCACAAAAAAGGGATTGCACAAATATATGAAACAATTTTTTAAAAGTCTGAAATGATGACAAATACAAAGAGTTTATCAGTGAACTAGAGTTAGACATTCTAGAAAATAAGCTCAGAAAAATATTGCTAAAAATACTGTAGGACTTGATTAAGTATCAGCAGAATCGTTGAAAATGTTGCTAGACAATGCAGTTAAAGTACTATTTGCTTTATAAGCAGGTTTGGAAAGCACAGCAGTGGCCAAGGGACTGAAAGAGATCAATTTATGTTTATATTCCAGTAGCAAAAAGAGTAATGCTAAATAATGTTCAGACCACCAAATAGTGGCACTGATTTCATACGCTAGTACGATTTTCCAATCCATAGCTCAAGAACATATAGAACAAGAACTGCCAAATATACAAGCTACGTTCAGTACAAACAGGAGCATTTGAGATCACAGTGCTAGCATCCCATAGATAACAAAAAAAAGGGAAGTGAATTCCAAATTTATATTTCCTTGATTGATGATACTAAACAGAGGTGGTATTCAGCAGCTTCTGACCAGTTCTGTAGAACTGGTAGTGGAAATTTTGAGTAGTTCGGAGAACCGGTAAATACCACCTCTGACTGGCCCCACCCACATTTATTCTCTGCCTCCCGAGTCTCAGCTGGAAATGGGGATTTTGCAGTAACCTTTCCCTGGAGTGGGGAGGGAATGGAGATTTTACAGTATCCTTCCCCTGCCATGCCCACAAAACCACGCCCACCAAGCCATGCCCACCGAAGCAGTAGTAAAAAGTTTTGAATCCCATGATTGTTATTAAAGCTTTTGACTATACAGAGCATAGCAATTAATAGCTAGCCCTTAATATGTTATTGAACATTTTGTATGATGGCCAAGAAGAATGGACTGTGGAGAAAATGAAGACTTGGAATAGGAAATAGAGTGCACCAAGTGTCAAGGTTCATATTGTGGACATCTGGGAAAACCCGAATCTAAAAGCTTTCAGGTTTTCCCCACCCAAAAGAAAGTTCAAGTCCCTGCCCAGCACTCACATGTCCATCACATAATCCAATTAGGTATCATCCAAGGAGTTACCTCCCAGTCACCTCATTGCAGTTGCAGGGCAAGATGGCCTTGACTCTCTGAGAAAGAATGTTATTTTGACTATATATAATACAATAATAATACAATAGTAGAGTTGGAAGGGACCTTGGAGGTCTTCTAGTCCAACCCCCTGCCCAGGCAGGAAACCCTATACCGTTCATTGATGAAGATGTTGAAGAGTACTGGGCCTAAAACAGAGCCTTGGGGTACTCCACTGCATACTTCCCTCCATGTAGATGCAGTTCCATTGAGAACTACACGTTGAGTGCGGTTGGTCAGCCAGTTACCAATCCATCTGGTGGTGATGCTGTCTAACCCACATTCTTCTACTTTATCTAGTAGTAGGTTATGGTCTACCTTATCAAAAGCCTTACTGAAGTCCAAGTAAACTATATCAACGGCATTCCTCTGGTCCACTAATTTTGTCACATTATCAAAGAATGCAATAAGATTAGTCTGGCATGATCTGTTTTTGACAAATCCATGTTGGCTTTTGGCTATTACTTTGTTTGCTTCTAGGTGTTCGCAAATTCGTTGCTTGATTATTTTTTCCAGAATCTTTCCTGGTATTGAGGTTAGGCTGATAGGTCTGTAGTTTCCTGGATCTAATTTTTTCCCTTTTTTGAAGATGGGAACCACATCAGCTCTTTTCCAGTCCTCTGGTAGTTCCCCGGTGTTCCAGGATCTCTGAAAGATATAATTCAGTGGTTCTGAGATCTCGTCTGCTAGTTCCTTCAGAACTCTGGGGTGTAATCCATCCGGTCCTGGTGATTTGAACTCATCTAGGGTAGACAGGTGCTCACTTACCATTTTCTTCCCTATTTCAATTTGTGTTCCTAATTTTGTGGTGCTGCTTTTGATAGGTTGGACTGTTTTATCCCTTTGTGTAAAGACAGCTGCAAAACATGAGTTAAATAGTTCTGCTTTCTCCCTGTTGCTTGTCACCTTCTTGCCACTTTCTCCTAGCAATGGACCAATTGTTTCCTTAACTTTTTTCTTGTTTTTAACATGTTGGAAGAAGCTTTTTTTGTTAATTTTTACTTTTGTGGCAAGCCTTTCTTCATTGTGAGCCTTAGCTTTCCTCACTTCATCTTTACAGGCTCGGGCTATTTGCTGATATTCTGCCTTAGTTATGTCCCCCTCCTTCCACTTTTTATACTTACTTTTTTTGTCTTTCAGTTTGTCAGATAGTTGTTTATGCAGCCATGCTGGTTTCTTTTGGGAGCTGTTGTTTTTCTTCTTCATTGGTATTGTGTTAGACTGGGCTTTTCTAATCTCATTTTTCAAAATTTCCCAAGCTTCTTGAGTTGTTTTCCCCTCGAGGATTCTCATCCATGGAATTTTTCCCAAGCTCTCTCTAAGTTTATTGAAATTAGCTTTCTTAAAGTCCAAGACTCTAGTTTGACTTTGTTCTACTACTTGTGTTTGGATAATGTTGAATTCCAATATTGCATGGTCACTTGCCCCCAGGGTTCCTATGGCTTCAACACCTTCTATCATTTCCTCTCTGTTAGTGAGAATTAAGTCCAGTATGGCTGATCCCCTTGTTTCCTTCTCTACTTTTTGGAAAACAAAGTTGTCTGCTAGGTTTGTTAGGAACCTGTTGGATCTTCCACTTGGTGCAGAGTTTGTTTCCCAGTTGATGTCAGGGTAGTTAAAATCTCCCATTACTATTGTGGTGTGCTTCCTACATACCTTAGTTAGCTGACTAGCAAAAAGTTCATCTTCTTCCTCTGCTTGGTTGGGTGGCCTGTAGTATAGACCTATGGCAATGTCATTTCCCCCACAACCTTTAATATTGACCCAAATGCATTCAAGATAGTTCTCATTATTGTTGTGCTCTATTTCTGTAGAGACATAGTTATTTCTTATATATAGTGCAACTCCACCTCCTCTTTTATTTGGTCTATTTCTTTTAAATAATTTAAATCCTTCTAGCTGTATGTTCCATTTGTCAGTTTCATCCCACCAAGTTTCTGTAATGGCAATAATATCATATCTGCCCTCTTTTACTTGAATTTCTAATTCTCCCTGTTTATTCCTCATACTCTGTGCATTGGTATATAGACATTTGAGTCCATTTTGATTGACCTTGTGTTTACTGTCTACATAACCTGTATTATGCCTGACTGCCCCTATTTTCTTGCCACTTGTGTGATTCATGCACATGGTATGATAATCACTATTACATGCTTGGTTTTGCTTGACAGCAGGAGTGATAATCTTACCCACACACACATCTATGTTACATGCATTTATAACCCTATGAATTTTAGTTTGCTGGGGACAGAGATGTTCTGTATCTATTAATTCTCTGTCCCCGCTCTTCAGTTTAAATGTTTATCAAGAAAATCTGTGAATTTAATGCCAAGTAACTCAGTTCCTTTCTTGGATGGGTGCAACCCATCTCTTTTGTACAGTTTTTCATTGGACCAGCTACAGGCTTCATGACTAATAAAACCAAAGCCTTCCCTTTTACACCACTCCTTTAGCCAAACATTAAACTCTGCTACATGCTGGCCCTTCCCTTTTTGTTCCTTATATACAGGTAAAACCTCTGAAAAGATAAGCCTACAACCTATACTATTAAGTTCATACCCCAAGTTCTGGAAATCATTCTGCACAGAAAGTACATCTTTCTGGGATAGATCATTAGTGCCAAGATGTATAATAGCATCAACGTCACAGTCCTTACTTGCATTCTTGACTATCTTAAGAATACGCCTCTTGTCTCTGCTGGCAGTAGCACCTGGCAGACACCTGACCTCTTTTAAAACCTCCTTATCCTCTCCTAAATTAACATCTCTTACGATTGAATCACCAACCAGAAGGTGACTTCTCTTTTTACATACCTTGATCTTCTTCTGCGACTGATGTGTGATACCTGGTTCCCCTTTTCGCCTTTCCGAAGAAAGTTCTTCGTTTTGGACCACGATCCCCTGCTTATTTGAGTCATCATTATCACAACTGCCTTGACCTATCTCTTTAGTGTCCCCATTAAGGTCAGCAAGGGCACTATATCTGTTTTGCTGGGTCACAGCAAAAGCTTTGGGTTTATGGTTCACAGCTCTCAACCTGCCAGATCCCACAGTTGTCCAGACAGCTCTTCTCCTGCAAGATCTTTGTGGCAGAGGGGGCTGATAGTGTGGCTTCACCATAGAGTGGAATGGCTGACGTAGACACCTAGTTTCTGCTTGGAGAGCACAGATTACAGATTCTAGATAGGTAATCTGCCTATGTAGACTCGTAATTTGTTTACAAAGGGGACAGTATCCAAATTTGAAAAGAGTACTGCGAAAGACAGGTGCAAAACAGCTATTACATTGAACTAAGCCAGTCATTTTGAAATAAATAAAATCACAATCTCAAACACACTAATCCAGAATGTATTGCTCAGTGTCTTTGTCTTGTGACTCACCCCCTCCTTCTCTCCAGCAGCTCCAATCCTAGCTTCAGGAAGCTTCAAATGATATGGAGTTTAAGGGTCCCCACCTCAGTGTCTTTGTCTTGTGACTCACCCCCTCCTTCTCTCCAGCAGCTCCAATCCTAGCTTCAGGAAGGTTCAAATGATATGGAGTTTAAGGGCCCCCACCTCAGTGTCTTTGTCTTGTGACTCACCCCCTCCTTCTCTCCAGCAGCTCCAATCCTAGCTTCAGGAAGCTTCAAATGATATGGAGTTTAAGGGTCCCATATCACCCATGCTCCATATAATCCATATAATCCCTCCTCCCATTTTCCCCTGGTAGAAAATGTGGCAGGCCTGAAGGCCCATATGTAAAAGAAGGCTTCCAGGCCTGACACCAAGTTTGTATAGTGCACCTTATTTATTTAATTTATATGGAGAATATATCATGAAAAAATAATTAGACTAGAAGAAATAGAAACTGAAAGGGAAACTGCCAGGAGAAACATCAAATTTACATCTCACGCTGAACACTAGAAATATGGAAGAGGTAAATAATTATTCATTGATGAAATGAAAGTGCAAAAACCAATCTAATCAAGCCAATCAGCTCTAAGAACAAATAAGAGCATGCCAACAGACAATACTAAGCCAGGGTAAGTATATGGAGAACAAACTAAGTAGTAACCAACTTTAACCCCTGAGATAGTGACTATAGCCATGGAATAAAGATGTCTGGTACTTGGAAAATGAACTATGACCAATCTGAGTAAATATATTTAAATACAGAAAATCACATTGACAAAAAAGGTATATATAGTGGTATGGTTTCCTCAGTTGTAACTTATAACTATGATCATTAGAAAGGCTGAAAAATGAATAATTTATGTATTTGAATTGTGATGCTGGAGAAGATTGTTGAGAATACTTAGGACCTCAAGAAGAACCAATCATTGGACAGTGACGTGCAGTCAGGTGAGGCATAGCCTCACCGCTCTCATCATGAAAAGAAAAGAAAAATGTAAAAGAAAAAAGCTGAGCTAGTTGCTGCCTCACCGTGGATGACTCTGCTTAACTGTTTAAAAAAGCCTCTAAAAAAGCGCCCTCTACTATGGAGAACTGCATGTCTCATCTAGTCTGACTTTAGGGGTTTTATGATCACTCGAGCAGAGTTAAGCAAGGGTTAAAAGCCTAAAAATTCCTGACGTAGGTGAGGCACACAGTTCTCCTGCCTCATAGTAGAGGGTGCTTTTTAGAGGCTTTTTTTAACAGTTAAGCAGAGTCATCCACGGAAGCCAGGCAAAAAACCATGCTGTAGCACACACACTTTCCCCCAGCCTCTTTCTTTTGGAAGGCTCGGATCAGCTCCCCTCCGGCTTCTCTGCCTCTCCTCTCACCCAAGCCTGCCAGCAGGAGGGGAGTGGGTGGGCTTTATTGCATTCCAAGCATTTCCCACCCAGACAGCAGGCTGCATTTGCAATGGTGGAGGTGTTTGGGGAAGGCAGCAGGGGAATGAGGGGGGGATAGCAGAGGAGCTGCTTTCAAGCCACTGGAAAAGATATCCAATCCAACTTTTGTGTCTGTGTGTGTTTGTTTGAGAGTGAGTGAGAGAGGGAAGGGGGTAGGAGTGATAGTCCAATCCAACGTGTGTGTGTGTGTGTGTGTGTGTGTGTTTGAGAGAGGGGGAGGAAGGGAGAGAGAGAGGAAGGAGGGGAAGGGAGAAGAAAAAGAAAATGAAAAAAGGAAACTTATTTCGCAAAGGAGGGGAAAAATGCTGTCGTTTTAAATCGGAACTGAGCATGCCTGGCTGTGGAATTCTGGGAGTTGAAGTCCACAAGTCTAAAAATATTTGAAACCCACCACTGTGTCAGTGCCTCGCCAGCCATAAACCTCACCGCACGTCACTGATTGAGAACTAAACTGCTCTCTGGAGGCATTAAGAGTGAAGCTAAAGCTTAGATAAGCGAAGGCAATAATTGTTGCACAAAACCATGAACTTGGAAAAATCAAAAGCGACTGACAAAAACCATCAGAAACAGTAGGTAGATGCTATTATTGATAACACACACACACACACACACACACACACACACACACACACACACACACACACACACGATTATACAAAAATTCTAGCCGTTATTGACAAAGTTGCTGCAATGATGTCCCTTGGGTCACAAAGAGGTGAAATCAATTGAACAATTAAAAAAAGCTTCTCAAAGTATGAGCAGATGGTTTGGAAACTCTAGGGCAATTCAGAATGAACATCCATCTGCTACAATATTTTGTTTCCTCAAATAGCTAGGTAGATATCTCTTCCATTTGTTTTAGATACTATTCTGAAAAAAAACATTCCAAAATAAACATTTTATTATTCTGATAGCATGCATATAGTTCACTTGTTCATTCAGGTAGCCCTCATTGAGCAAGTGACTCCGAGAGTGACCATTTGTAAATACAGTAGCACTAAATGGTAATAAACAATTCATTTTTTTGATCATGCATCCATGTTAAGGTCTGGTCAGTTACAGGCTGGGAGCCTGTTAAAAGGTTCTTATTCATAATTAAGGCAGCAGAGTTTAGTCTTTAACTTGAGATTAACACTTTGTAGGAATATATTACACTGCAGAAGAAAGCAGGTCAACAAGAGATAGCTTGTTGGACTTCTGGGGAAAAACAGTAGACTGAAGATAGTTCTGTGAAAGGCAGAGTTGACAATTACAACCAAGAAAAGAAGCCAATGTATAAATCCACTCCTTCAATCTTCTCTGGAGAAACAGAGGATGTGAGGTTGCAACTTTGCCTTCCCTATGGTTGTTTCTCATTAGGAGACTGCAAGACAGTGATCTTCAGAGGGTGGAAGAACCAGGAGGTGAGGGACTTTGCTATTCTTGCTCCAGCCAGATAAGAGGCAGATGAGCCCACAGAAGGAATGTGCGCTTGGCAAATATCCCAGAAGGGACCAGTGGTGGGTTCCAGCAGCCGTTACTGCTGGTTTGCTCAGGGACGCGCCCTCCACGCATGCTTGTGCTATGCACGTGCATGCGCAATACTATAAAAATGCTTCTGCGCATATGCAGAATCCAAAAACAAGATGGTGGCACCCGCAGCACCACCAGGAGAACCAGTTCGGGGGCATGGCAGGCCTGGATTCCTGCTGGTTCCAGCAACCCACGCTGTCAAGTTGCTACTGGTTCAGCCGAACAGGGCCGAATCGGTAGAAACCCACCACCGGAAAGGATCCTCCCTAGTTTCTTAGGCTGTAAAGCATGAGGTGGGTGGGAGGGAGATGTGCATTGAGACTTGCAAGATTTTGTTAATGTCATCTTACAGTAAATTAGTTTTTCTGGTGTGGTCTTTGTCTATACTACCTAACAAGGTTCATTATATCAACAATTGCTGTTTTATAAGTGAATGGAAGGCTAATACTAGAGCTGAATAGTTATATATATATATATAACTATTAGCAAGATTCCGAAAATGAGCAGATATAACAAAATGATTAAAAAATTCTTACAAATGATGTGCTGCTACATCTAGAAAATTGCCCATTATTTATAAGGTTGTAAGTGCTCCTTTGTCAACTCTTATCAAGCAAAAAGTCTCATAATGAAAAGAAAACTGTACTTATATATCTCGTAATGAAAAAAAAACTGTTGGATTGCACCATTTTTTATCTGTAATGGGTTATTGTACAAAAATATTTTTTTCTCTGTAAAAGCTGGTCTTATTTGATAAGATCTTTTTTAGGTTCAAACTGTAAGGAAAAGCTGAAATCTACAGCCATACAATGTGGCCCAGAGTGTACGTTGTACTGGCAGCAGCATTATTTATATTTTTTGTCAATATGGAATTAGTATAAAATTTTATTGGGGAAATATTGAGAATAGCCATTAAGGTTAATCAAAAATATTAGAATTAATAATATTATAGTAATAGTAATAGTAATAGTAATAGTAATAGTAATAGTAATAGTATAGTATAGTATAGTATAGTATAGTATAGTATAGTATAGTATAGTATAGTATAACGTAAAGGTAAAGGTTCCCTTCGCACATGTGTGCTAGTTGTTCCCGACTCTAGTAGGTGGTGCTCATCTCCATTTCAAAGCCGAAGAGCCAGCACTGTCCGAAGACATCTCCATGGTCATGTGGCTGGCATGACTAAACGTCAAAGGTGCTTGGAGCGCTGTTACCTTCCCACCAAAGGTGGTTCCTATTTTTCTACTTGTTTTTTTACATGCTTTCAAACTGCTAGGTTGGCAGAAGCTGGGACAAGTAACAGGAGCTTACTCCGTTACACGGCGCTAGGGATTTGATCCACTGAACTGCTGACCTTTCTGATTGACAAGCTCAGCATCTTAGCCACTGAGCCACCATGTCCCTATATAGTATAGTACAGTACAAAATATAGTGTAGTATATAGCATAGCATAACGTAACATAACGTAACATAACATAATGTAACGTAACATAATTCTTCTCTTCCTTTTTCTCCTTTTGGTTTCATTTTTGTGCACATTTCCTTGGACCTACTAGGAGCAGTTGTGAGTGAATATGTTTAAATTTACAAAGTTTATTTCTTGCAAGAGCATAAAGAACAAGTTATCTGTATGCTGGTTTCTTTTTCTATCATGGGTACAAAATGGGTCAATTTTATTTTTTAAGTGTGTATAAAAGGAGCTAGGGTTTGGTCTAATCCTGATCCCTTCCGATGTTTATTGCAATTAGAAAGATGGTTGCATTCTTTCAATTTTGATTTATATGGGCTAAATCCAAGGTCAAACAGACAGATTTTTCCTACAACAAGAATTTCCACAGTAGATTTGGGGTTTGTTGTAATCAGTTAGTAGTACTGTCAGTACTGCTGAACAGAAAAGCTAAATGCAGCCTATCATGTTTTATATGAAATATATAAATCTATTCATTTCATAGAAATTGTCTCTATAAAAATTGGATTTACCATAACACTCAATATATAGATACATACAGCTAGCTAATATGACATATACTCTTCTACAGTTCTTGGTATAACTGAAGATAGCAATATATTTCACTGATCATCATCTTCATTTAATGATCCCATAATACTTCACTGATGTTTATTAAATTTTACAACTCTATGTATATTACTTTGCCTGCTGTAAATAGCCTGTCTAATATTTTATTGTATAAACAAGATTTCATATTTTTATGGTGGGGTACAATTTGGTTGGTTGGTACTCATGTTGTTAAACAAAATTGTTGAGTGATTGATTAGCTTCTAGTAAATTTGAGTACATCAAACAAATTACAATAAAAAAACATCAAAACATCCAGTAGCTTAGGACAATGAAAATAAAATCCTATATAATATATAATTGGGCCCCACATATTTTGAAAATATTGCTTTCCATATCCAGGCCAGTTGAGAAAAGATTTAACCACTGCATTTAAGAATAAGATATACTTTCCCAAATTGCTGGAACATCAGGGTTTATGTGAGATTAGTCTAGGGATCAGAAATTGTAGACTTTAATTATTTATCACAGCTTCTTAGATGTTTGAGATGCTGAAAGTCTTTGATTTCCAGAGATTTAAATTCTGTACCCATATTTTTTAATCATATATTTGATATGAAGAGAAATCAGGGAGTACCACAATTTCTCCATCATCCAGCTCTGTGTGATCCAGACAGTCTTTAAAAAACGCAAGAGACCTATAATCATTCAACTGCAGCATACAGATATCTCCAAAAGAGAAATAAAATGGCATTGTACTGAAGTGTACAATGGGAAAACTGACACATTTGAAAGGATATATCAAAATTGAGGATAAGGTTCCATAAATTCATATTATTATGCAAAGTATGATATAGGTAGTCCTCAGGTTATGATGGCAATTGAGAGTTGAAATTTCAATTTCTAAGCAATGTAATTGTAGAGTGTAATGTGAACCCATTGCTAAGCGATAGAAATCCCAGCAGGTCTGGTTGCTGTCATAACCCCAAATCTGCACAGTCTTTAAGCAAGAAAAGATTGGAATTGCAGGTAAGCAGGATCAGTGGGAAAGCAAGTGACAAAAAAAGTGGCTGTAGGGGGACCGACTTCTGATTTCCCGGCAGCTTCCTCACTGACTTTGTGGGAAGCCAGCAAGGAACATCAGAAATTGTAATCACGTGATGATGGCTCATTCTGATGTCAAAACCACAGTGTGATCACCTGAGCACCCAGATCACAATCACAATCACTGTAGGCACACTATGTGAGTGAGAGCTCCCTCGTAATCCCCCGCATTCAATGCTGTTGTACATTTGAACGGTTATTGAACAAATGGTCATAACCCAAGGACTACCTCTAACGGAACAGGAGATGTGAACCATTTTATAGCAGCCTAGTGGAATTATCTTATGTACTACTATCAATGGAGGCAGCAGCTGAATTCAATAATTTGCATCGGGCATACAGCATTAGCTCAAACTTTCTATAGTAATAAGATCATCCACTACAATTATCAGTAAGATGTATACTTATATTAACCACAAGATGCACTGTGTAACCGGCTTCATTCTTATCAGGACTCTTCAGACATTCCAGATGTTGTTCTATGGGGTTCCAGCTATCTACTCGGAACTGAACTCACAGATTTTTGTATTGTAGGTAACCATATACAACATGTTAGTTTTAGGAAGGATCCATATCCTGAGGTTCGGCAGTTGCAGGGACAGATATATAGAATTTCAATCCGAATGAGATATACAGTCCACCTTCTCTTAAGCAATTGGAACGGAGATGTTATATTGTGTCATGCCTCCTGTACAGAGGGCATCACATAATAGAAACATCTGTATCCCTCTGCTCTGAGAATTTAAGGGAAAGTGGGCATTTTGAAAGGGCTTCAATAAGTTTTATCTCTTGTTATTGTCTCAATGGTCAAAGAAGGTATGTGTATTCCATGATATTATAGTTGTTCCCAGAATAGTGATAGATTTCCTAGTCAGATTGAGACACCTTTTGATTGGTATGTATAGCCTTCAAGTTGAAATGCAGGGACATGCAAACAGTCTGATTGATGTTTAACTCTCACGTGCTCTTACAAAGCAGCAGGATTTTGATTCTTCTGGCACAACCATTATCTTGCCCAGATGCTGGTAATTTATAGTTCTTTGGTATTGCCCACAACTCCTGGCACTTTCCTTATATAGATATAGATACAGATACAGATGTGTGTGTATGTGCGCGTGCGCACACCTGTGTATGTTCCAGCATAACTCTGGAAAGCCTCAAACACTTTCAACCAAACTTGGTACATAGATGTCTTACAAATACTGTGGGGATAAGACACCCCTAACACCCCTTGGGGGAGTGTTTTGTTACAATGCAGCCTGTTGTGCTTTCAAATGGATTCTACTGTACTGCCGTAAAATGGCTTCTACTGTACAGTGCAGTGGAGTTGCCATGGTAACAGCTTCACAGTACTCCACAAGGAGGGTCTCTCTGGTAAGATGAAAAATCCAACATTAGAAATTATATTTGGTCCAGGTATTAAATAAATACCTGGACAATGCCAGGTTATCAGCTAGTATAATATAAAATATAGAAACAACAGGACAGTAGCAAACAAAATTAGTTGCTTGCACAATCTTACCATCTTACTAACAATAGAATGCTCACTCAAACATGACAGTTTTCACCACTATCCCAAGCTTAGAAGGGAGGAGGATAGAGACATGTCAGAGGACAAGGGTGCCTTTAGGCCTATGTCTCCCTGAATTCTTGTAAGGATGATTAAACCGACTACTCAATTATATTGAACTATATCTCAAAACTATATTTAAAATGTGCATAAATGTGAGACACAAAAATTTGTCTGAGCAATTGCAATCCAACTATACTCATTGCTCCTAAGACTGAGCAATGGAAAGGAGGGGTCAGGGTGAGAGAGAGGGACAATAGAGAAGGAAAAAAATTGGGATGCTTCAGATAAATGGCTGCATAATAATGCATTTTACTTCTGCTCCAGCTACAGGCAAAATTGCTTGTAACTTTCTACACCAGCATGTTGTTTAGTTCCATCTTTTTAATGGTATGGTTTTAACGTTAGAGTAGTGTTAGAAAGCAACTCACCCAGTGGTGGGTTTCAAAACATTTTAGAACCTCCTCTGTAGGTGTGGCCCTTTTTGTAGGAGTGGCTTTGTGCTCATGTGACCGGGTGGGAGTGGCTCGGTGGTCATGTGACCGGGTAGGAGTGGCTTGGCGGTCATGTGACCGGGTAGGCATGGCCAACTTGGAAAATATGGTGAAATTCACTTAACGACGCTCTTGCTTAGCAACCAAAATTTTGGGCTCAATTGTGGTCATAAGTTCTCTTTCTTTCTCTTTCTTTCTTCCTTTCTTTCTCTTTCTTTCTTCCTTTCTTTCTCTCCTTTTTCTTTCTTTCTCTCTATCTTTGCCCCTCTCTTTTTTCCTCTCACTTTCCCTCCATTCCTTCCTTCCTTTCTTGTGTGTATCTCTCCCACTTTCTTTCTTTCTCTCTTCCCTCCCTCCTTCCTTCCTTCCTTCCTTCCTTCCTTCTTTCTTTCTTTCTTTCTTTCTCTCTTTCTTTCTCTGTCTCTTTCTTTCCCTCTTTCTCTTTCTTTCTCTCTTTCTCTCTTTCTTTCTAAATCACTCTAAGGTTTGATGAAAGTAGTCACAAATTTAGGGTGAAATAAGTCTTTCTCCAAAACTTAAACCAGGATTTCAACAAAAACCTCTAGGTCAGCATCAAGCTCAGGTTTTGACTTTTATCCAGAGCCCACCACCTTCAAAAGTTCAGGACAGACCAGGTCTCTCCAGCTTAGATTTCTTGTCTTGGCAATCAGGAAACCATGGGTGTGTGCCACTTCTGAACCCTCAGCCACCCTTGAAACTACAAGAGGACTTATTGATGCTCAACTATCATGGGCTTTGGCCACCACAAGGGATGTAAGGCAAGCAAGGCTAGGAGGCATCAGAAAGGAAGGCTAGGATGAGGGATGTCTGGGGATTCTAGGTCATCCAGGATGTCCCAAAGATGTTTTTTTTTCCCAAGAAGCAGCTGGACTTTCTGCTTTTTCTTCGAAGACCTTTCACTTCTCCTCCAAGAAGCTTCTTCAGGTCCTCCAGAAGCTTCCTGGAGGAGAAGCAAAACATCTTCAAAGAAAAACAAGGAAGTCCAGTTGCCTCTTAGAGGAAAAAAAGCACCTTTGGGAGAAACGGATGAGGGCATCTGGTCCTAGCCTGTGCCACTCGTGTATGGGCATCCATCCCAAGGAAGGACTCAATCCGGCTTCCAAAAGGGCCCATGCTCCACAGCCAGCCAATCTGCAAAAGCGCGGAGGTGGGCAGGGGGGACGCACATGTCCCACGTTCAAGACTAATCAAGTTCCCCCAGCGTAGTACTTGGACATGCGGGGGAGGGGGGTAGGTGGATGGGCAAGGGATAAAAGTTGCGGGTATGGCGTCCCGTGGCTACTCAAGTTGTTGAGCTTCTGAAGAGCCATGTTCATCCTGGCGATCCGGAGGGCAGAGGGAAGAAATTTCTCTTCTGCCTTATGACCTCCTCTCCTCCTCCTTTACCCAAAGCGAGACACAGTTAGCAGAGAAAACCCCATGATGTCCCAGGGCCAAGGTGCCCCATTTTAAAGTCAAGCCCCTTTTCTGCGCCAAGTGGGAAGGGAGCGTAAGCAAAGGAGGAGGTGGAGAGCCAGGCGGAGGAAGGGGGAAACCCTAGCGAGGGCTGCCTGCCACCAACTATAAGCCAGTTGATCAGGGCGGTGTGCTGCTGCCCTTGTGCCATGCTTTGCAGACACCATAGCCCCACGTGGACCTTTTATGGGGTGTTGGGCAACCTGGTTCTGAGAATCCCCCCCCCCAAAAGACCAACCACCCGGTGCTCTGGTTCTTACAGCTTTTTCGGGGCTGCGAGGTTGCTTTGGGAGGGGGACAGACCGGCAGCATCATTCAAGATCATCTGGGGAGGCGTTTTTTAAAAGAACACCTGAAAAAGCCGCAAGATCTGGAGAGATGGGTGGGCGGTCTTTTTGGGAGGGGGAATCCCCAGAACCAGGTTGCCCAGCGCCCTGAAGAGGTCCGTGCGGGGCTCCGGCAGCTGCAAAGTGTGGCACAAGGGGGCAGAAGCCCTCGAACCCAGCGGGGAGCCTAAGCAAAGGAGGAGGTGGAGAGCTGGGCGGAGGAAGGGGGAAACTACTACTACTGCTGGAGCTGCCTTGCCCCACTGTGTTCAGGGGACTTCTTCCTGTTGTGCTACGCTTTGCAACCACCAGAGCAAGAGGTCTGTGCAGGGCTCTGGCAGCTGCAAAGCACGGCATGAGGGGCAGAAGTCCCTGAACCCAGCGTGGCAACGCAGCTTTTTTGGACTGCTGGTGGTGGAGGTGTGGGCCCATCGCCCGTGCTCAGCAAACCAAGTCCGTGGAAGTCCTTTGCACCGGCCAGAAAAGGTCTTCACTCAGTCCCTCTTGCAGTACGTCCCGATGTGAAAAACGGCGAGATCGGCGCACTTGGGGCTGTTGCTGTGATGTCCAGGGAGGCTAAACCAAGCTGCGTGCCTCTCCCAGCCACTTTCGCGGCTTCTCGGAGCGCCAAGAACCTTCGCACTCTTCTCCGTGCTCTCCTCGGCTCCTCGCGACTGCAATAGATGTCCAGAGGCGGTGGGGGATGTAGGGCTGGAAACCCAAGCCCCATTAGCCCCAAAAGCCTCTGCACCAGCAAAGAGCTTACTTACCTCCTCGGTAGGCAGCAATAGAGAGCCAAGGGCTCTCTATAAGGCTCTTAGAGACATGGTGCAAATGGGGGGTGAGCAAGCGAGGGGGTGTTCCACCGCTGGAACCGGTTCTAAATGGCACACTAGATTTGAGGAACCTATTCTAGCGAACCAGTTAGAACCGGCAGGAACCCATCCCTGAACTCAACTTACCTGTATGCAACATTCTGTCTGTCTGTCCCTCTGTCTCACATATCTTTCTTTTGGATCTTTTTAAGATGTGGTAAAATGGCAGTGGATAGCTTGTGATCAGTCACAAGGTACCAGTGTTGGAAGCAGCGGTGAAATTCAGCAGGTTCTGACAGGTTCTGGAGAAATGGTAGTAGAAATTTTGAGTAGTTCAGAGAACCGGTAAATACCATCTCTGACTGGCCCCAGAGTGAGGTGGGAATGGGGATTTTGCGGTATCGTTCCCCTGCCATGCCGACCAAGCCATGCCCAAAGAACCAGTAGTAATTTTTTTTGAATTTCACTACTTGTTGAAAGAATAAAAATGCTGTGTGTAAAAGTTTGCTTGTGTCCACTTAATTGCATGGAAGTGAAATGGGCTGTGATAGGAAAAGCATAAAAATAAATTGCATTTAGTAGGAACAATCTGATACCCTTTGAGTCATCCTTTCAGATACATTTCCATACTTACACAGAGAATGCAAATCCAAACCTGCCATCGTGCTCTCGATGTCAGACATGGTCACGCAATACCCTTTGGCTTTCTCCTGGCAAATTTCCCAGTTTTCCCATCAGAATGGGACAACTCACTGCAGCCAACTCAACATGGCCAACTCAACATGGCCAACTCACTGGGTTGAGAGAGCAACCCAATGGCCAACTCATGGGACAATTCAACAATTCAATTTAATTATTTAAAATAATTTTAAAAATATTTTAATTTTTGTCATTTACATTTCATTTTGCCCTACCTTTGGCATCCTTTCTTTAATGATTGTATTCCACGATTTCAGTGTAAGTCTTGTCCCATGGCAAGTTGTCCTGCGGCAAGTTGGCCAGGGCAAGTTGTCTCATGGCAAAAGGGCCATGGTGAGCTAGCTGCAGCAAGTTGTCATAGACAAAAACCTTTTCAACCAAGAGACCTCAAATGGGCTAAGTTACAAAATGCCAGGACCCATTACTCCCATGGGAATGAAATTTTGGAAAGTTCTTGTTGTTTCAGCACTGCCATGCCGACATAGTTACATGACTCTCTTTTTATAATGTTGTCTGATATCTTCCCACAAGTCAATGGGGAAGGGGAGAACACTGTGAAAGAGAGTTATGTAACTATGGCAGCATGGCCGAGCTGAAGCAGCAAGAACTTTCCAAAATTTAATTCTTATGAGAGTAATGTATCCCAGCATTTTGTAATTTAGCCTATTTGAGGTCTCCTGGTTGAAAATATTTTACTTATGTTGCACCGTGATTACCCAATTAAAAGTTACAGACCTGAGAGTTTTAGTAGTAGT
The DNA here is from genome assembly GCF_964273705.1 of Natrix helvetica. NCBI lineage: Eukaryota > Metazoa > Chordata > Lepidosauria > Squamata > Natricidae > Natrix > Natrix helvetica. The sequence goes on along the minus strand of NC_138552.1, from coordinate 212,155,244 downwards.
ATATAGAAGAATTGGTCACATAGTGATATATAGATTTGTATAGATTTATGTAAAATGTATGTACATAAATTAAATAATATTCCAAGTATCTGGGATATTGCAGTGTCTTCCACAAATTTTCTGTTACTCTCTAAAAGTCTGGTTAACTTAGAATCAACCCCAAAATGTTTATCTTCAATAATTTTCATTTTACAATCATGCTTTCTGACTTCCTCTGATAACAGTATCATTTGAAAGTCCTAAGAACAATTAAAAAAATATTTATTGCTTCCTATCAAACTAATTTGTCAGGTTTTTTTTTCAGAATCCCTTTTCTGTAATTTATTGGTTTAGAACCAAATGATTTTTCTTACACATTTCTTATATTTGACTAACTAATATTGTCATTCAAATTAAATGGAGCAGGTGGTTTTTCTGCTATTACAGAACCATGTATTTCAACTATAATTACTTTTGTACAAAATATATCTTAAACATTGTCACTTAATTAATAATAGAGCTGCAGTGGCACAGTGGTTAGAGTGCAGGACTGCAGGATACTTCTGCTGATCACCGGCTGCCAGCAACTTGGCAGATCGAATCTCACCAGGCTCAAGGTAGACTCAGCCTTTCATCCTTCCGAGGTGGGTAAAATGAGGACCCAGATTGTTGTGGGCAATAGGCTGACTCTGTGAACCACTTAGAGAGGACTATAAAAGCACTGTGAAGTGGTATATAAGTCTAAGTGCTATTGCTATTGCTAATGCTAATTCAAAGAAATGTTTCCCTAGACACTTTTGGTAATATTCTGAAGGCATAATTGGATCTTCTCCCATAGTCAGATGTCAAATACCAATACTGGTCATCTTCATTTTTTATTCCTGGAAAAGGCAAACAAGGATAAAGAGGATATGTGTTGTCCTGCCAGCCAGTTCTCCTCTACCCCATCTTATCCTGCTTCTTCCACTAGCTTTGACTTCTGCAGCTGGAAAACCCTTTTGTAATAATGAAAGCACCCAATACAGTTCAGAATACTGGGGGTCTACTTCAGGTAATCTTCGATTTACAACCTCAGTTGAGCCTTAAATTTCCCTTGCTAATCAAGACAGTTGATAGGGGAGGTTTGCCCCATTTTACAACCTAACTTTCCCCAGTTGTTAAGTGAATCAGCATAGTTGTTAAATCAGTAAGTGAATCTGGCTTCCCCGTTGTATTTGCTTGTCAGAAGCTCACAAGAAGTGATCACATGATCCCATCTCACATGACTCCAGGATGCTGTATGGTCATAGTACATGCCAGTTGCAAAGCATCTTCATTTTCATGGCCGTGGGTATTCCACAACAATCATAAATGTGAAAAACGGTCATAAATCACTTTTTGCAGTGTCATTGATACTAAACAAATAGTTGTAAGTCAAGGACTTCCTGTATATCAAGAGCTTCTCGGATTGATAGCTGACGGCTTAACTAGTACAAGAATTGGAATGGCACCTTTTCCCAGAGTCACTGTTTTGCTTGAGAGATACAAAAAACTGGAAAGGGCTGATAGAAATACACGGACAGTAAGAGACTTGAAGCCAATTTGTCTGTTCATTTCAACAACTAATGGAGAAAGGAAGCAATCTAGCCTATTACGGTTTTAAGAGTACTAATTCTGGTCTGTTTTCTATGCAAGGCTATAATTGCTTGCTGAGATTTGTTTTCCTTTTGTACACTTTCTTGTTCCTGTTTTTGGTCTAAAAGGCTTTCTGAGAGCCTAATCATAACGTTTCAAGTGACTTGCAGTTCATAAGCTGGCTGCTCTCCCAGTAGAGCCACTTCTGAAGTAAAAATATATCCTTCTGTATTTTCAGCTGAAATTCTTTTGCCACATCAGCAATGTGGAACAGTCTTTCATAGTTACTTTTCCACTCTGGTTTGCCTATTGAACAAGCCTCTGTCTTTTGAATACAATAGCTTGAAAATTTAGCATCAGGTGATCCATTTGGAAAACATCTTGAATAATTTTGAATTCTGCTTCATGAGTAATTTACATGGATATCCCTTTTTTTCCTCCAGAGTAACTAAGCAAAATATGGGCAAACAGATTAAATAATAAGAATACAACATGTTTTAAATATATTTTTGACTGAGGCTTCAGACTTGAACTATATAACACAACATCAGATCATAATGTACAGTGAAAACAAATGGAAGAATATTTTTTCTTTAGTTAAAAGAGGATGGAAGAGTATATGTACAGCACCTGTAAATAAGTTAGAGATGGGAAAAATACAAATCTAAAAAATTATCTCAGTCCTAAACCCTGAACTTAAATTTTAAAAAATCCACCTCTTAAAATGTTTAGATTGTAAAATAATTCTTTCAAAGTTGGTGAAACACTTTTTTAGACATAGTAGCTATCAAAGTAACTATGAACTGAAAATATTCTGCTTGCAAGGTTCTTTCAGGTCATTCCTACAACGTTACAGGTCTTGATATATCAAGGATTTTTAGCTGACAGGATACCTCTCAGAGACTTCACTTAATAAGATGCTAAATTTGAAGAGAATCATAAGGAGAATCATGCCATCTTAAATAGCTAGGGGGAAGCATTAATCAGTGCCATGCTAATGAATTTTTAATTCCTTCCTGGAGAACAAATTGATGGTGGCATGTAATCTGGTTTCACTTGTATCTTGAAAATTTTCAATGCCCGGTATTGTAGACCTATATCTGTCTATGTCTGTGTGTCTGTGTGTGTTGTCATCATATAATCAACTGCTTATTGTAGATGGGATCATAATAGGAATGCTGGGAGAAAATAACTTTTGAATAGGTACGATGTCATCCTATATGTTCTCCCTAAAAGGACCATGATAAAAGATCATTTATTTATTTATTTATTGTTTTGTTTGTTTGTTTATTTAGTTTGTCAAACATGTACGAGATAACAGGTATAAGTATAAACATGGACATGAACACAGGAAATGGGTACGAATAAATGGGGACAGTAAGACAAGGACTGTAGGCACATTGGTGCACTTATTATGCACCTTACAGACCTCTTAGGAATGGGGTGACGTCAACAATAGACAGTTTAAGGTTAAAGTTAGGGGGGCTTGAGGATGTAACAACAGGGTTGGGTAGTACATTCCAGGCATTGACCACTCTGTTGCTGAAGTCATATTTTCTGCAATCAAGTTTGGAGCAGTTTACCTTGAGTTTGTATCTATTGTTTGCCTGTGTATTATTGTAGTTGAAGCTGAAGTAGTCATTGACAGATAGGTCATTGTAGTAGACAATTTTATCTACTATGCTTAGGTCAGACCATAGATGGCGTAGTTCTAGGTTCTCCAAGCCCAAAATCTCGAGCCTGGTGACATAAGGTATTTTGTTGTGAGTAGAGGAGTAGAGTACTCTTCTTGTGAAATACCTCTGGACTTGCTCAATTGTATTAATGTCCGATATGCAGTGTGGATGCCAAGCAGACGAGCTGTATTCAAAAATTGGTCTGGCAAAGGTTTCGTATGCTCTAGTTTGCAATACAATATTACCGGAGAAGAAGCTTCACAAAATTAGGTTAACAACTCTTAATGCCTTTTTGGCAATGCTATTACAGTGAGCTCTGGCGCTTAGATCGTTTGAGATGAGTACTACATTTTATACAATGAGATTCAAGCCCAGAAATGCCTCCACTTTTGGCCTTTTTAAGAACCTTGATGGGCATACCCATGGATAAAATAGTTACCATCCAAAAGAATTAGTAATGGCTAATATCCTGTAATTGCATTTCTAGTTATTGCAGAAAGCCATATTAAGCTTCTGTGCCTGTGTGTGAAAGAGAGGGGAGGGAGAAGGGAGAGGGAGAGGTTTGTTTGGTCCTGCTTGAAAAAATTTCAAATATCTGTTGGCCACTGGGGAGTTAGTATTTCTCTTAATAATCACTGCATTAGATAGATGTTTCTGTTTGATAGCTTCCCCTTTCCCTGATTGGCCACTGTAGGAACAGAAGGCTGGATTAGATAGGCTTTGACATGGGTTCTTATGTTATATGCCATACACAAAAGCGCACACACTTCAATTCCTCTGGGGTTTCTTTTCTTTTTGCACTAACAAAATTAGAAAAGCAAAAGCCAACAGAGCGTCTGAAGGTGCTATAAACCTTTCAGTACGGTGAAGAGTCACCTGAAGCCAATCCATCCATATGGTTTAATTAACAATGTGATTAGTGCATTATGTAAGTTACAGGTGAAACAGCAGTTGCAGCAGTGACAGTAGTTATAGGAAATGACAGGCAGGGTGTCATTAAATCAGCAAGGCTGTCAGATGTTCTCAGGCAGGGAAAAAAGAGCATATCTCACATGCCTCACTCCCTTTTAGAATGAGTGTAATTTTCTGTGAATGATAAGTGAGTGAGTATTTAAAGCCAAGTCCATTAATTTGTAGTCCGTGCATAATGTAATCTTTGGCAACTACATATAGAATTTCACCACAGTGCTCAGACAATAGTCTGTTCTACAGAGACCATCCTCTGGTGGATGAAAGGAGTAATTTCCCTTTCATGCCATTTCATCCTTGAGTTTCATCTAAAAAGGGTTGCTTGATTTTGGGGGTGGTGGGAGGGAAAGAGAGAAAGGAAAAGGTTCTGAGACAACATGTGGTACGTAGGCAGTGCGGTGTTGAAATAAAAGGACCCTTTAAACATCCAAGCTGATTTAACTTATGGTTTGATCTGTATTCTTCTAAAAGAAGTCAAAAGGTCAATGAATACAGTAATTAACTGCACCATGTATTCTCATAGCTGACACTTCCAATAACATTCAATCTATACAGGACTCTGAGCAGAAAAGTTCCCAGCTTTTCTGGGATCAGCTCAAGAAACAAACGGCAGATACTGGGAGCAAAAGAATTACGGGTGCATCTGGAATTTCAAGTTGAAAAGTGAAAGGAAACCTTCAAAAAATGTTTTCAAAGTGTCACAATGCGGGAGGGTTTCAAATTGATTTCTGCAGTGAAGCTGAATCAAAAGAGTGGATGTCTCAACTTCTAACATGTTCTAAGTATAGCCATTGTACTATCGTCCAAGAATTCCCTTCCAACTCACTGAAGCTGTAGTTCTAGATCAGGGGTGTCACATTTGCTTCGTCACGGCATCGTCACATGATGTATCGGGACTTTTTTCCCCTTCGCTAAACCGGGCAGAGGCGGGGCCAGCACATTATGCATCTGACCAGTGGGCCGCGAGTTTGACACCCTTTGTTCTAGGTAAAGAATTGAGGAATAATATGTAATTCTGGGCGTCAGTGTTGCATTTCTACTGACCCCACTTCATCTCCAATATTATGATATCATACAATACAATACAGTAGCAGAGTTGGAAGGGACCTTGGAGATCTTCTAGTCCAACCCCCTGCCTAGGCAGGAAACCCTATACCATTTCAGACAAATGGCTATCCAACATCTTCTTAAAGACTTCCAGTGTTGGGGCATTCACAACTTCTGGAGGCAAGTTGTTCCACTGATTAATTGTTCTAACTGTCAGGAAATTTCTCCTTGGTTCTAAGTTGCTTCTCTCCTTGATTAGTTTCCACCCATTGCTTCTTGTTCTACCCTCAGGTGCCTTGGAGAATCGTTTGACTCCCTCTTCTTTGTGGCAACCCCTGAGATATTGGAACACTGCTATCATGTCTCCCCTAGTCCTTCTTTCTATTAAACGAGACATACCCAGTTCCTGCAACCGTTCTTCATATGTTTTAGTCTCCAGTCCCCTAATCATCTTTGTTGCTCTTCTCTGCACTCTTTCTAGAGTCTCCACATCTTTTTTACATCGTGGCAACCAGAACTGAATGCAGTATTCCAAGTGTGGCCTTACCAAGGCATTATAAAGTGGTATTAACACTTCACGTGATCTTGATTCTATCCCTCTGTTGATGCAGCCTAGGACTGTGTTGGCTTTTTTGGCAGCTGCTGCACACTGCTGGCTCATATTTAAATGGTTGCCCACTAGGACTCCAAGATCCCTTTCACAGCCACTACTGTTGAGCAAGATGAATACAGAAACATTGAACACAAACATATATAAGTAGTTCTCAACTTATGACCACAATTGAGCCCAAAATTTCTTTTGCTAAATAAGACATTTGTTAAGTGAGTTTTTGCCCCATTTTCTTGCCAAAATTGTTAAGTGAATCATTGCTGTTGTTCAGTTAGTCACACGATTGTAAAATGAATCTGGCTTCCCCATTGACTTTGCTTGTCAAAAGGTTGCAAAAGGTGACCCTTGCAACCGTCATAAAAATGCGTCCGTTGCCAAGTGTCTGAATTGTGATCATGTGACCATGGGGATGCCACAATGGCCGTAAGTGTGAAAAGTGGTCATAAGTCAATTATTTTCACTGGCATTGTAACTTTAAATCAGGGGTGTCCAAACTTGGCAACTTTAAGACTTGTGGACTTCAACTCCCAGAATTCTGGCTGGGGAATTCTGGGAGTTGAAGTCCACAAGTCTTAAAGTTGCCAAGTTTGGACACCCCTGCTTTAAATGGTCACTAAACAAACTGTTGTAAGTTGAGGAGTATCTGTACTGTAAATGTAAAGCAATGTGATTGGCTATGAATTAACATGGTCTAAGAACTTAAAGGCCTGAAATATTTTTAAACTATCTTGGCTTCTGCTATATAGCAGTGATAGGTTTATGACAATCTGGCTAACAACAAATGCATTTAATCCTACTATGGTATTTAAAACATGGAATCTAAAGAGAACTTGCTTCTTCAAACAGATGTTCTTATTAGTAGTCATTCCACTTCCATGGACTGATATAATGAAACAGGTAAAGAGAGAAAATAAAATACTTCCCAAATTAAGGAAGAATCATTCAAGACTTGCATCCAAATAAAATAGTTGCTTTCTTTTGGGGGAGAGGGAGGTAATTCATGACTGAAAATAATGTCATTTTCGTGTTTTAGATTTGCCCCCAATACCTTTTCAAGTTCAAGTTGTTTGCTAAAATGCACGGTGGGATCATCTTTATGAGGATTTATTAAGATATATAACACTTCTATCGATCTGAGAAAGCCTTAACAGTTCTGTTAATAAAAAAGGAGGCATCTCTCTGCCAAGAGCTGTTCTTTCTTTGAGTCAACTTGATGGCTATATAATAATGGGAAAAATAAATGATCCATTGAAAGATGAAGCAAAGCAATGATATCCGAAGCAAAGTTTCTTTCTTCAATGTTGTAAACCAGTGATCTCGGGACTCCCTGCCAACCAGATCCAGAACATGGAATACATATTTGCAAAGGATCATATAGAAAAATATAAATTATCAGTCATGATTAATTAACTCTATGTCAGCAATAATCACTCAAATCTCAAACTTGAGGCTTGGGCCTAGTTTTGTTGTCATCCTAATGCTTCACTCTAATAATTATTATAAAATGGCCCCTTTTATACCTTGTCTGACATTTTCACATCTTGTTATCCGACTTCTGTTCCCTTTCTCGGGTCACCTCAAATTAAATTGCACTGCCAAAAGATATCATGGCTTCTCATAGATTTTTACATAGTTACATTTCTACTACTAGCGTAGAAATATTATTTTAAACAGGAAAAAAAATCACTTTTAAATAAAAAAAACTGAAACAAATCTACTTTTACAGATGTATTTTCAACTTTCAAACACCACGATAATTTCTAGGGCTTTCTCCCTTTGAAGGGCAAAATATTATTTGGAATTTAAGTTGGTATGTAGCACTTAAAAGTAGCTGCATGGAGAGGAATTATTTTGCTGCTCTCCCTGATATGTGATGTTTGCTTTATGGCAACGTTTGTCGTTTATGCTGTTATCCCTTGAGAGCCATTTTTCTACTCTTAAACTACATTACTAATGTTTCCGTATGTGTGCCTGCCTTCCTTCTATTTGAATTGCCAGGTACAAATTCATACATTCACATTTCCTTGGCTGTGTGAAGTTTTAGCATAATAATTAGTATTATTCCAGTGTATCTTAACACTGATGTGAGTTGAAACCTTTCAGTGCCTAAATAATAATGATGAAGTGGAAACTCTTTAAGCATCACTGGTGCTTAAAAAAAATGTGCTCCCTGTATCTATTCTTGCTTTTGTTACCTTAATGAGGAAGAACAAAGAAAGCAGAGGAAGAATCATAACATCTCAGGAATGTATCAGAAGCATGTAAGTTTTGCCCTTTTACTTCAAGGTTAAGCATGCTATCAATTGTTGGAAGAAATATCCATCTGGTTCAGTTCCAAGCCAGGAGGAAGACACTGGAAACACGGAGGCTGATTGGAAAGATAGTTTAATGATGAAGTAGAACCACAAGGGTGGCCCTGGGCAGCTGACCACATGGAGTTGAGAGTGAGGGGAATATATATACCTTCTCTTGGGCTTTGCACTTGAGCTTCCTATTCCTGTGCAAGAATGTGTATTCTAATGTTGTTGTCAGACTCCCATGGGTCCATGTGGGGTCATGTTTGTCTGAGTCAAATTTGGTTGACGTTTGCTGGGTGATGCAATGTTCTTAGGAGATTGTGGAATGCAGTGAGCTCTGCTGCTAGATAATCCTATTATGTCCTGGAGGGTCATGTCTTAATCCCATCACCTTGGAGCTGAAGGTATTTTATTTTATAGATAGGCTGGCTCAGTCCTGCTGGGGCTATTAAGAAAGACTTGGGGGCTACTTTCTGGCTTTAAAAACATGCTTCTTCTTTAGGCAAATATAATATTCTGCCTCTACATGGAGGGAAGTACTCCAAGGCTCTGTTTTAGGCCCAGTACTCTTCAACATCTTCATCAATGATTTGGATGAGGGAATAAATGGAGAACTCATCAAATTTGCAGATGACACCAAGCTGGCAGGAATAGCCAACACTCCAGAAGACAGGCTTAAGATACAGAAGGATCTTGACAAACTTGAACATTGGGCACTATCTAATAAAATGAAATTCAATTGTGAAAAGAGTAAGGTTCTACATTTAGGCAAGAAAAACGAAAGGCACAGGTGCAATATAGATGGTGCCTTGCTCAATAGTAGTAACTATGAGTCCTAGTGGACAACCATTTAAATATGAGCCAGCAGTGTGCAGCAGCTGCCAAAAAAGCCAACACAGTTCTAGGCTGCATCAACAGAGGGATAGAATCAAGATCATGTGAAGTGTTAATACCACTTTATAATGCCTTGGTAAGGCCACACTTGGAATACTGCATTCAGTTCTGGTCTCCACAATGTAAAAAAAATGTGGAGACTCTAGAAAGAGTGCAGAGAAGAGCAACAAAGATGATTAGGGGACTGGAGACTAAAACATATGAAGAACGGTTGCAGGAACTGGGTATGTCTAGTCCAGTGATGGCGAACCTTTTTTGGCTCGCGTGCCACAAGTAGGGGGAGTGCAGGGGGGTCGAGTGCAGGCGTGCCGCACCCATAATGCAACGCGCGACCCCCCAGTGCGCATGCGCGCAAAACGCGCAACCCCCCCATTTCTACATGTTTTTTTTGCCCTCCCCATGCTCCAGGGGCTTTATAGGAGCCTGGGGAGGGCGAAAAGAGCCTCCCCCGACCCCCCGGAGGCCCTCCAGAGGCTTCAGGGACTGTCCAGAGACTTCGCTGAAGCCTTCGGAGTGCTTAAAACCACCCTCCGAGCAAACCGGAAGTGACTTCCGGTTTGCTCGGAGGGTCGTTTTAAGCGCTCCGAAGGCATCAGGGAAGCCTCGGACAGTCCCTGAAGCCTTCGGAGCGCTTAAAACCACCCTCCGACCAAACCGGAAGTGACTTCCGGGTTGCTCGGAGGGTCGTTTTAAGCGCTCCGAAGGCATCAGGGAAGCCTCAGACGGTCCCTGAAGCCTTCGGAGCGCTTAAAACCACCCTCCAAGCAAACCGGAAGTGACTTCCGGGTTGCTCGGAGGGTGGTTTTAAGCGCTCCGAAGGCATCAGGGAAGTCTCGAACGGTCCCTGAAGCCTTCGGAGCGCTTAAAACCACCCTCCGAGCAAACCGGAAGTGACTTCCGGGTTGCTCGGAGGGTCGTTTTAAGCACTCCGAAGGCATCAGGGAAGCCTCGGACGGTCCCTGAAGCCTTCGGAGCGCTTAAAACAACCCTCCGAGCAACCCGGAAGTCACTTCCGGTTTGCTCGGAGGGTGGTTTTAAGCGTTCCGAAGGCTTCAGGGACGGTCCCTGAAGCCTCCGGGGGGGCGGGGGAGGCTCTTTTCGCCCTCCCCAGGCTCCTAATAAAGCCTCTGGAGCCTGGGGAAGGCGAAAAATAGCTTTTAAAAAGGTGAAGTCAGCTGGCCAGCGCGCGCATGCGCGCTGGCTAGTTGACAGGGCAGCGCCTCGCATGCCCTGACAAATGGCTCCACGTGCCACTTGTGGCACGCGTGCCATAGGTTCGCCATCACGGGTCTAGTCTAATAGAAAGAAGGACTAGGGGAGACATGATAGCAGTGTTCCAATATCTCAGGGGTTGCCACAAAGAAGAGAGAGTCAAACTATTCTCAAAGGCACCTGAGGGTAGAACAAGAAGCAATGGGTGGAAACTAATCAAGGAGAGAAGCAACTTAGAACTGAGGAAATTTCCTGACAGTTAGAACAATTAATCAGTGGAACATCTTGCCTCCAGAAGTTGTGAATGCCCCAACACTGGAAGTCTTTAAGAAGATGTTGGATAGCCATCTGTCTGAAATGGTATAGGGCTTCCTGCCTACGCAGGGGGTTGGACTAGAAGATCTCCAAGGTCCCTTCCAACTCTACTATTGTATTGTATTGCCTTTTTAAATATTTCTCACAATATTTCATTCTTCTAGGAGGGGTGTAGCTTCCCACACCTTTATACACTTATCTGACGTTTTATAAGTTAACTATTCTTGTATAGGATTGCACTTTATGTTTTCTCCCCCTCTGCCTTCACATTGTTAGATAAAGCTATACATAGGTGATGGAATCCAATGGAGAAAGTTTAAGTTTTGTGACATGACTTTGATGATCATGATCCACATCATTGAAAGGAAAGGCATAGCCCATTGATAAAGCACTTACTTTGCAGCTATTATTTAAAAGATTTGGGAAAGTCACTTCTGTATTGGGCTACTTCAACCAATAGTCTGCCTTAGCCAAAGGCTCTAGGAATCGAATGTATGTATCAAACTTTTTCTTTGTTTGTTCTTCAATCTAAGAAACATTGTAATTTAAGTTAGTATCTCATTACCAGAGACATATATGATGGTCTTGAAATCTCATTTTTATGTTATTTTCTGCTACCCCCCATTTTTCTTCTGAACAACTTCTCTCTGAGAGATCATGTTTGTTTCTGACATCATAATTCATTCACTTGCAAATAATTGTGATGATGCCCTTTAGTATTATTGTAAATGAATCAGTAGAAATGATGAAGAGACAGAAACAGAACAAACCATTATTTACATTCAGATATGTTGCTAATCAGCACACAAAGAAGGCAAAAAATAATATTTGCCAGATCAGAAAAGGGATTATTAAATGGTACAGAGATTTGGGATTTGTTTGTAGAAAATTCCCTAAAGCAATTGGATTAAAATACAGCTGCAGTGCTGAAAGCGAATCAGATGTTGGATTGTTCTGCACAATGAATAATAAGAATTGGAACTTGGGAGGTGATGTTATTATTACACAAAGCTAGTAGCATAACATCAAAAATCCATATTCTGAATTTCATTTACTTGCCTTTAAAAACAACTATCTCATGAATAAAGTAACTAAAAAAATAACTAAGAGCTGAAGGAAAGAGAAAATGCTTAAATTTTCCCATGTTGCAGTTTTTTCTCTCCATATACTAGAGCAGCCTTCCCCATGATTATTCTATGCATGTGTTGGAATTAAAATTCCCAGAATTTCCAGCAATGAATAGCTCAATGTATTTGGAGACCATCTCATTGGTTGGTTATGTTTCCAAATGCAAAACAGTAAAGAGCAATGGAGAATGACCCATATTAGGACTGCAAGAAGGGAGAAAGCATGAAGTTGTAGAAATCCCCAACAGCACTGATTCTTCACACTGTCAATTTTTGAGTGAAAAAAACTCCAATTATGCAATCAATACAACATGCAATTGTACCTTAAAACTAACTTAGTTCACATTGATTCCATCTTAAAATCAGAGATGGGTATTTAGGGGAAAAAGGGGAAGCAAGTAAACTTGAATTGCTCAAATCTACACTTGAATCAGATAGGGACCACATTTATTATACATTCAAAGAAATTTAACCTTGAACTCTGGAGTTCAAGTGAAATATTTAAAGAGAGTTGTAGAATACTATAGCCTCAGAGTTATGTCAAAAATCCTCCTCTGATATTTTGGCCAAGAAGGGAGAGTTGAAAATCTTCAGTTGTTTCCATTTAACAGCCAAACTTTTGCCTTCAAAGCCAAAAATCTGAATGGAATATTCTGCTGGCTAATCCACAATTTCAAAGCTCTTGTTAGATAAGAAAGCAACCAACATTGACAGTCAATTTAATCAAAGATGTGAGATTTTACAGTAATGGCTTGCTTGGTTAAATGAGGAATGCTTTGAAGTATAGACCAAACTGGATTATAATTTATCCACTCTAGGCAATTTTGACAATTCAGATCTTGAAGTCTATCATTGGCCTGATTTTATATTGATATGTATGTATGTATCTATGTATGTATGTGTGTGTGTTACAACCCCTGGTATGCCCAAATATGGGAGGGAGCTCACTACTCCCCCTTTCTGTCCTTTGGCTCATTACAGAAAACCATCCAGGCAGAAAACCATTTTTTTAAATGTTGCCTTTTTATATTTGTGTTGTATTTGTGCTGATAATATATATGTGTGTTGTATTTGTGCTGATAAATAAATAAAGGGAGACTTTATCAGCACAAATACAACACAAATATAGAAAGGCAACATTAAAAATAAAAATATGGTTTTCTCCCTGGATGGTTTTCTGTAATGAGTCGAAGGACAGAAAGGGGGAGTATCAAAAAAAATATCAAATTTTATTTGATTAGCCGCACCCTCTCCAGAAGGACTCGGGGCGGCGTACAATTAAACATATAAAATGTACAAATATAGACAGTACATAAACATATACATATACATGGAGGAGGTAAACAGATGAATAAAATAGATTTAAAATTTCAATTTAAAATCCCCTCAATTAAAATACAAAATACACAATTAAAAAACCCATCAGGAGCGATATGATAAAACTATGATTGAGCCAGGCCAGCTACTTGGAAGAGGTGGGTCTTGAGCTTTGCGCAGAAGGAGCGGAGGTCAGAGGTGGTCCTGATATCAGGGGGGAGGTCATTCCACAGGGCTGGGCCCGTCACAGAGAAGGCTCTGCTCCTAGGCGTCGCCCCCCGACACTGTCTGGTGGACGGCACCTGGAGAAGTCCCTCTCTGTGCGAGCGAATTGGTCGCAGGGATGTATGGGGCAGAATACGATCCCGCAAGTAACTAGGTCCTGAGCCATGGAGCGCTTTGAAGATCATTATCAAAACCTTGAAACGCACCCGATAGACCACAGGAAGCCAGTGCAGCTCGCGCAGGAGAGGTGTCACATGAGAGTACCTCGTACTCCCCATAATCACCCGCGCGGCCGCATTCTGGACCAACTGAAGTCTCCGAGTGCATTTCAAGGGAAGCCCCATGTAGAGAGCATTGTAGTGAGCTCTCTCCCATATTTGGGCATATCAGGGGTTGTAACACAAATATGTGTGTGTGTGTGTGTGTGTGTGTAGATAGGTAGGTAGGTAGGTAGGTAGGTAGGTAGTTTGAATCCCTGGCGCCGCATAATGTCCCAGCTTCTGCCAACCTAGCAGTTCGAAAGCAGGTAACAATGCAAGTAGAAAAATAGGGACCACTTTGGTGGGAAGGTAACAATGTTCTGTGAGCCTTCGGCATTTAATAATGCCAGCCACATGACTACAGAGATGTCTTCGGACTGCACTGGCTCTTCAGCTTTGAAACGGAGATGAGCACTGCCTCCTAGAGACAGGAACGACTAGCACATATGTGTGAGGGAAACCTTTACCTGTACCTTATATGCAGATGAGAATGAAGGAGAAAATGACCATGCTGCATAAGAAGTTGAAACCTTTGGCACTCACTGCTTGAATGATAGAGAACAACCTAGGGAATAAATTCCTCTCTGGCCATGCCTACCATTGCAGTCATTTTTATTTATTTATTTTTGACTGAACAATTCTCCCATTGTAACCATTTGGTCAATGTCCTTACCACATGCTCTCAAGATTCCCAGCCAAACAAAGGTGTTTAGTTTAATTCTGCCATATGAATTATTTATTTGTTTTAACATTTGTTTTATTTATTTATTTATTATTTTTATTTTTCAAAACAGACACAACACAAAGAATCCTCCTTCTTTACATACTGTAGAAAGTGTATCAGTTGGTTACAAAAGACTTTCGTGCATCTCTTCCACAGTCATCAACCATAATTCATATTAACTCAAGTATTTTAACTCAGATATTTATATATTTTACCATCATCATACCTCCATTTTCATTTGACTATAATTGTTTAAACATCCTTCATCATAAAATATGTCAAGATTTAAAACATAACCACATACTGATATTTCATTTGCTATTTCTAATATCCTCCAAAAACACTGAATCCTTATGGCCTATTCTGACTAAACATCCATAATATTTAGTAACAAAAATTTCTAATCCTCTTTTCCAAATCACTGTTTACTATTCAATATTCATACCCAATTATTACTTATCATAGCAATACATATGTATACATTATTATCCTTATCAATTATTTATTTAACAATATCTATTGTTACTAAATTTCACTAAGTAACTAGTTTTAACTATACCCTATCAACTTGTATCTTTCCAGTAGCAAAACAATCTCATGTCTTCTGCCATTTGTGGTATCAGTCCTCTAATCATCTCCTTAATCAAATTTGTATGGACTCCTCTTTGCAACTCATTGCTTATTTAGTCTCTCATGTAATTTCGATGGCCTTCTTCTGTTTCCTTAATCAGCTTATCTTTAATTGTCAGTGGTGTTTTCAATGATGTTGCTAACAAAATTTCTCTCTTTAAATCCATAAATTCTTTTATTTTTTCTTCTTTTGTATCTTGCCATCTGGGGTAGAGTTCCCCTCCATTTAATTCCTCTTTCCATATTCCACTCTTTCCATTTCCAGACACAACCCAATCACCATAGATATCAGTAGATTTAATTTCTTTGTAGTCATTTTTCTCTTCGGTTTTTAGGACTCTAACCTCCACTTTTTCCACTTGATAAACATCTCCAACTTCTTCATCATATTTTACTGTTAGATGCTCTAGATTTTCCAACTTCTTCTCCATCCTCTCAAATGTGTTTGATAATTTCTGAATTTCTAACAATATCTTTTGCAAACTTAAAGTTTCTTTCTGCTGTTGAGATTGTGCTATTATCTCCAGCTGACAAACACTGCTGCTCTGACTTGGAAGGTTTTTACAAGATTAAGCATAAATTCACAATAAGATCTTATTTTCACTTTTCTCTGGTTAAAAATATACTTCAAAGGAACATCTGTATGCTTTTCTTCTTATCACTCTCTATAGACAAAACAATGAGACCTTGAAGTGCCAAGCCAGGATAATCAGTGAGGAAAGTAAAAGTGTTTTGTTTCCAATACACAAACATCCAGCCTCCGAGCAGCAATGTCGTCTTTGTCTCTGTTGTTACAATTTTCTTTGTTGTTTTTTGTATCTTTTTTATTCCAAGTTTTAAAAAAAGTCAAATTCTTGAATGAAATAGAGAAGAAAAAAGGAAAAACACACGCAGTAATGAAGAAGGAGAATTTTAGTCCATAGGTTGCAAAAATAATAATGAAAAAAGAAGAAGAAGAAAACTTAATCCATTTGTTTTAAAAGGCTTGCATAAATTCCATCCATGAAAATAACATTTTAAAAGTAAGATAACCCACTGTCCAAAAACATTCAAAGCTTAATTCCGCCGCTTATTTCTTCTGTTCTAAAATTTAAATTAACTTTAAGTTTTTTATTGGCAGTCTCTTTTAAAGCAGTAAAAATTCGTCACCAGCTGGAAACACTTTCTCTTTCCGTATCCTTCCATTTCGGAGCCGCCCCGACTTCATCAACCTGGTGGCTGGACTTTTTGTCTCTTGGATCGATCAGGGACTTTGCGATGTCCCTGAGATCAGCAAGACATATTATTCCTGTTCACCGTCTCTGCGGGACGGTTTAGGTCCAATTGGACCACCCAGCAGGAAAAGTATCGGCTGCGGTCTCGAAGCATCAAGACCGCACATCCATATCGTAGCGACATTGGCTCCTCCTCCCCGTTTGTTTTAACATTTGTATGCCTCTGATTCCATGTGAACTGTCAGAGGTTTACAGAAAATTCAGAAACTGAGCAAATTACATTAAAACTGATAGTAAGACTATCCTGATGGAAAACTTCCAAGTTCTTTGCAACAATTTTTTTTACCATCCTCTAAAGACAATGCCATCTGAATTTCTATGAGTAAAATGTACTACTTGGGATGGACTATATCCCCCCCCCCAAAATGGCTTATTTCCTCCCTCATTCTGAATTAGATGAAAGAAGGAGATGCAATGGAATGTGTCTACAAAGGGGGAGGTGATGTGATGGACTTCAATAACACAGCAGGTTTCCAGGAAGGAAGGGAGCACATTTTAAGGACAAGAGGTGAGATAAGAGGCAACAGAGTCTGGAGCTGGATTGTGGGAAGAGGGAAGACATTGGATTCCCTAGACCCTCACAGTGCATATTCATTAGGTTAGGGATGTATAATTTTAGCCTGGCAAGATTCAATCTATATGGTATTAGGTGATAACCCAGCATTGCCCAGGTATTTATTTTTAGGGAGGAAATATCCAGATCAAACGTAATTTCTAATGTTGGATTTTCCCCCTTAGCAGAGGGAGCTCCCTTGTGGAGTACTGTGAAGCCATTACCATGGCAACTCCACTGCACTGTGCAGTAGAAGCCATTTTACAGCGATACAGTAGAAGCCATTTTAAAGCACAACAGGCTGTAACGTAACGGAACACACATCCCAAGGGGTGTTAGGGGTGTCTTACCCCCACAGTATTTGTTTCTGGAGAGTAAGTCATCTGTGTACCAAGTTTGGTTGAAATTGCTGGAGACGTTCCAGAGTTATGCTGGAACATACACACACACACAGCCATAGATAGATGATAGATAGATAGATAGATAGATAGATAGATAGATAGATAGATAGATAGATAGATAGATAGATAGATAGATGATAGATAGATAGATAGATAGATAGATAGATAGATAGATAGATAGATAGATAAATAGATATGATCGATAGATCGATAGATAGATAGATAGATAGATAGATAGATAGATAGATAGACAGACAGACAGACAGACAGACAGACAGACAGACAGACAGACATGATAGATAGATAGATGATAGATAGATAGATAGATAGATAGATAGATAGATAGATAGATAGATAGATAGATAGATAAGTGAAGAATTGGACTTTTCCTGGATTGTGTTACATTGTTCTTCAGCTAGGCTTCACAGGAATGCTTTCAACATCTGTAGTACAAAGGGTCCACTGAAAAGGTTGACTCTGCTCAGTGAATCATGTCCTACAGTACTTAGATGCCAAGCCATGTAGGGCTTCAGAGCTGATGACAAACACTTTGAAATGTATTTGGAAGCCAATTGGCAAGTAATGGAGCACTTGCAACACTAGGTTTATGAGAGTCTGGAAGCCGTTACCCATTGAAATAGAGATTGCTCCATGCTGTATCAATTACAACTTCTGGGCAGTCTGCATGTAGAGTAGCAGAATGGTGTAAAGGAGTGGCTATGCTTTTAGAATAGATATTACAGGGAGAAATACATTATTTGTGATAAATAAATGGATTTTGTTCATGGCTAGATGTGTGTTTTAATAAGAGATCTGGGGACATAGCTTTCACTACAGCTGGAGATCAATGTTTAGATCAATATTATCAAGGATTTATAATGATATGAGATTATACTTGTATGACAGGCATTTCTGGCTTGCACAGTTAACATTTAAATCATCTTTAAGAATTCTATCAGAATAGGGAGAAGTTGTGGATTATCCATAGATTTAATTAAAGAATGTGTACATAATTTGATAGTATCTAGAAGAATATTTAAAATGACAAATGAAATCCAAATGAATCCTTCTAATACATTAATCTTGCATTTCCTTTATGATTTCACAATGAACCATGTGGGAGAATGGCTGGGCTGGGAAAGCATGAAAAAACGCACCTGACATTTCATTGCATTCACCTGTGGCCTCCCATTATTCTCTTCAGTAATCCTTGAATGAAACATTTCATGAATGATTTGCTTTTTCCTGGCCAGGTGATTATTCAGCCCCTTTCCCCTTTTGTTTAGTTGATTAATAAAAAGCATTTAATTTTGGGAAGTGAGAGGCTATTTTCCAACTTCTGTGAGACATGGGTGTGTGTTACTATAAGATAACACTTACAGGTCACTGAAGGCATTTAGCTTCACTTCACAATTCTCACCCCAAACAAGGCATATGTTATCTTAGAAAAACATGTGTGTTGTCAACTCTTCCTGTACCTGTTTTTACAGACAAGCTTTTGGTAGATTCTGAAGGAAACATATTTTAAATACCAAACTCTTCAGACTCTTTTCAAATACCTGATCAAGGTAATAGAGAAGGGTGCATGGAAAAGAATAATTCTTGCTTCAAAAATGAACGTTGAATGGATTTGACCTTCCATAGGAACAATCGAAGTCTTTTTAATAATCTTCAGAGTAGCACTAAACATAATAAACCCCCTCACCCAGAGAAAATCTCCAGGAAAAGATAATTGCGGAAGTTAAGATTTAAAATATTTATATCATTTACTTCCCAGACCTGAGCAAAACTAGGCTTGCCTGAACTTATATGAAATCAGTGATTTTAAATGTCTGAAATTCTGCACAGGTTGGAGTGCTTAATTTGCTGTTTATTTACCATTTCAAGGCGAATTCTGCAGTTCTGGTAGCTGAATCCTATACAGGTAATCTTCAATGTATGGTCATTTAATAGCAAAAGCACTTACCGCTTCACTTAATGACCATTTAAAGTCATAGCAGGGGGGCACTTATGACCCAGATTCAAAGTTCTGATGGTTGTGCCTCCTCTCATGTGACTCCATTAGGATTGTAATTTGAGCACTACCTGTTGTGGTTAAGGCAGCAGATTAGAAATCAGCAGATTGAGTTTAGTTCCGTCACAGGCATGGAAACCAGCTAGATGACATTGGGCCAATCACTTTCCGTCTTAGTCCAACTCATCTCACAGGGTTGCTATGGGGGAATAGAAGGAAAAAATGAATATTTCGCAGCCTTAAGTTATTTATAAAAATAATAAAGATGGGAAAATAAATATATAAATTACTACTTATAAAATAAAGTAAAATACTTACAAAGAATGTTCTTTCTGCGCCAACTCAGGAAGCTCAAACTGCCCAAGGAGCTGCTGATACAGTTCTACAGAGGAATTATTGAGTCTGTCACCTGCACCGTTATAACTGTCTGGTTTGGTTCTGCAGCCCAACAAGACAAACACAGACTTCAGAGGATAATTAGAACTGCATAAAAAACAATTACTACCAACCTGCCTCCCATTGAGGACCTGTACACTGCACGAGTCAAAAAGAGGGCTGTGAAAATATTTACAGACCCTTCGCATCCTGGACATAAATAGTTTCAGCTCCTATCCTCAAAACAACGCTATAGAGCACTGTACATAAGAACAACTAGACACAAGAACAATTTTTTCCCAAATGCCATCACTCTGCTAAACAAATAATTCTCTCACCACTGTCAAACCATGCATTACTATTACTATTAGTCTTTTCATTGTTCCTATCACCCATATCCTCCCACTTATGACTGCAGGACTGTAGCTTTGTTGCTTGTATCCTTATTATTTATATTGATATTGATTGTTTCCTGATTGCTTATTTGTACCCTATAACTATCATTAAGTGCTGTACCTTGATGAATGTATCTTGTCTTTTTATGTACACTGAGAGCATATGCACCAAAGACAAATTCCTTGTGTGTCCAATCACACTTGGCCAATAAAGAATTCTGTTCTATTCTATTCTGTTCTACTCTACTCTATTCTACTAGAAATTAATTGTTCTTATGAATGAATGAATATACATGTACCAGGATAATGTTGCCCAACAAGGATATAAATGTCCTTATTTCATGTAATTGTGAATTCTGGTGAAGCAAACAGTACTTGGAAAGTGTGGTTGTCTGCACCAGACGCCAGGACAAGAAATAATCAATGGAAAATTGGGAAAGAGGAATCTAACCTAAAAGTAAGGAGAAATTTTTTGACCCTGTGAACAGTTAATCAATGAAGTCGTTTGACTCCTGGAATTGTGGTAATTCCACCAAAAATAGACTAAACAACCAATTGACCAGGATTGTATAATGTTCTGCCTTAGGCAGGGGGTTGGACTAGAAAACCCCTTAGGTCCCTTCTGGCCTGTGATTCTGTTTTCATGTTCATGTATCATAAAAGGTTGATAAATATGCATTGTCAGGTATGCATTAGTTCTTTGTCTTAATGTTTCTTACATTTTAGAAAGCTTTAGATGTATATGTTGAAAATGATCTTTAACTTCAAGGATATTCCAAGCCAGCTGTTTGTTCTGATTTACAGAATGTGCTGTAATTATTACAGAAGCTTTAGGATTCAGATTGGTTACTGCCATGTTTTTTTTATATTTCAGTAGCGAAATACTACATTTTATCCTGTCCTAGTATAATATCCTGCTATATCAAATCATGCCATAATTGTATTAAATGCTGGTTAGTTATATAAATAGATGTCCTACAAAGCAATAAATAGCAACTAGAGTGCTTATATAAACCAAGAAACAGCAACTACAGTGCTATATTTTCTCAAGTGGATTATGAAATGAAGTTGTAGGTTCTTTCATATTTTGTATCATTAAACAATACATTAAATCTTACAGCTATTTTAGCTAGCAGTTAAGGGAGACTTTATTGGGTTTTGAACTGATGATTAAAAAGATATGAAAATACTTTAGAAATATTTTCTAAAAACTCTATAAATCTTCAATTCACTGTCTTTTAGCCTGCTCCAAAAATCCTAATGGTTTCAGTTATGCATAGTTCCAGCTGAAATTAGTTTTTTACTTAATGTCATTTATAAGGACAATATAGTGCTCAATTATAAGCTCATTGGTGGGCTGGGTAACAACATGTATATATTGAAAAGCCTTCCCTCCCTTATTTAATAATGTTGAAATTAAGCAATAAAACAATGCAGTTGGAAT
This sequence comes from Natrix helvetica, assembly GCF_964273705.1. NCBI lineage: Eukaryota > Metazoa > Chordata > Lepidosauria > Squamata > Natricidae > Natrix > Natrix helvetica. The sequence goes on along the minus strand of NC_138552.1, from coordinate 212,133,892 downwards.
TAGGTGATCATTAGTTCCAATCAGATTATATATACTGTAGTCCTTCATGTTCAAAGAAGACACGTTGCAGTGTATTTCATCGTTGGGCAGGGTGGTTGCTCTGTGGTCTTCCAGTCTGGAAGTGCAGAATCCAACACAAATTGGGGCGCTGAAAGTTGTAGTAACTGTGGGTGTTATTCTGTAATCCTCCTCACAACTTTCTATCATTTTTTAGCAGGGCTTTACTTCAAAGCTGGTGGAGACTTCATAAGCACAGGTCTTGCCAGTGATTTCTATCACCAACTGTAGCCTCTAGTCCCCCTGGCTGGAGGTCATAGTGGCATAGGGTTTCTTTCACAGTCTCTTTGTAGCACTTGTGTGATCTACCTCAAGGTCTCTTCCTAGACTACAATACACTATGCAGCAATGGTGTTCCTAACCGGTTTGCTACTGGTTCGCTGAGAGGGCATTTTGCTTGCACACTGCTCGCTTTGCTTGCACATGCATCTGCCATGTGTTGCTGCACATACGCAGTTGACTGAAAACTGTTCTGCGCATGCACAGAAACATGTTGGCAACGACAGAACCAATTTGGGGACGTGGCAGGCCTGGGTCACTAAACTGGGCATGGGGTGGCCAGCACATGACACATTCGGCCCATGGGCCATGAGTTTAACACCCTTGACCTAGGACTGTGATGGCAAACCTAAGGCATGCATGCCGAAAGTGACACACAGAGCCACCTCCTTGGGCACGCAAGCCATTGCCACTGTTGCTCTTCTAGGTTCTGGCACACCGGTCAGCTGCTCTTCATGCACACAGGAGTGCTGGAAACTGGAAGAGCAGCCGCCTGGTCCACATGCACTTGTCGGACAGCTGCTCTTCTGGTTTCTGGTGCATGTATGCACACTGGCCACCTCGTCTTCCAGTTTCTGGCATGCATGCACATGCAAAGACAACCTGGCCCCTGTGCATGCCAGAAAACAGAAGATCATCTTCCCGGTGCGCACATGAGCATGAGTGACTGCTCTTCCAGTTTCTGCTGTGCACATGTGCACTGGCCAGCCGGTCTTCGCCTGCGTATGCATGCCAGAAACCAGAAGACAAGGTGGCCGGTGCGCATGCATGCACTGGAAACCGGAAGAGCAGCTCTCCATCATGCACATGCACACTGGCCAGCTGCTCTTCTGGTTTCTGGCAGAAACATGTGCATGCGCTCCTGCTTCGGCACTCGATGCTAAAAAGGTTCACCAACACTGACCTAGGATGTCAGAATGTATCAGTGGATATGTGCAGATCCGAGCACAGGAGTCTTTTACAATTAACAGGTGGAAATTTTGCCAAGGCACAGATTTTGTAAGTACCAACATGACTTTTTGATATGATGCTCAGAGTGCCAGTAACTACTTTTTTGGGCCATCTTCAGGCTATTTTCTGGCGCTCCGGCACCCGCAAAGAACAGCTGGCCAGGGAGTATGTGCCCGCTGGAAACCAGCAGCTGGCGACGGCACACGTGCCCCCAGAAAGGGCTCGGTGTGCCACCTCTTGCAAATGTGCCATAGGTTCGCCATCACGGACCTATAGAGTTCTTCCCAAGTTTGATAGCATCAAAGGTATCATCACAAGATGTAAACTGTTTTACACAAAGCTGCCTTTTGCGGTGATGATTATAATCCTGCCAATTCCACAGTGTGGTAATGACTGCTTCTTGCTGAATAAACAAAAATGAAATGAGAAATATAAAGCAACCAGATTCCAAGGAGCAAACTCACCGATTGAATGAACAAGAATTGCTTTCGGGCAGTTATTAGAAGTATTGGATACAAAATATTAAATAAGAATTCTCTAATCATGTTTTCATCTCAGTAAAGAGTTTGTTCTTGCCTAATCTGAGACCATGAGCAGGGAACAAGAAGAAATAGAAGTATTTCCACTGCTGGTGTCCAGCAGAAATAAGAGTGAAGAGGAATGGAGTTTGCAACTGTGACCCGCAATATTTATGACTAATTTGCCTAAGAGTTTGTACTTGCCTAGCCTAAGTATCTCTACTGCTGGTATCCTGCAAAAATAAGAGTGAAGAGCAATGGAGTTTGCAACTATGACCTGCAATGTTTATGACTAATTTGTCTTCCTCCCTGAAAACAACTGGCATATTTGCACAAGAGCAAGTTTGTTGCAATACATGAAGAAAAAGAAAAGAAAAGATAGGGACAGCAGGTACCTTATGCTTAAGCTGTTGAGAAAAAATGAGGATTTATCAGTTTTTTAAATAAAGGGATGACCTACAACAATTTGACAGTGGAAGGAACTTTCTCTAAGATGCAGTCAAAACAGAAGAGGAAACCCATCAGCAGACCAGAATAACAATCAGAAGCAGGAGATACAGGAGATCCTCTTATATTGCTGCACTCAAGAAGCTGTTTTCAGAGCCTTGCAAATACAATAGGCTTTGGGGGAAAAGGATGGTTGATGTTCGTCCATCGTGTTCAAAGAGGGCCTTGACATCTAACAGGTTGTGGGCTGTCCACGATGTGTCTGCAGGTGGCTGGTAAGGCCTATACGGGCATGAAATGTCCGTCGGGCAGACATGTGTGGGCACCATTGTTTCAGCAGTTGCAGCTCTGGCTTTGCGGAGGGCTCGCTTCTCTTGTCCTGTGGTTGTTCTTCTGTCCTCAGATGTCTGGTAGCCTTGGTGGATCAGCGTGAGCCATGTCGATCGATCTTGTGCCAGGGTTTCCCAGGAGGTGGTGTCAATTTCCAGGGACTTGAAGGGGGCTTTCAATGTGTCTTTGTATCGCTTCCTTTGTCTCCCGTGTGATCGCTTTCCTTGAGACAGCTCACCATAAAGGAGCTGTTTGGGGATGCGATGGTCTGGCATTCTTGCAACATGGCCTGCCCAGCATGTCAGGACTTTCATCCGCAGGGCGTGAACTGATGGCAGGCCTGCTCCGGAGAGAACTTCTGTGTCTGGCACCGTGTCCTGCCACCGGATCCTCAGAATTCTTTGGAGGCAAGTCATGTGGAAGTGGCTCAAAAAAGGATACTGCTTAACAGAAGAGAAGACAGGGCATTTATAAAGAAGAGGATTCAACAGTGCCTTATAAGTTGATAAGTAAAAGAACCCTGGTCGTTGGTATCACACATCTCCAAGTAGCTGAAACAAGCGTACACACCAGCCATGCACTGTTTTCCAGAAGTGTGGTTCAGGGATATTACAGAACAAGTTCCAAGGCTTTTCAAATCTTGAAATTAGCCCTGCCTCCTGATACACATAGACAGGTCATAACAACCAGGAACAACTGCAAACATATCAACACACATTTTAAAAATATTGGAAATAAACTCAAGATTCTGGTAGTCTCTTCCATCATTCCAGTCTGTGTATGACCATTAGAAAGGGAAAGAAAGCTCTGCAAATGGTGTAAAGAGGAGAGATTTAGTTTTCAGGTACCATCACTTGATACATCTCCAAAGCTGCTGGCCTAAGGTGGGCTGCACTTTACAAAGACTAAAATGTATTTAGCTAGAACATGGCAAGCTGAATCATGGGGGATAGGAAACGGAAACCTTAGAAATGTCAAAGGCTTATTGCCTCTGGAAAATAGTTGCTGCTGAAATTGGACTTCAACTACACACATACAAACAAAAGACCATTTGTGCATAGCATATACATTTGTCCAATACTTTTCATTGCCTATATAGTAATGCTCAGAAATGTGAAAATAAACAAGATGAATTTCAGTACTTAGTACAGAAAAGCAAATGTGAGTTTAATAGATACAGTGGAGGCCTGGCGGGATCAATCTGAATTCAAATAAACAATTAAAGATATCATTTGTTAAAAGAGAACGAAGCAATAGAAAAGGAGGAGATGTGTATTGTATGTTTTTAAAAAACCATCCTATAAAAAAATTAAATGAAAAAACCAAGCACTACTACAGAACAACAACTGGGTAAAAATGAGCAGATGAAAACATAAAAGTTCACATTGTTAGAATAATAATAGTAGAGTTGGAGGGGACCTTGGAGGTCCAACCCCCTGCTCAAGCAGGAGACCCTGTACCATTTCAGACAAATGGTATCCAGTCTCTTTTTGAAAGCTTCCAGTGATGCAATACCCAGAATTTCTGAAGACAAACTATTCCATTGGTTGATTGCTCTCACCATTAGGAAATATTGTTGGTGTCTACCGTTGCCCGCCTAATCCCGGATAAGATGTGGATGTCACCTAGCAAAGGCTAATTGTGAATATTTCAAAGAGCCATATTATAGTGATGACAGATTTTAATTACCCTGACATCTATTAAGACACAAACTATCTAGGATGGTCAGTCCTGTTGTGTCTGAACCATGGCAACCGTGAGGTGTCAATCATCACCAGCGGGTGCCAGGATTGGCTAGAACGCACAGGCGTTGTCAGCAGGAGCTGACGTCGTTCTAATTGGTTGCTGGTTTGACAGCTTCACTATAAATAGCTGTCAAACCGGAGTTCTTCTGTTCTGTTCTGACTAGTGAGTTGTTGTTAACTAATAAAGTTGCTGTTCCTGAAATGATCGCCTCAGTTTGATCTTCCTTCAGCTGAGTACTTAAAACTGGCGACGAGGAGTAGAGGAAGTCTCCACGCTCTGTTATTCAGTCTAAAGATTAGCCTCCTGATACAAAATGTCTGCTATTCCCAGTTTTGCTCCTTTCTCCACTCCCAAGGAGTCATGGGAAGCCTTTTTAGAGCGGTTCGAATGTTTTTTGCTTGCCCACAATTTCGCTGAGGTGACAGAACATAGAAAGAGAGGATTTTTTCCTCAGTGCCTGTGGACCTGAAATGTTCAGTATGTCCAGGGCACTATCGGCTTCAATGCCTGTGAATATTGTCCCTTGGGACATCCTAATGACTAAATTAAAAAACCATTACTCCCCCGCACCATCTAAAATAGTTCACAGACATGCTTTCTGGCAATGTACGCAACACGAAGATGAGTCTGTTTGCCAATATATGGCTGTGCTTCGTCAGTAGGCAATTCATTGCGATTTCAAAGAATTGGATGAAGCCCTTTTGTTTGCGGGGTTAGAGATGTTAGATTACAGCGCCGGCTCTTGACTAAGCCAGAGTTGACACTACAAGCCACTGTTCATTAGGCTAGAGCCGCAGAAATGGCTGAAAAGTTTACCGCCCAGATTCAGACTAGAATTAATGGTGTTAGTCCTCAATTTGCTTCTACCTCAGTCACCCAACAAATAAGGCAGGAGAATGAGGACTCAGACGACTATGAGCAAATTGGCCGTGTCAACTCAAAATTTTACCTCAAGACTGAGCCCACCGAAATGCAAGGCGATGGTTGCCTGAGTTGCGGAGGCAAACATCTCCGTTCTACCTACCGTTTTAAACAGGCTGTTTGCAGGCGTTGTGGCTGCCTCAGTCACATAGCTGCTGTTTGCCGCGCAAAATTCGTCAGGGTGACTGGGTCCCTAACAAAAAACTAGCCAAGCCTTAATATATCTTTAGACCTAATTGCTCTACTGTGACTGCTGAACGAGGTACTGATGACTGGAATGTTCAAATGGCATCCGAACAATATCCAAAAACCTCTAATTTTTTTCTTACTGTCCGCATTGAAGGGAGCCCTTGTCGGATGGAGATTGACACTGGATCGACTAAATCAATTATCTCCTGGCCTTGCCTGCAACAGTTAATGTCTTCGTTCTGTAGAGAACAATTCCAAGATTGTACTGCCACCTGCGTGACTACCAGGGAAACTTGATTCCCATCTTGGGACTAGCATCAGTCCTCATCGCATACAAGACATTTAAAGCAAGGCTTCCCCTTGTCGTGGTGGCCAAGCCACTGGCTACACTGCTTGGTATTGATTGGTTCCAACTCTGGGACTGACCATCGAAGGCATTCATTCCACTTCCATGACCGATGACTTTGAGGACTTAACATTTGAATTTGCTGATGTATTTGACAATGCCTTGGGTAACTACAGGAGCACCCCTATATCTTTGAATCTTGACCCCAATGTTTCCCCAATAACGTTAAAACCCAGGAGGATTCCTTTTGCTCTAAAAGCTAAGGTAGAGGCCGAGCTCGACAAATTGGTAGCACAAGGAATCCTTGAACCCGTTGACCATTCACAGTGGGAAACCCCTATTCACAGTGGGAAACCCCTACCCCTTGTGAAGGCTGACGGGTCTATAAGAATTTGCGGGGACTATAAATTGACCCTTAATAAAGCGCTGAATTTGCACCCATATCCTATCCTGGTAGTGCAACACCTGTTGCACTCGTTGGGACCTGGGTGTATTTTTGCCAAATTAGACATGGCTCAGGCTTACCAACAATTGCCTGTGGATCAGCGCTCTGCTGATGCCCAGACAATTGTTACTCACAAGGGCGCTTTTTGATGTACACGGCTCCAATTTGGGGTGGAACCAATGTGGAACCAATGAACTAAAAAAGGATGGACCATTTGCCTGAATTGATTTAATTTGGATTCTTATTTGGGACTTGGTGGCCAAAACAACCTTTCAAAGGCTGTATTTCTATGGTTCTTTTATTTCTACATCATTTTGCTTCATAGTTGTCTAAAAGGGACAACCATGTCTACCTCTGATGATGTGAAGGTTACAGGAAATAGCCAAATAAAGAGGTTACAGTGCAACTTACAAATCCTGAAAAAAAATATGACTTCAGGAAAGGTGGGATCTTGCCCACTTGGATCTAGGCTTATAGCTTGCAACCATGAATGAATAATTACGTCAAAGAGAAAGATAGCACAGAGCTGGATGATTATTAAACCTTTTTTAGAAATCCAAAATAAAGCTGGGAAAGCAGAGAGGTATTAAATGCACTTTGATAGATTTCTAGGGATTTGCAGTCCCCCTCCCGATCCAGAACCCTAATTTCAGACAGGCAAATCATAAATTGAATCAATGATCTAAACAGCCATTCATTATTTTGTTAGAGACCATTAGATGAATTAAAAGAAAAGACGCTGCAATTTACTCGCTAAGATTTACATTCCGAGAATAATTACTAGGAAACAACTGAATATCTTCCGAATTATAATTCATTGAATTATTTCTTCATCATGTTCTCTATAGAAAGAATAAGCCTAGTTATTTAAAACTAAGTTATTTAAAAATAATAATAGTAACACCTGCAGCAGCAACAATGGAGTGACTCATGTCAACAAGAAACCTGAGACAGGAGTAGGATTGAAAACCTTGTGGAAAGAGTGTCAAGATGTGATTAAGATAGCATATGGTGATTTTAGGATCAAAGGATTTTTCTTTCTTTCTTTTTCCTTTCATTTTCTTGGTGCATAGGAGGAGAGCACTCAATGGCAACAGAATGGCAATGAAGGATATTGGTATGATGTCAGCACTTAGACTAGTGGTTCTCCCACGCACACAACATTTATATTTATATTTACTTTATTGCCAATGTACGTATAGTATACCCATACATCGAAATTCACATAACACCCATACACGGAACTGTATTTTAATTTAACATTAAATAAATGCATAGGGAGCAGAGAGGACATCCAGATAAATATTAATACTGGATTGACTAAATTCAGTTCAATTTCATTTTCGTCCTGCTTCTGCCTGCATCTTTCCCTGGGGTACTTCCTCATGGATGAGATAAAGGATGAGGCATGGCCCCAGCAACACCTAGCGATTAAAAGTCAAGTACAGTCCTTGCCGCCTCCAAAGCTTGGGTGATACTGATTTGGTCATGTTGTCTTTTGCTGTCTCTGGTGCTGCTTTAGATCACTACTGCCTGTCTGACTGTCACAATCTTAAAAATGCAACTCTGCCTCTGGCAGGTCAATACTTGGATGATAGCTGAAGCTAATATAGAAATGTAGCTGCTTGCCAGAGACAGAACTCCAAAACGTCCTATGTTTTGAATGATCTCGGGTAAATAAAAGCTGTCATCAAGGAAAGAGATTTTTCACAGCATCTCAATTTGCTAAGATTAATTATGGCAAACGTTAGTCTCTGGATACCTCTCACTCTTCAGCCTGCTTCAAAAGTCACGGTGTCCTTGAACTAGCCAGCAAACTTTTCTTATGTTCCGGTATGTATCAGTACCATTTTTCTTTATGAAATGGGGTTGTCAGAACCCCCTTTCAGTGTATTAGCTTTCAGTTACCCTGGAGTGAGTCCTGACTTTGTTCAGCTCAGCTGCGCTTTTGTATAACTGCTGATTTATGAATCACTACTGCCATCTTATGGTCTATACACTTCAACAATGCCTTTTTTCCTACTGAGTAGCTATTTGCCTATAGAAATTTAAGTTTCCTTAAAATAAAATAAAAAAGAATAAAATTGCGGTATCTAATAGCAATACCTGGAATCTAAGTTCAAATATCCCAGATAAGCAATATTAGAGGGGAAACTGTACTATTGTGGGCAAATACTGCACAGAGAGCCTTTTGCATGCTCAGAGTTTGGCAACATAAGCTTTATGCCATTTGGCACAAATATATTTTGCAGGATCCAATCTGTTTGGATGTTGCAACATTATCCTGGGACATGTATATTTGCCTTCATTCATGACAATATATTTTGTTAACCAGAGATTCATGCTATTTTAAGTTATAATATATGTCATATTTACAGGTTAGTTAATCTCCTCTAACCACAGGGCTGGCGACTCCCGTGTGTATGTATGTGTGTGTGTGTGTGTGTGTGTGTATACATACATACACACACACACATACACAGAGTAACGTAATACTTTTGCATTAAATGTAGTTGACTCTAAAACAGTGGTTCCCAATGTGGGGCCCAGGCCCCACAGGGGGGCAATTTGATTTTTAATGGGGGCAATTTGAATCTTGTTTAAATCAAGTTAATGGCCTTTTAGGCTTCCTCCGCATGAATAGAGTTCACTTTTTGAGTAAAATAAGAATTATATGTCACCGGGGGGGGGGGGTGTCAGGATTTTAGAGATGCTTAGGTAGGGCATGGCCAAAAAAAGGTTGGGAACCACTGCTCTAGAATATGGAAGTTTAAGAGGTTCAGTGTGATACAAAATATAGAACAATCACAGTTACTAAATCGTAAGATGCTTATAGTGCCGGCTACTTTTTCTTGTAAGTAGCTGTATTAGTAAAACTTAGAGAATATTAAACTCATGCTTTACAAGGATCACACACAGAAGCTGATAAATGGTTCCTGTAATAATGTCAGCAGCATATATAAAAGGCTAGGTTGAGGGGTCATGTGAAATCACTGTAAGCCTCGGTTCCCCATCTGCAACTGACCTTGTAGAACTCAGGTGACTATAACCTAATGTAAACTTAATTTAATTTGTATTATATTAGACTGGCTTCCTGTTCCATGTCTCAGAGCATTTCACAAATTAAAATACAAGCATATATGTGTGAGTTTCTAGACCCTGGAGCAAATCCAGTTTACATAGTCAAGAGTCAAAGGTGCCACAAGCAGAAAACCAGGAATTAAATATGCAGGCAAGCAGATGACTTTGATACAGGTGCTAATATTAGTGAAATAAGCTACCTACTCCACAACTAGACAGATAAATAAAATACTGCACCAGCATTATCTTTCACAAGTTACCAATGTCACAGATCGTGTTTTACAACTAAGAAACTTTGGATCCCAGTAATAATTGATTGGCCCAAGGTCAACATAGTAATTTTCAGGTGGTTAAGCAAAGGGCCTGACTCAGAAGAGCCCTCACAATGCAGCTAATGAGGTTCTCAAACCTGATATCCACTCCCCACACTATTCCCTTTGTCTGTGGATTGTGAACATGACACATGCCAGGTCATTCATTCTGGTCCTAAAGGCAACCAGACTCGATGGCAAGCGTGGACAAAACAGGTGGGTTCCTGAGTCAAAAATTCACTGTGCTTATCTCCAAAATGCAATTTCATTATCCAGTGCATCTGTTGTTCCTTCTTTTCTGTTCAAAGTAAACTGAGAAGTATTGGTACCATGTTTCCCTGAAAATAAGACAGGGTCTTATTTTCTTTTGACACCCGAAAGAAGTGCTTGGCCTTATTTGGGGGGAGTTCTTATTATTTTTGAGGTGTAGGAGGACGCGAGCGTGGTCACCATATGGCTACTGCTCTGTTGCAATATTTTTAGGGAGGGCTTATTTTGGGGGCGGGCTTATTTTAGCACATGCGCTCAAAAGCCCAATTGGGCTTATTATCCAGGAACATCTTATTTTCAGGGAAACAGGGTAGTATTTAAGTACTTGTCACATCTTTTCCTTCTTACTCAAGTCTTGTTCAGGTATTCTGTATCTGATATAGGAGTTTAAAGTTGAAATGGAATACATTGATTAGGAATGTGCAAATCATAATTATTTTGAGTGTTATAAGATTAGATCAACATTTTTAAGTTGCGGGGGGGGGGGGTTGTAGGTCCAAACAAAACAACAATCCCCTGCAACTTAAAAATTTTGAAACTTGCAACCTACAGGGGATCTACAACCCACCCTCTTGCAACTTGCGACTTAAAAATATTTGGTTTGGACTTAGAACAACACTTGATTTGAAGCAATCTTGTTTCTGATTCTTCTGAGTTCTGTGATTGGGTGGCTTTGGGGGTTTTGAGTGGTGCAGTTACCTCAAAATTTTACAACTTAGTCAATGAAACAGCAGAATGGACCAGTTACCTCCTGTACTAAGTGCTTAGTGGGTGGGGTGATGTGGGAGTGTAGCAAGAAAATGAAATTTCTACACCCATTTTCCAGTCATCCAACCCATGTTGCTAATGCTGTTTCATTAGCAACATTCCATCCATGTTGCATCAATGCAAAGAATACTAGTCCTATGTCAATATAGTATATTTGTTTATCTTTTGTCCACATATGTCCTGGATGCATAGTCTCATGTCCTTTTGATATTCAGCTTCACAATGCATTTGTAAAAGGAAAACATCTGCATTGGTTTGAACTGTTTCATTACTCTCCAGAGGGTATACTCTGCGCATGTACTTGTGTCCTGTTGAGTTTCCAGAGTGTCTTTATTCTTTACTCTATGTTACTTTGGAATTGCTGGTGATTGAGCTTTTCTTTTCCCAGTGTTACCCTTCATTTCTATTGTTTAAGTTTTGTTTATCCAGCTCTGGATAAGTGCAAATTTCAGACTGCAATTGCTTTGCTTACTATAGAATCTGATGCAGTCCTGGAAAGTGTTGCATTAACGTATTATATTTTTTAAAGTAATATTTATTAGTGGAAAAATTCTAAAGAGCCCAGTTGTAGCACAAATAGAATTTAAAACAAGAAACCACAGCAAAGAGTGAAATTTGTCTTTGTGTGCTACTGTTTTTCCAGAAGGAGGATGCTATACTTGCTGTTGTTAAATCATTCTGTTAAGCGTGTGCTAATTGAAATAACATTGATGAGAGACATTAGTCAACTTGGTCCTGTGTTACTGTGTTGGCTGAATGCCTCTGTGATTTTATTAAACCAACAACACAAAATATATCTGCTGAAAGCCAGGGATTGATTCAATGGCTGATTTAGCTAAATCCTTAGGGGATTTGCAAATATTATTCCACAAATATAAACAAATAAATCCAGTTGAAGATTTTTGTTTTTCTGCAAGTTATCTATTTGGTAGCAGTCAGCAAATACAAGTCCTTCACCTACACCAGTGCTTCTCAATTATTTTCTGTCATGTCCCCCCTAGGAAGAAGAAAACATTTCGCGCCCCCTGCGCGACTGTAAATAGTATCATTTGCCTATAAAATTGTTATAAGTACACCTCTGCATAACACTGTATCCTTATTAACGTATAAGAGAATAAAAAAAGAAAGAAATGTGGATCAATTTACCACAAAGAATAGCTTTATTAACTGTAGCAGAAAAGATTTAAAGGAGCACAGGATTTAAAGGAACACAATATTAAAAAAAACTTTAACCTACTGGGGCTGCGCTGGGACAATCTCCAGTGATCGCGCCGCACTGCTCCCTCTCTCCAGCCGTAGAGTTGCTAGGCAACCGACGCCGTGTGGGACGCCCCTTGTGAGTGAGTCGGATAATCCGATCTGGACATCCAATATGACAGTGTTTGCCGAGGTCAAACGAGCCCCCCTTTACAGAGCCTCGCGCCCCCCCTGGGGGGCGCGCCCCACTATTTGAGAAGCACTGACCTACACCAATGCTTTTGTGGTAGTATAGAAAGTTAGCACCCACCCCTCCCAGAAGAATGAAATATTTTAGGAAATATTAAAAAGGCAGAATATTATATTTCCCCTTAGAGAGAAATAGAAATCTTAAGGGAAACAGAAACTCAAAGTCACAGTTCCCTGACCCCAAGCAGATTCTAAAATGAGGCCAGCTTTTAGATATGCAGATTTGGTAATCCATTCAAGACAGGATATTTTGAACAAAGGCAGAATTAGATAGAATGGTAGGGTCAGTCCTCATGTTCCAAACCAGGAAAGCTATTAAGACACAATAGGAATGGTCCAACATCCTTTCAGGGCACAAGCCTCCTCATTGCATTATTTCAGAGTCCAGGTGTCAATCAAACTTAACTCAGACAACCTAAAAAGTTAGTTATAACCCCTACAGCAGCCAATAGAATATATGTTCCTGTCACAGGAACAGGAACTCAAGTTCAAAGCCCAAGAAAGGGTATAAATACCTCTCATTCTCCACTCCATGTGGTCAGCTGCCCAGGCCTGAAGCCCATGTGATCCTGTTCACCAATAAACTGTCTTTCCAATCAGAATCCATGTTTTCAGTGTCTTTCTCCCCATTTGGAACTGAACCAGATGAATATGTCTTCCAACAGTAGAAAACAAAACAGCAAAGACATTGCATTGCCCTTATTCTATGGCTGAAACAAAATATAGCCTTGGAACATAAAAGCCCATTATTTGCACTGGACAAATAAAAAAAAACTATGGGAAATAAACAGTAGAAGCAGACTTGTAACGGCAGCACGTAAAACTGGACGGAGGCAAGAAGTATCAAGAGGCTGGAGGAAAATATTCTCAGAAGTTGTTATACATTGATGGCTGTGAATCCTGCTTCAGGGTTCTTAATTTAAATCAATTTGTCAGAATTGTGCTCTGTTAGGCTTGCTGGGGTGGGCATCTTTTTCATTTTTGTGTTAGACTGTATTTCTAATAAACTCTTCTACTTGAATTAACCAAACAATAAAGTCGGACAATTTTGTTCCAAGCTCAAAGCAAAATTAATTTACTATTTCGTATCCTGTTTGATACATAAGCTTTTTATAAAAGTGACTTCTTAGAGGGTAGTATGTAGACTTTGGGGTTCCTTGTACTCTCTAAGCTTGGTTGTTTCTTTGCAGATGTTTTAATTGCCTGACTAGGTAACATCATCAGTGTTAGGAGTGTGGGATTTGCTCCCTGTTTATATACAATAGTTTGCCCTGGCAATGTTGGTGAGAGTGTGGTTTTTCTCCTTAGTAGTTCCAAATTATCTCATTGTTTGGGGTTCAGGAACGGGTGATGCTGCACGTGCCAGGCAACATAGCTCCATGTGCCACTTCGGGCACGCATGCCATTGGTCCGCCATCACTGCTCTAGCTTAATCCCAAAGATTTTCTTGCTCTCTGCCCCCTGCAACCGGAATTTAGAAGTGGTTTTCTCCGTAGCAAAAATCTTCCAATCCAGCTATCATGTCTAAAAATTGGACCACGGGAGGGGAGAGATCCATGGCACTATTTGTTAAATGATATAAGTAATGCAAATGGTAATTTCACCCCAAAGGACCAAGGGAGTTTTATGGAGCTGAGACTTCTAATGAAAAAAAAAAGATGTACTGCTAACCCACCTATCTTCCCTTAATCTGACACTTGTTTCTTTTATAATTCATGCTGTGCTGTAACACAGAAATGTTTAATGTCTTTCTGCCAAGGAAAGCCTATTTATTCTGACAAACCTATCAACCCTCCAGGTTGTTCTTCCACCATGGAACTGATTTTACAACTCCTCCATTATCTAATAAGACGTGAAAACAGCTTTCTATCTTGCCCTGAGATCAGCCTTATTTCCATTGAAAGCAGTGCCATGAGATCATCATCCACAGAGTTTCGGTATTTCGAAGAATAACTCCTGAATCAGACTAGCATATATACATACACATGGACCTAATACAGAAGCTTGCAAATTTACTACCAACCTGCCTTCCATTGAGGACCTGTGCACTTCACGAGTCAAAAAGAGGGCCGTAAAAATATTTACAGACTCCTCACATCCTAGACATAAATTGTTTCAACTCCTACCTTCAAAATGACGCTATAGAGCACTGCACACCAGAACAACTAGACACAAGAACAGTTTTTCCCAAACGCCATCACTCTGCTAAACAAATAATTCCCTCACCACTATCAAACCATGCATTACTATTACTATTAGTCTTTTCATTGTTCCTATCACTCATATCCTCCCACTTATGATTGCAGGACTGTAGCTTTGTTGCTTGTATCCTTATGATTTATATTGATATTGATTGTTTCCTGATTGCTTATTTGTACCCTATGACTATCATTAAGTGCTGTACCTTGATGAATGTATCTTGTCTTTTTATGTACACTGAGAGCATATGCACCAAAGACAAATTCCTTGTGTGTCCAATCACACTTGGCCAATAAAGAATTCTACCCTATTCTATTCTATTTGTTCCTACCCTGTTGTGATGCTCTCCAAACAGCAGGCTTGTTCTCTAACTATGGGTCTTTACCAGAGACTTCAAGCTTTTACTTTTGTGACCTAACAAAGCTGCTAAAAACAAAGAGTGTTGGTGAAGGACTTAATGGCCCATAGCCAGCAGCGAGGGGATGCATTTACAAGAAAGACTTGTAAATTAGACACTTCAGTGAAGGTTGGAAATACAAACAGGCAATGTTAGGCATTCTGGAGCTCCCTTAAACTTGATGATATCTCAGACTGCAGTTTAGTTTTAAAAAATGTGTTGGCTGTTACATAAAAGGCAGCATGTGAACAATTAACAGAAAAGAAGCTTAGCTGTCAAAGACGTGACCTATAGTAGGAATAACATGCATGCTCTTTTTCTGATGTCAAGTATGTTCATAGTAGTTGCTTAGGACAGGGTTCCCTAGCCCCTGATCTGTAGACTGGCAGTGGTCCACAGCATGCCACACCAACAAGTAAAGCCCCTTCTGTGGAATGCAGGCAGCACACCAGTGATGGGTTCCTACCAGTTCGGACCGGTTCGGCTGAATCAATAGTGGTTTGGCGGCCTGGGTTGCTGGAACCGGCAGTGACCCAGGCCTGCCATGCCCCTGAACCAGTTCTCTGGGCGGGGCTATAGGCACTGCCATCTTGTTTTTAGCTTATGTGCATGCACAGAATAATTTTTATTGCACTGTGCATGCGTGCTCAGTTCGCACACGAGCAAACTGGAAATAGTGGTTGCCGGAACCCACTCCTGCAGCACACAAAACTACACACACCCCGGTCCACGGAAAAACCTCTCTCCATGGAACCGATCCCTGGTGGTCAAATGTTTCTTTTTGAGGGGGGGTGACTGGGTTAGATAGAATAATTATCATCTAGAAGGAATATTGTGTATTTGGTGATATGTGCTTGATTTTCAGCCTTTTGCAACCAGAAATATTGAAAGGAATAGAACTCAAAGTTCAAATTATAACAAGAGACTAGAAGCTTTTATAACTCACCAACATTCTTACAAACATAATCATCACACCAATCTATTTTGAATTAAACAATGTTATATACATAGAAAATCCGAGCGAGATAGGCAGCATACAAATCTATTAAAATAAAACACAAGGAATTAAAAGCAGCAGATAAGAAAATAAATTGTAGCTAAATTTCATTTAGGCCAATATCATTCACTGTACAATCCATCTGATCCATTTATCACATCATTCATTGGCATTTGTTACCGAAACATCCATCTCTCTTTTGTTATGTTTTGTTAACTCCAACTAACCATAACTTCTTCAGTATTTCATTTCCACTTTTCTCTTTATGCATAGGTAGCTCTCAACGTACGATCACAATTAAGCCCAAAATTTCTGTTGCTAAGTGAAATATGTATTAAATGAGTTTTGCCCATTTGGTGACTTTTCTTGCCACAGTTGTTAAGTGAATCACTGCAGTTGGTAAACTAGCAACATGGTTGTTAAGTGAAACTGATTTCCCATTAACTTTGCTTAGCAGAAGGTCACAAAAAGATGATCACATGACCCCTGGACACTGCAACTGTCATAAGTACAAGTCAGGTGCCAAGCATCTGAATTTTGATCATGTGACCATGGGGATGCTGCAATGATCATATGAAAAACAGTCATAAATGACTTTTTTTCAGTGACATTGTCGCTTTGAATGGACATTAAATGAATTGTCGTAAGTCGAAAATTACCTCTATTTATTTTGCAGTTTGACATTCATTCTTTCTGTACAGGTAGTCCTTGACTTATAACCAATCTTTAATGTAAAATTAAAAGATTGACATTGTAATGTCAAAATTACAATGACACGGAAAAAAGTGACTTAAGACCTATCCTCTTAAGACTGTTGCAACATTCCTGCAGTCATGTGATCAAAATTTGGGTGCTTGACAACCAACACCTCATTATGAGGGTTGCAGTATCCCAAGATCATATAATCGCCATGCAATCTTCTCAGCCAATTTCCAATAAGCAAAATCAATGGGGGAAGCCAGATTCACTTAAGAACCACGTGGTTCATTTAACAACTGGCCTGATTCATTCAACAACTATGCCTTGCCTAACAATTGAAATTTTGGTCCTAAGTGTGGTCTTAAGTTGAGGACTACCTGTATGATCTAAGGACTTCTAAGGATTCTTTTCATAGTGGTCGCTTGGCTTGGTAAGTGACTTATTTTATTTCAATCAATCAATTTATATATCCTCCCATCTCATATACATGACTCTGAGCAGAGAATGACAAAGTAATATTGGTGATACTTAAAATACACTGTGTGGAATGAGATCTGCTAATGGAACGATGTTCTCTTATATCAATCACCCCACATCTGAAAAATTGCATTATCACTGCAAGTTCAGTTGTGCAGTGGAGGAGTTGTGTAGAGGAGGTTCAACATGGTAGAAAATAAAGGAAGTACAGTGACTTCAGCAGATATAAGTAGCATTATATAATATTGGAAATAGACCCGCATCATTTGTGGTAAATTATATTGTCTTTAGATCTGCTTACCAAAACTGAATGTCTTGCCTCAGAAGTTGAACCACAGCTACCATATTTGCAGAATAGAAAACTTGCGTAAACCTTAAATTTATTTACTACTGTTTCTCCTTCAGTATATTTTCTTAATACTTGATTTTTAATTTGTTCACATTTTGCATAAGGAAGTAACCTAATGACCTTCCAGATAGAATAAATGTCAGTTTGCTTTGGATTATGCAGTGGCAAAAAAAAGAACATAATAAGCAAAGAAATAGGACACTGTGTACATATTAAAACCAATAGAAGAGAATATACGAAATCTTTTCTTATGGATTAATTTGTCCAGTTAAAGAAAGAAGAAAAAAGGCATGTTGTAAAATAAAAGGAAGGCTCAATGAAAACCAACTTCACTGGCCATCCTATGAGATTTGCTGAGTTAGGAGAAGTACGAAAGCAAAGGTGTGTAATAAGGTTGTGGGACGGAAGTCTGAGTTTATTATTAGAAATCAAGGGGCAAAAGGACTTAATGCTTCTCTCCATAATTCCTCCATTTTCATAAATAAAATCTATAAAAGAAAACATCAACTTCGCCAGAGAAGGATTGTGGCCCATTAACTGCTATGAATTTAAATAGGAAAGATGGTTTCATTTCTTCAACATGTCATATCTACAGAGAGGGTTCTACTTATGAACAAGTTACATTCCAAAAGGATTTTGTTCGCAACTCTGATAAGCAGAGAAAAACCCATGCACAGTACAGTCCTTACCTTACAGTCTGTGAGCGGATCTGAGGACAGTATGCAAGTGGAAGTCATAAGAAAGTGGGAAAGGGTTAGCAATAGCATTTAGCTTTATATCCTGCCCCATAGTGCTTTACAGCATCCTCCGGGCGGTTTACAATGTAGAAGCTTTATTTGCAACATAGGACAACAATGTGGCTCCTCATTTTACTGACCTCGGAAGGATGGAAGGCTTAGTCAACTTTGAGCCCCATCGAACTCCAAGCTGTGGGCAGAGTTAGCCTGCAATATCCCACATTAACCACTGTACTACCAGTACTCCTTATATAAGTGGAATGCCACCCCAAAAAATTTTTTTTTTACTACCGGTTCTGTGGGCATGATTTGTTGGGCGTGGCAGGGGAAGGATCCTGTAACATCTGCATTTCCACCCCATTCCAGGGGAAGGCTACTGCAAAATCCCCATTCCTTCCTGATCAGCTGGGACTCGGGAGGCAGAGAATAGATGGGGGTGGGGCCAGTCAGACGTGGTATGTACCAGTTCTCCGAACTACTCAAAATTTCTGCTACCGGTTCTCCAGAACTGGTGAGAACCTGCTGAATACCACCTCTGGAATGCCAGAGACTCACCCTTTCCTGTTTTCTCCTGACTTCCAGGATCTTCTTGATTGGAGTTGTGGACAGGTTTGTTCATCTCAGTGAAAGTTTGCAACTCAAAAGTTCTTAACAAGACTAACCGCTGTACTAGAACATTTACCGCTCAAATCTTTCGAAAGGGCACAACATTGCAAAATAGTCAGCAGGTTGTCCTGTTTCACTGTGCATAAGCATCGTCTTTTTTGCAGCACGGCAATGAATTGTGATTTCATATGGTACTTAAAATGACAACAGGAGCATGACAGAGTGCAAAATGGAACTGCAAAGATGTGACATGAGGCAGATAAACATTTTAGTGTCAAGTTGGGCTGATATGTCTATTCATTATATGCAAGAGCCAACACTGTATCAAAACATCAGACGTATTTCATCAGCTCGGCTTGTCAGTGTAGCAAAGAGCTGGGGGAAAAATATTTCAGTATCCTCGTGGTGAGTCAAGATGGTGAACTTGAGAATGGCCAGAAGAATACTTTAATTGATATTTCTCTTTATTTGTTTTTTTTTCCTCTGGACAACAAGGATAATAATTGGGAAATGACAGGGCATAGTTCCATGTCAAGGCGGATTGCTGTCTTATAAAGAAGTAGGCAGTACTTATGAGGGTAATTTTTAGATAGTTCTGTTTATTTAGAGCTGTCATCTGCAATTTTACTAAGTGGTTTTAAAATGAAAGTTGCCGACTGATAGAGGAAAAAATAAACTGGCTCTCCATCTTTGACAACACATTGCTGCTGTTCACAGACATTAGAAAATGGGGTGACAAACGAATAATCCTCATTGAATTGTAGGAGATGACCAGGCTGAGCTTGAGGGAGGCTTAAGGTCATCATCACTCATGAGTTCCTTTGCATCCACAAAAGATCTAAGCCCCCCCCCCCACCCCATCTTGAATTCCTTTTACTCTTACCTGCCACCACTTTGCTTTGGCCACTAGTAGTTCAGATTCTTGTAGCTCAGTGTTTTCATTTAATCACCTTTAAATCCATTCATGGCACTGGTCCAGGTTACATGAGGGACCATGTCACCCTACTGGGATTGTACCCGTGCTACTCATGCTGGCAGAGGAGGCATGCTCTGGATCCCGTTAGCCCAATTATTCCTGCTGGCGGGATCCAGAAGGAGAGCCTTCTCTGCTGTTCCTCCTGTCCTCTGGAACATTCTGCACCAATGTGAGGTTGGCCCCAACCCTCCTATCTTTTTGTAAGGGCCTAAAGATGTGACTCTGACAGTTGGCTGGGGTCCTGGGGGGGGGGGACAATGCAACGGAGATGATTGATTGAGCAATAACTGATCCCATCTCCCCCAATTCCACCCGTACCGACTCCACATGTCCTTAGGTTTTAATGTCGGATTTTACTTTTTATGTTTTAATTGTATATGTAACTGTAAGCCGCCCAGAGATACCCAGAGTTAGCCAGGGATGGCTAACCTTTTCCGGACCGAGTTCTCAAAGTGCATACACACCCAAACTCCCAAAATGCAATGCACACCCAGCCCCTGCATATGTGCCCTCCCACACATGCATGTCAGCCCCAAGCATGTGCCCACCCCGTTGCACACACAGCAGAGACGCAAAGACCAGCTGGCTGATGAGGGATGTGCAAGCATGCGCGGCGGAGCTGAACTGGGGAACAGAGAGGGTGCTGCGTGCCACCTCTGGCACACGTGCCATAGGTTCACCATCACAGCCCTATGGTAAGATGGGCAGCTAATAAATTTAATAAACTAACAAACAAACTGCCTAGATCTTCTGATTTCCTTAGTTTTATTTATTTATTTATTTATTTATTCTTCGCACTTCTAGACCGCCCCCTCTCCCAAAGAGGACTCGGGGCGGTGTACAGTCCACACAGCAAATAACAGATAATAAATACAAATATAAATATAGATATAAATATACATATGGAGGAGGTTAAAAAATTAAAAGAACTGTGCAGAAGAATATGAATATGGCTCTAAAAGCCCTAAAATCAATTAGATTTAAAACAATACCCTTAAAATACCAGTTGAGAATATATTTCCAGGAGGTAACAGTTGTAACAGTTATAATTATGCCAGGCCAGCTAATCGAAACAGGTGAGTCTTCCATTTTTGTCGGAAGGAGCGGAAGTCTGTGGTGGTTCTAATATCGGGGGGGAGGTCATTCCAGAGGGTTGGGCCCATCACAGAGAAGGCCCTATTCCTTGGCGCCGCCCGCTGGCATTGCCTAGTGGACGGCACCTGGAGAAGCCCCTCCCTGTGAGAGCGGATTGGCCGCTACTATAACTAGGGAAATGTTTTGGGAGAACTTTTGTGTGCAGCTAAGGAACCCAAGATGAAGTTTGCCCCCTGCCCCAATTTTCTAATGATGTGAATCTAAGAAACCTGCTCTAGGAAACTGATTATAGCTCTGACTTTTCAAATACTTCTCTCCCCCAAAAGATTTATAAGTTGTTTTGTGTTATAAACCTCATTGCTTCCATGTGTAGAAGGAAAAGATATACAGTATAATAGCTTTTTTCGTTGGGAGGAAAGTACATAAATCAGTGTATTAATAAGCAGGCTATGTGATCAGATGGATGATAAATAAGAAATGATGAGAATTTAATGTGATAAGAAGAATGGTGGATCATCTGAAAATGCTTTGGCTGTCATATCTCCCCTTGATTCCTAATGTTTGTTTATGTTTTTCTCTTTTTAGTTTGCGTTCTGCCGTGAATGTAAAGAAGAATACCATGAAGGGGAATGCCATAGCTTCTTCAAAAGTCCAGGAGCCACAGCTCAAATGGTACATATATCCACATCCATAGGATCTCAGAAAATTAACTAGAGGGGGGGTTGATAATCAAGAACAATTACAATCAGGGCCTTGGTGGGAAACCTCTTGTGGACAGAAAGGGAGAAGATCCAGCAGTAAACATTCCTGGTGGTGCAGTGGTTAGAATGCTGCAGCCTAATTCTGCTGACTGCCAGGAGTTTGATTCTGACCGGCCCAAGGTTGACTTGGCCTTCCAGCCTTCCAATTTTGGTAAAATGAGGACCCAGATTGTTGGGGGCAATATGATGACTCTGTAAACCACTTAGGACTGTAAAGTACTATGAAGCAGTCTATAAGTCTTAAGTGCTACTGCTATACATATCATAGGTGGAACTCAGAAGTAGTTATTTAGACTTTAATAAAATCATGAAACTTACATGGGATTTCCAACTAATTTAGACTTAAAGTCTAAATTACCGACAGATACCTGCTCAGAAAATGAGGCTTTTTTATCTTTACCACAATGGTATTCAGATTTTTGAGAAAATGACTAATGGGACTTCCTTAAACCTTTCCTATAGAGAAGGATGAAAGTTTATGCTTGATGTACTTTCTTCCACGTTCTTCCTCTTTATAGCCCAGTGTTAATTCTTCATCCTACATCCTACCAATGCAAAAATCAGCACAGTGAGCAGCAAGCACAAATGTAATCTGCATTATGAAGATTATAAAAACTGATGGGGAGAAAGTAATTTGATTTTTATTTAAAGGTATTTAAATTTGTACTTTCTGATAGAGGTGTGCAATGCTTCAGATTAGATTCCAAAAACAAACTTTGGAACATGCAGAGGCACAAATATAACATCCATTTGCTACTGTTTAAAGCTGCCTATACCTATGGTTTAAATCATTTTTTGGAACTGAATCCAAAGAGTTGCACAGTGTTATTTTGAAACAAATAAGCAAACTGGAAAGATTTTCTTTCTTTTTTTCATTTCTTGAAATAATGCAATGCAGTCCTTCAGTCAACACATGCAAACAAAAATGCGCACATTTGCAAAACACTATGCACAGAATGAGATAAATTCTAAAAGGATGGATTAAAGAAATTTTGTGGTGCAGAAAACATCTCTTTAACTGGCTTTTGGGTCTTTTTAACACTAATATCTGACAGAGGTCCCCCCCCCCCCAAATTTGCTGTTGTTCATCAACTTTCAATTACCTCACGGCAAGGAATGTTTTAATGTTTGGAGATTTAAAAAGGGATGCTTTTAGATATAAACAAGGATTGAACTGATCATTATCTCTAATAGTCACCATAATTCTGAGTTCTGTTCACTCCATAAAGAAAAGTGCCACACTGAGCAAGTGTATTTTAATTTAGGTCAAGATAACATAAAGATTATTTTAAAAGCCAACCAGCCAACCAATTTATATTTCAAACATAAACAAAGAGAAGTTCCTAAAGTGCACTTTTATGTTTCATACTGGGAAATTTTCTTTTATTTCTTGAAACAATCATGCTGAAATGAAGAAATAATTGAGTTGAGAACCCTACTCCTTATCAAGTTAATTCTTGGACTTTAACACAGGGCTGCCTATAGTTGCTAGATTCCTAGAGAATGCCAGGATCCAAACTAAAACCATATTATTCATTAAGCAAATCAGCAACCAAGTGTCCTTGGATGCTGATCCTTTAGCTATCATCAGTTTTCTGGGTGAAACAGTTCAAAACCTGAGAGGCATATATGAGACATGGTTGATTTTGAGAGATGGAAATATAGCCGATTTATACTATCCATAGTTCATGAGTTCCTTTTGACAAAGGAGAATGAGAATTCAGCTTCTAATTATAGTAAACAATCCTTTCTAATTATATTTGGACAAGCATACAACATGTTAATGTTTTTAGTATTGTATTTCCAATGTTGCCTTTCCCTAGCTATGCTAATCACCCTAAGAAGGGAAAGGCGAGGGGAGCATTGATTAAGGGAGCTCTGCCATCTTCCAAGCCAAATCATTCTGAAATTAATGCAGCCCTACCACACTTTCTCTATGTTGTCTTTACCCTCAATCCTAACTTCAAAATGCTACCAGCATGGAAGCATGATCTCTCCTTGGGGGAGCTTCACCAGTACTGGATAAATGATGAGCGCAGCAGAAGAGGCAAAGAGACCCATTGCAATATGAGATAAGGATACACATGAGCATCTGTCCAGTCTGACTGCATTAAAAATATGGCTTGTCTTATGCTAATTAGACCTGGTTATAGAAATGCCCTGCTGTACAATTAAATTATGCATATTGAAATCGATTGGTCAATAGCAGGAAAAAGGTTATGAAATTGAACTTTGGTGTATACCAGTGATGGTGAACCTTTTCGGCACTGAGGGCCCAAACCGGAAGTGCATGCATTTACGTGCAAGTGTGGGTGTGTGCACACCAGAGCACTGGAAATCTGATGACCAGCTGGCTGATGCCCGCATGCCTGTTTTTTGGCTGTTTTTCAAACCGTTCTCAGGCCATTTTTCGGGCAGTTTTTCAGGCCGTTTTTGCCCCCCAAATGGCCTGGAAAATGGCCTGGAAAATGGCCTGTTTCTTTGGCTGTTTTTCAGGTCATTTTCAGGCTGTTTTCAGGCCATTTTCTGGTGCTCCAGCTCCCATGAAGACCAACTGGCTGGAAACCAGAAGAGCAGCTGGCGATGGCGCAAGTGCCCACCGAGAGGGCTCTATGTGCCACCTCTGGCACTCGTGCCATAGGTTCACATCATAGGTATATACAATCCAAATTTCAGAAAGCTCTTCCAATTGGGACCCACAACAGTAAAATTCTTGTTAAGGTTTTTTTTTTTTAAGAGGTAAATGTAGGGGTACATTTGACAAACATTCTTTCCATCTTGTTATCTTTTTTGTCTTTTTTTTTTCCTTGGTTACTGGCAAGCAAAGTTATCTTTTTATCATAAAAACAGACCATTGGATTTCTGTTGCCCTCTTGTTAGCAATCAGTTCCTGGTGCCAAGGGGGCTTAATGGCCCCCAGAGCGATTTTCTTTTTAATTAAAAAGATAACAGGGGAGCCAGTGCTGGCTTATTTATTGATTTGATTCAAGAGAGACTTGTTAAAAAACTAATGCCAGGCAGCTATAAAGCCTCATGGGAGGTGGAAAAGATAGTCATCTCTCAGGCACACATTGGCAAAGCCAACCTGACATTAAGCAGGCACCTAGGTATATCTCCCAGGGGTAGTGGTGGTGGAGGATGGACCAATAGCTAAGCTGCTGAGTACATTACAGGACTCCTATTGCTTCTTTACAAGAGGAGAGAAACGTTATGGGTAAGTCACAAAGAGAGAGTCCTTCTGGGACCTAATTAACCATCTGTCTGAAACGAAAGAACCTGGTAAAACAACCCCAGCATGGCACATGTGCCCAAACCTCCTGAAAGTCAGGAGTGGGTGGTAAAGATAAATAGGTGCATTGGGACAGTGTAGTTTTTCAAACAGTGGGTGATAGAAAAGGCAGTTTGTATATTGATATTTCCCAATGTATTGACAGAAAATAATCACATACATTTTTTAGCTTGACCTGCATCATCATTTAAGTGAATCCCATTGAAATGCAACCAGAAGCTTCAGTGATGCTTTGTTCAATATTATAATTTAGATATAGATATGGATCCCTAGAGCATATCTCCATCTAAGTAAACTGCACAGAATCCTATTTTTACAAGCACATTCCCCCAGCTGTCTTGAGGTAAAAAATAGTTTTAATATCAAGCTTGACTCTGCATGGACTTTTTGGGGGAAGCAGATCAAGGAGCTGTGGTATTTTTGTAAAAACTAAGATTGATTTTTAAAAAATTGCACAGGGTGATTAACCTGATCAGCCACTAACACAGTTCAAACATCCTGCCTCAGAGTTCTGGAAGTACAGGTAGTCCTCAACTTACGACAATTCATTTAGTGACCGTTCAAAGTTACAACAGCACTGAAAATGTGTCTTATGACCATTTTTCACACAACAATAGCAGGTCATATGATCAAAACTCAGCTGCTTAGCAACTGATTCATATTTATTTATGATGTTTGCAGTGTCCTGGGCTCATGTGATGAGTGTTTGCGACAAGCAAACTCAATGGGGAATCCAGATTCACTTAACAACCATGTAACTAATTTAACAGATGCAGTGATTCACTTAACAACTGTGGCAAGAAAAGTCGTAGAATGGGACAAAACTCACTTAACAAATGTTTCACCTAGCAACATAAATGTTGGGCTCAATTGTGGGCGTAACTTGAGGACTAGCTGTACAAAATTACATTAAATTGGTGCAAAGTCAACAGTTTTACAGAAGCTGAATACAGAATACAGATTCTGAATATAGACTCTTCCTTGCTCATCTCTTGCTGGTAAACTACAAGCCTTTGCACTAGGCAAGTACAAGGAAGGCTTAATGAGGCCATCTGCTTTTCAATTTCATGTTATCTGAGGTCTATGATGGCTGACCAAGTACTTGGATTGAAATCAAATTCTACTGTATAAGTTCCAAATCAAACTCAGAGCTATTTGGGTTGGGGAAAAATATTTCCTCATCTTACAATTGCTCTAAATTTAATATATCTGCATGGCAATCTTGCCTATGTCCAATTATAGGAACATATCAATGCAGCCATTCAGTAACCTTCTCTGTCCTCCAGTTATTTTATTATGTCCTTTCTTTCACTTCATGCAGTCTTCATATTTTGCACATGGTGGCACTATGCTACTGAAAAAAAGTACGGGAAACCCTTTCTGAAATCGGCCAATGATTTTTTTAATAATCTGTGAATTAATCCTGAATATTTTACTGAGTCCAAAATTACATGTTAATCATCCAAATGATTTGAGGGGTGGGAGTGGGGGGAGTTTTCTATTCATCAATAGGATTTGAAAGACATTGTTAATTTGGTGCATCTCACAAACCCAGAGTTGTTTTTGAAAAAGTAACCGCATAAGCAATGCAAAATTCCTTTTCCAGGACATATTGTCATATTGTTTTCAAGGCACATATGTATGTATAAAGTTAGGTAGGTAGGTATTGAATTTATATAGCTGCCCATCTCTCTTGCATGTGAATCTGGGCAGCACACCCAGTTAAATACAAACTAAATAATCAACATAATTTATGTATAAAATTTACCATTTCAAATGTTCTGCTAAAAGGCCTGTCATGTTGATGTTCTGATAACTCAGCCATCACCTAGAGATAACCTACACCTCCCTCCCATTCAAATGGCATAACCAAAACCACAGGAAGAAAGCAAATAGCACAGAGCACTTCCTGCTTAGCAACCGAGATAAGCAAAAAAGCAGCACCCGATAAACAATCAAGAGGGGGGGAAAGCAACGAAGAAGTTCTCAAGGAACAAACCACATTCCTAGAGGTTCTTCTCATTCGTGGACAGTCCTGGGAGAATTCATAACGTGCCCTTAGGATAGACTTCCAATTGAGAATAGCTGATGAACATAAATGAAGTTATTCTAAGTATAGCTTCTTAAGAGATGAGTAGAACGAACTGAAAATCCAGAAATAGTGAAGCTGGTTAAACTCCTAAAGTAAGTTGTCAGATTACAGTGTAATTTACTCCATACCAATCCAGAAGAAAGTCTCATTCTGCTCTGTGAAATGTATATGTAGGAAAATGCACATTGGTTGGCAATTTGTCCTTTTTCTCCATGCAGCCTTCAGAACCATCTGAACATTTTCTGCTGAACAATCCCTCCAGCACATAATTGCATGCGCGGGAACTGCCTTATCTGAAATCCAAAGGGACATTGCATGATTTTGGAAAATTCCATCTGCATCCCCTACCTAATAATGTTCTTTTTGCTGCTTCCCCCTCCCCCAATCCCCAGACACTCACACTGCTTCTGTCCAGAATAACTGCACCTTGGTTCAAACCTGGGACAAAATATCCTTCTTTCATTCTGTATACGGGCTCACATATCTTTAGATGTGCACCATATGGGGTCTTTAGTGCTCTCTGAGCTTGCTTGTTTTCTTGTTTTTGGGCTGGTTGATTGTCTCTTTTGCATAAGTTTATAGCAGTGTTTCTCAACCTTGGCGACTTTAAGTCCTGTGGACTTCAACTCCCAGGATCTGTGCTGGCTGGGGGATTCTGGGAGTTGAAGTCCACAGGACTTAAAGTCTCCAAGGTTGAGAAACACTGGCCTATAGGTATTGTTAATGTCTATGTGTCTAATGTGATGGCTAATTTGTCAGAATGCCAGGTTTCCAGAAATCCCCTGGTGTTTTTCATCTTGTTTCAGTTTGGGCACAGAGTTCCCAAAGACAGCTTTTCATGCATAAAGCAGTGTGTGCACAAAACACTTTGCAGATTCCTAACTTTAGACCTGCAATACTTCCTCCCCCCCTCCCCCTGGAACATGGTGAGAAAATTATTAAGAAGCATTATCGTTTGGTTGAATCTTAGTTTCATGCAGGTTGTGAACTACTGTTTATGTCTTGTAAAATCTGGTCCCTTTTTTGCCTAGGTAGCTATTTTCTATAATAATATGACTTTGTGTGCCTAGTAGCAACAATGACAGAATTTGGCTTTAGTGTGGGATTTTGTGATGCTGTTTTCCAAAACAAGCCAGTAGAGATATTAGCAACATAATGAGTTTATCTATTCTTGAAAAAAAATGGCTTTGATAAAATAATACTGCACAACCACAAGTGATTTCAGCTTCAAAACCCACAAATAAAGGGTGTTCAATGTGCAGAAATGATACTAATGGCTTCTGACTGCTTCCTCTTTTTGTGAAGGTATAATAAAAAGAGCATGATGGCTCGGTGGTTAAAGATACTAATCTCGTCACTTGGAGAGGTGACAATCTGTGTTTGTGACCTCTGTAGTGTGCAACGGGATCTTGCCCCAGCTCTCGCACACATAGTAGTTGAAAACAGGCAAATGAGAGTAGATGAATGAAGGCAAATAAGATAAGATAAACTGTACTGTCACTTTTTTTGTGTACACGTTGGCACACATTAAAAATGAAATTCTGATGCCCACTCACAAAAGTGTGTGTGTGTATATTTGTGTGTATGTGTGTGTGTGTGTTTGTGTGTGTGTATACATACATACATACACACATACATACATATATACTGTATTTCTCCTAAAATAAGATCCACCCTGAAAATAAGCCCTATCATGTTTTGAGCGCATGCACTCAAATTAAGTTCTACCCCCAAATTTAACCCTAATTAAAAACCTGCCCATCCTGTGGTGCAGTGGTGTGGCAAGGCACACAAGTTAAAAGAAAGCTTGGATGGAGATGGGGGGTGGAGCTGCCCTATTTACCAGGCCTCGCACACTCTGACACCTGCCTCATCTTCTTCTGTGGCCGTCTTCTGCGGCTGCTTGCTGTCACTCATACGCATCACGCCCGGCCTCGGTTTCGGTGTCAGAGCCTTCTGGAAAGACCTCTGCAGCTGAGAAATGGGCTCCGGGTTGACGTGTGCAACTCCACAGGCCTCCATTTTGCCTTCAGCAAAATTCAGCCCAACATTTCTGTTGCTAATTGAGACATTTGTTAAGTGATTTTTTCCCATTTTATGACCTTTCTTGCCACAGTTGTTAAATGAATCACTGCACCTGCAGTTGTTAAGTTAGTAACTTGCTTGTTAAGTGAACTTGGTTTCCCCATTGATTTTGCTTGTCAGAAGGTCGCAAAAGAGGATCACATAACTGCAGGACACTGCAACCATCATAAATATGACTCAGTTGCTAAAGCACCTGAATTTTGAACACAGAACCACGGGGATGCTACAATGGTTGTAAGTGTGAAAAACAGTCCCGTAATTTTTTTTCAGTGCTGCTGTAACTATGAACAGTCACTAAATGAACTGTTGTAAGTCAAGGACTACTTTCATCTATTAAGAATAAACTTTCAGCTGTTGGTATAATACAACTACTCACAATTATCATATGCAAAAAAAATAGGTACAATCTGGTCACATGCTGTGATTTGTGTAACATCCAGAGTTCGTGTTTTCTTCTCTCTTTGCAGGGATTTGAAATTGATGAGCATGCTGCCATGAAAGCTCGTTGGGAAGATGCATCCAAAGAAACAATAAAAAGAACAACAAAGCCGTGCCCTAAATGCCATGTTCCTGTAGAAAAGGACGGTGAGTTTCCTGAAAGATATTTCACACTTCCCATAGGCATATTTTAAAACAACATTGCAAAGCCCTCCAATATATCAAGTGTAACCTAGCATGGTTATAATTTTCATTGTTTTAGAATTGATTGTAAACATAAGTGTTATGTGATTTAACATTCAAAACCATGAATAAAACTGTCTAAGGAGATTCTCGGTCATCCAAGGCATGGTTGTCCCAAAGGTGTTTTTTCAACAGGCAACTTGACTTTCTTGTTTTTCTTTGAAGACATTTCGCTTGTCATCCAAGAAGCTTCATTTGAAGAGCTGAAGAAGCTTCTTGGATGAAAGGTGAAATGTCTTCAAAGAAAAACAGGAAAGCCCAGTTGCCTCTTGAAAAAGCACCTTTAGAACATGAATAAAACTATCAACTTTCTAGAAAATAAGTTCTGATAATTCACTATGACCAAAAATGCCATTTCAAAATCATGTAACAAAATTACAATTTTCAGTCACTGTTGGAAATGAATATACAAAATTGTCCTTCAGAAACTCTTAATTGAAAAATAAAACACATGTAACTAAAATTTGCAGGAGATTAGGGTAAAAGGGGGACGCAGTGGCTCAATGGCTAAGACCCTGAGCTTGTTGACTAGAAAGATCGGTTCAAATCCCTAGCGCCGCGTAACGGAGTGAGCTCTCTTTACTTGTCTCAGCTTCTGCCAACCTAGCAGTTCGAAAGCACGTAAAAATGCAAGTAGAAAAATAGGAACCACCTTTGGTGGCAAGGTAACAGCGTTCCGTGCGCCTTTGGCATTTAGCCATGCCAGCCACGTGACCACAGAGACAGCGCTGGCTCTTCGGCTTTGAAACGGAGATGAGCACCGCCCCCTAGAGTCAGGAACGACAAGCACATATGTGCAAGGGGAAGCTTTATCTTTACCTTTTAGGGTAAAAAGGAGAACAAGGCAGAACTCACAGGATAATTTACTTTTGAATTTACTTTCCAAACTCACTACCCTGCAGATGTGTTGGATTTCAATGTCTATAATTCCTACTCAGCAGAATATAATTTGGTTTGATTTGGATTTAGGTGCCACACTGCTTCACTTTTCCTTGGTGCTCTGATTCTGGTTGCTGCTAGAGGGGAATGGTAGTTATATTAGGCTTACTTGTGATTACTATCTTGTCAGAGTTGTGTCATCCTGTGTTGAAATAGTAATTTGAACTGTATAGACCTTAATTCAGGTGCTCATATCAGATGGAAAAAAGTATTTACTAATTAGAAATTAGTAATTTCCTAAAACTAAGTTCTTATTTATATGTGTTGAGCAACACATTTTGTCCATGTACTGAAAAAGCCTTATTTTAGTGATTTACATGATCAATAAGCTTTCTCAATAACATTAATCACTAGAAAATTTCCTATTTACCTTTTGCAGAGCCTATGTGATCCATCTCCATTGATTACACATTTCAGAGTTGCCTATGCATATTTCCATGGCTTCTTATAACAGGTTTTATTCAATGGTCCATAGCCTGAGAACTATTTATGGCCCCTCAAAACTTTGAATATAATTCTACTACTTCCATATTATAATTATAAATGTGACTGGAAGAAAATACAGTATAATTAAATTGTAGAAGATTCAAATTAATTACACTTATATAATTTGAAGCCTTTTTAATATAAATCAAATCATATGGCGCATTTATCTAGCCACTCTTCCCATTTTAGGAGGGTAAGCCTGAAAACCCATCATTCAAAATTTAAGGGTAGCTTGCACAACCTTGATATATATGAATTGCTGCTCGGCAAAATCATTATTCAAGATGTAAGTGTAGGTTTCACAGTCTTGATATATATGGATTGACACTTTCCCAAACCATCATTTAAAATCTAGGTGTAGGTTGCAGAGTCCTGATACAGATGGATTGCCACATCATCAAAAGTTAAACTGGCTTGTGATCTATCAGTAATGAACCTTCCATTCAGTGTGTTTTAAACATTTTGTTAATATCTAGATGATGTCTAGTCCTTCTAAACACATTTAAATATTTACAATAATGAAGAAATATGTATTTAGTGCCTGAGGATAAAGCCTTTCAAAGCACTCTGAGTTTTTAATTTGTGTAATAATCATACAGTTGACAGCAAAATGTAAGGATACTTCTTGTACCTGTATATTTCTAATCCTCTTTAGTCTAATCTAATTCTCAGCTACTACATTATGAAATTTCTAATCCTCCTGAGTCTTCTTTAATCCTCAACTACTAATAACTTTCTTATACATACAGTATATGAACACTACAGATTCAAGGATGCCCAAACAACATTCTGGACTTTAGAGAAACTATAGACACTTTGAGTGTCTCCTTTGGGCTTACTTCAGAATCAGTTTCATCTGAGCTCAATTTCCATGAGTTGAAAAGGAATTTAGAATGGATAAGCGCAGCATTTCATAAACTACATTCTCCCCTCCTTCCCATTAATGATTCTTGAAAGTATAGTTCAATAAATTAATCGACAAATTGTTGTTTGTTTTATTTATACATTCATCATATTTCTATACTACCCGTGGCACCTAGGAGACTCTGGGCAGCTATCCTGAGCAATGAAGAGTTTGCAAAATTAAAAGAGCTCCACTGTCCCTTTCACATATAAATTAACAGTAGGATCTGAAGTTAAACTCATAGGTAATAACTGTGATACCCACAGACATGCCAATTTATTATCTGCTTATGTTTACTTTTGTACTAATGGTTGCCTGTCTTCTATGATTTTCTTATACACATTATTGACTTTCTTCTAGGTGGATGTATGCATATGAAATGTCCTCAATCTCAGTGTAAATTTGAATGGTGTTGGAAATGTAGCCTTGAATGGAACAGAACGTGCATGGGAGATCATTGGTTTGACTGACCCTTAAGTAATTCTAGAAACAACCAATTGCTTCACAATTCACAGTGAACTTCACAGTTGCTTCCCACAATATTATCAGATTCCAAAGATTTTGTTCATGCTTTGAATTTCTCATCAATATTAATTAGGGGGTTAATTAGGACATTTGGCTGTTGTGCATTTTTCATAAGTATCACACATCAATATGTATCTTCAGATGATCACATCTAAGTCCAACATAGCAATAAAAAATAATAATCAGAAGGACCAAATGTATCATTTGTTAGATACATTCTGCTTACATCAAGACAATTCTGTAATGGTGCTTCCTCCCTTGAAAACTAGGTTATGTCTTCAGCCAGTTTCTGTTTTTAATTAATTTCATCTTTGAATTGAAAATGTGTTATCTATTATTGGCAAAATAAAAAACTATACAAAACTGGGCCTCTCAAGTTGTTCAAACTATTGTGGTTTATATTTATCAGCAATTCAGTTTGTGACTTTGTATTTGAAAGCTTAAAAATGTTAATTTTTAAATTACATAGGTATAATCACAAGTGCAGTTTCAGATAAACAATATATTACACAACTTGCCTTCTAAAACCAAAACGTTTATACTACATTTTTTTTATAGCGACACAATTTTAACTGGCCTAAGTCACAAATAAAAATATAGATGTTTGTTTTCTTCTTTTGACCCCTTTGGTATGTACATTCCTAGAAGAGATTGGCCATAGTATATACATTGGAGACTTGGGCGAAGTTTTTCTAAGTCAATATCAATTAGAGTTCTCTGATCTTATTGTCTGACAATGACAATGTAAATATTTACAGTTCTACTAGAGTTACCCAAAATGGTTATAAAACAGATTGATTTTGATTTATTTATTTTAATGGATTTGAATTTTAGCATTATATTTTTGCAAGTCTTTGGTTGAAATATGCCAGTATTTTAACAAAAGATGTTGATATATGTTTCATCCTCAATAAAAGTTCTGGTGTTTTCATGCTTTTGATCAGGGGTGAGTTCCTTCCAGTTCTAACCTCTTCTATAGAAGAGGTTCCACAAATCTACAGTGCCATTTAGAACCAGTCCAGCTCCCTCCCCCCGCCCGTCCGCACATCATCAAGATGAAGAGTGAGAGGAGGAATTCTGGGAGTTGAAGTCCACAAGTCTTAAAGCTGCCAAATTTGAACACCCCTGGGGTTTTTTTCTAAAGGGTTAGGGATACAGGGGTCTTGTAACTTGACAGCTTTAAGACTTGCACACTTCAATGCCAGAGTTCCTGAGCCAACATGACTGGAGGAGGAATTCTGGGAGTTGAAGTCCACAAGTCTTAAAGCTCTCAAGTTTGAACACCCCTGGGGTTTTTTTTCTAAAGGGTTAGGGGTGCAAGGGTCTTGTAACTTGACAGCTTTAAGACTTGCGTGCTTCAAATGCCAGAGTTTCTGAGCCAACATTTTGGTTGCTAAGCAAGAGTATTGTTAAGTGAGTTTCACCACATTTTACAAATTGGCCCCGCCCACCCAGTCACATGGCTGGCAAGCCACTCCCACCCAGTCACATGGCCAGCACGCCACTCCCACCCAATCACATGGCCGGCAAGCCACTCCCACAAAGCAGGCCACACCTACAGAAGAGGTTCTAAAAAAATTTGAAACCCACCACTGCTTTTGATGGTATATGATTACTTCAGATTTATTATAATGACATTGTGAAACAACTTGAAAGCAATCATACACTGAGTAGGTAGCTTACACACTATGCTAAATCAGAAGTATCACGTTGTTTTGCAACTATCTACCAATCTTGTAACTCAAAAGCTAAATGAGTGATGGATTGTGATCAGCTCTCAGCATTAAGAATTTAAGGACCCATGTGTTTTTTCTATGACCTGTAACTCCAAGAATATATTTCATTACTGCTAAAAGTAAGTTGATGGCTACATTTATTTTAATTAAATATAAAACCCCAGTTATCTCTATTCCCCACTCCCTATCTCTCAGCTTCAGTGGGGCAACACTGAAGCCTCAAAATGGCC
Source organism: Natrix helvetica (assembly GCF_964273705.1). Classification (NCBI taxonomy): domain Eukaryota; kingdom Metazoa; phylum Chordata; class Lepidosauria; order Squamata; family Natricidae; genus Natrix; species Natrix helvetica. The sequence continues at coordinate 212,099,527 of NC_138552.1, read as the reverse complement.
ACTTTAGCTTCAGGGTTTACAGTTTTAGGTTACTGTAGTCTACTCAGATTTAAGCAGGTAGTCCTTGACTTATGACTGAGGCCAAACTGAGCCCAAAATTTCTGTTGCTAAGCGAGACATTTGTTAAGTGAATTTTGCCACATTTTAAGACCTTTCTTGCCACTATTGTTAAGTGAATCACTGCAGTTATTAAGTTAGTAACACAGTTGTTAAGTGAATCTGATTTACTTTGCTTCTCAGAAGGTCGCAAGTGGTAATCACATGATCCCGAGACACTACATCTGTCATAACTGTGAGTTGGCTGCCAAACATCCAAATTTTGATCATGTGACCACGGGAATACTGCAACATCAGTGTGAAAAATGATCACATCACTTTTTTCAATGCCGTTGTAACTTTGAAGAGTCACTAAATGAATAGTAGTAAGTCAAGGATTAGCTGTGATCCATGTGCTGAGATTTATATGACTTTATCCTAACCTCTGTGGTAAAACAACTATGAAAGAATTTTGTTTTCTGGTGGAGGTGGAGCAGGACTACCTGTACTTAATGTAGAGATAATTCTTCATGCCTGCCAAATGTTATACGCACCTACCTTGACAAAATACAACGGACACAAATCTTAGGGTAGAACTAGACGTAGCAACAGGCTCATGTTTTCAAACCCAAGCCCGTGATAAATATCAGCAAAACATCAGACAGAAGAAGAGTTTGGAATCATTTCCCCATCTGCTATCCTTTATCTTATAACCCAAAATAGTTTTGTTAAGTGAATCACTGCAGTTGTTAAGTCAGGAACACAGTTGTTAATTGAATCTGGCTTCCCCATTGACTTTGCTTGTCAGAAGGTCGCAAAAGGGGATCACATGACCCCAGGACATCTGGTACAAATGGGTGAACAAATTTAGGACTGTTGATTGAGCAACCAAGGCTGCAAGATTACTGGAAGAAAAGGTATTGTTTATCTATTGCAGATATACAAAATCAAACAACATCTGCCTATCCCAGATCGGAGAATTATGGCCACTCCCAAAATGGTGCCTACCTCAGGATAACACAAAATAAACTTTTTATAGGCTGCCTCCCTTTCCAAAAGGCAAATCTCCAGAGATCACCTTATGGAAAGAAAAGCAGACAACCATAATTCCCATACAGGGGCCACATAGTGCCATCCTGAAAATGTACCACTTTGAGAGTGTCCACAATTCACAAAATCACAGGATCCAAGAATAGTGATCACTTCCAAAATGGCACCTGTTTTCAGGATGGCACCACATTGTCTCTGTTTAGGAAAACGGCATGGTGGATTGGCTTCTTCTTCTTGATAAAGACAATCTTTGGGAAAGGTAAATGGAATGAGGGAAGATGGGGCAAAGGGGACGCAAGGGTGTTGGATCCAGCAGGAAGCTGTGGAAGGGGCTCTTCAGGAGTTGGGGGAGGTCCTGGAAGGCTATATGTGAGCTGCAATGTGGGTATGCCTCCCAGGGCCTGCCTCTCCAAGGCACTTCATGCTCCATTTAACGACCACAATGGGGAGAGCTGGAATAGTTGTTAAGTGGGATGGTCATGTCCGTGCCTCACTTAACAATCACTACAACTTACAACCATATAATTCAAGGCTCAATTGTGTTTATAAGTTGAAGACTATTTGTAAAATTAAAGAAGACCCAACTAAGATCAACAGATAGACAAAACAGCCTTAGACTTGGCAATGAAAGTATTGAAGTAGTGGATAGCTTCTATTTTTCAGCACCAACTACCAACAGTAAAAAAACAAAGTCAAGAAATACGATGCAGACTAGATCCCTAAAGTTGTTGGGAAAGAGATACAGATGCCATGAGGTGTCTATAGACCTACAACAATTAGAATAGTACGAGCAATATTCCCTATGCACTCAATGGACGTGAAAGTTAGACTTTGAAGAAATAGATAGGAAGAGTTCTGACGTTTTTGAATTCTGGTGTTACTGAGAATACTGTAGAGAACCAGGAAAACCTACAAATAGAACACTGAGCAAATTAACTTAAAGATCTTACTCAAGGCATAAATGGCCAAGTTCTAATTATCCTACTTCAGACACATTAATCAGAAAACCTAGCTACCTATCTATAGAAGGTTCTAATGCTGGGAAAGATGAAAGGAGAGAATGACCAACAGCAAGGTAGATAGAATCAATTACAGAGGCAATGGGGGAAATTTTGAAAGATTAGAAGCAACAGGTCAGGAACAAATCATCACTGATTTTTTTCTGCTGCATGTAATTTATAGTGCCTGATTGATGTAAGATGTCTGTTGGGAACCAAAATCTCTAATTTAGCCCAACATTTGGTTCTGTTAACATTTTAAAGACCTCTTTTAAGTTTCCCAAACTGTGTTCCAAATTTTGTTATTCTCCTGGAAATTCAGCAATCCTCTTTGATAACAAGAGAAAGAGAGAGAGAGAGACAAGGAAGGATTGTTTCAAGAAATACCAAATGAATCCTTTGTAGAAATGTGGTTTAAACACCTGACTCAAAAGATTAATCAGATTGGCATTGATTCTGATAGGGGTATGTCACCAGCAATAAATTTTATCAAGCAAAGACTATGGGATAATTCAGTACAGGAATTAATTGCCAAAGTATTGTTTGACTTTGTATTATTCAATATTTCCCAGAGTTTTCAGCAGGAAGCTGTTTGGCCAATTCTAAAATCCAAATCAGGAAAAGATACTTCTGAGCATGTAAAATTTTTACTTGCATCTGAAAATATTAAAATTACAATGACAACAGTTAGATTTTTAACTATGGATATAAAAATAGGGCTTTTAATAACAATTCACTAAGCTGGGGCTTTAAGGCTATTATATAATATTTATTAAATATTGTACTTGTTAAATTGTTTTATCCACTGTGAGGCTTAGATTATGTTTGTAACTTGCTTTCGGCCTTGTTAGCCATAAATAAAATAATGGATACTTTCATCCCCCCCTTCGATCATAGGCGACAATAAAATGCTAGCAACCCACTCATATTTTCAGCAAGTTTATTGTTTCATTTTGCAGTGAAAGAAGCAATCATTCTTAGATTAATGTTCCTGGTTGTAAATAGACCATTCACTTGTTGCATTTCAATACAGGTAATCCTTGGTTAGTCCATTCAAAGTTGCAATGGTGCTGAAAAAAAACAACCTTAAGACCAATGACTACATTTATGACTTGGTGGCAGTTTTTTTCAGTCACCTGAGATCACAGTCAGTACACATTGCCTTGCACCTGATCTTGCAGGGTGAAGACATTAAAGAGGAAGCAATGACATGAAAGCAAGCAGGCACATTAGGGGCAATCCCCTGGGTTAATTGTGTAGCATGCCCCTACTTGCCAGCCCAGAGTTTTCCTTTCGGTCTACATTCTTCATTGCGGGCCTGCTTACTCTCTACAAATCCCTTCCTCTCTAATGAATGCAAATGCAAACATCAATTTCCTTCTTGTTAATTATCCAGTGCCAGGGTGAACTTTCCAAAGTGGTTAGGAGGCAAACAAGAGCAGAAGGTATACCTGATTAGTCTAATGGTTTTTGAGCAGGTGGGTCAGGTGAGTATTCCAAAGGATGGGGGAGTGGAAAAAAAGAAAGCACAGTCACCGTCATTAAGTGATTTACCAGTTTCTCCTAATGACAGAGCTGCCAATCCAAATTGTGGTTACTAAATGAGGAGTAACTTGCACCAGGCTGCTGTTGAAAAGATAGTGTGCTAGCATGTTTGTAGCATCTTATCCTAAACATAGTGTTTGTCTGCGGTACCTTAAAGTCACTGCAGTGTTTCCAAGGATCACACAGCAACTGTAGAGAGAAGATATGCAATCCTGAAGCAAAATGAGTTCCAAATTCATGCTCATACATACTTGTGGTCTTCCTGTTTCAAGCCAGGTGCCTTAACCACTACACCAAACATGCTATACAATATAGTAGTTCAGGCACAAATAAATCACACTGGCTCTGGAGTGAATACTGCAATGTAAGATATAGTATAGCCTTTATTGTCATTGTACATCATGTATACAATGGAATTGGTCATGCAAAAATGAAGACCTTGGAGCTATGCAAAGACTCCTCAATTAATATTCTCATTGGAACCGGTTTCGAACTTACAACTTGTGGTTGTAAAAATGTAGTAACTCTCTTGAAGCACCCTCAATCATGTACGTTTAGTATTTATATTTGTAGTCTAGGGATATTTTCTTTATATTTGTAGTCTAGGGCAGTGTTTTTCAACCTTGGCGACTTTAAGTCCTGTAGACTTCAACTCCCAGAATCCCCCAGCCAGCATAGCTGGCTGGGGAATTCTGGGAGTTGAAGTCCACAGGACTTAAAGTCGCCAAGGTTGAAAAACACTGGTCTAGGGATATTTTCTTTATATTTGTAGTCTAGGGATATTTTCTGGAAGGCATTTATTAGCAAAATATTTTTTGATATAGTCATGTTATTAACCATTAAAATTAAAAAAGTAAAAACTAATCTGAAGTAAAGAAAAAAAGGGGAAAAAAAGGTAGAGACTAGCATGGTGGCTACTGCCTTGCCGCCCAGTTTCAAATCCACCCAAAACTGCTGTCGTGGTCTCCTCATGCAGAGCAAGTGTTTGGAGCCTTTGTGGGTGATTCTAAAGTCTTCTCCTTGTTCAGAGAAGAATTATGAAGACCTAGTCTAATCTCTGGCTCTTCATTTCGCTATGGTCGTCTGTCTTCAATTCGTCACATCTTCCCCAGAATTCCTTTTATCCAGCAAAATCAATTAGTGATACTGATTGCACCATTTAGGATTAAAATTTCACCCTATGGTCAGTCTAATTCCCCTCATTCCAGGGTGATTAGAAGTGGACTATTCAAACATCAGAAAAACTGCATGTGTAGGACAAGTGTCTTATAAAGACTGACTGTAGATGAAGTGCAGTGTTGGGTTATATATCTTAGTGAATTTCGCCTATAACAATTCTGCCGAAATGTAAGAAGCATTGAGACTGCCCCATGGACACTACAGTTGATGGGTTCTCCATATTTACGATATGGATCAGCTGCATTGGTCCCTAATATATTTATTTCAATGCTGTAAATCAGATAAACCCTTTTCACCTAGTTTGGATGATTACATATACATTTAAATAAGAGGAAAAAATTAACTTATATTGATATAGAAGAGTGAGGTAACCAACACAACTGATCCTTGGGGACCTTATGCTTTGAATTCTGAATAATTCAAAAGATAAAACGTATTTCTTGTACCAGTTGCTCTTTTCCCTCCATATAAATCCAATTAGATTGGGTTTTCATTCCTCTTGTCAGCAGCTGGCATAGCTGCTATGCTTCAGCCATCTGCTTTCATTTCATTAAATGTACTGCTTTCCTGTGGTTGCAACAACTCTACCAAAGAATATAGTTCCACTTGTTTTCCATTCTTTGCACATTCATATACCAGCAGTTGTTATTTCAAATTTCTTTTTCCCCCAACACTCTCATCACATTGATTTAGTCAAATTTAAAGTATCATTTGAGCAACTATACTATGACCTTGAGCCACAAATTACAGAGAATTGCCATACCTGCAATTCATAGTAGATAAATTATTTAAGGAACAGTGTCTTCCAATTATTATTGATGAATGAAATCTTAGCTCTGTGTAAATGAATGGCAGAATGCCCGTGAATTTAAAAGGGTGAAGACTCCAATCTTCCACATGGATGTTTACTGCCTGTTTTCTTTCAAAACAAAGAAAAAACATAAAGAGGTGAAGAGAGAAATCTTCAGGCATTACACCCTACAGTATTCAATCCTGCATATTTAGCCAAAAAGTTTGTATAGCTTGCCTTGTCAGATATTGTGAGAAACAAAAAACTCACATATAGAAACAAGGAGACCATGAACAATAAAAAACATATATATTTAAAATATATTTATATATTTTACATATGTCAGATATTGTGAGAAACAAAAAAAACTCCCATATAGAAACAAGGAGACCATGAACAATAAAAACCATATTTATTTAAAATATATTTATATATTTTCTTTTGCAAAGGGATTCTATTTTTCTCTTAGAATTACTGATGTTTTTACAGCAAATACAAATCAAATGTACGCATTCCAATATAAATGCTAAAAATTGAAGATCACCTAACAGAGTAATAATTGCCCAAACTATGCCAAGTAAATGTCTGTTTAAAGCAAGGTTTAAAGCATGGGTTTCTAATCTTTTTGGATTACCTGGGCTGCCCTGCGTGAAGAGGAATTTTCTTGGGCTGCTTGTAAAATATATAATATAGTTAATGTACATTATATAAATCACATAATAATGTTAAAAGTTTAGGGTTTTGTGGGTCTGTATTACTAGCTGTCCAGGACTGCATATGGTATGTGGGCTGGGCATATCTGGTTTAAAGTATAATAAATAAAGAATTAACAGAAGAGAGCAACAGGTAAAAATAAAGTCAGATATGGGCAAAAGGCATTAATGGGGGTTGCAAAATAGTTTAATTTAGTATATGACTAGGCTCATTGATAAGCCTTAATGTGTTTTTTTATGTATTTATTTATTTATTTTATAAATTTATTTGCCACCCATCTCGCCACAAGGCAACTCTTGTTGTACCATTGCATGTTTTAGAAACTATTCATCATGGATTGTATTATTGTCAGAGCCTATGACTTACTGTATGGAATGTTTAGACAAGTCCCAACTTAATGCCACAAAGAAGACAGTCTCTGAGTAAAACAAATAAAAACTTTGTCCACATGCAGGCTTTGAGCTGCCAAGTTGCTTTTAGTACTACATGATATTAACCACACAGTGTAGAATTGCTTATAAGGTGGAAGAGTTGAAGTGGGGCATAATGTAAACTGTAAATAACACAATATAGTAATGTGTATTTACAGGAGTTCTAAACATGTCAGCATTCAGCAAGATAGATTAATATGAATGAGATATAGGTAAAAGGTTTTGTAATCGCTAGTTCACATTTTCTTAGTTAATGGACCTGGGCTGTTCACTTTTTCTAGAACTGGAAAGGAGGGGAGGATTTTTAAAAGATTACTGATGTTCTTTTTATAAATGCCCAAATAGTAGATCTGTTCAAGTAGATGTGTCTGATAATCCCATCAGATTTTGGTCACATTTGATGAGGTCAGTAAACATTTTTGCTCAGTTCATGCTATACTCTGATACTCATTTGAGTGCAAGTGAAAAAGTTAAGTGATGTAGCAGTATGAAGGCCAACAGGTTTATCGTGCCTTTAACTTTTTACATCTGTTATTTTTTCTTAGATTAATGTGATTACTCCTCTAAAGATTATAGTTCTATCATTTATTGTCATTTATTTAAATAACATACTCTGAGTATGTGATTTTCATGTATGTATGTAATTATATATTTGCTTACAATAAAATTAATAGAACTAGTCAATAGCTTATGCATTCATTCATGTTTTTAAATTGTCATTAATTCCTATGATTAGCAAATAATGTTTAATGTATGAAAGACAGCCCTTTCTAGCTGTTGATAGGATTTTCCAATGTTAGCCACTTAGTTCTCTGTTGATGGCATATTCCACGCAGGCTCTTCTTGCCACGATACTTCATACGCTTGATCTTATATCTGCTGCTGCCTCAGACATTTTCTCAGCAGTTCAGCTTTGGGTAATATGTACAGATGTATTCTTTGATATTATCTAGATGATAATGTTGTGAGAGCTCTATTGGTATATGATTGTATTTCTCCATTGATCCTTGGTAACCGGTCTCAAGGACTGACTATGGTTAGTTTATCCATGATCTTATGCCTCATATCAACTATTCTGCTAATGGGATTGGTAGTGTTCACATTTCAGATGTTGACTGCACATCCAGTTGTTCTGTGTCATCTTGAGTCTGAGATGTGATACGTAATTGGTCTGTTTCAAAGGAACAACATCCTCTCTGCTACATGTTGGTAGGTACTTGTTTCTCAATTAGTGTATGTGTAGGTCTTCCATTCCTCTATAGTTGCTTCATACATTTCCTACATACCTACTCATTGGGTCTACTGTAGCATTGCATCAATTTGCAGTAATGGTATGCTACATGTAAACACATTCACATACAGATTGCTCCAAAATTATTAAATTTCTGTTCACTCCAACCAACACTGACAGGGCAAGCCAGTAGGGTATAAACTGAGAGCAAACCCCACTCCCTACTACTACTGAATGATGCTTGGGTAATCAAATGTCTGCAAGAAAAACTAAGTTCAGAAAGCATCCAAGGATCTTCTTGTCAACCCTGAGCTACAAATATTCTCCTTTAATTTTCTGTTTGTTACACAGTATTGTAAGATAAAGGTAGATGGTTCCCCTCACGCATATATGTGAGTCGTTCCCAACTCCAGGGGGTGGTGCTCATTTGCTCAAACCCGAAGAGCCTGTGCTGTCCAAAGACGTCTCCGTGGTCATGTGGCTGGCATGACTAAATGCTGAGGGCCCACAGAACACTGTTACCTTCCCACCAAATGTAGTCCCTATTTTTCTACTTGCATTTTTATGTGCTTTCGAACTGCTAGGTTGGCAGAAGCTGGGACACAGTATTGTACACACTTATTATTCAGGGTTTCTACATCTTTCTTGTTGAATCACTTAGTATTGGTTAAATTGGTTCAGACTTTTGAACTTTTGTTGCAGGTTAGTCTTTGTTTCCATTTCTGAACTGTGAAAAATAGCAGTTTCAGTTCCTTCCTTTAGCATGTAGTGTTTGGTAGAAAGGCTAACACCAGAAGCTACACCAGTGCAGCAAATCAAGAGAAGAGTGAAACTTTAAGATGGGTGAAGTTGTGTTTGAAATCCTAAGCCATATCTTGTTATTGAAGCACATGAAAAGAAAATATATGTGAATGGAAGGGGAGATTCATCCCCCTCCACTGCTTCCTTTTTTTATTAAAAGAGAACTTCTCAGGCAGGAAACTTATGTGTTTCTCCCACCCTTCCAAAGCGTGGGATGCATTAAAGAAGAAGGCAAGGCCCGTTTCCATCCATTTGCAACAGGCATTAACATATCCTCACCTTTTATGAGGATGAAGGAAAATCTTTTTCTTCTTAAGGTGATACAAAATAACAGCGCTGGAAAGGATTTGAGGCTGTTCTAGTCCAACCGACCCTCCTTTTTACTTGTGCGTGAGCCACAAATTCATTCCCAGATAAATAGCCTCAGGCTCCGGCCAGCCCCTTGCTCAGACAAACGAGGCAAAAAGGTTAGCCAACAGCTAGCTAACCACTATCAGCTCCCGTTCATTTACAACCGGGAGAAAACGGTATGGAAATCGCAACCTGTTTCCTGCCGTAATCTCCGGGAATAAAAGTAACCCCCCAAAGGCGGCGTTTGGCAGAAGAAGCGCTCCCGGGGTCCTTCGCCATTCGCGCTCGGGGTTCTTTTCAAATGAACCCCCGGGGCCTCAGCTTGAAAAAAGCCCGAAAGGGATATGCGCGCGCGCGCGCGAGCGTATGTGTGTGTGTGGAGAGAGTTTCTCCTCATCTCTTTCGCTCAAAGAAAAAGCGGGAAGGAAACGCTGATCTCCCGAGAGCTTTTGTTCAGCCGTCGGTTTCGGTCTTCGGGGAAAGCCAAGCCGGCGGCGGCGGAGGGCGAGGTGAGGGCGGCGTCTTCCTCAATAATCGGGCGTTGCTGGACGAGTGTCGAGTCATACGCCGCTCTTCCTCCCCCGGCAAGATTTCGAAGGAAGTGACAAGCGGTGGGGAGAGAGACGTCAAAGGAGGTTTTTACTCTATATATACACGCATAAATACTATACTATATTTTTAAAATATATATACATATATTATATTTATATAAATACACGTATACATACTGTACTATATTTTTTAAAAATATATACATATATTTACATTAAATATATATACATATATTTACATTAAATATATATACATATATTTACATTAAATATATATATGTTTTGTTTTATATTTGTACTGATAAATAAAAATAAAAATATATACATATATTTACATTAAATACATACATACATATATATATATATATATATATATATACACACACATACATACATACACTATACACTATATTTTTTTAAAATATATACATATATTTATATTAAATAGATACACACACACATACTATACTATATTTTTTAAAAATATATACATATATTTATATAACATATTTATATACTATACTATATTTTTTAAAAAATATAGTATAATATACTATATATTTTAAATATATGTATAAATATTATATTTATATAAATTATAATATATATATGCTGGTCTTGTTGTATTCGGGTCTTTTCCCGTGTAATACACAGGAAAAGACCCAAATACAACCAGACCAGCATACCTGCACCCGTGAAAATCTACGAAAACAAATATACTATATATGTGTGTGCGTGTGTGTGTGTGTGCATATGTAATAGCTAATGTCTATAGATGATATATGCATACACACACGTGTGTATTATGTATATAAATATACATAATACCTGTGTGTGTAAAACCTCAGCTAATGACTCTCTTTATATATACAAATGTATATAACATTATGTACATATACATACACATATAGTAAATAATGTGTGTGTTTTAAAAAATTAACATTGATTTTGAAGGAGCCGCTCCGTGGGTGGAGCTTCGCTTCCCCTTCTCCCCCCCCCCCCCCGGCTCCGTCCCTTGTTGGTTGATTCCAGGCTTGGGCGAAGAAGCGGCGATTGGCGGGCTGGCGCTCGACTTCTTCGGAGCATCGTTGTCAGCGGCGGGTGAACCCGAGGCGCGCGTGGATTTTCTTGCTGTGAGTTGCAGGGAACCTTCCCCTTTGCACGCCTATTATTTGTTTTGGGGGTTTCTCTCTCTCCCTCCCCCCACACACAAACACACCCTTTCGCCCCCTCTTTCCTCAGCTTGGGACGTCGCCTTTAAAAAGTACGGAAGCGTCTAGTTGTTTGAGAGTGGAGGGAAGAGCGGAGGGGTGCGGGGGGGGGAGTGAAAGATAAGCGGGGAGGGGGTCGGGAGCAGTGCCTTGATTTTTGAGTCGGGGGGAAGGACATGATTGTGATTTTCGGTTTCCCTTTCACCCCCCCCCCCGGCACCCCCAAAAGAGAGAGAAGTCCTTCGATTCCGGTTTTACTAAAAAAAAGGGGGGGAGGGAAACCGAAAATCACAATCATGTCCTTCCCCCCGACTCAACCCCCCCCCCTCTCTTTGTGAGGAAAGGACAAGAAGCGGAGCGAGAAGTGTCCGGGGTACCTGCTGCTTCTCTCTCTCTCTCTCTTTCTGGGGTCGTGCAACAGATTTCTCCCCCGTTACCGTTTCCATGGTCACCGCCGAAAAGAAGAAGAATCGCTGTCGAGATTTTTGCAGGAAACCTCATACGGCCCTTAAGCGAGGCCCCTGGGGCATTGGGATGCATATATTTGTGCAAGGTTTCCAGCCTGTGCGCGCGCGTTGCTTCCTTTCTGCTCTGTCTCCCCAAGCACAAGGAGAAGGTGGGGGAGGGGAGGGGTTGCCTAGGAAACAGAGGTTTGTGATATTCTAGGTTGCAGATGCTCTCCTGAATAGGCTTTACTTTCCGAGGAGGACAGGATGTTGCCTAAAGTAATGAGCAGTTGCTAATGAAATATAGCCAGGTATTGGGGAAGTTGTGAAAATCAAAGTGATGATGGCGACTGCTAGCTAACCATCAGAAGTTGTGTGATGGTGGAAGTGTTGATATCTCTTGCGTCTTACCTTAAGGCTGCTGGCAGATGCTTGGATGAAATACCGCATCTGTTCGCTCAGGTGTTGCAGCCAAAACATTTGCAGAACATTTGGTTCTTTTCAGGCAGAAATTAATTGATGGAAGAGCTGAGCTAAGAACGACTGGTCTTTTTAAATTAAGTTTCTGCTTGCAGGTGGAATCTGCCCCTTGTGATTCAAGATAGCGTCTGTGTTTGCTCCTCAGTTTTGGAAAATGCTTTTGATCAGAAGCATTTAACTTAAGCAAGCAGGAAAGATGCAAACAACTAATTGCATTGGAGTACAGGTGAAGGAAAACAATTACACTGGATTCCTACTATGCTTGGCAGCATCAGTGTGCATCAATGTGCAAAGTGTATTCTTGGAAAGCTTTCAGAATTAGTTACCTAGGTGGCTTGTGTAGATGGACAGCCCAGATTCTAATGTAAACTTAACAAGAATAACATAGCTGAATGTAATGCCTGTTGTGTAACAATGGCATTGAAATATGAATGCCATATTATGTAGTGACTTAGAATGTGTTGTATAGGAAAATAGAGTAGAAACTAATTTAAATAGATAATAAAAGTAGCTTTCTCAATAGGTTTTATTACAAGGTTTTATAATATTACTAAGTACTGTGGTATGCTGTGTATCCTACTGAAAACTAGATATTTTAATAACACACTCTTCAGATGTACTATTCCTATGCAGCAGTGGTTAGTTAAAGCTAAAAGATAGGTAATTGTTTCAGTCTTCTGAACTGAGCGACTGTGTTTCAACTGGATCTGTATACTTGGTTCACTACAAATCTGAAATGTTTGAGCAACTTTTTATAAACCAGATAGCCTTGAGATATGGGGACTTAAATTCCCAGTTTTCATCAATAATTCTAGAAATTCTAGAATCTCTCTCCCACCCCACCCCTCTTTCTCCTCCCCCCACTTCTCTCTCCCTCGTCACTCTCTACGTAATATTCTTTCCTTTCTTTCTGAAATAATTATTGCTGCAAGACTTCTGTGTGTGTGTGGATTAAAAACCCATTAACTTGAAGGGTTTTTACTTCTAATTCCTTAATTTTGAGGACTCATTTGCTTATCTCATTGGAGCCAAATTTTTGAGGAACAGCCCATTTATATTCCAATTAGTCACTAAACTAATGGGATATTGATATTTTTATCCTATGTATGGTTAACTCCTCCTATGACCAATGTGCATGAAGCCTAAAGTGCAATTATGCTCATGTAAATAATTTGAGAAGCTTTTAGATGATTTTAGGTTAGGACTCAAATGTCTTATGTTGCTTTTTAGGATTGAGAAACTCAGTTATTGATTTTTAATTTTTTAACAATTGCAATTGTTGAAAGCAATTGCTGAAAGAACTGTTTTTATGACCCTCGAGTACCAGGCCTCCAGAACACCCTGACCTGTGAGTGACTTAATTGCATAAGGGTAGCTTCTAAAAATTTTTGTCTACTGCTAATCTGGAAGAAACTTAAGTTCAGGTGTGATTAGTATTCAAATGAAAGACTGTTGGGGAATCCAAGGCTCTAAGTCTAGACTTAGAAGTCAGATATTCTAGATGTAGTATTGTTACAAGAAAATAACAATGACCACCTTTCTATATCATCATCTAGGAATTAATTATACTGGAAGGACATTATTGTCCCCCCTTCCTTCCACCATTATGAAATACTGAGTTTGGATGTTAACTTATGGCTTCTCTTTGCTTTGCCTTCTTTCCTTCCTTCTCCTATCAGATTTCAGTCTTTGACTTTCATTGGTTCTGTTCTGGTGGTGAATAAGTAGTTAGTGACAGCTAAGAAAAGAGATGATAAATGTAACATTTACTTATATGCAGAAGAAAAGATTTTAGCTTTTCTAGAGGATGACACTGTGGTTCTTGCAAAAGGAGATAAGTTCTTAGTTTGAGAGATGGGAAAATTCCAGTTGAAAAAAATAATAGTAAAAAAAATTAGGAAAGAACATATTAGTAGAAAAACTATGAAATACTCTCTAACCTAGCATATAGAAGTGCTTTCCTTTCTGCTACAAACATGCATAAAGTAGTCTCTTTTGTACTTTGTTGTTAAAAGCAGTCCACCTAGTGTTAACAACAAAACAGCACTACAGTGACCACTGTGCAAACTAATTCTCAATAGTTTATGGAAGAGTTTTGCTGTGCCTATCTGATGTGGAGAGAGTGCGTAGTATTAAATTTATAGGGTTTTTTTTACATTCAGTGCAGACCAATATCAACATCAGAGGGGGAAAGAGTGCATTTATAAAATTTTATGTACACATTCAAAGAGGTAGCATAGTCTACCGATCCAAATCATTTCTTTTGTCAATTAGATTCCAGATTATACTCCATCCACTTTACTTATAATGCTTTAAAAAAATCTCTCTACATCATACACACACCCAATTTCTATTTCCATTTTAGCTTCCTTAGTCTGACTGTAGATATATTTAACCTGCTGCATCGTAGGATATACTTTGGACCATACTTTTGGTTAATTTGGAGTATTTTAATGCATGCTAGTTGGCATCTCATGGGATAATTTTGAAATAATGTCACTGCAATATACTACCAATGGGGAGATCTAATGTGCTCTTTCTGTGAGCAGATTTATGTTCCACAACTTCCAGAATTTATCTAAGTGTGGAGTCGTCGGTGCTTGCTTGCTTGCAGACATTTAAGACTCCACAGTTCAACCCTGAGCTACATATCTTCTCTTTTTCTGTTGTTATTATTTAGATGTCTTTGTCCTCACCTACTACTTCCTTGCAAAATCCTAAAATTCGGATTAAATAGAATTGCTTTTGTTTCCTTTGGTATACTGATTCCTGAAGGTGTATTAGGATTGTGTTCATCAGATTTGAGGGTTAGGAACTACTTTTAGCATTTGTACTTTTAAAGGTATAAATTATGCTACATAAGCTAATATTTAGTGGGCTTCAAATAAAAATCAGGCACAAATGCATCATAGAGAAAAACCTGATTTGTCAGCATCATGCTTGAATAGGAAACAACATTATGATATGGCAGCACTTTTAGATGGTTGATAAACCTGTCTATAATATACATTGAAAAAATAATGATAAACATAGAATTTCTCATATATCTGATTTAATCATGGAGGATGTGTGTTGGTTAAATTGGTATTTAACTTAATGCAGTTGAGAAATATTTGCCAATAATTATTTTAAAACCAAGGACCTCATTATTTAATTTTAGTTCATTACATAAGTGAGTGTTTCTTTTGTTTTCAAATGTATATCTTTCTCCCAAGCAGGCAAAAATTAAATGATCCTATCTTTCTCAGAATTCAGTAGCTTATATCTCTGTTTCAAATCACATCAACAGAACATAATAGTACTGTAAAGCCTTAGTTTAATTAACGATTGGTGGAATGAGTATCCTTTAATTCTAAATGGCAGCTAATTTTGAAATCACTTCTTTTGAATTACAAAATTATCTAAACTGATGTGAACAATTTCAAACAATTTCAAAATATCAGTTATACAATTATGCAAATATTGATTAAGAGAATTTAATATCTGGATTTCTTTAACAGCGGATGTTCATTGTTCGAGTAAAATCCAACTGTTTTCTGTGATGTCGAACCTATGGCATGAATAGCCCTCTCTGGGCACGTGATGCATCATCCCAGCTCAGCTCCATTGTGCATGCCTCCCGCCAGCCAGCTAATTTTTTGGGGGTCATGGGGGGGTCACATATGCACAGGGGGCGGGGCGCACAAGGGGGTGTCATGCATGCATTCCATTATGGGCGCGGGCAAGTGCATGGGATGTCATGCTTGCATGCTTTTGGCACTCGACAACAAAAAGGTTAGCCATCACTAACCTTGATGTATTTTTATGGGCAAGCCAACATTTATGTACTATTTTCTATAAAGTGACTACATAACTATGTGTTCTGACTACCCCCCCCCCCCCACGCCTGTGAATAAACCAGCACACAGGCTTGGCTGTTTGCCACTGTTTAATTACTGAGATAACAAATCCTTTGGCTGAGGGCCCAGACAACTCATGTTCAATAGAGCAACCCAGATAATTCAAATGAAGCAACGCAGATAGTCCAACCGAACAGACACGGCTAGAATACACAGATAGATTTTCTTAACTACTAATTCGAACGGTTGTTTCCTGCAAATGTCCCCTCCCAACGCCTTACCTATAATCTCTCTTGGGAGGGGGCAATCCACAACCACCTGTGCTTAATCATCTTCTGTGAGTGCCTACAGAGTGGCTGCTTCCATTTATCAGCCCTTCTCAATCTAGCATCAGGGACAAACTGTCTTTGATCCTCCCCACTGCTCCATGCCTCAGGCGCCTCCTGGTGGCCAACCAGCCTCTCTGGTCCCTGCTCTGAGTCTGAACCCTGCACAGGGTCCTCCACATCGTCCAGGGCAGACTCATATGGTTCCTCGCTATCCGAGTCCATCAGCAGCTCAACTGGATCCTGCTGGGCCACAAGAACTATGTATCTTTAAAAACTGCTAAAATATTTCTTATGTATATAGATACATTTGTTTCTTCTCTTTTCAATTAATAACTCTGTATTTGAGTCAACATTTCTGAAGATTTTATATTCGTTACTGAGATTTGCAATTGCTGAATGTTCAGTTTAACTTAAATGCATGAGTATGACAGTTCCAGTGATTTGATTTTCTAGGTTTCTGAGAACAAACTTTTGTATTGAAGGAGAAAATGACAATTTGGTCATTACTTTTTTTATTTAAAAATCTAATTTAATTTGAAAGAATATGAATTTTTACTCTCTGGATTTTTAGTCTTTTTACCCACTTTTGGGATAAACATTTACCAAGACAATTTTGGAAGTTTTTTCAAGAACTTAGAGAAAGAATATATCATTGCCTTAAGAACAGGGCCGGATTTAGATGAAAAGAGGCCCTAGGCTATTCCACTTATAGGGCCCTTTCACCTCCCATTTTTAAGTTTGTAAATTACATGAGAGATAATAAAATACATCATTACTGTGATATATATCAATATATTAAATGAAACATGTTGTAATTGGTACTAACCTTTATAAAAAATGTGGCACGGATAATAAATAAAAATAAAAGGCCCCTCTTGATCTTGAGGCCCTAGGCTGAAGCCTAGTTAGCCTATAGGAAAATCCGGCCCTGCTTAAGAAACACCTCATTGTTTGGTGGACTGACATTCCTACTCTTTGAACTGCTCTTCTCATCTTCTCAGCCCCATTAAGAAGAGGTAGCAAGCTGACATATTTTATGAGGTCCAATGAGTTCTTATCTTTCCTACTTTTGCACGTTTAGCAGAAAAAAACTTTTTTCTTTTAATCAGTAGAATATTTCTCTCTTTTTTTTTAATCAATGAAAAGAAGACTCCCATTAGCTCATGAAGGACGTGTAAGAAGCTGAGAAAGCCTCCACTTTGGGAATATGGGAAATCAGTTTCATTCTAATGTGGGAAAATACAGGTAGACTTTGACTTATGTCAATTGAGCGCAAAATTTCTGTTGCTAAATAAGACAGTTGTTAGGTTAGTTTTGCCCCATTTTGCAACCTTTATTGCCACAGTTGTTAAGTGAATCACTTCACTTTGTTAAGTTAGTAATGCAGTTGTTAAGTGAATCTCTGTGATGGGCCCAGCCCTCTGGAATGACCTCCCCCCCGATATCAGGACCATCACCGATCTCCGCTCCTTCCGCAAGAAACTCAAGATCCACCTGTTCCAACTAGCCGGCCTGGCTCAATTATAGTTTTATCCTCTAATCCTCCTGGCAGTTTATTTTAAATTTTGGGGTAGTTTTTAATGTTATTTTAATTCTATTATTATTGTGTAGATTTTATGAAATTGATTTGATTTGTAAGTTTTTATGCCTCCTTCCATGTAATACGCTATATGTCTATGTAAATGTACATGTCCATGACGTTTTGACCTTTTACTGTACACCGCCCCGAGTCCCTTTGGGGAGAGGGAGCGGTTTTATAAATCTAATAAATCTAATCTAATCTGGCTTCCTCTTTGACTTGGCTTGTCATAAGATCAGAAAAGGTGATCACATGACCCCGAGCCACTCAAATGCATGCCAGTTGCCAAACATTCGACTTTTACATGTGACCAGGGGAATACTGCAACCGTCATAAGTGTGAAAAATGATCACAATTCACCTTTTTCAGTCTGTTGTAACTTTGAAGAGTCACTAAATGAATAGTAGTAAGTCAAGGATTGGCTGTGATCCATGTGCTGAGATTTATGTGACTGTTTACCTCTGAGGTACAACAACTATGAAAGAATTTTGCTTTTTGTGGAAGTGGAACAATCAAGAACTTGACAACTACACAGATTATTCTCCCATGTTTAAATTTTTCTTCCTCTGGACTGATAGTTAACAATGTGAGTCAGAACAATTAACATGAGAACAATTAACCAGCTTGGAACAGCTTGATGTTGGGTGCTTCCATCACTGGAGGTTTTTAAGAAGAGACTAGACAGTTACTTGTTTGAAATGGGATAGGGTCTCCTGCTTGAGCAGAGGACTAGAAGACCTCCAAGGTCCCTTCCAGGTCTATTCTGATTGATTGATTGATTGATTGGCTAGTCTGATTGATTGTTTGAAAGTGGATATAGTTGATCTGCAAATTACAATGACCGACGCTGTGAATTTATTTATTTTTTTCATAAATTTTATGATAATATCTAGCAGACAGGTAATTTTGTTCCTATTATGTAAATGTCCAGTCTAATTGGAAGGGAGCCTTGCATACTTTATGCAGATTTTAATAAGAATACAACTCATGATGGGAGTTTTCCCAAGGCAAAACAGGAGTCATGTTTGTTTACGTGTAGCAACACTTGTGAAAGGCTGGAGAAATCCTGGTTCTGCTCTGTCTACATTCATTCAACAAATTATTTAAAACAGGATGGCCAGGAATCTGTAATGAACCAACTTGAAATCTGCACCACATACTATGTAGCTTTGTCTTCCTTATAAATTCCACATTAGCTGTCACAAAAGGACATCTCAAACAATGTCTCATTACTTTACGAGGTTTGGCTTTTGGTGTGGCCAGCACTGTAGACAAGATAAATGAAGGTCGATTCATTTTTGGTGATTCAGCCACTACAGTTTTTAAGTTATAAAAGACTGCACTTTCATAGCTTGCAATCATGGGCCTCTGAGTAGATATAAAAATAAAAGTGCTGTAAGTACAGAGGTCATGTTATAGATCCTGCTTATTTAAGGAACCTCATACAGGACTATTTGTACCCTTTAGTGATATAGGGAAGAGTAAGCTTCAGTCGTTTGCATCAAATGATGCAGACTGATAACTAAATATAGGCAGTCCTTGGCTTACGACTGCTCATTTAGCAACCGTTCGAAGTTATGACAGAAGCTATCTACAGGCCGGTTTTGTAGTTCTCATATGACCACATTTTGTGAGTTCAGCAATCAGCCTGCATTTATGACCATTTGCAGAGCCCTGCCGTCACATGACCACATCTTGCAATTTCCAGCAAAAGCCACTCCATTGTAAACAATAAAAAGGCCAAAATTTTAATGACTGCCACAAAAAAAGGTCACAAATTTGCCCCAGTCACATTACGTCCTGATTTACAACTTTCATGAGTTCTAAGTGTAATTACCAGGGTCTTATTATGGATATAATTCTAGGATTACTTGTGCACCCCCCTCCCCAGAGAATGAAGCAAATACTTCAGAAGTGCTCTATCAATAATACTTTTAGCATGGAACCATTATATGAAAACTCCACAATAAGTATTTGTGCACATTGTGAATGACTGCCAAAAAATAAGATAATATTACTTTCAGTGCTCTTTCCAGTTCATTTCCTTTTATCCTTTGTTGTTTGGACAGAGCAAATATTTGGTGTGCCTAAATATTTATTGTCAAGCTTTTTAAAAATCCTTCCTTCCTCTTCATTATCATTCTGATAGTTTACAGTCTCTGGAAGCTTTTTGCTGTATGTGAGTTTTTAAAGAAAATTAAAGCTCTTTATATTTTTGCTGTAATTTCTTTGGAAAGTTTCGAAAGTTTTCCTTCCTGAGCTGCCAAATTAAGCTTTTTAAGTATGTATTTACTACTATTCTATCACTTCACTGTTCATTTATGTGAAACATGTAATCTTTCTGCTGGTAATTTGTTCTGAATAATGCAACTATATCTCCTACCTACTCTACTATCAGAAAGCATAACCAATCTTCTTCTCAAGAAAAATGTAAGTTTATGTCTAATAGAAATATAGCATACCTTCCTGTAGAATCAACTACAGATAGTCCTTGACTTACAACAGTTCGTTTAGTGACCATTTGAAGTTACAACTGCACTGAAGGGAGTTATGACCATTTTTCACACTTACAACTGTTGCAGCAGCCCTAGGATCACATGATTTATATTTGGATGTTTGGCAACTGACTCATATTTATGATGGATGCAGAGACCCAGGGTTCTGCCAAGGTCAATGGGGAAGCTAGATTTACCTAACAACTGTGTTACTAACTTAACAACGCAGTAATTCACTTAACAAATGTGGCAAGAAAGGTGGTAAAGTGGGACAAAACTCACTTAACAAATTTCTGTGCTAGCAGCATAAATTTTGGGCTCAATTGTGGTTGTAAATCGAGGACTACCTCTATGAGTTATATTCCTGTGATATAAATTGGGAGTGTTTAAAATCATTGCTTGGCTGGCTTAATTTTCTATTAAATTTGATTCACATGCAATACCATGTCACATACCATGTCACTCATCAAACATATAATACAATAGCAGAGTTGGAAGGGACCTTGGAGGTCTTCTAGTCCAACCCCCTGCCTAGGCAGGAAACCCTATACTGTTTCAGACAAATGGCTATCCAACATCTTAAAGACTTCCAGTGTTGGGGCATTCACAACTTCTGGAGGCAAGCTGTTCCACTGATTAATTGTTCTAACTGTCAGGAAATTTCTCCTCAGTTCTAAGTTGCTTCTCTCCTTGATTAGTTTCCACCCATTGCTTCTTGTTCTACCCTCAGGTGCCTTGGAGAACAACTTGACTCCCTCTTCTTTGTGGCAACCCCTGAGATATTGGAACACTAATATCATGTCTCTAAGTTTTAGTCAGAGATTGTACTCCATCAATCCAAATCTGATTTATGGCATTCATGCACATGAAGTATTCAATTCCTAAAATGTTAGCAATTAATGATGGAACTATTTTTTCTTGTGTTGTCTTATTAGTATGGTCAGTAGAAGAAAATAACATGAGTTGGAGCAGTGCAGTACCTGGTCTCTGTTATCTTTCTTTTTTCAAACCTTATCTTCTGCTTCAAACTCTTCAAAATGCAGATGAAGATTAAGTGCTTTTGGCATTTTTGTTCCTATTGCATGCTTATAACTTTAAATCTCTGCCAATTCCTGCCCAACTATTTACATTGGATTTCCACAAATACTTCACTTGACTTGATTTTAGCTTTCCTATTTTAGGAAACTCTTGACTTCATACGTACCAGAAATGCACCCTACAGCATCCCTGGTAATATTAGAAAATGACATTCTCATCATTTTAGCAACTAGGTATTTTTTAATAACATATTGTTTATTTATTTAAAGGATTTATATTGCTGCCCATCTTAAGCAACTCTGGGCTGCTCACAGCATCAATAAAACCAATGGCTATAAAACAGTCATAAAACAGTAAACCAACAAAGTGATAAAAAGAAAAACCCTGTACTTTAATCGTCCCCTTTGGGATACCCTGAAGCAAGCTCCAGTTGTTCTCATTCTATCTTTACAATCTTAGCCTTGGTAAAAAGCCAGATCTTAATGAGGATGGGGGCCTTACCAAATCACATGGGGGAGGGATATTCCGCAATGTAGGAGCAGCCACAGAAAAGACACACTTCGGAGGTCTCAGTATGTGGCAAGATTTCAGGAAAGGGGTCTAGACTCTAGAGCCATAATGGCGAACCTATGTGGCACGCAGAGCCATCTCTCCAGGTACGCCAGCCATCGCCCATTGCTTTTCTGGATTCCAGCTGGTCTTCACACACACAGAAGTGCTGGAAACCAGACAAGCAGTTCCCCAGCACGCATGTTTCTGAGCTTCTGGTTTCCAGCGTGCACATGCCCACTGGCCAGCTGGTCTTCGCACATGCATGCGTGTCAGCAACTGGAAGAACAGGTGGCCGGCGCACATATGTGCGTTGGAAAACAGAAGCTCAGCATTTTGCCGTGTGCATAAGTGCTGGGGAGCTACTCTTCCAGTTTCCAGTGTTCCCGCACGCACACATGCTGCCATTTCAACACTCTGTCCTGAAAAGGTTCACCAACACTGCTCTAGAGCATCCGTACCTTGTCTGATTTATTCTTTGGATGTGACTATTATGTGAAAAACAATATGTAACCAATATATTGTAACATATTATGTGCATAATATGGGAAGAGAACATATTCATTATATTGGTTCTAGGAAAGTTTGGTTCAGCAATGAGGTGAAATAAAACAAAAAAGTGAAAAGATCGGGATCGCTAATTGGATGCCCAGCTATTTTTTAAAAAAAGTTATTGAGAACTATGGCAAATGCTTCTCTTGTTTGCAGCTCCTGAACAGTTTGCATCTTTATTCCTCCTCTTAATTTATGACACTAAATAAGTGGGAAGGCTGATTTCTGCAAATAATAATTGCCCAAAAATAATCTGAGGTAGTCTGTCTATAAATCATATTCAGTACCAAATACTGAATATAGTAAAGGAATAAATAGTATTCTGATTTCAGTAGTTATCCCTTTTTACTCCGATGCATTTCTTTTTACTACTTCAGTCTTTTATAGGTAGGCTTACCAGATTCCTAAACCGTACCATGCAGCCTCATAATTTGGGCAACTTCTGTGTTTTGCTTCAGAAAGTAAATCGGTTTCACAATTTCAAAGAATTGTAGAGGCACCTGAGAAAGTAAACTTGAACTATCCTGAAAGTTTCTCTGATAGTTCTGAATTAGGATAGAGCACTATTAATTAATAAATTACTTTAAAAGAACTAAGCTATCACACAATTCAGTTTTCTTTTAAATGTGTGTTGATTTTCTGGCATTATGATGTTTATTTATTCACTTTCTATAGGTATCATAAAGTCATGTAGACTTGAATTTATGCAACTCAGGGAAAACATTTGTAAAACTCTCTGACATGTGTTTGGGGTTGAATGCTAGTGCTAGACTCACAGATGAGATAGACATAGCATTCACAAGGGTGAATTTTTGAATAGTCCTCATAGGCACTGGATTAGAAGCTGGGATACTGTTCTTAAGGCTTGAAAGTCACCTGGGTGACTTTGCCAATTGTTCTCTCTTAACCTTAGGAATGTTGCAAGAAAACAGCATAGTCTGGTTTCATCAGTCACTAAGAGTTGACGTAGCAACAGACATTCAGAAGCTTTTCTATTGATTTGTTCATGTAGCACTAGTATATGTGTATATGTATATGTATGTATGTATGTATGTATGTATGTATGTATATGACCTTGCAATATAGGCGAAGGGTTAATAATAGCAATAACAGGATCTTATGCTTTGGTCAAAGAGCATATGTAAGTTTTTGAAAAATTCCCTGAGTTAAAGTGGAAAAGGAATACAAAATATTTATTTTTTATTGCTTGGAAAGAGTAATAGAAGCATCTAGAAATTTTAGAACCTTTATGTCAGTAAATTTTAAATGATTTGTCAATTTTTTAAAAAAGCTGTCAGAAGTAACCTATAATTTTCCAAATAACACTGAAGGTTAGCATGTTTTGTATGATCTTGGCAGCAAAGAAGCACATTCTGAAATGTTTTTTTTTAAAAATCAAATCACGCTTCCCAAGCTTTTACAAGCCCTGTACTTAATGCTTCTGTGAATAAGATACTTTTTAAAAAACTATTAACAAATATCATATTTTTAAATTAAAATGTTGAGTTCTATAGAAAGGCGAGGCTTGACATCGCAACGACATGACATTCAATCTTGGGATTCCAGGATTGCTGTCGATATCTCTGTTCCTGGACGGTCTTTTTGGACCTACCGTGTTTCCCTGAAAATACGATAGGGCATCGATGGCAAACCTTTTTTGGCTCACGTGCGATAAGTGGGGGGAGCGCAGAGGGGTCGTGTGCAGGCATGCCGCACTCATAATGCAATGTGCAGTGTTTACAGAGAGAGGCAGAAACAGATGGAAAAGAGGTAACACTGCCATCTAGTGGCTAGAGGCTTGGCAATATCTGATAAAGCTATAAGCTTTATTTACTGAAAGGCTCAGTGGAAAACGTTTTGTTTATATAGGTGTTCCTTTGAAGGAAAGAGAAAGCTTTGATTTGAAAAACTTCACTGAATTTGTTTGACCTAAAAAGTCTCAGATGTTTTGGCAGTGTTTATAACTTGGAAAATGGCACAACGTGAAGAAGAAAAGGCACTAACTTTGCAAAGATTTTTTTTAGAAATTCAAAAAGTTTTAATAATTACAGAGATAATTGAAAAGAGACTTGAAATTATAGATCAAAATACAGAAAGTATGGGGACAGTGATGAAGTTTGAGGATAGAGCTGAAAAAATAACAGAGACATATGTAAGTGATAAGAAAAGTGTTGACACTGACAGCAAACTGAGAGTGGAGTGAAATGACAAGTGTGAAATACGGAAAGGAGAAATCGATGAACCGGAACTTTATTTCAGATGTCAGGAAATAGATGAAGAAAGGAGAGGAAAATTTGGCAGAAATAATGAGAGTAATCTCGGCAGAAGCACTAATGATAACAAAAGTTAAGCTGATAAAAAGAGCAGATAGAGGGTTTCGAATTCTTATAAGACATGCAATGAACAACAAGTTCTTAAGAGAAGTCCACATAAGACTTATCAAGAAAACACTTAGAATACAGACTTTACAAATGGCAAGAGATATTGGACTGCACTATCTCTGGAAGGATACAGGATGATGAAATGAAATGTCACAATAAATTTTAGTTAAATGTAGTTAAAATTTGAGTGCTATGTACAACGTAATAATAGCTATAGTCAAATAAATGATTAATAATGATAAAGCATTTATATGTACTAGATTGATAATGTGAAATTTTATACAATACTGTAAATGAGGATTATGGAGATGATGTTGAAAGGCCTTTTTATAAAAGATAAACAATTTTATATAGAATAGAATATAAAGATGTAATATCATTGGATGATTTCAGGATGATGTAATAAAATGTCATAAGATAAAGTTACTTCAAATTTAATATGCCTTATGTTGAAAGGATGTAATAATAGCTGGCTTAATGGATGTTTAATCATTATAACAATTTGTATACACGTATATTAGATTGATGATACTAATGGGGGAAAACATGGAATTGAAAATTATTAGTGATTGTTATCAATGCTAAAATGATAGAATGACTCAGAATAGGAGGAAGCATAATAACATTGTATACAAAGATATCTTGATTGTCAATATGTGAATTTTGATAAAATTGAAGTGATGACTATGGAAAGGACACAGAAAGACCTTGTAACCAATTGACACACTGGGTAGTTGAAGAGGCTTTATGTCAGTGATGGCGAACCTAAGGCACGCGTGCCACAAGTGGCACGCGGAGCCATTTGTCAGGGCACGCGAGGCGCTGGCCAGCTGAGTTCACCTTTTTAAAATCTATTTTTCACCTTCCCCAGGCTCCAGAGCCTTTATAGGAGCCTGAGGAGGGCAAAAAGAGCCTCCCCCGCCCCACCCCCGGAGGCTTCAGGGACCATCCGGAGGCTTCCCTAAAGCCTTCGGAACGCTTAAAATGATCCTCAGAGCAACCCGGAAGTCACTTCCGGTTTGCTCGGAGGGTGGTTTTAAGCGCTCCGAAGGCTTCAGGGAAACCTCCGGACGGTCCCTGAAGCCTCCGGAGGGCCTCCGGCGGGGGGCGGGAGAGGCTATTTTCGCCCTCCCCAGGCTCCTATAAAGCCCCTGGATCCTGGGGAGGGCGAAAAAAAGCATGTAAAAATGGGGGGGGGGTTGCGCGTTGTGCGAGCATGCGCACTGGGGGGATCGCACATTGCATTGTGGGTGCGGCATGCCCACACACAACCCCCCTGCGCTCCACCCACTTGTGGCATGCGAGCCAAAAAAGGTTCGCCATTGCTGCTTTATGTTATATGTGTTGTGTGTTTGTGTTTGTCTGAAAATAAAAATTCTCCATAGTGAGGGGGAGGAGTCTCCAAGATGGGTTGACCTTGTCCTCTTTTGATTGGACTGAGTCTGATAAGCTCTTTTAGCCATGCCTTGGTCACCAGACTCCACCCAGTTATCGACTCAGTCTATCTATGGACGGCTGTGTTCATCATGAGATCCTGAAGAAACTTAAAGGAAATTTTAAATTGCTGCAAAAGCGATCGGAATTGCCTCCACGCTGCCTGATCAGTCACCAGAGGTTGAGGAAACCCCCTGTGGGGGTAGAAAGCCCGTGCAGCAACTGCTAAGGCGGCACGCAGCCCAGGTCACAGAGTGAGACTCAGGGTGCTAAGTGAGGACTCTCACCAAAGACAGGCAAGCGAGCTCCGCAGAGGCCCCTGCAGCATGGGCAACCCCCAAGGAGGCTCTAAGGGTGCCGGAGCGCTCCCCCGCTCCCCTCAGGGGTTGAGCAACGAACCGCTGCATTTTAAAATGCCCCAGAGTGCCTGCGCTGGCAGTGATCACCAGAGAACAAGGTGAGAGCAGGAGAAGCTCAGAAAGAGCTGCAGGAGGCAGGGAGAGGCGAGAGAGAGACCCCCCCCCCAGCAGCATGGCAGCCTACAAAGGCACAAGCCATTTCCATGTGCTCCAGCAAAAAGGAGCCTTTTGAATTTGGAGCCGGGGGCCATTTTGAAACCACGTGGTCCAAGATGGCAGTCCCCAGCAGCTCAGAGGAGGCTGGCCGAGCTCTCAGCCCTGCAGCAGCAACCACCGGACGCACTGAGGAGTCCTTAAAAAGGTTAGAGACCATCGCAGAGGAATTAGCCGAGGGCGGGGGAGGCAAGCAAAAGCCACTCCATCAAGGAGACTAAAGAGGCAGGTGGTAGATCACCCCCCCCCAAGCCTACCTCCAAGTAGGAAAGGCATCTGCCACAAGGCCAGCAGCAGGAAAAAACAACCCCCCCCCCAACCTGAGAAAAGATTACCAGGTTTCTCTTCATCTGGCAAGGCTGCAGAAGGGGACCCCTTCCTCCAGGTGAGAATTCCTTTTGCCTTTGCCCTCCTGTGTTCTGGCTCCTTGCTATCATGATTATGCAAGCCCTGCCCAATCCTCTTCTGAGGGCCTGCCTAGCCAGAGAAGCCCAGACAGGGCAAGGAGGCTCAGGCTCAGATAATTGCGAGGCTTCCCCTAAGAAGGTCTTCCCTTTAAGGAAAAAAAACTTCCCCTTTAAGGAAGAGAAAAGAAAGGGAGGAGGGGCAGAAGGCTCTCAGCAATCGGCTGTTAACAGTAGGAGGCCACAGGTGAGAGCCAGCTATTAGCAACACAAGCAGTTTGTTTTTTGTTTGTTTTTTGTTTCAAAGTCCTGAGAGCAGGGCTATTGTATTTGCCCCGCAGAGCCATTTGAAAAGAAGGCAGAGGAGAGGCCCCACATGGCCCAAGATAGCGGCCCCCTGCAGCTTGGAGGACACAGGCAGGAATCAAGTCCTCCCTTCTAAAGCAGGCAGCCCCACTGGAGGGGCTGAAGAGTCTCCAAACTGGCATTATGTAATTTTGTAAGCAAAGATGCAAAATCTCTATTCAATACAATACAATAGCAGAGTTGGAAGGGATGCTGTCTAACCCCTGGCCTAAGCAGAGAACCCTATACCATTTCAAACAAATGGCTATCCAACATCTTCTTAAAGACTTCCAGTGTTGGGGCATTCACAACTTCTGGAGGCAAGCTGTTCCACTGATTAATTGTTCTAACTGTCAGGAAATTTCTCCTCAGTTCTAAGTTGCTTCTCTCCTTGATTAGTTTCCACCCATTGCTTCTTGTTCTACCCTCAGGTGCTTTGGAGAATAGTTTGACTCCCTCTTCTTTGTGGCAACCCCTGAGATATTGGAACACTGCTATCATGTCTTCCCTAGTCCTTTTCATCAAACTAGACATACCCAGTTCCTTCAACCGTTCTTCATATTTTTTAGTCTCCAGTCCCCTAATCATCCTTGTGGCCCTTTTCTGCACTCTTTCTTGAGTCTCCTCATCTTTTCTACATTGTGGCGACCAAAACTGGATGTAGTTTTCCAAGTGTGGCCTTACCAAGGCATTATAAAGTGGTATTAACACTTCACGTGATCTTGATTCTATCCCTCTGTTGATGCAGCCTAGAACTGTGTTGGCTTTTTTGGCAGCAGCTGCACACTGCTGGCTCATATTTAAATGGCTGTCCACTAGGACTCCAAGATCCCTTTCATAGTTACTACTGTTGAGCAAGGTACTACCTATACTGTACCTGTGCATTTCATTTTTGTTGCCTAAATGTAGAACCTTACTCTTTTCACCTTTGAATTTCATTTTATTAGATAGTGCCCAATGTTCAAGTGGGTCAAGATCCTGTATCTTTAGTCTATCTTCTGGAGTGTTGGCTATTCCTGCCAGCTTGGTGTCATCTGCAAATTTGATGAGTTCCCCCACCAATCAGCAAACAGAGAGCTAACAGTCATTCTGGCTCCATATTATGGCCGTTTGAGGTAACAGCATCCAATCACATTTACAGCGGTACTTAAAGAAACAGTATTACTATCATGGCTTATATATTGCTAACCCAAGTTAGCTTACATACCTAAAACCCTCATCCAAATCATTGATGAAGAAGTTGAAGAGTACTGGGCCTAAAACAGAGCCTTGGGGTACTCCACTGCATACTTCCCTCCATGAAGTTGCAGTTCCATTGAGGACTACATGTTGAGGACGGTTGGTCAACCAGTTACGAATCCATCTGGTGTGATGCTGTCTAACCCACATTCTTCTACTTTGTCTAGTAGTAGGTTATGGTCTACCTTATCAGAGGCCTTACTGAAGTCCAAGTACTATCAACGGCATTCCCTTGGTCCACTAAATTTGTCACATTACCAAAGAATGCAATAAGATTAGGTTGGCATGATCTGGTTTGGCAAACCCATGTTGGCTTTTGGCTATTACTTTGTTTGCTTCTAAGTGTTCGCTACTTCGTTACTTGATTATTCTTTCCAGAATCTTCCTGGTAGTGAGGTCAGGCTGATAGGTCTGTAGTTCTCTGGATCTGTTTTTCTCCCTTTCTGAAGATGGGAACCACATCAGCAATCCTCTGGTAATTCCCCGGTGCATCAGGATCTCTGAAAGATATAGTTCAGTTGTTCGGAGATCTCATCTGCCAGTTCCTTCAGAACTCTGGGGTGTAATCCATCCGGTCCTGGTGATTGGAACTCTTCTAGGGTAGACAGGTGCTCACTTACCATTTTCTTCCCTATTCCATCTTGTGTTTCTAATCTGATTTTTGTAGTGCTGTTTTTGATAGGTTCGACTGTTTTATCCCTTTGTGTAAAGAATGATGCAAAAAATGAGTTAAATAGTCTGCTTTCTCCCTATTGCTGGTCACTTCTTTCCACCTTCTCTCAGCAATGGACCAATTGTTCCCCTAATCTTTTTCTGGTTTTTAACATGTTGGAAGAAGCCTTTCTTCGTTAATTTTTTTACCTTTGGGGCAAGCCTTTCTTCATTGTGAACCTTAGCTTTCCTCACGTCAACTTTACACACAGTCTAGTGGCTGACCAGCAAACTGCGTCTGCATCTACAAAGTTTTGCTATGCACTCTAGGGACCGACAAGTGAATTGAACTCAAAGACTTCATAATATTTAAAAAAAATCGAGCTAATCCTAGTCATAGAATCATAGCACCCTTCTAGTCATGGCAGAAGGGTCAGACAGGCCGGTCCCCATTCCGGAACCCACCACAAATTCAGAATGGAGGTCCAACTATGAGAATTTGCAGTAGCACCTCAGATAGCCTATGATCTTAGACAGCATTCGCTGAGGGCAACTGTAACAAGGTGGACAATTCGGAGTGGAAGCTGCAGCCAGCAATCGTCGAGGAGCTGGCAGAGCGCTTAGGACGACCAGAGGTCTACCTATTCGCCACCCCTCTCAACGTCCAGCTCCCGAGGTTTTACTCCAGGTACCGGACATGGGGGGGCGGAGGGGGTAGACGCTCTCCGATGGCCTCGGGGGCTCCTCTATGCCTATCCACCCTTACCCTTGATCCCTAGGGTCATACAAGGATTCTTGCGGGAGGGGGCGGAGGTGATGCTGATTGCCCCACACTGGCCCCGAAGGCCTTGGTTTGCCGATCTCCAATTCCTCTTGGTGGACAGGCCCTGGAGAACCTTCCAGGAGAGGATCTCCCTCAGTCAGGGGTCACTGGAACATCCGGACCCTCAGTGGCTCCAGCTAACCGCTTGGCAATTGAGCAGAGCACCCTGAGGGAAGATCTTCCTCCCCCAGAGTTATACAGACTATCTAGGCAGCTAGCAGACCCTCCACGGAGCGCATTTATGGCACTACATGTCAGGCCCTTTCAACATGGTGCATCTCTAGGGGCCTTGATCTGGTCTGGGCCACTGTTGCACAAGTTCTGGACTTCCTCCAGGCGGGGCTGGACAGAGGGTTGGCTCCCAACACATTTAGGAGACAGGTCTCGGCCATTTCATCGGTACTCCTGGGTGGAAGATCTCAGACACGGACTCACCATCCGATGGTCAGGCGGTTCCTCAAGGGGGCCTCCAATCTTAAACTGCACATGCTGCATAGGTACCCTTCCTGGGACTTACACAGGGTGTTGGACGCTCTGACAGGCCCTCCGTTTGAACCATTACGTACTGTCTCTCTGAAGTTCCGGACACTTAAGGTGGCCTTTTTGGTGGACATCACCTCCGCCAGGAGGATATCCGAACTGCAGGCTCTGTCTACCAGGGAAGATCTCTGCGTGTTCCACCAGGACAGGGTAGTACCAGGTTGGACCCCTCCTTCATTCCCAAGGTGTGTTCTTGTTTCCATCGCTCGCAGGAGCTGATATTGCACATTTCTGCCTGGACCCTTCTCACCCATTAGAGAGGAAATGGCACACCTTGGACGTGAGGAGGGCTCTGAGGATTTACCTCAGAAGAACCAGCCGAACAGGAAGTCGGAAGTCCCTTTTGCTTCCTTCCAGCGGGGCTCCCTGGGGAACAAAGTGACCTCCACCACAATAGGCAGGTGGTTAAGAACTTGTATGGCTTCTGCCTATCAGGCACGGGGTCGGCAGACACCAAGTTCTATCACAGTGCGTTCTACTCAGAGCGCGGCCACTTTGGCGGCCTGGGCCACGCAAGCCTCACTTTCTGAGATCTGTAGGGCAGCCAGGGGGTCCTCCCCCTCACCATTCGTGAGGCATTACAAGTTGGACTCCTTTGCTTCTGCGGAAGCCTCTTTTGGACGTAGGGTGTTGCAGACTGTTCACAAGGCGGGGGAGGTCTCACCAGGCATAAGTTTGGGCATATACTCAAATGTGTAAACCTCCCTAGGGACGTGTAGGCTTTGGTATGTCCCATCCTGGAGACTCCTCCCCCTCACTATGGAGAAAGGGGGTTGGTATCTGTTACGCCTCTTCTCATAGTGGGGGAGGAGTATCCAGCCCCTCCCTGATATGGGTACGTTGCGAAATTGTTATGTTGTTTGTTGAACTGTTCTGTTGAAGTAATAGATAAAGGTTTGAAACTAAAAGTTTAGAATGGATGACACAGCGAGTTGGATAGAGTTCTTCGCCGATAACTGGGTGGAGCCTGGTGACCAAGGCGTGGCTAAAAGAGCTTATCTGACTCAGTCCAATCAAGATAGGACAAGGTCAACCCATCCTGGATATTCCTCCCCCGCTATGAGAAGAGGCGTATCAGGTAAGTACCAACACCCTTTTTATTAAAAAGAAAAAAGAAAGGCGAGGAGTTTGAGCAAGCAGCTATGGTATATTCCTGGTTTTTTTTTTGCACATTCCTTCTTCATATTAGCTTTACACACAGGTGTTTATTTCATGGTACGTGTTTTCGTACATTTCTTTAAATTACTTTAAGATAGAAGTAATAGTGTATTTAGGGGAGGGCAATTTAAAGTAAAATGATTAGGAAAGCAATGCAGAGACTCCATGTGGATTATTTCTAATGTTACGGTTCTCTTGTCTTTCTACAGTTACCTATCCAAATTTGAGCACTGTTTTCTTCTTTTCTGGAAGATTTGCCTTGCTGCCTTAAACCATGGACATCATTGGATTTCTGAAGTCTCAATTCATTTGTCATCTTATTTTGAGTTATGTATTTATAGCATCAGGACTGATAATCAACTTCATTCAACTCTTCACGCTAATTCTCTGGCCACTCAACAAGCAACTTTTCAGAAAAATCAACTGCAAGCTGTCATATTCTCTTTCAAGCCGTAAGATGTTTTTATATTCTTACCTTTGGTTTAATAAATAGTGTTATTTAGAGCAGACAGATTTTAAATGTGAAAAAAGATGTTTTACTGAAACACTTTTAGAAATGCAGTCCTGGAAGAACACATATTAATAAGGAATTTGTGTTTTGTTTTTTTTCCCCTGCAAATTCTCTTTCCTTGGACCTATACTTCATATACTGTACTAATGTGAGTTCAGCTGCTCTAAAGTAAATTATTGAGAAATATGACAAAGGTAGCTACACAGATAGATGGTGCACTAGCAGAATAATATAGATACTGCAGAACTTTTTTGAGGCAGTGTTTTTCATGGAGGGGGACCTCCAAATTCATGTATATTTTTTCTAAAAAAACAAGAATAATCAACACTGAAACACGTGCAGTCAAGTGTTTTTAATTGCTTCTTTTGCAGTGCAGGTAATCCTTAATTTAAGAATACAATTGGGACAAACACTTCCATCACTAAACGATGTTAAGAGAGTTGTGCCCGGCTTTTATGATCTTTCTGCTGTGTTCATTCAGCAAATCATGGTTGTTAAATGAATTCGATTTTCCCCATTGATTTTGATTGTCAGAAGCCCCCTGGGAAGATCACAAATGGTGGTCATGTGATTCCAAAATGCTGCAGTCATTGTAAATACATGCTGGTGGTCAACCACCCAAATTTTGATCATGCGTTCATGGAAACACTGCAATGGTTCTAAGGGCTGGTTGTAAGTCACTTTTTTCAGCACCGGCTTAACTTTGAACTGTTGTTATAGAGTTTCTCTTGATTGGTTAACAGTTATTGTTCCTTGACTTTATCACAGCTTCTCCCTGAAAACTTAGTTCATTGTCTATGTATTGTTTCACAACCCCTTAATCTTTCTGACAAGCAACAACATGTCCCCAGAATTTTCCTTATTAAATTATCTAACTCACTGCTTTCTCCTTGAAAGAGAGAGAGAGGTCTGCTTCAAGCAAAGTTCAGCCTCTATCATCATATTTATTTCCAGCAATGATTGGGGGGATTCACAAAAGTCCCATTAAAAATATAGAGAGCATCCTAAGGTAACATACCCCACCACATGTTCTCAAACTTTCCAATGTGTCTCCACCCCCAAAGTGATAGTCTGCCCTTGCTATTTGGTCAAAATTGTCTGCTGTTCCTGCTGATAATTCTTCTCTGTTTTCTTGAACAGGATGAGTAGAATCAGTGTTGAATTTCATTAATGGTATGGCTCTCACTCAGCTATATCCATTTCTTCTCTTTGTGTATAGGGAGTGTATAGTCCTTTAAATATGGAATGAATACAATACATTATTCTTAAGGCATGTAATCCCTTTTCTTCATAAACATTAGTTTCAGTTGGCCAAAGTAGTATTTTTTCCTCTCCCTTCTTTTTATAATTGCTTACATACATTGTCATTATTTGCATCCTGCTTTCAGGATATAAATCTTCCCATAACTGCTTAGAAGCAGTATTAATGATAGTAAATACAGGTAGCCCTCAACTTATGACTTAACAAACTGTCGAAGTTCCAAAGGCATCAAAAAAGTGATTTAAGACTGATCCTCACATTTACAACTTGTCTTCACACTGAAACATTGCAGTGTCCCTGTGATCACATGATCAAAATCCAGGTGCTTGGCAATCAGCATACATTTACCATAGTCGGAATGTCCCAAGGTCACATAATTGTCATGTATTACCATCCTGGGGCTTCTTACAAGCAAACCCACTTAATGACCACAGTGATACACTGAACAAATAACACTGGCAGAAAAGTTGTAAAATCAAGTGCAACTCATTTAATGACCATATTGCTTAGTGATGGCAGTTCAAGTTCCAATTGTAGCTATAAGTCGAGGATTACTTGTAGAATAAGTATTACTTAAGAAAATCCAATAACATCCACCATGGTCTTGGTGTAATTTTCCTTTGAAAATTCCTTGTGTTTTACAGACTCTGGGGTTTTTTTGGTCTGATTTTTTAAAAAATTAGGACTTAAATATATGTTTGTGAGGGTGAAGTTTTAGTCTTCGAGCTTGTGGGTTGGTTTCCAAACATTTCATTACCATGCTAGATAATATTTTCAGCGGAGTTTAGGGGAGCTTAGTTCCCCTAAACTAAAAGGGCCAACCATAGTTTCTACTTCTCATATCATCTCCGCTTCCCTTGCCCTCCTAAAAACCAGTATTCAACTGAAACTAAAAGAAGTGAGCACTATGGCAATATGTTTTTTTATGAATTTAAATGCATCCTTTTATTATTCTGCTTTGCTTGTCAAGCCAGCAAATGGGCCTGGTGAGCCTCCCTAGGGATGTATACTTATTAATAAAGACTTTGTTAATAAGAAAGGGTAATCACTAATGAGGAGAGATGGTTCAGAGGAGGTAGATTTTATGCTAACTCTGTCCCTGGAGAGAATAACAAACTATTTATGCTGTGCTTCAAGGTTTTTTTTTTATTTTAACAATTACAGAAATTAGGACAAGAATCATAAATCCTTCTTCCCCTAACAAATATCGGAATAAATCATTTTTAAAGAAAATGAGTCATTTTTATCTGATTGAAATATTTTATAACCCTTTCAAATTATCTAGTATAAAATGTATCTGAATCAAGAATGTTTAAGCTATAATCCCATGTTTGCTAACCTAGAAGAAGATGAATTCACTGAGATTTAATTCTGATTAAACATACATAATGTTGTGCTATCAGTTTATATTTTAAGAAGCATTTTACAACTGAAATTTTAGTCTTTTCTCATTTGTATGGATTGTAATAATAATCCAGGTCTCTGGAAAATTCTGTGTTCTTGCAAATATGATGATTTATATTGTAGGGAATCATTCTGCCCAGACCAGTTCAAAAGCAGAGATATGGCTTGCTCTAAAAGAAGCTAGAATTTACAACCTTGCATATTGATAGGGAACCAAACACTGACACTTAATTGTGTATGGCAAGTATGTGAGCTACCTAGCCAAGAGTTTGGGATTAAGTTCATGTATAGTTTTCAAAGTTTTCTCTCTGATCACAAGCAGGTATTTTGATTTGTTGCAGAAGAATAAATGTTTAGGAAAGATGTTATAATAAATCATCTTGACTTTTCTTAGTCATTTTGTAAAAATTTTGAATGCAGTAATAGCACAAAGAGTTATGTGGTTGCAATAATAGTCTAAGTATACAGCCACATAGCGACCAGTTAAGCACAAAGTTGCAGAATCATTCAAGTTCAGAAGACCTGTGAGTGCCATCACTGATGCTGTTTTTGCAACTTTCTAGTACCCGCTACGAGCTGAGCAGTGCTGACATTAACTGACCAGTAGAAGAAGCATCCAGACAGTGCTTCCCTGCCCCCTATTTGTTTTTGTTTTCATGGAATCACATCGTAGAGTGGGAGCTTCAGTGCTATTTCTCTATTCAAATAAAAATAAAATAGTGGCAAAACACCATAGCTGACTTGACTTTGGAGAAAGGAAGTGATGCAAGAGCAGGAGGCAAAGTCATGGGGTGAAATTTTCACTGTCAGAAAATTGCCATCGTCACAGGCCCAGCATTGCTCTTGTTGTTGGAATTGGTTCAGCTATGGAAGAGCTCTGTAGATATATTGAGGTGATGATTGAAGTATACATCTAGGGGAGGCATGTCAAACTGGCGGCAGGCGGGCTGGATGCATCAGGCATAAGCGATGCCCATTCCAGCTTCGCAAATGGGGAAATGTCATGAAACCTCATATGACAACAACATGACGTGGCGAGTTTGACAACCGTGATGTAGGGTATATTTTAAAAAGAAGACAAGGCTATCCAAATTCTCCAGTTTTATTTTTCTAACTACAATGTGACACTTTTGCTGTCATTTATTTACTTACATTTGTTATAGCTGCACACTGCAATAGATACTGTTTGTGGGAAGCTCTGCTGTATGCTGTTTTCTTCCTGGATAATAGTGAAGGTACTTGGCATAAACAATTGTCAGTAGACATGAGCCCAAGAGATTTGCAATTAATATGGCTCTAAGATTACTGAGTAATCTGAACCTACTAATCTTATGTTTCATTGACTAATTGAATTCTTTTTTTCGTCTGCTCCTTTCATTTATTTTCATTTTATTGGTTATCAATAGAGTGAATAGAATTAGTAAAGCAAAATAAATAAATAAGGAAGTAATGGTTGTACAAGTTCCAGTACATTGCTGATACAATTTAATTTCTTCTTTCCCTGTTTTTTTTAATTGAAAAGAGAAATTTAGAGCTCCTTTTGTTCTGTTGTAGCAGTCCCTTAAAAATTTATTGTTGATTGACAAGAACATTGTGGCACAAATGAATTTCACTGTCTTTTACTATAAAGAACCTTACTGTTGAAAGTAATGACTGTATATTTTAGCTCATTGCTAATCAGGTTACACATAATCTCTCATCCCCATCAACTCTGCAGATTTTACACAACTCGTAAAATTGTGGAGGTACCAGCCATGCAACATTTTAAGTTGTATTGTTACTTGGAATGTATTTTGGGGAAAGAGGCTCTGATGCTGTAAATAATTTTGAAGTAATTTTAAAACCTCCAAATTGAAACAACGTTATTTTGTTTTGATTGTCAGTTCCTTTGCCACTTCAAAGAGGTCCATTTCTCAGAAGGTGAAAACAGAGATGGTACCTATTTAGCTACTTACATTTGCATGCTTTCGAACTACTGGGTGGGCAGCAGCTGGGGCAAGTTACTGAAGTGTGTCCCATTGCACAACCCTTGGGTCTTGAACCAATGACAATCTCAGCTTCTTTAATGGGCCATCATGCCTCCCAAATTCCCCATTAACTGGGTTCAAATAAGACATAGTCAAACCTACTTATGAGGAAAGGGAAAGAACATCTGTCTTGTGGCAAGTTCAATAAAGCAATATCAATATGTAACACTCCACTGAAGAATGTAAACAGTTCAAGACAGAATGATTAATGAAACAAATAGTAACATTGTGAAAGAAGAGGAAGATCCACATATAAATAAGATCTCATGTTGTACTTTTACAATCTGCACTAGGATTGGCCATGTTATATAACAGAAAGGGATCGTTCAAATTAAGATATTCTTCTGTGTCTATTTTTTGCTTGGATAAGACACAGAACCATCCAAGCTGAACAAATAGCTTTGGGTCTGTGATGCAGAGAAAACAAATAGTAAAATTTGTCCCCACCCATTTCAAGAGGGATATCTCTTTGCATTCTTATGCAAAATGTGAATTAACATGTGATTCCTTTAATTCATTCATTGCATCTCGGTATCAAGGATAGAGCTTATTGATCCACAAAGAATTTAATGGACAATTCCTTCCTTTTACTCTGGATGGCTATGAGATAGGAGTCTCCAAGAAATCAAGCAGTAGTGATTATACCTTTGATATTCCAGTGAACACTTTGTGGGAATGGATGGAAAACTCCTATCTTCCCTCTAGCTTTCCATGGTTGAGAAAAAAATTGAGATGGACATTGACATTTTCTTCTCTATATTTGTCCTTCCAAGACTGAAAGAGAATATTGAGACTCGGGGAATGCAAGGAGAATTTCCCTCCAATTAAAATTACCAAGTGATGTTTATGATTCAAAAAAATTCAGGCCATCAAAATTTGAATTTCTAAATACAAAAACAGCATCTGTCATTTTTTCCAAGATTCAGACTGTTAGTTTTACCTTTATATCATGAATGGTATATATCAGTGATGGTGAACCTATGGAGCCATTTGTCAGGGCACGCGAGGCGCCCCCCCCCGGAGGTTTCAGGGACCGTCCGGAGGCTTCCCTGATGCCTTCGGAGCGCTTAAAACCACCCTCCGAGCAAACCGGAAGTGACTTCCGGGTTGCTCGGAGGGTCGTTTTAAGCGTTCCGAAGGCTTCAGGGACCGTCCGGAGGACCATTCGGACGGTCCCTGAAGCCTCCGGGGGGGGCGGGGGAGGCTCTTTTCGCCCTACCCAGGCTCCTATAAAGCCTCTGGAGCCTGGGGAGGGCGAAAAAAGCATGTAAAAATGGGGGGGTTTTCATGCGTTGTGCGCGCATGCGCACTGGGGGGTCATGTGTTGCATTATGGGTGTGGCATGCCCGCACACGACCCCCCTGTGCTCCCCCCACTTGTGGCACGCGAGCCAAAAAAGGTTCGCCATCGCTTGTGTATATGCACACAAAACAGAGGTATTGGGGAACCTCAAGATTTATTTATTTATTTATTTTTATCTTGCCTTTATTGTTTTTATAAATAAGTCAAGATGACAAACATTCAGCATCCCTGTGAGGTGGTAGGGCTGAGAGAGAGTGACTGGCCCAAAGTCACCAGTTGGCTTTCATGCCTAAGACATGAAAGATGTCATCATACAAAAATGCTTAAGAAAAGAAAGCTAAAGTCGGAAGGAAGGCACAGAATGTTGATTGACTTTGGGATAGCCCTGGAAAAACAGATGGGAAGAAAATGAATTGTGATATTGTGGAGGAAGGTAAGATTGGTTGTCTGGTACCTTGCATAGAAACATTGCATGCTGCAGTATTTGTTTTGCTAGTTTTGTTTTGGATAGAATGCCAAATAGAGGATTAAATTCTCACTAGATGCTTAAAAACAAAACACCAAATTAGAAATATTTGTAGCACAAAGTAGTAATTTTTCTTAGAAGAATGCTGATGCTCAGGCAAATATGCTGAAGAATATTTTATCTAGATGAATCCCTTCTCTTGTCTGTCTGTCTGTCTGTCTGTCTGTCTGTCTGTCTGTCTGTCTGTCTGTCTGTCTGTCTGTCTTATCTGTCTATAACTATCATCTATCTCTCATCTATCAAGCGGATACCATTTTTGAAAATATTTTTTTCTGACATTGGATGAATTTTCCTGAGAATACATTAATGAAAATTGAGTGTCACATTGAATAGACTGCAACTTAAATTTTTTGATGTTAATATAATGAATTTAATTTGCAACAGTGGCAACATATTTAATTCTCTTCTTTCCTCTGTTCTGAGTGGGATTAGGGAAGGATAAAAGCATACTTAGCCTGAGATCTAAAAGGAGTCACAGAAAAATGGCCAGCAGGTCAGTCCCGAAGTGAAAAGCTGAGCCAGTTTGAATTCTAAACTAGAAAAAAATGAAATGTCAATGCACCAGAGAGGTCTGAAAGAGTATAAAAGTTAAATGGATATGCAGGTTGAACAGCAATAGCAACTGCTTCAGTTAATGAGTTGCTCTTAGAGAACATTTTGTTAGAGCAGGGTTTTTCAAATGGCAGTGGTAAAATTGTGTGGACTTCAACTCACAGAATGTAAGGAGAAGAGCAGAGCTGGGGGAAGGTGTCAAGATTTGTTATTAGAATAGAATAGAATAACAGAGTGGAAGGGATCTTGGAGGTCTTCTAGTCCAACCCCCTGCCTAGGCAGGAAACCCAACACCATTTCAGACAAATGATTATCCAATATCTTTTTTAAAACTTCCACTGTAGAAGCATTCACAACTTCTGAAGGCAAGTTGTTCCACTGATAAATTGTTCTAACTGTCAGGACATTTCTCCTCAGTTCTAAGTTGCTTCTCTCCTTGATTAGTTTCCACCCATTGCTTTCTTGTTCTGCACTCAGGTGCCTTGGAGAATAGCTTGACTCCCTCTTCTTTGTGGCAACCCCTGAGATATTGGAACACTGCTATCATGTCTCCCCTAGTCCTTCTTTTCTTTAAACTAGACATATCCGGTTCCTGCAACTGTTCTTCATATGTTTTAGCCTCCAGTCCCCTAATCATCTTTGTTGCTCTTCTTTGCACTCTTTCTAGAATCTTCACATCTTTTTTACATCGTGGCAACCAAAACTGGATGCAGTATTCCAAGTGTGGCCTTACCAAGGCATTATAAAGTGGTATTAACATTTCACGTGATCTTGATTCTATCTCTCTGTTTATGCAGCTTAAAACTGTGTTGCCTTTTTTGGCAGCTGCTGCACACTGCTGGCTCATATTTAAATGGCTGTCCACTAGGACTCCAAGATCCCATTCACAGTTACTACTGTTGAGCAAGGTACCACATATACCCATGATGGCGAATATGCCACAGGTGGCATGCGGAGCCATTTGTTAGGGCATGCCAAGCATTGCCCTGTCAGTTCCAGTGCGCATGTGCACACAGGCCAGCTGACTTTGGCCTTTTTTTGGCCATTTTCTGCCCTCAGTAGGCCGAAAAACCACCCATCGTACAAACCTGAAGTTTGGGAACTGATTTCCGGTTTGCTCATTGGGCCGTTTTTCACGCTCTGGAGGCTTTAGGGAAGCCTTTGAAGGCTCCAGAGGGGGGAAAAAACGGAACTCCAGGCAAAACGGAAGTCACTTCCGGTTTGTCCGTAGGACCGTTTTTCGCCCTCCAGGGGCTTCAGGGAACTTCTTGAATCCTCCAGAGGGCCTCCGGAGGGGGGAAGGGGAGGCTGTTTTTGCCCTCCCCAGGCTCCTAGAAAGCCTCTGGAGCAGGGGGATGGTGAAAAAAGCACACCAAAAGCGGAGGGGGGAGCTCATTATGAGTGTGGCATGCCCCTGCATAACCCCCCTGCGCTCCCCCCGCTTTTGGCACGTGATCCAAAAAAAGGTTAGCCATCACTGACATATATTGTACCTGTGCATTTTGTTTTTCTTCCCTAAATGTAGAACCTTACTTTTTTCACCCTTGAATTTCATTTTATTAGATAGTGTCCAATGTCAAGTTTGTCAAGATCCTTCTGTATCTTAAGCCTATCTTCTGGAGTGTTGGCTATTCCTGCCAGCTTGGTGTCATCTGCAAATTTGATGAGTTCCCCATTTATTCCCTCATCCAAATCATTGATGAAGATGTTGAAGAGTACTGGGCCTAAAACAGAGCCTTGGGGTACTCCACTGCATACCTCCCTCCATGTAGATGCAGTTCCATTGAGAACTACACGTTGAGTGTGGTTGGTCAGCCAGTTGCAAATCCATCTGGTGGTGATTCTGTCCAACCCACATTTTTCTACTTTATCTAGTAGTGGGTTATGGTCTACCTTATCAAATGCCTTACTGAAGTCCAAGCAAATTATATCAACAGCATTCCTATGGTCCACTAGTTTTGTCACTTTGTCAAATAATGCAATAATTAGTTTAGAGTCTTACATTCCCACAAGCACTCCTGAATTCCTTTTACCCTTATCTGATGCCAATTTTGTCTTGAACTTTAGTTGACCAGATTCTTGTGTATAGACTTGAATAAATGTTCTATGCTGCAACCTTATGATTGATCCTGATTCTTTGTGCCTGACACAGAATTCCTCAGCCAATAATGCTAAATAATAAATAATACAAAAACAATACAAAACAGAACAAATGGGGATCCAGATATTCTATACCCATGATGGCGAACCTATGGCATGTGTGCACCTTCTCTGTGGGCACGTGAGCCGCCACCCCAGCTCAGCTCCATTGCGCATGCACATTCCTCCTGCCGGCCAGCTGTTTTTTGGTCCCTGCCATGCATATGCGGGTTCACATGTGGGGGGCATTGCATTTTGGGGGTTCTGGGTCTGGATAAAGTTAGCCACCACTGTTCTATACAATACAAATCACAGACAAAGTGAGATGTGACACATCCAATAAGGGACTCTTATCAGTCTAAAGCCTGGCAACACATGATTTCAAAATCATTTTAAATATGCCCTTGAGCACTGAATTTTGTTCTTCAGTTCTCTTGGTGTTTTAAGGAGGTTTTAAAGCTGCCTAGTCACTGTTCTTGATTTTCATATTTTATGGCCTCAAATCTAATTATTTTGATTCTTTTTTAGCTTAATGTGCATT
This sequence comes from Natrix helvetica, assembly GCF_964273705.1. Taxonomy (NCBI): domain Eukaryota; kingdom Metazoa; phylum Chordata; class Lepidosauria; order Squamata; family Natricidae; genus Natrix; species Natrix helvetica. The sequence continues at coordinate 212,057,522 of NC_138552.1, read as the reverse complement.
TGACTGAACCATGAAATGTTATGTTTTAATTTTGCTCCTGCTGCAAGGCCTGCTGTGTGTTCAGATTGAACTGTTTTTTGTTTTTTTTAATAATCTTACCCTGCACCGCAGTTCATCATTGATAAAGGAAAGGAGTCTGTCTTTTGCAGGATACTTTGTTCTATTTTCAGCTTTTCATAAATGTGCTCTGACCAATGGAAATGAACTGATATCAAGAGTTCAGCTCAATAATTCATTCAACACATGGGAGGACTATGCAGATGTTTGAGTCTAATTTCTGAAACAGCCCAGTGGTGGATATGTTAACGTAATAGTTAATAAGATTTTACCTTTAAACCATCTTATCCTTTTTAAATTATTGTGCCTCTGTTAGCAGGATGCAAATATATACTTGACAGAGATGACCTGAGTGCCACCTCTTTTTCTAGGCTCAGTGCCTCTGCAAATGGGTCTTGGGAGAAGGTCACCTTAATTGTCCATGGGCATCAGTTCTTATGACTTTGGATGTAGAGCTTTATTTTTCCTGGAACATCTGAGTCACAATGCTTTGCTGTAATGCTACTGTTATATTACCAGGTTGTTGATGCTGTTTTCATGATTTATTAGTTACCTGAACAATAGTCAACCATGAATGGTAAATTTTCATATACCCTATACAAACTAAAACATACCTGTCATTATCAATCAGACTGAATTTTCATCTGTTCTCTTCTGTTCACCTTAATCAGAAGCAAAAATGCATTTGAATGAGTAGAGTGATTTGTAGGGTCAATTAGATTATTGTGGGTAATGAGAAGGAGCAAACTGTTAGTACAGACTAGGAAGTGGCAAAATGGAAGGTAGGAGCATGATGTACATTTTGAGATGTACAAAGTAAAGGAATGGGGATGACAATGCATGATGATTCATAGTGATTATGATGTCACCAATATTTGATTCACAGTGGAAAATTCTAAGGAGACTTAAAATCCAGTGCTAAAAACTTACTAAACTTTTAATTTTTGTTGTGGCAGTAGCTGACACACAAAATTGCTGTTCTCTCCCATTAGTCACAGGGAAGAAGAAAACTGCTTCTTGATGCCAAAGGCAATTCATTGAAAAGGAGGCATGGAAGCCCAGAGATCCTTCACTTGACTTCAAACTACCATATTTTATCAGATTGAAGCTTTTGAATGATCGAAGTTGTCACTTTGTTTCCCTTCATTTCTTTACCAGGGTTGTAACCAACTCTGGAAAGTTTTTAAAAAGGCAGTAGCAAATATTGGTGCAAAGAAGATTGTGGGTCAAATTGCCAAGAATCAACCTGGACTTGAAGGAGGCTTTATCTTTTACCTTTAGAAAAATAGGCAAAGTTCTTTTTCCTTCCTTCCTTCCTCCCTTCCTCCCTCCCTTCGTTCCTTCCTTCCTTCCTTCCTTCCTTCCTTCCTTCCTTCCTTCCTTCCTTCCTTCCTTCCCTCCTCCTTCCCTCCCCCCTCCCTCCCATCCATCAGCTGGAAAGCTGACAATCCAATTTGAGTCCCAAATGCTGTGCATAAAGCACACAATTTGCTGCTTAAGTCTCCCAATATTAAAAAGTCCACATTTCTCCCCTCCCCAACCTCAGGCGACCATAAGCACAACAGAAGGAATATTGAAATGACATGCTTATTGCAATAGTAAAGCAACTGTTTATTTAAGTGCAGAGATACTATGTCTATTTAATCATTTGTTATTATTTGTTCCAGAGTTGGTGACATTGCTGGAATGGTGGTCAGGCACTACTTGTACCCTCCATGTGGATCAACAAGCAAAGATTGGGGAGGAGAATGCCATCGTCATCCTTAATCACAACTTTGAAATCGACTTCGTCTGTGGTTTAAGCTGTTGTGATAAATTTGGGGTTCTGGGGGTGAGTTTTTATTAACATGTTTTTCACTCTCCAATGTGACACCTGCTTTCATGGTCAATTTGGTTTGGTATTTATTTATGTCTCTTCAATATTTCAATTTTTTATTCTCTTAGCTTTAAAACACTGAAGCAATTTGGAGGATAAAGAAACTCTTATAGTGTCTAGTAGATCTGTAGAGCCCATGTTCAACAATTAGAGTTGGTCAGTCACTTAACAAAAGTCTACTGCCATTGAATGCTTTCTTGGTTAAGGTTTGGGTTTCAAAACTGTCTTCAGTATAAAAATTTCAGTAGAATTATTGTAATTGCAGATTTTATATCAAGTGATAAGAAAGGTTGGCCTAGGCTTAAGTTGTGCTCTAAATCTGTGCTGAAGGTGATTATATGATTATGTTTTCTTCAAAAGAAAGGAAAAAAATAGATCCAGGAAACTACAGACCTATCAGCCTGACCTCAATACCAGGAAAGATTCTGGAAAAGATAATCAAGCAATGAATTAGTGAACACCTAGAAATAAACAAAATAACAGCCAAAAGCCAACATGGGTTTGTCAAAAAAAGATCATGCCAGACTAATCTTATTGCATTCTTTGACAATGTGACAAAATTAGTGGACCAAAGGAATGCGGTCGATATAGTTTACTTGGACTTCAGTAAGGCATTTGATAAGATTGACCATAACCTACTACTAGATAAAGTAGAAGAATGTGGGTTAGACAGCATCACCACTAGATGGATTCGTAACTGGCTGAGCAACCGCACTCAACGTGTAGTCCTCAATGGAACTGCATCTACATGAAGGGAAGTATGCAGTGGAGTACCCCAAGGCTCTGTTTTGGGCCCAGTACTCTTCAATATCTTCATCAATGATTTGGATGAGGGAATAAATGGGGAACTCATCAAATTTGCAGATGACACCAAGCTGGCAGGAATAGCCAACACTCCAGAAGATAGGCTTAAGATACAGAAGGATCTTGACAAACTTGAACATTGGGCACTATTTAATAAAATGAAATTCAATGGTGAAAAGAGTAAGGTTCTACATTTAAGCAAGAAAAACGAAATGCACAGGTACATTATAGGTGGTACCTTGCTTAATAGTAGTAATTGTTAGTCCTAGTGGTCAACCATTTAAATACGAGCCAGCAGTGTGCAGCAGCTGCCAAAAAACAGTTCTAGGCTACATAAACAGAGGGATAGAATCAAGATCACGTGAAGTGTTAATGCCACTTTATAATGCCTTGGTAAGGCCACACCTGGAATACTGCATTCAGTTTTGGTTTCCACGATGTAGAAAAGATGTGGAGATTCTAGAAAGAGTGCAGAGAAGAGCACCAAAGATGATTAGGGGACTGGAGACTAAAACATATGAAGAACGGTTGCAGGAACTGGGTATGTCTAGTTTAATGAAAAGAAAGAGTAGGGGAGACATGATAGCAGTGTTCCAATATCTCAGGGGTTGCCACAAAGAAGAGGGAGTCAAACTATTCTCCAAAGCACCTGAGTGTAGAACAAGAAGCAATGGGCGGAAACTAATCAAGGAGAGAAGCAAATTAGAACTGAAGACAAATGTCCTGACAGTTAGAACAATTTATCAGTGGAACAAGTTGCCTCCAGAAGTTGTGAATGCCCCAACACTGGAAGTCTTTAAGAAGATGTTGGATCGCCATTTGTCTGGAACAGTATAGGGTTCCTGCCTAGGTAGGCGGTTGGACCTCCAAGGTCCCTTCCAACTTTGCTATTGTATTGTATAACTATCTATTATATCAATTGTTTGTGGTAATAATAACTCCATATATTTAAGATTGCCTGGAGTAATTTCCCAAAAAATTAATTTTTTGGGAAACCTCTCTATGACTCTTTACCAATTAACGTGTAAAATGGCAAATAATAGGTCAAATATAATGACTAAGCTTACTACTATTTTAAATTTATATAATTTGAGTAGCATTAGAATAATACATTTTTTTAGGATTTTGCTGAAGAAGAAATTGAAATAAATATATTAAATGGTCTCTTATATAATTGCCATGAAGGTTCTTCTTCATGTTCTAGGTTCACATGTCAATAATCAGTCAAAGAAAGTATAAGATAGTGATCACCTTTCATGTTGCTATTAAGGAAAAACCCCTTACTAATTTTTAAATAAATATTAATTCTATCTGTGCTATGGAATGCAACTGATATAATAATAATATTAAATAATAATATTACGTCCATATCCCACTTTTAGTAGTAAAAGGTTAAGACATTAACATTGCTCTCATTCAAGGGAGAAATATTGGGGTATGTTTACCAAAACATTTTATTTGAAATGAGTATTGAGTTATCCTGTAGTGAGAGGCTGATTTTAAAAGTGAAATAAAATTAGAGAACACGGAGCAGAAAATTAATCTTTCTTTGATTCTCTTTTATGCAGCCATACTGTGTAATTGTTTGATGATTGCATTTGTCTTTCCATTGTATAGTTTGAAATTGTAAGCCACCCATATTCTTTTGGTATAAATGGCCATAATAATTCTTAATAATTACTAGTTACTACTATTATACCACCACTATTTGCAATAGAAGTTAGACCTATGTACCGTTTCATAGTGCTTTACAGCCCTCTTTCACTAGTTTACAGAATCAGCATATTGCCTCCAACAATCTGGGTCCTCATTTTACTGACCTCGGAAGCATAGAAGACTGAGTCAAACTTGAGCCTGTCAGGATTGAATTCCAGGTTGTAGGCACAGTTAGCCTGCAATACTGCATTCTAACCACTGTGCCGCCATGTGGTTGGAATATTATTACTATTGGCTGGGGTTATCTATCTTTCCACTTCTATTATATTTCTAATTTGCTATAACAAGGGGATCTCAGCATTTTTTTAAAATATAGTGTAATTTCCATGGGTTTCAAGGGAGGAGAGAATTACAATGTGTTTTCAGGATGGAAACCAGGACATGAAAAGTAAGAATGATCCTATTTTTGTTCCTATTGCATTTTATGCATTTTAAGGCAGCAGATTACGAAGCAACAATAAAATTCCAGCTGTGAATTATTTTAAGTTGTGCAAAAAAAAACCTAGCTACTCTAATTCAAAAATGGTTGCAAATTGAATTGAAAAATACAAAAAAAGGCATAATTTAGAGTAAATTATCCACATTAAATTTATAATAGACATCATGCTGATCAGGTTAAGTGATAACCTAGTTTGTTTTTGACTTATTGTGATGTCTGATCTCATATCTTGTACATTGTAAACTGTAGTTTATATTTTGGGTTTGATTTATATATCATACTAAATCACAACAAAATCAATCACATCTTCGATGTCTTAACCAATGAAAATGTGGGTAAAGTGTTATGAGATGTAAATGAAGAATATGTTATTACACGCTACAGAGTGACTTGAAAATGGTATTATAGTTTATCATGTATCAGCTCATTGTATGAGTAGGGATTTTGTTAGGCAGTGTATTTTCAATGGTGTATTTGGTAAGTTTGAGAGTAGCACAAGAAAAAATATTTTTTTGTTCTCATAAATGAACATGAAGGGAATCTTTAGTTGTGATTCACAGTACTTGAGGTATTGTCTGGCAGCATAAAAATAAGATGACATGTTTTGCAGCCAATGCAAGCTTATAGCGTTCCCTTGAGGGAAAAGGTCATAATGGAGTACGGAATTGTCATCCTTCAGTGATTTATTACTTCAATTAAAGACTTTAACAGAAGACTTGCAGTGGGAAAAAATTTGCTCAGAAGATAATCAAACAAACCCAGATAGAAGCAAGAGGTATCTAACATACTCTGCATTTGAGGGATCCTTGGTGCTTTCTGAGCTTGCTTGTTTTCTTGGAGACGTTTCATTATGCAAACTAAGTAACATCACTAGCACTCCTTACTAGCACTGATGATGTTACCTAGTTTGGTTATGAAACATCTGCAAGAAAACAAGCAAGCTCAGAGAGCACCAAGGACCCCTCATGTCAAACCTGAGCTACAAATATTCTCCTTTATTAATACTCTGCATTTGCTGCACCCTAGAAACAGTTTTCAGGTTCTTGCAGTGAAACAGACTCTGAGCATTTAGAAGAAGAGAGAAACACTGCAGAACAGGAGACAGGACATTGGATCCTTAAAAGGCAGAGATACAACTATGTTCTGCAAGACTAAAGGAAGAGCTGTGGTGGTTGGAAGTTGTTTGCTACTAGGATCTTAAACAAATCTCTACCAACCAGTCTTTCAGCTCATTATATGTGCTCCCCACCAGAAGATCTGGAATATGAGAGAAAAACTTACAGAACCTATCAAAAGATTTGGGGGTCTGTGTGTAAAAGTGATGTAATGGGTTATCCTGAAAGGGGTTGTCTTCACAAGGAATAGTAAGAATGTATTTGGGCCAAGACAGTTAAGAGTGTAGAGGTTAGTAACAAAGACCCCGAAGGAAAGAGCTTAGATAAAAACTTGTTCACACTTTGCAAAATGGAAATGTTGCTCAAATATGCCTTCTTCAACCATGGGCTTAATAATTAAAATAAGACTCAAAAGCAAAGAACATGGAGTATAGAAATGTGAGGATGAGGAGGAGCGGGGCTGATTGAAGAGGTAATAATGGAATAATAATGACTTCCTTGACTGGAATGCAGCAATTGAAGAACTTAATTTTTTTCCCAAAGGAACAAAAAGAGTAGAACAGTACAAGGAAATTTCACTGTATCTTGAATCAGTGATAATTACATTTTAGGATAATGGAAGAACTTGTTTATGGGCTGGCTATATTGATGTGCATTATCTTTGAGAAATGGTGAAGTGCCAAATGGTAGAAGAGGGCAAATGCCCCTATCTTCAAAAACAACAATAGGGAGGATAAAGAAAACCACAGACAATCTTGCTAAAATAAGCTTTTCTTTTGACTAGACAACTTACTTAATAGATATATGTCTTGATTAATTGATGATTATAAAATAGATTACATAACATGAGGATTAAATGGACAAATTGCTGGCCCAAATATTAGTGCATCAATGATTCCTGATCAAATTGGAGAAAGGTATTTAAAACGTTTATCTACTTGGTTCTTTGCTATTGTTCCTTTTTATTATTTTGATGGAGGTGTAGGGAATGCTTATTAAACGTGTAGGTAACACAAAATTGACTATTACCATAGAAAACAGAAATAAAATTAGAGTAGAGAAATGGGCCGAATAACAGAAATAAAAATAAAATGAAGTGTAGAATGGGAAATATGCGCCTTAGCAATTGTATTTCAGAAAAATATGCTTGAATACCAACTAGTTGCAACTTGAAAATGAGCAAACTGTGCAGTCAAAAAAGACAAACAAAACTTGAGGTTGCATCAACCAAAGTAAATTATCTAAATGATGAGAAATAATTGTTAAATGACATTCTTCATTGGTCAAAGACCATCTTGAGTACTGTTTCCGTTTTGGGGTTTTCATTTCAGTTAAATGAAATAATTGTTAAATGACATTCTTCATTGGTCAAAGACCATATTGAGTACTGTTTCCATTTTGGGGGTTGCAGTTTAAATATTCAGACCAAAATGGTCTCCTCTGAAGGGGAGCTGGGTATGTTTACCTTAGAGAAAAGGTGACTGAATGAAAGGAATGACAGCAGTGTTCACATACTTGGAACAGAGGTGGGTTCCTACAGGTTTGGACCGGTTCAGCTGAGTAGGTAGTAACTTGGCTGCCCACGCCTCCGAACCGCCTATGGTGCTACCATCTTGTTTTTTGCTTCTGCACATGCGCCACAGGTGCCACCATCTTGTTTTTTGCTTCTGCACATGCGCATAAGCATTTTTTTACTACTGCGCATGCGCCCCCGAACCCTATCCCTGAGCGAACCTGCACAGTAAAAGAATCCGGAACCCACCCCTGTCTGGGAAGTATCACATGGTTAAAATCTGTTCTTACTCATTGCAGAACACAGGTAATGGAATAATGGGTATACATTCCAAAATCAGAGTTTCTGATTGAATGTTAGAAAAACATTCCTTAAAAGTAAGAACAGTTCACTAGTGAAACCACCTATTCAGAGAGATGGTCACCTCCCCTTCATCAGACAGTTTCAAACAAAGGACAGACATACATCTTTAATTTGCTTTAATGTGAATTCACATACTAGGCAGAGGATTGGGCTTGATGGCACAATGAAAATATCCAGAAATCAGGTTTTTGTGCTTATTCTCCTTTTTTTAAATTCTCGTGTTCTTCATATTCTGTTTCAGCCGAATTTATTGTTCAGTTTTAATCTTCAGCTGTGAACCATCCTGAAATACCAGCATTGAAGGACAGGATAATAATGCCAAATAACGCCTTTTGTTGTATAACCAGTGATAAAGTATTTACCAATTTTTCCCTGCTTTTAAGCTTGAAAAATAAAATCAGCTAAGGAAGTGTTGTCCTTAGCATTAGAAAAGTGTTGACGCAACAAAAGAAATGCTTTGAAATGCCAGTATAGTAGTATTAAAGGGTACCAGCATTCATAACATCAGAGATAGTGTCAAAACCCGTATGTGTCACTTTCATGGAAGTTGGGCGGATTTGGCTCTTGCCAAGGCAACCAATTATGACAGTAACTAGAATCCAGGTAATGCATCAGCAAGGACATTCAGTGCCCTTGAATGCATATGCAGCTAAAGGAATTAAATCCTATTACTGCTCCTGTAGTATGCATTAATTTTAAAATAAGAATCCACAACGTGTGTTTCTGATTTTCTTTTCAAGCGACAGAATTTAGATTCTTTTTCATCACTGAACTCTTTTAGTATACTAATAGTTAGAGGTAATTTGAAGCAGGATTATTCTACTATGTAAATAAAATTAAATATATTATCTGGAGCTTTGTCTCAATTTTGACGAATAGATCTGCTTGATTTCATGTGAACAGAATTAAGGAAAATATGTGAGGTGTAGGATTCTGTTCTTTTTATAATTGTTTTTCATCATCAGGGTCTAGATCCATGTATTTGCATTTAAGTTAATTTACTTTCCAATTATCTGTTGTTCTTCCAAGAAAGGCAGATGTACATTTCTCTCTTTTACTTACATTTTGTACTCCCAAGAAGGAAAGAAGTCAATGTACTCTCTAACAAGTGGTCGAAAGTGGCGTCCTAAATATTGAATTGTTAATGTGTGGCATTATCATTTTTCTCACGTTTTTCAGAATGAGTCTCATCCTTTGTAGTTGACTGATCCTTATGATTCAAAATGTTGAATCAAACCATTGATATTGTGTCGTGGCAATGAGGAACAGCATTGTTATTTCAAGGCATTTAGTGGCATATTTTGATTTCTTCTTCACACCAAGAAAAGTCTAGAGGTTTGGAGCTAACTCTGATGAGCTAACGTGGGGGAGGGAAACCTTCACATAATGGTAAAGTTTCTCTTAACTGTGAAAGTCTCAGATTTTTTAATCATGTGCTATCCGGTCAAGGTCAGGTCTTTCAGTCCCGTAACCATAGACGCAGGGCTATGAAGTTCATGATGCCAGGTTTTAATTTAAAAAAAGTCTAGTTCTGTCCTTTAAGTATTGGGCTGCCAGTGGATATCTCTGCTGTTATTAAGGAGGGTATTGTTGGGTATCATCTTGCTTGGTATGTATGCTTTTATGATATGCTTTTAAATTTATTTCTTTGGGTTAAGAATAAAGTTTAAACTTCCTTCGTTTACTGGAGTGTTCTTTGTCATTGGATCCAAAAGAACCAATTGCCTCGGTACTGACAACTGCCCTGCCACTCAGCAAAACATGTCATTAGACTATATTAAGAGTAGGGACACAGTGGCTCAGTGGCTAAGACGCTGAGCTTGTCGATCAGAAAGATCGGTAGTTTGGCAGTTTGAATCTCTAGCGTCATGTAACAGAGTGAGCTCCCGTTACTTGTCCCAGATTCTGCCAACCTAGCAGTTCGAAAGCACGTAAAAATGCAAGTAGAAAAATAGGAACCACCTTTGGTGGGAAGGTAACAGCGTTCCATGCGCCTTCAGCATTTAGTCATGCTGGCCACATGACCACGGAGACGTCTTTAGGCAGCACTGGCTCTTCGGCTTTGAAACGGTGATGAGCACCACCCCCTAGAGTCAGGAATGAACCTTTACCTTTAAGAGTATTTTGTAGGGTATAAGGTTAAAAAGCATTATAAAGGTTGACATACTACAATGAAGTTGCTCCCTTTCATTTAGGTAATAAAATGTTTACTTTTCCATAGCTGAAAAATTGTGTTTGCTCTTACTTTTGAATGCCATTTGACAGATAAGTATAAAGCTTTCTAATAACAAAATAGAAACCAAATGCCCAGAATGAAAATAGAACAAAGAGTACCTTGAATCACAATTTGGAGTTCTACAATAAAGACACTGTTTTCTACTGAACAGCAGTTGGTACAATGTTGACATGGTATTCTGCTGCTGAATAAAAGATCTTAGATCAGCATGATGCAAGCTACTGCAAGGATAATGCTTAATTGTCCTGATAACTTCAGCCTACCTTAAACTTGTTTTTAACATCAATCTGGAAAGCTGATCACCTTTAGTGATAGTCTTGATGCAAAGAAGTTCTCAAATTTTGTACACGGTTCTCTAATGCAATTTCCCCCCCTAAACATAGTCTTGACCCTACTGAAGCTCAAGTCAATACATTTTTAAAAACTTTCACGTCCTTTATTTGGAAATCATTATGTTCACGTTAGGCCTTTTTAAGTTCATTCATAATGTATATAATATATGTTTTATATTATATAAAATATCTATATAATAGTTTCCCCCTTACTTCTCTATGAAGGGACAGCATTTGCCTTATGAAATAGGCCATGTAAAAGTTGAATTGAGAGTAAATTTGCTAAAAGTAGTAAGAATTAATTGCTGGAATATTAGATTCATAAAAAGGGGAATATTAACTATGCAATGAAACATGAAATTTCAGAAGGTGATAAAGCAACATTTGTGCTAGAACTTGTACTAAAACAGTGGAGGTATTAAATTGGTTGATTTTGTGTTAAGTTGTTTGTAACTCATTCTTAAAAGTTGATGAAAAGACAGAAGTAAACATTAATGAGTATACAGTATGTTAATGCTTCTTATTCCTTCCTCCATCTGGTTCGATTCTAGTTTTCTTTATGATTCTTCCACCACACCAATACCAGGCAACCAAAGGAAAACTTTTCAGTATGGCTGCCATGTAAAGAAATAACTCAGGAACTGGAATTTTCATTGATCACCCGGTAGATTTTGCTGTCTTGAAAAAGTCATATGCTACTAGGCTACTTACAGGATTATAAGTAGTACCATATTTTTCGCCCTATAAGACACACTTTTTTACTCCAAAAAAGAGGGTGAAAATCTGGGTGCGTCTTATACGCCGAATGTAGCCACCTGGGTCATCTAAAAATGGGGCAGGCATAAAATTGTTCTTAAACTGCTGTTAACTTTATACAGTTGATATAAAATATTTTACTACAGTATTTGGTTAAGAATCTTTTTTTTCTAGATTTTCCTCCTTTAAAATTGGGTGCGTCTTATATTCCGGAGCGTCTTATAGGGCGAAAAATACGGTATATACGCTGTTTCCCTGAAAATAAGACCTCCCCAGATAATAAGCTCAGTCGGGCTTTTGATTGCCTGCATTAAAATAAGCCCTCCCTGAAAATATTGCAACACAGCAGCAGCCATGAGGTGACCATGCTCATTGCCTCCTGCACCTCAAAAATAATAATAAGACCTCCCCCAAAATAAGGCCAAGTGCTTATTTGGGGGGGGGGGGGTCAAAAGAAAATAAGACCCTGTTTTATTTTTGGGGAAACATGGTAGGTATATGTATATGCTTTTAAGTAGCGTACATTCTTATATGTTATTTTCCAAAGCCATTGGGAGCCAGTTGTACTTCATCCAATTGCAACCCTTCTTGTCATAGCATACCAATATCTATCCAAATAATTTGGGTTTGTTACTCAGCCTCTTTTCTGTATGTTTTATAGAGTTCCAAAGTCTTTGCCAAGAAAGAACTTTCCTACCTGCCGATCATTGGCTGGATGTGGTACTTCCTAGAGATGGTGTTCTGCAAGCGAAAATGGGAGGAGGATCGGGAAACTGTCATGCGCAGCCTGCTCAATCTCCGAGATTATCCTGAACTCTTCTGGGTATGAAACATTCCTGTCAAGCATCACAATTGCATTTTTAGAAAGCCTGGCAGGCATAAGGCTAAAATACTCTCTGAACCTGAATAAAATAAAATATGTTCTATTAATGTTACAAATTAAGAAAAGGAGATGAGATAGTCATTTCATTTTCATTTTTCCATTAAGAGAGAGTGCAGGTGGAGTCAAAAGTGGAATAATTACTTATTCATTCACTGAAAAATGAGAATGGAGGAAATTGGGCCTGACTATTAGGAAGTCGTAGGCATAAGGGGGAGAGGCAAAAACCTGCATAGGCTGGAAACAAACACTCAAAACAATACATGTGGATTCATGATTTATTTCTAATTTGGGCTCATGATTTATTTCTGTTGACATTCTGGAAGATTGGCTTGATGTTATTTTAGTACTGCTCTTTCAAACTGATATTGGCCTATGTAGGTTTTATTGTGCATGCCTCGACATATCTATTCAAAAACCTGGTTAAATCCAGGGCAGCTTGTGTATTTTGTAAAAATTTATATGGTTGCATTTTTATACTGTTTGTCAGGTGAAAGGGGTCCCCCCTCCCCATGGAATACAGGTAGTCCTTAAATCACAACAGTTCATTTAGTGACTGCTTAGTGATGTTACAACAAAATGGAAAAAATGACTTACGACCACTTTTCACTGTTATGACCTTTGCATCATCCCTATGGTCATTTGATCCCTATGGTCATTTGGTCATCAAGATTCATATTTATGACAGTTACAGTATCTCAGGGTCATGTGATCACCTTTTGTGCAAAATAAATGGGGAAGCCTGATTTACTTAACAACTGTGTTACTAATTCAACAACTGCAGCAATTCACTTAACAACAGTGACAATAAATGTTGTAAAGCAGAGCAAAACTCACTTAACAAATGTCTCACTTAATTACAGAAATTTGGGGGTCAATTGTGATAGTAAGTCGAGAATATCTGTAGAGATTTAGATTGCTACTTGAAAAGCACTTATAGGCAGTCCTCAGCTTATAACCACAATTGAGCTCAAAATTTATGTTGCTAAATGCATCAGTTGTTAAATGAGTTTTGCTTCATTTTATGACCTTATTTGCCACAATTGTTAAGTGAAACACTGCAGTTGTTAAGTTACTAACACAGTTGTGAAGTGAATGTGGCTTCTCCATTGACTTTGTTGATCAGAAAGTCACAAAAAATTGATCATATGACCCTGGGATACTGCAACTGCCACAAATGGGAGTCAGTTACAAAGTATCTAATCATGGGATCATGGGGTTCTACAATGGTTATAGGTGCGAAAAACGGTTAGAACTCACTTTTTTCAATGTCATTGTAACTTCGAACAATCACTTAAATGAACTGTTTTAAGTGGAAGACTACTTGTACTGCCAGTGGTGGGTTCCGGATTCCCTTGCAACTGGTACGGTGCAACGGGGCTGGGCATCCACCGCATGCATGTGCACAGCACATGTGCAGCGCATGCATGCGTACTTACCACGCGTGATGCTCCACAACAGTTCTGCGATGCTCCAGCTGCTCGGCGGAGCGTCGCACAGGCACTTTACTCTCTGTGCGCGTAAGCTCCGATTGGCTCAAATACAGGTAAGGAGGGCAGGCGGGTGGGCCCTCCAGAGCACCGTACCGAAACGGTACCTGGTGCTCCCAGCAGGCACCGGTACACCCGTACCAGGGCGTACCAGTCGTATCCCACCATTGTGTACTGCCCACTCTTAAGGTGTTTGGCTGGAATGATGATTTGATTTAAAGTGACAATAAAAAGTAAAGGTAAATGTTTCCCTGTCCAGCTGGCCAAGGCTACCATACAAATGTAGGTAGATTCAAGATACAACAGCTCAAAGTTACAATGTCACCGAAAAAGGTGATTTATGACCATTTTTCACACTTACAACCATTGTAGGATCCCCGTGGTCACGTGATTTACATTTGGATGCTTGACAACAGGTTCATATTTATGATGCTTGCAATGTCCCGGAGTCATGTGATCCCATTTTGTGACCTTCTGACAAGCGAAAAGATTGACTGCTGGTCTAACCTAGAGTGCAATACGGACTGGATTCAGTCTGTTATTAAACTTGCATTGGCTGTTAAACCTGCATTTGGCTTTTACACATTAGATACTGCATGGAGGATCTGGGTGGGAACTTGTGTTCTTTAGAGTATACAGTCTCATTTTCTAAGATAGAGAGTTGCCACTTTTCCATTCATCAATTCAGTTTGATGAATCCACGCTTGAAGATGGCAGGTGAGATCCTGCCGAAACGTTGCAAAGACAATCTCAACCTTACACGGGAAAAGACCCGAATACAACAAAACCAGCATACCTACACCCGTGAAAATCTACATGTGTATGTGTATGTATGTATGTATGTATGTATGTATCTGTGTATATATATATATCCAAACATGGACATTATATAGCTCCCAAACCACATCCAGCCCTTTGAATGTCCCCCCGTCCAGCCTGCATGAATTACTTTTATTTTGAAGGCGACTGCTGTTTTATTTTCAATTTATGTATGTACATGCTTGTATACCAACACACCTGCACAGCCCTTTTGGTTCAGCCCTCCACAACAGTCCCAGTTTCTAATGTGACCCCCTGGGAAAATCAATTACCCACCCTTGCTCTGCACATTTTATCCCTCTAATTCAGCCCTTCCTATATTGGCATCCAATGAAGGTTGAATAGGGCCACCATGATTCAAACGAGGAGCCCCCACATTTATTTATTTATTAATAATTTCATATGTCTCCCATCTCACTGATAAGGCGACTCTTATAATAATAATAATAATAATAATAATAATAATAATAATAATAATAATAATAATAATAATAATAATAATAATAATAATAATAATTTGGATTTATTAGCCGCTCCCTTTCCAAGTAGGACTCGGGGCGGCGTACAATGGAGCATAAAACATAGAAGATATATAACAGCACATAAACGTACATAAATACAAAACACACATACACGCATACACGGAGGAGGTAACAAATTTCATCATTTAGACAGTTAAAAATCAGCATTAAAATACCCCAATTGTAAAAACCCAATATGCAATTAAGAATTAATATTTAAAGACAATTTAAAAAACAGTTAGGAGGAATAAGAGAAATTACGATTGAGCCAGGCCAGATAATTGAAAGAGGTGGGTCTTCAGCTGTACACGGAAGGAGCGGAGATCGGAAGTAATCCTGATGTCACGGGGGAGGTCATTCCACAGGGCTGGGCCCATCACAGAGAAGGCTCTGCTCCTGGGTGTCGCCCCCCGGCACTGTTTGGCGGACGGCACCCGGAGAAGTCCCTCTCTGTGTGAGCGAATTGGTCGTAGGGATGTGTGGGGCAGGATGCGATCCTGCATATAACTAGGCCCTGTGCCATGAAGCGCTTTAAAGATCATAATCAAAACCTTGAAACGCACTCGGTAGACCACAGGAAGCCAGTGCAGCTCGCGCAGGAGAGGTGTTACAGGGGAGTATCTAGTCCTCCCCATAATCACCCGCGCGGCCGCGTTCTGGACCAACTGTAGTCTCCGAGTGCATCTCAAGGGAAGCCCCATGTAGAGAGCATTGCAGTAATCCAGGCGAGACGTCACTAGCGCATGGGTGACTGTGCGTAGGGCATCCCGGTCCAATAAGGGGCGCAATTGGCGCATCAGGCGAACCTGATGGAACGCCCCCCTTGCCACGGCTGTTACATGATCATCCATGGACAGCCGGGCATCCAGGAGGACGCCCAAATTGCGCACCTGTTCCATGGGGGCTAGTTGGACGCCCCCGATGGCCAGAGATGGAAGCACCTGGTTGAACCGGGAGGCCGGAAGCCACAGACACTCCGTCTTGGAAGGGTTGAGTTTTAGTCGGTTGCCATCCATCCAGACCCGTACGGCCTCCAGACACCGGGACATCATTTCGACGGCCTCATTGGGGTGGTTCGGGGTGGAAATGTATAGCTGAGTATCATCAGCATACAGATGATATCCCACCCCAAAACCACGGATGATCTCGCCCAGCGGTTTCATATATGTGTTGAACAGGAGAGGCGAGAGCACCGATCCCTGTGGCACTCCACATGTGAGTGGCCTCCGGGTCGAACTCTGCTCCCCTGCCAACACACGTTGCGTCCGATCAGAGAGGTAGGAGCCAAACCACCGTAAAACGGTGCCCCTGACTCCTAGCCCCTCTAGCCGGTGCAACAGGATACCATGGTCGATGGTATCGAACGCCGCCGAGAGATCTAATAGGACCAGGATAGAGGAACAACCCCTATCTCTGGCCCTCCAGAGATCATCAACCAATGCGACCAAGGCCGTCTCCGTGCTGTGCCCGGGTCGGAAGCCGGACTGGCGCGGGTCTAGATAATCATTTTCCTCCAGGTGACGTGGGAACTGCTGTACCACCACACTCTCTACCACCTTCGCTAAAAAAGGAAGGTTGGAGACTGGACGATAATTGACTAGGTCCGTTGGGTCCAGGGAAGGCTTCTTGAGCAGGGGCCTCACCACCGCCTCTTTCAAGGCGGCCGGTAGAGACCCCTCACCCAGCGAGGCGTTCACCAGGCCAAGGAGCCAGTCGCGCGTAACCTCCCAGGATGCCAGTACAAGCCAGGAGGGACACGGGTCCAATAAACATGTGGTGGGTCGCAGACGTCCACGCAACCTGTCCAAATCCTCGATGGCAACCGAGTCAAACTCCTCCCAAAGCGGTCCCTCAAGACTCGCCACGGGCGTCTCTACTGAACCACTGAAAGGGGCCCATCCCATCCGGATTTGAGCGACTTTGTCCTGTAGATATTTCCCAAACTCCTCTGCTCTGCCCTGTAGTGGGGCTCCCCGTGGTCTCTCAAACAAGAGAGAGCGGGTCACCCGAAACAGGGCGGCAGGGCGGTTATCTGCAGACGCAATACTTCCCCTCCAAATGTAAAATGTAATTTGATCTTCAGAATGCAACCAATATTGCTCTCAACCATCATTCAGGAGAATATACTTAGCTATTTCTGCTACAATGCTGCGTTCTGTGACTGCTGCTGAATCAGATAGGAGAGTCTAAATAGGAATTGATAAATGTTTCTGGTGAAATGCTCCTTAATGCATAACTTTAACCTGTTGCAACTACTCGTGCTCAAAATAGTGCTGATAGCAATATAGTCTTTGTATTTTTAAAATAGCTCAAACAGGAAAAGGCTGTGTTCTTTGTACAAGAGAGAAAGCAGCTACTGGTACTCAAAAAAAGAACATTGTGATGCTAAAACTGTATGTTAATTGTTTTTGCAAAAAGGCCTTACCAGCTAAAATCTGTAGTAAAAAATGAATGACCTTGCAGATTTCTCTTCCTAAATTGACGACCTTCTGGGTCAATATGTTTTGGTTCTAAGAAAAATGTGTGTATTTGAGATTTATCGCAGTGTTGTGATTAATGTATATATTAATGTATAGAAGTGGTCTTTTGTTTTCCTCTGTGCCCCATGCATTGGCATGCAGTATTCCATAAAGAAATGTACTTCTTCCTCCCACACCCCCAATATATCTCTTCAGTTTCCTTTCTTCTTCTTCTCTTCAGTTTTTGATTCACTGTGAAGGGACAAGATTTACTGAGCAAAAACATGAAATCAGCATGCAGGTGGCTGAAGCTAAAGGCTTGCCAAAGCTCAAACATCACCTCCTCCCGCGAACCAAAGGATTTGCAATCACCGTCCAATGTTTGAGAAATGTAGGTAAGGAATAAGATAACCAACACATCTAAGACATCATTTTAATTGGTAATATATCTGTTTGCAATCAGATGTACGTTTTAGTTAAACCGGCATTTGGAAATGAAGCAAGCTGACATCAACTTTTGATTGCGATGTTCTGAAATAGTTCTGTTGAGGGATGATGATATCTAAACAATATCTTCCTTTAAGTCTTTCTTCAAGTCTCACTAATCTTATTTAGATGCTAATATCTTGATTTAATTGAGGTATGAGATTTAGCCACATATAGCTCCAATCCCTTAATTCCTTCCTTTGCAGCAGGAGAAAATAAGCTATGTCAGTGCTTCTTAACAATTATAATTTGCTGCTTTGTTCATTTAATAAGATGTGATTAGCAACTTTGGGATCCACTAGCATTTAAAAGCTTGGTTTGAAAACCCTCTTCTGCTAAAGTAGACTCCCATAAAGTGCACCAGGGATGGTTGGGTTGACATTTGAACCAGTCTATTAAAACAACATAAAGTTGTCTTTTTATGGCTGGGTTAGACTTTGAACTTCTGTTCTATTTTCTTGGAACACAACAAAATCTGGCTATGTCTTCACAGCCTTTTTGTAACCTTGTTTGTATTTGGTACTAAACTATAACAATTATTTTTCCTCTTAACTGCCAAAGCTCCTCATTTTGATAACCTGAGCTTACATGGTGTTCACAGGATTGTGATATGTTTTGATACCTCTGAGAGCCATCACCATGTTTTTATGTTCCCTATTCTAGTTTCAGCTGTATATGATACTACACTGAACTTCAGAAATAATGAAAATCCAACACTGCTTGGAATTTTACATGGGAAGAAATACCATGCAGATTTTTACGTAAGGCAAGTGCTTTTTTCTTAATGTCTTTAAAAGGCATAGTGTAATAGCAATCCAAAAGGAACTCTGGTGAAAATGCCTCCAAGGCATTTTGAATTGAGTTCTAAAATTCTTTATAATAATAGAGCCTATTATTATATCTTTATATTAGGAGAGCCAGTTTGGTATAGTGATGAAGGCATCAGGCTAGAAACTGGGAGATTCTGAGTTCTAGTCCTCTTAGCCCTAGGAAAAAAACCATGGCAAGCCACTTCTGAAAAACCTTGCAAAGAAAACTGCAGGGACTAATCCAAGCAGTCTGTAAGAATTGGACACGATTGAATAGAAGAAGAAGAAGAAAAAAGCTTTATATTGAAACACTAATAACTTGTATTTTTTTACACCCAAATCTTGTTGCTTACATGCCACCATAAATTAAAGTAAGCAGGGTGGTTATATGGTTTGTTTTTAATTCTTCTGTCCATCCTGTGCTATCTTCTTCAATATTTCTAGGCGGATTCCATTAGAGGAGATTCCGGAAGGCTACCAGGAGTGTTCGGACTGGCTTTACAAACTCTATCAAGAAAAGGTTGGTTTATTATTTAACCATTCTAGTGATGAGTAAGACTTGAGATGCCCCTCCACAACAATCCCAGTCTCTCATGTGGCCCCTTGGGAAAATTAATTGCTTACCCCTGCTCTCGCTGTTCAGTTGTTACAAATTTCCATTCCTGAAATCTGAAAGTGATTGCTTAATTTTCTTAAAGAGAAGAACTGATTGACTCTGTAGATTTTGTAGATAATACAATGGCAATTTGGTGGGTGGAGGAAAAATGTATTCAATAACATCAGGCTTATGTCTTCTATGGTACCCTCTCTAGAGGAACAGAAGCACCAGAAATAGGGAGAGAAATCACACTTCCTTCTTGCGGTGATGAATTTAGCAGGTAACCAGCTCTTTCCCATATTGTTCTGACTAGGATGTCTTCCAAGAAGAATACTACAGGACAGGAAGCTATCCAGGGATCCCCGTTGTGCTTCCTCGGCGGCTACGGCCTCTCTTGAATGGGCTTTTCTGGGCCTTGTTGCTACTCTACCCTTTATTCAAGCTGCTCATCAACATGATTAGCAGTGGCTCATACCTGACACTTGCCACTGTAGCCTCTGTCTTGGTTGCAGGTGAGTTGTTTCCAGCCCCAAGGCTGCATCTATGAGAAAGGCCCTCTTTACAACCCTACCAAAACCTCTGCCCTCAGCATCTAAGGTGGGTAGATGAATTTGAGTGGGAGGAGCAAGGTTGGGGTTTGGTAACCTCAATTTAACTCTGAAGCCAGAGGAGAATTTGGTGATCTAAAATTTCACTGGGCTGTTGTCCTACACATTATTTGGTTTTTTAGAAGTTTACATAACTGCGTTGGAACTGCACTAGGAAATAATGAATAAAAAAGGCAGAAAAAATGTTTAAAGCTAGCAGATTTTCAAATGTGTGGCTTATTGTTTCTCAGAACCATCTAACTTTTCTCTTTCTGACATTTTCTTTCTTTCTTAAAAATACCCTTATGGCGCCTCAAGGCACCTGGATTTTCCTCCCTGGGATGAATGGAATAGCGGACAGTGGGAGATCCACTGCTTCTGGAGCTGGGGAGCCTGGATTGATGTGGCCTTTGGGGATGAGGGGGGATCATGTCTCCCTATGCCTATTATGTATGGTGCCAGACAGGGAGCAGGTTGCATTTGGAGTCTGTAGGTCCATTGCCTTATTCCAGTTTCATGTTCCTGTACTCTGAATGTGTGGATGCCCCTGGGGTGTGTGTGATGAGATACTGACTGGAAACAACAAAGTGAGAAGGAGGAGCTCCAGTGGCTTAATGGTCAGAAAAGGAAACTTAGGAAGAGCCCACCCTACTTCCCCAGTTGCTTAGGTGGCAGCGTGAATATATAGTGTACATCTTTAGACTTACAAGATGCTGTTAATGTAGCCTTACAGTACAATAGAATTAGTTCATCTAATTATGTTTCCTGTCTGATTTACCAGGGAGGGCTAACATCAATCTTGCAAGTCTGGGGGTGCAAACTTCCCACTGCCAATTTAACTCTTTGATCAATGCTCTGCTGAGTCACTCATGTCTTAATCAACTGTTACTGTAATGTGTTCTACAAGGGGCTGCCCATGAAAAGTGTCCAGAAGCTTCAGCTGGAACAAAATGCAATGGTAAAAGCAGTTGTATTTACCTCTACAAGACCACATTGGTCTTGTAGCTGAGCTGCATTGGTTGCCAGATTGTTTCTGGGTCCAATTCAAGATTCTGATTTTGAGCTTGAAAGCCACTCATGGTATGGGGCTGGGTTGCTTGAGGGGTCTTGTCTCCAAAATTTAATCTGCCTGACCCATCATCTGGCAGAAGACACCTGCTTCAGATCCCTTCTGTAATGAAACTACATATGGTAAATCCCAGAAGAAGTGCCTTCTCTGCCATGGCCCCTACCTTAAGGAACAGTTTTCCCTCAAAATTAATTAGCTTCATCTTTTTGACATTCCTGAAGGACCTCAACACTTGGTTATATTACGAGGCCTATGGCTCACAAGTGAACCTGAGATATGCTTGGATGGTTCCATTGTTAAGATGGCCATTTTTATTCTCTCTCTGCATAGGGGGTTGTATATTTGTTTTTTATGCTCTTTGTTTCTTAATATAGTTTTTTTCCACATCTGTGGGCTTTTAAATCTGTTTTTATATGATTGTTGTGCATTGTCCAGAGTTGCTTCTGATGAGATGGGCAACTATAAAGATTTGATTGATTGGAGATGGATGGATGGATGAATTATGCTTAAGAACTGATCTTGCTCAACATTCTACTTTTATTTTGTAGCCAAATTGTTATAAACTGAAAGTGCATCATTGTCTAGCAAGAGTATATGTTGTTTTATTATTGTTCTCATGAAATTCTGGATGGAGCATGAATGATAATAGATGGGCAATTGGTTCTGATAATGCTTGTTTCCCATTAAGTAACACCTATGTTTCCAAGCAACGTTGAATAAGAAATGGTAGGACTATATGAGTAGAAAAGCAGCAAGTGTATGAGGGCAAGTTCCCATTTACAAATTATCTGGAATGTGGTCTTGAAATCCTCCACTTTGTGTTCTCTTTATTGTCTTTCCCACTAGAGCAGTTTCTAAACAGCTATTACGAGAATTTTGGGAATTGAGATCCACACATCTTTAAAGTTATTAAGACTGAGAAACCTATAGCTTATATGTTTCTCACAGCCTCTTCATCTAAAGCAGGAGAACTATCATTATGGAAAGCAAAATCCTTAGATAAGACCTACCTATTACTTCATTACTTGTTGCTGAGCTTAATGATCAAATGTGCACTTTAGGAAACTCTACAAAGAACTAAGTTAGGAATAGATGAGGACAGCCCAAAACTGCAGCAAAATAGATTGTTTCTTCTTTTATTATGTGTGGAATTCCTTGTTGATCACCAGAGCTATGCATGAATTTTGGATAATGCTACTAATTAAAGCAAACACGTCTATTCAGGCTCAGATTGTCAAAGCCTGAAATAAAGAATTGGCTGCTTTAATTAGTAGGGATTCTGTGCTTCTATCAGGTCCCCAGCACTTCTTCCAAATATTGATTAAGGCATTTAAAGAAGGAATAAGGTAAAGATAAAGGTTCCCCTCGCACATATGTGCTAGTCGTTCACAACTCTAGGGTGCATAGGGGGCAGTGCTCATCTCTGTTTCAAAGCCGAAGAGCCAGCGCTGTCTGAAGACATCTCCAGGGTCATGTGGCCGGCATGACTATACGCCGAAGGCTCACGGAACTCTGCTACCTTCTCACCAAAGGTGGTTCCTATTTTTCTACTTGCCTTTTTGCATGCTTTTGAACTGCTAGATTGGCAGAAGCTGGGACAAATAGCGGGAGCTCACTCTGTTAGGCGGCACTAGGGATTCGAACCACCGAACTGCTGACCTTTTTGATCGACAAGCTCAGCATCTTAGCCACTGAGCCACCAGGTCCCTTTAACTTGAATACTATATGCCAAATATTAGACATAGTTTATTTTTTGTATCAGTTATAGAATTGAATGAGTAATTGGAGTGGATGGAAGAAAACTGAAGCAGAGCCTTCAGAATCATGCTGTAGTTTTCCTGGTGTCATTGGTTTACAGTTCTTCCTTTGGGCCCCTTTCAGGGCTTCTAGGATGCATATTCTCTCTCTTCCTCTCACTTTGTATAGCCATTTTTTTCTAAGTCTGTTTTATTTCTGTTGCATGACAATATTTTAATAATGAATATCTTTGGTTTGTCTCTCATAAAGTCAACTATTGCAAATATCCAGGTAATGTAATGTGATTTGGCACTAACCTGACAGTACAGATCAGTGGTGGGCTCCAGATCCCGGTGCAACCAGGCTGGGCGTCCACCACATGAACACACGCAGCGCGCGCATGAGCACTTACCTCCTGCGACGCTCCGTGATCTCCCAGCTGCTCGGCGGAGCGTTGCACAGGCACCGTACGCTCTATGCACGGAAGCCCTGAACAGCTCAAATGCCAATAAGGAGCACGGGCGGGGGGGTGGGCCTCCAAAGCACCATACCGGAACGGTACCCAGTGCTCCCGGCAGGCACCGGTACACATGTACCGGGGTGTACCGGGCGTATCCCACCACTGGTACAGATAATCCTCGACTTCCAACACTTCATTTAGTGACCGTTCAAAGTTACAATGGCACTGAAAAAAGTAACTTATGACTATTTTTCACAGTCACAACCTTTGAAGCATTCCCATGATCACATGATCAAAATTTAGTTGCTTGGCAACTGATTCATATTTATGATGGTTGCAGTGTCACGGGATCATGTGATCCCCTTTTGCAACCTTTTGGCAAGCAAAGTCAATGGGGAAGCCAGTTTCACTTAACAACCAGGTTACTGACTAAAGTGATTCAGTTAACAACTGTGGCAAGGAAGGTCGTAAAATGGGGCAAAACTCACTTATGAGCGGTCTCACTTAATCACAGAAAATTTGGGCTCAATTGTGATCATAAGTCAAGCTGTATTTTCTATAGCCCAAATTTTATTTTTCTACATTAAGAGGCAGAAGGGGGCATTGCAATAATTTGGGGCTGTCAGAGAAAAAAGATATAAGGCTTGTCCTCGCTATAGCTTATATAATCTGGTCCCTACAAACTCTACTGTGATTTCTGTCCATAGTTTTGCACCTGATCTAAAGACTGAAATGACTGCATCAAAGTAACCTACATTCTGCACTAGTTTTATACATTGACCAATTTATGCCTATGTATTTAGGATGCAGGAGATAGTGTTTTTTGTCTTATTATTTTTTCCATTGGTTTATTTGATCAAGGTTAAAATAGATAATTGTTATCTCTGGTAACCCTAAATGGACTTCTGCTGACCAGGACTGAACAAAGTGGCATAAAGAAATTTATTTATAGATAAGAGAAGGAACACGGGAAGAAAGTAGTTTGTTATATTTAAGAGAAGTTGATAAGATGATAAATTATTAAAACTGTTTATACTTGTGATGATAGGAAAATCATTTCTTTATATATTTTCTTTTTCTTTACTATATTATTTATCTTTTCTGCGCTTTCTATATATTTTTTTTACTCTTTAAAGGTGTATTAGTTTATATATATATTAATAACGTTTCTGTCTAGCCCCATCAGCCTAACATGCTTTTTAAGAATAAGGGGAACAAGTATCAGATCCTTCATTTCTGCAAAATACTTATCACTATGTTCATATGTGGAGTGTAGAATAAATATGTTTTCTCCCTACAGGCAGTTCCTGAATATTGAACCGGGTATTCAACATTTAAGGTGTTTGGACTAAGAAATGGCAAAGACTGATGTGAGATAGTACAGAGGAATACTTGCATTAAGGCAGGGCTTATTTACATACAACTAATTTATAACCTGGTGTTGTCCGGGTATTTATTTAAAGGGGGAAAATGTCCGGACCAAACATAATTTCTAATGTTGGATTTTCTCCCTTACCAAAGGGAGCCCCCTTGTGGAGTACTGTGAAGCCATTACCATGGCAACTCCACTGTGCTGACAGTAGATGCTATTTTATGGCAGTACGGTAGAAGCCATTTTAAGGCACAACATATTGTATCTTAACAGAACACACACCCCGCGGGGTGTTGGGGTGTCTTACCCCACAGTATTTTTTCTTTTTTCTTTTTTTTCAAAAAGTTTTATTGGTTTTTTAAAACATTTATAAGGAAAAGGGTAAGTGGAATGGTTACAAATTTTGGCAGTTGCAAGTGTGGCAGACGCCCCCTCCCTCCAAACTCATAGGATACATCTAAATATAAAACATTAATACATAATCATAAAAAATCAGCATATTAATTCTAGAAAAAATAGTTTCCAATCAGTTTATATAGTTATGATATAAAGTCTAGATATAATTTCATTATTACTTTCGGTCTGTTTATAACATTGTGGTTTTCTTATTCATTTTTGTGATCTGAGCTTTCTTGGTGTTGCCCCTTCACCCCCCGCTGGCAGAGCTCCGGCCCCTCCCGTGTCCTGTGTGACCATTGTGGTGTCTTCTGTTTTTTCTAGGTTCGCTTTATTTTTTTCCATAAAGGCCTGTGCCTCTATGGGTGTATTGATTCTGATTCTTGTCTCCTCCCAGAATATCAGCATACCTTCAGGCATCAACCATCTAAACCACACCCCCTTCTGGTATAGTTTATTCGCCAATTGCGAATAGTTTTTCCTTTTCTCCCTAATTTTTTGGGGGATCTGCTTCAGGATGGTTATCTCCCTGTCATGATATGTCAATGTTTGCCCCCTTTGTACACCCAGAATTTCATCTCTTGTGCTTTTCCTAAGGAATTTAATATGAACCTCCCTGGGTACATTGTGTGTTCTGGCATATGCTGAATTCACTCTATAGACCAGATCTATCTCCCATTCCATCTGCTGTTTATCTTTGTGTATGTATTCAGCTAAAATATTAGTCATAATGTCCCTTATATTTTCCCCATCTGCTTCTATTACATTTTGAAATCTAAGATAAAAGGACATTCTCTCAAACTCTGTTTTCATTTGTTGGATATCAAGTTCTTTGTTTCCCTTCTGTAAAGCCTCTACCCCCCCCCTCGCCTCCGCCACCCCACCCTCCACAAGGTCCAGTCTCTGTGAGTTCTTATAAATTTGGACTTGATTCTCTTTAATTTCTTCCTTCATTTCTTTTAATTGTTTCTTAATTTCTTCCTGGCCCTGTATGAGTTGCTGGAGCATTTGTTGCAAATCCATCTCTGTACTCTTAGGTTGCATCAGTTCTGTAATCTTTGACTGTGTGGCAGGACTGGATGTTGCAGATGTCGGTGCAGAAGTAGCAAAGCCAGGTTTTCCAGGGGGTGGTCTTTTTGGAGACATGGTTTATAAAACAAAGAGATCAGTCAGTGTAGAGACTGGGCAGCTGGAGAAGTAGAGCAGGCAGATGAGTCCAGAAGGCAGAGGATCCAAACAGGTGGGAGTTTCTTTAGTCAATCTAGCAATAGATGAAAGTTTTTTCTCCAAAGAGTTCAGGAAATAACAATCCACAAGAGATTCCTCTGGGTGACACGGAGACAAAGACCGGAAGCCTGAATTTTAAAGGTGGAGTCAGGTTTCACAGTTCATGAAGACAACGGAAGTGTGCCATCTTGCCCTGCCAGCTTTGGGCTCAGAGGCATAGGAAAAATTTTAAAAGTTCAGAAAATTCTCAGGTCATCAATAAGTTCTGGAACTAAGTCCCATGAAAAACACTTTTACTGGGGTGAGGCATCATTAGTTGGCTCTCCCCCCTCCTCCTTCCCCTGGGGGCGAGAGCAGAATTTTTACAAGCCGCTTGTCCAAGGGGGGGGGGAAATCCCCCTCCCCTCTAGCCGCTCCTCCAAGAATAAATCCGAAAGATTAACTTTTAAAATTACTGAAAAGTCCATTAGCTCAAAAGTAAGGGGATGAAGAGAGGAAGCATCTCACCGCACCGCCGCTGCTTCCTTCAGTTTTACGTTCTCCGATCAGCATGGGGCGAGACGCAGGCGCGCCCTCCAAAACTGCTCCCCGGTGCCTGGAGCAAAGCGGAGAAGCCGCCGCCGGTGCCAGAGCCTTCCGCGAGCCGCTCCTTCGGCAGGGCGCCTCTCCGGGGCGTCCTGTGCCCCCCCCGAAGACGGGGGAAGCCCACCGAAGAGCGGGAGCGGGCAAAGTTCTTGCCCGTCGCCGTAGCCGCCGGAACCGGAAGTCCCCCACAGTATTTTTTCAAGTTTGATTGAAATTGCTCAAGGAGTTTCAGAGTTATGCTGAAACACACACACACAAACACAGAGCTATATGTGTGTGTGTGTGTGTGTGTCCTAATTGTATTGTGGGTATGTTAGTCAACTCCGATTAGCCAACTCAGTTGCTACAAGCATATGCCACAATTCTAAAGATTGTGTACTCATCCTACTACATAACTAGGGTCTTGACCCACATGTTGAAGGCAAAGAATTTGGAGGATACTTTTATCGAAACAGGTACACTTTTAGTCAGCTTCATACTGACTAAATGAAATGAATCAGCATTTGTATATGGAAATAACAGAAACGAAGTTTTGGACCATATTTGCTCCATGACACAGAGGCGTTGTGATTATTATTGTATCTCTCCAAAGGTTTACATCCTGTCCTGCTCTTTGCCCCCTTCCATTAAGAGATGGAACAGAAATTCTTACATTTTTGATGCAACGTTGCATCAGCAGCGAAAGTTTGGTTGCTTCCTGAACTATCTGTCAGAAAGAGCTTTGCTCTTTTTGAAGAAGGAAATCATAATGTTGGTTTTGAATATTGAATGGTAAGAGGAACTTAAAATGTTATGAAATGTTTCCAACATAAACATTTAACAGACAAGAGAATGAGCTGATCTTAAAAAAATAAATGCAGAAAATAATGAGAGATCAAAACTGCATGACAACTACTGTATGGCTAATGTAATGGGAGAGGCTGCACCCCACCAATTTTTGTGATGGAAAAGATATTAAGAATATTATTCATTTTGTAATCATCCAGGCTAAACTTTAATATTGATTTTCTAAAACAGAGAACTCAATTTTTAAAAGGAAAATTGTTGTTGGTTACAGTGAAACATCACAACAATTCTGACATTGGTTGCATGCATGCTGCATATTTTTTGCATGCAGTTTATTTGAAACCATTATAAAAATGTTGAGTTTTTAAACTTTCAAGCAAATGTGGATTTTAATCACTGAATCTTTGCACATAGCACAAATATCACAATAAATATAAAAGCTATTTTATATGAACCAGCCGGGTCTGCTGCAAAATAAACACAGAAATGTCACCGGCACACTTTAAACAAATACTTTAATTTCAATAGAAATTATTACTGTTTGGAGAGCTGGAAATATCTAGTTACTTACTCATATCATACTATGAAGAAATGTGTATAATGATAGTAAATCTGGTTACCATAATCTAGCATTGTCAAACACATTTGTTACAAAATTCTTATTTAATTTAAAGAAGCTCTGAAAAATATTTTTCTCATCTTAAACACTACCCCAGGTTAATTGATTTTGAGATTACATTTCTAATGTTCCTAATGTCCAGATAATGTTTATTATCTGGAATGGTTAAAATACAAATAGTTTATCATAACATAGGGAGCTGAGGTGGCGCAGTGGTTAGAGTGCAGCCCTGCAGCTGACTGCTAGCTGCAATTTGGCAGTTCAAATCTCACCAGCTCAAGGTTGACTCGGCCTTCCATCTCTCAGAGGTGGGTAAAATGAGGGTCCAGATTGTTGGGGAATATGCTGACTCTGTAAACTGCTTAGAGAGGGCTGTAAAAGCACTATGAAGCGGTATAGAAGTCTAAGTGCTATTGCTATTGCTATAACATGACAGAAACAATTAAAACTGATAATAGCAAACATCACCAGCCGTCTTGTCCTCAAAATGGAGACATTATTTGCTAAACTAAATGAGTATAAGACAACTTTAACCATGCTGAATAGGAGTGTTTTAATATAAATTATTATATAATTAATACTGAAATACATTCTACAGATAATTGAGAAACCTGTTGAATGTTATCACTGTCAGTTACTAACCAATAGAATGTCAGATGAATCTTGGAACTAATTTCATGATAGAAGTAATTTTAAGAAATGAACTTATATGTAGTATTATTTCAACTCTGCAACCCAAATTATTTTCTGAAAACTATTAAGATGACCACTTAGATATAATTGTTAGCATAATGTGAAAGGAGCTATTATAACAATGTTTGAAACAGAGGTGCAAAATACTATTACACTCTTCCTCGTTCAATATAAGGAAACCATCTTTAATATACATGCATCCCAAAGTAGCATTGAAGTCCAGATGTTGAATTACAGCATGGTAGATGGTTAAAATTTAATTTGAGATTTAAATCTCATCTGGTTCTTCCGGGGGAGTAATTTGCATAAACTATTTCAATCCCAGAGATTCAGTTTTGAAAAAGCAACTTGCTTTGGGTAGCCAGGAGTTGAATAATGATGGACTTTACTTCATTATGGTCTTTAAGTAGTACTTTATTGTTACAGTGGGATATGCAACATGCTGCCCTAATGAGACATTTGGTAAAGAGGGATTTGGTTTGAGCATATACTTTATATAAAGGACATTTGAGGTTACATCGATTTAAATAAACTCCTGCATAGACAAGTGTTATCTTCTCTTTTTAGCTAATTTGTATCACTCCACTTTATTCTATCTAGCAGAATAGTGGCCATTTGAGAGATCCGGTGTGGTGGTGTGGTTAAGATGTTGACTTAGATTAGGACAAGGATATCTAGATTCGACTTTCCTCAGACATAGCAGTTCAACAAATCAACCTCTTCCTCTTGTACAATCCTACCTCTCTCATCCTGTAAAGAATGAATAGAATGCCTGTCCAGTTGACATCCTGGACAGGATATAAATCTTAACACATTTCCATGGCTTCTGTGACCGAAAAGTGTTTTGGTTTCTTAGGGCCTTCTTTGCTATTGTGTCAATAGATTTTCAATTTGAGCTCTTCTAGATGATGTGCTAGGTTCAAAAAGTAGATGAGGGAAGTTATAAAAGTTGCTTTTTGTACATTAATAGAAGTTATTCCTCTCTTCAGCCACAAAGGCATTATGAGGAATTTAACCACATTGGTGAGAAGCAGTGGTGGGTTTCGGGCGGTACGGACTAGTACAGATGGACCAGTAGTAGCCAGGAGCAGCGGCCACTGTACCGATACGGTGGCTCGTTTGGCCCACCTACCCGCCCGCGTTCCATAGCTGTTTATAATGTGAACGGCCTGCGCAACCTCCATCGAGCGCAGCTGGGTGTCTGCTGGAGTGCTGCACAATTGCGGTAAACATGGAATGTTTCACAAGAATTTACAAGAAACCATCCAGCAGAGGGAGAACTTCGTCAATTAGAAGAGTTAGGATAATTGATTCTTCATTTGATTCTTCATTTGTGTCAGAAGCACCGTCAAATTGTAGACGTATAATGTTCAACGTTGAGCATATAAAATAAGCATAAAATAGGTCATAGAAATATAGTACATATAAAAGTATGTGAAATAAATAGAATTAAAACTAAATGACACTCGCCCACTATCGGGCCACATCAACAGCCTTTTCTCTCACCAGCATGAAGTTTTCCTCTGTACATGTTGAAGTATGCACTGTAGCATATATGAAGGGGATTCTGCACATTCACCCAAGGTATCCTCTATAGGGAAGCCCCATATATAATTGATTGATGACATCTCTGAATGATGAGTGCTAGTGGCTGCTATCACAATCTCAAGTATATTTGTTTCCTCTGATGTTTATTTTCCATAGTTTTCATTTTCCAGGTAACTGCCAGTATATTAGCCTTATTTAGCTGCTGTTCAAAAATATAGAATTCTGAGCTTGGTTGTTTTCTAGCAGACGTTTCATTGCCCACACTAGGTAATATCATCAGTAATGAATGAAACATCTGCCAAAAAAAACCAGCTCAAAGAGCAGTAAAGACCCCTTCTTTCAATCCTGAGCTACAGATATTCTCCTTTATTAATACAGAATTTGTCTAGTTCAATTTCACCTGTACATGAAATTGGCTAATTATTAGAAGCATTATCACAACATTGTACAGAATTTGGTCATATATTTAAGACATTTTGAGATGAGTTCTTTACCATGCACACCTGTCTCTCACACATAGTTCTCTAAACTATTCCTGTCCCTCTTCGTTATCTATTTGCAGCAAGAATTAAAATGGGTTCTGGATTAGTAACATAACTGAATAGAAAGTACAAATAGGGCTTGCTTATTCACAATACTTGGGACTGGAAACTTGTTACTGAGTGTCCTGGTCTCTAAGCAAAATAATCTTGTGACTTACAGTCTCTCTCCCACCATTAAGCAATCACCGTGGACAGTGAGCAAGACATTACATCTCAATTAATGGCTTGTGATTTCACTTCTATGTTCTCCCTTAATTCTGCTTGTTGGAAGACAGTTGTGAAGCTCACACATGACAATTATGTGACAGCAGGATGTTGTGATTGTTGTAAATGTGTGTGAGGATTGCAAAGGATCCAAATGACAATCACATGACAGGATGTTGGAGTGACTGTAAATGGAAGGAGTGATCACAAAGCAGGTTTTTCCTCAATCTCTGTAACTTGAAATGGCTGTTAAGCAAGGCAGTCAGTAAATGAGGACCAGTCCCATACCCTTTAAAAATGAGGTATAGTGTCTTATACTAGAGTATGGATTCTTTTCAATAATTTCTGCAACAGTCAGCTCAACACAATGTCCTTTATATAAGTGCATGAGCTTACAGTTTCAATTGAACGGTGCATCCGTTCCTGCGCATGTGTTTCCTTTCTCTTTCTCTCTCTCTTTCTTTCTTTCTCCTCCTTTCTAGGCCTCTGCTAGGAGTCTAATGGTTAAGAACCTTGAAGGCGGCTAGACGCCAGTAAGTGAAATTGTTTGAGCTGACCCCGGACTGAGTCCATCACTCAGGTCCATTAGAGAAACAGAGATGGGATGAGATGTTGTGAAAACTGAACTTACAGTACTACTTTCTCTCTCTTGGTTATTACTGAGGTTCCAGTTAAACAGAAAACAGTAATACACCATAGCTGTATTTTCCACAACTAAGTTGACTTGAAAACGTAAATTATGTGTAAAAGTGGAGGAGACATTACATTTTTATGTTAACCTGAAACTGCATGGACTACCGCTACCACAAAGTACCTTTTCCATTTAGGACATGGCTTAATGGCCAGTAATAATCACAGAAAGCTATTGTCATATACAAGGTCCATTTGGAAAGAAATGAAGCAGCAGTCAAGTTCTGCAAACAAAATGTTGTCCAGCTCAGTAAGCCATATATAGCATATAACCGTGATGGCAAACCTATGGCACGCGTGCCACAAGTGGCACGCGGAGCCATTTATCAGGGCACGCGAGGCGCTGCCCTGTCAGCTGGGTTCACCTTTTGACTTCCGGGTTGCTCGGAGGGTGGTTTTAAGCGCTCCGAAGGCTTAAGGGAAGCTTCAGGACAGTCCCTGAAGCCTCCGGAGGGCCTCTGGGGGGTCGGGGGAGGCTCTTTTCGCCCTCCCCAGGCTCCTATAAAGCCCCTGGAGCCTAGGGAGGGCAAAAAAACATGTAAAAATGGGGGGTCACGCATTGTGCGCGCATGCGCACTGGGGGGGGTCGCACGTTGCATTATGGGTGCGGCACGCCCGCACTCGACCCCCCTGCGCTCCCCCCACTTGTGGCACGCGAGCCAAAAAAGGTTCGCCATCACTGGCATATAATATGCAAAAGGAGTTATGTCACATGTGGAATTACACTAGTTTGTGCTTTGAGTTCTTAGTTTTATGACCAATGTAGCTTTAACTTTGCTCATTCATAACTATTTTGATATAATGGGAATCATTAGATATCTTATTTGTCAAATTCTTGGATTTCCCTAGCTGGAGCTGCAGAGTGTCTTCACGAAATGATGTATTTGGTGGTTGGTTAATCTGCTTTGGAAGTGTGGTTATATGATTGTTTAATAGCCTGTTGCAAAACTGTTAAGCTCCAATGAATCAGTCTTTCTAATATCACAAAGAATTTTCGTTACATAGTCCATACTATTCGGTAGCAAGTGAATATATATTTGGGGTGGAGGAATGATGACAGCATTTGTGCTCTCTGCAACTAATATTTTATTGTATTGATTTATTACTATTGATGTCAGCCTGTGTTTCGCTATTTGCTTTCGGCTGCCATTGAAATGGGGAGGGGGAGCTGGTATTTGGGAGCGGAAGTTTTAGTACAGGAGAGATTGTAAAAAGAGAGTTTTGGTCTCACCGTCTACTGCGCATGCTGGAAATTAGTGCTTGGTGTCGGTCAAGGCCAACTGTCCTGCATACCAACCTGATGATGCTCTTTGAAGATGGAACTCACATGACACCTAAGGGATTTGCAGATTGGACACTGGGATGAGGGTTACCAGGGGGAGGGGGTTGGTCACATTGATATGTATGATTTCGCGCGCTTTTGCCTCAGATCTTGCTTTGCTTAGCTGCTATCTTTTCATAACCAGTAAAAGTACTCTTAATTCTGCAAAATGGAGTTAAGTGGTTTCTTTCTTGGTTGCTGAGGGAGTAACAAATGTACCAAATCTTCCCCTCCCAAATACCTGCCCCCTCTCCTCGTTTCAATGGCAGCCGAAAACAAATAGCGAAGCAGAGGCTGACACCCTTTGATGTTCAGGAGACTTTTGAATGGCACATATAGCATTTTAATGCCCCAAAACTAGCCAGTTGTAAGATGACCAGGCTGACCCCAAGGCCTGGGTCAAGTACCGTCTTAGTATTGTCAGTCTGGAGTCACTACACCCCCAAAAAAGATCCAAGTCCAGCCACCCCCACAAGTCCATTGACTCTTATCTGGCACCAATCTCCCTTGACCATTAGTAGATCAGATTCTTATATATAGGTTACATGGAATAAATACTCAAGTGTTTTCTGAACTCTGACCTGGCTTCTGGTTTCCTGACACCACCAATCAGGGTTTTTCTTATTTTAAAAAAAGAGAGAAATTGGAGAAATTGGTGTATTGTTTTAACCAATTACCACACAAAAACCATTTCCAATAAGGGATATATAAATGACTTTAAATCGGTGATATAGTTTTAAGGAGATAAAATGGACAGTACTGTACAGCAATCTGCCTAGTTCAGGGGTGTCAAACTGACGGCTGGACGCGTCACATGCAGGCCACGCCCACCCCAGCTCCACAATTTCGTTGTATTTAAGTACCAATTTCGCTGTATTTAAGTACAATGACAATAAAGATTATACTTATACAAAGGGAAAAAACATGAATTACCACTTGAAGCAACGTGATGCCGCAGGTTTGACACAAGTGGTCTAGTTAAACAAAGTATCTGACAAACATCAGTGTGTCTTTGTGCCTACCTTTTCTCCTAGAATATTTTTAAAACTACAGAGGAAAAGCATTTATTTCTCGCATGATATCCCAAAGGCTGACTAATTCTCTTTCTTTCCAGAACATGGCAGACTACTAATAGGGCAATATAAAGTTTGTATATGCTCTCATTTATGAGAGCAAATTTGCTATTAGTTTTCTCCTTTTTTCTCTGTTTTTAACATATCCTCTTTTTTAAAAAATTCAGTTTCGGTTGGTGTTCGATGGATGATAGGACTAACAGAAATTAACAAAGGTTCAACTTACGGCAACTATGAACACAAGGAGAAGCAAAAGTGAAATCTCCAGAGACTGCTTCGTACCCAAAAGGAACAAGCTTGTGAACTGCTGTGCACATCTGTCTTCAATCATGAAGACCCGGAATCTGTTATAGAGAGCTCATGACTTCCCTGAAGTCACGTCTCTTCTCTATCCATCTCCTTCCCTGCTCCAGCTGGCAACAAGAGTCAATATTCTGCAATTCATTTTATTTTTTTTCTATACTTTTTTTAATTCAGATTTTCCAAAGAAACCGTTCTTTTTTTAAAATTAAGGAAGGGAAAATATGCAGACATAGTATAGGAAGGAAGCAAATAAGTGAATGAATATTCTTTTTTTCTGAATAAACCTTTAATGGATTAAAATATGAAATAAAATTTACTTTCCTATAAGATGACAAAAATGAGTATTTTATATATTTAACTAACAAAAATAAGAACGATTTTACTTTTGTTCTTTTTAGCCTGGTGGCCTATTTCCCAATTGTGACCAATAAGCTGCTTCTGGAAAGCCCAGATACTTGTTATGAAATCTGTATTCCAAATGCATTTTTATTTGTTTAGTTTCACTTCTATAATTTATTTTTGTGGAAGTAATTGTTTTAACCAATGAGTGATTCTTGAGTAGTACTTTCACTGAGCTACTTAGCACTATCCAAATATTTATCTTCTGGCCAGCCTGATAAAAATAAGACAACTTTCCTCCTAACATTTGTTTTCAGTTTGCCAAGACACTTGTATTACCAGTTTGTTTTCAATTCACTTCAGAAAGTGAAGTGAATGTACTTCTTTTATTTTGCAATTCCATTTTTTTATTTGCATTTGTTTAATTCCTTTGCACGCTTGGCTCCAAGTATTCATTCTCAATCCTTTATTATATTCGGAAAGGTTTAACATTTCCAGTCACAATTACATATCCTAAAGAAATCTATTTCTTGCATTCTACTACAAAAAACAATTTTACTTTTTTTACTTGTTCTTTAATCATTATGAATCTATAAGAGACTGCCTCTTTAATACCAATTTTGTAGTGAAGGTAAAGTAGTTTGAAAGTCCATTTATATCAATATGCAGCACAATGCAGTTATTCATACATCAATGAACTCAAAACATTAGTGAGAAAAGTTATTTCTATAAACTCTTATTCATTAAAATTCGATTTCCTTATGCACAGTATTACCTTTAATACTACTTTCCAAATTAGACAGTAAATTACACGGCCTGCCTTTTCTAGAATCCCCATTTCAAGTTTAAATACAGGTGTTAAAATTGGCTGTGTTCCTAGTATATAGATATTGACCATGAAAATAATTTATATTAGAATATTGACAATATTTATCTCAGCTTGGATAGTACTCTGGCCCCTTTGATATATATAGATCTGCACTGCTGCTATTCTGTCTCCCTGTGGAGTTTATCATATTCTAATAATATATTACACCAGACCCTAATGTAGATTGTTTGATTTAGACCAAATAAATTTGCAAACTTGCTATTTTCATTTGTAAACAAAAGTGTATAGTTCTGTGGCGTAAGTAACAAACCAACTTTTATACTACAATGGTTTGTTTTGCATTCTAAAATCCATTGTTTGAGATAGACCGTTTTTAGTAGTTAGTGTCCCAATGACCCAACCATTTAAAAATACTCAGTGAACCTGTTAACAAAGACCAAATCCAAGATAACAGAAACACCTTTGTACTTTTGAAAGAGAAAATTACCAGCAACACAAGAATTTAGCTGATATATTTGGCAGAATGAGTCCTGTTAGCAGATATCTGGACAGTTGAAACCTTTCATCAAAACCATTTCTTTTTTTTTTTGAAACATCATTCCTGCTTCTCTTCTGACAGCTTTGACGATTTATAGCAGACTCCAAGCAACAGATTCTTTTGGTTAGCTTGCCCTTTTATCTTAGCCATGTTGCTTTCAACATGTCTGTTACAATTAATCCAGTGGACCTGTATGCAGGTAAGTTCATTCCTGATATAAGTTAGTCCTCAACTTACAACATTTCATTTGATTGAAGATACAAGGGTACTGAAAAAAATGACTTATGGCTGTTTTTCACACTTACAACCACTGCAGCTTCTCCATGGTCATGTTATCAAAACCGCTTGGCAATTGACTGATATATATGATGGTTTCAGTGTCCCAGGGTGATCACCTTTTGCCACTTTCTGACAAGCAAAGTCAGTAAGGAAGCTAGATTCGCTAAACAACTGTTACTAACGTAACTGTAGGGATTCACTTAACTGTGGCAAGAAAGGTCACAAAACTCACTTAACAATTCTCTCTCTTAGCAACAGACATATAGTCCTAAGTTGAGGACTACCTGTAAGTGGTTTTCAAGCAACGATCTAAATGTCAAGGACTTCATGTAGTATGGGGACATTTAAGATAATGTCTTAAAATTCCCTCGTTCAGTTTCCCTTTTCCATTATGCTAAACTAGTGATCTCCAAAATGCTTCATTTTACTGCTGCATTCAATCCATTACTTCACTCGTTTATTTATTACTCTAATGGACTTATGATTACCCACCTTTATATTTACAACTTTTCAAAGTTTACTTGAAAAAAGAATCTCTTGTTGAATGTTTCTTTTCAATGGATAATGTTGATCAGAATACCAAGTGGATCTTCCTGCCTAGTGTTGTTTTTGATGTATTTCTTGGAAACAGAAAATTTATTTCATGTACAGCAGGATTACGTTAGTTTACAAGGCTGTGTCTTATTGCTCTTTAATTTATTTTGACTTCCAGAACCAAATGAAATGCAAAAGGAGGAGTATAATGTAAGCAAAATTAAAACATTTAGTGCTTCTCTGACAAACATTGCTCATAATCTAAAAAAGGGAACTGACCCTAGATGCCATGTTTTAATCAACTTTTGACCCAAATGTCATCGTAATATCCAAATGCCAAAGAAGATCCGCAGTAAACCTAAACCAACTTGTGTTGTAATGGGGCAAATTTTCTGGTTTTGAGGATACTGTTATGAATGCCTCTGTATAGCTTGATTGTTGCTAAAATAGCAGTATACTTAGATGTGAGATTGTAAATGTATTTTTCAGCACATCATTAACAAAATAGGAGGGTGCTGAGAAATCAGTGCTAAATATAAGCATACTATATCAAGGTTTGACACATGCATGTGTCTTTAAAAGAACTGTAAATATGGATATTATACAGGGAAAAGCCACATCTGATTTAAACAAGTGCAGGAGTTAAAAAGCAAAGGTTAGAATTTAGCAATTCAGCCGCCTGTGTGAGAGAACTGCGAACATTAAGTTTAAGCCCTTATAATGGTAGCCAAATGTGCATGAATTGAATTAGAATCTTCTTTGCTAGACTTTTGCTTTGATAATCAGATGCAACTTAGCTACTCTTAGCCATTAACCACTTTATGAGATGAATTTGAAAATTGGTACTTTGTCAGGGAAATGAGCCACTGAACTATTTAAAAAGAACTATTTATTATCATGACACTTGCAACTCTGAACTTTGGTTTGATGAGCTACCATAGTAGTAGTAAGGAATTAAAACCATAGCCTGATATGTCACTGAAGACTATAACTGCAGATGAGCAACTTAACTGATTCCTACACATCAGTTACATTTAAAGATATGGATTCACACTTCAACTGAGCTTTGGTGGCAACATATAAGCACATACCTGTGAGCAATAGTAAGGATGCTACTTACCTTCCCTAAAATTATGAAAAGCCTATCCAAACTTTAGCTTAAATACCTATACCATTGAAACACAAGTTCAACCCTCACATAAGACTCCTGAGAGTGATAAAGCCATTTAAGTATCGGCTTTAAACAAAATAGGAAACAAAAGACTTCCTAAAATAAACCATTTATTGAGAAAAAGCTTTTAAATTTCTTCAATCAACATCTGCATAACAAATCAAGCTGGCCAATAAAAAACAGAAACAAAAAAAAAACACAGAAAAGTAGAAGTTCACAGTCAGTGCACTCAACAAACAGGAGATTAAAAATAAGGTTCAGACTGCCTGATATAACACTAACTTTGTTTTTGAACCTAAAAGTTCAAAAATCCTACATATTAACATTACAGTTCTCAGTCATCTGAGAAACAGAGAAAGGACAAAAATAAGTTCATGGTCCATTATACAGTAGTAATGGCACTTTCACTGAAACATGCAGCTTCTTTAAACTCATGGGGGCTGCCAGGGGAACAACAGGTGCCAAGGGAAACAAACAGCAGCAGCAGTAAAAGTGACGCCTGTCACTTGTGCAGTCTTCAGTCATGTTAGGCCTTGAGTCATATTCCTGTGTCTCAACACAGTCCAAATGTAAATATTACATATAGTAGTGATTCAAAAATACTTCACCCGAGTACAGGCAACCATGTGCATAGCTTCATTCTTCATCTGTGCACACCTGGGTGGTAATACAGAGAGAGCAGATAATTAGCCCTATTAGACTTTTCTTTTAAAGGTATGCTTCTCCTTCCCTAACAGTGACTCCTTCAGATGAGGTATCTTACACTGTAGTTCAGGTAAGATCTACTGTAACTATGTAGACAAAATTATATCATTCTTTTCAAGAAAAGTGATTGATCCTCTAAGGTGTGAAAACTGCACAAATGATGCTGTTGGATAGTGTCTCCCAACCTTGGCCATTTCTAGGTATAGACTTCAACTCCCAGAATTCTACTGTCAGCATGGCCACCGATAAGAAATCTGGCAGTTGAAGTCAACAAGTATTGAAGTTTCCAAGGTTGGATACCCCTGGATTAAGCCAAATATCGCATTTTGGAATTCTGCTGATCTGGATTCCAGCCAATGTCCTTCATGCCCTCACCCATCCACCTCCAGCAAGTTATGGACGTGGAGCATAACTGGTTAGGGTTAGGATAATTTTGCTTTTCAAGATGCTTAGCCCGGCAGAGAAACTATGCTCTCCCAACTGTGCCCCTATCTCAATTTTGTGCATTGTGCCTTGCCCCAATGCATGCAAAGCCTAATCATTTGGAAGTTGCCAATAGGGGAAAACTCTGCAAATACAAGCAATGTCTTTATCTCCCAGTTAGTTAGGTGTTCTGTACTACTGAATTATTTATGCTGTGTCAGTTCTTCTGATGAGACTAAAAGAAAAACGTGTAGTAATTGCTAATGAAGACTAGAACTAAAATCCACAAGCTTCTTTAATTGAAACAGTTACTCTTGTGTAATAAGACCCCCACAGTTACTAACCAGAATAGTCAAACTTAACTAACCTTGACAAACGAATGATCGAGGAGCTGGCTAGCTGTCCATCTCATCTTTGGCTCACTCTCCAGGCAATGTGAAAGGAAACCTTTTCCTTCTGGACTTATCTTTTCAGGAATTGGAGGCTTATGACCCATCCCTACTCTGTACATAATCTGAAAGTTGTGTTCAAATTCATGCCAGGGTCTCTGTAACAAAGCAGGAATGTTAGGTTGAGAAATTAAATTTCTCATTGTGTATACATTGTGGTGAGTTACTTGATGAATTTCTTTTTTTGATAACAATAACCTCTGATAAACATAACAAATAACCCTGAGTATAAAGATTCACAAATAAGCACATGGAGTTGCAGACAATCCCAATCAATGGGCAAGATTTAGCTACCATATTTTTCGGAGTATAAGACGCACCTTCCCCCCCCCCCCCCAAAAAAGAGGGTGAAAATCTGGGTGTGTCTTATACTCCAAATGTAGCCCCACCCACCTGCTCTATGCATCGCATTTTCAGGCGGTTCCAGGAGGCGGGGATCCTCACTTCCACTTGGATTTTGATGAGCAGCATAGTAAAGATCCCCGCCTCTTGGAACCACCTGAAAATGCGAGGAACACAGGCGGAGATGGTCTGTGGCAATCCCTGCAGCCTGGTACAGCTGGTTGGGGGGGGGGGTATTCCACCCTTCAATCAGCTGCTCCTACTGAATCAGGCTGCTGAACCTGGCCAGGACATTTGCTGTTTGCTGCAAGGATGCTAGCCAAATTACAGCTGATGGATGCTGGTAGGCAGAGGCAGAAACTTTTTTTTCCTGTTTTTCTCTCCAAAAATTAGGATGTGTCTTATACTCCGGTATGTCCTATACTCCAAAAATATGTTATCTCTCTATTCCATTAATAACCAAGCAATGCATCAATGTTCCCAAGCAGCACTTATACCAGTTGGACTTCATTTACAATGTTGACTTATCTGAAATCTGGAAACTAGCTTAGCTCCCTATTTGGAGATAGCAGAAGTCTGCGAAGACTTCCAGAGTTCTTTAACTATGCTCAAAAATATAAACGAACAAAATGATGTTGCAAGGACAAAATTCTGTCATACTTCAACTTTAATAAATAGATTTTATGCAGTTGAATAGTTCTTTTGATTAAGCTGAGGAAAGTATGCTCAGTTTTTCAGTCAAAATTAATTCTTCTCTTGCCAGTCATTTTTAACCGAGCAAAGTTCAAGTTCTTTAATTTCCCAGAAATCCAATAATGGCATGTTTTAGATCAGTGATGGTTAAACTTTTCGGCACCAAGTGCTGAAACTGGAGTGCATGCATGTATGTATGTATGTATGCGCGTGCTGGAACCCGGAAGAGAGCAGGTGGCTGCCACGCACATGCACACCTGCCAGCTGCTCTCTTTCAGGTTCTGGCACTGCGACGCTCGTGCGCACGCTCCAGTTTTGGCACTCAGAGCGTCCAGTTGCTCTTCCGGATTCTGTGACACACATGCACTCCACTCTTGGCACTCAGAGCAGCCAGCTGCCCTTCCAGGTTCTGTCGCATATGTGCGCTCCAGTTTCGGCAGTTGGAGCAGCCAGCTGCTCTTCCGCATTCCGTCATGCGCATGCCATCACGGTTTTAGATCATCCGCAGGGCGTCCTCAGTAACCAAACTGATTGAATGTCATATAGGAGACTTACCTTCCCTGTGACCATTTCAATCACAACACATCCAAGGCTCCAAATGTCTGCTGCTCGCCCGTGGCCTTCTCCTTTAGCTCTCGTGATCACTTCAGGAGCCATGTATGCTTTGAAAAAACACAAAGGGACACATGAGTTTATGCAACAAAAAGAACAGGAGGCTTCACAACAAAAGGATTTGTCCAAGAAACCAAAGCAAGACCAGTTGTAAGCTACCCATCTGTGCTACAAAGTTACTAAGTATAAAGCACAATCTTCAGCTATTCTATGTAAATTTAACATAGACATTGTGCTTGCTTTAGAAGCATTTCCACCAATCTTATTATGCCTTTCCAAGATACCTTTTCTTTAAGAAAGAGCAACAGGTGCCCCACTCACTCCAGTGCAAGGGAAATAGTTTCACACACAGTTGTATGTTTAGTTTAGTTTATTTAATTTATAGACCGCCCCCTCTCCCCGTAGGGACTCGGGGCGGTGTACAGACCATTCATAATCAAAACAATAAAAATGACATAAGACATAAGACATGAAACATAAACAACTCACACACACGGTCTGTTATAAAATCCCAAAACCAATTTAAATATTAAGAACAATTTTAAAACCCGTTAAAACCCCAATATAAAATTTAAAAAGCCATCCAGGAAGGTTTGAATAGATGTTAAATGCAGTTACGATTATGGTTGTAATTAGGCCAGACCTGCTACTCGAAACAGGTGGGTCTTGAGTTTCTTGCGGAAGGAGCGGAGATCAGAGGTGGTTCTAATATCGGGGGGGAGGTCGTTCCAGAGGGTTGGGCCCATCACAGAGAAGGCCCTACTCCTAGGCACCGCCCGCCCGCCCGCACTGTTTAGCGGATGGTACTCGGAGGAGGCCCTCTCTGTGAGAGCGGATTGGTCGCAGGGATGTATGGGGTAGAATGCGATCCCGCAAATAACTAGGTCCTGAGCCATGGAGCGCTTTGAAGATGACAATCAACACCTTGAAACGCACCCGAAACGCACCCGTATGTCTCTAGTACAAAACGCACCCGTATGTCTCTAGTACAAAGCTAGAAGTTAATATTGTAAAGCCTTAGTAGTGCACAGCTACTTGGGTCCAAATGAAGAAAAGTACTGTATTTTTTGGAGTATAAGATGCACCTTTTTCCCCTCTAAGAGAGGGTGAAAATTTGGATGTGTCTTTATACTGAATGTATAAAGGCCCACCCTGTGGCCTCTGCCTCCCAGCAATTTATCTCCTTGCATAAACGGGGGCTTGCAGAGGCTTCAATAGGCTATATCAATCCCTGCAGCCTGAAACAGCTGATGATCGGGAGAAATTGAAAGTGAAACTTGCTGTTTGCTCCAGGAGGCAAATTGCTGGGAGGCAGAGGCAGATTTTTTTTTCTTGTGCTAATCAGGCTGTTTTTTGCAAGGAGGTAAGTCACTAACTATAGATGCCTATAGAATTCAAATTATTAGACTTATTTTTTAAAGACTGCTTTATTATTATTCTACACCAGTGGTTCGCCAAACTTTTTCAGTCCACCGCCCCCTTGGTGCTACAAACTGATCCTCAGTGCCCCCCACCCAGTGGTGGAATTCAATTTTTTTTACGACCGGTTCTGTAGGCGTGGCTTGATGGGTGTGGCTGGGGGAGTCATGTGACTGGGCGGTTTGCATGAAGGAATAAAGATAGTAACAGTAAAATTCAAAACTGTAACAATTAGTTGCACATTTATTCAAAATCCAATTTAAAAACCTTTGTAGTTAGTTAATTCAACAAAATTGTTGAACATGATCCAGTGATAACAGGTTTTCAAAGTCTGATAGTCATTTATCAAGAACCTTAGTAACTAGTAACTTAGTAAAATTTAGTAACTACTTCACTGTTCAGTAAATTCTTAATGTGATGGATGGGCTTGATGAAGTGATACCAGTTTCCCAATGTCTGGTTTTAAGTCACTTAGCAGGAGTCTTAAATCACCACATTTAGTAATCTGGAGTCATTTTCTTTGCTTGGAGAGAAGTTGGATGACCACACTGAAGCCATGTTCCACCAAACATGACGTTGGAAATGCAACAAGGAGCTTCTTAACCACTGTCCATAGTGCAGGATAGCGATCAGAAATTTCTTTCTGTAACCAAAACTCCCCCGGGCTTCCCCGCCGCTCTGGCTACCTCCGTCCGTCCGCGCCCGCAGCTGCAGCGACCTCATCAAGACAAAGTGGGAGCGAAGGGAGGCGAAGTGGCCTCCCTTTGATCACTCGCTCCCCCCTCCTGTCCGCACTATGCTAGCCCTGCACTCACTGATTGGCTGGCTCACCAATCGTCCCACCCACCTCTAAGAGCCCTATCTATAGAAAGCCAAGCAGAAAAAAAGATAACTGGGTTTAGATAGGGCTCTTAGAGGTGGGTGAGGCGATTGGTGAGCCAGCCAATCAGTGAGTGGGCAGGACTAGCATAGTGCAGATGGACGGGGGGAGCAAGCGATTGAGCAGCTTCTGGATGGGTGGGGGGAGTGTGCAAACTGGTTCTGAATGGCTCGCTAGAGGAGGCCACCTCCAGCACTCCTTTGCCGCCCCCCTTGCCTCTTACCACCCCCCTAAGCCATCTCACCGCCCACAGGGGGCGGTACCGCCCACTTTGGGAACCAGTGTTCTAGACAACTTAACAAAGTTAAGCTTTTTTAAATACTGTAAATGCTTGATCCGAAGAGGCCCAGTGCTATTGTTTTAAAAAATGCTATTCTTTTAAATAGCAGAGAATAACTATATTTCCAGAAAGCACATCAATTTTAACAGCATCTGTACAAGTATAATCTGAAATATAACGCTACAAACAGTGTATATTGTCTGTACTGTTTGCTGTTTGTTGCAAATTGCTGGGAGGCAGAGGCAGATATTTTCCCCTTGTTTTCCTCCCTAAAAGCTAGGTGTGTCTTATACTTTGGAGCATCTTATACTCCGAAAAATACCGTAGCTTTGGACTGTGATGTGGATGTGGTTCACTACCCAAGTCCAGGCTTTCTTTGAGAATCCCTGCATTTTTCCCCCACTCCATGCACAGCAATCATGCCATCGGAGGAAAATTCACATTTGATCTGAATTATCAACAAGGTGCAATACCCATCATACCCAGTTACAGTCTTCATAATGCATAAGCCTATTTTTCTAACGCTGCACACAGCTTTAGTGAGAGCAAGGAAAAGCTGGGGTTTAAGAACTGGCTTACAGGTGCACCAAGTGGACGCATAGCCCTTCCAAAACACCTTTTCTGTTCTGGATCCAAACAGGTAAAACATCCCTGTAAAATCTCTTTGCAAAGTAGCAAAGATAATAATAGCAACAGGTAATATTGATGAGTACTTTGCTGATGTGCACAGTTTAGACAATCCGGGTAATGCAGTCTGAAGATTTGATTTTTGATTTAGTTTTATAGCTGTGTAGTGACACTGATATTCCAGAA
This sequence comes from Natrix helvetica, assembly GCF_964273705.1. NCBI lineage: Eukaryota > Metazoa > Chordata > Lepidosauria > Squamata > Natricidae > Natrix > Natrix helvetica. The sequence continues at coordinate 212,012,735 of NC_138552.1, read as the reverse complement.
GGTGGCGGGACTTTAAGCAATGTTGACCAATCTTGTAAACCTAAAGAGCCGCTAAGCCAGTACTTGGAATGGAGGATGGATACTTTTGTTGTAGATCAGAACGTAACATTCTCATTATAAAATCAAGGCATGAATTCAATAGCATACAGTAGAGAATTTCAATGGCCACTAGACGGTGTTATAGAGAGAGATTTCATTGTATGTTCTTCCTTACCAGCAGTTCCCAGAGTACTATTCACTTCTCCAGGCATTGTCTGGGTATTATTCTTTAATTTTACCGAGCAGCCAAAATCTCCCAGCTTTATCAATCCTGATGATGTAAGAAAGATGTTTGCTCCTAAAAGCCAAAAAAATAAATAGATAGATAGATAAATAGATAAGATAGAATGAATGAATGAATGAATGAAATTTCATAATTAAACATTACAGAAGATTTTAGCTCCAAATTGCTTCAGAACAATCAGGCTCAACTATAAATGTCCATGCATTATAAATATCTGGACAGTTAATACAGGTAGTCCTCAACTTACAACAGTTTGTTTAGTGGCCGTTTGAAATTACGCCACTGAAAAAAAAGTGGCATGACCATTTTTCACACTTATGATCACTGCATGGTCATGTGATCAAAATTCAGATGCTTGGCAATTGATTCACATTTATGACGGTTGCAGTGTCCTAGAGTCAAGCAAAGCCAATGGGGAAACCAGATTCACTTAACAAATTTCTCACTTAGCAACCTAAATTTTGGGCACAATTGTGGTCATAAGTTGAGGACTACCTGTATTCTTCCTTATATATTCCTATAAATATCCTGCATGCAATCAAGGATGGGGGAATCGCACGCATTTCCTTTTATTCATTTATCTGAATCTTATTTCTGATGCAGCATTCCTGCATTCTCCAAATAAAAGATGGGGGTATTCCGTTTTATATCCCTTTCATGATCTCTAAGCACAAGGAAGAGTTGGGAAGAAAACCTCTCATTTGTCTGCATAATCCCTGATCCCACAAGACTGATAGCAGTTGTTCCTATTTTTCTACTCCAGCTGAAGCTCTGAAAGGGAGGAAGAGCTTCCATTGGCAGGATGCCTCCTAAGTACATTGCTATGGAAACTGAAAATGGTTTTCAAGAGTAGGAGAAGCAGAAACTGAGCAGCATTCGGGCAGTCTGTCTCACTGCTTCAGCTAATGGTGAAAAACAACCACTAATATCATGTAGTCAAGCATAACTGCCTGCTGCTTCTTTGTCCCTAAACAATCTCCTAAACGTCAGCATGTAATATTTTCTTTTGTGTACGCTGATGTCATTATTGTTGTAATGTGTCCCCATTTGTGTCCTGACAAGAGATTTCGTTTATCAGCAAAGCATGGTCACAGTCCAAAGGCTCCCTTCAAGATTCAGTGGGAAGCGTCAACATTTTCTGTTATTTCCTAATAACTTTCTGTTCTCTTTATCTATAAATATTGATCACAACTGTCAAAGGTACAATGAGCCATCAATTCTGGCTGGCAAGCAAGCAAACCTCTCTTAAAACATCAACTGTGGAGAAGAGGAACTGGAAAAGGCTGAAAATCATGCAGCATGTTATTCGAAGCAATTGATTTCTAAAATGTATATCATCTACATGTGGCTTTAAACAAAAGTCTGTTAGGCAATCCAAAGTAAGAGAGAAATCTAAATAAATCTCTACCTTTAATATCTCGATGCACTATACCATGTTCGTGTAACACATTGATGGCAGTTGTGATCTGCTTTGTGTAGAGTCTAATAACATGCTCCTGGAGGCCCAGCCTTGACACTTCTTCCAGGGTCCCCTCGTCACAATACTCCATGAAGATGTACATTTCTTCCTGTAATTGAGGTGCAAAGAAGTTTAAGAAGTGGACATCCCCACTAGGTAGAATGCAGTTCTCTGTTTATAGGCATGGTCCAATGAGTTCTGAATGTGAAATATGAGAGCTACTTTAGTGTAGTTAAAGACACTGGAGAGTTCAAAAATGAAGAATCCAGGCATGGAGGAGTTCCAGAAATCCTGATTAACCTTGTCAATTAGTCTAGAAGTTATTAGATATACGTCTCTTCAGGTTGGACTGAGTTAAAAAACTGACTCTTCCAGGCAGAGGAGGCGTGGTCATCTAATTTACATAACTCAGTCTCTAGGCTAATGGACAAAGTTAACCCATGCTTGGATTCCCCAAGCAGCACACAGGAGAAGCTAGGAGTTCTTAGTTCTCCCTCAGACTCAGAAGCTTCCCAGCTGTTCACTCACAACCCTAGACAAGGAAAAACTGTGCTCTACCAACACACACTTGGCAGGTTACACTCCATAATCTTCAGGAAAGAAGGCTTCATCTTGCAATGGGCTGATTACATTAGAGCAGGGGTGTCAAACTCAAGGTCCAGGGGCTGGATTCAGCCCACGGGGTGCTGAGATCTGGTTCATGGGGCCGCCCTGGAAACAGTGAAGGACTGGCCTGCAGTGCCTCTGCCAGTGAAAATGGAGGTTGTGTGTGGCCCTCCTCAATTCTGTTTCCGCTGGCAGAGGATGCAGGAGGCCGTCGCAGCTGAAAACGGAGTTTGTGAGGGCTGCAAGCAGCACTCCCAAACTCCATTTTTGCTGGCAGAGGGTTGCAGGAGGCTGTCACAGCCAAAACCAGAGCTTGGGAGAGCGTCTTGGCACTGGCAGAGCGTTCGGGCCACCACAGGCGCCCCCAACATGAGTGACATTGAGCTGGCCACGCCCACCGACCATTCTCACCCTGGCCCTGCAAGGTACCTATGGACTCCTCGTGAGGAATAACTGCCTGGAGAATTTGTGGGAAATTTCAAGCTTGCTTCTGTCCAAAGAAGGATTACAAAGAGTTGGCCTACTTGCCAGCTCTTTCTTCCACTGTGGTTGTAGGCTCCACTTTTACCAATCTAATCTTCGGTTTGCCATTTCTTCCCTGGAAGTCCCAGTGCAAAAACCAATTATAGAAAGGCCAAACAAAATCCTTTTTTGTCTTCACTGTTCTCCAGTTTTAATTGCTAACCGTTTCAATTTTCTAATAATTTTGAAAGGAAGAAAGGTAACATGAATATATAAGCTACATCTGGATTTTCCCTTTTGTCAACTAGCAATACCTTTGGGATAAAGAAATTACAATAGATGAAGGTTAAGAGATCAACCCTTATGAATCCTTTAACTAAATCCACTGCTCTTTGTTGGGAAATTGGACCATGCTTCTCACACGTTTAATTTGCTTCCTAAATAGCAAATGTAATCCTGGAACCATCTACAGATACTTATTGCCACAAACAAAACGAAACACAGATTCATAGCTTAAAAACTTTATTTATACTCTATGTTAACTGCAAAACTCAGTGACTATCGTCTCCTTACCCTATGAAGTTCTACACCAAAGTAGCGGACCAGATTAGGATGCTTAATGCCTTCAAAAATTTTCAATTCATCTGCCGTTTCTTTTATCGTTTTGTGATCATTGGGTTGAAATCTTATCTGCAAAAAGACATTATATTTCATGAGTGTTGCAAACCAAGCTCACAGGAAAAAAAAGACTAGAGAAAAGCAATGCTGAAACCACACAGAAATCTGTTTATTCTATCACACAGAATGAGTAAGAACAATCACAGATCTGTACAGATAATATAGAAATCTCTCCGCTTCTAATCTTGTAATTTCCCCCATGCTTTCATTCTAGGTTGAATACAATGGGATGCCTCTCCTTCTGATACTAAGAAGCAGATATGTTGGTAGGAAAAAGGCATTCTCTCACAGTAAATGACTTAATTTAAAAAGTTGCCATTTGAATAATTAACTAAATTGCACAAACAAAAAAATATAAACATATAAAACTGTTTTACAAGCATATTGCTTACTTCTTTCATTGCCATCAATTCACCAGTGTCAACGCTGATACAGGTATACACTTTTCCATATTGGCCTTCCCCTGCAGAATTGTAATATAAAAAAGAAATCTAAGCACTCTGAAAATGTTTTACGTCTTCTCAGTATAAGTCAGTCATACATCATTTTGTACAGAATATTTACCCAAATATCTGTGGATTCTTTTGTTAGGTGCCTTGAATACTTTAGGAATGAGCAATCTAATTAACGCAGAGGCATTTAAACAGAAAGAGCAGAATATCACATATGATAGCTCTGTTATGAAGCGTGCATATTAACACCATCACCTAGCTCCGTGATAGTTAACCTTTTTGGCTCTGAGTGCCGAAACTGGAACGCACACACACCGGAGCACCGGAACCCGGACGAGAAGAGCTGGCCGGTGCACATGTGCATGGCGGCCAGCTACACTTTTGGGTTCCGCTGCGCACACGCGCGCCAGACAGCTGGTCTGGTGTGTATGCATGTAGTGGCCAGCTGCTCTCTTCTGGGTTCCGGCGCACACATGAACCTAAAAGATAGCCGCTGGCCGCTTCATGCATGTGCACCGGATCAGCTGTCTGGCATGCATGCATGCAATGGAACCTGCACAGAGAGAGGGCTCTGCATGCCACTTCTGGCACAGGTGCCACAGGTTCGCCATCACAGACCTAGCTCCTGACCAGGGGTGGGTTGCTGCTGGCATTACAACTGGTTCGGTGTGCATGCAATTTCACCGGTCCAAACTGGTAGGAACCCAACTCTGCTCCTGATCTATTCCACCCAATTCCAAAGGTAGTAATTTCTAGATAAAATATATGTCATTTAACCTGAAGTACCTCGCTTTACACAGTTGCATTACGGGACAGATTTTACTTCCAAATCACCTGCAACAACTTACAGAATATTCTGGATTTAGTGTGCTTTACTCCATCATGGCTTTTTAAACAAACCAGTAATTATAAACGCACAGGTTGACAAAGGCAAAGTCCTTGAGCCAGGTAAAAATTAAATGTGCAGGAAGACACATGAATGACATTTCTGGGTTAAAAGCATAAATGTAACTCCCTCCATTAACTGAAATATCAAGCGGTAGTTCCCTAGAAACTTACCAATTTTGTTTCCTCTCTGCCACTTAAAAGTGACTTTTCTTAAGCCTACATGCATGACGTTATCATAGGATTTGGGAGTGTCACAAACTTGGCCAATGATGTTTTTCCGTCTCATTTCCCAGTACCTCTTTTCTTCAAACAGCTGGACAGATTTCTGAACTGCTTCCATAGGTCCCTGCCTGGAAGCAGTGTCTAGAAACAAATAGAATAAGCAAAAGCATTGATTAGGAATGAACTGCAGTTATTTACCTATACCCGTGATGGCAAACCTATGGCACATGTGCCACAAGTGGCACGCGGAGCCATTTGTCAGGGCACGCGAGGCGCTGCCCTGTCACCTGGCCAGCACGCATGCGCGCGCTGGCCAACTGAGTTCACCTTTTAAAAAGCTATTTTTCGCCTTCCCCAGGCTCCAGAGGCTTTATAGGAGCCTGGGGAGGGCGAAAAGAGCCTCCCCCGCCCCCCCCTGGAGGCTTCCGGGTTGCTCGGAGGGTCGTTTTAAGCGTTCCGAAGGCTTCAGGGACCGTCCGAGGCTTCCCTGATGCCTTCGGAGTGCTTAAAACGACCCTCCGAGCAACCCGGAAGTCACTTCCGGTTTGCTCGGAGGGTGGTTTTAAGCGCTCCGAAGGCTTCAGGGAAGCCTCTGGACAGTCCCTGAAACCTCTGGAGGGCCTCCGGGGGGTCGGGGGAGGCTCTTTTCGCCCTCCCCAGGCTCCTATAAAGCCCCTGGAGCATGGGGAGGGCAAAAAAAAATGTAAAAATGGGGGGGTCGCGCGTTTTGCGCACATGCGCACTGGGGGGATCACACGTTGCATTATGGGTGCTGCACACCCGCACTCGACCCCCCCTGCCCTCCCCCCACTTGTGGCACGCAAGCCAAAAAAGGTTCGCCATCCTGACCTATACCATTAAAGCAGCATGAAAACTATTAGAGAGGCAATACTGGTGAATGGTCTAAATATTCTAAAGGTTTAGAATAAAAAAGTTGATTTTATTAAGGGTATATATTTAGAATATTTATAAGATAATTACTTCTCATCCCTCCCCAGGGATTCAAATTCATGTATACATTCAGTTGTAAAAACTGGGCATGCAGCCATGGTTCCTAGATTACTTTCACACACACCCCACCACCACTTAGCAGGATAGAAGGAATTGGATTTACTACATCCTCCTCATCATAGTTGGAAGGGACCTTGGAGGTCTACTAGTATAACCCCCTGCTTAAGCAGGAGACCTTATATTATTTCAGGCAAATATTTATATGTATGTGGATTTAATCTTCTTAAAAGATAAAAGTGATTGTTGCCTTTGCTGCCACTGGTTGATGTTCCCACTATTAGAAAGTTTCTCCTTAATTCCAGGATCCTTCTCTCCTTGATTAGGTTCCATCCATTGCTTCTTATCCTGCCTTCTGATGCTTTGGAAAACAAGTCGACCCCATCTTCTTTATGGCAGCCCCTTAAATATTGGAACCTAGCTATCAGGCCACCCCTAGTCCTTCTTTTCACTTAGACTAAACATACCTAATTCCCACAACTGTCCTTCTTTGCAACCTTTTGCATCTGGGTGTTTTTATTCCCCCACCTTACTTCTCTGCATGTCTGTGTCTATGCCTGCACTGAGAAACACAAGTAGGCTGCATAATCCCACTTTAGTCACATGATTAGGAGGTGGAAGCAAGGAAGGCTTAGATTGGAGCAGCAACCAACATTGTCTGGTGATTGTGCCTCCTGTGTGCATTCAGGTATTATCCCCCCCCCCCCCCACACACACACCAGACCACAATCTAACATACTGGTCCAATACAGGATGGTTGATTCAATTTCCTAAACCAGGTAGGTGAGCGAGTGAGTGGGTGACTGGGTGAGTGAGCAAAGTCACCTAACCATCTTATGCCTAGGGGGTGATTGAAACCTGGGTCTCTCTGCTCCTAGTCCTTCACCTTAGCCACTATACCACACTGGTTTCCAAATATTTATATGTATGTGGAGGTATTTGTACTGAACAAAGGTGACACGCTCCATGGATGGTTACTAGCAAGAAGAATGTAGGAACTGACACCGATTTAATCCTCCTTTTATATCCCATATAACAGGGCCAGGGCATCTAGATGATTTTGACCCTGTATCTGTCATCACTGGCCGTGTGACTCTTGTTACCGGGAAGTAACATTGGAGGACAAAGGCTTCCTATTCCATATTGAAACTATCTAGAATATGGATAAATATAAGGATATGTTTGAAGGAGGAAATAAAAGAACAAGCTTGGTTTGTTCAAGAACCAATAATATGAATGTAGTTGGATGGAACTGTAAGAAAAATAACCTTTGAGAGAAATACTAAATGACAACTACTATGAAAGGGCAGTTTGAAATACATTTCTTGTCAAAATAACAAACTCTTTTTATCACCTTTGGTCTGATTGATAAGAGTCCGAAGCTCCCAACTTCGTCGGGCTGTTCCACTTGTATCACCTTTTGGATAAGATGGCTCTGTAGAAAAAAAAAGAGATGGAGTTTGAATGTTCATACCCTGACTAAAAAATACAGGTGGTCCTTGACTTATGATCACAATTAAGCTCAAATTTCTGTTGCTAAGCAAGACAATTGTGAAGTGAATTTTGCCCCATTTTATAACTTTTCTTGCCGCAATTAGCAAGAAGTGGCATGACACACTGCAGTTGTTAGGTTAACAACATGGTTGTTAGGTGAATCTGGCTTCCCCATTGACTTTGGTTGACCCAAGGTCACAAAAGATGATCCCATGACCCTGGGACATTGCTAACATCATAAATATGAACCAGTTGACAAGCATTCATATTCTGTTCACATGACCAGAGCAACGGCAATAGCACTTATGTATCACTTCATGGTGTTTTACAGCCCTCTCTAAGCAGTTTAGACTGTCAGCCTATTGCCTTCAACAATCTGGGTCCACATTTTATCGACTTCGGAAAGATGGAAAGATGAGTCAAACCTGAGCCGATGAGAGATGCTACGTGTGAAAAATGTTCATAACTCACTTTTTTTCAGTGCCATTGTACCGTATTTTTCGGAGTATAAGACGCACCAAGATTTTGAAGAGGCAAATTTTTAAAAAAGGTTTTTGCCTTCCCGGCTCCCTCAGAGCACTCTGCAGGCCTCCCAAACCCTCTGAAAACTGAGGCATGCAGAGAGTTTGGGAGGCCTGCAAAGTACTTCCAGGGGCTGGGGAGAGCAAAAATATGATGCGTGGGGGCTCGATCATCCTAAGGGTAAGCCTTTTATCGATCTCAAATCCGCTTTTCTCTACCCCTCTAAACAGCAGGGCAGGACAAAACATATCTCTCTGCGCTTTATTTTTTTCCCCTTCCCTCTGACCGGCGACCACGTAGAGCTGCTGGGCCCAAGGAGCGGCAGTCGGCTCGCTTCTTCTCTTCAGTGAGAGAGAAAGACACGTGGGAGCTGCTGAACGGCCGCTGTTGCGCTCGACCGGGAACGGCCCATTGGGCGAGGAGGGGTGGGGATCCCTTCCACCTGGATTAACAGTTCCTTAATGGTGCCTGAGCGGCAAAAGGGAAACCCAAAGAATACAACCTAGAAAGGCAGCCCCCTTGAAAAATCGGGTTTGTTCACAGCTCTCTTCACAACCCCGCCTCCTTAGTCTTGGTGCAAAAGCAGGTGCCAGGCTCCCAGCTACCATATCTCTTTGCTGCCTGACAGATCCAGGCAAATTGGAGGTGGGGGTGGAGGAAGAGAAGAAGAACAGTGTCCTCTACACAAAAAGCTTTTCTAAGGGCACTAGATTGGGAAGTTAAAAACCTGGAAAGGAAATTTGTGCTAATTTTTGCAACAAGAAACTACTTGAAGTACTTTCACTACTTCACTTCCAGGAAAAAAGTGACTACAATGCCTGCCTGGGCCAAGATCTCATGTGCTTATTTAAAGATCTGAACGAGCAATCCTAAAGGAAGCAAAAAAGGTTTGGTGATATCTGGTGAACTCTGGACCTTTACCCAATATTTAAAATGCCTTTATTTATTTATTTGAAGCTATTAGGCTCAATTGGATATTTAGGGCTTATGCGCTCATAACCACTAAGAAATTCAAGCAACTGTGCCTAATTATCCCATACAGAATTTAATAGATTCAACAAAGCAAACTGTCTTGTTTTGAATAACCGAATCTTGATTTACATAAGAAATAAAACAATTGGTTTACATTTCATGCTTGAATAGTTATATCAAATTACTTGGAAGGGTCATACAAAAATACAAGTTATCCAACGATGGGCAATTTTCTAGATTATATTTAAGTCAGGTAATTTATTATACATTTAGGTTACCATTTTCCTATATTTGTATGATTCCCCCAAAACTGTGCTATCTAGCTGTACTGGACTATAATTTCTATCATACTTATAAGTATGTAGTATATCCATTGGACGGCAGACAGGAATGCAGTATTTAAAAACAGCCGGAGGCCATTAAGTTATGGTTAGCATGGCTGGCTGGGGAATTCTGGGAGTTGAAGTCCACAAGTCTTAAAGTTGCCAAGTTTGGACACCCCTGGCATATGCATACTTTTGGTCCATATCAATCCCTTTAAATGAAACAGGAAATTCTTATATAAGAAATTCAGTGAGGGCACACCTTTCAACCTATCTCTCCACTCTATTGTACTGTTGCAATTACCCAACTTTCTGTAAACCTGAGAAAACAGAACGCCAAAGATAGTACCCAAGCATCTCTTTTTCTCCCTCTCTGGAGACGATGCAAGTAAACCAAGATTTTAGAAAAGGTGGGTACTAATATTGACTTAACACACCAAAAATATGTGTTTGAGCTCTTCCAAATCTGCACCTTATTGGAATTTACGTATGCAGTAAATTGCAGTAAAGGCTCTTCCATTCCTTTAAAGTCCATGACTGCAATTTGCTTTATAAACATGTTTCGCCTGTATATTTATGTGCAGAAAGGGAAATGATGCAACCCAAGAAACAAAGGTAGCTTAATGTCTATGAAGATTCTCAGTCATCCAGGTCATGGTTGTCCCAAGGGTGCTTTTTCAAGAGGCAACTGGACTGTGTGGGTTTTCTTTGAAGACGTTTCGCTTCTCATCCAAGAAGCTTCTTCAGTTCTGACTGGATGGTGGGGATATGGAAGCTTCTATTCCCCACCATTCTATTCCCCACCATCCAGTCAGAGCTGAAGAAGCTTCTTGGATGAGAAGCGAAACGTCTTCAAAGAAAACCCACACAGTCCAGTTGCCTCTTGTAAAAGCAACTTTGGGGCAAAGGTAGCTTACTTTAATTACTTATTGTCTTAAAGAGGATGCTCTTTGAGTGATGGGTTCCTAGTGAATGCTTTCCTTGGGAATTTTACTTTAAAGCACCCAAAGGTGCTTTCTTTCAAACGGCAACTGGACTTTCCAGTTTTGCTTGAAGATGTTTTGCTTTTCATCCAAGAAGCTTCTTCAGTTCTGACTGAATGGTGGAGAATGGAAGGATTTCTATTCCTTGCAGATGTTCAGTGAGGCAAAACAAGAAAGTCCACTTTCCTTTTGAAAGAAAACACCTTTGGCACAACAATGACCTCCACAACTGAGAATCCCCATAGACATTTAATTTAATGTGTTTACCAACAAGTTTGTAGCAGTTTTCTCAACACCAGTCCATACATATCCCAGAAAGACTATCTCCTAGGGCAGTGGTCGGCAAGCCGCGGCTCGCGAGCCAAATGTGGCTCTTTACACATTTTAATGCGGCTCTTCTGTATGCCGGGCGCCCGCACCCCTCCCTCCTCTCGGGCTTCGGAGGGAAGCTTCTGCAAGCGACAAGTCTCCCAGGCTGTAATTTGCCGAGCTGTACGCGCGCGCCTGTTTTCCACGGCGTGGAGCAGCGGCGAGATTCTGCGCGGCGAGCGATGATTCCGGGGGCCATCAGTGGGGGGGCAGGGTCCCCTCTCGCGTTCCTCATCTTCCCGGATGGCCCCTGGAATCATCGCTCGCCGCCCAGAATCTCGCCGCTGCTCCACGCGGTGGAAAACAGGCGCGTGCACACAGCTCGGCAAATTAAAGCCTGGGAGACTTGTTGTCAATCGCCCGGGCTTTTGAAGAAGCTTCCCTCCGAAGCGTTCCATGGGAGGGCTGTAAACTTCCCTCCGAAGTCTTGGGAAGTTCTGAGGAGCCCCCCAAGGCAAAACGCCGCTGCCAGGTAGTTAAAAGTACGTCTCTGATTCGTCTCTGTCAGTCTCTCTCTGATTCCCTCCCTCACTCCCTCTCTCTGTTCCTCTGTCTGTCTGTCTGTCTCATTCACACACACACACACACACACACACACACACACACAGTGGTCACCTTGTTGAGTGTTCCAATCACATTTGAAACACACTCAACAAGGTGACCACAGTGTGTGTGTGTGTGTGTGTGTGTGTGTGTGTGTGAATGAGACAGACAAACAGAGAGGAACAGAGAGAGGGAGTGAGGGAGGGAATCAGAGAGAGACTGGCAGACACACACACACACACACAGACAGACAGAGAGGGGGAGGGAGGGAGAGAAAGATAGACAGACAGAGAGAGAGACACACACAGAGTGAGTGATTAAGTGAATGAGTGAGAGACAGACACACCCACATACACAGAGTGACAGAGAGAGGAAGGGAGGGGAGAGACACAGAGGGAGAGACAGACACACACACACACACACACACACAGAGTGAGAGACAGACAGACACACACACAGAGAGTGACAGAGATGGGGGAAGGAGGAGAGAGAGAGAGAGAGACAGACAGATAGACACCCAGAGAAAATGACAGAGGGAGACAGAGAGGGAGGGAGGGAGAGAGAGTCAAAGAGCCAGAGAGAGAGAGAGAGAGAAAAAGAAAAAAAGAAAGAAAGTGGGAGAGAGAGATGAAATTAAAATCAACAACATACAAACCTGACTTACTCAAACTATCCAAGGAAATGCAAGGCCAATGTTCACATTAGTGGTTGTGACTTTGTCAGTCATTGTCAGGATGTAATTTTCTCTACATTGTAAGGCAAATTTTACGGAATTTAATAATATTTAATCGATAAATAATATCGTTCTAAAGTTTTTGTTTTATTAGTTGTGTTATTTGTATCCTCCCGACCTATGTGGATACTTGCATGCAGAATATTCTCAATAAAAACTTATTGAAACTAAAAACAGTGTACCATCCTATGTATTTTCGGTTTTAAAAATGCGGCTCTCCAAATAAATCTCAATCGTGGTTTTGGCGAGATTTGGCTCAGTTGAAAAAAAAGGTTGCCCACCACTGTCCTAGGGAAACCAATTTCAAACTTTCTTTTCCACCAGCTAATTAACTCTTCCGTCCTCAAACTTATAGATCCTCAAGTGATTTTATTTGTGGTCGGATAGTTGTTATAACTATTGTTATAGCTACCAATGTTGAAGTTTAGGCAGCTTCAAATGAAAGTGTCATACAAATAAATTTCAAGAGTGGAATTAATAACAAAAAGCCATTCTAAATGTTTTCAAAACCTGACTCTATATTATCAAAATCTCCATAATTATATCAGAGTAAGGATACCAAACTAAAAGTTAAGCAGAAGCCTTACCAGGATATGATAAATATATTTTAGGGGAAATAGTATTCATATACAATCATCATTATAATAGCACCTTCTCGTTCTTCTGTGGGACTTGAATGTCGGCTTAGTGATCTAAACTGTAGTTCAGCAGCAATTGAAGCCAGGCGATCATTTTCAGGAACACTGGAGCCTCTGGGTTTTTTTAAACAAAAAAAATGCAGCTGTTTTATTGATCAGGACTCCCCCCCCCCCCTCATTTCTGATGTGGCAAGAAACTAAAAATGCAAGTAAGAACTCAGCTGTGGCTGGTTGTGTTAACCAAAGCTATAGTTTAAAAAAGCAAGCTAAATATGGATAGTATGTATCAAGGGTCAACAACCCGCGGCTCTGGAGCCACATGTGGCTCTTTCATCCCTCTGCTGCGGCTCCGTTGCCGGTCAGCACCACAATTTTTAACGGAACTTCTGATTGCTGGGGGGGGGGGGAGCACGGCATGCCAAGAGGTGACTGTATGGCAAGAGGCGGGTTTTCTGGTCGGTTCCACAATTGTTAGGGCTTTGGGTTAGGACAGGTAGAGGAAAAAGGATGCCGCGTTAAGAAGAGGGGGGAACTGGACTTTCGGTCGGCTCCAGAATTGAATGGGGGAGCTTCTGGTTAGGACCTTTGTGGCTCTTTGAGTGTTTAAGGTTGCTGACCCCTGGTATATATCCATATAACTGTATCCCTTATCCTGAATCAAGGGCTTTTATTTAAAAAAACTGCTATTGTTTTTAAACAAATGCTGCTTTTAATGTTAAGAGTCAATGAAACTAAATGCAAAAAGAGCTGGCATATACCAATGTAAATATTAAGTAGCCCTATGCGTGATTTTAAAAAATCAATAATCTCCTAAGAAATTGGTGACTAAAATCTTTACCATAGGTCAGCTTTTTGAAGAGAGTTTTAATTGACAGATACACAAACTGCAGTTTTAGGAAATGGAATGGTAAAGCATTGGTTTTACTACCAGTTTGCAAGTGCATGTATATAACACCATGTATATGTGCTCCTGGTCATATCTCAAATGTGTTTATATCTATGGATTTGTTCTGGCTGTATCATTGGTCTAAATTCATATGACTTGACTCACAGGTGGAACTACACAGATGCAGAAAGGCTAGATAACATGAACTGCATGCATTAAAGAGAATTAAATAATTCAAACTTTTTCTTTAAACAAAACATGCATTATCAAATATGTCGTTTAAGAATTTCATACCCTGAATGGAAGCAAAAGTCAGTCATGGGGAATACACAATGGAACCAAGAGGAACTACTGGGGGGTCTAAGTGCACACATGATTTGTATGAGTGGCATGAAGAAGCGTATGAGTCTGCTACACTGGGGAGTGGAGCTACCTGAGGTCATTTGCACTGCTGACGGGTTTTGGCTGAGTTGAGTCACTCCCAACAGGAGTGGGGCGACTGAAAGCAGGGCCGCAATGGTTCCGTACATCACCTGGGATATTCCTTGTGCTGCAGTGAGAAGAAAAGCTTCAGGGAAAAAAAAAAAGTTCTGGCTCTCATTTTAAAATGGATTTTTTTAAAAAAAAATGTAAGATGACTCAAAACGGCAGCCTGGAAACCAAAACTCTTGTAAAAATTTATAAAACTTGGCTTCTAACCCAGGAGAAAGATTTCTGAACATCAAGTGCTGAGGGCAAAATTAGAAAGAAAGAAAGAAAAAAAGGTAACAAAGATCATGGGCCACTTCAGAAGTCACTTGGGGTTTTAATTTATGGACGTGCATTCAATTAGCAACAACAAAACAGGGCTCTTAGTTGCATTGAACTAAGTTTCACTAACAACAAAACATGGAGGCCACCATGTCATAGACAAATCCACACACGTTTATTTTTAAGAAACAGAAGGTAATGCGATACCACCAAAGCTTATCTTCTGGATCTCAGTTCCTTGGCAATTTTTAAAAAGTGGGCATTTTTAGTAAATTTTAGTAAACAGCACCAAAGGCATGTTCTCTCGGCCGCATTAAAAAATGTAGTCTGGCAGACTGATTGATTGATGATTCTTTTCTTGATCACCTCAAGACTGAGCATTCAGAAAGGAAGGAAAGACGGCTGCGGAAAATGTACCACAGAGCTCGGTTATGTATAGGAGTAGAAAAAGGAAGAGTTGCTTCGTTCTGACTGCCTTACAGACCTTGTACCACGGAGAAACAAAAAAGCAGCAATACAAAGTGTTCTTTAATTTAACAATCAGCACAGGGAGAGGAAGAACTAAATTACTTCTCAGCTTGTCATTCAGCAATGTCAAAGGTGCAATTCCACTACAGACAGGCATGCTGCACACGCTACAGAGAAGAGCAAGTCTTATTTATTTTATTTATTTTTCAGGATTTATAGACCGCCCCCTCTCCCCGAAGGGACTTGGGGCGGTGTACAGGTGTCTCATTAAAACGAATACAAAAGACAAATATCCTATACCCTTAAAAACGAATTAAACCTCATACAACTGTACAGAAAAAGTAAAAGTTAAAAACAACTAAAAGCATACCCCTAGAAAATTTAAAAAATGCAGGCTTGAGGGACTAAAATTGGGAATTAGGAATTAGGCCAGGCTGGCTAAATTGAACAGGTGGGTCTTTAGTTTCCTTCGGAAGGAGCGGAGGTCGGTGGTAGTCCTGATATCCGGGGGGAGGTCATTCCAAAGGGTCGGGCCCATCACAGAAAAGGCCCTACTCCTGGGCGTCGCCCGCTGGCATTGCCTAGTGGACGGCACCCGGAGGAGTCCCTCTCTGTGAGAGCGAATCGGCCGAAGGGATGTATGGGGCAGGATACGATCCCTGTCTTTACAAAGGGTGGAGAGAAAACTGTGTTTTCCCCAGGAATGCAAAGACTGAGCTTCAATGTAGAAGGGGAGGAAGGATAGCTAGAGGATAATATTGCTGGAACTGCTTTAAAAACTTCATTTTTGTATTCCGTAAGTTAATGGAAGTTTGGGATAAGGCTTTACATACCTGAACCCTTCAGGTGTTGGGATGATGAGGTGAGGATTTGGGGGATCACTATGGCATCGGGGTACTTTCACAGGGCGAGGGCTATTCCGATGAATAGCTGCAAGCAAAAAGAGAAGAACACTTGTGTGGGAACAAGGAACATCACATCACACTTTAAACCATTGGATTATAATAAACTTGTCAAAAATGAGAGAATGCACTGGAATTCACTGATTTTGTAACTGTTTTTAAACAGTTCATGGTTTTGTCTTCAAACGTGTCTACCAAACTACTAAAATAAACCGTAATAATCAAGTCAGCTCAAAATAAATAGGCTACTAAATTGAGCAGCAAAAACAGCATAATTTATGTTGAAGTCATTCGGCACAAAAATTCACCAGAAAAAAAAGAAGCAGGTAGAAGTAAAAAGTACACTATATTGCCCAAAGTATTCGCTCACAACTGAGTCTGATTATGTGGATGGGTGAGCGAATACTTTTGGCAATATAGTTTAAGTCATAAGCCAATTCCAACCTTGATAATTTGGCTCAAATGTCTTCAGGGCTACAGAGACATAACTAAGAAGTCTTCTAGGCAACAACCCAGAAGTGGTTTCTTTACATGGTTACAAGCCCAGACAAGATTGGCCAGCTGCTGTTACCTGCTATTTAACTTGCCTGTAGGCATAATTTTCACAATTAACCTGGATTGGTTTGAACCGACTCACTTTTCAGGCCCATCTTTGATGAACAAATGCATTTTAATATCACAGGTAACCCTCATGGGACTGGCAATTCAATCAAAGTGGTTGCTAAGTGAAACCGTGACTGTGCATACAATCTTAATTCAGCTTTTCTTTTCCTTTACAAGCATCGTAAATGAGAGGATTGGTTGTAAAGTTGCCTTTTTAATCAAAGTTGTAACTTTGAACAATTGTAGTCACTAAACAAGGATTACTTGTAGTGGAATAGTTCTTTTCTACAGCCATATAGATGCAGACATGCTGTCATGTTTCAACATAAGCAACTCATTTCCTTCAGAGAAAGCTATACCCAGTTGAGAAATACATGCTGCAGTCTGCAGATGAGATTCCAGGCTTAATCATATAGGCTTGTACCCCAATGAAATCAATCGGCAGAATGGTATAATTCCCCCCCCCCACTCTTGTCAACTATAACAGGAGAAAAATGGGTAGTTTGCCAGTCTCTTGGAATGTTGTAATAGGCAGTCAATAGGCTCTACTTCAGTTTGTAAGGCATAATGTACACAACTCAAAATTAAGGAATCTCAGATAGGACCCTGTGAAAGAAATGCATAGCGGTAGCTAAACATCTGGGTTTTGGTACTTGCAATGACAACTGTAAGAAATCACATTCTAGTCTGTTCCCCTTGATTACAAATGCTTCAGCTCCATGTTAAGGCAAATAAAACACTGCAATAATATGCCCACAGGCGGAAGTCTTTGAAGAGGATCCAAAAACTTCAATGAGTAGAAAAAATACAGCGGCAAAGCTACAGGCTGCAAGGAGTTATCCAAAACATGTGACTCCATTGTTATCCGCTGGGCCTTTAGTTTCAGACTCATTGTAAAAACTGTTAGAGCTTTGAACAATTTGGGGGCCAGGATTCCTAAAACGCCACTCCTTCCTATGTGAAACTTCCCACTCTTTGAGATCATCTGGAAAGACCCAGCTGCATATCTTGATTTCCAGGACTCATTTGACAGGAATGTGCAACAGGGCCTTCTCAGCTGCTATGTCTGGAATGCCTGTTCTCTGGAAAAGCAACACGGCTCCCTGCCTAATGTCATTCTAATAAAATGTCTAATTCGGGGGAAAAACTCTGTCCAGTTAGATACTTGCTTTGCATCTTTGCCATTTAGTCTTCTCTTTTTTGCTTCTATTTTTAAATATATAATCTGGGACATCTCATACTTAAAAGCTGCTAATATTGTTAGCATTCTTGTAACTGTGACTAAATAAGTGTTTATTTAATTTCCAAATAACTTAGATCATATCCCATTTTTATAAGCCATTAACTTCAAAATTCCATAGAAGAGACTACAACTGCTGCCTTACCAAGGTACAAACCTGTAACAGGACTGTGAGGCTTTCCGATAACATGGCCAATACATTCATTCATCAATGACTGCAAACTCTGGGGAGGGGGGAGGGGGAGAACACAGGAAAAAAAAACATTGAAAGTTATACTGCTGTATCTTCAAATCACGAGAAATGAAGAGATTGGGAACCCATTGTTAATTTAATGTAAATTAAGCCATTAATTAATAAATAAGGATAAACTATTCAAATCCTTTTTAGTAGGACAGCTACTGGTTTTATATAGTTAGCAATGTGTTTATCCACTTGAAATGTATGATTAATTAACAGCTAGTTACTTGCGGGATCGCATCCTGCCCCATACATCCCTACGACCAATCCGCTCTCACAGAGAGGGACTCCTCCGGGTGCCGTCCACTAAGCAGTGCCAAAGGGCGGCGCCCAGGAATAGGGCCTTCTCTGTGATGGGCCCAGCCCTCTGGAATGACCTCCCCCCCGACATTAGGATTACTACCGACCTCCGCTCCTTCCGTACAAAACTCAAGACCCACCTTTTCCAACTAGCTGGCCTGGCTCAACTATAGTTCTATCTCTAATCCTCCTGGCAATTATAAACTTTTTACATTTTAAAATTTTAAATCGGGGTATTTTAATTTTTAACCTTATTATTAGTGTTGTTTTATGTATTGTAACAATTGTTGGGATTTTATACCTCCTCCGTGTAATGTCTAACCGTGTAATGTCTAATCATGTAACATGTGATTTATTTATTGTACGCCGCCCTGAGTCCCTTCGTGGAGAGGGAGCGGCTAACAAGTCTAATAAATAATAATAATAATAATAATAATAATAATAATAATAATAATAATAATAATAATAATAATAAGCATACCAAGAACTCATCTTCAGGCAGAGCAGAAATAAAGGCTGGTTCAATGGCTTGAAGGAAATCAAACCCCTGTGTTGCCCACCTGTCCAACAGAAAGAAATTACTGGTTGACGTTTGTACCAAAAATTCTATGTATTGAGAACACAGGTAATTCTCAACTTTTGACCGCAACTGGGACCAGAACTTTGGTCGTAATTGTGGTCATAAGTCAAGGCATTCACATGACTGGACCAGTTTGGTTTTTTTTACTGAATTTACGGCAGTTTTTACACAAATCACAGTTGTACATCTGAATTACATGGTCATTAAGCAAATCACATGCCATTAAATGAACCCATTCTCCCAAATGAGATTTTTTAAAAATCAGAAGCCAGCAAATTACATGACTGCAGGATGCTGCAACCAGCCATAAATTGAACTGGTTGAAAAGCCCCTGAAATGTACCCTTGCCAGTGTAAGGCACCCATTCCGAAGCCATCATAACTTTGAATGATCATTAAGCAACCAGTTATAAGTTGAGTACCGCCTATAATAATTCTCTGTTATGCTTGCCTTTCAAGTATTTATAATTTAAGTAATAGGGTTAATTCAAGGTTGCGTACCCAAAGCTACTTCAAAGCTACTATTAATAAGAAACAGTGCAGTAACCTCCACATGTTTAATTAAAGATGCTTTACAAAAAGAAATCAGGTGGTCCCTCAAGTTTTTCTAACGTCCTTTTTCAGATGAAAAATAAAATTCGGCAAAAATGATCAAAAAACCCCTCCAAACAAAATGGGGAAAACTGCTGAATTTGGACTGAGAAAACAAAGAACCAGAATAGAGCTCAACCCTGAAAACACAGTGGGCCTTGGATATAAGTCAATTTGCCATTTTGTGCTTTAAATATACTGACTTATTCATGCCTTAATCACCTCCTGCTAGGAGTACTGCAGCATGCTTTATGTGAGGCTGCCCTGGAAAAGCATTTGCAAGCAGCAACTGGTATATGTGGCAGTGACGGGTGTACCCCATTTATGCTCGGGTGACCCAGCTGTTTGGAAAGCTGCACTGGTTGCCATTGGGCTTCTGGCTACAATTCAAATGTGTTGATATTATGACCTTTAATTCCCCACGACATTGAATGGGTTATCTGTGGGAATACACCCCCCCCCAGGCCTCAGGTTCATCTGCCCATTCAATCAGGCCAAATACAAAATGCAACCTGATTGGATTTTGGAAGGTGGATTAACATTTTGGCTTTCTACCTCCATGCATTGGAACTCTGCCACACAGAGATCTGATTTACTCATTCTGTCCTTGGTTTCGGGAGAGCAACTTATACCTAGGTATTTCAGGCAGGCAGGCAGGCGGCAGGCGGTAAGAAATTGGTAGGCACATAATTATGTGTACTTTTTTTGACACGTTTGTTATTAATTTTGTTTATATTGTATGCCAACTTATCCATTCTTTTCAAGGTTACTGTAATCTATGTAATGAATGTAATTGTTAGCCACTTTGGGAATAAGCAGTATACAAAGCAAGCAAGCAAAGTATGCTCTTTATTCCATGTAAGGTGCTGAATATCTTAGAACAAATTGTTGCAGTTGGAAACCACAATCTGATTAGAATCAGGCAAGGAGACACTTATCTATTCTTCCTCCTCCAGACGTATTAGCCCCACCCCATCAATTCCACGATATCTCCAGTCATAACAATTATTTTTCAAAATAAGTATATTAGAAAGGACGTTCTCATAGTAAGGACAGCTAAAAACTACAATGCCACAATATGCTTTCAACTTTACGGTCACTTCCCACAGAAGTCATGAAGTTCAAGTATACTTTTATCTGAGGCAATAGTGACTACATTCTAAACTGCAGTGTTTATTTAATGCATGGGCACTGCATTAATTGTTATTTAATAATTTAATCAATACTAATTAAATCAATTGCTAGACAGCAATTCTCTTCTGTGTTTAAGATACACATTTCACAGAAATGAAAGGGATAGAAAACATTTAAAAACTATCTACTTTGTCATTACCTGGGTCTGGTGCCTCGTCCACTCTCACATTTAGTAAGGACATAATTCATCCATTTTCTTGCAAAACTGATATACTGGTCTCCTATTTTCTGTCTAAATTCTCCAGACATTAGTCGGATGACTTCTTTGTGATACTGTAATAGATTTAAATGATCAGTCCAGATAATGAGCATACAATGGCTAGAATAGGCTAATGGTACAACTAAAGAGCAATCAGGCAAAAATTATCCAACTCTGGACACATTATCCAAAGATCAAACTCTTTGGAAAATTCTAGAAAAGGTGGAAGGAAAGACAAGAAGATGGTGACCAGCAGCAAGATGGATAGACTCAATTGCAATGGTGATGGGTGCATTTGGGAGGTACCTTGCTCTGAAGGCAAAGGAAGACCTCTATGATTGACAGGTAATGGCATCTCCCAGGAAAAAAAAAGATTGGGGACAGCATCCAAATGTGATTAGGACATATCTCCCAATTTTTTACCTGAAAGAAGTCTCATCCTGCTACCCAGAACTGATCTGAGATAAGATGAAACTGCAAATATTATACAGGTCTGCATCTTACTAGAAAAATTAGGAACTATTGGGACCTACTTCTAGAACCTTCTCATAAACAAATAACAAAAGAGACAGCCAACGTGATGCAGTGCTTGAGGGTTTGGACTGGAGATGGGGAGTGGAGAGACAAGCTCTAAGTTCTCCCTCAGCCGTGGAAGGATGACTTTGGGCTAAGCATTCTTTCTCTCAGCCCAACCTTCCTCACAGAGTCTTTGTTATGGGTAAAAATAGGAGGAAGGAGTGCTTTGAAGTCTGTCCTGAGCACCTAAAGAAACAGGTGGGACATACCTTTAATTAACAATCAAACAACAAACAAGTTTGAAAGCACACGGCCCGTACTATAAGCACCGTTGGAACGGATTGCTTTTACAGAAAATAACCGAAAAATCAACAATTTATTCCAAAAATGCAGCAGCCTCTGTCAAAGCAGGCAAGATTGGTCCTTCTTGTCATGCACATAATATACAACACTGTATTGTGTACAACAACAACAACAAAAAAAAACCAGCTTTGGTTTTCAAAAAAGAATGTATTTTGATCATGATAAATATTCTGTTTATACATTAGATTTGTATTCTGCCTTTTGTAGAGATTAGGATAATGTGCATAGCATTTATTTAATTTGTATCCTGTGCCTTTATATTTTTTACAAATAAGTCAAGGTAGCGAACACCTTCCTCCTATTTTCCCCATAATAACAACAACCCTGTGAGGTGAGTTGGGCTGACAGGGACTAACTGGTCCAAGATCACCGAGTTGGCTTTCGTGGCTAAGGTGGGACTCAAACTCACAGTCTACTGCTTGCTAGCCTTAACCACTAGACAAAAATAGATCTCTTCAATTCATGCTTATTTTCCCTCAAAACAACCACCCTCTGAGGTAGGTTAGGCTGAGAAAGAGTGATCAACCCCAATCATCCAGTGATCATCCAGATAGAACCTGAGATTTCTCAATTCCAGCCTGTCACCTTAACTATCATATTCTCTTAGCTCTTATTTTTCCTGTATGTTGATTTGCATGTAATAGCTATAAATAACTTGAGGTGAAGTAACAGTTTGCCAGTGTTTAGTTAAAATATACAACTTCCTTTTTTTTTCTGAAAAGGCAAAAGAAATTTCTCCTGGACCTACCTCAAAGCCGAAATTGTAACACTGAATCATGGCTTCTCTATAATATTGCTGTAGGGTGGAAGATTCTGATTCATCAAGTTCAGCATCAAATTCAGAAGTGAACATATGATCAACTCTATCGATTGCGCTGCTGATCTTATTGCACAGGTGCAAAGCATCACTCTGGAAAATACAGAAAAAAAGCTCGGCAGATATGTTTGGAATGTAAAGACACATAATTCGGCTGGAATTTACATAAACATAACAATCCTACTAATAAACATAAATGCCTACATCTTTGCTATTTAGATAATTAATCTAGAATTGAGGGGTAGTATTGCAATCCTATGCAGGTAGACCTCAACTTACAGCCAGTTATTTAACAGCTGTCCGGAGGTACGACAGGAAAGGGTGCTTTACAATCAATAAAGTACTTCTGGCCATTGTAAAATGCCACTCAGCTCCCCTGCATCATATTTATGACTGGTATTTTATTGACTGTAGTTGTAGTGTCCTGCAGTCACTCAATTTGCCAGTTTTTTTGGGGAAAATGCCCATTTAGGAGGATGGGTTGACACTTATGTCTGATTTGGACCTATGATCATGTTATTTACTTAACAACTGCTGTAAAACTGGTTGTAAAACCAGGTGCCATCACTTAGGTGCCTCAATTTATCACTGTCATGACTTATGACTGAAATTGTTGTAACAATTCTGGTTGTAAGTCAAGGGCTACCTGTATACATTTACCTGGAATTAGCCTCATTGAAATTAATGGCATTATTTCGGTTGAACTGTGTAAAAATATATTAACAACTAAAAAAAAAAATCATCAATAATATGGCATGTATTCTTTTGGCAGATACATCAGACAATGAATTGCGGACACAACATTTTTATGTTTCTTGCACACACACTTCATAATTATATTTATGTATATTTTCAGTCATGTTAGGAACCTGCTCATAACTCCTCAAAGATACATATAGAGCAGTGGTCGGTTGCAGGCGGTACGCCCCAGTACGGGCATACTAGTGCCTGCTGGGAGCACTGGGTACCATTCCGGTACGGTGCTCCGGAGGGCCCACCCGCCCATCCGAGCTCCTTACCTGTATTGGAGCTCTTTGGCGCTTCTACGCACAGAGCATACGGTGCCTGCGCGACGCTCTACCGAGCAGCTGGAGCGTCACAAGGTAAGGACGCATGCGCACGCTGTATGTGTGTGCATGTGGGTGAAGCCAGGCCCCGTTGCACCGTACCGGTTGCAACAGGATCCGGAACTCACCACAGATATAGAGTTTTTTTTTAAAAAAAAAGATTCTGTTACCACTTCTTATTATGCAGCACTTATGGAAATGTTTTGAATATATATCAAAATATAGACAGCTCTGCTGCGTAATCAGTACATGCAACCAGTACATCCATCCATACAGTATGTCACTTATTTGCAAATCCCTAATCCAAATTCATAAGGTCTCAACCTAAAAAAATTATAGAATTACAAATATCAATCTGTAAAACTTCAGGGCAAATATTGCCTTGTTGACTTTCTATGGAAAGCAACTGGCTTATTATACATTTTGAAATGATAAATGAATTAGAATAAACAGCCAAGACCAAGACTGGGCAACTACGGTCCCTTTAACCACCTGTGGACCTAAACTCTGGAATTCTGGAAGCTGAAGTCCACAAGTTGTAAAAGGGCCATAGCTGTGCGCTCCTGGCCTAGGAGATTCTAAATTAGAAAGCGCTGTACCTTCAACTGTTGCAAAGCTTTGGCAATTACTGGTTGGCTGGAAGTTTGCTCCTGCTGCAAAGAGATCAATCCTTCAAATAACTGCTGAAAGGCTTTTCTCTGGCTCACAAGATGAACCGGTTGCATTACCACAAGGAGGAGGTTGTCAACCTAGAACAGAAGGGAACACAGTGTTGCTGAAAATAGGACTCAAATTATTCGATGCACTCTAAATATTCCAAGGATGGAACTTTTCTTCCCAGAAAATTAACCAACTTAATGAGAATCAGTTACATATTTGGATTTATTAAAGGCTTCTCTCATTATGATCAATTAGGTGCAATTTTATAAATAGAAGCCGGTTTCTATGCAAAGGGTTTGTCCAAATATTTACTGGAAGTTGTTAATAGAGGAATGAGAATCTTTTGTGCTAAAAAAAATGTGTTCATTATCCCATTTGTCAAAAGGCCGTCACTCACAATGGAATTTTAATTACATTTATGTCTGTTGTTTCTTGGGGAAATTAAAGAAGATGAAAGGTTTGTTTACAACATGAAAATGCTACACAACTTTTATTTGTGCCTTCAGATCACACCTGCTAGGCAACAGCCTAGATAAATCCCTGCAGATTGCCAACGCTTTTCAGAAATGGTTTGCTGTGACTTCTTTTCTAGGGGTGAAGAGTGTGTGACTGGCCCAAATTCGCCCAGCTGGCTTTGTGCCAAAAGAAAGGCTAGAATTCACTGTCTCCTGGTTTCTAGTCCAGTACCTTGACTCAATATTGTGTTTAGAATACCTAACAAGGGAAACCCACATTATTAAATACCCGGGACCTTATTGTAGTAGTATTTCAGATGTAATTTAGAACAGGGGTCTCCAACCTTGGCAACTTTATGACTTGTGGACTTCAACTCCAAGAATTCCTCAGCCAGTGCATGCTGGGTTCTGGGAGTTGAAGTCCACAAGTTGTAAAGTTGGCATGGTTGGAGATCCCCTGATTTAGAACACATTAAGAATCACCCAGCATTTGAGTCCTGTTTTAGCTAACACAGAAAGACTTTACCTGCATACTTCTCAGTGTATCAATAGTTTCTACTTGAGGAACTATTTTGATTGGCTGGCCTTCCCAAGTGCTCCAGCTGTCATCAAATTCTTGGTCTTTTTCACTGTATTTTGTCATCAGTAAAAATGATTCCCCTGCAACCTCATCAGAATCTTTCGAGCAATCCTTTCCAGCAGCTGCATTAAGCAACTGCAAGATAAGAGGTTTTTCCTGTGCAAAAGTATCTGGCATGAAGATTTGTAAATTTTCAAGCCCAGGAATTTGTACCTGTAAAACAAATGGTTGAAACAGTTAATAAGGAGATCATATCCCATTTTCAAAATGTTCTCTGTTTGTTGGAGAGGTCAAAACAAATGCATTATCTATGCAAATAAAACAGATTTGTAACCACTCAACCCCCCCTCCCCCAACCTCCAACACAGACTGCTTTTGTTTCTTTGATCTGCAAAAAGTTTTCGGAGAATTAATAATGGGAGTCCCTCTGAACTGGGACAATTCCATTTGCAAAATAGTTTATATTGTCATTACCTGGTTGCTAGCAATCTAGCCTTAGTAAGTATCTAGAAACAGCAAACATTTGTCTTCCCATTAAGTATATTTAGAATTTAGAATAACAGAGTTGGAAGGGACCTTGGAGGTCTTCTAGTCCAACCCCCTGCCTAGGCAGGAAACCCTATACCATTTCAGACAGATGGCTATCCAACATCTTCTTAAAGACTTCCAGTGTTGGGGCATTCACAACTTCTGGAGGCAAGCTGTTCCACTGATTAATTGTTCTAACTGTCATGAAATTTCTCCTTAGTTCTAAATTGCTTCTCTCCTTGATTAGTTTCCACCCATTGCTTCTTATCCTGCCTTCAGATGCTTTGGAGAATAGCTTGACTCCCTCTTCTCCCTCCCTCTTTCTTTAAACTGACATCCCTTGTATCTGAATTTCTGAGTAAGCTCAGGGACTCCTTTCATTAATATTCCCATGCTACGTCCCCCTGACTGATTTTTACCTTTGTGTACTTCTGTGCTTTCAGAGCAGCAAGGAAATCCCTCACAGAGGCAGATAATGTGAACGCCGCTGCTATTTCAAGGTCCTACAAATATGGTGAGAAAAGTACATTTTGTTACAAATGTACGGCTTAGCATGTAATTGCAACTGGATTTGGTCTAATTTGTTTACCTTTCTTAATCTCTTGGCAAAGCCAAGAGCTTTCGATGCTCTCTCTCTAGCTTCATGAAAGAGCTCTTTCAATGCCCGGCTGGTTTCTATAACAGACCTCCTACAAAAATCAAACAAAATGCATTCACTATACCTTTCGTTTCAATATTCCAAGTTGGAAAAGAGCATGTAAGTGAAGATCAGAAAGCAACTATGTGCAAACAAGAAACTAAAAATGCAATTACGATTGCTAAAGTATATACTTTATTTGCAGGCAGTTCTTAGTTATCACAACTGGGACTGGCAACACACTCATGAAACAAAATAATCATCAGGGAAACAGCAGCTTTGCTTATGTTCTTACTTCAGTTTTCTTTTGCTTTGCAGTCCCCAAAAGGTCGTACATGTAAAGAATAGTTGTAGAGTTACTTTAGATCATTGACGTATTAGCAGTTACTAAAGCAGGCAGTCGCTAAGCAAGGATTGTATTGATTATACCTATTGAAATAGCTGCCAATCTCAAAATTATGACTC
The DNA here is from genome assembly GCF_964273705.1 of Natrix helvetica. NCBI lineage: Eukaryota > Metazoa > Chordata > Lepidosauria > Squamata > Natricidae > Natrix > Natrix helvetica. Next base: position 211,986,062 of record NC_138552.1, on the reverse strand, counting down.
TAAGTGGCACACATAGAATTACAACCAAACACAACAGCAATTGATAATGAAATAATATCAGCCGAGAATGAACCTAACTGGAATCACTGAAAGCACAATATCCCAATGATGCAATCACTTATTATCTAGGTGTGCTGCACAAAAATTGTTCTCCTCATCTTGACTATATTCCTCATTAACTTTAATCAGTATCAACAATAGTGCTTTATTCATATATGAATATTTTTCGAGGAGGAATACCTGATTTCATCTGAAGCAGCACTGTCATCAGCACTAGCCCAAAATTCATTACAGCTCTCTTGTAAGCCAGAGTCCAAAAAGATTCCTGTTGATTTTAATAGTAGTCCTGCGATGTCACTACAACCAAAATAAAACAGTCACTTCCGAGAAAGTTTACGCACCAAAAAGTTCCTTTCCTGGAACTATAATAGAGATAAAGGAACACTGGCCCTCCAAACATTGCTCAGTGCAAAACCTAACATTTCTCAACCCAGACTGACTCAGGCTCTGGAAATTAGGGTTCTGCAAAGCCACGTTCTGCATCTCTGCACTACAAGGCAATGCAGTAATTCCGATATAAGTATATGATATTTAAATTCCTCCCATCTTATTTTTCCCCATCTTATTTGGGGAGGTAATTTGAACTAAAAAAAAGAGTGAACAGGGGAGTAAACGCTAAATTAAAGATACATTTATCAAATAAAAGATTAATATCCTTTTTTCATTTATTTATCTAAGATGCAAATAAAGCTGTCAGAGAAAATCAAATATTTCTGATCCTGATTTCAAGTGGGTTGAAGTTTTTAGATAGATAGATAGATAGATGATAGATAGATAGATAGATAGATAGATAGATAGATAGATAGCTAAGATAGATAGATAAGAAAACTGCCACCACGTTTAGTACCTGAATTTAATTTATCATTACGAATTTTCATCACAGCTATATATAATTAGACATAGTTTCTGTACATTGCTAAATACAGCACACATAAGCAGATATAAAAGTCATGTGCCAGATTTGCATTCCAGGAAGCAATAGATCAAGGTACAAACTTGGCAGCTTTAAGACTTGTGGACTTCAACTCCCAGAATTACTCAGATGGCATATTGCCAAACCTGGAGACCTCTGCAATAAATTACAGACTCTGCCCTGTAACTTTGTTTAATTTGCAAAAGAATAACATGGCAACCTAGTATTTTCTCCATAAGATATTTCTGTGCCAAAACATAGGATAAATGTTTTGGAAAAGAGCAGGAAATGAAAATCAACACTCCTGGATAGGCAAATTTCTTGGCCATACTTTAATGAGTCTATTTGACATGTGGAAGAGTGTGTGTGGGGGGGAAAATTAGCACCAAGAACAGAGCTAAACAGTAAGTAAACATATTTTGAATAAATAATTGGCTTCCATTAAAATTATTCAAGTAAAATTAATATCAAACTAGAAGTGTTAGTTATCATTCAAAAGATCAACTTTCAATTTGACAGAATATAAAAGTTAAGCAACATTAAAAAAATATTACAATTGTTAATGGAAATATAGTGTTAAAAAGTCGTTTGGACTTTAAAATAAATCCCAGAAATTTTAAATGGGGACTATTTTTCAAAGGTATGAATTTTCACTTATTGAAAGAAAGTAAATCAATATAAACAGACAGAACATTCATAGTAATAATGCAATTCTACCAGAATAGTTTTCCAGCTTGAGCTTCACCTCCTCGTATATAAGGCGTTATTTCTTTGGTGAAATTCCATTCTTCTTCCAAAAGATTCTTCAAACTATGAGATGCCTGAGGTAACTGCTGTAGCATTTGGATCCAGCCTCGCATGTAATTAAAATAAACCTTGAAACCCAGAGGAAAGAAAGAGTAGGGAAAGCCATTTAAAGAGCAAAGACAAATCCTCATCCATAGTATCATGTTAGATTTATAAAACGGAACGTTGCTTACAATTCTCCTCTCTCCAATCAACAACCCTTTTATCAATTCTCATCTTCCCGGAGCAGAATTATAGTCCCCAACCTCCATGCCAATCAAGAGACAGAATTCCTCAAAAACTACTGGAAACCTCAAGAGAGGCCTCATTGGTTTGGGAAAGGGGTACTTTCACCTAAGGAATTGTGTACAGGTAGTCCTCAACTTACAAGAGTTCATTGTGTGACCATTCAAAGTTACAAACAGCTCTGAAAAGGTGACATGATCATTTGTAGCAGCCTTTGTAGCAGCCCCACGATCATATAATCAAAAGTCAGATGCTTGACAACTGACCCACATTTATGACTATTGCTGTGTCCCAAGTTCATGTGTTCACGTTTCGCCAAGCAAAATCAACGCGGAATCCAGATTCACTTAACAACCATGTTACTTATCAACTGCAGTGATTTGCCTAACAACTATGGCAAAAAGGTCATCAAATGGGGCACAACTCAACAAATGTCTCTCTTAACAACAGAAATTTTGTGCTCAATTGTGGTCGTAAGTTGAGGACTACCTGTACTTAATTCAATCAACAGCACTGGTCTACCATAACGTGTATTAAATATACCTTCAACATACCTGTGGCTTTTAACACCAAAAAGAGAGTCTACTGGTGACTCATACAAATAAGACTTATTACTGTCAAGAGCTACACTTTGAAAACTGAAGCAAGAATTATCAGTTTCTTGCCTGGGAGAAAAATACATCTCTTTCTCTGTGGGCCTAGTTATCCTGGCAGATGTTAGAAGATAATATGTGTTCCTTCAATTCCGCAGGGCCAGGAATATCAACAAAGAGTAAGCTCCCTGCAGTTGGTCTTTTTGGATGGGGTCATGTTACCCTCATCACAAGGTACTTCCTGCTAGAAAGCATACATGGTTCTAACCATGTCCCAAAGGTGATTTTTCAAGGGGCAACTGGATTTTCTTTGAAGATAATCCACTTCTCATTGAAGAAGCTTCTTCAGCTCTCTTGACAAGCAAAAAGTCTTCAAAGAAAAACCAGACAGTCCAGTTGCCTCTTTAAAAAGTACCTTTGGGACAACATAACCTGGATGACTGAGAATCTCCATAGACATTCTAACCATGCTTTTTGTCACTGTGCCCTCCCTTTGAAACAGTATTTCCTTCTGAGCCCCAGATGGTCTTGATCCTGCTTCCATTTTTTTAAGGCTTGGAAGACCTAGTCTCATAAGTACATCATCAAATTTGTCAACCTGTCTGGTTCGAGTTTTACAATGGTTGTATATCCGTGGCGCAATCTGTCATCATTTATTGCATTTTATGACTGTTTGATCCCTAATGTTAATATATTTACCTTGACTGTTTTCAACAGGGTGGCTATAAATATATTGACTAAATATAAACAAGCAAACTTTAAAGACTCTTAGACAAAGGGAAGAAGGCAGAATATATCTCTCTTCAGATCTGCAGTCTCAGGGTATGGTACAAAGGGTATGCTTCAAATATATAAGAAGCACTAATAGGAAATTTATTTTCGGGTAGTCCTGCTTCGCTAGCTCATTGATGGGCTCAGGTAGCCTACGGAATAGGCAATGATCAGAGTATTGGTTGAAATACAAAATGAAGGTTTTTACAGGCTAGGAAAGCTTTTTGTTAATTGAAGTAATCTAAAAATAACCAAACGGTACTTGAATCATCAGATATTAACACTGAATAGTTATTTACCGTTAACATCTTCTGCAAGTCTTCTTCGAAAGAGTCGATGTTGCAGTGGTTCTGAAGGTCATCCACAACCTCGCGTAACATAAACTGGTAATATTGCTTCATCAGGAGGCCACCTTTTAGAACCTCTCTACACTCGCGCACTAGCTGCAAGAGAACAGTCCATAAATAGTACACCGATCAATCTGGTGTTTTCATGCTGCAAAATGCAAAGATGTTTCTAAAGAGCAAATTCTATAAATATCTGTCCTCTTAAGATCTGCTGGTACATGAGACAAACACCCCACAAAAAGGGTGATGCAAAATAAAACCCCATTTGGTAGAACAGCTGATGTCTGCAGGATATGAATCTAAGTCCCCCTGTCATCCATTTTCCATCTTCACATGGCCTCTTGCTGTAATGTTTTGTCTCATGAAATTTGGCAAGTACTATTATCCCTCTACCGTCTGCATTTTTTCCCATATTTGCTTGAATACTGAATAACGGTAGTTTTCATTTAAGACCAAAGCGATATGTTTATTTTTTTTTCTTGGAGGATACTGATTGTGGATTATTGGTACCATCTATATCAAAAGGCCATTTTTGTTATCAGCCTAAATATTTTTTATTGCTGAATGACATAGAATGACCATTGGCTTACCTGAAAGGTCGTTTTCTGGGCGCTGCGAAGGAGAGTCAAAGCATGGGTTAATTACAGCCAATCTGCCCAGGACTGAATTGAAACTTTAAGCCGCGCCTCTGGTGCTGACTATTCTTCAGATTTTCTCAATGAAGGCATGCACGTTGCACGCTGAGAAGTCCAAGAACGAATACCACAAAGTCAGTATACTGCGACAAGTCCAGATCAAGGTCAGACGTCAAATAGTGGAGATAGACTGTGGGTGGGGTTGGACTCTCCTTCGCAGTGCCCAGAAAACGACCCTTCAGGTAAGCCAATGGTCATTTTCCTGGGCGCTGCATGGAGAGTCCAAGCATGGGACATACCCAAGCTAAGTGTCACTGGGGCGTGAAGCAGGAGCTTGCAGCGTCTCTCTGATGGTATGAATGCCCTGAAGAACTCGCCTCCCAAACGCCCCCTCCACTGAAGCAAATTTGTCCAATTTGTAGTTGCGAACAAAGAGAGACAAGGAAGTCCACATCGCTGCTCTGCAAATCTCCCTCTATTGGTGCCTGGGTTGCCCAGGCCGCCGTGGTGGTGGCGCTTCTTGTTGAATGTGTGGTGATATGGCATGGCACCGGTGTGGATTGAAGAACGTGGGCCAATGTAATGCAGGCCCACAACCAACATCCGATGGTAGGAGACGATACCTTGTGGTATTTTCTTTAGAATGTTTGGGGTGTGAATAAAAATCCGTGAGGATGACCTCCTGGGCCTGGTAAAACCAGGAGTTGATCTTGGGGATAAATGCCGGGTCCAAACGTAGGATTACTCTATCAGGTTGTATCAGGCACAAGTCCTCTCGAATTGACAGCGCTGCCAATTCAGAAATGTATTGGGCAGAGGTGATGGCAATCAAAATAGTGGTTTTGAATGTCAGATGTTTGAGGCTGGCAGACCGGAGAGGTTCAAAGGGTGGAGCAATGAGGGTCCGTAACACTACGTTAAGAACTCAGGATGGGTATCTGTGGATGACCAGGGGCCTCAAGTTGGTTGCACCCCGCAGGAAGCTGCGGATTATGGGATGGCGACCGAGGGACGAGTGTTCATCCACTGCCAGAATGGTGGACAAGGCTGCTACCTGTCGCCTGAGCGTGTTAGGAGCCAGCCCTGAATGGTGTGAATGATCTTGGTGGACAATCTACCCTGACTTAGGAGGTTCCTCTCAAGTGCCAGACGGCTAGTTGTAGCCACTAGGGCTCTAGATGTTGAAGCGCCCCCTGGCAGAGAGAGACCTCGTGTTGGGGAATCCACCAAGGTGGGTTGACGGAGACACTCACCAGGTCGGCAAACCAGGTTCTTCTGGGCCAACAGGGAGCCACAAGCAGGATCTCCGCTTCCTCCGACAGGATCTTCCGGATCACCCTGGGGAGAAGAGTTGGAGGAAACACGTACAGCAGTCTCGGTGGCCACGGACAGTGAAGTGCATTGACCTCCTAGGCTTGCGGGGTGTGAAACCTGGCGGAGAACCTGGGATGGTGCATGCTCTCCGGGGTGGCGAACAGGTCGACTAGAGGACGGCCAAACCTCAGGGACAGATGGTGAAACAAGTCTGGGTGCAGGCACCACTCCGAGTGGTCAACCGTGGCCTTGCTGAGGCAGTCCGCTTGGATTTTGTTCACCTTGGAGATATGCTCCGCTTGGATCAAGCACAGGTGTTTTTCTGCCCACCTTCCCAGGAGCTTGGTCTCCGCCATCAGGGACCTGGAGTGAGTGCCCCCTAGGCGGTTTATGTGCGCCTTTGTGGTCACATTGTCCGTTAGGATTCCCACGTGACACCCCCTGATGCAGTCATAGAAGTGAATGCTCTCAACTCCAACCAGTTGATGCTGTGTGATGCCTCGGCTGACAACCATCTGGTTGTGGAGATGAGCACCCCAGCCGAAGAGGCTGGCATCTGTCGTGATGGTGAGATGGTCTGGCTCCTTGAAGAGGATGCTCTTCGCCAGAGCGGGGGGGGGGGGCAGCCATCACTGGAAGGACTGGGGTACCTTTGGTGAGACCGGAATCAGATGTTGAGAGTTGCTCTGGTTGGCCCTCTGGTAGGGCAGGAGGAGCCATTGCAGATGTCAGGAATGGAGGCATGTCTAAGGCACTATCGACAGGCATGAAATCATTTTACCCAGGAGTTGGGACAACTGAACAATTGATGCGTGCGACGACCGTTATACATGTCGCACCAGATCTCTGATGCTCACCAGCCGTTCCGGAGACAGGGAGAACTGACAGCTCCTGGTGTTGATGACGGAGCCGAGGTGCTGCAGCCTGGTGGTCCATGTTAGATTACTTTTTTCTGTGTTGATGGAGAACCCATGCCATTGGAGGGTTTGTAGCGTGTGTTGTAGGTCCTGCACCGCTTGTTGTCATGACGAGGACTGGATGAGGACATCGTCCAGGTAGCAATGCAGTCACACTGGACGAGCACTTAGGAAGGCCGCCACTGCAGCCAGGATCTTCGTGAAGTTCCGAGAAGCCGATGACAGGCTGAATGGCAGGGCTCTGTACTGGTAGTGGTGGCCTGCATAAAAGTATCACAGGAACCTGCAGTGAGTCTTGCGAAAGGGAATGTGTAGATAGGACTCTTTGAGATCTATCGATGTTAAGAGATCTCCCGGCCTGATGCAGCCCAGTATTAACTGAAGGGACTGCATCTTGAACCTCCTGTAAGCTATGTGTCAGTTTAAGTTTTTGAGATCTAGTATCCCCCTCCACCTCCCGGAGTTCTTTGGAACAAGGAAGAGGATGGAGTAATATCCTGTCCCTTCCTGGCCTGATGGAACCAGTTCTATGGCCCTGATTTCCCTTAGATGAAGGATATCCTGTTCCATGAGAGCCTTCCTGACTGGGGAAGTGGAAGTCGGGCATCGAATGAAATGACGAGGAGGAATGGATATGAACTCTAACGTCAGACCTATGCGGATTGTTTGAAGGACCCACTGGTCTGACGTGATCTGCTCCCATTGGGCGTGGAACAATTGTAGACGCCCTCCGATGGGAGCCATCCGCTGATGGTCATTTATATTGTCTGAAGGGTTTGGAACTGGACCCTCCGCGATAGGGACGTTTAAAGGAGGATTGTTGGCGGCCTCTGTCACGAAAGGGCTGACGGTCATGAGACCTATCTATGCCCTGGTTAAAGGAACGTTGGAAAGAACCAACTGTTCCGTGTTTCGAAAGGGCTGCCTCCTGTAGGATTGGGGTCCTTTGCGATCAGACTTCTTATTAACCAAAGGCATGACCTTCTTTTTGTCCTTATTTTCAATGAGGACAGGATCAAGGGCCTCCCCAAACAACTTGCCCCCCTTTGAAGGGGGCAGAAGCAAGCTTCCACTTGGAGCGCATATCCACGTTCCAATGTCCTAGCCATAACAGGCACTGAGTGGTGACATTAGAAACTAGGGATTGGGATGCAAATTTGGCAGCGTTTAATGTGGCGTCAGCAGTGTACTCTGTGGCCACAATGATTTTGTTAACGTCCTGCCTCAATTTGGTATCCCTGGTCGGAAGCTTAGCAAGAAGCTGCCTTAACCATAATAGTGCTACCCTGGACAGGAAGGAAGCAGAAGCAGAAGTCTTAATGGCCCAAGCTGCTATCTGTTGAGTCTTATGGCAGGCATTTTTGGCCCTCTTGTCCTCCGCCTTGAGCCCTTCTAACAGCTCGGGGGGGAGCACCGAGGAGGAAATGAGTGCCCCCACTGGCACATCCATGGGAGGCAGTTTCAGCAGGTCCTCAAGACTCGCATCTACTGTGTACAACTTCTTTCATTACCCCTTGGTGTAGCAAGAGTACCAGGCTGTGCCCATTGCTTTTGCACTACATTTAGAAATAATTTTGGAACTGGCACAATTTCCTGTGTTGGTTCCGGCTCCTCAAAGAATCCCTCGCTGAGGTTCTTGGGAGTGGGAACAACTGGGGCAGGGGTGCTGATACCCAAATGGATCGAGGCTTTAGCCTTGTTCAAAATAGTCTTGAAATGAGCATGCTTGAACAAGCCAGAAAAGACAAGTTTGTCTGAAACAGCAGCCTCATCCCTGGAGAATTCGGGCTCAGGACCCGGAGTAATGTCCTCCTCCCAGTCCGAATTCTCACTAGCAAGGGAGGAGTGTGGGGATTGAGGTTGCTGAGCCTGAGAAACCTCCTGAACAGGCTCTGGAGCCACGAGCGGCCAGGATTTGCATGGGTGCTTGGCTCACTGCAGCATGCTGGCCTCTATCCCCTGAGAAATGGCCCTGGCAATGACATCCTGCATCTCTACGGATAATACAATAATACAGTAATACAATAGTAGAGTTGGAAGGGACCTTGGAGGTCTTCTAGTCCAACCCCCTGCCTAGGCAGGAAACCCTATACTGTTTCAGACAGATGGCTATCCAACATCTTCTTAAAGACTTCCAGTGTTGGGGCATTCACAACTTCTGTAGGCAAGCTGTTCCACTGATTAATTGTTCTAACTGCCTTGGAGAATAGTTTGACTCCCTCTTCTTTGTGGCAACCCCTGAGATATTGGAACACTGCTATCATGTCTCCCCTAGTCCTTCTTTCTCTTAAACTAAACATACCCAGTTCCTACAACCGTTCTTCATATGTTTTAGTCTCCAGTCCCCTTTGTTGCTCTTCTCTGCACTCTCTCCAGAGTCTCCACATCTTTTCTACATCGTGACGACCAGAACTGAATGCAGTATTCCAAGTGTGGTCTTACCAAGGCATTATAAAGTGGTATTAACACTTCACGTGATCTTGATTCTATCCCTCTGTTTATGCAACCTAGAACTGTGTTGGCTTTTTTGGCTGCTGCTGCACACTACTGGCTCATATTTAAATGGTTGTCCACTAGGATTTCAAGATCCCTTTCACAGTTACTACTACTGAGCAAGGTACCATCTATACTGTACCTGTGCATTCCGTTTTTGTTGCCTAAATGTAGAACCTTACTCTTTTCACCATTGAATTTCATTTTATTAGATAGTGCCCAATGTTCAAGTTTGTCAAGATCCTTCTGTATCTTAAGCCTATCTTCTGGAGTGTTAGCTATTCCTGCCAGCTTGGTGTCATCTGCAAATTTGATGAGTTCCCCATTTATTCCCTCATCCAAATCATTGATGAAGATGTTGAAGAGTTCTGGGCCCAAAACAGAGCCTTGGGGTACTCCACTGCATACTTCCCTCCATGTAGATGCAGTTCCATTGAGGACTATACGTTGAGTGCAGTTGGTCAGCCAGTTACGAATCCATCTGGGGGTGATGCTGTCTAACCCACATTCTTCTACCTTATCTAGTAGTAGGTTATGGTCTACCTTATCAAATGCCTTACTGAAGTCCAAGTAAACTATATCGACGGCATTCCTCTGGTCCACTAATTTTGTCACATTATCAAAGAATGCAATAAGATTAGTCTGGCATGATCTGTTTTTGACAAACCCATGTTGGCTTTTGGCTATTATTTTGTTTGCTTCTAGGTGTTCGCAAATTCGTTGCTTGATTATATTTTCCAGAATCTTTCTTGGTATTGAGGTCAGGCTGATAGGTCTGTAGTTTCCTGGATCTATTTTTTTCCCTTTTTTGAAGATGGGAACCACATCAGCTCTTTTTCAGTCCTCTGGTAGTTCCCCGGTGTTCCAGGATCTCTGAAAGATATATTCAGTGGTTCTGAGATCTCATCTGCTAGTTCCTTCAGAACCCTGGGGTGTAATCCATCCGGTCCTGGTGATTTGAACTCGTCTAGGGTAGACAGGTGCTCACTTACCATTTTCTTCCCTATTTCAATTTGTGTTCCTAATCTGATTTCTGATTAGGTCTGGTCCCTGATCTTCCAGAGGGCGTTCCCTAGATGGGGCCTGAATAACCGGTTGCTGGGGTGCAAAAGGACCCACCGGGACCGACTCTTCCTCAGGGTCAGAGGGGCATGCAAATAAATCGGCTCGGTCGGCCATTGAGGGCCCTGGAGAGCCCGCCATGGCAATGGAAGCTGCAGAGCAAAATTCCTGACCATCATCCTCACTTTCAGACACCACATTCCCTTGTCTAGGTTGGACCTCTGGTGGATGATCCCCAGTGGAAGCCGGCCTGGAAGACTGGGCTTGTTGCTGGGCCCTGGAGAATTGTTTTTCCAAGTCCCTCTGGCGTCTCTAGGCCTGAATCCTGCTTGGTCCCCTGCCTAGAATAGGGCTTGCTTGCTCTAATGGCCTCCCTGGCTGCCTTGCCAGCTTGTCTGGTACAGGCCTTGCTGGTGGATGGGACTGGCTGTGGATCCTCAGGGGCCTTTTCTGCCATGGCTGAGTGTGGGATGCAAGGGCCAAGAATAGGACTTCCCCCCACTCACCACCTTACAGTTGGGAAAGGTGCCTTAGCACTCTAGCGAAGAGACACTGAAGGCAGCGCAATCAAGGCTCAGCAGTCTTTGTTGCATTGGTTAATGAAAGCAAAACCCGCCGGAACGACCAGTCAGGAAGGCTCATGGTGGCAACCTGCAAGAGACAGGCAATCAGGCAGCTGTGGGAATTTTTGCAGCAAAACTGGGTGAAATGAAATGGTGGCCACCACTTTTGTCCTCCCTAAAATGGCCACCCGCACTCACTGGAGAGCCCTGAGGCTCCGCGCAACCGCCGGCTCCTTTAGAAACGTAGTCGGAAGCAACAAAAGCCTTAGCGGGGAGAAAGATCGCAGCGGAATTGCTGCGATCACACTGGCGGCAGGACTCCGACCCACGCGCCTCCACCAACAGTTGCCTGTAGCCTCACGGCGCCCGAGCGAGCCCAGGACACTGGAGAGGCTGAAAGTGGTGAGATTCCAGGGAATTAAAGGGGAAAATAACTCACCAAACCTACTCACAAAGATCCAAGTAGAAGGAAAGGGAAAAAAAATTAAAGGTGAAAGGAACAGAGAGTCCAAACAAATAATAGGAATGAAGAAAAACTCGAAGCGCATCCACTGGGCTGACTGAATTGAAAAATCTGAAGAATATTCAGCACCAGAGTCATGGCTTAAAGTTTCAATTCAGTCCTGGGCAGATTGGCTGTAATTAACCCATGCTTGGACTCTCCAAAAAGCGCCCAGGAAAAATAATAGATACCGTATTTTTCAGAGTATAAGACACACCTCCCCCCCCCCCACAAAGAGCGTGGAAATGTTAGTGCATCTTATACAGGTGAAGCTTGAAAAATTAGAATATCGTGCAAAAGTTCATTTATTTCAGTAATGCAACTTAAAAGGTGAAACTAATATATGAGATAGACTCATTACATGCAAAGCAAGATAGTTCAAGCCGTGATTTGTCATAATTGTGATGATTATGGCTTACAGCTCATGAAATCCCCAAATCCACAATCTCAGAAAATTAGAATATTGTGAAAAGATGCAATATTCTAGGCTCAAAGTGTCCCACTCTAATCAGCTAAATAAGCCATAACACCTACAAAGGGTTCCTGAGCCTTTAAATGGTCTCTCCGTCTGGTTCAGTAGGAATCACAATCATGGGAAAGACTGGTGACCTGACAGTTGTGCAGAAAACTATCATTGACATCCTCCATAAGGACGGAAAGCCTCAAAAGGTAATTGCAAAGGAAGTTGGATGTTCCCAAAGTGCTGTATCAAAGCACATTAATAGAAAGTTATGTGGAAGGGAAAAGTGTGGAAGAAAAAAGTGCACAAGCAGCAGGGATGACCACAGCCTGAAGAGGATTGTCAGGAAAAGGCCATTCAAAAATGTTGGGGACTTTCACAACGAGTGGACTGAGGTTGGAGTCAGTGCATCAAGAGCCGCCACACACAGACGGATCCTGGACATGGGCTTCAAATGTCATATTCCTCTTGTCAAGCCGCTCCTGAACAACAAACAACGTCAGAAGCGTCTTACCTGGGCTAAAGAAAAACAGACCTGGTCTGTTGCTCAGTGGTCCAAAGTCCTCTTTTCTGATGAGAGCAACTTTCATTTGGAAACCAAGGACCCAGAGTATGGAGGAAGAATGGAGAGGCACACCCTGCAAGATGCTTGAAATCCAATGTGAAGTTTCCACAGTCTGTGTTGATTTGGGGAGCCATGTCATCTGCTGGTGTTGGTCCACTGTGCTTCATTAAGTCCAGGGTCAACACAGCCGTCTCATCTACCAGGAGATTTTGGAGCACTTAATGCTTCCTTCCGCAGACAAGCTTTATGGGGATGCTGACTTCATTTTCCAGCAGGACTTGGCACATGCCCACACTGCCAAAAGCACCAAAACCTGGTTCAATGACCGTGGGATTACTGTGCTTGATTGGCCAGTAAACTTGCCTGACCTGAACCCCATAGAGAATCTATGGGGCATTGCTAAGAGAAAGATGAGAGACATGAGACCGAACAATGCAGAAGAGCTGAAAGCCGCTATTGAAGCATCCTGGTCTTCCATAACACCTCAACAGTGCCACAGGCTGATAGCTTCCATGCCATGCCACATTGAGGCAGTAATTGCTGCAAAAGGGGCCCAAACCAGGTACTGAGTACATATGCATGCTTATACTTTTCAGAGGTCCGATATTGTTCTATGTACAATCCTTGTTTTTTTGATTGCATGTAATATTCTATTTTTCTGAGATGGTGGATTTGGGGTTTTCATGAGCTGAAAGCCATAATCCTCACAATTAGGACAAATCACAGCTTGAACTATCTTGCTTTGCATGTAATGAGTCTATCTCATATATTAGTTTCACCTTTTAAGTTGCATTACTGAAATAAATGAACTTTTGTATGATATTCTAATTTTTTGAGTTTTACCTGTATACTGAACACAGCCATTTTTGGCCTTCCTCAGCCCCTTCCCCACATGCCATTTTTGCGAAAAATGGGACATTTTTTGCAAAAATTGAGGCTTGTTTGCCTTTCCTCAGCCCCCAGCAGCCTTCTGCAGGCTTCAGCAGGGCTGGGGCAATGCAAAAATGCCCCCGTTTTTGCGAAAAACAGCCTTTTTCCCCTTCCCTCAGCCCTGCTGAAGCCGAAGGCTGCTGGGGCTGAGGGAAGGGAAAAACTTTTTTTTCTTACTTACCTCTTCGAAATCTTGGTGCATCTTATACACCGGTGTGTTTTATAGTCCAAAAAATACAGTATTTATTTTTAATTTTTATTACTATTAAATTTATTTGCCACCCATCTCGTTTCAAACAACTTTGGTTGGCTTACAGAATAACAACACTAGACAAAATAAAATCATTACCCCAAAGATGGAGGAGTGAGCCGTGAGGCGGAGGAAATAGGATTAGCTCTTAATTAGTCAACTATTTATAAATATATAAATTAGTCAATCATTTATAAATATATATTTGTATATACTACGTTGAAATTTGTAAACATTATGCAGCATGTACATCTTCATTTAGCATTACAGCATAAATTCTCCAAACTTAGAAATGGTTTCACTAAGAAGCCGTTTTATTTAATTTGGGGGGGGGGGAAAGAGAGATTGTTTTTATGCCTTCTGAAGAATCCTCTCTGTCCTCTCTCTTTTCAAAACATAAAAACCATCACCACATAACTATTCTCCCGAAGTGCTTATCATCTGTTGACAATTTATAAGTTGCACAAGACATCATTTTTTCGCTGTTGATGAAATAAATTATTTGTAAGCAATGAGTATTTGTCGCAAGCAATATTCTCGCTCATTATCTTGTGAGCAGCATCTCTGCTAGAGCAGAGAATTGTGAAGATACATTTTTACCTGCCACCACCTTAATATTACAGAATAAAATGAAATAAAATATGACAGGCAAACCTGCTTAATACTCAGGAGGGAGGGCTCCCCAGCAGGCTGCTGTTCCAATCTTAATTTGAGACACTCGTGGATAACATTGAGAAGAACTCGGCAAAGAACCAGAAAGGCAGGTTCAAAAGATGGCAAATCCATAGATTTCAACTCTTCCCATGATACAGTACTGCATTTCTGATCTGAAGAAGCCGGAGAATTTGACAACTGCACATAATCTGAACGTAAAATGGGATCTGGGTATTCAGAAAACTAACAGCAAATAAAAGACAGAGAGAGAGAATTTGGCAATTAATTTCTTCTCTTCTTTGGAACAGTGCATTTTTATAAACCACATATTAACTTTGAAAAGAACTTCTGAAAATACATGAAGCAAAACCACCTTCTTTTTAAACTGCATCCTATCCTTGCAGATAAATGTTTCAAGAAAGGTTTCTAGGCCATACAGCATAGATGCTGATATTCAAAGTATGCTTACCTCTCCTCCTCCAATAAAAAAAAATCCCTTGTGATGCAAGCATGGGAGTTAGATTGGGACTAAACAACTGGTTGCTCCAGAAAAGTAGCAACATAGGAGTAATTAGGCTTGTAGCAATGATGAATAACCAGCATGGTTGCTAGATTTACAAGAAACACATCTGGCAGCATTACCCAAGGAAAATTGTTTTTAACAGAAATCCATGGAAAACTAAAATGCCAATGAGATAAAGGAATGACCATTGGCTTACCTGAAGGGTCCTTTTCTGTGCACTGCGGGAGAGTCCAAGCAACGGGTTAAATCAGTCTGGTTGCCCTAGGACTGAGGAATCTTTTTCCTTGGCCACGCCTCCTGGTGTTGCTTGGCCCCAGAATTTTGACAAGGTCTGGAACCTGTGAAGTCTGGAAGCGTGATGAAGCAGTAAAGGAAAGTCCAAGTTGACACAATTGTCACAAATCCCTGGACGGAGGAGCCAGGGTGGGTTGGATTCTCCCGCAGTGCACAGAAAAGGACTCTTCAGGTAAGCCAATGGTCATTTTCCTGTGCACTGCTTGAGAATCCAAGCAGCGGGACATACCCAAGTTATATGTCACTAAGGCGGGCAGAAGGTCAGTCCCGGGATTCGGTCGTGGAAACAACCGCCTGGAGAACCCGCCTGCTGAACGAAGCTTCGGACGATGCATACATGTCCAATTTATAGTTCCTGACAAAGGGCGATGGTGAAGACCAGGTAGCCGCTCTGCAGATGTCGTCAATGGTAGCCTGGGTAGCCCAGGCTGCGCTGCCCAGGTGGTGGCAGCGCTCCTTGTGGAATGAGCGGTAATGTGTCGAGGTACTGCTCTGGACTGATATTCATATGCAGCTGCAATGCATGCTCTCAGCCACCTGCCAACCGTAGAAGTTGTCACCTTCTTACCCAAGGAAGCTGGTTGGAACGACACAATAGAGGGCCTCTGACCTGCGGAAGTGGGCCCGTCTGACATCCAACTTATGCCAAACACTTTCCCTTGGGTGGTTGGGGAACGAGCAAAAGTTTGGTAAGATGACTTCTTGTGCCCTGTGGAACCAGGTGTTGATCTTTGGATGAAGGCAGGGTCCAGACACAGTACGACTCTGTCCGGATGAATGACACAAAGGTCCTCCCGGACCGATAGAGCCACCAGCTCTGATATGCGCCTCGCAGATGTTATTGCAACAAGAAAGGCAGTCTTTAAGGTGAGGTGTCGAAGTGAAGTTGTACATAGAGGCTCGAAGGGCGGTGAAGTAAGCGTGTGTAGGACCATCGATAACTGCCAGGTAGGGTAACGGTGAACCACCAGAGGGTGTAAGTTGAAGGCGCCCTTAAGGAAACAGTGAACCCTTGATATTTTGCTGAGGGACTGGGTCGGATCACCGGACCAAACGGTGGATAGTGCCGCCATCTGACGACGAATGGTGTAGAAAGTCCAGTACGCGAAAAACAGGTGCAGTGACTGGATCAAGCTGGAGGTTGTCACACCACTTGGCGAAGGTGGACCAGGTGGAGTCGTAGATCCTAGTCGTTGAAGGATGCCTGGACGCCTGGATGGTACGTACCACCTCCTCCGACAGGCCCTCTCTCCTCAGGAAGTCCCCTCAAGTGCCAGACGGCCAGCTGGAGCCACTGGGGGTCCAAGGTGGACAATGGCCCCCTGGATGAGGGAGATCTGGTCTTGAGGGATTCACCATGGAGTGGACACCGACAGGCTGACAAGGTTGGCGTACCAGGACCTCCGAGGCTAGTGGGGTGCTACAAGGAGTACCTCCGCCCTCTCCGCGATGATTTTGCAGATCACCTGTGGTAACAGCGGGAGAGGAGGGAGGGTGTACAGCAGTCCCTGAGGCTACCTGCATCGAAGGGCAGCCGTCCTCCCCGCCCCCAGAAAATGGAAGCGGGAGAAGCGTTGGAGTTGCGTGTTCTCTCGGGTGGCGAACAGGTCGATCATGGAGGTGCCAAATCTGCGAGACAACTGGCGGAATAGGACTGGATCCAATCGCCACTCTGCATTGTCTATGGTCCTGCTCAACCAGTCCGCCTGAGTGTTGTCCACTCCCGAGATGTGGTCGGAGTGAATGGATGCAACGTGATGCTCCCCCCACCTGCTCAGGGCCTCCGCCTCTGCCATCAGTTTCCTGGACCTGGTGCCGCCCTGGAGATTTATATGTGCCTTGGTGGCCACATTGTCCATCATCAGGAGGAAGTGCTGATGCAGAATGTCCTGGTGAAAATGTCACAGGGTGAGACTCGCTGCCTGCAGTTCCAAAAAGTTGATGTTGCAAGCTGCTTCAGCTGGCGACTACTTGCCCTGAGTTACGCGATGTCCCATGTGCGCCCCCCAGCCAACAAGGCTGGCGTCTGTCGTGATGACCACTCTCACAGGTTCCTTGAACAGGTGTCCCTTCAGTAGAGCTGTTGATTGCCTTGAGATATCTCTTCATGGTCGGGGGAAGCCACACCGTCATGGATAAGTTGCTCCTGTTGGCTCTCTGATGGGGCAGGAGAAGCCACTGCAACTCTCTGGAAGGGAGCCGTGCCCAGGGGATGACCGAGATGCAAGAGATCATCTTCCCCAACAGTTATGAGAGGAGTAGCACAAACACTCGCTTCAAGCTCAGAACCTTGTGGGACAGGGATACTAAATTGTCTATCCTGTCCTGGGAAAGGAACACCCTGCAAGTTGAGGTGTCTATCACTGCCCCCGGGTGGAGAAGGTTGGTAGTTGGAGTGAAATTTTCCAGGTTCAAAGAGAACCCGTGACTCCGGAGAGACCTAATGGTGATGCAGAGGTCCCGTAAGGCCTGTTTCCTGGACGACGATTGGATGAGAATGTCATCCAGGTAATATTGTAGTCTTATGGGCCTGCGCCTGAGGTGCACTGCAACCACTGACAGAACTTTTGTGAAGGCCCTGGGTGCCGACCACAAGCCGAATGGAAGTACTGATAGTGTCGGTCGGCGTAGAAAAACTGCAGGAACCTTCGGTGTTGTGGCCGAATAGGGATATGTAGATAAGCCTCCTTTAAGTTGATGGACGTCAGGAGGTCCCCCTGGCAGATCCCTGCTAGGATAGTCTGCAGGGATTGCATCTTGAACCTCCTGTATGCAATGTGACGGTTGAGATTCTTGAGGTCCAAGATAGCCCTCCACCCCCCCTGAGTTCTTGGGTACCAGGAAGAGAATGGAATAAAACCCCTTGCCTTCCTGGTCGAGTGTAACCTGCTCCATGGCATTGATCTCCAGGAGATGGTGAATTTCCTGGGTCATGAGCTCCCTCTTGAGAGGGCAAGAGGGGTTGGGCAGCGAATGAAATTCTGAGGGGGTTGAGAGAGGAATTCTAACAAAAGTCCCTCCCTGATGGTCTCGAGGACCCAGGCATCCTCCGTGGTCAGTTCCCATGGGGGGGGGGCGAACAGTTGAAGCCAACCCCCAATGGGAGGGGACCATTGATGGTCACTTGGATTTGCAGAAGGGTCTGTTGGAAGCCCTGCCGCGGTTGGACCTGCGGTAGTTGAACTGCTGCCTACACCTATCCCGAAAGGACTGCCTGTCCTGGGACCTATCTCTTGACTGACTGACTGGTCTGTTCGAGGAAGAGGATCTTGCAGGCTCATTGGAACAAAACGACTGCCTCTTGAAATAGGGGGCGGATTTATAGTCCTGTTTCTTGTTCAAGGTAGGCAGAACTTTCTGCTTATCCTTAGATTTGATCAAGAAGAGGTCTAGGACCTCCCCAAACAATTTGGTCCCATTAAATGGAGCAGAAGCCAATTTCCACTTGTTCTTCTGATCCACCTGTCAGTGTCGAAGCCACACAAGGCGGCGGGACATCACCGCATTAAGGGAAGCATCAGCCGAGTATTGGGACACTGCAATAATTTTGGTTATGTCCTGGCAAAGATGTGTCTCCTGCCAGTAGTTTAGCCTGAAGCTCAAGGAGCCAAATGATAGAAGCCCTGTTGAAAAAGGATGCGGAGGAAGACCCCTTAATGGCCCAGGCTGCCCCCTGATGAGGCTTGTGGCAAGCCTTCTCCGCTTTTTTGTCCTCCGCCTTGAGGCCTTCTAACAGGTCGGCAGGAAGGATCAAATTAGAAGTGAGGGCTGCTATAGGAGAGTCCACAGATGGTAGGACCAGAATGTCTTCCAATGCGGGATCTACTGAATACAGTTTTTTGTCCCCACCACTGGGCGTGGCCAGGGAACCAGGCTGGACCCATTGTCGCTGAATGACATCCATAAAGAGATTGGGAACCGGAACCAGCTCTTGCTGAGGGGCCTGAACATTAAACATGCTTGCATTGGGATTAACCAGGGTGGAGTAAGAAGATCACTGCACGGTCTTAGGTTTGGTACCCACTTGGCCACTTCTTAGCCTTGTGCAAGATGGACTTAAATAAGCTAGACTTAAAGAGCCCTGAGAAAGCAGGGGCATCCAGAGGAAGGTCCTCATCCTCCGAGAGCTCCTGCTTCTCCTGATCTGGGTCCTCCAAAACGGAAGCCTCGCTGAGCGCCGAGGATTCCAGAGAAGGATGACAGACCCGCCTGGCAGTAGGGGGAGCCTCTGGCCTGGACTGAGAAGTACTGGGAACAACAAGCAATTGATCCCTTCTCTGCATCCCCTCGGCTATGCCTTGAGAGATGGCTTGGGCGACAACCGCCTGCATGTGGACAGATAACTCGGGTTCCTGAGCTAAGCCAGTGTCCAGCCCAACCATGTCCCTGGAAGAAGGAGGACCCTGTTGGGCAAGGGTAGATCCAGTAAACCCCCCCCCCCCAGGGTTGGGCCCCACGAGAGCAGGCCCTGAGTCAGAAACATACGAAGGTGTAGGAGAACCCGGGTCTTCCAGAGACCTATCCGGGGATAAATCCTGGGACTCCACCACCTCATCAATCACGGACAGGTGATCCCCCCCTTGAGGGTGGAAGAAGGGCTCAACTAGAGGAGTGGGTTGAGGGGCCTCCCTTGCTGCCTGGCGCTGGGCCTTCTCGAACTGCTTGTCGAGATCCCGCTGCCGCCTCTCAGCATTCCTAGTCACCACCGTGGAAGGCGCTTTATAGGGATGATTATTCTGACTGACCATCCTGCCCTTCCTTGCCCTTGCCTGCAGAAGTTCCCTTGCTAGGGGTCTGTGAGGGACCTGGTCTACCGTCAAGGGAGGCAGATGGGCCAGGTTGCTCCACAGCTTGGTGGCACAATCTTCAGTCAAGAAGGCCAAGGCAGGTGGAGATCAGGTGGTGATGGAGACTCTGGCGGCTGACACTGGAGCTGATGACCAGCATGTATTGAGCAATCTTGAACAGTGCATGAAAAAAATGCCAGAAGAGAAAGCTGGGGCTCTGCAAATGAGTCCAATGAAAATCCAGCCACTCAAACAGGAGGTGAGAAGGTGGAAAAGCAGCCGAGGTTGCAAGACCAGGCAGATAAAGCAGGGAGAGTCAGTGGAAATAAATGAGCAGCCCTCTCTGTGCCGGTGTATGACCACCAGGTGGCCAAGACACCAGTGTCGCTTGGGGAGACGTTGTGGGTGGCAGTGATCCAGCTGGAAACCCTAAACAGGGCCAGCTAACAACCCTGCAGCTATCTGCTGAAGCGTGGCTGAGCGGTAAAAATCCAGTTTAAAAAGGCGCGAAATTAAGCCTTTCCAAAATGGCTGCTGCTCCGGTGCGAGGATGGAGGAAGAGAAGATGGCAGCCGAGGGTTTAAAAGTGGCTGCACACCTCTCCGCGGCAGGCTGCACCTTCCCAAAGGCAAGAAAACCGCAAAAAACAACAACAAAGCAAACCGCCAGCAGCCTTGCCGCCCTGCTGCACTTTAAAGCTGATTCGGCAGCTCTCTACTGCCGTCTAAAGGCGGCACGGCAAGCGGAGCACCCACCACCACCACGCCTACCTCTGAGTCTCAAGGAGCAAGCCAATAACGGAGAGTAAATAGGAATGACGAAGAAAAAATTAAATCTAAATAGCCCACACTAATAGGGGGTAAAAAGTACAAATAAGGACAAGAAGGAAACATTAAAAAAAGGAATAAGTAGTAGGAGAGTCCAATCCTTGGATAAATTAAGCTGGAGCTCACAAAAACAGTTCCTGAATGGGCAGACTGAGGAAAAATTCTTGGACCAAGCAACCCCAGGAGGCGTGGCCAAGGAAAAAGATTCCTCGGTCCTAGGGCAACCAGACTGATTTAACCCATTGCTTGGATTCTCCAAGCAGTGCACAGGAAAATAGATTATTAAAATACCAGCAATGTCTAAACGTCTCTAGGATTGTCTTTCTTGGGTCTACATAAGAGAGCCACAGAGGCAGCTGGTAGCTGATATTTTCTCTCTGGATTGGGATGGTATCATTATATAGCACAATGGGAAAATTAAAACAAGAAACCAGTGAACCAGAATACTGGACAGTTCAGGGAAATTCTGCGGAGGTGAGCCATTGAGGCTCCAGCACATGTCCCAGGATGCCAGATGTTAATGATAAGGATTAATATGAAGAAAGCTCTTGCCAGTTTTCACATCCTACTCCATAATAGTAGGAACCAAACTATTGATCAAATGTAAAGTTCATATACCAGGTATTCATCACCATGCATATAACTGAAGCATATGCAAAACATCAAGCAAAGGAAAAGTTTCCCTTCAGTTGGGCCTGATATGTATGGCCTACGGTATCCCTCAGTTTTCTTCTGGGATGTTTTCTTGCTGCCCAGTTGAGCCTACAGCCTGAGGGGAGGGTGGGGCTCTCATCCTAACTATCCCCAACTTTACTTAGCTCCTAACCTACTTTTCATTGGCCAGCACTTCCATTCGTTGAGGGAATGAAAATATATATAGAGAATGCTATAGAAAAAGAGAAGCAGGCTTACCTGGTTTAGAATCTTCTTCAACTATCATGTCTAAAAATTTAAATAAAAGTAGGTTTTACCCCAGTCCCAGGAACTAATAATTAATTATTCTGCAATATAGACCCAGTTAAAACCTTTTCTAAAAACAAACAAACCCAGTCTTTGCTTTTTCAATTGTCTTCTTCAGATCCCATATAACATTTTCCTAAATATTTGCAATTCCTTATAAAAATAAGACAGTAATTTAACACTCTGTTAAAAACCACTTAAAAGTTAAAACAATCATTATCTTTATCCACATTATCAAAATCTGCAGTGAAGTAGATCAGATACCAGGAAAAACAATCAAATTGTTATGTCTATGGAAGAATTTACATAGAAAGGTAGCAGCATTTTAATCCACCTACAACATTCAGAGGTTAAAAATCCTGCTTCAAGACACTATTTGCTTTAGGATAATTTCAGTAGCATAATTCTACTTTATGGTTGATTTTAAATTACACAGTGATTATTAAACTTTAAAAAAAAAACAAATTTGAGAGACATGGTATAATAAAACAATCATATACCAAATTTTTGCTCCATAAGACGCACCTGACCATGAGACACACTCCTGTTTTCAAGCTCCTTGTATCCCGTCTTTAGCCTCCTGGCGTCTCATTTTCAACCTCCGCACATCCCACTTTCAGTCTTCGTGAGCCCTGTTTTTGACCTCTGTATATCCTGTTTTCAGCTTCGGTGTGCCCTGTTTTAGGCCTTGAAATGGGCCATACAGAGGCTGAAAACAGGGCATGCAGAGGTCAAAAACAAAGCACGAAGAGGCCAAAAACGGCCGGCGGGTGGGGGCTGGTGGGTGGGCGGGGCTTCGGCAATATTCATTCCATAAGATGCACAGACATTTCCACCCACTTTTGGGAGACAAAAAAGTGTGTCTTAGGGAGCGAAAAATACAGTATATGGATCTTTATATGATAACCATGTAAATTATAAAATACAAATGAATATTTGATTTTATCATAACAAGAAAAAAACTGTCAGGCTTCTCCCACATCAAAATTATTTCCAGGAATCTGACACCAATGTAATATTTGAATGCATCTTTTACTCATCCAACCGTAGGTTAGATGCTGGAGTACTTCTGAAACATGCAAACCCAAAAGAAATTTAATAAATGAGGATGGGTTTTTGGGGGTTAAGCGTGCAAGGCAAGACTAGGATATCAGAAATTCAATACTCCTGTAAATCATTAAAACTGGATGATTTTGGTTAGCTACTCTCATCCAGCATAATCACAAAATTCTTGTGATAATAAACAGGATAGGAAAAAAGCAGACAGGCTTCTAGAACTACTTGGAGGAAGAGCAGAATGTAAGTACAGTAATGCATAATGTTTTTGTATTAATTATTTTGAATTTAAATGTATTTAAAATATTCAGTTTATGGTATCTTAGCTCTCGCAGGATTTCCTGGTAATTTTTATTCCCTAAATTTCAGAAGGATTGGAACTTTTTTTTTTCATTTTGTATAAAATTACATTCCAGTCTAAAGAATATCCTTTCTTCCACAATCAAAATCATATAAGAAACAATAAAGTAGCTTCCATAATATTCTGTGAAGAAACTTTCATTTCTAGCACTTGGCCATTATTACTCCAATAAGGCCCGTCCCATGTTATAGGGCCATTAGTATCATCACTAAGAAAGGAGGAAGAGAATGGGAGAAATTGAATATGTAGTGCAGCAGCCCACAACCTCTGGGGCACCAGAGATTGATTCTGTGGAGTTTTTCTGTGGACTGGAGGGGCGTGGTTTGTGTGTTGCCTGCAACCCGTGAATGAGGCTTTGCTTGTTTGCACAGACCGGTTTCTGGCATGCTGCAGACCAGTGCTGGTCCACAGACCAGGGGTTGCAACCCTTGATGTAGGGCATTCCCACTAACATTTAACTTCAGGAAATTGATACAGTAGTCCTCAACTTATGACAACTGAGCCCAAAATTTATGTTGCTAAGAAAGGCAGTTATTAAGTGAGTTTTGCCCCCTTTTACAACCTTTTCTGCCACAACAGTAGTTGTTAAGTGAATCATGCAGGCATTGTGAATCTGGGTTCCTCCATTGATGTTGTCAGAACCTGGCTAGGAAAGTTACAACTAGTGATCATAACTCTGCAACAGTGCAACAGTTGTCATAAATACAGGCCAGCTGAAAAGCTCCCAAATTACGATCATGTGACGAAGAAGCTGCTGCAACGGCTGTTAAGTGTGGAAAGTGGTCATCACTTTTTAAAGTGCCATTGTAATTTCGACAGTCACTAAATGAATGGCTGTAAGTCAAGGACTACCTGTATAGACTGTGTTGTGGCCTTTTTGTAGTGCTAGATACAGAATTGACAAGGAAAGTCCACATATATATTATATTATGTTTCACCTGATAATGTAACCATTATTAAAGCATGTCAACATGGTTTAGCATGTTTCAAGCACATTTTTACATAGAAAAACATTTTGGGAAAAAAACATTGCTTAAAAGGACTATTGGCTGAGCATCATCCATTCCACCCGCCTCCCCAAACCTACCTCCAGCTGCTGATCATTCTTTATCAATGCCATTCGGGCTCTCTGCAAGGAGCCATGCATTAACTTGTGAAGTCTTAAAATGAGTTTCCTTAACCCCATCTGTTTCAGTGCTTTATCTACAAATGGCCTATAAATAGAGGTCGTACAATGTGTGCCGCAGTCTATCTCTCTGCTGCACTCTGTAACTGCCCAGCAGGTTGAGTCATCTTCAGATTCAAGCCTATCAAGCTTCCTTGACAAATGGACCTGTGCCTCAAAGTCAAAATTTTCCTTATTGGCAAGATTATTCCGGATGGCTTGTCTGAGTTCCTCCACATTCTCCTTAGAGATTTGTTCTTCATCTTCACTTTCCTCTGTGCATGCACCTGAGGTTACCCTATCATCATCCTCGTCTTCATCGTAAACTTCATCCTCTGGATCATTGTCCCTGAATGAACGAGGAGAAGGGATTTCAAACACTGGCCAGCCAATGACAGAAAGATTCTTGATGCCCAAAACAGTCCCCATAATCCTTAGTTTCTGGTTTAAATCTTTTGTAATGTTTAACCAAAGACAAAGTGCCTGCACCCTGTCCTGAAAATCTCTTGCAGCATATTTTTCATAGTCACTTTGAAGGGCCTTCAGAGATGGATAAAGTGCTTCTACATATTCTAGCAGCTCCATTATCCGCTTTACCTGTTCAAAAGAGACCCGCTGGCGATGGAGGTGCTCGTGATAGCTTGAGTAGCCCATTACATTAGCTCCATGGGCTGCTTTACACTGTCTTGCCGACGTACCATTAAGACTAGCTCCATTTCCCACACAGGAGAGGTTCCGATAGTTTACCTTGAAAGTAAAAATTTCATTGATAATATCAGGGATGGCTTGACGAGCTGTGTACAAATAGAAGTCTTGGTCCTTAATAGTCCGCCCTGCATGCCATGCCTGCAGTTCAAGCCAGATTAATTCATTGGATCGGTTTAATTCAACAGAGGAAGTGCTTTCCTGGCCTTTCTGCTCTTTGTCCTTTTTCTTGGAAACTGAGGTAAGCTTTAGCAATAGCCGCAGGGTCTCAAAAAATTTTAAGCGGTCTGCTGGGTAATCGGTACGAGACGTCTGGCGTGTAGTTTTGGCTATAGGCACGGGTACAGATACTGGAGGCTTAGCATTGCTGCAGCCAAGGCTGAGGTAAGGCTTATTGAGATCAACATCCGGAATCGACTTTTTTGGTAAGGACCCACTAACCGAGTCCAACATGAACGAACACTGTACGTTTTTCTTGTGATCTCTCTCAGTTGTCCTTAGGGTGGCTCGGATCTTTTTCCCCTGCTTATAGCTGTGTTCTTCTGAGTTCTCGGAGATTTTAATATTATCTTTGTGAGGCAGTTGGTTGGGTAAGCTCATTTTCTCTGAAATCATAACATGAAACACATTGTTTTCACATCAAAAGAAAAACATGCTTTAAAAAAAACCTACTTTATACTAATTTTATCTATTTCTTCCATTCCATAAGTGTTCAGTTTTGTTGTATGATAAATACAACACATTCATGACAGTCCCTTAAAATTATTTAAAAGGTTCAAAACCAAATAGATATCACACATAATTCAAATGCCACTCAAATACCCTGCCCATGTTTTTATGACTAGCGTCATAAATTTATGAAACACTGGAACACAGGCATCCAGTAAGAAACCACATTGATGTCAAACATCGCAACATCATGTGAATTATGCAAATTATGTAATTTGGCTCAGTCAAATCATGATGCAGATGGTGTACAGTACAGAATGTGCACAATTTATGTGATGATGTCATAAGACATACGACATCATTCTCCATCTGCCTTCCTACGATATCTATATAGTACAGATTGTTACCTGGTACTTAGCTGTGCCCACAAATTAAGATGATAAAACGTCTTAGTAGTTATGAGAATGGCAACAGGATAGTCATATCCCACTCATCCAACCATAACACACTGATGCTTCAGTAATTACATGTAAAGTTATCTGTGGCCACGTTTGAAACTTTGAATTATTAGGTTCCTGTCATTACAAAACCACATGCCAAATTAACTTTTTACTTAAAACTTCAGGTTTTTTGTATTACTGCTGTTTTTAAACAATGAGATAAACCTCAATTATCTGATTTAGTTATCTTAATTTCTGTACCTCTTCATTATGCCTTCCTAGTCATTCAACTTAAACCAAAATCTAACATGAGAATGAAAAAAACATGCATTTTAGAAATTTCCATGAATGTGTAAGTAGCAATAAATGATAACCACACCAAAGAGCTCTTTGAAACATACTTCACTCAAAATTCAAGGCACTCTGAGTCATTTTGTACCTAAGGGCATCATAATTATATTGTGGCGCTTTTAAAGTAACAGGGCTAATGGAAACATTCAGTTGTACTAATTGTAACCCTAAGAAGTGACTTCTCATTAAAATTATCTCTTTTACTATACATAGCAGATGGAACCAGTGACTAAATAGAAGTCTTCAGAGCATAAGCCTTGATGGAATGGAGAGGAATCACATTTTTTTCTTAAAACTCCTGATTAAATCTTTTTTAAAACGTATACACTATTGCATAAGCTCTAAAAGGCAAAACTGTGAGGTTGTAAAACTAATTTCATTGATGCATAATTTCAATAAAATTGATGTAAGCAACATCCTTCCTGAGAAAGATACTTGAGCAACAGATCGATTTTGTAGATCCATTTTGGTTAGTTTAAGCCTGATGCTGGTGTAATAACCCTTATCTTAATCTCTCTTAGCTGAAAGAAAGAACATGGAGGGTAACTCTGATGATTCTGTTAAACCTTTGAGTGGGCTTTTGAAATATTGATCATGATGTTTTTCTGAGAGGTTTTCCAAGTTAGATGAAAGGGAACTCTATGCATGGCCCTGCTTGTACAGCATAGCCATCTCCTGAAA
This sequence comes from Natrix helvetica, assembly GCF_964273705.1. NCBI lineage: Eukaryota > Metazoa > Chordata > Lepidosauria > Squamata > Natricidae > Natrix > Natrix helvetica. The sequence continues at coordinate 211,959,182 of NC_138552.1, read as the reverse complement.
ATGGTGCTGCGGGATTCTGCAAGGTTGCATTTTATCCCCAATGCTGTTTAAAATCTACATGAAGCTGCTGAGTGAGATCATTTGGAGAAATGTCACCACTTTGCTGAGGGCACACAGTCATCTGTTTTCATTAGCTCCAGGTGAAGTAGAAATATTAATTCAGTGCTGGCCACAGTAATGGGCTGGATAAAGGCTAACAACTTCTGTCTGTCCATGCAGCATTTCTGGACAAGATGGAAATGCTAAGAGCAGATAAGTTTATCCAGGTGAGCAATGGTCACCTTATTCTGGAAAGTGATCTACAACCCTTAAAAGATCAGTTTCACAGTTTGAGTATTCTTTTGGTCACTAAAGACCCAAGTGTCCTCTGTGGTACAAAGTGTATTTTACCAACATAGGCTGGTAATGGTAATGTATTCCAACTATGGACCTTATAGCTTTCCATTCAGTTTACTATTATGTAATTTATATGACACAGACCCCTAAAACAATCAGAAAGTTAACACAACATATAGAAGTGAAAATTCTGACTGCAACTTTTCTGAGGGAAAACTGTGAACATTTTGTGTGTGTGTGTGTGTGTGTGTGTGTGTGTGTATGTATGTATGTGTATGTATGTATGTATATATGTATATGTATGTATGTATGTATGTGTGTGTGTGTGTATATGTATGTATGTATGTTGCTTAGGAACTACTAATTACTTCAACATCGCTTTTCTTGCTTATCTTCTTGTATATTTTAACTTCCACTCAAACATTTGAACTATGTTTTTAATGAATGGTATGCTGTCCTTGAAAAATTAGGTTTTTATAAATGCAATTTAATAAATACATTTTTTTGCATTAATCTTATTGCAAAAATAGCGGTTTTATCGATCGAGTATTTAAAGAAACTATTAATATAATTCTGAGCAGGGACACAATTATACATGTTTGTCTTTTCATTATTATTGAGACGCGGGGATGATGGAAATTTTACTAGTAATTTATTCCAAATTTTGAATGCAAAAGCATAAACTCATTCCTACACTCATTTTTCCCTATATTTAGAATGTTTAGCAGTTGTGTAAGAGTTACAAACAAGTAATGTACATAATACCTTGTAAACCCATATAAATGTATCTGATCAACAAAATGCTTTTATTACTATCTTAACAACTAAGGTGCTAAGGGTTACGAATACTTAGGTGGACAAAGCTAGTTTAAATCTTAGCAAGTAGCCATGCTCTTGGGATAATACCGGTATAACACTGACCTATTTTAAGAGTTATTTTAAGAATGATAAAATGTGGAATACTTTTAAAGTTATACTTTTTATAAATCTCATCTACAATTAAAAAAGCAGAAGAAAAAGAGAATTATTTAATATTTATAATTTTACTACACCTGAAATTCTGCTACACAGCTTGCATAGCTTGAGGAATATTTCTAGTTTTTGACAATATTCATATATTTTACAATAAATATATTGCCAGTACTATTATAGTACATATAGACTGACATAACAACATTTTTACTTTTTTTTAGTGCCTTCAAGTCATGTCTGATTCCTGGATACATCCCTGCAGTTTTCTTGACAAAATTTCAATAGTGGTCAGTAGATGATTTTATTTCCATGGCAATAGTCATGCATATTTGTCAAAATAATGTACACGCATTCAAGATACATGATTTCTCTCTGCACTAACTTGCTTACATAAACCCATGCAGAACTATAGAGCACCTGCCTTGCTTAATAAAGATAAAACAGTTAAATAGTTCAGTGTGGTAAAAATGTCCTGTCTCTGTATCAGACAACTTTGAACAATTACTGCCTGTCAGAACAGATAATACCAAGCTAAATAGACAACGAGACAACCTTGGGAAAAGCTGACTATCCACAATGCTATTTTCTTCCCATTTCTAATTGCTTTTAATATACTTTGTAACGAATTAACCCTCTTAATCCTGCTGCTCTTCTGTGCCAGTTGTATTGCAAAAGAGCAGGTGATGAGACAGAAATCTGAGGCCCTTTGATCTTCCCACTAACGCTTAGCCATTCTGTATCAGGAGTGGCAGAACAGTAGGCTCCATGGCTTGGCTATTCATTCTTCATCAAATGAAAAAGGGGAATGGAAGATTTCTGCACATTCAGCAGAAAGGAAGAGACTTGATTCTCCCTCCTCTCCCCCCATAGAAACCGTTCATTTCTCAATTTTCACTGCATTGGACGAAAGCTCTCATTTGTCTAATATAATAAATATACTGGGAAAACGACAGTAGATTTCAAGCAGAATACCAAGTTACTCACTGCTGACTGCTTTACTTTTTGCAATCCTGAAAAATTCTTGCATACCTTTCAAGGCAGAACGGTTGTTAAGTTTCCCAACGTTACTTTTCAGATGTTTTGTTGACAGGCGTTTCATCTGCCGTGGTGTGCTAGGAGGGGAGGTTCCATAGAAAGTTTCAGTATTTGCTTCATCCGATAAGTCTTCAGTATCACATTCGGATATCTTGCAAGTTGCATCTTCAAATCTGCACTCTTGCCTAAGTATAAACAATGAAAGAAATTAGGAATTATAGGTTTACAATCCCCATCCCACCTCAAAGGGGAGGGGGGAAGAATCCCACCCCAATTTAAATGCTTTCATCTAAGTGTCATGATCTTTCTGCACCGTTGCCACTCCAGTGAGATATATAGCAGCTCCCTTAAAGCAGTATTTTTTTCCCTCAGTTACTAGTGCATCACTTTTATGTCTTCAGTTGAAAAACCTTGTAGATTGAATTGATTTTTTTAAAGTAACCCCTGTGATCAGTTAACAGTTAACATCACCGCATTCATTTAGCAAACACTGCATAAAAGGTCTTAAAATCTATCGTGATCATTGCCTGATGACCTGTTTAATAAGTATTATGACAGTAAAATAATTGCAGGCTCACTTGCAGTCGTAAATCAAGGACTATCTCTACTTAAACCGGACTTAAGCAATAAATTCACAATACCAAAAAGACTACTTTCATTAAACATCATGAAACATCTTCATTATACTGTTTAATACTGGAATAGCCTATATCAGAAAACACTGGAATCACTTTATATGTTTTCAATGGAAGCATAATGGTTACTCAGCACAAATGTTATAATACTTAAACCTCTAGATGGGTTGGTATTGGATCAGATGAACTTCAAGGATCCTTCGAAGTTAAGAATACAGATAGTCCTCGACTTACAACCACAAATGGGCCCAAAATTTCTGTTGCTAAGTGAGACAGTTATTCATTTTGTGACCTTTCTTGCCACAGTTGTTAAGTGAATCGCTCCTGTTATTAAGTTAGTAACATAGTTGTTAACTGAATCTGGCTTCCTTATTGACTTTGCTTGTCAGAAGGTCACAAAAGGTGGACAACATGACCCCAGGACACTGCAACTGTCATAAATACGAGTCAATTGCTAAGCATCTGAATTCTGATTGTGTGACCATGGTATGCTGCCATGGTCATTTGAGAAAAGTGATAAGACACTTTTTTCACTGCCATTATAACTTCTAATGGTCACTAAACAAACTGTTGTAAGTAGAGGATTACTTGTTCAGTGTAGAAAACCCAGATTTCAAATTATGGAATCCATATCCTCATTAAAATGATTTCGTAGTAAAAAGCCTTGGCACAAAACCTACTCACGTCCAGTTGCAGTCAGCACACATAATACAGGGTTATGCAGAAGAACATTCTGATTCAGTATGAAACAGCTTAATATGTAGTACGGTACATACTTTGCCCTCTGAATTAGACTAGGTAGCATAGAAAACTCTTTGGTGCTTTGAAAGAAGCAGAATCTTTGGAAGAAGGCTACCTGTGATGACGGCACTCAACTGGGGGTCACAGTTCAGAGAGCCACAGAGAGTAACCGTGACTACGGATGCAAGTTCCTTCAGCTGGGCAGCATTGATGGGCTCAAAGATGGCACAAGGCCATTGGACAAAGACAGATTTGCGCCACAATATCAACTATCTAGAGCTCAAGGCGGCATGTCTCGCTCTCCAGCATTTCCAGCACAACATGCATCACAAACACTTGTTACTTCTCACCGACAATATCGCCACAAAGGCACATGTAAACAGGCAAGGTGGGACTCATTCCAGGGCTCTGTGGACAGAGGCACACAACCTCGTGGGCGGAGACTCATGTCATATTGATAGTAGTGGATCACATTTCCGGGACTGTCAATCACCAGGCGGACTGGCTCAGCTGAGCCACAGTAGACCACGTGGAATGGCAGCTTCACCCGGACATATTTCAGCGTATTTGCCACAGATTCGGGACTCCAGTGATAGATCTGTTTGTAACTCTTAACTGACGAGATTTGAGGAGCCGAGGACATGGATGCGCTCAGATACCGATGGCCGTCAGGCCTTCTATACGCTTTCCCTCCCCTTCCCCTTCTTCCAAGGACCAACAGGAAGATAGTGTCAGTGGGGGCGGAGATAATTCTATTAGCGCCGGATTGGCGCAGGAGGCCGTGGTATGCGGACTTGGTCCAACTGTCAGAATACCTCCACCTTGGAGATTTGCTTGTGCCAGGGGGTGTTGATTCATCCAGAGCCTCAATGGCTAAAACTAACTGCCTGGCACTTGAAAGCGACATTTTGAGTAGGGCCCAGATGTCTGCTAAGGTTATTTCCACCTTAGAAGCAGCCAGGCAACCTTCGACCACTAGAATATATAACGCTACGTGATCAGCGTTTGTACAGTGGTGTGAGGCGACATCCATTAGGACAGAGGACGTGCCTGTGCCGCAAATTTTAGACTTCTTGCAAGCTGGGTTAGACAAAGGGTTGATGTACAATATCTTACGTCACCAAACGGCGGCACTTTCCACCATTCTACCAGGTGAGGGTCAGGTTCCCCTATCTCATCTTCCTTTAGTTAGGAGGTTCTTGAAAGGGGCTGCCAATATTGCCCCTCCGGATTCCCCACATGGGACTTACCTTTGGTTCTACAGGCTGTGACTGAAACACCTTTTGAACTGATTCGCTCGGTATCCCTTCAATTCCTAACTCTAAAAGTGACTTAATTGCTATAACATCGGCTAGACGCATCTCAGATATTGGGGCTCTGTCCTCACATAATGATCTATGCATTTTCCACCAGGATAAGGTGACACTAAGGTTAGATCCTGCCTTTCTACCCAAACTTAATACCCCGTTTCATAGGGCACAAGAGATAGTGTTGTCCAACTTTTGTCCTGCTCCATCTCATCCTAGCCTCTGGCACAGGCTTGATGTCTGTAGGGCATTGAGAATTTATCTCAGGGGAACAGCTTCATTCCGTAAATCAGAAGTTCTTCTGGTGTCCTTCGAGCCATCCATGCAAGGTGCTCGGGTGACATCTAACATGATAGGTAGGTGGTTAAGGAAAGTGATTTCCTTGGCCTATGTAGCTAAGGGCAAAAGTCCTCCTCAGGGAATTACTGCACATTCTACTCACAGTGCGGCCACCACGGTGGCATGGGCGACTAGAGCGCCATTTGAAAATATCTGTAGGGCAGCTTCTTGGGTGACTTCTACTTCATTTATTCGACACTACAGATTGGACACTTACGCGTCAGCTGAAGCATCATTCGGCCAAAGAGTGTTGCAGTAAGTAGTGGCTCCATCAGGCGCTACCAATTTATAATTCTTCCCTCCCCTATGGACGCTAGCTTTGGTACATCCCACTGGTAGCACCTCCCTCTGCTCATCATTGAGAACAATGGTTGGTACTTACATGAACGTCGATTCTAATGATGAGAGGGAGGTGCTACCTTCCCACCCTAAGTAGAGTAGCAGCTTGGGGGAGGAGTTGTTTCTTTCTTTGTTGTGACATTTGCTTAACAGGTTTATTCCCTACAACCTCGAGGAAACTGGGCAGAAGGAGTAGAGGCATGGCTGCAACAATTTTATCTCAGTCTATGGACCAATCAGGATTGATGATAGCCCATTGGCAGTACCTCCCTCTCTCATCATTAGAATTGACGTTCAGGTAAGTACCAATGATTGTTTGACACATTCCATATATTTAAGTTAAAACAAGATGTTAATTTCTGAGAGACAATACTAGGCTCTCCCACTACAAGAGCTATGAAGCTATAAATATTTACTACATCACACCAAGTAGTTACAGAATTTTAAACGAGATTAAAATGCAATCAAAACAGGATACAAACAAGGTCTTCACATTTAGTAATATAAATGGCATTATTGAATCTTTCAGTAAAATAATCACCTCAAATTAATAAACTTCCAATTTATCCAATGATCCAATGAAATTATCCAAAAGCAGAATTTCAACAAAAATAAGGAACAATTTATTATGCATTTAACATCCATTTTTAAAAAATAGAATGAACAAGAGCTATTTAGCTGAAGGAAATACTGCAACAAATGTTTAAATTACTTATCTTTTGACTGACAGAGAGAAAACATTGTTAGTTTGTCTAGACAGTTTTAATATATATTTTTAAATAGTGCTAATAAACAGGGAGGAAAAAACTCTCCCCTAAGAACCAACTTTAATGTAATCTTAACTGGTAAATGACTATATAATCCTTGCAAAATATCACTACTGACATTTGAAATATTGTTAAGTTTAAGCCAAGAAAAATAGCTAAAAGAGCAAGTTGTTTTATGTACGAGGTAAAAGCACTGATTTGTAATGTCACCATCTGTCAAACTAATGAATCAGGGAGAAAAATGTATCTGGAATACAAAGATGTCAGTTCTAAAGGAATTACCAATTAACCCAGAATGAGAATAGACATTCAGCAAATTATCTTTTATTCCAAACTTGGCTACTCAACCCAATACAATGCTAAAATATGCAAGAATGGGAATGAAATGTATTTTGCTTACATTTTCAAAATTACAGAGGACAACATGCTCCAATACAACACTTTAGCCTTGCCAGTATTGTCTCTTTTGGTGGTCACTCTTCCTCTTTTGAAATCTGGAGGAAGATACTTTTTCTGGTCCCTATCCCTTAAGGAATCTTATCTGCAGGGATCCTGAGATCAGATCTAACCTCTAAGATCTCTGTCCCTATTACTTTTGCAAAGCCAATTATAATTTGCCTATTCTGGGATACCATTGGAAGCTGATAATTTTTATTTCTCCTGCTGAGGATGGTGCTATGGATAATGTAATGCATGTGGAATGTTAATTAACTACAGTATACTATTTTGCTTATTCTGCTACATTTAATTTAATGTTCCTCCTATTTAAGGTGCAGAGGTGGGTTTCTACCGGTTCGGTCCGGTTCACCCGAATAAGTAGTAAAAATCTAGCATACCTTTCTGAACCGGTAGTAATGGCAGCCTGGCCACACCCCCGAACCGGTTTCATGGTCACTGCTCGCTCGCCCCGCCCTGCCCAGTCTCTGCTTTGCAGCTCTGCCGAAAGAATATTCCACCATCCCAGAACAACGCCGTGCTGGGAGTTCTCCTGTGTGGACACGCCTGGCTGTAGCAAAGCACACGCTGCCTTCGGGGGGAGAGGGGTGTTCCCTGGCTGGATCAACTGTGGCGGCACCAACGGACAGCAGGATACTCTTTCAGTGGCGGGAGAAGGAAGAAAGTGCTCCAGGAGAGCACCAGGCGGATGTCCTGAGACTGCTGCACATGTGCACCGCCTACCCTTCTGCAACAGTTTCTTCCTTCTCCCGCCGCCGAAAGAACATCCCGCCGTATTGTTGATCCTGTGCTGCGCAGTTCCGGGATGGCGGAGAGCTAAGGCCAGTTCAACTGCCACCGCCATCAGGCGCATCCATGCAGAATTCCCCAGGGAGAGGCGGTTGAAAGTAGTCAATGAGATGTCTTCCTGCTTCCACCCTCTTTCTCCCCCTTTCGAGACAAAACGGGCCATCAAGCCAAACCTCTCACACCACTTTCTCGCTCCTGCAGGGGGAGCAGGCAGGCTGGAGCTCGGCCGGCCACGGATAGGCGAGCGGCGCAGAAGCGAGTCCCACGCCGGTTCTCGGAGGAAGGAGGCAGAGATGCTGGAATGGGCCTTACTTCCCTTACTGCCCCCTCCTCGCTGGCTGCAGTCCGGGCCTCGCTTGCCCTGCTTAGTTGGGCGGCTGGCTAGGAAAGCGGCGAGGGGGTGAGCGGTGTTGAGAGGTAAGGGAAGCAAGCACCAGGCCAGCATCTCTGCCTCCTTTCTCCAAGAGCTGTGGAAGCATTGATGGGAGGAGGAGGAAAGGCAGGAGGAGTGGACAGGCCAGAGTGTGGGCAGCTACAGATGGGCGAACAGAGTGGAAGGGAGCCCCATGCTAGCTCTCAGAGGAAAGAGGCAGAGACGCCAGCATGGGACTTGCCTTGCTTCCCTTACTGCCCCCTCCTCGCTGGCTGCAGCCTGGGCCCCGCCTGTCCTGCTTAGTTGGGTGGCTTGCCAGGAAAGTGGACAAGGGATGAGCGGCAGTGAGCGGTAAGGGAAGCAAGCACCAGGCCAGCATCTCTGCCTCCTTCCTCTGAGAGCCGTGGCAGCGAGGAAAGTGAGGCTTCTTTGCCAGCCTCCCAGCTAGCAAAACATAATTTTTTGCTGTGTGCAATTTTGCGGTTCTGTGGATAGGTGGGGGGGCACGTGACTGCGTGTGCGTGTGCATGGGTGAGTGATATCAAGGTGACCTCGCCCACTCAGTCACTTGTCCTCCACCTAGCCACACCCGCAGAACTGGTAGTAAAAAAAATTGAAACCCACCCGTTAAGGTCTGCAAGCCACAGAGATTCTTTCTCTCTAGTTCATTGCATGGATTTTTGTGGCTGTTTTCAGCTGAGAGCTGTTTGGATCAAAAGATCTCTAAGTCACTTGAAACTGTTTCTGTTGTTATATATATCAAAATTAACTCCTTGATTAACTCCAAGAGTATCGTGCAATTACAACCTATAGTCAAATATTCTATTTCTTGGAAAAGCATAACTCCAGATGCATGTTGATAATGAATTATTTGAACCCATCTCAACTGGACTTTCAGCCAGAATATGATACTGTAATCTATGCTAGAAACTAAATGTGGAAAGTAAAGCCCTGTTAATTTTCATCTCAGGAACTTTCAATATAATTAGCCGTTTGCTCTACCTGGAAAGATTGAGTGTGGTTGTAGAACTGTGCCACTAGGGCTCCATTGTTTAATGCCTAAGCTGTTGATTGGGATATAGAATTCAGCTTGGCTCCCATAGAGTAGCAAATACCAACATAAAATCACAAAGAAAAATAATTCAAAGCTTTGTAAGGTAATACTCAAGCCTGCTACAGCTACCCTTCAACTTCAAGGAGCTAATCTGTTTTCCAAAATGTGCACTAACTTCTCTAATGAGTTGGATGAAGCTGAAATTAAATCAACACTCTTGGTTAAATAAGAAATTGGACTGAGATTTATCTTATCTTTTTGATGGAATTGCAGCTCCATCTGAAAGAGCAGGTTTTCCATCTAGAAATGCCCTTGATGAGCGGCTGTCATTTGATTCACAAATAGCAACTATAGAAAGCAGAATATCTGCACAATTACAGCTGTGCCAATTGCAGCTGTTTCTTAGATTGAATGGATTAAGGAAAACTTATCCAATAATTGGTTATATCCTATTCTGACTTTTATTGTTGTGTATTGTTGTATCTATATGGTAGACAGACCAACATCTTGTGCTCTACCTCTTTCTCACTTTATCTTTAGGTGAATTAAGGTGTCTGCAACTTGCAGCTTTGAAGCCACATTTGGCTCTTTGGGCCCCCTGCTGTGGCTCCCTGTCGGATGATCCCACCACTGGCTGGATCCTCCCTTCGCCCTCCTCTTCCAGGCACTCCTTGCCTGGTCTGAGAAGGTAAGGGCAACGGTGGGGGATGGAGAAGCAGCTGGGGCTGATTCTCACTCTTGCTAGAGCTTCTTCCAGCCCTTGTTGGTGCTAGCCGTGCCTCGGTGCTTGGGAAGACACGAAACCTGCTCTCTTCCCCGAGATACTGGCCCGACCTGGCTGCAACAGATGCTGGCTTCGCTAACATGAGGGCTGGCGGGGTGGGAATGGGATCCAGAAGGATGGGACGACGGAAAGGGGGAGAAAGCCAGAGCATCCTCGCCAATGACGCTCATCCATCAGTCATTCTCCCCTCCCCATCTTTCTCGTCTCTCTCTCTCTTGGAAAGCCAAGGCTGGCCCAAACCGGCAAGCTCTCCTGGGGCTCTTCGCTACTCCTTTTCTTTCTTCTTGGCAACTTTTTGGAAATCCGGGCTGGCTGAGGAACAAGCGCAAGCCGCGGCAAAGGCTTTTCTTTGGGTGACCCTCCTCCCCCCTGCTCCTTCTCCTCTCGCAACCACAGCCAGCCAGAGAAAGACAGACACAGAGAGAGAGACACAGAGAGAGAGAGAGATACAGAGAGAGGAGATGGATAGAGGGGGGACGGACAGACAGGCAGGCAGGCAGGCAGGCAGGCAGAGATACACACACACACACACACACACACACACACACAGAGGGCGAAGATAGAGAGGGGGAGAGAGAGACACAGAGAGAGGGGGGGGGAGGTCAAAAGGGTTTTCGGTTCTGGGTGTTTTTTAACAACCGGTTCTCTGCCCTAATGACCGGCTGGGTACACATGGTTGGGGGGAGGGTGTCATGCGACAGTGTGAGAGGGAGTGACATTGAGTTTGCCATGCCCACTTAGGATTTGTGGCTCCCAGTGTTTTATTTTCTGTGGGAAACAGGTCCAAATGGCTCTTGAGTGTTTAAGGTTGCAGACCCTGGTCTAAGACATTTTCTCAAACTAATTTTGGGGACTGGACTTAAGCCACACTTAACTGATCATTAGTTAAATAGGAAACTGGATTAAGAATCAGTTTATTTTTGATGATGTACTTCTGAAAATAAGGATATTTCCACTTTCCTTCTTCCTTTGCTCTCTACAAATATATATCACTGGGGCTATTCTTTAAAATTGCAATTAGTGAAAAATGTGGTAGCAGTAATACCAGTAGATGGTATTATCACACCCAATTGGCCACGAGACTGGGATGAAGTGAATTCTCCCGAGACCTGAAAACAAGGCACAAAGGAGAAACTCCCACCCCACCTGACAACTAGCTATCTAGGGCGGGAACTGGAGCCTCCGGTCCCAACTCCTAAAATAGAACTTCAGGTAAGACCAACTGCCATTTTCCAAAGTGAGGAACAGGAGTCTCCAGTAGATGGGATCTACCAAAGCTATAGTCCCATGGGCGGGGAACTAATGATCTGCGAGGACCTGCTGAAGCACCCTACGCCCGAACGCTGCATCAGTCGATGTGAATGCATCCAACCTGTAATGGCGAATAAATGGCAATGGGGAAGCCCACGTCAATGCTCTGCAAATGTTGTCTTTTGGAGCCTGAGAGGCCCAAGCAGCTGAGGTGGCTGCGCTCCTGGTAGAATGTGCCAAAATACCGGTTGGCACAGGCAACCTCTGAGACTCATATGCCAGGACAATAGCCAAACGGATTCAAAGGCTAATGGTAGAAGAGGTGACCCGTTTTCCCAGCGACAAATGCTGAAAGGACAAAAATAGCGCCTCCGACCTCCGGAAGGAAGCCATTTGCTTCAAATAAATACGTAAGGCCCACCAGACATCCAAGCGGTGCCACTGGTGTTACCAGGATGAGATCCGCCTGCTCCCTGACTAGCTTCTAAATGACCCCGGGAATGAGGGGAAAGGGAGGAAAAGCATACAAGAGCCCTTCTGGCCACCTTGTGTGAAGAGCGTCGACCCCCTCTGTTCCCCGAGCTGGGAACCGAGAGAAGAACCGGGGAAGCTGTGTGTTGAATGGAGTAGCAAAGAGGTCCACCACCGGTCGCCTGAACTTCTGGCAGATGCTCCGGAAAAACTCCAGGGGGAGACTCCCCTCTCCGTTGTCCACCATCTCCTGACTCAACCAGTCACCCTGATGGTTGTCGACGCCTGTGATGTGCTCTGCCTGGATAGATCGCAGGTGCCTCTCCGCCCAGTTGCTCAGCGACATCGCCTCTGCGCGCATTGCCTTGGAACTTGTGCCACCCTGCCGATTGATGTGGGCCTTCGCTGCCACATTGTTGGTCAAGATTAGGATGTGACGACTCTTGACGGAGCCCCGGAAGTGCCGAAGTGCCAGATGGACCGCCCGGAGCGCCAACCAATTGATATTGTGCCGGAGGTCCTTCCATGACCACCAGCCCTGCGCCAGCTGAGAGCCCAGGGTTGCCCCCCAGCTGAACAGACTGGCGACCGTGGTGAGGACAAAGCGCTCCTGGTCCCTGAAGTTGTACCCCTTGAGCAAGGCTGGGGACAGCCACCACTTGAGGGAAATCAGCACCTGAGGGGTGGCCTCGACCTTGGCCATCGAGCTGCTGGTGTTGGCCCTCTGGAACAGCAGGAGTCGCCACTGCAAAGTCCTGGCGTGCAGCCGCGCCCACAGCACTACCTTGATGCAGGATATGAGCTTCTCCAACAAGCTGGAGAAAAGGGCTATGGGAACGTAACGGTCCCTACGGACCTGCTTAACTTTATCAACCAAACTGGACCTGTGGTTCGAGGAGAGGAAAACCTTTCCTGAACAGTACTCTATAACCGCCTCAAAATGGAGGATCCTAGTGGACAGGATGAGGAAGCTTTTCTCAAAGTTAACCAAAAACCCCAAACTTTGAAGGGTGTCAATGACCTGCACAAGGTCCGCTCTTATCTGAGCCGGTGACGCCCCCTGAGCGAGGATGTCATCCAGGTAGCAATGTAGCCTAATGGGAAAAGCCCTTAAATATGCCGCCACCACTGCCAGCACCTTGGTGAAAGACCTGGGTGCTGACCAAATGGCAGAGCCCTGTATTGATAATGGCGCCCCAGATGAGATTACCAGAGGAACAGTCTATGCTCTGGGAAGATGGGGATATGGAGATAGGCCTCCTTGAGATCTATAGATGCCATGAAGTCACCCTCCTGTATGCCTGCCAGTATGGACTTAAGGGAGGCCATCTTGAACTTGCAGTCTTGAACTTGCCATCTTGAACTTGCAGTCACCCTCCTGTATGCCTGCCAGTATGGACTTAAGGGAGGCCATCTTGAACTTAAACTAAATATTGGTTCAAAAGCTTCAATCCAGAATAGCTCTCCAACCCCCCAAAGACTTCGGCACAAGAAACAGATTCGAGTAGAACCCCTGACCCACCTGGTCCGTAGGGACCAATTCCACTGTAGCAATGTGTGGGGTCAAAGACGACCTATTTGCCCTGGCGGTAAGGGCATTTACACACACCCTCAGAAGGGGTGCTAACTCTGCTGTTGGAAGCGAGACCTATCCCTATTGTAACTTATCTCGGGCTGTCTCTCCAACCTGGGGGAAGAGTACCTGCTCTGCTGAGCTTCCTGCTCCTGAGGTCGATACAAGGGCTAGCGGTAGAATGGTGTAGACTTTTGCTCCGCCTTCTTGGCCGAAGTGGGTAGGACCTTTTTCTTATTCTTGTCCTCCACGAGGAGCGGGTCAATCAAGACTCCGAAGAGGGAGCCCCCCCCCCTGTGTAGTCAGCTGACACCATTTGCCACTTTGACTTGTTGTCCGCCTGTCAACCCAGGAGCCAAGACTTGGTGAAGACGTACACCTTCCGGGGGGATGCAATCTTCTCTATCCACAGGATAGCCGTGCGGTTGAAGAACGAAGCCGACGCCACTGCCTTGATGGCCCAGGCCGCAGACTGGAACATCTTCCTCAGTGTCATCTCCGCCTTCCTGTCATCTGCCTTCCGGTTGTCAGATACATCCTTGGCCACCAGGGAAGTAGGAGATGCCAAAGCGACCACGGGTGGGTCCACAGTGGGAAGCTGTAAGGCCTGGGAAAAATCTGGCTCAATATTGTAAAAACGTCTATCATTACTGCCAGGGTTGGGAAAAGCTGCAGGTTTCTCCCATTGCTTCTTCACCACCTCCAGAAGCAGGTAAGGAGCAGGGATCTCCTCCTTAGCAGCCTTGGGTTCAGAGAAAACAGGACCTTGAAGCTTCTTCACTGTAACCCCTTCCTTAGCTCCCTCCTTAGCTTCCTCACCCTCAACAACCTGTGCAGTGGAACGCGCCTTGCGCAGGAGGGATCGGAATAAATTTGGCGGAAAAAGATCAGTGAAAGCCGGAGGATCCAGCATGGAATCATCCTCATCCTCAGACAGGTCAGGGTCCCTCTGGGCCTTATCCCCTGATACTGACCCTTCACTAGCCAGGGAAGGAGACACGGGGCGGTTCACTGAAGTGGAGGGAGGACATGCCTGAGAGGAGCTGGGGCTGGGGGTCTTGTCCTGATCCGATTGTAAGGACCGAGCGGCCTGCTACTGTAAGCCAGCAGCAATGCCAGAAGAAATGGCCCTCTCAATAAGACTCTGCAACCCCCTGGGAAGATCATCCACATCCAATGAATCCCAGCAGGAATTCAATGGATCCTGAGCTGCCCCAGCCTGGGGAGCCAGGACAGGCCTAGGCAAGGCCTGATCCCCACTGGGGTCGACTTGCATACAGGAATCCTCCAAATCCAGATCCTGGTCTTCCAGGGAAAGAGGTGGTGAAGAGGAAACCTCCCCAAAAAACCTCCCCAGGGAATCTGGAGAACCTGGGGGGAGGACTGGCTGAGGTGCACCCCCCAATGGAGATCTGGAGTGAGAAGGAGAAGCACTTAGCCTGCCCTGCTGGGCCCTTAATTTTTCTACCCTGGAAAAGATCTTAGATAGGGCCTTGTGTCTCCTAAGCTCATCCCTCTGGGTGGCATGTGAGGGACGAGAAGAAGCAGCCACCTTTTGAGCCCTAGCCGAGGCTGTGGGGTGCTGCTTGGAGAGGGGCCCTCCCCAGGGGAAGGTGAGGGAGAAGGGGACCTTCGCACGTCCTCCACCACTTGCCACGTGGCAATACTCATGGTCCTCCAAGTGAAGCCTCCTCGAAGCTCTCTTCGCTTCACTCTTTGGCTGCAGCAATGCAAAGGAAAAAAAGTAAAAAGAACGGCCGTCTTTTCACCTCCCACGCAGCCCCAATGCCAGCACCGAGCTCGGCGGGCTTCAGGGACTTGTCTCAGCTCGAGGCGCCCACGCACCGTTTCGCTGCTCACCTCGCAGCCTCACAAAGCATTTGCACTCTTCCCAGTGCCGCCGCAGCTCAATCCCTGCCGCTGAAGCAATCGGAAGCAAGTTGGAGCAACGAGAGGCTGTGGAGTTGGAAATCCCGAGCCCTCAAGCCTCCCGATTGCCCAGGCACAAGGGCTGCAGCCTTGTGGCTGGCGCAGTTCCAAACGGCATCTGCAATGTCGCCCGAGCCTTCCCAGCCCTCAGGAAGTAAAATACTGTCCCTGGAGGCCAGTAAAAGAAAGCCCCAGCCAGGCAACTTACTGGCAGAAGAAGAGAGCAATTCCTAAAGAGGCTGCAATGCAACGAGGGTCCAGCAATGGTAATATCAGGAGATCAAATATTATGTGTCTCGTTTCTGGCCGGACTGAGATGAAACTGGAAGTCAAGGGTGGAGCACAGAGGCATGGCTTCAGCTTCATCCCAGTGTTATGGCCAATTGGGCATGATAATACCATCTACTGGAGACCCCTGTCCCTCATTCCAGAAAACGTGTGTGCACCCACACATGCGCTGAAAACCCAAAGACCATCTGGCTAGTGCGCATGCTGGTAGATTTCAACGGGCGTATGTGCGCCCGCCAGCTGGTCTTTGCGTGCCTGGTAACCTGAAGAACTGGCCAATACGCATGCATATGCCAGAAACCAGAAGAGCAGCTGGTGACAGCGCACATGCCCAGAGAGGGCTCTGTGTGCCACCTCTGACACGTGTGCCATAGGTTCGCCATCATGGATATAGTGTTTGAAAATCTAAAAAACACTGTCTGCCCAAATCTGCAAGACTTCTTCTGAACTGTTCCTTTATTCCAAGGTATTGAGAGGAAGGCTTTCTAATCCACCAATGGCAGATTATACAATGGTTTTTTGTGGCGGTTACATTTAGCGCCCGTATTCTTTAGGTGTGAAAAATCTGAGAAGATATATCTCTTTCCTCAAAGATTCTCAAAATTTCTGCATTTTAATCACTGTTAATTAATCTTTAATCATTTTAAGAGGAAAAGTGGATGGCTGGATAGATGGAAGGAAGGAAGGAAGTTTCCCTTGTCCAAGATAGATAAGATAAAAAAAAATTCTTGAGGCAATTGAATTTATTGTATTACTGACAAATCAGCTTGGTGTAATATTTCAAGGTATCAGATTAGAAACCAGAAGGTTGAGTCTTTGCCCTGCCTTAGCCACAAAACCAGCTGGGTGATTTAGGGACAGTCACTCTTTCTTAAACTTAGGAAGAAGGCAATGGCAAACCACTTCCAAAATGTTGCCACAAAAACTGCAGGGACTTGTGTAGGCAGTAGTCAGGAATCAAGACTAACCCAGAGCCAAAGCCACTTTGTACACGCATGTGAAACAATTTTTTGAGTGTTTGAAAGACTCAGAACATGATATGGTAAAATAAAAAAAGTCAGTAAAAATGTAGTGCATATTCCTAAAGCAATTGGGAGTAAGGTATTTAAGATAATTGGGACTGGTAACTCCACTGCTAAGTGACATAGTTGTAAAGTGCAACATTATGTGACTGCACCAACTTACAATGGCAGTTCTAGCAGTTCCAGTTGTGTTTCATTGTGTGAATCATTAAGACTCAATGTCATGTGTCATTTACAACCTCTACTTGCTTGTCCATTGGCTGTCAGAAGCTGGCAATGAAGGTCCCAAACAGTGATCATGTAACTGTGAGATGCTGTGACCACTGTAGTTGTTAGCTGATTGACAAGCACCCAAATTGTGATCACATGACCACAGGAACACTCAACAGTTGCAATTTTGAAGACCAAGGATAAGCCTTCTTGTTCAATATCATTGTAACTTTGAATAGTCCCTAAGCAAATGGTCATTAACGGAGGACCACTTGTACTTTCTGCTGAGGAAAAGAACAGTGTCCTAAATTCATGTCCTAAACAGAATTCTTAAGCTATTTAAATATTTAACAGATTTCTGAGCCTTTGAGATCACCAATTTAAAAAAATGAAGCATTTAGCATTTCTGGAAACTCATGTTCTCAAAAACATCAGAACTCTTAGTTCTGTCTGATAAGTACAATTATAAACTGATAAATACAAAATTGGTCCTTAATAGATTTTCAACATAGTTTGAACTTCATTATAAAATTATTTCTTCTTTTCAAACCTTTATGTTCATGCTTCAGCCAAAAGGCGTCCAGATCCACTTTGCAAAGTAATAAAAATAAGAAAGTCCTTGCCGTTAGGTCCACAAACTTTAAAAAAAACCCACCTGAGATGGAACTTAATATTGATACTAAGGGAAAAGTGAAATTTAGCATTGTTTCTAAGTCTTAATGTTTCTAAGTTCTTTAGTGACCAGAGGTTCAGTGACCAGGAAAACATTTTTCCTGGTTAAAAAAGAGGCCTAAAGAAGAGCTTTCCTAGCAACCCAGGGGCAATGGCAATCTTCAATTAAGGTCTCCTCTGTAAGAAAGAACCAACTCGTCAGTAAAACCAGCAACTGGTTTTTCACTGGTTTCCGTTTCTTCTGTTGTTGTGAGCATATTTAATATTTTGAGTCAACAGATCTGGGAATTATGAAAAAGCTGGTAGGATTTACAGCTAAAACTGCAAAAAAAAAAAGAGCAAATTATAAGAAACAATGTTTCACCCTCAAATTCTTTTAACACAAAAGCTTCAGGTGTTACATGAGCAACAACTGCTCACCCCCTCCTCTATAAATCCAATTGAAAGGAATTACAGCTGTATCAATTCATAATCCACAAAGCAGAATATCAAATACAACTTCAAGGGAAGCAGAACCGCTGGGTGCATTTCTCAAATTCCTTTCACCACCAGATGTTCCTCACCCCTCTAGGTCTCTTCCTGACACTCCTTAAAAGCGGACAGGGCAGACTGCTCTTTGTTTCACTAATGCTGTAGAGTCATCTTTAACACCATGAACTTCTATTGCCCACTGAAGAGTAACCAATATTATTTACAAGACAAGAAGAGAGGATTTCAAAGCACAACCTTTTTAGCAGCAATCATATTATTGGGATGTTTTGTTAAAGGACATTTTAATTGAATGTCACCCTATTAAAAAAAAACCAACTATTAACCTGGCCCAAGTTTGCTTTGCTTTTCAAGTTCAGCTATATATTACCAGCTGCTGTGATTACTAGATCATTAGTGCAATATGGAAGAAAGTAGATCTGCAACTGAAAACTGATGTAGACGAATCTGTCATGCCAGTCAGCTGTGCTGCCTGCCACAATAGAATAGAAATAAAAATAGAAAAAGAATGGCCTATGTCCAACCAGTTTACTTTTTTAACTCTTCTAGCAGTTAATTAGTATTCCATGCCCACTAATTAACTTAGTATTGATTATACTATTCTTAGAGCTTTTGCAGTTGTATATAATTCATATATACTTCAACTATTTTCTAAACCTGATGGCTGTTTCTAATTGAAAGGGAAAGTAATTTAACTATTTGAACTTCAAACATACAGGAAGTCAGGTAAGATGAAACAAGTCCAAAATGAACAAAACAAAATGATAAAAGTTCAATATACATAAATTTAAATTTTACTGATTGAAACATATTTTACTGGGTTGATAAAATCATTTATTTAGAAACTGGCTTTTATGAACTGTACAAAAAAAAAGATATCCTTTAAAGAAAATTATCTTCTCTGTGTGACAATTGCTGAATTTCATATAGGAATATTTCAAGCAAATTCATATCCAGTTGCAATGCAACTAAGGTGCGCACATGTTTTTTTTTTCAAAAAGTTTTATTGGTTTTTTAAAAACATTTATGCGGAAAAGGGTAAGTGGAATGGTTACAAATTTTGGCAGTTGCAAGTGTGGCAGACGCCCCCTCCCTCCAGACTCCTAGGTTACATCAAAATATCAAACCTTAATACATAATCATAAAAAATCAGCATATTAATTCTAGAAAAAATAATTTTCAATCAGTTTATATAGTTATAATATATAGTCTAGTTATAAATTCATTATTACTTTCGGTCTGTTTATAACATTGTGGTTTTCTTATTCATTTTTGTGATCTGAGCTTTCTTGGTGTTGCCCCTTCACCCCCGCTGGCAGAGCTCCGGCCCCTCCCGTGTCCTGTATGACCGTTGTAGTGTCTTCTGTTTTTTCTAGGTTCGCTTTATTTTTTTCCATAAAGGCCTGTGCCTCTATGGGTGTGTTGATTCTGATTCTTGTCTCCTCCCAGAATATCAGCATACCTTCAGGCATCAACCATCTAAACCACACCCCCTTCTGGTATAATTTATTCGCCAATTGCGAATAGCTTTTCCTTTTTTCCCTAATTTTTTTGGGAATCTGCTTTAGAATGGTTATCTCCCTGTCGTGGTATGTCAGTGTTTGCCCCCTTTGTACACCCAGAATTTCATCTCTTGTGGTTTTCCTAAGGAATTTAATATGAACCTCCCTGGGTACATTATGTGTTCTGGCATATGCTGAATTCACTCTATAGGCTAGGTCTATCTCCCATTCCATCTGCTGTTTATCTTTGTGTATGTATTCAGCTAAAATATTAGTCATAATGTCCCTTATATTTTCCCCATCTGCTTCTATTACATTTTGAAATCTAAGATAAAAGGACATTCTCTCAAACTCTGTTTTCATTTGTTGGATGTCAAGTTCTTTGTTCCCCTTCTGTAAAGCCTCTACCCCCCCTTTCGCCTCCGCCACCCCACCCTCCACAAGGTCCAGTCTCTGTGAGTTCTTAAAGATTTGGGCTTGATTCTCTTTAATTTCATCTTTCATTTCCCTTAACTGTTTCTTAATTTCCTCCTGGCCCTGTAAAATTTGTTGAAGCATTTGTTGAAAGTCTATCTCTGTAGTCTTGGGTTGCATCAGTTCTGTTATCTTTGACTGTGTAGCTGGACTAGACGTTGCAGACGTTGGGGCAGAAGTAGCAAAGCCAGGCTTTCCAGGAGGTGGTCTTTTTGGAGACATGGTTTATGAAGCAAGGAGATCAGTCAGAGTAGAAACTGGGCAGCTGGAGAAGTAGAGCAGGCAGGCGAATTCAGAAGGCAGAGGATCCAAACAGGTGGGAGTTTCTTTAGTCACTCTAGCGATAGATGAAAGTTTTTTCTCCAAAGAGTTCAGAAAATAACAATCCACAAGAGATTCCTCTGGGTGACTCGGAGACAAAGACCGGAAGCCTGAATTTTAAAGGTGGAGTCAGGTTTCACAGTTCATGAAGACAACGGAAGTGTGCCATCTTGCCCTGCCAGCTTTGGGCTCAGAGGCATAATAAAATTTTAAAAATTCAGAAAGTTCTCAGTTCACCCATAAGTTCTGGAGCTAAGTCCAATGAAAGTCACTTTTATGGGGGTGAGGCATCATTAGTTGGCTCTCCCCCCTCCTCCTTCCCCTGGGGGTGAAAGCAAAATCTTCTCAAGCCGCTTGTCCAAGGGAGGGGGGGAAATCCCCCTCCCTCTAGCCGCACCTCTAGCAAGGATCCGAAAGTTTAACTTTTTAAAAGTGCTGAAAAGTCCATCAATTCAAAAGAGAGGGAATGAAGAAAGGAAGCCTCTCACCATACTGCCGCTGCTTCGTTCAAGAGTGCGTTCTCCGATCGGCATGGAGCGAGACTGACCATTGGCTTACCTGAAGGGTCCTTTTCTGTGCACCGCGGGAGAGTCCAAGCAATGGGTTAATTCACTCTGGTTGCCCTGGATACTGAGGAACTTTTTTTCTCCCTTTAACCACACCTCCTCGTGTGATTACTGCCAGAATAAATTTCCGAAAGGTCAATCTGTCGAGAGGATGGAGCGAAGGCGTCCAAGGAGTGTTCAGTTGAAAAAAGAGGAAAGAATCTCCGGGCCGAAGACCAGGGTGGGTTGGACTCTCCCGCGGTGCACAGAAAAGGACCCTTCAGGTAAGCCAATGGTCATTTTCCTGTGCACCGCTTGGAGAGTCCAAGCAATGGGACATACCCAAGTTATTGTCCGATTGGGTGGGCAGAGTCAGAGTCCCGGGATTCGGTCGAAGACACGACCCCTTGAAGTACCCTCCTGCCAAAGGACGCCTCAGCCGAGGCGTAAACGTCCAGTTTGTAATGACGGATGAAGGGCGACGGGGAGGACCACGTAGCCGCCTTACAAATGTCTAGTATTGATGCCTGGGTGGCCCAGGCCGCAGTGGTAGCCGCGCTGCGAGTGGAGTGCGCAGTGATGCCTCGGGGCACCGATCTGGACTGACTTTCGTAGGCCAGGGCGATGCAGGCGCGCAGCCACCTGCCAACAGTGGAAGAGGAGATTTTCTTGCCCAGGGAACCTGGATGAAATGACACGAATAAAGACTCCGACTTCCGGAATTCGGAGGTGCGGGCGATGTACGTTTTCAGCGCCCTTCTCACGTCCAACATGTGCCACTGTCGTTCCCTGGGATGTGACGGTCTCGGACAGAAATCAGGAATCACAATTTCTTGCGTTCTATGAAACCAAGTATTAACCTTTGGAATAAAGGTAGGGTCCAGTCTCAACACCACCCTATCTGGGTGGACGGTACATAGGTCCTGGCGAACTGACAGGGCTGCCAGTTCTGAAATACGACGAGCTGACGTCACGGCGATGAGGAATGCCGTCTTTAGTGTAAGATGACGCAGCGACGTAGTACTGAGAGGCTCGAAGGGTGGAGCGGTGAGCGCCTGCAGAACCACGGACAGCTGCCAGGTGGGGTAACGGTGGACCGTGGGAGGTCGTAAGTTACAAGCTCCCTTGAGGAAGGAACGGACCCTGGGCACCTTGCTAAGGGGCAAGACTGGGTCACCAGCCCAAACGGTGGAGAGGGCCGCCACCTGTCGTCGAAGGGTATTTGGAGCGAGGCCCTTGGCAAGGAAGTCCAGGACGCGGGAGACCGGAGCCGTCACCGGATCCAAGCGTAAGGTGTCGCACCATTTGGCGAAGGAGGCCCACGAGGCATCGTAGATTCGAGTGGTTGATGGTCGCCTAGCTGCCTGAATGGTGTGTATTACCTCCCCTGAGAAGCCCTCGCGCCTCAGCTGGTCCCCCTCAAGTGCCAGACGGCCAATTGTAGCCATTGGGGCTCTGGATGAGTTACGGCCCCCTGGCTGAGGGAGACTTGGCCTGGAGGAATCTTCCACGGAGGTGACAGGGAGAGGCTGACCAGGTCGGCGAACCACGAACGACGGGGCCAGTGCGGGGCCACGAGGAGCACCTCCGCCTCCTCCGCGATGATCCTGTGGATGACTTGTGGAATCAGGGGCAGCGGAGGAAAGGCATAAAGTAGGCCCCGGGGCCAAGGAGAGCGAAGGGCATCCGTCCCTTCCGCCCCCGGGAACTGGAAGCGGGAGAAATAGCGGCGAAGTTGAGCATTTTCCCTGGATGCGAATAGGTCGACCACGGGGGTGCCGAACCTGCGGGACAGCTGGCGAAACAGAGCCGGATCCAGTTTCCACTCTGCCGGGTCTATGGTGGTCCTGCTCAGCCAGTCCGCCTGGGTGTTGTCGACTCCCGAAATGTGGTCGGAGCGAAGAGATGCCAGATGCCTCTCCGCCCAGCGCCCCAGGGATTCCGCTTCCTTCATCAACGTCTTGGATCTGGTGCCCCCCTGGCGGTTTATGTGGGCCTTGGTGGCCACATTGTCCGTCATCAATAGGACATGTTGATGGAGAATGTCCTGGCGAAAATGCCGGAGTGCCAGGCGGGCCGCACGCAGTTCCAGAAGATTGATGCTGCAGGAGCTCTCTGCGAGTGACCATTTGCCTTGCACCACTAGATGACCCATGTGTGCCCCCCAGCCGGCGAGGCTTGCGTCTGTGGTGACCACTAACCGGTTGGGCTCCATGAACAGGTGGCCCTTGAGGAGTGCAGGGGACGTCCACCATCGGAGCGATCTCTTCACTGCTGGGGGAACGCTCACCAGTCGATTCGAGTTGCTCCTTGCGGCCCTCTGGTGAGGAAGGAGGAGCCATTGGAGAGCTCTGGAGTGAAGGCGAGCCCATGGGACGATCGAGATGGAAGAGATCATTTTTCCCAACAGCTGTGACAGGAGGACGATCGGTACCTGTCTCGCGAGCATCACCTTGCGGGTCATGGCCACTAAGCTGTCTAGCCTGTCCTGGGATAGGAAGACCCTGCACAGGGAAGTGTCTATGACCGCCCCCAGGTGGATAAGTCTGGTGGTGGGAACCAGATGGCTTTTCTTCAGATTTAGGGAAAAACCGTGGCTCCTCAGGGTTCTCATTGTGATGCGGAGGTCCCGCAAGGCCTGCTGCCTGGACGACGACTGGATCAGGATGTCGTCCAGGTAGCACTGGAGCCTTATGGGTCTGCGCCTCAGTTGGGCTGCTACAACCGCCAGGACCTTGGTGAAGGTCCTGGGGGCCGACGACAGGCCGAAGGGAAGGGCCCGGTATTGAAAATGCCTGCCGGCATAAAAAAAGCGCAGGAACCTCCTGTGCTGGGGACGGATGGGGATGTGTAGGTAAGCCTCCTTGAGGTCGATAGAGGTAAGGAGGTCTCCCTGACGGATCCCCGACAGGATGGACTGGAGGGACTGCATCTTGAACCTCCGGTAGGCAATGTGCCTGTTGAGGTTCTTCAGGTCCAAGATGGCCCTCCAGCCCCCCGAGTTCTTTGGTACCAGGAAGAGGATGGAGTAGAACCCCTTCCTTTCCTGGTCGGGGGGAACCTGCTCTATCGCGTCTATCTCCAGGAGATGGCGAATCTCCTGGTTCATAAGCTCCCTCTTCAGAGGACAGGAAGGAGTGGGACACCGGATGAAGTTCCGGGGAGGGGGGAATAGGAATTCTAGGGATAGGCCCTCCCTCACGATATGGAGGACCCAGGCGTCCTCCGTGGTCTGGACCCAATGGTGGGCGAATAGCTGGAGGCGCCCCCCTATGGGTGACGGGCCCGGGCAGTCACTTAGATTTGCGGAAGGGCCTGTTAGAGGCACCTCCGCGGTTGGATTTACGGAAACCGAATTGTTGTCTACCTCTGTCCTTAAAGGAGGACCTGTCCTGGAACCTGTCCCCTGACTGACCGGCCGGTCGGTAGGGCGGGGAGAAGGAAGTAGAGGTAGAGGGTTCAGGGGCACGAAAGGGCTGCCTCCTGGGGTATGGAGCGGACTTGCGGTCCTGCTTTTTCGTGGTGGAAGGCAAAATCTTCCTTTTATCTTTGGATTCAATGAGGAGAGGCTCAAGCGCCTCCCCAAATAATTTGGCGCCCTTAAAGGGGGCTGAGGCCAGCTTCCACTTATGCTTCTGGTCCGCCTGCCAGTGGCGGAGCCAGATCAGGCGGCGTGAGGTGACGTTGGCCGCCAAGGCTCTAGAAGCAAATTTAGAGGCGTTAAGGGATGCGTCCGCCGCATATTGGGGGGCCACAATAATTTTTGAAATATCCTGGCGGAGGCGCAAGTCTCCTGCCGGGAGTTTGGTCAACAGTTCCCTTAGCCATATAACGGAGGCCCTGTTAAAAAAGGAGGCGGAAGAGGAGGCTTTAATGGCCCAGGCAGCCGCCAGGTGGGCCTTATGGCACACCCTCTCCGCCTTCTTATCCTCCGCCTTGAGCCCATCCAGCAGTTCTGCTGGGAGGGAAGAGTTGGAGGTCAGGGCAGTGATAGGTGGTTCCACGGCTGGGAGAACCAAAAGGTCTTCCAAGGTGGGGTCCATAGAGTAAAGTTTCCTGTCTGCCCCGCTGGGGGAAGACAAGGTGGCTGGTTGGGCCCACTGGCGTTGGATTACGTCCAGGAATAAACCCGGAACCGGGACCAGCTCCTGTTGGGGGGCCGGGACGTCGAACATGGCCGCATTGGGATTTTCGGGAACAGCATCGGCCGAAGGTTGGACCGGCTTAGGTTTAATCCCTACCCTGGTAGCTAGTTTGGCCTTACGGAGAATGGACTTAAAGAGAGTGGGTTTGAAAAGTCCGGAAAAGGCAGGGGCGTCCGGGGGGAGGCCCTCGTCTTCAGATAGCTCCAGGCCGTCCTGGTCAGCGTCCGCGATGGCGGAGGTTTCGCTGACCACGGATGACTCAAGGGACGGATGGCGGGCACGCTTGGCTGGAGGAGGGGCCGCCGGGCCCCGGGAAGTGGTCCCTGGCCCCGAAGGGGGAGGGGAGCGCTTTTGGAGGCCCTCAGCAATGCCTCTGGCGATAGCACGATCGACCAAAGCCTGCACGCGCGGTGACAGCTCGGGCTCCTGATCAGAATCTGATCCCGGGTCCCTGGGGTCTTGGAGATGGTAGGGAGAACCCCCAGCCGGGGGAGCCCTGGTGTGACCCTCTGGGACTGGGTCCTGCTCATATGACCAGGACGGGGCAGGAGAAGTTGGCTCCGCCAGTGATCTGTCCGGGGACAGATCCTGAGACTCTACCTCCTCATTCAGCAATGCCAAGATATCCCAGCCTGGCGCCGGGCCTTCTCAAATTGTTTATCAAGGGCCCGCTGGCGTCTCTCAGCGTCCTTGGTTTCGGCTGCAGTCGGGGCCTTGACAGGGTGCCTATGGGTGTCCCCTGAGATGCCCTTGCCCACACTCCCACCCCTACTGGAAGGGGGATCCTTGCTAGGGGCCTGAGAGGGGCCGGATCTAGCCTCAACGGAACCTGATGGAGGGAGCTCCATGCCAATGACCGCACAAGGATGATGCAGAAAACACAGGCAAACGGGTGGGCTGCAGCGGAATTCGACTGGCTACACTGAAAGGCCTAAAGAAAAAAGACAATTATGATTAATAATACAGGTATAGGAAAAATTAATAAATCCATTTCAGCCTAACACCAGTAGCCAAATGGGAGGAGGACACCCAGGAGGCTGAGCTATGAGGTGGGCCTGCAGCCCAGGCTGCAGTAACCCTTGCAGGAGAGGCAGGGAAGTCAGTAGGCCAGGAGACTAGAGCTTAAAAAAAGGCGAAGGCCTGGCCAGATCTTAAGGATAAAGAAAATCCTTCCCTGTGCCGGTGCAAAGGACACGTGGTGGCCAAATTACCAGCGCCGCTGATGTCCAGTGAGTGGTGGCCGAGGGTCCGTTGGGCGGGCCCGGCGAGGCCCTGTAGCCACCAAGCGGCCTCCTGCAGGAGCGTGGCTGAGCGGCAGAGGCCTAAAATTAAAGGCGCGAACTTTTCGCGCCTAAAAATGGCCGCCGCAACAGCGAGGAGCTGGGCGGAGAGGAGAGCGGCAGCCAGGATCAATCCGGGCCGCTCGTAGCTCCGCGGGGGCTGAGGGGTGTAAAAAAACGCAGGGAAGTCAAAAAAACGAAAAAACTAGGCCGGAAAATAACAACCGGGGAGGGAACCGACCAAAAAACAAAGAAAAAAACCCCTTCGCCGCTGTTGCCGCGCTCTGGGAGCAAGCGGCAAGTTTCCAAGCCTGCAAAAGTGCGAGGCTGTGGAGAAACAACCTCCCCCACACACGCTTACCTCCTGGCCTCCTAGATAGCTTATGTTGATTGTAGAAGAATAAAAAGCAGGGAGAAAAGTTCGTTTTGAAGAGGAAAAGGTTTTCCAAATTTTTAGGAGAGTCCAAGCCAAGGATTAATAGCCTGAACTCAAAAATACATCCGATCTGGGCATGAGGAAAATTATTCTGGCAGTAATCACACGAGGAGGTGTGGTTAAAGGGAGAAAAAAAGTTCCTCAGTATCCAGGGCAACCAGAGTGAATTAACCCATTGCTTGGACTCTCCAAGCGGTGCACAGGAAAAGCACGCGCGCCCTCCAAAACTGCTCCCCGATGCCTAGAACGAAGCGGAGAAGCCCCCGCCAGCTGCCGACGACGCCAGGACCCTCCGCGAGCCGTTCCCTCGGCAGGACGCCTCTCCGGGGCGTCCTGTGCCCCCCCAGAAGCGGGGGAAGCCCACCGGGAGAGCGGGAGCAGGCAAAGGCTTGCCTGTCGCCCTAGCCGCCGGAACCGGAAGTCCAAGGTGCGCACATGTTGATTTTACTATTACACACACCCCTCACATAAACACAAAATATATTGGATTGGGGCTAAATTATGAGATACAGAGAACCCTATTACTGAGAAGTTTAAAAGTACAAGAAATAAACATTCTAGAAATATGACCATTCATTCTTCTTCTATATACTTTGCAATTTCATACGAAAAGTTTATCAGTGCTTTTTTAATATAATCTATACAAGCAGTCATGGATTACAAAGTACACAAGTCATTTTAATGTATATGCAATTCTATGTAATCAACTTTTACAATTGTAATTCCATCTCGGAATTTTGCTCTTCAATATGAATTTCTGTTGCCATTCACCCAAAACATTTCCCTAAACAGAGACAAGAGATTGTACTGTCACCAAATCATAGTAAACATTCCACAAAGGCCAATATTTCTAGGTTACATAACAATATAAATAGCTTTGACACTGAATTAATATACATGAAAACAAGTAAGGTAACCACACAAAGCAAATACCTATTAGGCAACAGCATGGAGTCAACTGGCAATAATGATCTTACATGGACAAAACAGACTCCAGTGAACAAAGACAGAATGCTTGTCCCTCGGATCTTTAAAGCAATCCAACTTAAGGAATCCATGGACCTACTTTTCCAGGAAAATAATTATCTTAATTCTTTTCACAGGCCATCCATTATTTAACATGCCAAATATGGAGCACGCTAATTAAAATTAAGATTAATTTTCAGATCAATTCCAAGATCAGACAAGTTCTAAATACACTACAAGAGCTATACTCAATATAGATTGCATATAGTTTAGATATTAGGATATTGTGCCCATTAGAACTGTGATCTTTGGGGTTTCAGGTCTAGCACTAGTCATAAACCTTAGGCAAGAGATGGGTGGCAACTGACTATGCAACATCGTCCCTTGCTGAGCTGTTAAGACGAAGATCTTGATGTTGGTAGAATGTTTCCCTAAACTAGAGTTGGGGTACTATGGCCCTTGTATGACTTGTGTACTTCAACTCCCAGGATTCCTGAGCCAGCAGATGTTAAAGTCCACAAGTCATACAAGGGCCATAATTCCCCACCCCTGCCGTGCCTAAACCAATGGTGCTAGGGGATTTCCAGCTGCCTTCTTAGGCAACTTGAAATTTCATGGCTACCATGAAAAATCTGGTGTCACAAGCCTCTGCAAGGAGGGAAGACCTGTTTGATTGGTCTGCCTCGGGTTCCTAATGAACCTCTTTGGTCTTCATAGGGTACTGGAAAAGGTTTCAGGAGCATGATTGGCAGTTCTGCTAAGCTTGAAATAATAAGGCAGCAAGATACCCAAGTAGCCTCTCCTCTTTATCCAATCTGCAGCTGCTCCTTGATTTACTTGAATAATACAAAAAGGTTGACAAAAGAGACATCTAGAGTGCTGCTGGCCAAAAAGGAACAGCAAATCTGAGTCTGACTGAACCTCTCTTCTCTGGAACAGGAGGCCCTGGTCCCCTCCTGTTTGGATTACTCCAATGGAAGCTGCACGGGATCACTTTAGTGATTCCAAATGCTCCAGAATGCATCAGCTCAAGCAGTTGTAAGCACTAAACAATCTGGCCATGAAACATCTCTGCTTTAAGAGCTGAAGTGGTTGCATGTTTGCTAGTAAAATGTAAGGTACCTGTTCTCACTTTTAAAAGCTTTTATGGTTTGGGACCAGTGGTGGGATACAACGTACCGGTGCCTGCTCGGAGCACCAGGTACCATTCCGGTACAGTGCTCCGGAGGGCCCATCCGCCCACCTTACCTGTATTTGAGCTGATCGCACAGCACCTGGCTAATGCTGCGCCAAGCAGCTGGAGCATCACAGGCGGTAAGTACGCATGCGCGTGTTGCGCGCGTGCATGTGGTGGACACTTGGCCCCATTGCACCATACCGGTTGCAACGGGATCCAGAACCCACCACTGTTTGGGATCTGGGTATGTATTAGATTATCAACTCGCAGGGTTTTCTACCAACCAAGCCATTTAAAAAATAGAAGACTCTTTCTAGATTCCATCTCGTAGCATCTAAATTTGAAATCTTGGATTTGGACCTTTTTTTGATCATTGCCCTGCCGACATCAGACAGGCTCCAATTCTCCTGAATTTTTTCAAAACTCCCAAGAACTAGCTTTTCACCAAATGTTAGGTTCTGAGTTTTGTAGTTTTGTGTTCTGTTCCTCTTAAGAACAAATCCATACATGCAAATCAGTATTCCATGTTGGGATTTTACTGTTATAGGTATTTTAAAAGTTATTTAACTATTACTACGGTAGTAGTAGATCTACATAAACCACTTAGTCAGGTATGACTAGAACTGCACATCAGCCAAGTAAATTATAAACAAATACTATTTATATCCTGATTTTCTATGTTACAATTCAAAGATGGTTTAAGATCATCTTTATTTATTTATTGTATATGAATATGACCAAATATTCATCAACTGAAAATTAGAAAATAAAAATGACACTTGAAAACAATGTGTAAAAAGTAGTGATGTCAATGAAGCTGAAGTTCTTACAGAACTCTCAACACCTATATCATACAAATCTGTTGTCACAGTAAAGCTTTTATATCTAAACAGTCCCTGACAATATTTAATATTATCAGTTAATATAATTGCCAGTGTTTTACATATGACATTATCCTGAATACATATTCCTATTGAACATGCTTGGTTAATATCTGTGCACACATTTTATTTATCATATCTATATCTTCCTTTGAGTGCTTCTACATGTGAAGTAGATTAGTGACCAGTAATAATTTGTGATGAATAAACCCCATGATATTTGGTCATAGCAAAAGTGTTAAACCTGTCATCATTTCAGGTAAGTATAGCATGGACTAATAAGAAATGTTAGAACATCTACTAAAAATTACTTTGTACTTAAGTTCAAAATGTAAAGGGATGCTGTTCTAGTTTAATATTTACAAATGTAAACCTAACTCTAATCCTCCCTGTACAGACGGAAAATAATAATATGCTCTTAAAACTGTTCATCAACCAAGTACTAAACTCAGGTAAGCACTCACCCAGCAGAACAAGAAACAGGACACAAGATGTTGCAGAAAGCCATCTTTAACACTTCTATAAACATTTATGCAATCTAATTGTAGAACTGAAAACACCTGGTGCAGACACAAGGTGCCAACTTTAACAGTGAGTTCAAATATAAGAAAAAATATATTTATATATTTGAGCATCAGATGTCCCATTCTTTTTTCCCTCTCTGTGATCTTCTTGAGATTTATCCAGCCATATACATAAACGGCCAAAACAGGCTATCTTTGTCCTACTGGCAGATCCTGGATGAGAGACTTCCATATTTTTATTACTGCAACATGCGTGCTAAGACACATCACTTTCTGACTTGAATAATATGAAGAAGTGGGTGGAAATCATCCTAGCAGTTGAGCGTTATGATCAGGACATCCAAAATATTTTGAGCATGCAAAACTAAACCACCAAGCCTCCTACACCCCCATTCCTTCTCTGGAGCATTAGGATGACAGCCATTTCTTTGGCTACTGCTTCAGAGAAGCAGTCCAGAAGGAATGAACAGAAACTGGATGAGTTGAATGTCTTATTTAATGGGCTAATGCCAACACTGAACTCGTTGTGTAAGGATATAAGTAACAATGAGATACTGAAGGCAAGGAGGAGGGGGATGCATTGAGATATTTTAATAAAAACTTGAACTGTAAAGCATTTGACAACCTCTAATTATATATATTTAAATATGTAAATTCTAAAGGTCAACTTCCAAAGCTATTAAAATTTTCAGTCTACTATTTAATGGGCATAATACATTATGTTCCATCATTCTAGTTTAAAAGATAAAGGTTCCCCTTTCACATATGTGCTAGTCGTTCCCGACTCTAGGGGCGGTGCTCATCTCCGTTTCAAAGCTGAAGAGCCAGCGCTGTCCGAAAAAAAGTCTCCGTGGTTATGTGGCCCACATGACTAAATGCCGAAGGCGCATGGAATGCGGTTGCCTTCCCACCAAAGGTGGTACCTATTTTTCTACTTGCATTTTTACATGCTTTCGAACTGCTAGGTTGGCCGAAGCTGGGACAAGTAACGGGAGCACACTCCTAATCAGACATTCCAAATGTATACATATTAGAATATGGATATAATATTGAAGAGTTTATGTTTGAGAATGGTAGAAAATATTTCATTTGCTAACATCACATATAAGTACTTTTTGGACAGTCAAGAAGAATGCTAGCAATCGTTTTGGAATATGAATGTTCGTGAATTCTTCAGAAATATCTGCCCTAAACTATAACTATACAAACATCCCAACTATCATTAATGTCTTCTTGGAAAAACAATGTCCATAGTATAGAAAATACTCAACTTCTAAAGCAGATTATTAATATACATTTAAAATATCATTTTAAATACAGTTCTTTTAAATACTATATCTTACAGGGTCAGATCAAATGCCTATTCAGTTCAACACGTTGTTGCTAAACCACCCATATCCAAATCACACAACTAATAGAAAACATACAAAATATAATTTTATACAAAAACAAAAACAAAAAACCCACCACCGAGTCCATTGCCATGGTTTCCATACACATAGCCTAGGTCCCCCTCACCTAAATCAACTATTTTGCTTAAAGTGGAGTGGAATAGGATTTGGTGGTGTAGGTGCTGAACAATTTAGATAAGTGCTGGTAATTAGGTCTTTGCTATATTCTGTTTCTCTTGGGTTGGATATGCCCTTTAGGCTTGGCAACGGGAAGATGTGCAGATACTGTAGAGATGGTCATGAGGAGGAATGGCAAGAGACAGTGTTTAAGACCAGTACTATATTCCAACCACCAATGCTCATCCTAAAGACCTTCAATTTGGGCTGCTCTGAACTCCACTTGTTACTACTTAATGCCAGGCTAATATTCTTCATAGATAGATAGATAGATGGATAGATGGATGGATGGATGGATAGAGAGAGAGAAAGAGAGAGAGAGAGAGAGAGAGAGAGAGAGAGAGAGAGAGAGTATATGTTCCAGCATAACTTTGGAACGCCTTGAGCAATTTCAACCAAACTTGGTACACAGTTCTATATATATAGACAGTTTTCTCTGGAAATAAACACTGTGGGGGTAAGACACCCCTAACACCGCCCGTGAGTGGGTGTGTTCTATTAAGATACAGCCTGTTGTGCCTTAAAATGGCTTCTATTGTACAGCACAGTGGAGTTGCCATGGTAACGGCTTCACAGTACTCCACAAGGGGGCTCCCTCTGGTAAGAGGGAAAGTCCAACATTAGAAATTACATTTGGTCTACTCTAGACATTTTCCCCCTATAAATAAATACCAAGGCAATGCTGGGTTATCAGCTAGTTCAGAATAAAGCCCACCTCTTTCACAACTTACATTGGCCTGGCATGTAGCCCTAGACCCTTATGATGTGGTGTGCCTCGGGGCTTGGATTTCTCTTTAATATCTACATGAGACCACTGGGGAAGGTCATTCAATGACATTTGGTGCAGTATTTTCAGTATGAGGATGTTACCAATCTGCACGTCTGGCCAACCAAATGATACTTATTAAAACATTGTCCCAATAGCTGGAGGCTGTGAGAGGGTCTGGATGGAGAGGATCCCTTAATGTCCGATCATGGCAGACTCTAGGTTTTTGCTGTCTCGGATCTAATAAGGGGTCATCTTTGACTCTTGATAGGATGGCACTTCCTGGACAGAGCTTGTATATTTTGGGGACCCTCTGGGACTCTTATTGTAAGTTTGAAGAACAGGTGGCAGCCACCACCAAGGGAGTCTTTGCATAGATTAATCTTTTGCGCTAACTGTGCCATTTCCTAGCAGACTTCGTTCATAGCCAGTCATGCACTAGTTACTTCCCATTGACATTATTGCAATGTGCTATACATGGGCTGCCCTTGCAGTCGATCTGAAAGTTACAGTGGGTCAGAATGCAGTGGTAGGCACACTTATGGGCAGGCACTCATGGTTAACTCATACTATGCTGCTGCTGCATGAGCTGCACGTGCTTCCAGTTTCTTTCCAGCTACAATGCAAGGTGCTGCTTATCAACTTTAAAAGCCTGAATGACATAGGGCCAAACTATTTGCAGGACTGCCTCTCCCTGGGAGTATCTGCTCGTTTACCACATCAGATGGGATAGAAATACTCTAGGTTCATTACCTTAAATGACATCTGGTAGGAAGTATATCTCCTCTAGAGCAGCTTCAGTTCTGTAGAAGATCTTCAACACTAAGTTCCTGCAGGCAGCTTACCCTCCTAGCCTTCCAGAAAGCTTGAAGAGTAGGCTCACTCTTCCCCAATCATAGGGTTAGGGTGAGGATAGCTTCCAATCAATTTAAATGCTATTGTATGGAGGATAATTTGTTTTCAGAGTGCCAGGAACTTTGGATACTGGTTCTATTGTCTTCTTTATTGTTGTCTTTGTAAGAAACCCAGACTTTTAATACATAAGATAGGTTACAATATAAACCAAATAAATAAATAATAAATAATTTAATTAAAGAAAAATTCAAAAGTTTGTCCATAATTTGTGCCAGTATTGTCCACCATGAAAACAAATCACCTTGTATGCAGGATGATCAGTATTTCGTTACAGATTGTTTTTGTATTATTATATAAGTCTAAACACCCATACATTTACATTCGCAATTTGTAGTTACACAAGCATCGATTATAGTTTCATGATTTATCAGGCTCCAAATGTTTAGGAACTAAGCCAGTTGAGAAACATGAAATTAGTTTCCAAGACTAGTCTTTCTCATCTGCGAAATAATCATTGAGTAACTGCTAGGAAGTTTCTAAGCAATAGCATCTTGCTCTCTTACCAGCCAGCTTCTCTGAAAAAGTAAGCACTGTTGCACAAATCTTTTGTGGACCAGGTGCACTAATATTAGAATCCTGAATCATCCTATCCAACTGATGTATAATAGTCATGGACAAAAAACACTTCTTCACACAACAACTGATTAATCTATGGAAATTACTCGCACAAAATATGTCATAAGCTGAATTTAGTTCACAAAGGTTTATCAATGGTTCCTGGCGATGATAATTGTGGCCAATCCATATTGTGAGACAATATGTCAATAAACATTGTTGAATTTTGTCCTGCTGCCCTCATATTCTCTTATGGGCTTTTCACACGCTTATGAGTTTCTCAGAACTTGCCTGATCTACAATGAAAATAAGAATCCTGGTTTAGCAAAAGTCTGCAAAGTGATCCAATACTATATAAATTTTTATATGAAAATACTGTCCTACTTCACTCACCTCACTAAAGTTGGGATTCTCTGTGTTAGTAACTAAGAGTATTTCAGTGAAATTTGTTTCTGAAGCACAATATGCAAGATTGCACTGTCTAATAGGCTGTGTAATGCTTCAGCATGTGCAGAATCATGACCATAGCACTCTTTTGTGACTCACTGAAATAGTCTCTCTACAGGATTGTCTACTGCTGTGAAATTCTTGAAACAGAGAAGTCTCCTTTAACAAGGTGCAGCCAGGTGCTGTATTTGTACTCACAAACACTCTAAAGTGCCCCTTCCAAAGCAAAACCCAAGCAAAATAAACAATGCCACAGCTGCTGAATATTAGGTCTGAAAACCCTACAGCTATTTCTCTTCTACCTATTTTTAATTCCCGTTGTGATTAATAAAAATAAAAGCACAATCATAAAATAAGGATATGCAAATTCCTCTTTAGTGTGCTTGGGGTGAGGGTTAATCAAAACATGATAAGAGTTAAGACAAAAAAAGGTGAATGGAACAAGGTAATAAGTTAATACAATTTAATTTCTATTCAAATGGAATGAAATTAAATTATCTGATTACAGTTAACATTGTCATTCCTTATGTAGCTGGCTGTTTTTACAATCATGATAGAGATTACAGTTTGCAGAGAACTGGGGGAGAGGTTCAGGGAATCTCCACATATGGATTTATTGGACTGCATGCAGTGCTGGGCATACATTACACATTCTTTCTCATAGGTTTGTGAAACTTTGGCACAACAACATTTCCTTCCCTCATAAGAAGATAGATTTGAAAACAACCTGACGTACTATTCTCGACAGATTAAATATTTGCATCTCTTTCAATCACTCAACATCAGAAATTTCAGCAGCAACAGGCTAAGTAGATCCAATCTATCAGAAAAAAATGCTTCCTTTTCAGCACTTGATAAAGTAGGACACCAGCACTGAGCTAGCATTAAACTGATTGGTTGACACGCTGCCTAACTCCAAAGGACTTTATGTGGTTTGCAAATGTTAAAAGGCAATGCAGCAATCAAACAAAAAGAACACAAGCTATGTGAATCAAGAAAAAAAAAAACAGTTCCTCAGACAAAATCCTTCTTCCAAAATCCACACTAACCCAAGGTCTGGGAAAACAGCCAGGTTTTTAAAGATCTCTTGAACATAATCAAGGTGGAATTCAGGTAAATTGAAGGGGAGGACATTGCAGTTCCAGAGGGCAGATGCTTTGATAGAAAAAGAATGTTTCCTGGGTCCTGATAAATGTTTACTGTTTAATCAAAGGGATAATGAATACACACCCTCTGGTGCAAGAGACCTCTCCCCACACCCATTCCACTTGGACAGTCCAGAAGCATACTGCGATTGATAGTATCAAAAACCACTGAGAAAGCAGATAGTCAGGAAAGATGCATCATCCTCATCCCAGCTCCATCAAAGGATATCAGCAAATAGGACTGATGCTGTGTTTGTAAGATATGCTAGTCTGAAACCCAACTGAAATGGGTTCAGACAATCTATTTCCTTCAAACTCCTGTGCATGCTGCATGCACAGTCACCTTCACAATAACTAAGGGAAGATTGGACAAGTGGATGAAAATTGTCCAAAATTGAGTGCAGCAACGGCTCTCTGATGAAGAGATACACAGATAAGCCATACATACAAGGGGTTCATCTTTCTTTCTTTTGTCAAAATGTAACTACTTATTTTATAATCCATCCTGTACTGACAGTGTACATACAATGCTGGATTCTTAAAAGAAGGCATTTCCTGAGTACCTGCTGGTGAGAAGTAACATGAATCAACAGGATGTTATCCAAGTGAGAAAAATAATTGCTTGGGAATTACAAAGATTAATGTAGCACTTTAACAGTCAACTGGAAGTATCAGAGCCATGAAATAATTTTCATTCTCACTTCCCAAGACCAATTCCCACTAATGTACATTAGTTATGCAATGCAGTACAGTACAGTACAAAGAAATGATCACATGGAGTTCACAATTAGATTCCAGAATCCATAATCCATATCTTAATGTTACTGAAGTTCTGGTTTGTGATGTAACAAAAGGTTATCTTATCAATTTTTGGTACAAATAACTGATTCTAAGATTAAATACTACAGACTCATGTTAATTTACCTAGCCACTCATGGAAATTCCCTAAGCTGCCTATGACAAGCCACTATTCCTATCCTTAATCATTACACATGTGGCTGTGCACAAAGTAGTATATTTTTAGTACTACTAAATTTAGTACATTTGAGTTTTTGTAACATAAGCATCCAATTTATTGCATCAATGAAATGAATTTCAAAATAACGAAGACCTTTTTCCTTTGTCCAAATGTTCACATCTGAATCTATTTCCTCAGTAGCATTTTGGGCTGAAGAATTCATTTAAATGCATTTATGCAATCTATACTGCAACACACATTTCATATTTTTAAAGGAAACCTGCACCCCCTTCCCTTGGTATAATTATCCCTGTTGCAGCATGCCTGCAACAACCGCTAGAAAATATATTGGCTTCAAAATTTCCCCTTGTAAAGAAAAAATAGAGGAGAGATTGAGGGATTTTCATGCTAAAAGAGCACAAGAACTACACCCTTGATCTGTTGCATGCTGCCTTTAGACTATGACCCACTGAACTTCTGAATAAGCTCACACAGGATGGGGCTGTGGCATGTTGAAATGTTATTTACCGTATGAACAATGCAAAAACGAGCCTGAAAAAGATCTTCCGGGGAAGGTAAAAAGTACTGGTTTCAATGCATTTCAATGCATACAGCCAATATTCGTTGCAAGAGGGTAATAAGTAACTGCCTATTTTGGAATTCCTGTTCTGCAAAGGCAAAAATAAGATTTTACGTTCTGCAAAAACCGACTCACAGCAACCCTCTTGGCTGAACGCAGAGCAATGGTAACAGGGTGCTTTTGGGTTGGCAAAAGGGCTAGTCTACTCTACCAAAAAAGAGCATCTAAAAAAAGCAACCCCTCTTGCAGAAACAGCAAGACAGGCGGAAGCCACAGAAAGAAAAAGTTACTGAAAAGGCAGGCGAGGCAGCTGTAGGAAAGGGAGGAGGGGGAAAAACCCGAGCAACTTTCTCTCTTGCTAATGCATTAATTTTTGGCAGCCCCGTCCGAATCTGACCTGCTTGCCGAGCAGCTGCACTCCGGCTTTGGCTCCTCCATGGCTCTGACGGAGGCGGCGACGGCGTCTTTCATGCGTGCACCAGGGCAGGCATGGCAACCCGCAGGAGCTCTTCCGCAGCCCGGCCAGGCGACCAGAGCGAAGGAGCGCGGGGGGGCAGCCGACCGACAAAAAGAAGCGATGTCACCCACTCGCTCACTCACGACCCGGCTGCAGAGACCCAACCGCGCCGAGCTGGCCGTGCAGCCGCCATCTTGGAAAGAGGCTCCAAGAGGAGCGAAGCCGGGAGCATCGCTCGTACGGAGAGCGTCTAGGGACAAAGCCCTCCACAGGCGCTCTCATTCGCTCCTCGGAGCGGCAAGTGGAACGGGACGCCACCCGGAAGGAAGAGGAAGGGAACGTCCCATGCAGGAGTGGAGACGAGGAGGCGCGCGTCTAGGAGGAGGAGGAGGACCGGACCTCTCTTCTTCGCTCGGAATTCCTTCCTTTTGCAAATCCCGGATTGCAGCTCCGCCGTGCGCAATGCCTACCGAAGGATTGCTGTTGCAGCCGCGTGCTGCTTGCTGGCTGGGCTCCTGTCCGGGAAGGCTTTCCTTATCTCAGGGATAAGGAGAGCCAGGTAAGGCTAAAAGTAGAATAAGTGGCATAGACAGGAGATGGGGACTTTAATTATTCATTTATTGGAGGACAGCAGTGGGGGAGAAAAAATCAGGTAAGCGTCATATCCTTGCAAATCAATGCTTGCCTCATTTACTCGGAGGCAGCGTCACTGACCTCAGCAAGGCTTACTCATTGATCCCGCTGGATAAGTTACCTGCTTGGACGCAGTGGGGTTTTCTTTTTAGTGTAAAACCGAAAAACGCCGCTCAATATTACGTAGATCTGTGTCTTATGATTCCCATTCGATTATCGGATCTAAACTACCATCAAACATCCCATGTTTGATGTTTCAAAAAATAAATGCACATTTAAGGCTTTTTTAATACTGCACAAGTATAAAATTTATATTGAACAAGCAAACAGTCCCTGGTTATCTCTTGTGATCATGAAAATTTATCCTGTTACTGCAGGAGTTATTGCACTTTCCCAACCTGATATCCTTCGAATATATTGGAACTGTAAACCCAATCTTGGCCCCGGATTTAAAAATCGTATTGCAGACACTAAATTTAACCAGACAGAGAAAAAGTAAAGTGCATATATAGTCCAACAGGGATTAAAAATCTCTTTATGCACAGGAACACACAAAGTATTGGCCTCAAGATGAATACAAATGAAATCATGCAATCCTTGGAATGAGCATACAATGAGGTTTTTTATCCTTGCTTTTTTCAAAAGCCTTTTTCTGTAAACAGAAGTGTAAACTATAAACAGAAGTGCAGTGCATACATGATTAACACCTTTGATATAATGGTGAAATGGGAAATTTTTGTTTTTATGCAAAGGAATACTTCTTAGTTAATGTTACTAATGCATTCTTTTTAAAAGACTTTTTATCCCACCACTATTATTTTTATATTTTAAGTCAAGGTAGGGAAAGGCTGTGTCCCTTTTATTCCACAATTGCAATCCTATGAGGTAGGCTGGACAAAGATAGTATAATTGGCCAAAAGTCACCCAATGAGTGCCTGTAACTGAGATTAAACTAGAACCCGAGTCTCTATT
This sequence comes from Natrix helvetica, assembly GCF_964273705.1. NCBI lineage: Eukaryota > Metazoa > Chordata > Lepidosauria > Squamata > Natricidae > Natrix > Natrix helvetica. Next base: position 211,920,103 of record NC_138552.1, on the reverse strand, counting down.
TCTAATCCCAAATGCCAAAACACTACACTACAATAAATTGGCTCTCTAATAGGATCCAATCAAATGCCTTTTTCCTTGTATTGTATTTCCTTTGCCTTGTATTCATCTCACCTTTAAGAATATTGCCTTGTACTCTCAATTTCTACAAGTTTGGGCTTTTAAAAAAAAACTTACTATATGGCATGTCTATCAGTTGAGATTGAAATTTGGTTTAATGTGAAATCCATTAAGTAGATCATAATAATCTTTCTAATGAAAAAAGTGTCCCTTTTTATAGGCAGTAGAAAAAAGTAATTCACAAATCTTTTGCAAAAAAGCATGACTGCCTCTTTATTTACATCAATGCAATTATTAATTTTATTACTTTCATTTTACATTAGAAAAGTCAAACTAATGGAAACTTTCAGTCTTTCATCCTTATTGCACAGCAAGGATTGAATGTTCATATAAATATAAATAAACCTGAAACAAACAAACAAAATACGTGTGTACACGTACTGTCTAAGCTTACGCAAATCTACTACTATAATCAGATTCTCAAATGTATTATTTGTAAGAAGGATTGGGGAGAATAAGAGCAACTTTAGCCAGCATCCCTGCAAAATTATGTCTGTTCATGTTAGCTAAACTGAATTACATAACATTATTAATGTATACAGCATATAAAGACATCGTTTATTTTAATCATAATTTGTTGAACAAGACAATAGCTTAGTTCATAACTACTAAGTCATTAACCAAACTATATGCTTAGCTATAACTGTCCAAGCCATATTATGGTTTACCAAAATCCATTGGTATAAGGAGCTTCCTGTTTTCCTGAAGGGTAGCTTCAAAAGGCAGGGAAAGAAGTTCCTATTGTAGTAACTCATTATAGTTATTATTTTTGTATAAACCACTGTGAATACCCTACCAGGGTAATGGCTCATTAAACAAATTATTAGATCAGAAGCTGTTTCCAGTTGATGCTAAAATCAAAGGATTAAGATTTACTATCACTCCCAGAAGGGACCTCGTAGCTGCTCCGTCTTGGAGAGGAAATGCCAAATACTCATAGGTAAGTTACTCTAAAACACAGGAAGTTCAGCTGAGGACAAGATGAAAGTGAAAGGTGGATACAAAGTTGTAAAACTAAAAAGACTCTAGACCGAAGTTATTCTTTGCTAGTAAAACCATTGATCAGAAGTTTTATCCAGGGATTAGCTCATGGTATGCCTGCTTTCTGCCAAGGTTCAAACACTATATCAGCCACTAACATTTCATGCCTTCCTAATGTGTCATTATGAAACAGTTGTGTAGTGAGCTTCAATGTACTTCTCTGTGCCAGCAGTTAATTATAAAATAAAGTGTAATGTTGTTATAGGTCAACACATAGTTATTTTGGAAAAAATCTATGTCGTGTGTTATTCTGGCAGTTTGGTATCTAAAAACAAATCAGTAAACAATTACTGCTCTACGCAAACATATTAAAGCAGTGCTGACATTTTAAAATCCATCAAACATTCTTAGAAAGAACTACAGGGTTAGACAAATGAGCAAAATGGGTGTGTGTAAATTGAATTTAGGGAAAATAAATGGTAGTTGGGTTATTCAAAAAGCTTAAAGATAAACATGGATTTCAACTAAGTGAACCATGATTTATGATCAATATTCTAGTCACTACAGCAATTGACAGATTATTCTATTTCATTTTAATGAATTTTTTTAGAAGAATATCCTGTCTTTCTGTCCTAAGCACAAGGTAGTATAAGTATAAGTACTCTTCCTCTTTTTAATTTTCCCCACAGCAACAATCCTGGATGCAAAGTGACTGACCAAAATCACTTGAGGTAGAAAGCTCTACTGAAGCAATGCAAAGCAGCAAAAAGAGGTGGGACATCCACTCATTGCTTTCAGAAGTTCAAAAAAAAAGTTAGAAAAAAGTAAAAGGGTGGTTCTGGGGAATCCCCAACAGTAGTGATTAAACCTGATGAATCAGGTTTCAACATAACATGCCAATTGTGTATTGGGAGAACAGGAAAGAGATAATGGACATGCTCTTTAATTTGCATGCAGACCGGTTGCCCTTTTATTTCTAAAATTCTCATCTTTTTTAACATTAAATTTAAGAGTAGATATTCCTATCAATTTGGTGTAGTGGTTAAGGCATCAGACTGGAATCTGGGAGACTGTGATTCTAGTTTTGCCTTAGGCACTAAGCCAGCTAGGTGATTGTGCCAATCACTTTCTCTCAGTCTTAGGAAGAAGGAAATAGCAAACATTTCTGAAAAATCTCGCCAAGAAAACTGCAGGGATTTATCTCGGAGAATTGGAGATAATTGAATTCAGGTACTCCTCGACTCTGGCCAGAGCCATCAAAAATACAGTCCTCAACTTAAAACAATTCATTTAGTGACCGTTCAAAGTTACGATGACACTGAAAAAAGTGACTTATGACCATTTTTCACACGACCATTGCAGCATCCCCATGGTCACATGATCGAAATTCAAATGCTTGGCAACCGACTCATATTTATGACCGTTGCAGTGTCCTTGGGTCAGGTGATCACCTTTTGCGACCTCCTGACAAGCAGTCAATGGGGAAGCTAGTTTCACTTAATGATATTACTAACTTAATAACTGAAATGATTCACTTAACAACTGTGGCAAGAAAGGTTGTAAAATAGGGCAACGTTCACTTAACAAATGTTTCACTTAGGAAGAGAAATTTTGGGTTTAATTGTGGCCGTAAGTCAACAACTACCTGAAGAAGGAAAAAAAGAAATCCTGTTTTTGTTCTCATCCAATTCTGCCACCATTCTGAGAAACAGTTTCAATCCCCAGTCATGTTCCCCACAGCGGGCCTGAAAAACAGATGGGACAATCAATGCAGCCTCCAGCTGCCTAAGACACTTCAAAGAAATAGCTGTCACGGTTCCAAGCTCTTGAGCCTCACCGAATTAGGAGGCCACACAGCAAGCAGAGTCACATTCCTTTATTCCGGCACAGAATCTCAGCACGAAGTGAGTCTACGTTGGTGCTATGAGCGTCTGCCATCCAGCAGATTATGAAGGACCAGAACTTCCCACCCTCTCAGGTGTTCTGGAACACCGGCAATCACCCTTCGTGTCTTCAGTATTCACGCCTTAGCCGTCGCTCCTCCGATGTCTCTTGTTGGATTTGGGTCCCTTTCCCTTGAGTCCCTCCCCACCATCCCTTTCATGACAGGCCCTCTCAAGTGACAGGGCTTTTCCCCCTTCCCCATGTGTGGCAACCGCGAAAAGGTGCGCAGGCACTCTTAGCCACCGACATAACAGAGGTTGACAATGGCATTGAACCATTGGCATTTAAAAGGTGTTTTGTCATCACAGTTAACTGCAACGTAGTCTAAGCACTATATATGACTGCTCAGAGTACAGTATTAAAACAGCAGAACAGAAAAATAATGTAACAGCGACTTAACCACTGGGGGCAGTAAAACAGTGTTTCCCACCAGTAGAAAACAGGTCCATCCTTAAACTCTGAAGAAATCAAAAGCGAGTTTCCTTGTCCTCCATGAGTTTTCTTCATCTTGAACTGTATCTCAAGGGGCTTGCCTGTGTAGCAGATACTATATTGGGAGACCTCATAGAAGCGGGACAGGTCTAGGAACACCACAAACATCACATGCAGACTTGTGAAGGTACCCTTTGTTTTTTCAATTATCTCAACACGCATGTGTAGCCCTGACAACCCTCTCTCAACAGAGGGGGGGGGGGATATGACACCTCCTATCTCCTGTTTGCAACACAGTCCTTTCCACAGTTCCAAGAAGATTCCACACCCATTTGCACCATTCAGGTGACCCTGAGGGCACAGATAAATCTTCAAGTTTTCCAGATGACTGCAAGGAATATAAATCCTTCCATCCTCCACCATTCAGTCAAGAACTGAAGAAGCTGCTTGGATGAGAAGTGAAATGTCTTCAAAGGAAAAAAACAAAGTCCAGTTGCCTTTTCAAAAGCACCTTAGGGACAACCATGGCCTGGATACCTGAGAATCTCCATAGACACTAGTGATTGGTGTGTTGTTTTGTTGTGAGGTCCCAGTTCTTTCTTCAATTTTGGAAATAAATGTATCATTTTGACTTGGTGGAATAGCAAGATAATACATCCAATGCATGTTTTGAAACGGTTCAAATGGCACTATTCTTTTTTTTTTTAAATAAAAAAGGCAAGTAAGCCCAAGGACCGACTATGCTCAGTGTCACACAATGTTCTCTGACCAGATAGCAACAGTTCACATTGGTTTTGGTGGCAAGCCATGTGTGTGTGTATGTAATCAGCAGGGACAGCTGATGAGTTGCCCTCAGGATATAATTGGCCTTTGACTCTTCTAAAGTTCAGTCAGCATTGCAACTAGGTTAAGAAGTACGGAAATTGCAGTCCAGAAATATCTGGAATACCATAAACTGCCGCCTCAATGTATTTATTTATTATTAAATAGATAACCCACTTTTCTGCTTTTCCGAACCCACCAAGCGTTTTACAACAAAATGCGAACTGCAGAATATGATATAAAACTTAATATAATTAAAACAAATTTACCTATCATTAAAATCATTTAACAATATATGATGCTTAGTCACTTCCCATTTGCCCTTCAGCAATGGACTCTACGTGGGAATGACCTAAAACATTCAGAAGCTTCTTCAGCAGAAAGCCGTGACATACGCACCATTGGGCAAGGTTCACCCATGTGACACTACCATCCAGCTGCCCTGGCTTCCAGTAGCCTTCCAGATACAATTCTATCTGCTTGTTATTATCCACATGGCACATAGCCAGGTTACCTCTTCTTTTCAATACAGGTAGTCACCAAAGGCCACAATTGAGCCCAAATGTTCTATTGTTAAGTGTGACAGTTAAGTGAATTTTGTCTCATTTTATGAACTTCGTTGCTACAGTTGTTAAGTGGATCACTGCAGTTGTTACGTTAGTAACATGGTTGTTAAGTGAATCGGCTTCCCCATGGACTTTGCTTGTCAGGCCGCAAAAGATGACCAACATGACCTCGGGACATTGCAACCGACATAAAAAATGAACCCCTTGCTAAGCATCTGAATTTTGATCCAGGTGACCATGAGGATGCTGCAAGAGTCCTAAAGTGTGAAAACCAGTCATAGGTCACGTTTTTCCTTGCCACTGTAACTTCAAGTTGTCACTACCCCAATGGATGCAAGTCAAGGATTAACTGTAATCTTGTCCATCCTACTAGATCCAGCAAAATAGACATTCTGCAGGTCCATTCTATAAAGCAATATCATATACAAAGTAGTCCTTGATTTATGACCACTCAGGTATGACTTACCTGAAAAGGCAGACCTATGACCAGGATCCAAATTCTGACAGCCACACCCCCATCACAGTCACATGACCCCACTTCAGACATCAGCAACATGGCTACATTTATGGCTGGCTGCAGTGTCGTCGTGTCGTCCACCACCATCACCACCCCCGGTCTCACGACTGTGTTTTACACTTACTTCTGGTTTCCAGCAAAACTGCACTATGGCAAACAATGGGTTTGCTTAATGGCCACTGCAAAGTCATAAAATCGTTTTACAATTGTTACGACTTAGTGAGTCGTACCTGGTTTTACTATTTTTTTGCCACAGTTGCTAAACAAATCACTGCAGTTGTTATATGAATCCACATGGTCATTAAGTAAATCCAGCTTCCCCCACTGATTTTTGCTTGTTGGAAGTCTGCTGGGAAGGTGGCAAATGGAGATCACGTGGTCCAGGACTCTGCATCCATTGTAAATAAATACCGGTTGCTAAGTGCCCAAATTTTGATCATACGACTATGGGGATGTTAACAACAGTCGAAATTGCAAGAATTGGTCATGTCATTTTTTTCAATGCTGTTCTAACACTTACAAATGAATGGATGTAAGTCAAGGACAACCTGTATTATTATTTTTAATAGTCCTTTCTATTTATTAAACACCTGCAGTTATTTAAGCTATTCTCTCTGTCTCTGTCTCTGTCTCTCGCTCTCTCTGTCTCTGTCTCTGTCTCTCTCTGTCTCTCTCTCAATGAATAAATACATCTTTCTTCAATTAGGCATTTCTGCTGTAACACATTCTTTCTGAAAGCTTATTGTTGCCATACCTGCAAAATTTTATCTCAGCCTACATTAAAAACCTTTGACAGAAAAGATATTTTTGTCTTAACACCTTCACCTTACTCCACTTCAAATCTGGGTGCTATTAAGTCACTGCTATTCTGGGAGACTTTAAAACATAGTACCATAAGGTCAGAGAATTCTTGAGCTTCATTTTCTCTTCTGCCAGCTGAAGAATTTGCCTCTACTTCCTGTCTTGAAAAGCTATTATAAATTACAGTACATCTTGCCTTCTTATATAATAGCTGTTTCTAATTTTTATTGGCAGATAAAGTCATGTAAACGTTATGCTATAAATATCAAAGATCTGATTCCAAAGCTTTGCTGACAAGACCTTAAACTTTTAGGAGAGAGAGAGAGAGAGAGAGAGAGAATAAGAAGCATGAATGAGTTGAGATAAAGAGGAAGGAAAAAAATGGATAGTTCAATGGATGGAGATAGGTACCATATTTTTCGTAGTATAAGATGCACTGGAGTATAAGATGCACCAAGATTTTAAAGAGTCAAATTAAAAAAAAAAGTTGTTCAACTCTGCAGACCTCCCAAAAACAGCCAGTTTTTCACAAAACGGGCCCGTTTCCCCCCCCCCCCCAATGGCATGAATAGCCTTTAGGAGGCTTGTAGAGTGCTCTTTTGATTGGGGCCCCCCAAAACGAGCAAAAAACAGCCTGTTTTTTTGTCAAAAAAGAGGCATATATAGCCTTTAGGAGGCTTATAGAGTGCTCCTTGGGGCTGGGCGGCAAAATTGAGCAAAAAACGGCCCATTTTTCACTAATTTCTCCCCTCCCCAGCCCCCAGGAGCACTCTGGAAGCCTCCTAAAGGCTATGCACGGCCATTTTGGTGAAGGTGGCAGGGTTTTGGGAGACAAAAAATGCTGTATACAGTGTATAAGACGGATAAGTGTATAAGTATAGGTGCTTCCTATACTCCAAAAAATACAGTAATAATAATAATAATAAATTTGAATTTATTAGCCGCTCCCTTTCCAAGTAGGACTCGGGGCGGCGTACAATGGGGCATATAAGACACAGAAAATATATAAAACACATAGGCGTACATACAGAACATACATACAGATACACAAAACACGGACTCGGAGGAGGTAAACAATTTACATCATATAGACAGTTAAAAGACCCGCATTAAGATACCCCAATTGTAAAAACCCGATATAAAATTAAGATTTAACGTTTAAAATACAATTTAAAAACAGTTAGGAGGAATAAGAATAATTACGATTGAGCCAGGCCAGATAATTGAAAGAGGTGGGTAAAATTCTATTTATAACTAAATATAAACAGAATTCCTTTTCTGTTCTCTCCTCCCTGGATACGCGGCTTAGTTTAGAAGAACACCTGACGGCTGTGACCAGGGGGGCCTTTTACCAGGTTTGCCTGGTACGTCAGTTGCGCCCCTTCCTGGATGGGGATGCTCTGTGCACAGTCACTCGTGCCCTCGTCCTTTCTCGCCTGGACTACTGCAATGCTCTCTACATGGGGCTGCCCTTGAAGAGCACCCAGAGGCTTCAGCTGGTCCAGAATGCGGCCGCATGGGTTGTCATGGGGGTACCTAGGTGCTCCCATGTTACACCCCTTTTAGGCGGCCTGCACTGGTTGCCGGTTGTTTTCCAGGTGCGATTCAAGGTATTAATTATGACCTTTAAAGCGCTCCATGGCTTAGGCCCAGGGTACCTGCGAGACCACCTTCTGCCACCAGTAGCCTCCCACCGTCCAGTATGATCCCACAGAGTTGGCCTCCTCAGGGTGCCGTCGGCTGGTGACCCCCAGGGGGAGAGCCTTCTCTGTGGGAGCGCCTTCCCTCTGGAATGAGCTGCCCCCGGAGCTTTGCATAATCCCTGACCTCCGGTCCTTCCGACGCGCCCTAAAAAGTTGGCTTTTCCAGCAAGCCGGCCTGGCCTGTTAATTTTAACTCATTTTTAAATGTATTGTCTTATAAATTCGGTTTGGTTTTTTTTGGATATGTATTTAATTTCTTTTTAACTTTGGGGATGTGTGTTTTTTAATGTTGTACGCCGCCCTGAGTCCTTTGGGAGAAGGGCGGCATATAAATCCAATAAAAGCAAACAAACAAAACAAGCAAACAAACTGGGTACCAGTAGGCATGCCCAAAGAGCTTATCTGACTCAGTCCAATCAATGAGAGGACAAGGTTAACCCAGTCCGGATTCTCCTCCCCCTCACTATGGAGAAAAGTAACTTATGACTGTTTTTCACACTTACAATTATTGCCGCATCTCCATGGTCAAGCGATCAAAATTCGCTTGCTTGGCAACTGGCATGTATTTATGATGGTTGCAGTGTCCCAGGGTCATGTGATCACCTTTTGCGACCTTCTGACAAGCCAAGTCAATGGGGAAGATAGATTCACTTAACAACCGTGTTGTTAATATAACAACCGCCATGATTCACTGTGGCAACAGCAAGAAAGATTGTAAAATTAGCCAAAGTCACTTAACTGCTTTGCTTAGCAACAGAAAACTCAATTGTGATGGTAAGTCACAGACTACCTGTAATTGGTCCTAGATCCTCTATAAGATTCGTACCTGAAAAACATTTGAATCCAAATACCACACTCACAGCTCACACTGGCTTCAGTACAGGAAGGCATATCCAGAAAGGATGAAGCTCCACTCATTGTAACTAATTCATTTAACAAGAGTTACTTATCACAGCATTTGCCAGTCTATGTATGAACTGCTGAAAGTGGCTAAGGTTTCTTTATATTAAAAGGACCTGCATGTTCATCTATAACAGTACAGTTTGCTTTTATTTTTGTATTCACATAGTCATTTGTTGTCTGTTCGCTGATTTGGGACCTTCCTTAAACCTTGACATACTGATTTGATAACCACTGTGAGCTTATTAAGGTCAAAATCCGCACAAGGGAATAACAGGAAGGGATATAAGGAGTATTTTCAAAAGATGACTGTCCAAACTTACTGAACACATATTCTGTTTAGCATCCCCCACTTTCCACTCTCGGAACATGAAAAAAGTTGGAAAGACTCTATGTGGAAAATTACGAACTCTAGATCCCTTGACAAATTCTAAGAAAGAATAAATATGCAATAAATGTCTAGGGAGAAAAAACATAAGAGACTACCAAAATATTTTGTCTTTGATTTGAATGTTACAAATCATGATAAGCAGGCTGTGCAGCTCAGCTGTAAGATTATTCAGCACCATAACACGATGTCTTAAATCACATATTAATTCCACTGTCAGCTCAAGGAATTATTGGATGTTGGTAGTCAGCAACCATGCTAAAATCTGGGATAGGGAGAGTCTGTCTACCTTCTTAATTGCACAGCGCTTTTTCACAGCACTGAAGATGATTAAAAGAGAATTAAGAAGTTTTCAGTGAGAGCAAAAAGATGGAGCAAATCCTTCCGTTTTGACAAATTTTCTATTAAAAATCAAGAAAGGAAACAACTCCTGGGGCAGAAGAGTTTCCTGCCATTGACGCAAAATCACTATGAGAAAACTGCCTAAATTCAAAAGGTCATCCAGAAAGATTTAGTGCTGTGAAGATGCAAATCTTCATTTTGCATCAATTGAAGTTCAAAAGAAGCTCCCACCAAAAATATCAGCTTTTTTCCAATGCATCTTTACAGAGAATGTATTGAAGTCATTTAAGCAAGAAGTTACCAAGGCAACCTCTGTTTTACCAGGAAAATAGTCAACACAGTAACTGAATTTATGCAAAAGTAATGGGAAATTGCTGCTACATGGTTATGCAAGGGCAAAGCTAGACACTGGCACATTTCCACTCTGTAAACCTTTTATTTAGGGAGAAGTGCAAACTGAAGCCACAACAAACTGAAAATTCATTTCCAGGTTGGCTATAAATCCTAAGAGAACATTTAGTAAATTGAATAATCTAAGTTTGGGTTTTTAGTCTTCCCACTGATCCTGGTAAGCTAACAGGATGTCCACCAAATGTCTAGACTCAGAAATATGAGAGGGAGAGAGGGGAGAGACAGACAGACAGACAGACAGACAGACAGACAGACAAATATGAGTACGGAAGGAACCTTGGTGGTTATTGTCTCTTCTCTGTAGGATCCACTCGAGTGGAAGGGAGTTGAAGTCCACAAGTTATAAAGGGGCCATCATTTCCCACCACTGCACTACAACATCTTTATTCATTTATTTGCAATGAATACACCACCTCATTCTAACTGGACTCTTGGTGGCTTACAATATATTTAATATAAAACATAAACAATATAAAGCTATAATAGATTGAAAACTTCCAATGAAGGAGAACTCACCACTTCATATGTCAGTGTGTCCAACTGGTTAACAGCTTGTAGAGGCAGGAAGTTCCTCCTGATATCTAGCCTGAAACTCCTTCCTTGTGGTCTCTGGTTCAACTCTCTAGGGGCAATAGAGAATAAATCCACTACCTCATCTGTGTGGTAATCCTTCAGGTATTTGAAGACTACTATCATATCGGCCCTTAGTCCTTTCTGTAAGTTAAACATCTTCAGACTCTTTCACAATTTCGCCTAAGATTTATTTTCAAGATCCATTTTGACTGTCCTTTTCGGAACTTGTTTTAATCTATCATGGTTATTATTAAATTGTGGTGCCCAGAATTGAGCAAAATGTTTCAAATAGGGTCTGATAAGGGCAGATTGAGCAATTGAACTGAACAATTTCTTCCATGATCTGGACATTATGCTCCTATTAATATATCCTGCAATAATATTTGTCTTCCTGGCAGCTGCTTTATACCATTGGCTCATGTTTAATTTGTGGTCAGCAAGGTCTTCATTTCAGCACACTGTTCCAACCTGTTTTGGATCTTTCTGAATCTTCTCTCTAGCTCTTATTTTCCCATTTTATTAACAAAGAGTTTTGCAAAAGACTGTCAAAGGCTTTACTGAGATCTAGATGTATTGTGTCCATGGATTTCATGCTCTACTAAATTACTGTACTTAACAAATAAAGAGGTGAAGTTAGTCTGGCAAGATTTGTTTATGAGAAACCCAGACTGTCTTCTGTTAATTGCAGCATGCCTACACAAGAGCTCACAAATGCTTTTTAATAATCCGTTTGAGGATCTTGCCCAGTATAGATATAAAATCATGGGTCTATATTTTCCTTTCTTGAAAATGTGGACAACATTTGCTCTTCCCAACCTTCTGGGACCTTGCCAATCTAACACATTCTCAACAATTCCTAACAGCAATTCTATAATCACGTCTGCTAGTTCATTCAATATCCTGGGTTGAAACAAATAAAACTGATTTCAGAGTCTGAGAAAGATAAATTAGTTTAAATTAGCAAAAATCTCTCTTACCCTCTTCCTTGTTTAGCTTAAGCTCAATATCCTTCCTTTCCTCAAGGGCACAACAGTGAACTAGGCACTATTTTCCCTACTGAGAAAAGACAGATAAACAATAAGAATAAAGAAGCTCTGTCTTATCACCACTGACCATTACCAAATTTACTTTAAAAAAGATAGCAGATTCTGTTTTTTTCTTGCCTTTTCTGACGAGAGAGGATAAGAATTTATTGGACACATAAGTCTTATCAGAATTAGATTTTCACCAGATGCCAGGATAATTGAAATGTCCCATTGTAGGATAACTAAGCATGCCTCTCTCACCTTTTATTACCAGCATCCTTACATCATTGAAGATCAAATCTAGGCAATCATTTCCAAAGGATGCTAAGCAAGATTGGAGCTAAAATGGAGCTTTGTGGATCTCAGTCATAAAAGCCAGTGAACAGAAGACACTAATTTCTATCATTTGAGAATTGACTTCATAAAACTACTGTTCTTCCTACACCTCAGACCATCAAAGCTGAGATTTCAGAAATACAATCACTACAATGAAGAATCCAATTCAGAAAAGCTGAAGTTTTTGAAACAAAGCTTCAAACTTTCCAACTGAGATCTTACAATGATACATACCATGAGTAAACTATCTAAACCACTCATTATCTCTCAAAAACAAATAAAACTGATTTCAGAGTCTGAGAAAGATAAACTTATTTTAATTTCCTCTTTTTAAAAAAAGAATACATTTTAACAGTTTTATAAATCACCATGGACATTTAGTGGAAAGGCAAATAATATCAGTAATAATCTATCTGTATATAAATGAGCAATAAAATTAAATCAGTTGAGAGAATGGTAGTGACAGAAACCCTAATTTAAAAGAAGCTGGTCTAATTATTCTGGAAAATCTCACCAAACTCTTGAGGAGTCTCCATGTACATTCATCACTCATTCATCATTCATACTCACTTGGGTTCAACAACCATTTTAAAGAGGACCAGTGTTATCCTTCTAGCAGTGAGAAAAAGATTGCTGACAAACCTGTCTATAATAGGCATAAGATATGATTGGTTGCAAAGTTCTGTGCCAAAGTTACATAACTATTTCATGGCTGCATGAGGTCATGCAACTATTTATCATCCAACTCCCTAATTAGGGATTTTAAGATAGAGTCAGTCTAAGTTTAGCTGCCCTAACCTTTGGATCAACCTCTTTATGACAAACTGCTCAGCTCTAAACAACAGAACAGAAATTATACTTTTTTCCCCCAAATTTCTTAAAATCTGATTAAAATCTATATAAATTGAAAAGATTATACAAAGTCTAAAATTCCATATTTTATTTAGGGCATAAGCATTCTAACTTTTCTTCCAGGAAGGGTAGACTTCAAGGAACCCAATTCCACCCAAAGACTGAAGCCCTGGTCACAATTTTGCTACTAAAACACCACTGATTTTACTTGGACTTAAGTGATTCGGTCGGCAGCTGAAAAACGGAGATGCCACCACATTCAGAGTCTTATTGGGCTTGTGCTGCTGAAATTGGGGGGGGGGGGGGAGCTTATTCTGTCTTTGGTGCCATGTAGAATTTCCCTCCTCTCGCAACTAGTTAAGCAGATGTTTGGGGACTACTAGAAGGGATCTGAATCTGCCCCCTTATTTGATCCTTCCAACCTTAGAGGCAGAAGCTATCAAAGCTTCCATGTGGATTGGGAAAGGATTTAAATTTGGTCTTCCTGCTTTGCAGACCAGCTTTTCCTCACCTCTGTTCAACGCTATTTTCCAGGATGCTAATATGATTGTATCTTTCTAGTCCAACTCTAGAAGCAGTAGCTTTTATCATAATAGTACATTTTTGAACGAGTTTTAAAAGCAGAAGGAAATGTGTTTATAAATAAGAGAAATCTGGAGCAGTAGAAGCTTCCACTAGGGCTCCAGACCTTTCTCGACTAATGGGAATATTTGATATTTTGGGATCAAGTTGTGGTGCTTTCATAAAATAGCTTATGGAAGGAAACCTGCCCATTCATAAAATGGCTGTCATAGATATAAAACATGGATTGATCTGAATGTTTCCTCCTACCAGCTAGAGTCACATCCAGATACACACTTTGCTCTCTCATTTCCTTGCTTTCCTTTATTCCTTTTCTGGGCAAAAGGCATCACATGCAGGGCAAGTTTATTTCATTTCTAAAAAGCCACCAACCAAGAGTTAAGAGTTAAGGCTTCCAGTTAAATAGGTATCAACTTGAAGATCAAGCTCTTCTTTTAATGACCAGTATATGTTCCTCGCCTCTTTATTAAAGAAAGGAAAACAAATACAATAAGGACAATACTTTCTAAATACTCCAGCTGCTATGATTTATATTAAATAAAAAGTAGTTACAAATACCACTGGATTCACATATTAAGCTATATTGTAGCTTAGACCATCAAGCAGAAAACAATATCCCAATCAGGGAACTACTAAGGAGCAAAACCACACTTCCATCAACACTGACGACTGTATATAAACAGCGAGCAAACTCCACACTCACTAGCACTGATGAAGTTATCTAGTTGGATAACGTAACATCTGCAAGCAAATAACCAAACTCAGAGAGCACTAAGGATTCAACCCTAGTTCAACCGTAAGCCACTGATATTCTATTCTATTGTAAACTATTTTGTTTTGTGCTCCCTAGAGTTGGCCTTGGGGATATGGGTGGCTGTATGAGAGAGGGTGGGGAGGGGAAAGAGAGACTGGTTTGGGTGAACCCAGCCATTTTGCGCACTGCTAACCAAAATTTATGGTTTAACATAATGTGTGATTACAGCCAGTCACGGTTTATTCAACAAACCCCAGTTAAACAAACCCTGTCTTTATGCAATCCCTACCTCTCTCTTTCTCAAAAGAAATTATGTGGGAATACCTAATCACAAACAGACAGAGGTCTGTAACATTACATCAACTTTCTTAGAAGTTCTCTTCCCTGTACAAAATATAAACCAAACAAAAAGAATCTAGTACCTAATGACAGGCTCTGTATGCGAAGAATATAGGCAAAAGGAACATATGCATCTTACTACTTAGAGCAAGATGAATTATTGCTTTAGGAACCTCAAGCAAACAATCCAAGACCCTCAGCAATGGTGAAATTTGGGGAGATACACCTACTCTTCACTTTTTCTCCAAACAGTTAATGCAAAAAGCTTTTGTCAGTCAGATAAAACAAATTATGGATTAAATAGAGAGTTTGTCTGAACAACTCCAGTTCAGCTTCCCATGTTCTTACCTCCAACATGTTGGGATGAATCACTGATCTGGGCATGCCTCCTGACTGGAAGAAGGCAAGTCTAGAGTAATGACTCATGCAAACACCAAAGAGGCAACCTACATAAGAAAAGAACAGCTCATGCAGTTGTATTGCCATAACATTAACAACTGGTGTATCCTCTTCCCTCCCTGACAGATTTCCCATATTTCTAGCTTAGCCTGCACCTATCTGGTATTTTCCAGTTGTTTTGGGACTGTTAACAGATAGTCATGCTGGTTGGGAATTCTTGGTGTTACAATATCAATATATCAGAAGACTATCAGGGCAGACTATTTCACTTAGCAACAGACGTTTTGAGCTCAATTGTGATCGTAAGTTAGGGGCTACCTGTACAAATAATCACAAGTAAAAGCAAATTTGAGTGATTGGTGTGTTCTTGTTTGAGCCACCTGAAAATAACTATAACTATCCTGTATATTTTATCCTTTCTAAAATGTAAACATCAATTTACATTGATGTTTACATTTTAGAAAGGATAAAATATACAGGACTGTAACAATACAATACAATGTCTTAAAGGAAACAAATTGTCTAAACTTCACATTGTTTCATGAATAGCTTTACCATATTGTGTGCATTGCTTGGATATTATTATTATTATTATTTATTTTCAGAGCATTACTTTTCAGTTCAGCAATTAGGTTTAGACTTTTTTTCTTTTCTGAGGAAATGCACACGCATTAGTGCATTTCGTTTGCGTAATGAAATGCCTGCAAGCAAGCAAGCAAACTCAAGAGACCACCATGGACTCTACAGCTCCTGTCACCAATACCCAACCTGACCACTGATGGAGAACATTAATATGAGATGGATGGAAGGCAGGGTCAGGGAGAACCTGAGCTAAATTGTCCAATGTTGTACAAGACAGGTTCATCTGTTCCTGACCTGGAGTGGGTACGCAGCAATAGCACTTAGACTTATATATATATAGCTTCACAGTGCTTTACAGCCCTCTCTAAGCAGTTTACAGAGTCAGCCTATTGCCCCCAACAATCTGGCTCCTCATTTTACCAATCTCGAAAGGATGAGTCAGCTTTGATCCGGTGAGAATCGAACTGTTAAACAGCAGGCAGGCAGCAGAAGTAGCCTGCAATAATGCATTCTAACCACTGCGCCCCATAAGAGGTAGAACAGGACTCAGGAACAACTGTCCAAAGTTTATTTATTTAAGAACATTTATACGGCCGCCCAACTCACTCTCAGTGCCTCTAGGCGACTTACAAAAGTAATTTAAAGAGCATTTGTTTCAAGGGCACCACTGACAGTATGGCTCACAAATGCTGGCTCCATATTAGGTAGGTGTCTCGGCTGGGTCTAAGTACCAAGATCTCCCGTTGTGTGATTGAAGACTAATGTTAAATGAAATCCTATGCTGCAGGCCTATCTCACTGAAAATTTCTCACTTAAAATGGAATGGAAAGGGTGCTTGAACTCTACATACCAAGTGAAGTATACTATGAATCCAGTTGCATGCTCTACATGCCGAATGTGTTATCAATCCAATTCCCAAATCCCGTGAATATAAACAAGCATGTCTCTGTTTCCAAACCTCAGTTCTCGAGGTTCATATTGTAATCATTTTAATGCTGAAAACTTAAAACATGAATATGATCTGAAGTAGGGGAAAAGATTACAATCAATATTTTTGTGCAACATTAGGCAACAAGAACCCATATATTAAGGTAATAAGGTGGGTTCAAGTGAACTCAGCCTCAGAAGGATCCCATTTTAAAAATCGATATCCTGAAACTTCAGAAATCACAGAATACACTAGTTGGAAATAAGGGAAGAAATTGGGCAGAAGCAAAACACAAGTTTAATTTTAGCGGGACTTTGGTACTATCACAGGCAAGAAGCTGTTCCTCTTTACCAACTTCATATTCAGGGGACGGGGCTCTAAACGGCAATCAGGATTTTTAATTAAGCTGCTACAAAATGACATCCAAATTGAAGAGGCTTGTTTTTCTCTGTAATCAATCTACAAATCCTGTAGAAGTGCTAATAAATTTAGACTGCATAGAAACAACATGTGTATATATTAATTTTTCATTTATGCTTTGTTTCTTAGGATATTCTACTGGATGTATTTGTATTAAGATGTGGAATTTTAGGCTGCTTGTATCTTTGAGCCTTTGCTCAATTACTGAGTCTAAGGGAACTAACACAGCTTTTATAAAAATGGAAAAAGAACTAAACAACACAAGAACTAAACAACATGAAGAAAAAGCTGTTCCAGATGTCAGGAAAATTAAAGAAAGGGGAAGGAGGTGCAGGACGCACAGTGCAGTAGTCAAAAACAGGATGAAGACTAAAAAACCAAGGACTAGCAGTTTCATAACAGGCATGAGCTTGTACAATAAGCTTAATTACAGACACAAATCCTTTATCTTGTTCTGTTCTTGTATTTAACAGAGTATACATCCACAAAGAAGAGGCTGCAATTTGGAAATCTGCAAGAATGAAACAGTGACTTCTTTGTGGTTTAACCCACTTTGAGAAGTATCCGTTAATCTTCAAAAGGGTCAATATTGTACTGTTTAGCAATAATTGTGATGCTTGAAAACAGGCAGAGAGGAGGATATGTTTTAAAAAACCTTTTCAAAAACATTACATCTGGGTTTCTGCAAGCGAGAGGAAATCAGTCTTGTGGTCTTAAAGTCCAATTTCTCTAGTTTCCCTTTGCATTTTTCCACCTCCTACAAAGAACCCAGGGTTCTTTCCACTGAGTAGAATAAAATGTCAGCTATTTGGGGAAAGAATGGGAAATAGTTTTAAGTTCATGTGATGAAGGACATCTAATTTGCAATGAATGGAACATTTTCTATACTGCAGCTGAGAAACCAACATAAATGTCGCCAGGAATTCAGCTTGATTCAAGAAAGCCTTTATTCATTTACATCCTGATAACATACTATACTTGCTTCAGAGAATGTGGAGGATTGCATTTTTACATGTCCAATGATTGCTTCATATTTATTTCATGGGACAAAAATATAAGTCTACATATAGATTTTTATTTTCCTTTTAACAGTTATGTTCTGGCTAGCTTTTTTTTTTTTACATTCAGTACTACTTCATTGCCATATCTTATCTTTCTCACATGCTATGTAGTACAAGGTATGTTAATTTACTCACCGACCTGAGTCTCCTAGGTTACTATAGCAATATATTTGTGCTACCAAAATAAGATAGAAACTCAACAAATCAAGTTTTCTCTCATCAGACTGGCTTGGGCTTTATTACCAAAATGTGGGAAAAATAAAATCTGTGCTATCTTCAACATAAACTTATCACACTGCCTTTTTGTCCTAGCTAATTATATCTAACACTTTCAACTTTTCCTCAGAGGATGAGAACTTGGTCACCAGGAATTTAATACATTTATTTGCTAACAATGGTTTTTTGACGAAGCCATCACACTAAATCATACTAAAGTATGAGTTGAATTAATAGAACATTGTTCAGTTTCAGCTATCTAGTCCATAATTAGGCTGCTTTAGAAAATTATTCAACAATTGTTACATAAAGTTCATACATACCTGAGTTATGGTAAATGACAGCTTTTCTGCAGAAACACCTCCCAACCCATCAGAAGCAAATATTGCTCCACTTAATGTGGTATTCCAGTATGTGTATTAACCACAAATTTTCAGCAACCATAGTTCTTGAATACATAATATAGTTCCACCATGGTTGCAGCAGTAGCTGGTTTCATGCTGAACTGTTACGTGGACTTTTGGTTTGGGCTCAGCATGATTTGTGAACCTCTGTTTATCATGGGGCAGTATATATAAACTGGAGTTTTTCATAAAACCATGGTTAAAACAAACCACAGCTTAGCATGATCTTTGAATCCAGCACATATACACAGATCTTGTCCAATTAGAGTAAACTATATGATGTGCTGGAGTAAATGAACAGTGGGCTTTTGAGTATGCCAGGAGATCAATCTTCAAGACCTCCTGTCAGCTGCATATGACTTTTTGACCCTTTCCTAAGAACTCTTGAGTGATATACGAGATCCTATTAGCCGCAGCAAATGATCACAGCCAGCCACAGCAAATTATCTTTGCAATGTAAAGACAGAGCATAACAAGAATGACATATGGATTAGAAGACATCCAATTCAAAACGTGCATCTTCTAGAAACTCAGTAGTTGGATGGTTACAAATGTGATAAATAGAATTAAATGCAGCAAACCTAGGTATAAAATGTATAATGATCCAAATTCATCATCTTAACAATTACCTATCACTTCTTCCAAGTGCCAAACAAGATTTAATACCAAATACACAGCCCAGCCTTCCTTTGTTCTCAAAGTAATCCAGGCACCTAGCAATCTAATCTGGACATGTAAATATGTGTTTATGTAAAGGTAATTTAACTTTGCTGATAACATCTGTATGCTAGAACTGACTATTAGAAGCATCATATCCTTAACCAGCTCTCTCTGTGTTTAAAATAAGATTTAAATTCTGCAACTTCTAAAATATTTGTGCACAGTACAGTTTCAGTCCTATGGACATTCCCATTTACCAAGAAGCAAGTTTTATTGAACAAAGTGGAACTTTACTGAAAAAAGTATCAATGGGACCAGACTATAATCCTGCACATTGTTAGAAACTCCATTCAATTATCTTTATGAAAAAAAGACTCTACACAAGGGCTGTCAAACTCACGCCCCACAGGCCGGATGCGTCACATGGTGGCCATGCCCCCGCCCGATTTAGCAAAGGGGGGAAAGGCCCTATAAGTCACGTGATGCCGCTGTGACGATGTGTGTTTGACACCCCTGCTCTACACCTACAATACTGCTTATATGTGTTATGCTTACACAAAAGAAAGTCAAGCTAGATTTTAATATGCTCAGCAGCCAAATAAAAATAGCACCAAATCCTCAGCAAATCCACAACAATTTATCTTTAAAGTGCAAGTCTACTTTTGGAGCAAATAATCTTAAAATAAACCCCAGGAACTCCCAGAAAAAAGGTACCTAGGTTTGGACTAAATTCACAGCATACTTACTCAAAATGGTTCATAATTAGCTTATGGGTTTTAGTTCAGCAACGTTTGATATGCAAATGCTTCCCTTATGAAATACACACAAACACACACACAAACATACATATATATAAGCAGCTTTACAGATAACATATTTCTGGAAAATCAAATTGAAGCTGTTGCTATGCCCTTTCTGTATTTAAGGGCTGATACATTCATTACCTATTAAAACAAAGGTTTTCCTACAATGGCCTCTGCAGAAACTATTCTGTTGCCAAGAGCCATCATAAGGGATGAGTCATGGCATAAAGTGACAAGTACATGATGGGGAGGGTATGCCAGAAAAAGCTTTTACCTGACAATTGGCCTAAGGGATATTCCCTTTCACCTGTGAACTCTTACCTATTCCCCAACACAACAATTTTTCCAAAGAAAGAAAGAAGGAAGGAAGGAAGGAAGGAAGGAAGGAAGGAAGGAAGGAAGGAAGGAAGGAAGGAAGGAAGGAAGGAAGGAGGAAAACAGTAATGCCAAGAAAAGTGGCATGGCTAAAATGCCTGTTGATGGACAGAGCAAGGAGCCCTCTTCCTTGAAAGTAGACAGATGCAAGGGGAAAGAGATGAATTGACAACTTGCATTTTTGATGATTAGTCAAAAAATCAATAGAAAAAAAAGGGTGTTTGTTTTCATAACCATAGTTAGAGGTAGTTTTGTATTTGTAAATTATACCTGCTGTAAACGAAATCCAAAGTGACTTCTAATTTGTCTTTTTGCGACTTTTTCCTTGACTCTTTCATTTTAAACTTTGCATTAGTTCTTGTTCGCTTTAACTTCTGTTCCAAATTCTTAATAAATAAATATATATATATATATATACAGGAATGTGTCACTGGACGCAATGGGGTATCTCCACGGGATTGCTGCCTACATTACAAGCAGCCAAATCTCCTTTGCCTACCTTCCTCGAAAGTTGCAAATCCAGCGCGTTTAGGGTAGCAGCCCAAGTCTTTACGGGACGGCGAGGATCCCCGGAGTATTAAAAGAGTAAAAAACTTTTCTTGCGGGCCGCTTCTTCCCAAGAAACCAATTACAGAGGGATGACGAAAGTAAAATACGCCTTAACTTGCATCCATTAATCATCCAGTTTTCCACCGAGGATCAGAAGAGCTGCTGGAAACCCGCTGCCGCGTTGGCTTTACACCCATAGTCTTCCCGTTCGGGAAAGACCGGAGAACAATGGAGAAAAGTCGCCCGCGATGTTTCCATGCGGCCTCGGTCGGAAGGCAGCGGCTTCTCTGGCTGAGCCGAGGGGTTGCGCAATTCAGCACCTCCTACCTCGCGTCTTCCAGGGCGGGAGAAAAGCCGCGGCCACTTTGGGGCTCCTTCCTTTTCCTTCCGCTTCTTGTTTTGGCGGAAAGGAGGCGATCGAGCAACCGGGTTGCCAGCGTGAGGCGCCGCTGGAGAAGGCGCGGCCCCGAGGGAGAGGCTTCTCCAAATCGTAGCATCTCCCGCCGATGGGATGATTTTGGAAAAAGAGGCCAACGGGCGCTTAGAGAAGGCTGCCCTCTTTTGGGCGCTCTTCAAAGCGCAGCCCTGTTGCAGAGGGATGGATGGACGGACGGACAGACAGACGGACGGAGGTTGGATCTAAATACAGGCAGGCCTCGACTTACAACAGTTCATTTAGTGACCATTCGAAGTTACACCCGCACTGAAAAGAGTGACTTGTGACCATCTTTCGCACGTACGACCGTTGCAGCATCTCCATGGACACACGATTTACATTCAGGTGCTTGCCAACTGACTCCCAGTTATGACGGCTGCAGTGTTCAAGAGTCATTTTGCAACCTTCTGACACGCAAAGTCAATGGAGAACCCAGATTCGTTTAACAACCATGTTACTAATTTAATGATTGATTCGCTTAACAAGTGTGGCAAGAAAAGTCGTAAAAGGGGACAAATTCACTTAGCAAATTTTTCACAGAGCAACATAAATTTTGGGCTCAATTGTGATCACAAGTTGAGGACTACCTTTACCTGTGATTGACCTGAGCTGCTTCTCTAGCAGAAGGTAATGTAGTAATTGAGTGGAGTATTTAATACGTTTTTCTAGACAGTTTGGAAACCATATTTTTTAATGCAGTAGATCCACGATAAGTCACCTTGCCAAAGCCTCAGATTGTACAACAGGGGTAACATTCTACAGCTTGCTATAGGTAGTCTTCAACTTACAACAGTTCATTTAGTGACCGTTCAAACTTACAACAGCACTAAAAAAAGTACCTTATGGCGATTTTTCACACTTATGACCATTACAGCATCCCCATGGTCATGTGATTTACATTCAGATGCTTGAAAACGAGTTCCTATTTATGACGGTCGCAGCGTCCTGGGGTTATGGAATCACATTTTGTGACCTTCTGACCAGCAAAGTCAATAAAGAAGCCAGATTTGATTAGTAACAACGTTACTAATTTATAAAATGTAATTCTCACCATTTTCATTTTTTCCCCTTCGAATCAATCTTAGTACATTTCACACCAAGCCATATACATCTTGGCATACAACTGCAGTGATTGACTTAACAAAAATGGCAAGAAAAGTAGTAAAATGAGGAAAACTCACTTAACAAATTTTCCGCCTAGCAAAATAAATTTTGAGCTCAATTGTGGTCATAAGTCAAGGACTACCTGTACTCTACCATAATCGCCAAAGACATTGGACATGGTTTCTAGGATTATGGAACATGTGCCAAGATGGGGCTGGCTTGATGTGAAATATACCAAAATTGATTAAAAGGAAAAAACTGAAAACATGGGACCTACATTTTATAAATGATTAAATAAATGCTTGTGTTTAATGCCCAAAAGGTATTAGGAGTAGATAACTTGTGAATAGATCCTGATATTATACAGGTTAGTCACTAGTTGAGTTTAATGATCTTGAGTAGTGTTGAATTATGATCTCATTTCTACAAGCAGCTAAGCTAATATATGGTTTTGGGTTAGCTTATTGCATGAACCAGGCATTTAAGGATTATAAATCATCATTCATTACCGGTACTATTCAGTTATTGATATTGGCAACATTGTTAGCCTGAAGGGGGAAGGGAGCCATAGAAATAATGGCTGAGAATGTCATCACTTCAGTAGAATGGCTTATAGACTTATTTTGTTTTATGACTCATTGCAAGAACCAATACTAAGCCAGGTACTTTCCATTAAGCCACCTCCCACAGACAGGAATATGATCAAAAATGGTCCCTTGGATTTTAGACCCACTCAGTCTGGAGGGACCATCTGCAGACTGCATCTACTTACTTTAATATTTGGGGACCACTGTGTTCCCTGTTCTTCTGTTAATCAGAGCCACCCACAGGATATGGTGGGGGGGGGGGGAGTCACTCTTTTTTACATGTGACACTGATAGAGCTCACTTTGCAATTTTTTGGTTCTTTGGCACAATGGGAAAAATAACTTGCTGCAAATAAAATGTTTCAGTGAATGTGGAATAATTTTCTTTTACTCTTCAAGAATGCTTGAACCCTTACATCCTGGACATAAATTGTTTCAACTTCTCAAAATGACGCTATAGGGCACTGCACACCAGAACAACTAGACACAAGGACAGTTTTTCCCTAATGCCATCACTCTTTTAAACAAATAATTTCCACAACATTGTCAATAATTTACTAAGAATGTATTGCTATTATTCTTCTCTTCCTTCCTAGTATCTATCTCTCTCCACTTATGACTATAACCATGTTGCTTGTATCTTTCAATTTATATTGTTTTATTTGTTTTCTAGTATGATTTGATAGCTTATTAATAACCTTGACTATCACTAAGTGTTGTATCTTTTTATTCTTGATAAATGTATTTTATTCTCCTTATGTACATTGAGAGTACATTGAGAGTATATGCACCAAAGACAAATTCCTTGTGTGTCCAATCACACTTGGCCAATAAAGAATTCTATTCTATTCTTTGGATCCCTGGAGAATTTGCGGAAAACATTAACACTTTCTTGGAATTGCATTTTGATAGAATGGCTTCCACCCAGTTGTAATTTGAGATTGTCCAATTGGATCTGGGTTATGTGTTTATTTGCCATTTACCATTGGAGTTGTTAAAGGTTTTTGAGTTTTCTGATTTAAGCACTAGCTGTAATTTAAAGTAAGATCAACTGAGGATTGACTTTCAGGAGACCTCTAGGCAACGTTATGTCTGGTAAAATGATAAAGCAATGATACCACTAATCTGCCTCTGGCTAAGTGAACATTCTCTTATATGACCAAGCTCTATTTTCTCATTGCAAACCTGCTATTTGTATACTTGTGGATTACAGTCTGGCTTTCACATAAAAATGACTGCAGTTAAGAACAGCTTTCCATCTGCTGGTATTTTAGAGACTTTTGTGGCTTGTCAGCCGCACATTTCATTAAATTGGTTTAAAGCCATCCTTGCAAGAGAATTTTTCCTTCCAAGAGCAGTTTTACTGGAGAATGCTGAGCAGTTCTAGAAAAAAAATATATTTCAGAATCCAGAGTTGAACAGTATGTAACCAATGTAGGCTTGCCTCTGCACATTTGCATGGAAATGAGACAAATTGTTCATGTAAATTCACTATGTCTGCAGCTTTACCCTGGCAGGGCAAGTGACAAAACATGGATTGTGACAAACATATGTATTTATGTGCAATGCCATGATGCAAGTACGAACAGGTGGAACTTATAATGGACATTTGGCAATGACATCTTCATGGGTAGGAACATGAATGAATGTGAGACAATTGGCATGTTGCTTCAAAAATTCACTACTAAGGTGCCATTTTGGTTTAGTTACTAGATTTTTGCATATATTTTGAAACATGTTAGCCTTATTTCCTCTGGTCAAATCAGAATCCAAAATGTTAGAAGGTAATTAAAATTACCACCAGTTTTCTTGTATATACACGGATACTAGTAGATATATAATACCGGAACTGTGTTATCTTGAAATTTCTTTAATTATTATACTAGATGCATTATAAAACAAATATTCTAATGTTGCAGATTTGATAAACATCATAACACTGCTATTAAACTTCTGCAATAGATCTAAAGATCAACACAGCCTAAAATAGGCAAATATTGTGCAATAAAGTACAATGCAGGCAGTAGAATATAGAAATTACTAGCCAGAACAATACAAAAGCACAAAAGTAACACTATTTAGCACTCGATAATCCTGAAAAAGCATTACCAGTTGGGAGACCACAAGATATTCCAAGACTATGGGAAAATAAAAAATAAAAAGTTATGGAAAAAGGAAGTGGCAAACCACTTCTGTAATGTTGCCAAGAAACTGCACAGACTTGTCCATGTGGTTGAAAACACAAAAACAGCAGAAGACAAAAAAAACAATGATGGAACAGGAAAGAAATCTAGAGGGCGACAAGAGAAAGAAGTACGAGATATCAGTTATCCTCACCAAAACCAGGTTTTAGGGCTCTTAGAAATGTCTGTATGATTGGGCAGTTTCAGTTTTGGAGAATGTCATTTCAGACAGGAGGAGCTGCTATAGAGGAGGTCCTGATATGTGGCATTCTTTAATAGATGGAATCTGGACCACCCCAACTTTACCAGATGGGGCCACGCATATGTTGTAGATACTCTAGGAGACAAACAGTCCAGACGCTATGGGTTGGAATAATGCAATTTGCTATTTTTTAAAGTGTAGTCAACCATGGCATCTGATTAAACTCATTAAGGACTGGGTGAGGAGGAATGTTGAAATTAAATCCAGGAAAGCGAGAAGGGCTGTGGAAAGGAAAACTTGGGAACAGTGTGGAACCTATTTTGGATAGAGTTGTTCTCCCCAATAGGTTTGCTATTTGGGGATGGTCATTTATCCCAGTTTTTAGGTCTTTCAGGAGATGGTTAATGGCAAACAGCACATTTCAGAATTAAAATGCCAACTAGTATGTAATCAGCAGTGTGCAGCAGCTGCCAAAAAAGCCAACACGGTTCTAGGCTGCATCAACAGAGGGATAGAATCAAGATCACGTGAAGTGTTAATACCACTTTATAATGCCTTGGTAAGGCCACACTTGGAATACTGCATTCAGTTTTGGTCGCCACGATGTAGAAAGGATGTGGAGATTCTGGAAAGAGTGTAGAGAAGAGCAACAAAGATGATTAGGGGACTGGAGACCAAAACATATGAAGAACGGTTGCAGGAACTGGGTATATCTAGTTTAATGAAAAGAAGGACTAGGGTTATATAAGGGAGGTCTTGTTATTAAATTGGGGAAAGGTTAAAAGATTACACTACTTAAAAACTCCAGCCTGGATATCAACTATTGAAACATTTTCATATCCAATAATATATAAAAAGGAACAAACAGTTAGATATGTTGAAATATTGAATACAGAGGGTGAACTCAAATCTATTCAAGAGTTGAAACAAGAAGGAATAGAAATGAATTGGTATTCATATCTACAGATACAATTTAGATATAATGAAGATAGAAAATCAAAAGGTCTTTACAATGAAATGACTGAGTTAGATAAAATTTTAACAGGTACTGATGAAAAAGTAATTTAAAAACTATATGGATATTTATTAGAGACTAAATTACAAGAGGAACAAGTTAAAGAAACTATGATAGCTTGGGGGGAAAACTTTGGGCATGGGCTAGATTTGGAGAAATGGCAGAAATTGTGGTCTCAAAATTATAAAATGACAATGTCAACTGCATATAGAGAAAATTTGTATAAGATGTTTTACAGGTGGCATCTATCCCCAACGAGAATTGCAAGAATGTCCAAGAATAAATCGGAAAAGTGTTGGAAATGTCATCAGATACCGGGTTCATACTACCACATATGGTGGACTTGTATTGAAGCTAAAAGATACTGGACTAAAATCCACCTGTGGTTGGAGAAAATGATACACAAACACATAGGCCTTAAACCAGAGTTCTTTTTATTGGGAATCATACCAGAAATTTATAACAAAGACTTAAAATATTTAATTGTAAACATTTTAACAGCAGCTAGAATTGTATTTGCAAAAAAACTGGAAAAATGAAATGATACCAAAACAGGAAGAAGTTATTTGAAAGATAATGGAGTGTGCTGAAATGAGCAAATTGACATTTGAAATTAGAGAACAAGAAGATGAGCAATTTTATAAGATATGGGATTTGTTTTATCAGTGGCTGGAAAAAAGTACCTGGAAATGAAAAATGTTTTACTTATGTTTTAATTGAAGGAGAAAAGTGAGAATACAACAAAGTTGTTAAATAGCCTAATAATGATACAATGAAACACTGACAGATATATGAATAATTTAGAATCTTTTGTTATAAAATGAAGGACAAAGATAATAACGAATTTATGTACATTTGATAGAGGATTGGTAATATAATGTATAACTCTAAGTGCATACTATAGATATCCTGTTGAAAATAGTGATAGATATATAAATATAAACACTTGGTAAATTATTTTATACTGTAAAAATATTTAAAATGAGATAATGATTACATAAAGGTACGTTGTTATTAAGCAGACAATCAAAATGTAAGAGAATTAAGTTTATTGAAAAGAAAGAAATATTAATCGTAATTGAATATATGCTGTACAATGAAAGTGTGGTTTTTGGTTATATTAGATGGAAAATCTGTGATTGTATATGTAATTGAAAATATGGATGCAAAAACACTTGTAACCAAAAGACATGCTGTATGTAATGGATGAAAAAAAGTTAATGTTGTCTTTTATCTTTAAAAATAAAAAAAATGTGGAAAAGAAGGACTAGGGGAGACATGATAGCAGTGTTCCAATATCTCAGGGGTTGCCACAAAGAAGAGGGAGTCAAACTATTCTCCAAGGCACCTGAGGGTAGAACAAGAAGCAATGGGTGGAAACTAATCAAGGAGAGAAGCAACTTAGAACTGATGAGAAATTTTCTGACAGTTAGAACAATTAATCAGTGAGACAGCTTGCCTCCGGAAGTTGTGAATGCCCCAACACTGGAAGTCTTTAAGAAGATGTTGGATAGCCATTTGTCTGAAACAGTATAGGGTTTCCTGCCTAGGCAGGGGGTTGGACTAGAAGACCTCCAAGGTCCCTTCCAACTCTGCTATGTTATTGTATTGTATTGTATCTATAGGGGCAAATAGGTTACATCCGAGGGCATTTAACAAGCCTAGCATATTACAGAACAGCTCTTGGAAAATTTTGAACACTTGTAAAAGACTGGGAGGTGTCAGAAAACCTGACCAGAGCAAATATTGATCATCACCACTGCCACCCACTTTCAAGAAAGGAAAGCATAAGGACCCAGGAAGTTATAGACCTGTTTGGTTGACATCTATACAAATTATTAAACAATTTGGAGAGTGATAACTTATCTACTTTTGTGTAAATTAAATGTAATTTTAGACGATCAAAAAGACCAAGTTTTAATAACAACGTCAAGTCCAAATACTTGTGTTCTTTCTTTTGTTATTCATTTGAGTTGGTAGTGTATAAAACTGAATTAGAATTTGAGTGGAGATAAAGAACAGCAATATCAATAATTGATCAATAATTCAACCTAGAGTGAAGAACAAAAAGGTAAAAAGAAAACTCTTTGATAAATAAAGTGAGTAAAAGTGCTGTTTCAATTGTCCAATCTCAACCCAGAAGGTATCTTAATAAGATTTACACTTTTTGACCATTTAATTGAGTAAATTGGTTTTCTTTTCTTGCTTAAATGGTGAAGATTATAATATATCATAATATGAAATGTTAATTGCAAAGATAGTATAGAAAAAAAATGAATTGCTCTAATGTAATATGCAGAATTACAGAATCTGAATTTTGGAGTGGGACTTCAATACTCATGTTCATAATTAAATATATATGAATTATATAATTAGTTTACATAGTAGCTTTCCCAAATCAAGTAATACTTGATTTTAAAAACATATTGTGCAATTAGATCCATAATACATTTTATATAATAGAGAATAAATTATCCAAATGGACACTGTATGTTGAATGAAAGCTTACCTAAGGAATGACTAAAATGTCATGTATAATTATAATCATAAATTTCAGGCTTAAGGTGCAAAATGTCTCTTTTGACTTCCATGATCATCTTCAGAATGAGTTTCGATGTGCCCAAGATCACTCAAGGAGAATGAATAAGACTTGAGTCAAAGCCTTCCCAGTTAACTCTTAAGTTTGATTATTCCCTAAAAATGGGAGGAATTTCATTCATGTCAAAATATATGTTGTGGATGACTGGTATTCAAAAATGTGTCATGTACGTACAATAGTGATATTTTCAGCTTATGTAAAACTTAACTCCTCCCTAAGTTAGATGAATGCTGGCAAACTCCATTCTAAAATTCTCAATGAACTAGTGTGATGCACAAATAGATATGCTCTTAAATCGTTCTCTGCATGTCACTTGTTTAGAATCACAATAACATACTGTAATTACCCAAATGGCTCACATTGTGGATGGGTGAATCCATTGTTTAGGCTTTACGTCTTTCCTTCATTAATTTGCAAAGCCAGCAAAGAAAATACACACATGAAAATTTGTATCAATCTTCAAGTACATTGCTTTATTGGTTTTATTAGATTTATATTCCAACTGCTGCACAGGAACTCAAGACAGCACATGTAATACTCCTTTTCCAGGGCGCTGCTCTGGAGAGTCCAAGCAAGGGTTAAATACAGCCAATCTGCCCAGAACTGAATTGAAACTTTAAACCACGCCTCTAGTGCTGATTATCTTCAGTTTTTTTTCAATTCAGTTAGCCCAGTGGACAAGCTTTGAGTTTCTCTTCAATTCTAGATAGATTGCTTGGACTCTCAATTATATTACTGAAAGGAAAATATCGTGTTCTTTACTTTGGAGCAGGCTTGTTGAGAGAAATTTACTTTAAATCCCAATTTGGCTTCTCTCTCACCCCTTGGTCCTCCCGGTGTCCCGATCTTGCACGGGCCCCGCAGGGTCACAGACAGCTGTTGGGGAAGCGCGTGGGTCGGACTGCCGACGCCAGCGCCGCCACAGCAACCCTGCTGTGGGAGGAAATCTCCGCTGAGAGCTCCGTTGTCGTCATCTGTGCTTTTTACAAGCCGGCATTCGGCGCGGCCCCTCAGGGCTCTCCTAAGCATTAGCGGCAACTTTAAAACATCTGGAGAGGCGGCAGGGAGTTCCAACCTCCATTTGGAGCTGCCTATTTCATTTTAGATTTCGATTTAACCGCATGACTGCAGCTGCTGATGCCTGACTCATAGCAGGAGCCGTTTGGAGACCTCATTGACCGGTTAGACCGGCGATCTGGGCCCCTAGCCTTTCGGACTGAAGCGGCAAGTGCTTGTGGTAGCCCGGATCGCAACCCTTACTTCCTGCAGGCGCTGGGAGCTGGATTTGCTCACGCCATAACCCTGCCTGGCTGAATCTCTTCCTGCAACCTTCTGTGTCTCTTCCTGATCATTTTGGCTTGCGGTGGGCTACTGTGAGGTGGTGAGTGGATGTGGCTCCCTACCTGTCTTGTTTAAGGCCCTTTATTAACGCCATGGCAGATCAGACCCCAGAAAACTCTGAACCAATGGGGGTTTCCTCCAAAGCATTCACTAGGCAGGCTGGCAAGGCTGCCACGGAGGCCATCAGAGGCAACAAACCTTATTCCAAACCCGGGCCTAAGCAGGGATCAGGGCAGGATAAGGATGCCATACGCCGTCAGAAGGCCCTAGAAAAACAATTTTCCAAGGCCCAGCAACAGGCCCAAGCTTCCCAGTTGGTGGACTCTCAGGAATCCTCCGGAGAGGTTGCCCTTGCCCAGGCTCAACCTATCTCCAATAGCAAAGGGGAAGGCCAGGAATTCTCGCCCATGGCAGTTTCACCAGGCCCCTCGATGGCGGATCAGGCCGACCTTCGCCTGTCCTCGGGACCTGGAGGAGGGGCCAGCTCCCGTGGAGCCCTTGGCACCGCAACTGCCACCACCCAGGCCCGGCCCCAGGCTTTGCCCAGTTGAGGACCAAGGGCCCAACCTTTCAGTGGAAATGCAAGAGGTCATCAACAGGGCTATTTCCCAGGGCATTGAAGCGGGCATGCATCAGAGAGGCAAACGCACTCGCAAGACCTGCCATCTGGAGCCCCAGGCAGCTCCCAGTATTACATCCATCTCCCAGCCTCCTCAGTCCCCCCATTCCTCCCTAGCATTGGAGGATTCGGCCTGGGAAGAGGAGGAAGACTTATTACCTAGGCAGGAACCCGAGTTCTCGGGGGATGAAGGTGGTAATTCCGAAAAGCCTACCTTTTCGGGTCTATTTAAATTGACCAACTTCAAAACCATCCTGGATAAAGCTAAGGTAGCGACCCACATGGGGTCTACCCCCTCGGCTCCGACGGCCCAAGACCCAGATGATCTATCTGGGGACCTTTTTGAAGAAACTGTGTCGGCCCAGGAGATAGTCCCAGTTCCCAAACTATTCCTCAACATGGTTCAAAAGCAATGGGCGCAGCCTGCTACCATGGCTACCCCCAGCAACAATGATAAGAAGCTTTATACGGTAGATCCCAGCCTGGAGGATTTGCTTAAGCTATCTCCAATTGATCCCCCTGTGGCGGCACTCACCTCTACGTCTGTTCTCCCCCCTGACTTATTAGAGGGGCTCAAGCTGAGGACAAGAGGTCCGAGACTGCTTGCCACAAAACTCACCAGGCGGCAGCATGGGCGATTAAGTCATCTGCCTCAGCCTCCTTCCTTTCCAGGGCAGCCCTGCTTTGGTTGAGGCAGTTGCTGAGAAAAATTCCGGCCAAGGACACCAAGTTGAGGCAGGATATCCTCAAGATCATGGCAGCCACGGAGTACACTGCCGATGCCACCCTGAGAGCTCCCAAGTTTGTCTCTCGAGCCCTAGCGTCTAATGTCACCACCAAACACCTCTTGTGGCTGAGACACTGGAACGTGGATATGCGCTCCAAGTGGAAGCTTGTCACAGCCCCCTTTAAAGGGGACAAGCTCTTCGGGGAGGTCCTGGATCCTGTCCTAGTAGAAAACAAGGGCAAGAAGAAGGTGATGCCATCGGTCAACGAGAAGTCCGATTGGAAGGGTCTCAACTCCTACAGGAGGCAGCCCTTTCAGAACACTGAGCCTTCCACTAGCTCTGCCCCATTTCATCGGGCATATCCCCAGCAATCCGATCGGTCCCAAGACCATCAGTCCTTTCGTGACAGAGGTTGCCAGCAACACTACTCCAAACGCCCCTTTAGGGGGGGTCTGGTTCACGCCCCTTCAGGAGATACAAATTACTATCAATGATCAGCTCCCTTAGGAGGGCGTCTCCA
This sequence comes from Natrix helvetica, assembly GCF_964273705.1. Classification (NCBI taxonomy): domain Eukaryota; kingdom Metazoa; phylum Chordata; class Lepidosauria; order Squamata; family Natricidae; genus Natrix; species Natrix helvetica. Next base: position 211,887,988 of record NC_138552.1, on the reverse strand, counting down.
GTTATTTCACGCCAAGTGGGAGCAGATCACGTCGGACCAGTGGGTCCTGCAAACGATCCACATGGGCCTCACCTTGGAGTTCCTCTCCCTCCCCCTCCCCTTCATGCCCAGTCAAACGGTCCCTCATGGAACAGGAAATCAGGCATCTCACAGATATCAGGGCCCTAGAGGCTGTTCCGGCGGGTCAGGAGGGGACAGGATTTTACTCAATCCTGTTCATGGTTCCCAAAAATTCCGGGGTGGATGGGAATATTGGACCTAAAAAGATTAAACTATCATGTAACCTATCGGAGGTTCAAAATGCAATCCCTCCAGTCCATCCTGGGATGCATCAGGCCGGGGGATATATTGACATCCATAGACCTCAAAGAGGCCTACCTCCACATACCCATCCGCAAAGCCCACCGCCGATACCTGAGATTCACTTATGCAGGCCGCCACTACCAGTATTGAGCCTTGTCGTTCGGGCTATCATCGGCGCCCAGGACATTTACAAAGATCCTCGCGGCGGTGGTGGCCTTCCTCAGATCCCATCCAATAAGACTGCACTGCTACCTGGACGATGTCCTCATCCAGTCGTCCTCCCACCAACAGGCAACCAGAGACCTGGAGTACACCATCCAGGTGCTTCAAGACCACAGGTTCTCCATAAACCTGGAGAAAAGTCATCTTCTTCCGACAACCAGACTACAACATCTAGGGGCCATCATCGACACCATCTCCTGCTGGGTCTTCCTATCTCCGGAGAGGGTGACCAGCCTCAGGGAGAGGGTCGCACAAGTGCAGCGGTCACCCCTGGCCAAGGTGGTTCAGCTGTCTCAGCTTCTAGGCTAGATGATCTCGTGCCTGTCCATCCTGCCTTGGGCAAGACTCCACTCCTGGCCGCTCCAGTGGCTCCTGCTCCCTTACCAAAGGGCCAACGAAAGCAGCTCGACGAGGCTAATCCCGGTCTCCTTAGAGGTACGGCGTTCCCTCAGGTGGTAGTTGTCCCCTGCCCTGACAAAGGGGTTCCCCTTCAAAGAACCCGTCCATCTCACCATCACGACGGATGCCAGCCTTTACGGCTGGGGAGCTCATTGCCACAGTCAATTGGTGCAGGGCAGGTGGTCTCCTTCCGAGGCTGCTCACAGCATCAACTGGCTGGAGCTGAGGGCAATCAGGTTGGCCCTCCGCCAGTTCCAGACCAGCATACAAGGGCGCCACGTGTGGATACTGACCAACAACGTTGCGACAAAGGCGCACATCATCCACCAAGGGGGCACTCGCTCCAAATCCTTGATGTCAGAGGCTGAAATCCTAGGACGGTGGGTGGAGAAACACCTCCTGTCCCTACAGGCGGACTGGCTGAGCAAGGCCACGGTCGACCACTCGGAGTGGCCCCTGCATCCGCACTTGTTCCAGCAATTGTCCCAGAGGTTTGCCCGTCCGCAGGTAGACCTGTTCGCCACCGCATCCAACATGCAGGTTTTTCACGAGGTTCCACGACCTGCATGCCAAAGGAGCCAATGCCTTGCACTGCCCTTGGCCACGGGGACTACTGTACGCCTTCCCTCCGTTACTTCTACTTCCCAGAGTCATCCGGAAGATCCTGTCGGAGGCAGCGGAGGTACTGCTGGTGGCACCGTTCTGGCCCAGGAGAACCTGGTTTGCGGACCTGGTGAGCCTCTGTCGAACCACCATGGCGGATCCTTCCGCAGGAGACCTCCCTCAGCCAGGGGGCTCTTCAACATCCGGAGCCCCAGTGGCTGCAACTAGCCATCTGGCACTTGAGAGGGATCTCCTGAGAGCAGAGGCAGTTTCTCAGCCAAAGTGATCTGCACCATCCAAGCCTCCAGGCGTCCATCCACGACCCGGATCTATGACGCTACCTGGAGAGCCTTCACCAGCTGGTGCACTGCTCGTGGATCTTCAGCCTCCTCAGCCTCGGTCCCTGTCATCCTGGACTTCCTACAAGATGGTTTGGACAAAGGCCTGGTGCCTAACACTCTATGGCATCAGGCGGTGGCAATTTCAACCATTCTGGTTCCTGATGGACATTCCTCGCTCGGCCGGCATCCTACCATTCGCAGTTTCCTCAGGGGCGCAACTAACCTGAGCCCCCCAGTGGTTCACAGATATCCATCCTGGGACCTCAATGTAGTTCTACGTGCCCTTATTGGCCCCACATTTGAACCACTCAGAACTGCCAGTCTCAAACATCTGACATTTAAGACAGCATTTTTGGTCGCCATCACCTCAGCTCGACGTATTTCGGAGTTCGCTGCCCTGTCCGTCAGAGAGGACTTATGCTTGATTCGACAAGACAGGGTAATTCTCAGGCTGGACCCGTCGTTCATCCCCAAAATCAACTCCTGGTTCCACCAAGCCCAGGAGGTTGTTCTCCCGGACTTTTGTCCGCATCCTAGACATCCGAGGGAGAAACGCTGGCACTTGCTAGATGTGCGTAGGATGCTTCGCAGGTACATCAAGCACACGGCAGGGTTTCGACGATCTGAATCACTCTTTATATCATTCCAGCCGGCTTCCCTGGGCAGGAAAGTGTCCTCCTCTACGATCGGAGGGTGGCTGAGGGCCTGCATCACCCTTGCTCATGTCCTGCAGTCCAAACCTGTGCCTCACCACATTACAGCACATTCTACTAGGAGCGCCACCACCACGGCAGCCTGGGCGACCCAGGCACCGATTGAGGAAATTTGCAAGGCGGCTACCTGGACTTCTTTGTCTCCATTTGTCCAAAATTATAAGTTGGACAGTTTTGCATCAGTGGAAGGGGCATTTGGGAGGCGAGTTCTCCAAGGCATTCACACCAGCGGAGAGACTCTGAATGCTGCTGCTTCCCGCCCTAGTGACAATTAGCTTGGGCATGTCACTCGCTTGGACTCCCAGAGCAGTGCCCTGGAAAATGACCATTGTCTTACCCGAAGGGTCGTTTTCAGGGCGCTGCGAAGGAGAGTCCACCCCCCCAGGGGTCTGGCTCCGCTGGTGACAGTTCGAACGTTTACGGTTCCAGTTGGTTTGGTTTTTCTTATTGACTTGTTTACATTGTTGGACTTTTCAGCGCACAACAGTTCCACGTCTTCATTGAAAAAATCTGAAGATAATCAGCACCAGAGGCGTGGTTTAAAGTTTCAATTCAGTTCTGGGCAGATTGGCTGTATTTAACCCTTGCTTGGACTCTCCTTCGCAGCGCCCTGAAAACGACCCTTCAGGTAAGACAATGGTCATTCCTTCTACTTTTCCTCACATCATCAAGGTTGTGGGGTAGCTTGAGCTGAAAGAAGTTGTAACTGGACCGAAATCACTATTTCAACTTCTCCTCATAAACATATTTTTAATATATTTTCTCTAGCATAAGTATTTTCAAGCAATTTCCCTCCTAATAGATTACAAAAGGCCTAGCCTCTGTAGAATACAATACAGAGGTGACCTTGAAGAAGGAACACAAGAAGCATTAAGTTAAACAGCGGGAAAGAAGGAGGGGTAAGAAAGAAACCCAGAAGTCAAGATAAGAAACAACGGATGGAAACTAAACACCATTCTACATTTGTTTTCAAGGTGATATTGATTTTTTAAAAATGGCAAATATCTGTATTCCCTTCCATCCCTAAATATGTAGTGGAGAGAAGGAACCTAGAACTAAGGAGAAATTTCCTAACAGTGAGAACAATTAACCAATGGAATGGCTTACCTCCAAACGTTGTGGGTGCTCCATCACTGGAAGCTTTTAAGAAGAGACTGGACAGCCACTTCTCTTAAATGTATAGGGTCTCCTGCTTGAGCAGGGGATTGGACTAGAAGACCTCCAAGGTCCCTTCCAATGCTGACTTCTGTTATTCTGGAGCACACCTCGATTTTGTTTCTGTGTGAAGAAAATACTCCCAGCAATCTGCAAATGTTTTCCATTTCCTTGATTGTACAATTCTGCAGAAGACTACAGTTCTTTAGCCAAGGCTATGAAAGAAGTAGAAAAGAATCTTTCTGAGGAATCCAGTAATCCCAGGAAACGAAACAGGACACAGTACTTGCTGAAGATGAAAAAAAGCCTGAACTAAAAATCCACACCCAGTTTGCTTCCTTGATGCAGCAAATAAGCATCGTGAATTTGGAAAGAGAGAGAGAGAGAAAACTTTTGAGTGAACTGCCATTAGCACACTAGTATTCTGCATTTCTGTGTGTAAGAGTGAGGGGGAGAGAGAAGTTGTGCGTGACATACATTCACATATCGTTGGCAACAATTGTGTAAGGGGAAGGAAAACACCTATTGAACAGGTAGCTCCAGTTCTTTCACCAAGCTTACTGCTAGATAAACATGTAACAGAATGCAGCCTCAGGCAGCCTGTCCTTGTTGGGAAGCAAGACCCATTGAGTGCAATGCCAATCAAGCCTACTTCTGACTGCAAAGCCCCATGGAAGTGCTTTAATAATTAATGGCCCGATGTGCAAGTGCACTGGATTAATTGGACCATGGAAGAAATGTGGCTGGCAGGTCACTGCACCAGACAGGCAGGCCCCACAAATATGTTCTTGACATGGGTTGTCCCTTAATGAGGATCAGCTACCAGCGAGGATGCTTTGTGACTTGGTTTCACTCACCTCCCCAATATAACTTGGATTCCACATAGAACTGGCAGGCTATATTCCCTGCATTCCTGAGTAGACGAAAGACCAAAGATGGAGAGAGGCAGCCTTTTGTTCCCTTGATTCCCTTTGTTATCCATCTTGCCTTCCTTGGACCCACATAAGCCACCCCAAGACTTTACTGCAGCCAGCTGCCCCAGAAGGACAGACAAGCAAGAGACAATTATCAGTATCACCTCAGATACCCCCTCCCCCCTACAACAGGGCTGTATCTTCCTCCTGATCTTCCCTCACCACTTTATATTTCTTAGTCCAAAAGAACCTTTGAGGGTTTCTAAATCAGCCATCCTAAGTACCTTCCTTTATTTGCCCATCTCAACCTATTCCTGCCTCTTCTCCCCTGAGCAATTGGTGATTATCTTTCCAATTGGCAAGTATTGTTTGGTGAGAAGGGAAAATGAATCTAGGAGAATCTACCAGTCACTTTTGTTAACTTATCCTGTATTAATATCTTTAAGGCCAGCTTTATTACTGAGATTTGGCTAATTTGAACAGTAAATTTTAGGCTAGTATACTTTTCTACCCACTTAAGGACTAGCGGATTGTGCATTAATGCAGCTATAGAACTGCAACAGAGTCTATCCTTAACCAAGTGGAAAAGATGTAGAGAATAATGGACTTCCATGAAGTTCAATCCTTGGCTCTGAACTACTCCTTTTTTTTTTATTAACAGCTGGGATGAAATGGGGAGGGAATGCCTCTCAAACTTACAAATGATAAAAATGGGTTGCCAAGTCAGAAATAAAACTTGAAGTCAACAGACTAAAACGCACCATGCAAATGCAAAATTATTCACTTAGGACACTGAAATCATGGGGGGATCCTTGGCTTGGCAATAGCATGCCTAAAACAGGCCTTGGATTAATAGTTGATTGTAAGCTGGACATGAGCCATCAGCATATTGTGACAGCAAAGAATTTCCATCTTTGGGTTTATCAATTCATTATTAGAAATATAATTTTAAATTGCAGAAAGAAATCGCTCCATTTTATTCTATTGTGATCAGATTCAAGCAATTTGTCCACTTTTTATCAAGTGACAAAATGGATTCAAGTAGGAAAAGCTTCAGAGAAAGACACAGGAATGATCAGGAGTTTGGCCTTTGTCCAATCCTTTCTATATCACTCCTTGCTTCTGGGTGTTTCATCAGTTTTGTAAATAATTTTGTCAATGATTTCAAAGTTGCAATTTTGCGACTTGCCCCAACATTCAAGAATGATCAAAATTTATAGAAAAAAGCATTAACCAAAATGCTTTTATGCTAGTAGGTAACATGTGGTCACATGAGAGGAAAACTTCAGTGGTACACTGCTGCTTAAATGTGTTCTGTGGCCGATTACAATTTAATCACTATGCTAACTAAAGGGACACCTTGAGCGATCTCCAATAAACACACTATTCTAGGTAAATCTCTGTGTACCAAAGAGGGCAAACATGACCAGATCAACAGGTCCACAAAGGCAGCATTAGTATGAGCTCCTTCCTATTTACAAGCCAAAGCATCCTTAACGTGCAGTGCACTGTTAGCATGTTACTAGTTCCAGACTTCAGATGAACATTGATGTGTTGTTAAATAAAAAGATAGCATGCAAAGAGGTCTTAGAAAGAAGCTAACAACAAAGATGATTAAGGGACTGGAGGCTAAAATATATAAAGAACGGTTGCAGGGATCATGTATGTCTAGTTTAATGAAAAGAAGGACTAGGGGTACATGATAGCAGTGTTCCAATATCTAAGGGGTTGCCACAAAGAAGAGGGAGTCAAACTATTCTCCAAAGCATCTGAAGGTAGGACAAGAAGCAATGAATGAAAACTAAAGTGGGGCTTGCTGATTGTATACTTGGCTCCTCGCTATGCATCAGCAGCCCTGCCCGAGCTCCTCGAGCTAATCTCAGCGACGGCAGTTGAGACTCCCAGACTTCTGGTCATGGGGGACTTCAACTTGCCGTCAACGGGAGCGGCTTCCGAGGTGGCTCGGGAGTTCATGGCTTCCATGACGGCCATGGACCTGACCCAATTAGTTCAGGGCCCCACTCACGAAGGGGGCCACACACTGGACCTCATTTTTGTATCTGAACAGTGGACGAGTGATCTGGGAATAGGGGATTTAGTTATCACGCCCCTGTCATGGTCAGACCACTCATCCCTCCGGCTGGACTTCCCTGGCGCTATCCCCCACCGCGAGGAGGCGGAACCAGACTCTATAAACTGGTACCGCCCCAGGCACCTGATGGAATCTGATAGATTCCTGACGAAGCTTGGGCCAATACCTGTAGCCTTGTCCCGCTCCCGTTCCGAGGACCTAGTGACTGCCTGGAATAGGGCGACGACTGGGGCCTTGGACCGGGTTGCGCCGTTGCGACCTCTCCTGCGGCATCGACCCACCCGGGCTCCTTGGTTCACTGAGGAGCTCAGGGTGATGAAGCGCCACAGGAGACGTCTAGAGAGCAGGTGGAGATCCTCGCGCTCCGAATCTGACCGAACACAGGTAAGAGCCTATTTGCGGACTTACCTTGTGGCAATAAGAGCGGCCAAACGTAGATATTGTGCTGCTCTTATTGCGTCCGCGGATAACCGCCCTGCCGCCCTGTTTAGGGTGACTCGCTCCCTCTTATCGCAGGGGGCGCGGGAGACACCCTTACAGGGTAGAGCAGAGGAGTTTGGGGAATATCTTCAGGACAAAATCGATCAGATCCGGAGCGGGTGGACCTCCGTCAGTGGACCAGACGAGCCGCCAACAGCGAGTCTTGAGAGACCATTCTGGGAGGAGTTTGACTCTGTTGCCCCCGAGGATTTGGACAGGCTGCGTGGACGGCTGCGACCCACCACTTGTTTAACGGACCCGTGCCCCTCCTGGCTGGTACTGGCAGCCTGGGAGGTGACACGAGGCTGGCTCCTGGGCCTGGTGAGCGCCTCACTGAGCGAGGGATACTTACCAACCGCCTTGAAAGAGGCGGTGGTGAGACCCTTGCTCAAGAGGCCTGCGCTCGACCCAACGGAGCTAGCTAACTATCGTCCAGTCTCCAACCTTCCCTTTCTGGCGAAGGTTGTCGAGAATGTGGTGGCGCAGCAGCTCCCGCGACACCTAGACGAATCCGACTATCTAGACCCACGCCAGTCCGGCTTCCGACCCGGGCACAGCACTGAGACAGCCTTGGTCGCGTTGGTCGATGATCTCTGGAGGGCCAGAGATAGGGGCTGCTCCTCTATCCTGGTCCTATTAGACCTCTCGGCGGCTTTTGATACCATCGACCATGGTATCCTATTGCGCCGGTTGGAGGGGATGGGAGTCGGAGGCACCGTTTTGCGGTGGTTCGGCTCCTACCTCTCCGACCGGAAGCAATGTGTGTTGACAGGGGGGCAGAGATCGTCCCTGAGGCCACTCACTTGTGGGGTGCCACAGGGGTCTGTTCTCTCGCCTCTCCTGTTCAACGCATATGTGAAGCCGCTGAGTGAGATCATCCGTGGTTTTGGGGTTGAGTACCATCTCTACGCTGATGATACTCAGCTGTATATTTCAACCCCAAACCACCCCAACGAGGCTGTCGAAGTGATGTCCCGGTGTTTGGAAGCCGTCGGGGTCTGGATGGGGGACAACAGACTTAAACTCAACCCCTCCAAGACCGAGTGGCTGTGGTTACAGGCGCCTCGGTTCAGCCAGCTGACTCCATCGCTGGCCATAGGGGGCGAACAATTGTCCCCTGTGGAGCGGGCGCGCAATTTGGGCGTCCTCCTTGATGCCCGGCTGTCAATGGAGGACCATGTGGCAGCCGTGGCGAGGGGGGCGTTCCACCAGGTTCGCCTGGTGCGCCAATTGCGCCCCCTACTGGACCGGAGTGCCCTGCGCACGGTCACTCATGCGCTGGTGACGTCTCGCCTGGACTACTGCAATGCTCTCTACATGGGGCTTCCCTTGGGACGCATCCGGAGACTGCAGCTAGTTCAGAACGCAGCCGCGCGGGTTATTATGGGAAGTACACGTTACTCCCACGTAACACCTCTCCTGCGCGAGCTGCACTGGCTACCTGTGGCCTTTCGGGTGCGTTTCAAGGTATTGATCACCATCTTTAAAGCGCTCCATGGCAGTGGGCCTAGTTACCTGCAGGATCGCATCCTACCACACACGTCCCTGCGGCCTATCCGCTCACACAGAGAGGGGCTCCTCCTGGTGCCGTCTGCTGGTCAATGCCAGCGGGCGACACCTAGGAGTAGATCCTTCTCTGTGATGGGCCCAACCCTCTGGAATGACCTCCCCCCTGACATTCGAACTACCACCGACCTCCGTTCCTTCCGGCAAAAGTTAAAGACTCACCTATTTCAATCAGCTGGCCTGGCACTTTCTTAGTTTTACCTCCCGGGGATTTATTCATTTTAATTGGGTTTGGGGTTTTAAAAGTTTTTATTATACTATATATTATATTTAATATTTATTATTCCATGTACAGTCTGCAACCTCCTCCACCTACCTACTTATTTAATTATTTAACTGTTTTGCATGTATTTTATAACGTATTTTAGTGACTGTACACCGCCCCGAGTCCCTTTCGGGAGAGGGGGCGGTCTATAAATATGAATAATAAATAAATAAATAAATAATCTAGGAGAGAAGCAACCAAGAACTAAGGAGAAATTTCCTGAGAATTAGAACAATTAATGAGTGGAACAACTTGCCTCCAGAAGTTGTGATTGCTCCAACATTGGACATTGTTAACAAGAGATTTGTCTGAAATGGTATAGGATTTCCTGCCTGAGCAACTTGCCTCCAGAAGTTGTGATTGCTCCAACATTGGACATTGTTAACAAGAGATTTGTCTGAAATAGTATAGGATTTCCTGCCTGAGCAGGGGGTTGGATTAGAAGATCTCCAAGGTCTCTTCCAACTCTGTTGTTCTGTACTCTGAATAAGATGTTAAGTATTCTAGTCTCTTCTGCTCTATCGAGGTTAATCCTTTCCTAGATATCTATACAACTTTAGAGAAACCCACTTAGAGAAAATCTTATACTTAGGGAGTCTGGGATTATGAATGAAGGCAAATATATATATCCCAGGATAATGTTGCAAGATCCAATCTGGGTCGGTCCCTAGGACCAGAAGTTTAGTCTTCTGAGCTTCTGAATGTGCTGGAGCCCATCCTCAGAGAACCGCTTTCTAATGGAATGTTCAGGATTACATTGGGGATTGAAAATCAAGTTTTGATTGTTAAGAAAAGTTAGATATATGTTTAGCTGAAAAGATTCTATGAGAAGACATGGTTTCTTAAAGGGGGAATTTCAACAATGGCTAACAATCATGATTTAATCTTTTCTGTACTAGGAACTGCATGTACTTGATTCCTTCCTTATGTTTTACCAGATGACAATTGGCTTGAATATACCTGGAACAAGAAACACATATGCAAAGGGAGCCAAAGTTAATATTTTAAAGCTCTGTCACTTGCAAGGCTTTCCCTGGCAGATTTCCAACCATTTCCCCTTGAAATGACATTTACTCATTTGCTGCTATATGTTGGATAAGGTTGTGACTCTCTACCCTACCATGTCTTATCCTATCCTATCCTATTCTATACTTCTTTTCAGTCTCTCTGTCTGGTCACCTATATTTCTTAATTATACTTCATGTTTAATTAAGGAAAGGAGAATTTCAGAATAAGAAAATCTAAAAAGAGGTCTTCTACCTTTCTGTTTCATCAATTCAAACATTTAAATTATATTTTGTAAGATCATGAATTCAAGGTAATGTTTGACATTTCGACCAGAGAAGAGATGCCCAAAATACTGAGAGAATATTTAATCCAATTTGGTTAATTTCCTTTGCTCGGGGCTTGTCTAATAAAGCAAAGTCAATAAAACTTTGTCCACAGACAGACAAAGCTTTCAGCACACAACTTGACTGTCCCAAAATGGAGTGCTGCAAATATGTATTTGGGTTAGTTTTCTTTCTCTACACAGGTATGTTTCTTTTTGCTTATTTTCAGAAGAATTGAGATAATAGAAGTCTCAGAAATATCATATTTAATGAGTGTTGGATTTAACCTTGGAAGTTTGAATGAGCACATATTGGATAAATGCTTGATGTTACTAACTTTATATATAAAATACTAAATAAATGCATTTCTGTTTCTAAAACCTTACATTATAATGAGACCTGATTTTTGTAAAGTCCCATGAACTAATAATGCTAAAAGAAAAGGACTGAAGAACTCTCTGCCCAATTTATTGTAAAATGAGATGTGAGAGTTTCTGTACCTAAAATTTTGCAAATTGTGTCCTGTATGCTATGTAATGTTAAATATTCTAGGAACCACTCATATAAAGCCAGCATATTGTAAATAAAACATCAATATTGTATATGACATTGCTTCGTCTATTAATATTTATTACCCTTAGATTATATTTTTCTTCTTTTCCTCTAGATATTTTTAGATTGTTTAAAAATAATGTTACTGGGCAGGCAGGTTACAGAGCTAGATTTAATTAGTGGTGGAACAACTCCATCTTTTGTCAGAAAACATCACAAATTATTGCAGAAGAGGCTCAGGCTAAATATGTTTCATATTACAAACAAGTTCTAGGTAAGTTTTCTAGCTAGAGTCTAGACAATATTTTGTTAAGAGGGGAATTGCCGTACTTTTCGGAGTATAAGAAGCACGTTCCTTCCCCCCTAAAAGAGGGTGGAAATGTTGGTGCATCTTATATACACTGAATATGGCCATTTTTGGCCTCTTGCGCATCCGTTTTCGGCAAAAACGGGGGGCAATGAGGGTTTGGGAGGCCGGCAGAGTGATCCTGGAGCTGGAGAGAGCAGCATTCCTGAGGCATTTGGGAGGCCAAAAACAGGGCGCACAGAAGGCTTGGGAGGCCTGCAGAGGGTACTAAACAGAACAAAAACCGGATGCACAGAGGCCAAAAACTATTTTTTTTTCTTGATTTTCTCTTCGAAATCTTGGTGCATCTTATATTCTGGTGCGTCTTATAGTCTGAAAATTATGGTAAATGTTTCTGCGTACAACAAAGCTGACAGCAGGAGCATGTGTAATTCAGTAATTCAGCAGCCATCTTAAAGCCCATTAGAACCATTCTTCATCCTAAACCAGAACAAAGATAAAACTTCTGTAGAATAATTTTCAACATACCCTAGTTGTGTTTTGACTTTATATAGTGTATTGCTAGATATTCAAAAAAGGAGAAAGTTTTCTGTCACTTAGGGTTTTTTCTCTCCTGTATCAGTAGCTTCCAATCACCAACTCACCCCAGTGTCCGATGCTGAAGTCCATTCCAAACAGGAATAGAGAATTCTGGAGGGAGGCTGGGGATAAGCTGAAGATAAACAAGAGTTTTGCTCTTCTAAGCTTATTAAGACCTAGGGAAGTGAGGGCTAACCTTTTGCAATGTGCATGCACAACCCCCTGCACATGCATTCGTGATCCCCCCCGGCATCCTGTTTTGGGCCTATCAGGCCCCCCCTGAAGCCTCCTGGGACCAAAAAGGGGAAGCAGGCAGGTGCTGCACCTCCCGCCCCTCCCTGCCCCCCATGCATGTGTGCGTGACCCCTGGACCCCCCTGCGTATGCATACACGTCTCCCACATGCATGGCAGAGATACGAAAATCAGTTGGCTGGCAGGAGGAATACACACCTGTGTGGTGGAGTTGACCTGGGCAACAATTCGCATGCCCACAGAGAGGGTTCCATGTTCCACCTGTGCCATCATGGACCTAAGCCTTTCCCTGCTTAAATAGAAAATGCCTAAGATATATTATTCATACCACTCTGAGCTCAACCAGAAAGGAAAGATAGAAACAAAACAAATAATAATTTCCCAAAGGTGACCTTTCGTTTGCCTCAACAGTTTGCCATGGCACAAGGTTTACTGGAGACATTTCTTAAAACATAGCCAAAATCAAGCCAGCAAAGAAAGGACTTGATTTTGCAAAGTATCATTAATTGTGAAATAAACAGTAAATCAATAAAGTGCTCTTGGGACAAAAAGTTAGCAATGAACCTGATGATAGCACAACTTTGAGGCACTGCCTTGAAAAAGATGGTTTGCAGTTTCGTCCTCATTTTATCTCCTGGCCTGAAAGCCAGTTTTGTTTAATGGTTAGCGCATCATACTAGAAAACAGGGCACTGGGAGTTTTAGTCCTGCCTTAAGTAAGAAAGTGGCTGGGGGATTTAGGGCCCGTCATTCACTCTCAGGCCAACTCATCTCCCAGGGTTGTTGTAAGGGGAAATAAAAGGAGGTAGGAGAATTGATTTGTTCACCACCTTGAGTTATTTATAAAAACAATAAAGGTGAGTTAAACAAAATCTAAACAAACAAGAAAGGATGTTTTGGCATTGTTTCTCTTGCAAATATACATATCCTTATTTGGCACCCGAGGCAATTATTTTTATCTAAGTCAGTGCTTCCCTGCTGATGAGTTTATCTCAATAGAGACACTTATAAAACCAGCAGAACTGTTTAGAAAGATTCCATATCAAGCACTGCGGAAAAATGGTGCAGAATCTCAGGATTGTCCTTTGCTCTAATCATTCCATTCGCTGTAGCCCTACTCTCTCTTTCGACTAAGAAATCTAGGAATTATCATTCCATTTGCAAGTTTATCATCCCTTGCTCAGGGAAATCAAACTTTCATCTGCAGGCCAGTTATTCAAGTTCTGGGGCCAAGATTTCGGTTCTAGGAATGTCACCCTCTCACTCAGATCACATCACAATAACTTTGGGTGAAATGTCCCACCTGCCACCGGAATAATTAAAGTTTTTCCCAAGTGTTAATTTAACCCTTATAATTCTTACACATTCAGGCAATCTGCAGACTTTACATTCTGGTATACATACTTCTCATTTGGTGAAAAGTATGTCTTTGGTGTTTTTACTTTCTAAACTCTTCTCACTTTTTCCCCCTCTTCAAGTTCAAGGAGATATTCTGGACAATTATGTAAGGACAGACGGTGCTTGGATCCTTGGTCAAGAACCCACCATCTATAGAACTTTAACCAAAGGAGCTTGTGCTATCAAATGTGAAACTGAAACAGCATTTACCTGCAGGTAATCACAGGATTCTTGCATTTCATGAAAGTTGCTCAAAAAGTTGTTTTGATTGTCGCTGGTTATCTGAAAACTTCCTTAGAGACGAATGACAGTAATGAAGATAGAATTCAGCTAATACTTGGTACAATGCAATGCAATGTACTGCGACAACTCTACAGGCAGTCTTTGACTTACAACCACCGTTGAGCCCAAACTTTCCACTGCTAAGCAAGACAGTTGTTAAGTAAGTTTTGCCCCATTTTATGACCTTTTTGCCGTAGTTGTTAAGTGAATCATTGCAGGTGTTAAGTTAGTAACACTGTTGTTCAGTGAATCTGTCATCCCCATTGTCTTTGCTGGTGAAAAAGTCGCAAGAAATGATCTCATGCATCTGGGACACTGCAGCTGACATACCGTAAGTACACGCCAGTTGCCAAGCGGATGAATTTTGATTACCTGACCAAAGGTCCCAGGTATGAAAAACAGTCACAAGTCACATTTTTTCAGTGCCGGCGTATCTTTCAATGGTCACTCAATAAATAATTGTAATTTGAGGTACTTGTACAGGCAACATACAACCACAATTGACACCAACACTTATGTTGTTAAGAGACAAATTTGTTAAGTGTGTCTTGCCCCATTTTATGACTTTTCTTGCCACATTTGTTAAGTGAATCACTGCAGTTGTTAAATTAGTAGCACGGCTGTTCAGTGAATCTGTCATCCCCATTGACTTTGCTTGTTAGACGGTTGCAGAAGGTGATCACATGATCCCAGCTCACTGCAACTGTCATACATGTGAATCAGTTGTCAAGCATCCAAGTGTAAATCGTATGACCATGGGGATGCTGCAACGATCATAAGTGTGAAAAATACTCATGAGCTGTTTTTTTTGTGCTGTTGTAAGTTTGAACAGTCACTAAGCGAACTGTTGTAAGTCAAGGACTATCTGCAATAAGGACTCTTATGATTTTTGTACTGAACTGTTTGTTTCTGATAGCAGATACCACTATGCAGCTACTGCTTGGTTTGACATAATAGGAATCTCGGGCCTTTTTAAATATGGCTCTTCTTTTTCAAGTGCCGCATTCTTGCTATGTAAAATTAGTAAAATAATCCTCAGAATTATGCATTAAGTATTGACATTTAATCTGCATTAGGATTGGATCCAACAATCTCCTCCAAATCTAGACTTCCAAGTAGATTCAATGAAGGTATAAAGGTGTACAGAAAAAGATGGGAACTCCTAGCTCTTTATACAAAGTCCAGTTTATCTGATCTAGACTGGGTTTAATGCTGCTATTTTATGGTTATCCGCCTCCTTTTGCTTTTAATGTATCTTGTTCCTGTTATTTTATGGTAAGTCGGAAGGTGCCTCCAAATTGGGCAAACTATACTTCTAAATAAAATACAGATGAACACTTAAAGTTTCTCATCATGTACATGTATGCATCCGAACTAGTCTGTGTTTTCTCTGTGTCATATAATATATGTGGGTATAGACATACTATTCATTCATTCATTCATTCATTCATTCATTCAGTCAGTCAGTCAGTCAGTCAGTCAGTCAGTCAGTCATGTTTATGTAGTGCATATTGGAGGTGGTGACCCTTTGATAGATGTATGCAATGAAATTTCATTTTAACAAATGCCAATTAGTGTAAATTCAAAGTGACAATAAAGTGATTCTAAGTCTAAGAAAGTGTCCCTCTTCTCTGCCCTTTCCACAGGGCGTTTCTATTTACAGCGAAAGAGCAGCAATGCATTACGTTGAGCGACAATACTAAAACAGCGTCTGTGTTCCGAAAAGCAGGGGCCATTCTCTTTGAAAAGCGAAGTAAGTGTATATTTTGGGATATTATGACTTTTGCAGTTCCTTAGGCAACATGACGATTCATGAAATTTGGAAGTTGGGGTAGTATGAATTTTGCAGGTGGTGTTTTCTTTTTGTCACAGGAATTTTGACCTCAGGAGAAAAAAGACTATAAGGTGATTCAATTCAAGGTATTGGTTGTGATAAGGTAAAACATGGAAGCAAGCAAGAAACTGTCTATCTGCAGTTGTTTCAAAGCCCAGCTAAATATAAACCAATCAGCAGCCCTGTAAGATTTACCAATCAATAGCCCACGTAACTTGGTAAATGCAGAAAGCATTACAAGATCATAGAGGGTGAATGCAACATGTTGATGGGGTTTCTGACTGATCCACATGTACAGATAGTCCTCAACTTGCAACAGTTCATTTAGTGACCATTTGAAATTAAAATGGCACTAGGACTGAGACAGAAGGCACGCTTATGTATGCCCCCTTTATGGACCTCTTAGGAATCAGGTGAGGTCCATGGTAGACAGTTTAAGATTGGAGCTGTGTGGGTTAGAGGATATTACAACAGAGTCAGGCAGAGCATTCAAGGCATTCATACTTTCTGCAATCTAGTATGGAGCAGTTAACCTTGAGTTTGTATCTAATGTTTGTCCGAGTATTATTGAAATTGAAGCTGACGTAGTTGTTGATAGGTAGTATATTGTAGCAGACAATTTTGTATACTATGCTTAGGTTAGACAGTAGGCAGGGTAGTTCCAGGTTGTCCAAGCCCAAAATTTCGAGCCTGGTGGCATAAGGCTAGGGTCTCCTTCTTTGAAGAAAGGTGTGACTATGGCTAATGACCATAGGTCTGACAAGGAGCTGGTTCTGAAAGATACAGTAGCTCATAGATTGTGCTTAGAGGTTCAGCTAGGTCACTGGAAAGCTTTTTCAAGAAGTAGGCACATAATCCATTAGGGCCAATAGATAGAAATGACTTTAGGTTGCGTAGTGCCGTTTTAACTTTATCTACTGTAAAATCAATATGTAGCAGATTGTTGCAATTTGTTGTTGTATGACTAGGAAATGAGGGGCAGAAGACATTCTGATGACGAAGGTTGAACTGAAGAACGTGTTGAAGAGGTTGGCCTTAAGGCTTCATCGTTACAGTTTTTCCTGTTAGGCCCTTTTAGGGGTGGAATGGTTTTTGAATCTTTATTTGGCATTTACGAAATTATAGAAGGCTCGGGTGCATTTCGAATGTAACAGCTCTTCTTCCTGTTTGCAATGGTAATTGATGCATTCTGCCTTTATCTGGCAGAATAAGGTTTTGTAGTGATTTTTAAGGTTAGCTATGTAGCCAGTTTTGGGGTTTTTTTGCCAAAGATTGAAGCTTTCTTATTGTTATGGATAACTTTTTTTTTTGGCTTTAGGGATTATTACTGGTACTCAATGAATTAATGAATTAATGGTACTTAATGAAAGGGTTTCTTCCCCCCTCTCTTTATATATAATATTTGAGTAATTTAGCTTTCGCCCAGTCTACCCAGTGCGCAGAAGAAAGATCAGGCCAGTGTGGTGTCCTCCCATCTACCCAATTCGAAGAGGAAACATAGCAATTTGGGGAGTGGTGTCAAGCTGGCCACATCCACTGAGTTGGCCACAACCACTGAGTTGACCAGGTTTAGGTTTAGGTTTATTTGGATTTATATGCCGCCCTTCTCCAAAGGACTCAGAGCGGCGTACAACATTAAAAAAACACATCACAAAAGTTAGAAAAAAGATTAAACCCAATTCCAAAAAGACCAAACCAATTTTTTTTTAAAAAGGAACAGTACATTTAAAATAAATTAACATTAACATTAACAGGCCAGGCCGGCTTGCTGGAAAAGCCAACTTTTTAGGGCGCGTCGGAAGGACCGGAGGTCAGGGATTATGCGGAGCTCCAGGGGCAGCTCATTCCAGAGGGAAGGCGCTCCCACAGAGAAGGCTCTCCCCCTGGGGGTCACCAGCCGACACTGCTTGGCCGACGGCACCCTGAGGAGGCCAACTCTGTGGGATTGTACTGGACGGTGGGAGGCTACTGGTGGCAGTAGGTGGTCTCGCAGGTACCCTGGGCCTAAGCCATGGAGCACCCCAGTCAGCCACGCCCACCCAGCCCCCCAAGGTCAACCTGATGCGGCCCTCAATGAAATTGAGTTTGACACCTCTGCTCTATATCTTTGTTTTTCATGGCATCCTATATGTCCTTTACTGTATTTGCCATTGGAAAGAGAACTTGAGGTAGTCACCAATGTTATGATTAAAGCAACCCTTAACTGCATTTGGATAATCACTCATTTGTCCCTCAGCTCATATTTCTATTATGTGCTCAGAGAATGAGCATCAGGAAATCAGAGCATTAAAAAACATAACCAAAATTTGGTTTTATTTACATTTATGTTGAATTAACATTAAAATGGGTTTAATATAATTATTCTCTAGTCACCGATTTTGCATTGCATTCCCTCTGAACTATCATAATTAAAATAACCACCTGGTAATAATTTTGAGATCATAGCTAGAGGTAGAACCTAACCAACCTTGGCGAAACTGAAAAAAGCCAACCAGCATTAGGTCCAGCATTTAGATGGGAGACCACCAGAAAATCTCAGGATTGCAATCTAGATTTTTTTAAAAAGAGCAGAAGAAGGTAATGACATACTTTTTCCATGTTGTAGCCAAGTGGTTCTTAAAATCAAGCTCAGCTTGAGAGAATCTTTACTTGTTTAACTACTGGTAAGTTTGTTAAACGTTTGCTTGTAATCCAAGGCTTGCAATTTCACGATCTCAGGTTGTGATCCTCCAATTCAACTGAACATGAAGGCCACATATTAAAATGTTCAACTTGATCCCATCGGGGTGGAGTTCCAGCTGTAAGCAATGATTTTTCTTTGGTGGAAAGGTGCTCTGTGATAACAATAGCAATTTTTGATAACCACATTTTCTTTCAGTATATCTCCTGGAATGCAGAATTGGAATTGGAGTGGGCTACAGAGGAATGGAATCAAAAACACGGAATGGTGTCGTATGTCAGAAATGGACCGACAACAGTCCTCATATTCCCAAGTACGGCCTTTTTCCCTTCTCAGCAAAACAGCCTTCGTTTTTCTATAACCATATGACTTTAGAATGATTTGACCTGAATTTTTGTAGGAAACATGTGTAGCGCAATTCAACAAATGTTACTCATGCTGCAATCTTCTGCTTGCTTACCTGAAAGAATCATGGCAAAGTATGACTTCTGTAACAATAGTCTTTTCTTTTCTTTTTATTAGTTATACTCCTTTTCTTTATCCCAATGCTTCATTAGAAGAAAACTACTGCAGAAATCCAGATCACGATGGTAATGGTCCCTGGTGCTATACAACAAATCCTGAAACCAGAAATGATTATTGCAACATTCCTGAATGCGAAGGTAGAATTGCACACACTGGAATTTTAGTTCCTCAAGAAAATTTTGAATGCAAAATATTATTCTTTTCAATGACATATAGGTAGAAAATCAATTTTTCTTACCTGCGCTGTACGATATTTAGAAAAAAACTTTGCAGAAGCACTTTCTTATTCAACTATAAGAATATTTATTTAACAACCAATAACTGAATAGTTTTCCAAGTAAATGCCAAATAGACATGATGTTATTTCATTCTTTTTATGATAATTTCATTCTTTTTTATTAATAGAAATATTTCTTTTCTATTTGAAATAAAATAAAATGTGAACATAATTATAATAATATTGAAGTGGAATGATAATTACTTACATATAATTAACCTATGTATGTTTCATGATATGGAACAGGTTCTATTAAATAGCAGTAGATTTATTCCCAAGAAATGTGAAACTTCTCTAACAATAGCATTTCCTAAATAGAAATAGTTTGATAATAATGAAAATGATTTTATTTAAAAACATTTGCAACTAATAGAAGTTGAAACATTTGCAAATCTAGGATGGTACAAATGTTATTATATTTAAAAGTTATTGTTATATGTAAGCTATTACTAGTCAATAATTTGATATTCTTTTGTTTGTAAATGTCTCCGTTTTTTTAAAGGCAAAAGTATGGTATGATGGATGAACTTTATTACAATAAATTCCCTCTAGGCACCAATTGGTCCATTTACATCAATGCATGTCTACACAAATGCCAGACCTATGCAAAAGTTTGCAAACCAGTGAGCAAAGTGAGAAATTCTGTGAACAGTGTCATATAAACTTTGTAACACACTGGAGAAAAGCTCCCCATTTGTCCTATTGTAATATCATTTCAAGGATTTGGCAAATCATCATGCTATGGCTGCAAGGTGTTAAAGATTATCATGGTCCCTTGAGATTTAGCGCATGAAAAAATAAACCAATAAATAAATTATCAGAAAAAAATAGCATATCAGCCCATATTGTTTACATGTAAGACCTAGAGTAATTGTGTGTGTGTGTGTGTGTGTGTGTGTGTCTTGTGTGTGTGTCTGCTGTCTTGGAGACTGCTGGGAGCAGTCCCTGCAGTTTTCTTGGCAAGGTTTTTCAGAAGTGGTTTGCTCTCATTTCCTTCCTAGGGCTGAGAGAGAAGGACTGATTTAAGTTCACCCAGCTGGCTTTGTACCTAAGATGGGACTAGAGCTCACAACTTCTTGGTTTCTAACCTGGTGAATTCACCATTGCACATTTACCCCAGGGGTGTCAATCTCAAGGCCTGCAGGCCAGATCAGCACACAGGGTGCTTAGCTATGGCCCGCAGGGTCACCCTGGAAACAGCAAATGACTGGCCCGTGGTCTATCTACCAGTGAAAACAGAACTCTGGAGGGTTGCCCTCCTGAGCTCCGTTTTCACTGGCAAAGTGCTCAGGCCACCACCGGCGCTCCCAACACAAGTGATGTCAAGCTGGCGATTCCCACCCGCCACCCCCGAGGTCAAACATAACCCTGATACAGCCCTCAATGATATAGTGTAAATTATGCATCTATAAAGACAAAATAAAAATATTAATTCCTAATTTTTATTTAGAGGTAACTCAAAGCAATTTCAAGAACTAGTCCTCACAATTCTAGATTCCTTATAGCATGAAAAATGTGATGGCTGAGCAATCTAGGATAACAGATCCCATTTCAGACAGCAGAAGACTTGGACATCATGATTCCTACCATGCAGAGGACAGGTGGGTGGGGGGAAATAACCTAATAGGATAAAGCTTCTTCACTCTCGGTTATTTATCCTTACAGACCAGTGTATGCACTGCAGTGGGGAAAGCTATCGAGGCAAAGTTTCTACAACAGAATCTGGGCTCACCTGCCAGGCATGGGCTTCTCAAGCGCCTCACACTCATGGATACATTCCTTCCAAGTAAGTCTACGACTCATGGGTTGTTATTAGCCACATATGAGGAAACGTCAAAGTGTGTGTTGGAAACACATAATTTCAGGTAGTTGATGCCTTGGAAATAAAAATAACAACATACTTTATTTTTAATGTAATATATTAAGCAGCCCATATGGTTCACTGGAAAGACTTCTACTTTCATTAGGGTGACTGAAAGTAGTATTTTTCACCTGTATCAGCACTAAAGGCTTTGGCATCTAACAAATAAGTCTTTGGTTGCTTTTTCCTTTTTTTTTTTTTAGCTTAAAGATGTAGTCTGAACAGAAATAATGTAATTTGACATGCAGAGATATCAATTCAGAGGGCAGGTGAATAAAAAAAGTCAAGACCTTAGGTATGACAGCACAATAAAAGTCATTGTCCCTTTTAACACATAATCAATGCATTCAATCACACTAGCCTTACTATCTAGGATTTTGACATACACACAGCCCAACACCCACATTTACATAATTTTCTGGGGTGACATAGGTAGTCCTCAACTTATGACCACAATTGAACCCAAAATTTCTGTTGTTGAGTGAAACATTTGTTAAGTGAGTTTTGCCCATTTTATGTCTTTTCTTGCCACAGTTGTTAAGTGAAACACTGAAGTTGTTACTTTAGTAACACAGTTGTTAAGTGAACCTTAGGGCACTGCAACCATCATATAAATATGAGTCAGTTCCCAAGCATCTGAATTTTGGTCACATTACCATGTGGATGCTTCTATGGTCATAAGTGTGAAAAACAGTCATAACTCACTTTTTTCAATCTCATTGTAACTTTGAATGGTCACTAAATGAACTGTTGTTAAGTCGAGGGCTACCTGTACTGGGCTACATCCAAAGGTAATTCTGGTTATCAAAGGAAGTTTTCCTTTTTCTCCTCTGCCTTTATTTCCCACACATCAAATCTGCTCTGAGTATCCTCTGAACCAAAGGGTCTCCAACCTTGGCAACTTTATGACTTGTGGACTTCAACTCCCAGAATTCCTCAGTCAGTGCTGGCTGAGGAATTCTGGGAGTTGAAGTCCACAAGTCTTAAAGTTGCCAAGGTTGAAAACCCCTGCTCTGAACTACCAGAAGAGATTAACGGGAAGACATTTGAGATCATAGAATGTGATAGCGTGGAATGGGAATACAGGTATTATCTTGGGTAAGCACCATTCTGTCAACATTGGAACACCATTGGGTTCAAACCCAACCTGTCAAGAGATGGTAGGCAGACATTTCTACTTTTTCATCCAATATTCAGATTTCCAGAAAAGAATCTGATTTCAAATTACTGCCGTAATCCGGATGGTGAGCCACGTCCTTGGTGTTTCACTTCCCTCCCGACGAAACGCTGGGAATTCTGTAGCATCCCACGGTGCGGTAAGTATCCTTTATGTAATTACTGACCCACAATGGTTATGGTATAATAACAATTCTGCGGAGAAACCAATGTTTTAAAGTAGGAGAGTTTGGGGGATTCCTTTTAATCTTATAAAATTGGCTGCAGATTTTTAAAATGGGTAAACATAGTGCCAAGCCTCACATAACTGGCAAACTCAACTACACAGATTTCAAAAAGGCATCGTTAATGCTACTCAGGGGGAAATATATAATTTGGAAAATAAAAATAAGCTCCCAAGCAGATTTATAGCGGGCACTACGGGTGGGTTATCTTTTTTTTTCTCACTGTCACAGTAATATGAATAAATATTAAATCATATAACCATCAAATCATCAAGATTGTAGCTTTGTTCAAGTGAAGTATTAATCTAAATCAGGGTGTCAAACACAAGGCCTGGGGGCTGGATCCAGCCCAAGGGGTGCTTAGATCTGGCATCATTAATGCTGCTGAGGGGGGAAATATAATTTTGGAAATAAAAATAAGTTCCCAAGCGGATTGATAGCAAAGACCAGAGGTGGGGTTTTCTTTCTCACTCACCATCAAATCACCAGAATTGTAGCTTAGTTCAAGTGAAATATTAATTTAATAATAAATATTTTGACAACAGGTAAACAATGATTGAATATTCAATGTAGTAATTTCTGACTATTAATAGCTATACTATAATGAAGGCATTACAATATAACATGTAACTTGAACATTATTATTCGATGCCACAATCCATACATTCTAATTCAGTGCAATTTATTATTCTGTGATCTCTCTTTTATAAATGTAAAAAATATACACAAATAGAGTAGATAGGCTACACTCTCAATAGTCACTCTTTCAAAGCATCAATAGCCTAGATATTCTATTTGTCTATATAGCATATATATTCTATATGTCTGTATTATTAAAGTAGGAAGTGTGATACAGGTAGTCCTCATTTAAGTATAAGTAGAATCTTTATTGTCATTGTACTTAAATACAACGAAATTGGTTTTAACCTCACTGGTGCAAAATTATAACAGAAACGAAAAAAGAAAGAAAAAGAAAAAAAAACTGGCGAGTGCATGGAGTGATTGTGGTTGTATTTAAAAGTCTCACTTTTAAATATTTATTTATTTATTTATTTATATTTATAAATATAAATAAATAAATATATTTATAAATAAATATAAAAAAATACTTAGCTACTACAACTCTTGTTGGTGAAAGGTTAAGTAATGGTAAAGGTTTCCCTCGCACATACATGCTAGTCGTTCCCGACTCTAGGGGGTGGTGCTCATCTTCAAAACCAAAGAGCCAGTGCTGTCCAAAGACATCTCCATGGTCATGTGGCCAGCATGGCTAAACGCCGAAGGCACACAGAACGCTGTTACCTTCCCACCAAAGGTGGTTCCTATTTTTCTACTTGCAGTTTTACATGCTTTCGAACTGCTAGGTTGGCAGAAAGTGGTAGGTTAGGTTGTTGCTAAGTGAAACTGGGCCTGTGCTTATGATCTTACTTCAGCTTTCCTTTACTTTACAGACCTGCAAAGGTCATAAATGCACGGATTGTACACAAAGTTATTTTTTTAATCATAGGAGTAATTGCAAATGGTCACTAAAAGAGGCAGTCACTAAAGGAGTTCTACCTGTAATACTTTTTTTATATACAGAAGCTTTTTTGGCTTTTTACATCTGTGGATTGTTAGGGCTTTGCCATTTTTATCATACAGATTCTGAAGGTGTTGATTTATTTTACATTACCTTTGCCGATATAGCTACATCTCCACCAGCTATTACGGGTCAACAGTGTCTTGTGGGAAATGGAGAAGATTATCGAGGAAATGTAGGAGTGACCGAATCAGGAAAAACCTGTCAATCATGGGCATCCCAAGAACCTCATACCCATGGAAGAACTCCAGAAAACTACCCATGCAAGTATGTTAAACAGCTCTGTCATCATCTTGTTGCTAAGGTAAACAAAAAAGCGAGGCACCCAGAAACAAACAACAGTTCGGTTATTTTGCTTCCGAGATAGCAATAGCTTACATACTGCTTCACAGTGCTTTACAGCCCTCCCTAAGTGTTTTACAAAGTCAGCATATTCCTCCCAGCAATCTGAGTCCTCATTTTACTGACCTTGTAAGGATGGAAGGTTGAGTCTATCTTGAACCAGTCATAATCAAACTACTGGCAGTGGGCAGAATTAGCCTGCAATATTGCATTCTAAGCACTGCGCCACCATGGTTCTATTGGAACTGTGACTTTTCTCTCACTTTCTGAAAATCCAGGAGAGGGCATGTGAGTTAAACAAGTTTCAAACAGGAATTTTGTTTGAAATTCAGTCTCAGGTTCATGTTACCTCAGGATATCACATCTGCTAAGTTGTATGCAACTTGTATTAGGCATCATAAAAAATGAATTGGCTTTCCTCAAATTGAAGGCTTCCAAACTGGATTATTATGAGTATTATGAGTATTGAAGTTGAATTCATTTAGATGTGGTATATTACATAAAAGCTAAGTAGACTTGATCTGGTTAGTACTTGACTGGAAAACCACTAAGAAATATCAGGGAATCTCCCTTTCTCTTCTACCCACAAAAGGATGGAAGGAGTTAGTGACAGACTATTGCAATGCTGTTGCTAAAAAATACCCCACATGGATGTGTTCATATAGTCAAGGATTAAGTTTATCTAAAAGAAGGCTTCACCCTGACCTTAGTTTGGGGAAGGCTTGGTCTAAGAGGTTAATGGTGCCCAAATTTCATGTGGAGAAATGTAACCTAAGTCCTGATCCCCATTTTTATCCTGATCCCCATTTTCAAGGAAGGCAGCAAGCAAGATACACATAGGAGAGTGTCAAGGAGACATAGAGCATCTTTCAAATAGTGGACAGTTCCATGTTGAGCGAAGCTCCAACATGGCTTACTTATTTATTTTTGGCTTAATTTGATGCCTGCATCTTTCAATCATGGTGTATCGTTAGTCATTCATTAATCTATTCAATTTTATAAATGCTCATCATAATCAATGGATTCTGGGTGGCTTACAATTAAATTAGTCAAAATATTAAAAAAATATTTTAAAACAATAAACATAATAAAAACAATAGAAACCTCCAAAATAAATATACAGAGCAGCCAAGATATTTGGCCAATTAGCAATACAGCCAGGAAACATTCAGTGCCTCAGCACAGGAACCTTTGCCCTTCTAATCTCCAAAGGGAGGATGTTCCATAAAGGAGGAGCCACTGTGGAAAAAATTCTAACAAATAACAGATTATATATGTTAGATACTCCCCCCGCTAGTTGTTGCAAGGCAATAGTAGTTTCCAGTCAGGTCCTCTCTTTTCAGGCGGGAACAGAGAGAGACCTGATTGGCTGAAGCGCTGGCCAGCTCCCCTTTAAAAAGGGAGCTGCCAGACCTCTCACTCAGTGGATGCCTGTACTTGACCAAATAAAGAGCTGTTGTTATCTTAGCCTTTTGTGCCTTTCATTACCCAATCTAACAATATATGCAACATCAATTGAATTGAATTTGAATTTATTAGATTTGTTAGCCGCTCCCTCTCCACGAAGGGACTCGGGGCGGCGTACAATAAATAAAAACCACATATTATACAATTAAACATTACACGGAGGAGGTTAAAAAATCACACAACAAATGGTAATAATAAGATTAAAAATTAAAATACCCCAGTATAAAATTACAAGTTTAAAAGATTGCCAGGAGGATTTAAATGGAACTATGGTTGTGCCAGGCCGGCTAGTTGAAAAAGGTGGGTCTTGAGTTTTGAACGGAAGGAGCGGAGGTCGGTAGTAATCCTAATGTCGGGGGGGGAGGTCATTCCAGAGGGCTGGGCCCATCACAGAGAAGGCCCTGCTCCTGGGCGCCGCCCTTTGGCACTGCTTAGTGGACGGCACCCGGAGAAGTCCCTCTCTGTGAGAGCGAATTGGTCGTAGGGATGTATGGGGCAGGATGCGATCCCGCAGGTAGCTAGGTCCTGTGCCATGGAGCGCTTTGAAGATGGTGATCAACACGTTGAAACGCACCCGATAGACCACAGGGAGCCAGTGCAGCTCGCGCAGGAGGGGTGTTATATGGGAGTATCTGGTACTCCCCATAATCACCCGCGCGGCCGCATTCTGGACCAGCTGTAGTCTTCGGGTGCATCTCAAGGGAAGCCCCATGTAGAGAGCATTGCAGTAGTCTAGGCGGGACGTCACCAGCGCCTGAGTGACTGTGCGAAGGGCATCCCAGTCCAATAGGGGGCGCATTTGGCACACCAGGCGAACCTGGTGGAACGCCCCCCTCGCCACGGCTGCCACATGGTCATCCATGGACAGCCGGGCATCCAGGAGGATGCCCAAATTGCGCGCCCGCTCCATGGGGGCCAGTTGCTCGCCCCCAATGACCAGAGATGGGATCATCTGGTTGAACCGGGGGGGCGGAAGCCACAGCCACTCCCTCTTGGAGGGGTTGAGCTTGAGTCTGTTGTTACCCATCCAGACCCGTACGGCTTCCAAACACCGGGACATCATTTCGACGGCCTCGTTGGGGTGGTTCGGGGTGGAGATGTACAGCTGCGTATCATCAGCGTACAGATGATATCCCACCCCAAAACCACGAATGATCTCACCCAGCGGCTTCATATATGTGTTGAACAGGAGAGGCGAGAGGACCGACCCCTGTGGCACCCCACAAGTGAGAGGCCTCAGGGTCGACCTCTGCTCCCCTGCCAACACACGTTGCGTCTGGTCGGAGAGGTAGGAGCAGAACCACCGTAAAACGGTGCCCCTTACCCCCAACCCCTCCAGCCAGTGCAGTAGGATACCATGGTCGATGGTATCAAAAGCCGCTGAGAGATCTAATAGGACCAGGATAGAGGAACAACACCTATCCCTGGCCCTCCAGAGATCATCTACCAACGCGACCAAGGCCGTCTCTGTGCTGTGCCCGGGTCGGAAGCCAGACTGGCGCAGGTCTAGATAATCATTTTCCAGACAGGACGGTAATTGGCTAGCTCCGTTGGGTCCAGGGAAGGCTTCTTGAGTAAGGGTCTCACAACCACCTCTTTCAAGGCGGCTGGTAAGGACCCCTCGCCCAATGAAGCGTTCACTAGTCCCAAGAGCCAGTCTCGTGTAACCTCCCAGGATGCCAGTACAAGCCAGGAGGGACACGGGTCCAATGAACATGTGGTAGCTCGTAGTTGCCCACACAACCTGTCCAAATCCTCGATGGCAACAGAGTCAAACTCCTCCCAGAATGGTCTCTCAAGACTCGCCTCGGGCGTCCCTCCTAGCCCACTGAGGGGGACCCATTCCCTCCGGATTTGAGCGATTTTATCCTGCAGATATTTCCCAAGTCCTCTGCCCTGCCCTGTAGAGGGGCTTCCCGCGGCCTCTGCGACAGAAGTGAGCGGGTCACCCGAAACAGGGCGGCAGGGCGGTTATCTGTGAACGCAATAAGAGCGGCACAATGTCGACGTTTGGCCGCTCTTATTGCCACAAGGTATGTCCTTAAATAGGTTCGTACCTGTGTTCGGTCAAGTTCGGAACGGGAGGATGTCCATCGGCTCTCTAGGCGTCTCTTGTGGCGTTTCATCACCCTTAGCTCCTCGGTAAACCAAGGGGCCAGGGTGGTTCGTTGCCGCAGGAGAGGCCGCAAAGGCGCCACCCGGTCTAAGGCCCCGGCGGCCGCATTATTCCATGCGGCTACCAGGTCCTCTCTCCGGGGGCGGGTCAGGTCTACAGGAGGTGGCCCAAGCTCCGTCTGGAACCTATCCGGTTCCATCAGGTGCCTGGGGCGGAACCATCTAGGACATTCCGGTTCCGCCTCCCCGCAGCGGGGGGTAACACCAAGGAAGTCAAGTCGGAGAAGTGAGTGGTCTGACCATGACAGGGGAGTAATAGCTAAGTCCCCTATTCCCAGATCACTCGTCCATTGGCCAGAGACAAAAACAAGATCCAGCGTGTGGCCTCCCTCGTGCGTGGGACACTGAATTAATTGAGTCAGGTCCATGGCTGTCATGGAAGCCATGAACTCCTGAACCACCTCGGATGCTTCTCCCATCGATGGCAGGTTGAAGTCCCCCATAACTAAAAGTTTGGGGGTCTCAACTGCCATCACTGCGATCAGCTCGAGGAGTTCAGGCAGGGCCGCTGATGTATAGCGAGGAGCCAGGTATACAATCAGCAGGCCCAACTGTCTCCCTGGGCCCCATCTCATGACAAGAGACTCACATCCGGATATCTGTGGCACAGTGAACTCTCTTGGCTCCAGGTCTTCCCGGATAATCACCGCTACCCCACCACCCCTACCCTGGGCCCGTGGCTGGTGGAATGCTCGATAGCCTGGTGGGCACATTTCCACGAGGGGTACACCTCCCTCGTGGCCCAACCAGGTCTCCGTTATTCCTGCGAGGTCCGGCTCCCCCTCCAAAATCAGATCATTAATGAGGGGGGCCTTGTTAACAACGGACCTCGCATTGCATAACATCAGCCTCAGGCCCTGGCTCTGTAGATCCTGGCCACCTAGAGTGCGGGGGTTGGTACAAGTTGGTACAGGCTGTGACCAACAGCCACGGTCTCCCAACCGACTGCAGGTTCTTAGTCTGTCCTCGCACCCACCCCTCCCCACGACCGTTGGTATGACAGAGCCCTGTGATGGAATGCTATTTTCCCTCTCCTCCCCCACTCCGCTCCCTCCCCTCCTGACCACACCTATTTGCCTGGCTCTACTTTCACTCCTGGCCTGATTCACCGTCCCCCCTGCCCTGGAACCCCTTAAAACTGTTAAAAAACAATTGATTAAAAACCCCCTTAATTTCTGCTTCCTCCACCTCTCTGGGTTAATAAACCCGTCATCAAGGTGGGCCCTTGAAAGGGCTGGGGGCCATACCTGCGAGAGGGGGGACTCTCGCAGTAGCAGTAGGTCTGACCTTGAATGTATTGAGTTCATATAGTTGTCATAGGGGCGAGCTCATTTTCGGGTGCTGTGGTTGAAATCATAGGTTTGTTCGTAAGCCAGGGCTCCCTACAAAAGGGGTAAGCAGATGATGGTTGTCCTTACCCTGGATGGAAAGGGTAGGTTGGTGAGCTAGCCAGCTAGCCAGATTGGTTTAAAGGTGGAGTCTCAAGGTGGTACTGGGGGGCAGTTTGTAGCAGGGCGTTAAGGCAAAGCCATAGTCAAGATAGTAATTTAAACAGGGGAGGCAAGTTGTCAGCAAGGATGGAAGGGTAAAGAGTCAAACCTTCAGCAAATGGCCATCAGTCTCTCAAGCGTCTCTCCTCCATATCCAGTCTCAGACATGAGTGGCCATTTGCCTCCTTGGCAACCCGGTGGCCCGGGGCTGTTGTTCCCGAGCCCGCAGGGCCGTCTCGGCTTCCCTGAAGCTTCCCTGCAATCCTCCCGCTGATCTGCTAGCGTTCTCTGGCATCCCGGGCCTCGTTCTCTCCTCTTGCGCCCCCCCGCTGGTCTGGGATTCATGGCGGCCGAGGGGTCTGGCGCTCGGCGTCTCCGACCACCTCCACCACCGCCGTCGCCAAACCTTCGCCACCTGGGCCGCCTGGGTTGTCTGGGTCATCCCCACCCCGTCGCCACTCCTTTCCTCCCTCGGGCTGTCGCCGCACCGCTCCGCTCCACTCTGCTTTGCTCCATTCCGTTCCACAGAAAAGAGGCAGTCGCCAGCTCCAGCTCCAACTAGCGCGCTTCTACGCGCTTCTCTGCTTCTCCGCCTGGCTGTCCGACCACCCTGGTGGGCCAGCCCAAAGCCAGGGCAAAGCCGGGGTGGTCGTCAACAAATTTCCGGCCCTCAGGGCGCTTCGCGTCTCGCAACAGGCTGATCGGACGATGAAACAATAGAAGGAAGCAGCAGCGGTGTGGTGAGGCGCTTTCCCCCTTCATTCCCTTTTTGGACTTAAAGGACTTTTCAGCATTCTATAATTTTAACTTTCGGATTTCCTTGGAGGCGCGGCTGGAGGGAGGGGGATTCCCCCCCCCTTGGACAAGCAGCTTGAAATAATTCTGCTCTCAGCCCCAGGGGAAGGAGGAGGGGGGGGAGCCAACCAATGATGCCTCACCCCTGCAAAAGTGATTTTTCACTGAACTTAGTTCCATAATTTATGGATGATCTGAGAACTTTGTGAACTTTTTAAAACTTTGTTATGCCTCTGAGCCCAAAGCTGGCAGGGCAAGATGGCACACTTCCGTTGTCTTCATGAACTCTGAAACCTGACTCCACCTTTAAAATTCAGGCTTCCGGTCTTTGTCTCCGTACCACCCAGAAGAATCTCCTGTGGATTGCTACTTTTTGAACTCTCTGGGGGAAATTTTTTTTTTCTCTATTGCCAGACTGACTAGAGAAATTCTCCTCTGCCTGGTTCTTCTGCCTCCTGGACTCATCTGGCTGCTCTGCTTCTCCAGCTGTCCATTCTCTATACTGACTGATCTCTTTACTTTATAAACTATGTCTCCTAAAAGACCACCCCCTGGAAAACCTGGCTTTGCTACTTCTGCCCCGACATCTGCAACATCCAGTCCTGCCACACAATCAAAGATCACAGACCTGATGCAACCTAAGAGCACAGAGATGGATTTGCAACAAATGCTGCAGCAACTTATACAGGGCCAGGAAGAAATCAAGAAACAATTAAAGGAAATGAAGGAAGAAATTAAAGAGAATCAAGTCCAAATTTACAAGAACTCACAGAGACTGGACCTTGTGGAGGGTGGGGTGGCGGAGGTGAGGGGGGGGGTTGAAGCGGTGCAGAGGGGTAACAAGGAACTTGATATCCAACAAATGAAAACAGAGTTTGAGAGAATGTCCTTTTATCTTAGATTTCAAAATGTTATAGAAGTAGATGGGAAAATATAAAGGACATTATGACTAACATCTTGGCTGAATACATCCACAAGGAAAAACAACAGATGGAATGGGAGATAGATCTGGTTTATAGAGTGAACTCTGCTTATGCTAGAACACACAATGTACCCAGGGAGGTCCATATTAAATTCCTTAGAAAAAGCACAAGAGATGAAATTCTGGGTGTGCAAAGGGGGCAGGCACTAACATACCACTACAGGGAGATAACCATCCTGAAGCAGATCCCCAAGAAAATTAGGGAAAAAAGGAAAAGTTATTCGCAATTGGCGAATAAATTATACCAGAAGGGGGTGTGGTTTAGATGGTTGATGCCTGAAGGTATGCTGATATTCTGGGAGGAGACAAGAATTAGAATTAACACACCCATAGAGGCACAGGCCTTTATGGAAAAAAACAAAACAAACCTAGAAAAAACAGAAGATCCTACTACGGATATGCAGGACACGGGAGGGGCCGGAGCTCTGCCAGCAGGGGGAGAAGGGGCAATACCAAGAAAGCTCAGATCACAAAAATAAACAAGAAAATTTCATATTATAAAATGACTGAAAGTAGTAATGGAATTATATGTTGAACATATACTACAATGTGTAAACTGATGGAAAATATTAATAGAACTAACATGCTGATTATATATGATTATGTATCAATGTTTTATACCTAGATGTATTTTATGAGTTTGGAGGGGGGAGGCGCCTGCCACACTTTGCAACTGCCAAAATTTGTATACCTTTCCATTTACCTTTTCCCTTATAAATGTTAAAAAAACCAATAATTTAAAAAAAAAAAAAAAATTCCGGCCCTCAGGATGGAACAGAGGGCCGGCAGCACCCCTCCCCATCAGGCCCCTATGGCTTCCTTAACAAACTCTCATTGAAAAATCCTTGTTATGAACCCAGCCATTGCATTAAAATGGGTGCAGAATCAAATTAGAATCTGAAACTTAATGGAGAATTTTGCTTTTTTTGATACCTGTTTTCAATCTACTAACTCAGACTTCATGTTCTAGTAATGTTTACCTTTCTCTTGTCCCCCTCTTGCTTTTATGCACATTTTATTTCAGAGGTTTGGAAGAAAACTATTGTCGAAACCCTGATGGAGAGACTAAGCCTTGGTGCTATACATCTGACCCAAATACACGATGGCAATACTGCAACATTGCTAAGTGTGATGATGCCATCACAGTTACTGGTAAGAATATTTATATTTGTGTAACTGAGAAAGGGATAAAGTAAACAAAGTGTTTTGAACTTTAAAGCAAAACTGAACTAAAATTGAGAAATAACAATAGAAATAGACTTGGCAAGTTGAGTGAATTCATTATGATTTTTATATAGCATGTTTTAAATACAGATGTTGTTATGCTTAAATCTATTTCATATTAGTGCTTATTTACAGAAAATGACAGGATCTATTCAAAATGTAGATAGAAGTTTTCTAATTTTAGAAATGCAATCTGGAGCTCAGCTATTAAGAGGAGTGTGAGAAGAACTTTCTCCTGGTTAAAATATTTTGGATAGTGGCTTGGAATTACTACACATTTGTAAAACAGAATGTACTCTGTATTAACAAATAAATAAATAACATATTGTCATAAAAATAATCGACCAATAAACAAAAATAGGAAGGGCTGCACTGTTATTACCATACAATTATGTGAGAATAGAACATTGATAAGATTGATTATAAAGCCTTTGACAACAAAGAAGATACTTTGATTTCCCACAAATTGTTTTTATTTCTACTTTTTTTTCTTTAATGTAGCTGCTGTCCCTTTTGTTCCTCCCCAAATACCTCCCCAAGTACCTCAACAGGTACCTCAACAAGTACCTCGACAGGGTGATGATTGCTATTATGACAACGGCTCAAGTTATCAGGGTACTACTGAAGTTACTATCACAGGGAAGAAATGCCAAGCATGGATTTCTATGTGGCCCCATCGTCACTCTAAGACACCATCTGCGTTTCCAGATGCGTAGGTTTCTTGAAGTGTTCATTATCTGTTGTGTGTGCTGGCCATTAAATGTCAAAATTCCCCTGGGGACATAATAGCCTTTTTCAGATCATACACAACAGGAGCAGTGAGCAATCTCTCCTCGCTCCAGGTTATGACACTGATCTCAGTATGTAGCTGATCTCCATGTGGAGAGATCCATTAGAGATCCTTTCCATGAGCAATCATGCTATGTACTTGGGCAACTAGCATCTCAGCATACTCAAGCTCTATTTACAAAGAGGAAGAACTGCTCTTGTTTGTCCTGGCACTTCACTTTGGATAGAAAAGTAAAATCTAAGGGACTGGTTTGGACAAAACTCAGCAGCACTTTTTCATGTGTCTGTTGATAAAAATAGGATCACCAAGATAATTGCCATCATCCAATGATGAGGACGAGGACGAGGATATGATGATCAAACACAAAGATCAAATACTTTGGCCATCAAATGAAAAGAAAGGACTCATTGAAAAAGATCCTGATGTTCGGAAACATTGAAGGCAAAAGAAGAATGGGCCGGCAGAGGATGAGACGATTAGATAGTGTCATTGATGCAATGAACATGAGTTTGGGCAAACCTGGGGAGACAGTAGAGGACAGGTGGCTGGCATGTTAAGGTCCATGGAGGTCACAAAGAATGGGTCATGACTGACCAACTGAACAATAAACATGGGTTTGATAATACTTAGGAAAGAAGAAAACAATATGGGACAAAGAGGAAGCTTCACATTTATCAGAACATGTAAATTTGTTGGCAGTTTTGTCTGAAAATTGGATAGGAATTTTTTTTGCCCCTTCAATTAACACAAATATTTAATATAACTATTATAAAGATATAAATATGCATTAGATAGCAAACAACCAGAACCTGTAGAACTGTATTGTTCTACGATGAGAGATGCTCTTCTAAATGTATGGTTTTGATCATTTATCCTTTGTCTATGGATATTCTCACCAAGAAATATTCATGATGTACTTCCATTACCAACTTGCCCATCTCTGCTCTATAACATAAGATTTAATCCACTTTATTTATTTATTAATAGGGGCTTGACAAGGAACTATTGCCGAAACCCAGACGGTGACAAAGCACCCTGGTGTTTTACCACTGATCCTGAAACAAGGTGGGAGTACTGCAATCTGCAAAAATGTGCTAAACCGAAACCTTCGCACACATTGACACCAAACATTGGTATGACTTCTCTTCTTCTAGAACAAGCAACCAGGCAAAAACCATTGTTGACCTGTGAATGCCATTGTTTTAAATGCAGGAAAGAGTGACTTAGTGGCTGGAGATAACTCCAGCTCAAACCATGAAGTTTTTAAGTGGCCATTCGCAGTCCATAGCCAAGTTCATTGTTCTTTTTATTGTGTTCTATTAATTTTTCAAATAATTATTTCTGAAAAATTCGTGTCTAAGAGCAGAGGAGCAGATGATTAGGTCTTGGGTTCTTTTTCTGAGGAAGCTATTTCCTACCTCTCCCCTCCCCTCTTTTAATTTTGTTTTTTTTAAAGGATTTTGGTACCTTGAGCTTTGGGGATTTTACCATCACCAATATATATCTCCATACTTTATTCTTAATATGAACCTTTTCTTCCTAAACTTTGTTAATTCTTTGCCTATACTCAATAGAAGTCATATTCCAATGAATTTTCAGTGACAATTAGATAATTAAACTCATCTGAGAGATTTATTTCAAGACAAATGGAGATAGGACTAAAGACTTAGATTTCACTACTTCATTTATTTACTTGAATGTAAGTTTTATTGACCTTGGTGGTCAGTCTTTTGAGTCATCATGTATAACATTGATGCTCAGGTTTCATATTGAAGTCCCACAAAGGATTCTGTCAAGGAGACGTAGAGCTACCAGAGCAGAAATAAAAATACTTTTTTTTAGAAGGAAATTTGTTTTAGTAGACATTCCACTAGTCAGTCAGTCAGTCAGTCAGTCAGTCAGTCAGTCAGTCAGTCTGTCTGTCTGTCTGTCTGTCTGTCTGTCTGTCTGTCTGTCTATCTATCTATCTATCTATCTATCAATCATCTATCATCTTTTCTCTGTAAAGTCTTTTTGGGCTTACAATCTGATCACTCTTGAAATCCCTACTAAAATTGTTCTGAGTCTTCCTTCTTTCCTACTTCATTTCAGCCTATTTTGCTTTATTTCATCTATTCCTTCTGTCTCTATCAGTGGTGGGTTCCTACCGGTTCGGACTGCTATGCCCCCGAACTGGTTCTTCCATCTTGTTTTTTACTTCTGCGCATGCGCAGAACAATTTTTGTTGCATTTATTATCAAGTGCCTACACGTGGGGAGCACGTGTCTGGCACACACACAAGTGAAGTGAGCCTACATGCGCAAAACAGCTCGTGCACCGAACTTGCACTAATGCCGGCAGCAACACATCCCTGGTCTCTATTCATAAACCTCAGGTGATTCTTGATTCTTATTTCTGAGATTTTAAAAGTATTCATCCCCCTCCCCCTTTCTTCAGATTATCCATTCCTGTAAACCAGCAGTGGTATTCAGCAGGTTATGACCGGTTCTGGAGAACCAGTAGCGGAAATTATTTCGGACTACCAGTAAATACCACCTCTGACTGGC
The DNA here is from genome assembly GCF_964273705.1 of Natrix helvetica. Taxonomy (NCBI): domain Eukaryota; kingdom Metazoa; phylum Chordata; class Lepidosauria; order Squamata; family Natricidae; genus Natrix; species Natrix helvetica. The sequence goes on along the minus strand of NC_138552.1, from coordinate 211,852,267 downwards.
CCCGCCAGACTGGCCTCCATCTATTCTCTGCCTCCTGAGTCCCAGCTGATCAGGAGGAAATGGGATTTTTGCAGTAACCTTCCCCTGGAGTGGGGAGGGAATGGAGATTTTACAGTATCCTTCCCCTTCCATGGCCATCAAGTCACACCCACCAAGCCATGCCACGCCCACCAAGCCAACCGGTAATACACTTTTTGAATCCCACCACTGCTGTAAACCTATCAGATAGACCTGGAAAATTTGGACACTTTCACTTTAAATTCAGCATCCACCACATGCATGTTGAAATGTTTTTAATGCCCTTTGTGGCTACAGTCCAGAAAATGTCAGAAATTAAAACTTTCGGAAGTAATCTGGGCTTCACTTCTTGCAGCATGAAACATTTGCCCTTCAGATACCTCAAATGTTCTTATATCATGACCAAGGCTATTGTTAGAATATTCATGACTGGGAGAGAAATGGTAACAAGGTCAGCCAATGAGTAGGCATAGCAACTAAATCAGCCAATGAGAGCTTAAACAGATCTGAGTCTGTGCTGAGAATTTAAACTGAAACAAGACTGATCTCTGCTGCTCTGATGGCTGTTGCCAGAAGGTATGCTAATATTCTGGGAGGGCATGAGAGTTAGAATCAACACGACCACTGAGGCTGAGGCCTTTATGGAAAAAAATAAAGTCCTCCTAGATAAACCCAATGACACTACACCGGACTTACAGGACACGGGAGGTGCTGGAGCCCTGCCAGCGGGGTGGGGAGAAGAGGCAACATTGAGAAAACTCAGATCACAAAAATGAACTTGAAAATCTGTGTGATATAAAATGATTGAAATTATCTTAAGATAAAAGTTTATTGCTGACAAAATAGTACTTAGTAATATAAACTAATGTATTAGTAAATGAAAGTTATGAGAATGGGGGGAGGGCCATTTCCTGCATAATGTAACTGTCAAAATTTGTACTTCATCCATTACCCCTTTCCTTGAATATTTTGTTTTAAAAACCAATAAAATTTTGTTTAAAAAAAAAAAAAAGACTGATCTCTGCTGCTCTGAACTCTGAAATGAAACTAACTGTTCTCTCCTGCTTGTGTTCTGCTTGTAACTTCTACCACGTTGAAAGAATCTACTATTGGTATTGTACATTTATTCATCTGTTATTATGTATATAAAGAAGTTAATGAATCCAGTTGAATTAGTTATCTGTGTGTGATTTCTGGATTTGATTTTTCTGCAACAAACTGACAGCTACTAGTAAAATTAATAACTGTTAGCCCTCGGGCCTGTTCCCTCACATACAATGGCAGTTCCCAGAATTTCTCATAAAGAGCTATTCAACCTGTGGTGAAATAAACCTGTATCCTGTATAATAGCAAATTCTAATTCATCCTTTCCTCTCTTTAAAGACTGCAGAGTTGGAAGTGGCAGAGACTATCGTGGACATATTGCAACCACAGTGAGTGGTAAGACCTGCCAAGAGTGGCAATCTCATGGACAGACTTCTTTCACACCAGAGACTCACCCAATGTCAGGACTGGAGAAAAATGTAAGTACCATTGGCCACAAGAATTAGACCCTTGATTTAACAATTGTCAATAAGAAAGACAAAAAAATAGTGTCTGAATAGTAGACATAGTAATACCTGGAGACAGGAGAAGAGAAGAGAAGAGAAAGAGCTGGAGAAAAATCACAAAATACAAAGACCTGAAAATAGAAGTAGAAAGACTATGGCAAAAGAAAGCAAAGATAGCACCAATAATAATAGGCACCTTATATACAATTGCAAAATATCTGCTACATACCACCAGCCTTGATAAATGGATAAAATTGCCAAATTCCATCTAAACATTTGGCTGACTATGTGACCAATTATAATAATAACAATATTATCAGACAAGTTTATGTTCTGTTGGGTGACAAGAAAATAAGATGGGTCTTATATTAATTTTTGCTCCAAAGTACACCTTAGAGTTTATTTTCCAGTTAGGTCTTATTTTGGGGAAAATGCAGTCCAAAATGCATCCGTTTGGCTGATGATGTTAACTGACTTATTTTTTGGGGTGGGTGGGTAGGGACTTACATTACAAGCATCCTAAAAAATCATGCTAGGGTTTATTTTCTAGTTGGGTCTTATTTTCAGAGAAGATACAGTATTACTTTATTTCTTTATAGTACTGCAGAAATCCTGATGGTGATACAAGCGGTCCTTGGTGCTATACAACAGATGAAGAAACAGTCTGGGAATATTGTGATGTTCCACAGTGCTGTAAGTACACTATTAATAAGTGTATTATTTGGGGGGGGGGGAGGGAGAAATCCATGTTTAGTGAGAAATAAATGATGGATGAGGCCACAATGTGATGACCATAACTGGCAATGACTATTTAATTTTTTATCATCTTCTCTTATTCTGCTTTTTACTATATAATTTACTCTCCCTGCCCAAAATTCTTCTGCCCACATTCAGTTGAGCAATTTAGATGTAAGGGTGGTCCAGATTGATTTTCTGTCCTAAGCACTGCCCAACAATGGTGCCCCTCTGCCTGTCCGTTGCTTAACCGACAAGACATTAAGGCTCAATAAAAGTAAAGTTGAATGTTGGAGTGAAATAATTGAGAGCTCCCCCGACTGGCCTTGATGCTCTAAACACAGGCTTATTTTTCTTAATGATTAACTGCTGAAGAAGATAAAGGCTGCAGCCAGTAGTTAGACTGCTGGTTCCCATTGTTGATTTCTCAATTTCATTTAAAACATTTTATATCAACTCTCTCTCTGATCTATCATTTATCTATCTATCAGTATCTAGGTATATCTATCATCTCTGTCTGTCTGTCTATCTATCTATTTATCTATCTATCATATAATCTATCAACTATATTGAGTTATCATCCATCCATCCATATGACTACCTCTCTATGATTTTGATGCATGATGACAATCAAAGTGTTTCCATGGTTTACACTAAAAAATTCCAAAGAGTTTTCGATGCTGAGCTAAATAGGTTGTTTTGATAACAGCAGCCATCTCTAATTCCCTATCCTTACCGCATCATACACAAACACATGGTGCATATCATTCTCTTCCAGGGGTGGGTTTCAGCCGGTATGCAACGGTACGCGGGTACCACTTCGTGAAATTTAGTGTGCCTTCCCGTACCTGAGCTTCGGGAGGCCCCGTACCAGAACGCTCTCTCCCCTGGTCTGCCCTCCCCCGCTTGCTCCCCCTGCCCGCCCAGTCGCCGCTCACTCGCCCCACCTGTCTGCAACAGGCTTGCCCCACCCACCCACTTCCTTTGCCAGAGTGGAGGATTGGGAGAAGCCCACATGTTGCATTCTCCCTTCTCTTTGACAGCTGCCTGGTTTCCAATGGGGTTGGGGAAGAAATCCATGTGTTTTTCCTCCCTCTGCATGGATCCCCCCCCTTGGAAACGAGACAGCTGTCAAAGAGAAGGGAGCAGCGTGCATGCACCACGTGGGCTTGTCCAACAGCCAAAGAAGAAACAGGAGGTGAGGATTTGGTTGTTGTGAGAAGCCCACATGGCGTGCGCTCCCTTCTCTTTGAAAGCCGCCTCATTTCCAATAGTGGGGGAATCCATGTGTTTTTCCTCCCTCTGCATGCATCCTCTCCCAAGCCACATGGGCTTGTCCAACAGCCAAATCCTCGCCTCCTGTTCCTTCTTCAGCTGTTGGACAAGCCCACGTGGCGCATGCTGCTCCCTTCTTTTTCACAGCCGCCTCATTTACAATTTGGCGGGGGGAACCATGCATTTTTCCTTTCTCTGCATGGATTTCCAGCCTCGCAGCTGATCCAGTCCCCCTTACACATGCACATTGTGTGTGTGTTTGTGTGTATGTGCATGTGCATGACGTGCGTGCCTTCTGTGGCATGCCCAACACCTTTGGACACCCATCAGGTCACCCATCGAGCGGCAGAGAAATCTGGCTTTGGCAAAAGGAAAAAAAAGTCATTTGAAATTAGCCCTCTCTGTCACTCTGCTAAAAAGGCGGGAACTAAGGCCAAGAGATAACAGGACGATTAACCATATTCAGTTAACCCCCAGAGCGGTAAGAGGCTGAATTGGGAGCTCTGTGAATTGGCTTGTAGGACACAGAATGCCGTGATCATAGGATTTATTGGCCACCTGTTTTAGTTTATAGAATATATCTATGAAAATAATGGGAAGGGAAGTGTGTGTATGAGAGAGAGGAAGTAAGAGAGAAAGAAAGAAAGGAAGAAAGGAAAGACAGAGAGGAAAAAAGAAAACAAGAAAGAAAGGAAGAAAGAAGGAAGGAAAGAAAAAGAAAGAGAACTTATGACCACAATTGAGCCCAAAATTTTGGTTGCTAAGCAAGAGCGTTGTTAAGTGAGTTCACCACATTTTCCAAGTTGGCCCACATCCACTCGGTCACATGACCGCCAAGCCACACCCATAAAACAGGCCACACCTACAGAATAGGTACTAAAAAAATTTGAAACCCACCACTGTTCTCTTCAGATATCCCAACTGACCTATTTCAGGCCTCAGCTATTGATAAAATTAATAACTCTTAACCTTTGGACCTATTCTTTCACAAACAAAGGCAATTCTCCGGATTCCTCATTAAAGGAAATAATTATTGAACCTTTACTATAGTGTGCATATCTTACATCTCTCCCATTTGTATTTCAGCTGTTCCCGATGATGGGTGTGGAAGAGCCAAATATCCACCACGTCTATGTTATGGAAGAGTTGTTGGTGGTTGTGTTTCAAATCCTCATTCTTGGCCCTGGCAGATGAGTCTCCGTATTGAGTATTAAATATAATATATAATATAAATATCTTACATACTGCTCTTGTAGGTAAAATAGGAGGCGGAAGTAATATTAGGTACATTTGCAACCTCTAGCTATTTATAAAAATAATAAAGATGAGATATAGATAAATAAATAATAGGATTATTTTATTATATTTATTATATTTCTCATCCACCCAATAAGCAAAGATCTCTGTTGTTATATTCTATTTATTGCTCAGGGCTTGTACCTTCCTTATTTGAAACTTTTCAATGAACTTGCTTATAGTTTTTTTTTAAAGGGACCAGATTATTTTCTCCAAAGTTGTAAATAGTAGTCCATCTTTCCTTGCCAAAGCTAGTTTCTCTATACAGATTGTCCTTACTTACAATACAATACAATACAATAGTAGAGTTGGAAGGGACCTTGGAGGTCTTCTAGTCCAACCCCCTGCCTAGGCAGGAAACCCTTAATGACCATTTGTTCAGCAACTATTCAAAATTATAACAATGCTGAACAAAGGAATTTGTAATCTTCACCTGAGCTTGCATTACGCCTATAGTCACATAATTGTGATCGATGCATTTGGCAAGCATTCATACTCATGACATCTTTCCAAGTGCCTCATGATCATGTGATCCCCATTTATAGTCTTCCCTGCTGGCTTCCCCAGAAAGTCATCAGGGAAGCCAGCAGGAAAAGCCACAAGCCATTGCCACCTGGCTGGTTCCAGGAAGCTGACTGAAAAAGGTCCCTCCTGAAATCCAAGCTTGGATTTCTGCCTGGGTTTCCAGAATGGACCTTTTTCAGCCAGTCTCCTTCAGAACAAAATTCAATTCAATTCAATTCAATTTATTAGCGCTTATAGACCGCCCCCTCTCCCGAAAGGGACTCGGGGCGGTGTACAGTCCATGTCAAAGAACAAAATTAAAACAATTAAAATTACTACATGGAAAATATATATATACAAATATAAAATGGATAGATGCATAAGAGGAGGATAAAAGATGTGCAGGACTGTATTGCTAATAAATAATTAAAATAAACAGACATTAAGATCCCAATACCCAATAAAATTAAGACTATAGAATAATACCCTTAAAAACCAGTAAAATATAAATGCCAGGAGATAGGCGTTGAAATTATGCCAGGCCAGCCAGTCGAAACAGGTGAGTCTTTAGTTTCTGCCGGAAGGAGCGGAAGTCGGTGGTGGTTCTGATGTCGGGGGGGAGGTCATTCCAGAGGGTTGGGCCCATCACAGAGAAGGCCCTACTCCTTGGCGTCGCCTGCTGGCATTGCCTAGCGGACGGCACCAGGAGAAGCCCCTCTCTGTGAGAGCGAATTGGCCGCTGGGACGTATGTGGGAGGATGCGATCCCGCAGGTAACTGGGCCCTATGCCATGGAGCGCTTTAAAGATGGTGGTCAAAACCTTGAAACGCACCCGAAAGACCACAGGCAGCCAGTGCAGCTCACGCAGGAGTGGTGTCACATGGGAGTACCTGGTACTCCCCATGACCGCCCGCACGGCTGTGTTCTGGACTAGCTGCAGTCTTCGGGCGCGTCCCAAGGGAAGCCCCATGTAGAGAGCGTTACAGTAGTCCAGGCGAGACGTCACCAGTGCATGAGTGACCGTGCGTAGGGCATCCCGGTCCAGGAGGGGGCGCAATTGGCGCACCAGGCGAACCTGGTGGAACGCCCCCCTTGCCACGGCTGCCACATGATCGTCCATTGACAGCCGGGCATCTAGGAGGACGCCCAAATTGCGCGCCCATTCCACAGGGGGCAACTGCTCGCCCCCTATGGTCAGCGTTGGAATTAGCTGACTGAACCGAGGTGCCGGTAGCCACAGCCACTCAGTCTTGGAGGGGTTGAGTTTGAGTCTGTTGTCCCCCATCCAGACCCCGACGGCTTCCAAACACCGGGACATCACTTCGACAGCCTCACTGGGGTGGTTTGGGGTTGAAACGTACAGCTGAGTATCATCAGCGTAGAGGTGGTACTCAACCCCAAAACCACGGATGATCTCACCCAGCGGCTTCACATATGTGTTGAACAGGAGGGGCGAGAGGACCGTCCCCTGTGGCACCCCACAAGTGAGTGGCCTCAGGGTCGACCTCTGCCCCCCTGTCAACACACATTGCGACCGGTCGGAGAGGTAGGAGCCGAACCACCGTAAAACGGTGCCTCCGACTCCCATCCCCTCCAGCCGGCGCAATAGGATACCATGGTCGATGGTATCAAAAGCCGCTGAGAGATCTAATAGGACCAGGATAGAGGAGCAACCTCTATCTCTGGCCCTCCAGAGATCATCAACCAGCGCGACCAAGGCTGTCTCTGTGCTGCGTCCGGGTCGGAAGCCGGACTGGCGTGGGTCTAGATATTCGGATTCGTCAAGGTGTCGTGGAAATTGCTGCGCCACCACATTCTCAAAAAATGCCAGAGAGGCCGAGTCTCACCATCAGGCAGTGTTTTTTCTCCCAAAGGGGTTGGGTGAAAATAGTCTGTCATGAAGGGACTTCTTCATTCAGCCTCATTGAGAGCAAAAGCTCTAGCTGATAGATTGATTTCAGCCACTTGGGGCAGAGTTCTCTGGCAGGTAGAAAGGAAATTGTGGCAATGAGCTGGAAAAGAGATGCTCAAAGAAATTCAGTCATGAAAATGCAGATTCTTTTCTCCAGCTCCTCACTCGAGTTCTCTTCTGCCCATGGAGGGGAGAGTTTCAGCAAGCAGTTCTTTTGCTCCACTCACTTAATGACCACACCTGGGTAAGCCAGGAATGTCAAATAATGTCAAATCAGATCAGGGGGTAACCTGCTTTATCCTCACCATGAGGAAGAGAGAAGTTAATTGTGCAATGTTGCATCACTCAGGATCTTTCCTCTGCTGCATCTAACCATAACCCAACATCATACAGTGGCAACATCATTTCTGCCACCTCTCCATGATGTTGGTTCCATCTTTTAAATTGCCCTTAACTATACCTTTATTAAAATAGTATTTCTCCTCATATTGTGATTCTGCTCCAAAGTCTGAAAGGGTATGAAATATCCTGGACTTTGTCACTCAGCTTTCTGGAAGAGAGTCAGCTGTTTACATTGACTTCAATAGAAGTAACAGCAGAGACAGGACTAGGAGTGGTTACAACTTTCATTCTGGTATGGTTTTCTCCCAAGTCATTGATCAGTTGATAACAACATTTCAATTCAGCAATGGTGAAAGGACCTCACTCTATTCCAGCAATGGCAAACCTTTTTTGGCTCACGTGCCATAAGTGGGGGGAACGCAGGGGGGTCGGGTGCGGGCGTGTCGCACCCATAATGCAATGCGCGACCCCCCAGTGTGCATGCACGCACTACAGGTGCGACCCCCCATTTTTACATGCTTTTTTTGCCCTCCCCAGGCTCCAGAGGCTTTTGCTCGGAGGGTCGTTTTAAGCATTCTGAAGGCTTCAGGTAAGCCTCCGGACAGTCCCTGAAGCCTTTGGAGCGCTCAAAACAACCCTCCGAGCAAACCGGAAGTGACTTCCGGTTTGCTCGGAGGGTCGTTTTGAGCGCTCCGAAGGCATCAGGGAAGCTCATGAAGCCTCCGGACGGTCTCCAGGGTGGCGGGGGAGGCTCTTTTCGCCCTCCCCAGGCTCCTATAAAGCCTCTGGAGCCTGGGGAGGGTGAAAAATGGCTTTAAAAAAGGGTGAACTCAGCTGGCCAGCGCACGCATGTGCGCTGGCCAGCTGACAGGGCAGCACCTCACGTGCCCTGACAAATGGTTCTGCGTGCCACCTGTGGCATGCGTGCCATAGGTTCGCCATCACGGCTCTATACAGTGTGTTCGGAATAACAGTAAGAGAAACAACAACAACAATAATAAATGTAAAGGCCCTCTCAAATGATATTTAACTCCCGGGAACTTTATATCCATGTTTTGTTGGCAATACCTGGAAGTGGTTTGCCAATACCTTCAACTCCCAAGTCTAGCATGTAACTGTGAGATCTCCAGGTGGTCTCCCATCCAAGCACTACCCAATTCTGTCCCTGTTTAGAACAGAATCATGAGCAATTATTATTCTTTTAACATTTACCTTGTACTATTGAAACATTGCTTTTTGCATTCCATTGTTGCCTTCCCTAATGGTTTGCATCTGTCTCTCATCTGCTTGTAATACATTGTTAATTTAGATATCACTTTGAATGATAGATCCATAAAGCCCAAACCCATTATAAATCTTCTAATAGTTAAGGTAGTACAAGATAATGCTCTGCAAATATGGCTTCACACTCTGAATTTATTAGTCTCAAAGAAGAAAGAAAAGAAATGCCACACAGTTTGTTGTGAACTGTTGTAAATTTAAGCCATTTCATGGATGCTGTTATTAGCTTTGTGTAATGCTTGAAAATAAGGAGATTGAATAATGAATGAACAGCTTCTGATTTCTATGTGAATTATCTATCTATCTATCTATCTATCTATAAATGAAAACCACTCATGCCACATCACAAAAACTCCAGAACTCTAAAGCCTACAAACTTGAAATGTGGCACATATTTTCCTCTTGGCTTCTAGGTGCTGGCCTAGAAAGGATTTTTTGAAGTGACCATCAGATCATTAATATTTGTGATATTATTATTAACATGCTCTGATGCTAAGGAACTCCACACACCCTCCCCAACTGAAAAGATCTCTGCTCAAATTGCCACTTGGGCATGCCCAGCACGTGACTCATCTGGCCTGCTGGCTGGGAGTTTGGAGGGGAGCCTGAGAGAGAGAAGGGAATAAGATAGGGGAGGATTCTGTGGGGCAAGGCTGATGGAGAGAAGGGGGATAGGATAGGAAAGGTTTCTGTGGAGCAAGTTTGAGGGAGAGAAGGGGATAAGATAGGGGAGGATTCTGTGGGGCAAGCCTGATGGAGAGAAGGAGATAGGATAGGGGAGGATTCTGTGGGGCAAGCCTGAGGGATGGAGGGGGATAGGATAGGGAAGGATTCTGTGGGGCAAGCCTGAGGGAGAGAAGGAGATAGGATAGGGAAGAATTCTGTCCAGCAAACCTGAGAGAGAGAAGGAAGATAGGATAGGAGAGGCTTCTGTGGGGTAAACCTGAGGGAGAGGATAGCAAAGGCTAGGTTTTTGTGGGGCAAGCCTGAGGGAGAGAAGGGGTTAGGATAGGGGAGGTTTCTGTGGGGGAGAGGAGAGGCCGATTGTAACTACTCATTAATTTTTAAAGCTGTAAATGTAGATTTATCAAGCCCGGTCACATAGTTTTGTAGCAGAGCATGAGTATTCGGCTAGTTTACTATATAATTAATCTTATGTTTTCTTTTTTTTTCAGTGTTGACAAACGACATTACTGTGGAGGTACCTTAATACAGCCACAATGGGTTCTGACAGCAACTCACTGTTTAAACAAGTAAAACATTTATTTGCACATTGCCCAGAGTCCCTTTGTGAGGATGATTGGCAGCTTCAAAATATGATGAATAAAAACAAAACTTCCCTTGAGCAAGAGATCAGATTTTACCAATCCAATACTATTGTGCAAAGGGTTGAAATGTCAACTGGCAAAATTCACAACCTGGGAATTCTGGGAGTTGTAGTCACTCCATAGCTAGAAAACACCAGGATGTAGTAGATATTAATTAGACTATTGTATCTGGGCTGCAGAAATTCAGATGACTATCAGTTAGCAGCAAAGAGTTAGAGCAGTGATGGCTAACTTTTTGTCGTTTTGTGTCAAAAGTGTCTGTGTGCCACAGCATGCATGTGTGTACCCAAACCTATTATGCAATGCGTTTGCGATACCCCCCGTCTCACCGCTCATGAAACCCCTCATGTCCCGTTTTGGTCTTCGCAGGCCTCCCTGGGACCAAAAATGGGCTGTGGGGGGAGTGCACCCTCATGCTCCCCCACCCCCGCAGATTTACATGCAACCCCACCCCACCCCTGCACATGCACACGCATCTCTCGCATGCGTCCCTTCCCCCACACATGCACAGCAGAGACCCAAAAGCCAGCTGGCCGGCAGGTGGTGTGTGCACATGCGCAGTGGAGCTGAGCTGGGAGGGCTCCACATGCCATAGGTTCACCATCATGGAGTTAGAGCTTTCTATGTCTATTTTGGGCCATTTTGTGGTAACCTGGGCTTGTTATATTAATCCTAGCAGGTATTTGTCAGATTATGGCAAATCTACCATTTTGCCATTATGACAAATATGCCATTTAGTTTAGCATTAGCCATGCTCAGGGTTTAATTCACTCTTGATTATCTGAATGGTTTATGGCCCATCCTTCAATGCAATTCTGAGAGCAGAAGTTTGTAATCTGTTTGTAGCTGGCAAACTGTTGGATGTACAGATGCCACTAGAAATTGCAATGTTATACAAGTTTATCAACTCTTAGGAAACTATTTGAGGAAAAAAGGAAAACTAGAACCAGAAATCAGAAGAAAGCAATGTGTAATGTCTGAGAATTAATATGCTGTTAACAAAATTGGAAAGCTTCCCATTGGACATGACCGACTGACAGCAAGACTTCCTTATAGATTACAGATTATGGCTTGGTTCACAGTTTGTTCCAAACCATAGTATGATTTGTTTGCATATGGCTTTGTGATGTGTGTAAACATCTCTTTTGTGGCCTGCCATACCTACCAACTGGGTTCCCAGAAGAACCTGATGGCAAATGGGACGGACTATTTTTTCTCTAAAATAGTCATATAGACACAAACACAGATATAGGTATCAATAATCCCAAAAGGGAACAAAAAGACAAAAACACCTTCCCATCAGCAGTCAGTACCTAGCCAAGCGTAGATTAACACAAAGACCGACAAGAAATAAACAATACCTCAATCAAGGAATGACCAAACCAGTTAACAGTAAACAAAAATGTAAACATGAATGTAAACAAAAATATAAACAGTAAACAAAAAGAGGTAATGAAATACTCGGAAAGCAACCCACAAGCTCGTAAAACGAATCTTCACCCTCATCCTACACCTGAGCTACAGATATTGATCACGATTGTTAACAGTAAATAGCCCGATCAAAGAATCTCTAAGACCACCTCCACCAAGCCATTAGAACAGGGGTGTCCAAACTTGGCAACTTTAAGACTTGTGGACTTCAACTCCCAGAATTCCCCAGCCAGCAGAGCTGGCTGGGGAATTCTGGGAGTTGAAGTCCACAAGTCTTAAAGTTGCCAAGTTTGGACAACCCTGCATTAGAATATAAACTGAGAGCAAACCTCACTCCTTACTAGCAGTGATGAAGTTGCCTAGTTTGGGTCAACAAGCTCAGAGAAAACCAAGAACCCCTCATACATTTTCTCAGCTACTGTCTCTGAGTAATTACACATGGAAAAAGGCTGTAGCTCCAGGATGAGAAGATCCAGCTTTGGGTACAGAAAAGGCCGGTGTCAGTACTTCATTGGCATTTCTGTCCAGGGCTGGCAAGGGCCTGCATCTAAAGCCTTGGAAACCACTTGCCAAGTGGCACAGGGGTAATACTGAGCTGTATAGTATGGAATAGTGACCTGGCTTGGTGTTTCTGCTTCCTTTGTTTCTCAGCAAAGAAGAAATAGCTCCAACCAATGATGCATAGATTGTAGATTAACAACAATCAGTGTCATTTAGTAAGCGAATATAATTAAATAACCATTGGCATCTGATGCTTGGTATTTGATATTCTGGTTTTCCATCATTCCCCCAAATATTCAGAATGAAACAGTGATTTCGAGTCATTTAGCTTGTTAAGTCCAGCACAGTTTTTTTCACTTTTCTCAGAGTTAGCCTGGCCCTATTTGTCCTCCCTGCAGGCGTGCATAACATGGATCCACCTATGGTTCCAGTCTTCAGAAATTCTCATTGAATTGTCCTCTTCTTATCTGCCTAAGTTGTGGATCTATGAAGATATTCTCACCTGGGGTATTTGTCTTTTGTAGGTCATCAGAACTTAATTATTACACAGTGTCGCTCGGCCTGCACACAGAAGCAGCCTTAGAACCATCTGCCCAACATCGCAGCATTGTGAAAATATTGAAAGAACCACATGGGGAAGACATTGCCTTGCTGAAATTAAGCAGGTATCCTTTGGGTGACAATATTTATCTTTAATAATCTCTCTACCCTCCATTCCAAAACCCCTTGGTGTGAATATAGGAGCATTTCTAAAATGACATTTGAATTGATCCAGTTTCACTATGGTACAATGGTAATCTGAAGTTATTTATTTATTTATTTGACTTCTTAGTCGCCCCCTCTCCCCCAGGGGACTCGGGGCGACGTACACTAAACCCCAATGATAGTTAAAATTTAAAAATTAACAATTAACAATTAAAAATGCCCAAGAGGTGGAGAAGCTCTAAATTAAGACAGGCCGGCTAGTCAGAACAGGTGGGTCTTAAGTTTCATACGGAAGGAGCGGAGGTCAGTTGTTGTCCTAATGTCTGGGGGGGGTCATTCCAAAGGGTAGGGCCTATCACAGAGAAGGCCCTAGTCCTGGGCGCTGCCCTCTGACACTCTCTGGAGGACGGCACCCGGAGAAGTCCCTCTCTGTGCGAGCGAATGGGTCGCAGGGATGTGTGGGGCAGAACGCGATCCCGCAGGTAACTAGGCCCTGTGCCATGGAGCGCTTTAAAGATGGTAACTAACACCTTGAAGCGCACCCGGTAGGCCACAGGAAGCCAGTGCAGCTCGCGCAGGAGAGGTGTTGTATGGGAGAACCTTGTTCTCCCCATAATTGCCCGCGCGGCTGCATTCTGGACCAACTGCAATCTCCGGGTGCACCTCAAGGGGAGCCCCATGTAGAGAGCATTGCAGTAGTCCAGGCGGGACGTCACCAGCGCGTGAGTGACTGTGCGCAGGGCATCCCGGTCCAAAAGGGGTCGCAATTGGCGCACTAGGCGAACCTGGTGGAACGCCCCCCTCGCCACGGCTGCCACATGGTCATCCATAGCCAGCCGGGCATCTAGGAGGACGCCCAAATTGCGCGCCCGTTCCACCGGGGCTAATTGCTCGTCCCCGATGGCCAGAGATGGGATGTACTGGTTGAACCGGGAAGCCGGAAGCCACAGCCACTCTGTCTTGGAGGGGTTGAGCTTGAGCCTGTTGTCCCCCATCCAGACCCGCACGGCTTCCAGACACCGGGACATCACTTCGACGGCCTCGTTGGGGTGGTTTGGGGTGGAAATGTACAGCTGCGTGTCGTCAGCGTACAGGTGGTATCCCACCCCAAAACCACGGATGATCTCGCCCAGCGGCTTCATATATGTGTTGAACAGGAGAGGCGAGAGGACCGACCCCTGCGCGACCACACAAGTAAGGGGCCTCGGGGTCGACCTCTGCTCCCCTGCCAACACGCATTGCGTCCGGCCAGAGAGGTAGGAGCGGAACCACCGCAACACGGTGCCTCCTACCCCCAACCCCTCCAGACGGCGCAATAGGATACCATGGTCGATGGTATCGAAAGCCGCCGAGAGGTCTAATAGGACAAGGACAGAGGAGCAACCCCTATCCTTTGCCCTCCAGAGATCATCCACCAACGCGACCAAGGCCGTCTCCGTGCTGTGTCCGGGTCGGAAGCCGGACTGGCGCGGGTCTAGATAATCAGATTCCTCCAGGTGACGCGGGAACTGCTGAGCCACCACACTCTCAACAACCTTCGCTAAGAAAGGAAGGTTGGAGACAGGACGATAATTTGCTAGCTCCATTGGGTCCAGAGAAGGCTTCTTGAGCAGGGGCCTCACCACCGCCTCTTTCAAGGTGGCTGGTAGAAGGTCCTCACTCAACGAAGCGTTCACCAGTCCCAGTAGCCAGCCTCGTGAGCCCTCCCAGGATGCCAATACAAGCCAGGAGGGACACGGGTCCAGTAAACATGTGGTGGCTCGCAGTCACCCGCGCAACCTGTCCAAATCTTCGGTGACAACAGGGTCAAAATCCTCCCAGTGTGGTCTCTCAAGACTCGCCTCGGACGCCCCCCCTGGAGCACTGAAGGGGATCCATTCCTTCCGGATCTGATCAATTTTATCCTGCAGGTATTCTCCGAATTCCTCTGCCCTGCCCTGCAAGGGGGGATCCCGCTGCCCCTGTGACAGAAGGGAGCGGGTCACCCAAAACAGGGCAGCAGGGCGGTTCTCTGCGGACGCAATAAGGGTGGCACAATATCGGCGTTTGGCCACTCTTATTGCCATAAGGTAGGTCCTTAAATAGGCTCTTACCTGTGTTCGGTCAGATTCGGAGCGGGAGGATCTCCACTTGCTCTCTAGGCGTCTCCTGTGGCGTTTCATCGCCCTTAGCTCCCCGTTAAACCAGGGAGCCCGGGTCGATCGTTGCCACCGGAGAGGCCGCAAAGGCGCAACCCGGTCTAAGGCTCCGGCAGCCGCATTATTCCATGCAGCTACCAGATCCTCTGCCCGGGAGCGGGACAGGTCTGCAGGAGGTGGCCCAAGCTCCGCCTGGAACCTATCTGGTTCCATCAGACGCCTGGGGCGGAACCATCTAGGACAATCTGGTTCCGCCTCCCCGCGGCGGGGGGTAGCGCCAGGGAAGTCCAGCTGGAGAAGTGAGTGATCTGACCATGACAGGGGCATGATGGCTAAATCCCCTATTCCCAGATCACTCGTCCACTGGTCGGAGACAAGTAATGTCCAAATCAGTGGTGGGTTGCAGGCGGTACGCCCTGGTACGGGAGTACCGGAGCCTGCCCGGAGCACCGGGTACCATTCCGGTACGGTGCTCCGGAGGGCCCACCCGCCCGAGCTCCTTACCTGTCCTTTAAAGCGTTCGACGTTTGCGCACATGCGCATGGTTCATACAGCGCCTGCGCAATGCTCCTCCGAGCAACTGGAGCATCACGGAGGATTGCAGAGGCGTCACTGGAAGGTAAGATGCATGCGCACGCAACGTGTGTGTGTGTGTGTGTGCGCACGCCCCATACATTCATGTGGAGGACGCCGGGCCCAGAACCCACCTCTGGTCCAAATTTATTCATGCACACCATGCCTCTGCGTTTAGGTAGTTGCATTGTTGTTATGGACAAAATCATTGCAACTGGGATAAGCTTCTAGGATGGAAGAGTATCCATATAGTTCTTTTTTTAAAAATTGATAATGATTGGTTTGCGTACAATTTAGAAGGAAGAACATTAACTTCAAATTTGGCTTTAGCAGTAATTATATAGGAAGCAATCTATAACAACAGCATACTTAGAGCTTTTATTGCACCGTACTTAAGTTTAGGTCCACTAAAGATAAAAACACAGAGTTCTTCTACCAGGTGTTTGCATTATTTGTTTCTTAGATTTATGTCCTTCCTTTCTTCCAAGAGCTCAAGGTGGGATGCATAGCACTCCCTCCACACAAATTAATGTTTCTCCAGTTCTTGGTTATCTGTTCCCAATTCCTCTTAGAGTAGTGCTTCTCAAACCTGGTAACTTACGTGTGGACTTCAACTCCCAGAAATGTTTCCCAGAATTTTGGAGTTGAAGTCCACACATCTTAAAATTGACAAGTTTGAGAAACATTGCTCTAGAGAATAAATTCACTCTGGAATAGACAATGCACTTCCTGGAAATTTTGTCTTTGGGTAGATTCCACCTTAAATTTGGGGAGTTTCCACAATTTGTCTTTTTCTTTCTCTCCAACCACCACTAACCTTGATATATCTTCCTGCTCCTTTGCTTCCAGAGAAGTGTAAATACAGGAAGTCCTCTGCTTACAAGAGTTTGTTTAATGACTGTTCAAATTCACAACAGCACTGAAAAAAGTTACTTATGACCATTTTTCACCCTCACAACAATGGTGGCATCCCCATAGTCATAAGATCAAAATTCAGACGCTTGGAAACTGACTCATATTTATGACAGTTGCAATGTCCCAGGGGCTTGTGATAACCTTTTGTTACCTTTTAACAAACAAAGTCAATGGGGTAGCCAGATTACAGTGATTCACTTAACAACTGCAGCAAGAAAGGTTGTAAAATGCAGCAAAATTCATTTAACAACTGTCTTGTTTACACAGCTGGACCATGAGTCAATGATTACCTGTATCTTATTTCAAAATCCAGGCTTCTTTCAGCTCACTTGAGAAAACCCGCTGAGATATTTGTGGTTGTTTTGCTGGAAAATAGCTGACAAGGTCAAATAGCATAAAGGCAGGTTGACTTCACAAAAGACACAGGAGAACAATGATTCTTGGCTGGCTGGAGAATTCTAGGAGTTGAAGCCCATCCACTTTAAAGTTGCCAAGGTTGAGAAACACTGCACTAGAGGCTACAATGATGCTGAAGCTAATTAATGGTTTCTAATTCTTTATTCATACAACATTAAGATTCAATTTCATTATATCAAAGATGATCATTCCATTATATCAAAGGAGACAATGTTTTTATATAGGATGTCTCAAGGCTAATTATGGAGTGCAACCCTCTTAACTGTTATACGAGATTATCTTTCTTTCAGAAAGGGACTGCAGTAGCAAGAGTTCTTTGACTTGAAGAACAGACTGAAAAAGGGAGCTATATGATACTTGCTCATACCATACAATGCTCAATTATAGCTACTGCATTTATGGAAATGCTTATGTTTATATTCATTTTAGAGATCAAATTCTGAAGTTCAATGTGCCTAGAATGAAAAGAGCGTCAATATCGTTTTTCTCCCAGCCCAATACAGATCACCAATGAAGTCATTCCAGTCTGCTTGCCTTCAGCCAACGTTGTTGTAGCAGGTGGAACAGAATGTTATGTCACAGGATGGGGAGACACAAAAGGTGAGAGACCTCAGAGTGGTTAAAAATTCAAAGAACCCACCATTCTGTTTTCACATGTCTTCCTTTCCCCTTCCCATCTTTTTTAATTGATGGATATAAAATGGATGAGTTTTTATTGATTTTTATTGAGGGATTTTATCTTCCATACATCTGGAGACTTGGAATGAATGAACGAATGAATGCTTTCATATTTATTGTCTGGTCACAAACAAAATTTATTCACTATGGGAGATTTGAAAAAAAAAACTTTATTCATGGGATGTATTTTACAATAGGATGTTTCAAGCTTATGGATGGTTCTTGGACAGGTAAATTCCATCACAGGGATGGCTGAGGTAGAGATCAGTTTTAATTCAACAAGGAAAGGAGTTCTATTTGTATTAGAGACTATACAGCACCACACAAATTAGACACATTTCTGTTTTTAACAGGGGCGGCCATATAATTTTAATAGGAAAATATTTAGCAAAATACTTGGTTAAGTCTAATGGTCGTTAGTAACCATTTGCAGTTATGACAGTGATGAAAAAGGAACTTTGTGACAACTCCTCACATTTATGACCTTCACAAGTCTGTAAAGCAAAGGAAACCTTTGCACAAGTGGAAAAAGCACTTTCCACTGGTGATTGGTAAATGAGGATTACCCCAAATAGATTTGGGCTGTAAGATCCAATTGACCACCAGATGGCAGAAAAACGTTACACTTGTTTAGTTTCTGAGCTGCAAGGTAGTAGTCACATGAAATTTTTAGAGATTAACAGGGTGGTAAAAAGGGACTTTTTTATATATTGCCATACTTGGTGATGATGAAGCTTCCTTGATCATATTAGAATATTATTGGTTTCATTTTATACCATGGACAAATTATGCCTGCATCCTGAAGCTTTAAGTAACATTTCCATTAAAAAAAAGCTAGAGGAATCTGATCCCATTCTTACCAAATCAGGAAGCATACAGAATAACAGAGTAAGAAAGGACTTTGGAGGTCTTCTAGTCCACCCCACTGCTCCAGCAGGAAACCCTATATGATTTCAGACAAATGTTTGTCCAAATGTTTCTTTAAAATTTTCAGTGTTGGAGTTTTTGCAACTTCTGGAGGCAAATTGTTTCATTGATTAATTATTCTGTCAGGAAATTTCTCCTTAGTTCTAGGTTGCTTCTCTCCTTGATTAATTTCCATTCACTGCTTCTTGTCCTGCCTTCAGGTGCTTTGGAGAATAGTTTGACTCCCTCTTCTTTATGGCAACCCCTGAGATATTGGAACAGTAGTCCTTTAAACTAGACATGCCCAATTCCAGTTATTTAGATATTTTAGCCCCCAGTCTCCTAATAATCCCTGTTGCTTCTTCTCTGTATTATCCTGTATGGGTTTTCCTTTCATTTTGTCCTCCTTCCCATCTGCTTTTCAAAGGAACTGGTGGAGAAGGCTTACTTAAAGAGACTGGCTTCCCTGTCATTGAGAATAAAGTGTGTAACCGGCCTGAGTTTCTAAATAATGGAGTTTGTAACCACGAACTCTGTGCTGGTAATATTGATGGTGCATCTGATAGCTGTGAGGTAAGATATGGCTTGTCAATAAACCCAAGGATGTTTCATTTTTTCCCCAGTGAAAATGCCACCTCAGAGGAAGTTTCCCTCTGCAAGTAAAGAAAATATTTATTCTCCATAGTGGTGGAGGTAACATCTAGACTGGGTTGACCTTCATTCACTCATTGCGAGGACTAAGCCTGACAGTTAAATTAAACCACGTCCCCTGTCACTAGGCAAAAGCCCAGTTCCGACTCAGTCCACAAACAGCCTGTGTTTCAAGGAACAGGAGTTCCTGACGGTTACCACGGATGCCAGCCTCTTCGGCTGGGGGGGCCACCCTCCAGGCACAGGTAGCACAGAGTCAGAGGGACCAGTTGGACCGCACCCACAACATAAACTGGATAGAGTTGAGGGCGGTCCACCTGGCTCTACGCCACTTCCTCCCGTCGGTGACGGGGAAGCATGTCCTCGTGCTTACGGACAATGTGTCTGCCAAGGCACATATCAACCGCCAGGGGGGCACCAAATCTCGGCTTCTCATGGACGAAGCCATGAGGCTGGGCCTTTGGGCAGAGAAGAACTTGCTGCCCCTCACCTCGGAACATATCTCGGGGGTGGACAATTTGTAGGCAGACTGGCTCAGCCGCGAGAATCTGGACAACTGCACCCCTCATTATTTTAGGACATTGTGGGCAGGTTTGGTATGCTGGTGGTGGACCTGTTTGCCACCCCTCAGAACAGTCAACTTCCACGGTTCTTTTCCAGATACCCTGCTCCTCGGGCGGAAGTGGCGGATGCCTTGAGATGTCACTGGCCCAAAGGCCTTCTGTACGCCTTCCCGCCCTTGCCCCTTTTGCCCAAGGTAGTGCAAAAGATTCTGAGGGAGGGGGCCGAGGTGGTGCTGGTCACCCCACACTGGCCACGCAGGCCTTGGTTCGCCGACCTGCGGACACTTTCTGTAGGCAGGCCCTGGAGGATCCCTCGGGACAGGATCTCCCTCCATCAGGGGTCGCTGAAACATCCAGACCCTCAGTGGTTCCAGTTGACTACCTGGTGTTTGAGCGGAACGTCCTAAAGGAGGACAGATTCTCCCCCAGGGTCATTGACACCATTCAGGCCGCAAGACGGCCGTCCACTGACAGGATTTACAATGCCACCTGGAAGGCCTTCTGTGCCTGGGGCATTGGCAAGTCCTTGGACCCTGCCCAAGTCACAATACCACAACTGCTTGAGTTCCTGCAGGATGGTCTGGACAAAGTCTGGCTCCAAATACCATCAGGAGACAGGTGGCGGCCATATCTCCCATCTTGGCGTGTGGGGGTCCCCTTCCCTTGCCCAGTTACCCATGGTGCGCAACTTCCTCGGGGGCGTCCAATCTCAAGCCCCCTGCGGTCCATAGGTACCCTTCCTGGGATCTGACCAAGGTTCTAGACGCATTGACTAGGGCTTCCTTTGAACCTCTGAGGGAGGTCTCACTCAGGTTTCTGTCCTTAAAGGTTTCCTTCCTTGTGGCCATAACTTCGGCACGTCGGATTTCAGTGTTGCAGGCTCTTTCGTCCAGGAAGGAGCTGTGCGTTTTCCATGCTGATCGAGTGGTCTTACGCCTGGACCCCTCCTTCATCCCCAAGGTGTGTTCTTGTTTCCACAGGACTCAAGAGGTGATTTTGCCCAATTTCTGTCCTAATCCGGTCCATCCTCTGGAGCGCAAGTGGCACACCTTGGATGTCAGGAGGGCCCTTAAGATTTATCTACAGCGTACGGCTGCGACTCGGAAATCCGATGCTCTCTTTGTCTCCTTTCAGCCAACTTCATTGGGTAACAAGGTCTCCTCTCCTACTATTTGCTGCATGTATTGCAAAGGCCTACTAATCTCAATCCATACCTGTACCAGGTCGGCTGACTGCACACTCAACTAGGAGTGCGGCTACATCAGCAGCCTGGGCAGCCCAGGCATCTTTGGCTGAAATCTGTAGGGCATCAACTTGGGCTACCCCTTCTCCGTTTATTAAAAACTATACGCTAGACATCTTCGCCTCTGCAGATGCAGTTTTTGGCCGCAGGGTGCGACAATCTGTTCACAGGACAAGCACTGCACAGAACCAGTTATGACCCACCCGGGACGAGAAAGAGTGGGGTTACTTTGGTACGTCCCAGTCTGGATGCTACCTCCACCACTATGGAGAAAAGGCGTTGGTCCTTACCTGAGACGCCTCTTCTCATAGGGTGGAGGTAGCATCCAGCCCCTCCCATAACGAACTGGTTCTATGTTATAGACATCTGTTAGGGGGGGTGCTCTCATTGCGGATTTCTCTATGTACAAGTGTTATTGGTTTTAGACGTTTTTACTGAAATAAATTGTTTTAAACTGTTATGCTGGACATTGATTTACTGATTTCTGGTTGGCGATGAAGCATTGAGTCTGACATCCTTCGTCGGAATTGGGCTTTTGCCTAGTGACAGGGGGCGTGGTTTAATTTAACTGTCAGGCTCAGTCCTCGCAATGAGTGGATGAAGGTCAACCCAGTCTGGATGCTACCTCCACCCTACGAGAAGAGGCGTCTCAGGTAAGGACCAACGCCTTTTTTAAATGCTGAATGTGGGTATGTGGCACAGCCTGTTTCCGGGCTATGTTGAGGATGTCTTTATGATTCTCCAGGATACTATTTGTTTGATTTCTTGTTTATTTTATCTTTGTATATACTTTTATTTGTTTTAGTATTGGGAGACACCCAGAGGCATAGGCTGAGATGGGTTGCTGTATAAATCAACCAATTAATTAAATGAGTAAATCCAATTAATAAAATAAAATATCTTCTTACTGAAGAACCCATCCAGTTCATGTTATTTGTATAACACCCACCTTTTGGGTCCAGTTTGACCCTCATGAAGTCCTTTTAATGATTAGCTTTGTAAGAGATTGTCAGGCAATAAAGTCATCCAGTGAGAATGGTGTGTAACGTATCTTAGGGCTATGTTGATTTCTCTTGCACTCCTGGTTCATTGTTTCCAAATACTCGGTTCCAGGGTGACAGTGGAGGCCCTTTGGTCTGTGAAGAGCAAGGAAGATATGTGCTACATGGAGTCACCTCCTGGGGTCTCGGCTGTGCCCAGCCCATGAAACCTGGCGTTTATGTGCGAGTGTCTCATTTTATGCCATGGATCCAAAAAATTCTAAGAGAAAATTGAGCTGCCAATAACCTCTTGCCGAAAGCACCAAAGAGAAAGAAGAATAAATAGAAGTGAAGTGCAATATAACGAAATAATTTACATGAATGTAAAATACATACCATGAATATCCTGTAAGCAACACTTTCTTTCTTTCTTTCTTTCTTTCTTTCTTTCTTTCTTTCTTTCTTTCTTTCTTTCTTTCTTTCTTTCTGTCTGTCTGTCTGTCTGTCTTTCTTTCTTTCTTTCTTTCTTTCTTTCTTTCTTTCTTTCTTTCTTTCTTTCTTTCTTTCTTTCTTTCTTTGTTGGTTAACACCTCTGTTGGTTACAAGGTGCCTGAGTTTGTGGAACAGTCATCTGTGTTAATTATGATGTAGAAAATCTGAGGAAATTGAATTGCTAGCATTTGGCAGGATAAATAGCCACTGAAGGAGGAAACCTCTTGGTATTATAGCATGACTTTTGGGACACTTGGCATCCAGGTTGTCTGTTTTTCTGTCTGTCTGCCATGTCATGCCATCTACCTACCTACCAAGTATCCAAAATGATACAATATGGTTCCAAAAAGAAAGGCTCTTTCTTAAGATGAAGTGGAGAAAGATTTCTACAAAATTTCTATACAGCAATGTTGGATGGCTATGATCGTGGACCATTCATTTCTTTCTGCAAATGGCATTATATCTTTAATGCTGCATTATATGAATTGCTCATTCAGTTTCATGAGCACCATGAGTAAAAATTCACCAAGAAATGTTTACCCAAGTTATAACTGAATATGCATGTGCAACATTCCTTTCTGACTCTTTCATGATAGCTGGGGAATTCTGGGAGTTGAAGTCCACAAGTCTTAAAAGTTGCCAAGTTTGGAGGTCCTTGGTCTGGGCCATCTAGATTTGCTGGGAATCTCTTTGGAATACATGATCAACCTTCTACATTGCCTTAGGAATGAAACATGCCATATAACCATGTTCTTTCATACTTGTTTTGTTCAAAAGTATCCAAAAGCCTTTAAACTGCATTCTCAAATTTACTCACTTTTTCTTTTGCACATTTAAAATTACATCTTAAGCTTGGTCAACTGCTTTTCTCTAGGCAAAGCCAGTTTATAATTTTTGACCAGTTGTTGGGTGTGGGAGGAGAAAGCAATAGGCAAACTCTCTTCTACTTTGAATACCAAATCTATGTTCCGAGAGAAACCAGAGAGGAGATTTAATCTGGCTTTATATTTGGTACACAGCTGTAACGCAAGCAATGTTAGTTACGTATTTGTGAAAAAATTGAATTGGCTTTTGCTTCAGGAGAGACTTTTATATAAAGCAACTAAAACCATGAAAGGAAGGAATTTCCTCTGGAGGATGGTAAAAAGAAGAAGAAGTAAAGACTAAATTCCCCCCTCCATACCTGCTAGGTGAGCTTGATGCCTGTCTGACCCAACCAGAGAATGTGAATCTGAAAAGATTGCAATGTTCAAGAAACCAATTAAATCCTTGAGAGTAGCTGTCCAGCCTCTCAAAAATATCCACAGATGGCAAAGCCACAACCCTGTTCCTGTACCTCACTTCGTATCTAGTTTATCTCTCCGATATCTAAGAATTCGCGGTAAGCATAGATTGCTGAGTAGACAGAACTTAAGAGAAACATCAATTAAGAGAATGGTTGAACAAGTAGCAACTCCAAATCTGAACCAACAAATGCTCTGTCTTACACATTGGCAACAAAAATCAGAAAACTAAATACAAGCTGGGCAGATACAATCTTGTAGACAACCTTCACTCTGTCAAGGACCTAGGAGTATTCATCTCAAACGATCTAAGCCCAAGAGCTCATTGTAACAGCATTTCCAAAAAGGCATTAAGAGTTGTTAATCTAATTTTGCGAAGCTTCTTCTTCGGTAAAATTGTACTGCAAACTAGGGCATACAAAGCCTTTACCAGACCACTTCTACAATCTTGTAGACAACCTTCACTCTGTCAAGGACCTAGGAGTATTCATCTCAAACGATCTAAGCCCAAGAGCTCATTGTAACAGCATTTCCAAAAAGGCATTAAGAGTTGTTAATCTAATTTTGCGAAGCTTCTTCTTCGGTAAAATTGTACTGCAAACTAGGGCATACAAAGCCTTTACCAGACCACTTCTCGAATACAGCTTGTCTTCCTGGAATCTACACTATGTATCAGACATTAATACAATTGAGCGAGTCCAGAGGTATTTCACGAGAAGAGTATTCCACTCCTCTGCTCGCAGTAGAATCCCTTATGCCACCAGGCTCAAAATTTTGGGCTTGGACAACCGGGAACTACGCTGCCTACAGTCTAACCTAAGCAAAGTACACAAAATTGTCTGCTACAACATCCTACGTATCAACAACTACTTCAGCTTCAACTGCAATAATACGCAGGCAAACAATAGATACAAACTCAAGGTAAACTGCTCCAAACTCGATTGAAGAAAATTATGACTTCAGCAACAGTGGTCAATGCCTGGAATGCACTACCCAACCCTGTTGTTACATCCTCAAACCCCCCATAACTTTAACCTTAAACTGTCTACTGTTGACCTCACCCCATTCCTAAGAGGTCTGTAAGTGGTGTGCATAAGCGTACCAACATGCCTATACTTCTTGCCTTACTATCGCCATTTATTCGTACCCATTTCCTGTGTTCATATCCATGTTTATACTTATACCTGTTATCTCATACATGTTTGACCAAGTAAATAAATAAATAAAATAAACAACATTCCTCCTAAACAATAGAAATACATCACATTTGTATCTCAATGCCTTGTACTTGGAGTTTCTAAGAATAATTGCATTTTCCCCAACTTCCCACTATAAAAGGTTCTGGGATAAGGTGAGTTCCCTCACACATGGATGTGTGTTCTAACTGGTTAAACAGGAAGTCTGAATATATATCACTCAACGGGACCGGAGGTTTAGTCTTCTGAGCTTCTGGACTCATGCTGGAGCCCATCCTCAGGACACTCCCCTCTAACATACATTCTACTAAAGAAAAGTTCCCTGAGGATGGGCTCCAGCACGAGTCTGAAAGCTTGGAAGGCTAAACCTCTGGTCCCAGTGACCGACTCAGACTGGATCCTGTAACATTTTCCTGGGACACACATTTTTGCCTTCATTCATATCAAGAACTATTGTTAAGGTAACTGTTAACAGTACCTGCAGTTTTTGCCTCTCTAACTGCGGCTGGGCTAATCTCTGGAACCTGGGTGCATTCAAGATTATTTAATACCAGCTCGTAGTGCTAACTGCGCTGAGGATAAAGATGGAAAGCTGTTTCTAATAGAAAGCTAATTTCTAATCCCCAGGCTAACTTGAAAGTCCCTGTTGAGTCTGCATCAAGAAACTATTTTATACTGTAATCTTATCCCCACCAGAGTATTATTATCAGGATAAAGGTGATACACAAGTGCTTGTTCTTCTGAATCCATAGGAAGTGGAGTTAATTCCTATATTTCTTGTAGGAATGCCTTTATTCATATGTACCTTTGAAGTAAGGAACATATTTCTTTGAAAATAGGCTTTGCAATATTAACAAAAGATCAAACTTCTTTGCTGGAATTTTGCGGCTTGGTTTTTTTCACAAAAGCAATTGAAACTACATAGAGAAGAAATAAAAATAAATGTATAAGCAATTATGTTTGTTCCCCACTGACAACACCTATCATGGGGAAGAGATGTACCAGAGTACATGTTCCAGTCCAGTTGGTAGGTAGACATACATACTCATTTCCCCCACATAAGAAAAAGATCCAATTTTCTTCTAAACACACTGCCATGTTCATAGAAAAGGCATGGAGTCAGTGGTTCTTCTCATTAGTCCAAACCCCCAAGGTCCCTGCCATAAACATGCCAGTTAACAATTGTAATGGAGTTTCTTGTTTTTCTCCCCAGGTCATGGGTATCTTGCAAAGTGTGCGACCTGTATGTGGATTTTGGGGGTTTTCTTATAAGCAAGCTATTCTTGTTCCTAACATCCTGGCTAGTGGTTTTAAGGTGCTAACTTTTGTCTTGCTGTTAATGTGCAGACCCCCTCCTTCCTATTGCAGAGCAGAATAAAAGAACAAACAGTTTTATCTGAGGCAGCTCCCCCGCGACTCCCCTCCCTCTTCAGTGAGACAGAAAAGGAGCCAGGTTCTTAATTGTCAAGGCAAAGAGATGAAGACAGAGAAAATAATTCATATTCCTCACTCTTATGTCCATTCCATCCATACCTGGGTCTTATTACCCAGCAGGCAAATAATAACCAAAGTCATAGAAAACCCATATTTAACATTTAGAAGGAGCTTATCCAGTTATAATTCCTTTAACTCACTTAACGGAATTACCACGTGAGGAAGAAGGATGGGGTTAGGCGTGATTTGGGAAAGGGCAACGTCAGTTTTGGGTGATCCACAAAGCCAAGTCTTATTTGCTAAATATAATGCCCACGGTCCCAGGACTCCTAATATACTCCAGAGGACCCACTCTCATGGTTCCTCAAACATAAGTGCCCCCAGGAGATTCACCCTGTCCACTGTCACAGTCAATGTTTTTAGGAACAGCACCTGTTTACCATGCACTTACATCTCCAAGAAACTCACCACTACGGAAAGACAGGCCTGACACCTGTCTCTTTGGGATGGAGGCGATTCCAGAAGAATAAATGTCTAATACAGCAAATCACAACCAGAGTGACCAGACTCACTAAAGCCAAACCCACTGCACTTATGGCTATGTATGGTCAGAGTACCATTCCCTAGAATATATTCATCCTACCCAATACATTCTTCCCTTATCATACTAAAAGTTGTTCTTTTCATCCAGGTTTTCAGCCTTACGTAGAGGTTCAGCTTCCGGAGTGACACCAGTAAGGCCTCTTCTGCCCCGTAAGTTGATTGCCTGTTGCCGGTAGGGCAGTTATAGGGGGCGCTTCTTTAAGCATATCACTAGAGGACAGGCTTTGTCCTGGTCTGCTCCCAATACTCATCAACTGCTGGCTTAACTTGAGTCCAGTGAATCCAAGACTTAGATTCTAACACCTTTACTGCAAGTGGAGAACACCTGACCACAGTATACGGGCCCTTCCGCTTAGGTTTCAAGTTCTCCCCTTTCCAGTGTTTTACCCATACTTTGTCTCCCACCTGAATATTATGACTAGGTGTACTCAGAAACGGTGGACTGAGGGGCACACAGTATTGTTAGATTTCTTATATTTGCTTGTTTAATTCTCCCACCATTTGACTCACCCACGAGGCTCCTAGTTGACTTTTCAATTATGTTCAACTTCAGGACCTGGTATAG
Source organism: Natrix helvetica (assembly GCF_964273705.1). NCBI lineage: Eukaryota > Metazoa > Chordata > Lepidosauria > Squamata > Natricidae > Natrix > Natrix helvetica. Next base: position 211,824,752 of record NC_138552.1, on the reverse strand, counting down.
GCAAGAGGATGGCCAGATTTAGGGCATTTGTCTGTTTCAGTGTCACTTGAGGATTTTGAGTGAGGAGAGCTTGATACTTATATATTCTGGAGTTAGTTATCCATAAACATCCCTTTGTTTCTAATACTCCATGAATTGCATGACTGGTATATATGGTAGTTGGTTGGCCAAAAGTCAATTTATTAGCTTCCTCAATCAGAAGAGCAGTGGCTGCCAGAATTTTAAGACAACGTGGCCATCCCTTTGATACTCCATCAGGTTGTTTTGACAAATAAGCTATGGGTTGTTGCCAACTTCCCTTTTCTTGAGTCAGGACTCCAAGCGCTATATTACTCTTTGAGTCCACATACAATTTTTTTATTGAAACTTTTTAATAAGTTTTACAATTATTACCCCCCTTACCCTTCCCTCTTCCCCCATCCCTACCCCTCTTCCCTCCCTCCCTCCCCCCGATCTCCCAGAGCAAAATACAGGGTATAAACATTAAACAACCATACGCTAACATAAGCTAACTAGTTATAACATGTTACTATTTTTGTGCTTTAACTTCCCCTTTATTAAAATAGCTTTGAATAAATTGTAGCATTCCTTATGCCTTCATTCATAAGCTAACTGAAATTTTTTAGTCCGGTATTTGTTTTGAATATAGTCAATCCATCTTCTCCAGTCCAGTTTATACTTCTCATCTGAGTGGTCCTTCAGATACGCTGAAATTTTGGCCATCTCTGCTAAGTTTACTACTTTTAGTGTCCATTCTTGGATAGTGGGCAACTCTTCCTTCTTCCAATATTGCGCCACCAACAATCTTGCTGCCGTCGTTAGGTTCAAAATCAAATTAGTCTCTATAACAGTACAATCTGAAACTATACCTAACAAAAACAACAGGGGTGTGAACTTTATCCTCTTTTTCAAAATATTTTGAATAACCCACCATATTTTTATCCAAAATGCTTTAACTTTTTTACAAGTCCACCAAATATGGTAATACGTGGCACCAACACAGTCACATCTCCAACATTTCGATTGTAGATTCAGATACATACAGGCTAGCCTTTATGGATCTAAATGCCATCTGTACAGCATCTTGTAAAAATTCTCTCTCAAGTTCTGAGCTTCTGTAAATTTTACATTTATTTTGTGCCCATTTTATCATACAATCTTTAACTAATTCTGTTTCTGAGTCTATTTCTATCAATACATTATACAACCTTCTTATGTGCATTTGACCCTTATCCCTAATTTGTTTTATCAAGATCCTCATTTTGGATAATACCAAATTTCTGGTCTTTTTTCCATCTAGCCTGTAACTGACCATACTGAAACCAGGTTTGAATTACCCTTTCGTCTCTTAATGCATTCAAAGATTTTAACTGTGGTACACCTCTATCCATACTAAGAAGTTCTGCATATGTAGTTACATTTTGTTTTTGTTCTATACTTATGTTCTCTATAGCGTGTCTGGGCACCCCCCACATAGGTATCTTGTCATTTAGCCTATATTGATATTTTTTCCAGACACGCGGTAAAGCATTCCTTAAAATATGACTTTTAAAGATCTTGTCGGCCTTCTAGTCATATATTAGATAAGCATGCCAGCCATATACCAGATCATAACCCTCAATATTCAATATTCTATCCTCTGTTAGGTTAATCCAATCTCTAATTGCTGTTAAAGTTTTATTCTCGGTTTCTTTCCTGCCCAAACAAAATTGTTAATACCTTTCTGCCATTCTTCCAAATTTGCGTCTTTTTAAGTATTGGTATCATTTGAAAGAAGAATAGAAACTTGGGCAAAACATTCATTTTAACTGCTGCTATCCTTCCCAACAAAGACAATTGTAGTTTTTTCCATTTATTCATTTCTATCTGTATTTTATGCCATAATAGTTCATAATTGTACTTATATAATTTCCCATTTGAGGTTGTAATATAAATTCCTAAATACTTAACCTTTTATACTATCTCACATCCTGTTACTCTTTCTAATTTTTTTTTTTTTGGTAGTCATATTTTTAGCTATCATCTTTGTCTTCCCTAGATTTACTTTGAACCCAGATACTTGACCATATTGATTAATTATATTCATTAGACCTGTAACTGATTCCCCCAGCTGGGTTAGAGTTACAACCAAGTCATCCGCAAATGCTCTTACTCTGTATTCGTAGTGCCTAATCTTAATTCCTTGTAATTCATCAGACCCACGTATTCTGTTCAATAACAATTCCAAGGTTAAAATAAATAATGGAGACAAGGGACACCCCTGTCTTGTTCCTTTTTCAATTTTAAAAGATTCTGTTAAGCCTCCATTAACTATAATTTGTGCTGTCTGTTTCTGGTATATTGCTTTGATGGATTGCATGAAATGCTCTCCGAACTGTATCTTTTGTAATATTTTTATTAAAAATTGCCAATTGACTTGGTCGAATGCTTTCTCCGCATCTAAGAATAAAAGCACTGCCGGGACTTGGTTATACTTTCCCAAATATTCCATTATATTGATGATTTGTCTTACATTACTTTTCATTTGTCTCCCCTGTATAAAACAAGACTGATCATTGTGAATCATTTGTTGCGCAATTGGCATTAACCTGTTTACCAATATTTTAGCAAAAATTTTATAATCTGTATTAAGTAATGAAATAGGCCTGTAATTTTTTGGCTGTGTAGGATCTTGATCTTCTTTTGGAATCAATGAAATAAAAGCTGTTTTCCAGGATGGTGGGACCCTGCCTTCCATTTGGATTGTATTAAATAGTTCCCTAAGAGGTTCCATCATTTCTAGTTGTAACTTTTTATAATAAACTGCTGTCAGGCCATCTGTGCCAGGAGCTTTGCCGATTTTTAACTGCTTAATTGCCAGGAAGATTTCCTCTGTAGTTACAAGTTGATTCAATCTTCCCCTTTGCTCATCTGTAAGTATAGGAATTTTCTCTTTCTCCAAATATCGGTCTATGTCTGACCCTTGTATTTTGTCACCAGTATACAATCTGGTGTAAAATTCTAAAAAAGTATTTTTAATCATATCCTGTTGGAAAACTTCTTCCCCTTTATATTCTACTTTCTCTATATTACGAGATCTTTGTTTTTTCCTTAAGATATATGCTAACCATCTACCTGGTTTATTGGCGTTGCAAAAAGTGTTATGTTTAGCATCTAGAAGATTAGTGGCTATCTGGTCGGACATTAACATATTAAATTGCCCTCGCAATAAAGTAATTACTTCTTTTGTCTTCTTATCATCTGGTTTAGACATTAACTCCTGCTCTTTTTTTAAAATCTCTTCCTCTAATTCCCTTTGTTTCTCCCTTTGTCTGCTCCTATAAACATTATTCAAATTTATTAAAACATCTCTCATGTATGCTTTACTTGCATCCCAAACCATTTCCATAGATATCCTCTTATGCATATTAAAAGCAAAATATTCTTTCAATAGTTTTTTACATTCCGTAACATTTTTCTCATATCTAAATAGATTTTCATTTAATCTCCAAGACCTCCTGGGTCAATCTCCATATCCTAATTCCATCCAGACCGGGTTGTGATCTGTTAAAGTTCTCAGGCATATCTTAGTCTTCTTTACCCTGGAAAAAAAGTCATTTGTAATTAGTATAAAATCAATTCTGGAAAAGGATTGGTGCCTATCAGAAAAGAAAGTGAAATCCTGTACTTTAACATTCTGTTCTCTCCAGATATCTCTCAGTTCAAAGTCATCCATCATATCAAAAAAGGATTTAGGTAATCTTGTTCGTGTTTGGGTATTTTGCAAAAGCCTCTTCTTGTCTTGAGCGGGATCCAGTACTCCATTCCAATCGCCCAGTAAAATGCAGGATCTGTAACCCCATTGTGTTAATTTAGTGTGAAGCAACTTATAAAATTTTTCTTGTTGTTGATTAGGAGCATATACTCCTGTTAAGAGTATTTTCTTTCCTTCTATTAGTAGTTCAATTGCAATATATCTACCTTGAGGATCTGCTTCAATTAATTCAGCCTTTAAGTCTTTTCTTAGATATATGACTATACCGTTTTTCTTCTCCGGAGCAGATGCTACGAAATGCGATCCCAGTCTTGCGTTCATCAGTATTTCTGATCCTGTGTTCTAATGTGTGTTTCTTGTAAGCAAATTACATCATTTTTTAAATTGTTTCAAATAGTGAAATATTTTTTTCCTTTTTTGTGGTGAGTTTAAGCCATTGACATTCCAAGTTAGAAATTTAGTTGTCATCTTCAGCACGCTGAAGCTTTCTAAGAGCTGCCTGGAAATCTTGCTGGGATTTCACCTTCGGTCTAGCTCCTCCCACTGCTTCTGTGCTCGTGTTTATATTATCTTAGACTATCATCTGGGCTTGTTGAGACTTTAATTCTTGTTCTTTACGTTTAGTAGCCGCACGGGTTTGTCTCTGTTCCATAATTTCTTCTGTTTCCTGCAATAAACTCACAACCCCAGTTTGTGCCTGATTATCTTGCTGCCTGGGGTCCTCTGTCTCTTTTCTTTCTTTCGGACCTGGAGATGGGGGGGGGGATCCTGCCTTTAATACTATGTGATAAAAATCTTTTGCCTTCCAGACAGAGTTGAGACGATGTCTTTCTCCCAGGTAGTTCACCACCAATCCAGCTGGGGTCTCCCATCTGTATTGAATCTGGCGCTTTCTAAGTTCATCCACTAGAGATGCATAATCCTTTCTAGATCTCAACATTTGGGGGGAGATTTCCTTCAATACTATCACATCTTGACCTGCCACTTGCAGTTTGTTTTTATAGGTTGCTTGCAATATTTCATTCCTAATTTTCCTGGTGACAAAATAGATTACAATATCTCTTGGCAGTTGTCTTTGTCTGGCAATCCATGAATTAACGCGGTAAATTTTGTTGATTTGCCAGGCGCATTCGGCCTTTGATTCCCTAGTTAATTGAATGAGAGTGTCTGCAAAAATCTCTCTTAAATCTTCTTGACTATGTTCTTTCAAACCCCTTATCCTCAGGGCAAATTCCATTGTTCTATATTGTATCATTGTAAGCTCCGCCTCCGACTTATCAATTTTACTTTGTGCCTCCATGAGTTTATTGTCCAACTTTGTATTGGACTCATTAATTTCTTCCACCTTCCCATCGAGAGATGTTACGTAACCAAATAATCCTTTAAGTGCCTCAACTATGTCCTCCCTTATCTCTTGGTTACGTGTTTGGATTAAATCCTTAATTCCAGATATTTCATCAGAGACATCTTTAAAGGCACTTGCAATTTTCCCATCCAAGGCAACTGCCTGTTCTTTTAATGCATTTTGTAAGTTATTTTGTAAACCCTCCAGTGTCAGGGTTTGTGGTTGTGTTTCCACCGGGGGTAGTAAAGACTGCAACTTTTGTGACTGTGCTGGTGAACTGCCAGCACTTTTTGAAACATTGAATTTTGCCTGCTTAGAAGCCATTTCAAAGTATTCAAATCAAGCTTTTAAGCAACCAATTTGTTCAGTCCAAAGAGTCCACCTATTCTCTGAAGTCTTCCAGCAGCACTAACAGGCACTTAACAAGTGCTAATCATGACTTCAGGTGGGAGGACTTCTGGTGGCGTTGCTGGCCTTAGAGGACGCTCCCTCGGGAACGCCAGCCCTGTGTTTGAGTAACAAGCTGCTAGGATAGCATAAATCAGCTGTCCAGCAGTTTGAAAACCCCCCCTCGGGAAAAGAGGGGGAGGTGAGCTGTCTGGCTTGGGTAGAGGCACCCAGCGGCCCCAGAAGTATTTCTGTGGTGTGAAGAGTGTGAACTCCCCAGGAAGCCCGGCAATCTCCTCATCTCGGGATGCTTCTGCTTTTGCAGAAACAAAAGGCAACGCCCACCCCTGCTGTTTCAACGTTTATTCTACATCTGAACAAGACACAGGTGGAGCAAACCAGGAGGTCAATATACTGCAAGTACAAGCCTTAACTCCGTAGATTATATCTCTTTCTGTAAACTCAAAGGGAACTTTTTTGAAAAAAAAATGGCGCAGGAATAATAAAGGGTGTGTTGAAAACAAAAGTGAAGCAAGTCCACATACAAATTAAAAGGTTTCTTGAGGTTGGGAAGTCTCATAACAAGAGCTTGAGACAATTTTGACTTTAAAGTCTCAAATGCCTGTTTTTGTTCTTGCGTCCAAACAAAGAGCTCCTTCCCCCTCCCCTTTGTGGACTCATAGAGTGGTTTGGCTAGCAGGGCAAAATTCGGTATCCATATTTTACAATATCCTGCTGTACCTAACCCCCCCTCCCCGTAATTTTCTTCTATTAGTTGGCTCTGCAATTTGGCACACAGCTTCCTTTCTCTCATGTCCTATAGATCTCTGGCCTTGACTTATAGTATAACCTAAGTATTTAACCTGGGGTTTCACTAATTGGGCTTTCTGACAGAATTTGAATACCTGTCGTTAAATCAAATCATTAAATTTTTCAACACCACTACTCTGTGGGGAATAGACAGCATGAAGTTTCCACTTAATTCCAAGAGCCTGGGAAACAGTTTATGTCACCTGAGCTGTGAAGTATGGGCCAGAATCTGAGGAGATATACAAAGGCACCCCAAATCTTGGCACAATGTCTTTCACTAATATGCGGGCTACTTCTCTAGCATTGTTTGTATGGCACAAAAAAGCCTCAACCCACCCAGAAAAAGTACACACAAAACCAAGAGATCTCTAAATCCCAGTTTCTGGGGAAATTTTGGGAAAATCTATTTGCCACACAGCACCTGGTTATGAGCCCTGTAGAGGGACTCCCAAAGGAAGTTTCCATCCTGTCTTTGGGTTGTTTTGTGCACGACAGAGACAGGCTGCAGCAACCTGATTAACAACAGCATATGTGCCTTTTGCCAACATGTATCGAGTGACAAAATCAGTGAGCACTTTCTTTCCAAATAGCCCCATGAGCATGTAAAACTCCAAATGCATATTTTCTGTCTGTGTAGACATTAACCATCTTCCCTTTTGCCAACTGGAGGGCTCTCCCTCTGACCAGGCGTGGGATTCCAACTACTGATCCCTCCTCGTACAATTCTTCTGGCAGTTCCCCTGGCCTCCCACTCTTCCTGTCTAAGGGCCTCAGTGACAAAAAATGCATTTCTTCTTGCCCTTTGAAGTTCGTTCTTCTCTGGGATTTGAGCCCAATTAATATGCACTTTGTATGCTAATTCCACAACATTGCCTTTCCTGGGGCCCCCTCTGTAGATCATATTGACCATTCTTTTATGTTCTTCAATCTCAGGATATAATTCAGTATATTGCCTAAAGGTTTGATAAAGGACAATCCATGAGCTGTATGTCCTGGCGGATTATCTTCTGCCCATAATCGCTGCACTTCAACTCCTGCCAGGTATAGAGGACTCGAACTTCTTGAGCCACCATTTTCACAGAATTTCTTTAAGTCTCCTGGATTGGCCTTAGGGTCTCCCAAATCTCCACTAAAACCTTTCTTAAAATTCTTTAACATGCATTGAAGAATGTCCGAGGGGCACTTCCTCCACCATCCATTTTCTAAAACACTGCCACTGACCTGCAATGCCGGACGTTCCAACGGTCATCAACAGGAACTGCAATGGCTTAACCACCACACAAATCTTGGGCCTCCTTAGGATACACCGATCCAGGACCCAGGGGGGTGATCAGGCCCCCTCTTCCACTCTCAAAACAAGTGGGGCTACAATTTCACAATACTTGCTTGCAGATGTCTTCTTTTCAGCTGGCATTGCTTCGTGACTTATTTTGATTCTGTTTGGGTTCTTGGATCGGTCGGCTGCCCACCAAGTACCCCTGTGGTGCCGTCTGTCTCTTTCTGGAGAACTCCTCTGTGGCACCTGAAAGTTGAGCATGACGGCCCCAACTGGGCACCAGTTGGTCCGTGCCGTCTTCAGCAAAATATTGCTCTGAGTCCCGGCAGAGTCGCCATAAATGTTGCAGAAAATCACAAAACACAGACCTCAGAATCAAAATAAGTGCTTTATTTGCGCAAACAAAGGTTCAGAGCAAGATAGCCAAAGCAGACATCTAAACATCTGAACACCTTCTATGGAAAAGCGAGTTCTTATATGTTCTTCAAAAGCAGCAGAACACAGAAATGTTACATATTAGCGTTGATTGGTTCATAGCTCCTGTTACTTAGTTAAAGAAGCTAAATATCTTGCCCCCCCTTTTGGTGATAGTAATAATAATAATAACTTTTATTTCTAGACCGTACCCTTTCTTAGGCAGGACTCGGGGCGGTGTACAGTCATGTTTAAAAAAAAAACCATATACAAATACATAGACATGAACATAGACATAGACATAGACGTGGACGTAGACGGAGGAGGTAAAAAATATACTGTACAATTCTTAGTTAAAATACAAATATTAAAATACCCTTAAAAATTCCCCAATAAAATGTTTGCCAGGAGGTGGAAGATGGAACTGTCAATCAGCTAAGCCAGCTAGTCGGAACAGGTGAGTCTTGAGCTTCTGTCGGAAGGAGCGGAGGTCATTGGTAATTCTAATATCGGGAGGGAGGTCATTCCAGAGGGTTCGGCCCATCACAGAGAAGGCTCTACTCCTAGGCGTCACCCGCTGGCACTGCTTGGCGAATGGCACCTGGAGGAGTCCCTCCCTGTGAGAGCGGATAGGTCGTAGGGATGTATGAGGTGAGATGCGATCCCGCAGGTAACTAGGTCCCATGCCATGGAGCGCTTTGAAGATAGTAACCAACACCTTGAAACGCACCCGAAAAACCACAGGCAGCCAGTGCAGCTCGCGCAGGAATGGTGTTATGTGGGAGTAGCTTGATCCACCCATGATAACCCGCGCGGCCGCATTCTGAACTAGCTGCAGTCTTCGGGTGCATCTCAAGGGGAGCCCCATGTAGAGAGCATTGCAGTAGTCCAGGCGAGACGTCACCAGCGCATGAGTGACTGTGCGTAGGGCGTCCCGATCCAATAGGGGGTGCAATTGACGCACCAGGCGAACCTGGTGGAACGCCCCCCTCGCCACGGCTGTCAGATGGTCATCCATCGACAGCCGGGCATCAAGGAGGACGCCCAAATTGTGCGCCCGTTCCACGGGGGGCAATAATTCGCCCCCTATGGCCAGTGATGGCGTCAACTGGTTAAATCGGGGCACCGGTAGCCACAGCCACCCAGTCTTGGAAGGGTTGAGTTTAAGTCTGTTGTCCCCCATCCAGACCCGCACGGCTTACAAACACCGGGACAACATTTCGACGGCCTCGTTGGGGTGGTTTGGGGTGGAAATGTACAGCTGTGTATCATCAGCGTACAGATGGTATCCAACCCCAAAACCACGGATGATCTCACCCAGCGGCTTCATGTATGTGTTGAACAGGAGGGGTGAGAGGACCGAACCCTGAGGCACCCCACAAGTGAGTGGCCTCAGGGTCGACCTCTGCTCCCCTGCCAACACACACTGCGTCCGGTCGGAGAGATAGGAGCGGAACCACCGCAAAACGGTGCCCCCCACGCCCATCTCTTCCAGCCGGTGCAATAAGATACCATGGTCGATGGTATCGAAAGCCGCTGATAGATCTAATAGGACCAGGATAGAGGAACAACCCCTATCTCTGGCCCTCCATAGATCATCTACCAACGCGACCAAGGCCGTCTCCGTGCTGTGACCGGGTCGAAAGCCGGACTGGCGCGGGTCAAGATAGACTGCTTCCTCCAGGTGACGTGGGAACTGTTGCGCCACCACACTCTCTACAACCTTCGCTAAAAAGGGAAGGTTGGAGACAGGACGGTAATTAGCTAGTTCCTCCGGATCCAGGGAAGGCCTCTTGAGCAGGGGCCTCACCACCGCCTCTTTCAAGGCGGCCGGCAAGGACCCCTCCTCCAGTGAAGCATTCACCAGACCCAGGAGCCAGCCTTGTGTAACCAGGATGCCAGTACAAGCCAGGAGGGACACGGGTCCAGTAAACATGAGGTGGCTCGCAGTCGCCCACGTAACCTGTCCAAGTCCTCTGGGGCAACAGAGTCAAACTCCTCCCAGCATGGTGTCTCAAGACTTGCTTCCGACGTCTCTCCTGGTCCACTGAAGGGGGCCCATCCACTCCGGATCTGATCGATTTTGTCCTGCAGATATTCCCCAAACTCCTCTGCTCTACCCTGCAAAGGGGTTTCCCGCGACCTCTGAAATAAGAGAGAGCGGGTCACCCGAAACAGAGCGGCAGGGCGGTTATCCACGGACGCAATAAGAGCGGCACAGTGTCTACGTTTGGCCGCTCTTAGAGCCACAAGGTAGGTCCGTAAATAGGCTCTTACCTGTGTTCGGTCATTGAGGTCACAGATATATTGCAAAGAAGCATCTAAGTTTCCAGCAGCCGTTTGTGGTTAGCTATGTGGTTAGCTCTACGCTTGACTTGTATGTGTGAACTTTAGCTGAACTTGAGGCAGGTGTGAACTTGCAGTTTGACATTTAAAAGTCCTGTTCTTCTATATGTCTAAAAGCAAATTATTATTCTTTCTTTCTGTCTTGTCTCACTTTATGTCCTGCCTCATTCCCCCCTTATTATTATATATAATATATAAATATAATATTTTCCTAATTTCTAGTTTCTGTTTATACTAGTTCTTAATAGAAAAACTCCTGTATTAACCAGTATTCTATGTATATCCCTCATCTTTTGCCCGTTTTCGTATCTCCACTCTTATTCATTTCTTGGCACATCTCCCTTACTCCTCCCTTAGGATCTTGTATCTTCTTGTGTTTGATCTAAGTCAGGGGTATCCAAACTTGGGAACTTTAAGATTTGTGGACTTCAACTCCCAGAATTCTGGGAGTTGAAGTCCACAAGTCTTAAAGTTCCCAAGTTTGGACACCCCTGATCTAAGTATTTCTTCTATTTCTGCTGCTTGTTCACTTTTTTGAGCCTTCAATACACCTTTTCAATAATCTTTTCCTCACTTCAGGGGTGTCTTTCTGTATACCCCCTTCTATTTTTTGATCTTTGAGCATCACATTGAAGTTTAATGGGGCTTGCTTTGGCTTAGCATGTTGTGTGAACTCAGCCATTCTGGCTTAGATGAACTTAGCTATTACGTTATAAAAACAATCAATAGCTTAATGTGAGTTCAAACTGCTCTCCTATATTTAGCCTAACCTATTTTGAATAATTGTGATAATTAAAATGGTAACAGGTGAAAATAAAAGCTGCTGTCATTTTCTTGGAAGAAGGTAAAGTAGAGATGTCACAATCAACTTAAACCTGTGCTAAGACAATTTTACGGCATACAGTACCTTGTTGTGAGATGCTTGCAACTGCCTCCTCTTTTTTTCAGTGTGGCTGGATGCTTCTTGTGCCCAAAAAGAGACAATGGTTGCACAGGCTTTTTTCAGTGAAAATTACCGGAGCCACGCTACTTTTTGAATGCATCGCACCACTGCCCTGTTCCATGCTCCAGCCGCGCATATGCACATTGTTTCCTGCTGCACCACGCTGCTCAGACTTATGATGGTTGCAACATCTGTAAGGGACTGCCACAAAGAAGAGGGGTTCAATCCAGAGGTGGTATTCAGCAGGTTCTGATCAGTTCTGGAAAACCGGTTGCGGAAATTTTGAGTAGTTCGGAGAACAGGTAAACACCACCTCTGATAGGCCCCGCCCCCATCTATTTTCAGCCTCCCAAGTCCCAGCTGATCAGGAGGAAATGGGGATTTTGCAGTAACCTTCCCCTGAAGTGGGGAGGGAATGGAGATTTTACAGTATCCTACCCTGCCACACCCACCAAGCCATGCCCACAGAACCGGTAGTAAAAAAAATTGAATCCCACCACTGGTTAAATCTATGGTACAAAGCACCTGAAGACAGAACAAAAAGCAATGGCTGGAAACTAATCAAAGAGAGAAGCAACCTAGAACTAAAGAGAAATGTCCTGACAGTTAGAACAATTAATCAGTAGAACAGTTTGCATTCAGAAATTGTGGCTGCTCCATCACTGGGGGTTTTTAAGAAGAGACTGGATAGCTACATGTCTGGAATGGTATAGGGCCGTGATGGCGAACCTATGGCACGCGTGCCACAAGTGGCACGCGGAGCCATTTGTCAGGGCACGCGAGGCTCTGCCCTGTCAGCTGGCCAGTGCGCATGCGCGCGCTGGCCAGCTGAGTTCACCATTTTAAATGCTATTTTTCGCCTTCCCCAGGCTCCAGAGGCTTTATAGGAGCCTGGGGAGGGCGAAAAGAGCCTCCCCCGCCCCCCCCGGAGGCTTCAGGGACCGTCCCTGAAGCCTTCGGAACGCTTAAAACCACCCTCCGAGCAAACTGGAAGTGACTTCCGGGTTGCTCGGAGCGTCATTTTAAGCGTTCCGAAGGCTTCAGGGACCGTCTGGACGGCGGAGGGAGGGGGGACTCTATGGCCTTCCTGCCATGTGTCCCGCACAGGAATCTGTCCCCTCAGGGCTTTGCGCGGGCGTCGCAAGGATTAAGCCGAAAGGGGGGTGGGATGGGGAAAGCGAAGGGGGCTTTGTTGTCCTCCTTCTCCTTCTCCTCCTTTCCCCCTCCGGCTCGAACGCGGCGCCAGGGCCTGGCAGGCAGCAAATGAATCGGAGCCTGCCGACTGAAGGAAGAGGGTGAGAGGCGGGTCCTGTGAGCGGCGGCAGCAGCGGCGGCAATAGTCGCAACTCGGCGGCGGGCCGCCCCGGCTGGGAGACAAAGGAGGGGAAAAGCGGCAGGCAGCTGAGTTGCGATTATTGAGCGTGGCGCGGCGCCGCCTAAGGCCGGGATAGAGGCGGCTGCACGGCCTGCCTGGCGTGGCGCGGCTAGAGGAGGAGGAGGAGGAGGCGAGGGCAGCACGGCCGAGACCTGACGGCCGCGCAGCCCCCTCGATCCCTTGCGCCGCTCCGCCCAGCCTCTGCGCGCTCGCCTGGCCTTCACATCGCTGCCGCCGCCGCCGCCGCCAGGACGGGGTCGGCCGAAGGGAAGTCCGTCAGGCCTCGGCCGCGCCCGCCCTAGCGGCGGCGGTGGCGATGCCTGACAGACTTGCCTTCGGCCGAGCCCGTTCTGGCGGCGGCGGCGGCAGCGATGTGAAGGCCGGGAGAGCGCGCAGAGGCTGGGCGGAGCGGCGCAAGCGATCGAGGCGGCTGCGCGGCCGTCAGGCCTCGGCTGCGCCGCCGTCGCCTCCTCCTCCTCCTCCTCCTCTAGCCGCGCCACGCCAGGCAGGCCGCGCAGCCGCCTCGATCCCGTCCTTAGGCGGCGGCGCGCCACGCTGGCGAGTGCGCAGAGGCTGGGCGGAGCGGTACAAGGACGCCGGGCCTGTGGCGCCGTGCGGCGGAGGCGATCCGAGCCCGGGCGATCGAGACGCACGTCTCATGCCTGTTCAGGGACCGTCCCGAGGCTTCTCTGAAGCCTTCAAAGCTCTTAAAATGACCATCTGAGCAACCCGGAAGTCACTTCCGGGTTGCTCGGAGGGTGGTTTTAAGTGTTCCGAAGGCTTCAGGGAAGCCTCCGGACGTTCCCTGAAGCCTCCGGAGGGCCTCCGGGGGCCGGGGGAGGCTCTTTTCGCCCTCCCCAGGCTCCTATAAAGCCTCTGGAGCATGTGGAGGGCGAAAAAAGCATGCAGAAATGGGCGCTTTGTGCGCGCGTGCGCACTGGGGGGCGCGTTGCATTATGGGTGCGGCACGCCCACACACGACCCCTCCACGCTCTCCCCACTTATGGCACGCGAGCCAAAAAAGGTTCGCCATCGCTGGTATAGGGTCTCCTGTTTGAACAGGGGGTTGGACTAGAAGATCTCCAAGGTTTCTTCCAACTCTGTTGTTCTGTTATTATGTTGGCTTGAAATCATGCGATCACAATTTGAGAACATTCAAGCTAGCATCTGACAAACAAAGTCAATAGGCAAAGCTGAATTCATTTAATGACTGTGAGATGTTTAGCTGAAAAGATGTTATGAGAACACATATGGTTTCTTAAGGGGAGAATTTCAACAATGGTTAACAATCATGATTTAATCTTTTCTGAACTAGGAACTGCATGTAACACTACAAATAATTGATTCCTTCCTTACGTTTTACCAGATGACAATTGGATTGAATATGGCTGTAGCAAGAAACGCATATGCATAAATGGAGCCAAAGTTAATATTTTAAAGCTCTGTCACCTGAAAGGCTTTCCCCGGCAGATTTCCAACCATTTCCCCTTGAAGTGACTTATTTATTTGCCACCATATGTTGGATTGGGTTGTGCCACGCTAGGAGAGTTGTTTATGTATCCAAAAGCTAAATCCAGTGCATAACTTCAGATTTATACAACCAACAAATACATTCTATAATAGCTAGAAATCAGCCTGAGTTCAGATTTCCCATCAGGGCCATATCTTGAAAAATGTTGCAAGAAGCTGTATATGAATTTAGCTAAACAACTCATTAAAAATCTATTCCTCTCCTCCCCTGTTCGGTCCTACCTTTACTCTACTCTACCACGTCTTATCCTATCCTATCCTTCTTGTCTGTCTGTCTGTCTGTCTGTCTGTCTGTCTGTCTGTCTGTCTGTCTGTCTGTCCACCTATAAGGGAGAATTTCAGAATAAAAAAAATCTAAAGAGAGGTCTTCTATCTTTCTGTTTCATCACTTCAAATATTTAAATGTTATTTTGTAAGAATTCATGAATTCAAGGTAATGTTTGAACATCTCGACCAGAGAAGAGAGGCCCAAAGTACTGAGAGAATATTTAACCCAATTTGGTTAATCTCCTTTGCTCGAGGCTTGTCTAACTAAGCTAAGTCAATAAAACTTTGTCCGCAGACACACAGAGCTTTCAGCACACAACTTGCTGAAGTTGTGTCCCAAAATGGAGTGCTGCAAATATGTATTTGGGTTAGTTTTCTTTCTCTACACAGGTATGTTTTTTTTTGCTGATTTTCAGAAGAATTGAGATAATAGAAGTCTCAGAAATATCATATTTAATGAGTTGGACTTAACCTTGGAAGTTTGAATGAGCACATATTGGATAAATGCTTGATGTTACTAACTTTATATATAAAATACTAAATAATTAAATTTCTGTTTCTAAAACCTTACATTATAATGAGATCTGATTTTTGTAAAGTCCCAGGAAATAATAATGCTAAGAGAAAAGGGCTGAATAACTCTCTGCCCAATTTATTGTAAAATGAGATGTGAGAGTTTCTGTACCTAAAATTTTGCAAATTGTGTCCTATATGCTATGTAATGTTAGATATTCTAGGAACCACTCATATAAAGCCAGCATATTGTAAATAAAACATCAATATTGTATATGACATTGCTTCGTCTATTAATATTTATTACCCTTAGATTATATTTCTCTTCTTTTCCTCTAGATATTTCTTGGTTGTTTAAAAATAATGTTACTGGGCAGGCAGGTTACAGAGCTAGATTTAATTAGTGGTGGAACAACTCCATCTTTTGTCAGAAAACATCACAAATTATTGCAGAAGAGACTCAGGCTAAATAAGTTTCCTATTACAAACAAGTTCTACGTAGGTTTTCTAGCTAGACAATATTTTCTTAAGAGGGGAATTGCCGTACTTTTCAGAGTATAAGAAGCACTTTCCTCCCCCCCTAAAAGAGGGTGGAAATGTTGGTGCATCTTATGTACAGTGAATATGGCCATTTTTGGCCTCCCGCGCATTCGTTTTCAGCAAAAACGGGGGGCAATGAGGGTTTGGGAGGCCTGCAGAGTGCTCCTGGGTACTAAAGAGAACAAAAATCAGATGCACAGAGGCCAAAAACTATTTTTTTTCTTGTTTTTCTCTTCGAAATCTTGGTGCATCTTATATTCTGGCGCATCTTATAGTCTGAAAATTACGGTAAATGTTTCTGCATACAACAAAGCTGACAGCAGGAGCATGTGTAATTCAGTAATTCAGCAGCCATCTTAAAGGCCATTAGAACCGTTTTTCATCCTAAACCAGAACGAAGATAAAACTTCTGTAGAATAATTTTCAACATACCCTACTTGTGTTTTGACTTTATATAGCGTATTGTTAGATATTCCAGAAGGAGCAAAGGTTTCTGTCACTTAGGGTTTTTTCTCTCCTGTATCAATAGCTTCCAATCACCAACTCACCCCAGGGTCCAATGCTGAAGTCCATTCCAAACAGGAATAGAGAATTCTGGAGGGAGGCTGGGGATAAGCTGAAGATAAACAAGAGTTTTGCTCTTCTAAGCTTATTAAGACCTAGGCAACTGAGGGCTAACCTTTTTGTCCCACACCCTTAATGCAGTGTCCGTGCGACAACCCCCCGCACACCCTGTCCCCCCGCACATGCACGCACAACCCCATGCACATGCATTCATGACCCCCCCTGCATCCTTTTTGGGCCTATCAGGCCCCCCTGAAGCTTCCTGGGACCAAAAAGGGGAAGCAGGCAGGTGCTGCACCTCCCCCCATGCATGTGTGCATGACCCCTTGACCCCCCTGCGCATGCATGCATGTCTCCCGCATGCATGGCAGAGATACGAAAATCAGTTGGCTGGCAGGAGGAATACACACCTGTGTGGTGGAGCTGACCTGGGCAACAATTTGCATGCCCACAGAGAGGGTTCCATGTTCCACCTGTGCCATCATGGACCTAAGCCTTTCCCTGCTTAAATAGAAAATGCCTAAGATATATTATTCATACCACTCTGAGCTCAACCAGAAAGGAAAGATAGAAACAAAAGAAATAATAATTTCCCAAAGGTGACCTTTCGTTTGCCTCAACAGTTTGCCATGGCACAAGGTTTACTGGAGACATTTCTTAAAACATAGCCAAAATCAAGCCAGCAAAGAAAGGACTTGATTTTGCAAAGTATCATTAACTGTGAAATAAACAATAAATAAATAAAGTGCTCTTGGGACAAAAAGTTAGCAATGAACCTGATGATAGCACAACTTTGAGGCACTGCCTTGAAAAAGATGGTTTGCAGTTTCGTCCTCATTTTATCTCCTGGCCTGAAAGCCAGTTTTGTTTAATGGTTAGCGCATCATACTAGAAAACAGGGCACTGGGAGTTTTAGCCCTGCCTTAAGTATGAAAGTGGCTGGGGGATTTAGGGCCCGTCATTCACTCTCATGGCAAATCATCTCCCAGGGTTGTTGTAAGGGGAAATAAAAGGAGGTAGGAGAATTGATTTGTTCACCACCTTGAGTTATTTATAAAAATAATAAAGGTGAGTTGAACAAATATAAACAAATAAGAAAGAGTGTTTTGGCAGTATTTCTCTTGCAAATATACATACTCTTATTTGGCACCCGAGGCAATTATATTTATCTAAGTCAGTGCTTCCCTACTGATGAGTTTATCTCAATAGAGACACTTATAAAACCAGCAGAACTGTTTAGAAAGATTCCATATCAAGCACTGGGGAAAAATGGTGCAGAATCTCAGGATTGTCCTTTGCTCTAATCATTCCATTCGCTGTAGCCCTGGACTTTCTTTCTACTAAGAAATCTAAGAATTATCATTCCATTTGCAAGTTTATCATCCCTTGCTCAGGGAAATGAAACTTTCATCTGCAGGCCAGTTATTCAAGTTCTGGGGCCAAGATTCCGGTTCCAGGAATGTCACCCTCTCACTCAGATCACATCACAATAACTTTGGGTGAAATGTCCCACCTGCCACTGGAATAAGTAAAGTTTTTCCCAAGTGTTAATTTAACCCTTATAATTCTTACACATTCAGGCAATCTGCAGACTTTACATTCTGGTATACATACTTCTCATTTGGTGAAAAGAATGTCTTTGGTGTTTTTATTTTCTAAACTCTTCTCAATTTTTTCCCCTCTTCAAGTTCAAGGAGATATTCTGGACAATTATGTAAGGACAGACGGTGCTTGGATCCTTGGTCAAGAACCCACCATCTATAGAACTTTAACCAAAGGAGCTTGTGCTATCAAATGTGAAACTGAAACAGCATTTACCTGCAGGTAATCATAGGATTCTTGCATTTCATGAAAGTTGCTCAAAAAGTTGTTTTGATTGTCGCTGGTTATCTGAAAACTTCCTTAGAGACGAATGACAGTAATGAAGATAGAATTCAGCTAATACTTAGAGAGATTGATACAATGCGATGCAATGTACTGCAGCAACTGTACAGGCAGTCTTTGACTTACAACCACAGTTGTGCCCAAACTTTCCACTGCTAAGCAAGACAGTTGTTAAGTGAGTTTTGCCCCATTTTATGACTTTTTTGCCATAGTTGTTAAGTGAATCACTGCAGTTGTTAAATTAGTAGCACGGCTGTTCAGTGAATCTGTCATCCCCATTGTCTTTGCTTGTTAGACGAAAGTGTTAGCAGAAGGTGATCACATAATCCCAGCTCACTGCAACTGTCATACATGTGAATCAGTTGTCAAGCATCCAAGTGTAAATTGTATGACCATGGGGATGCTGCATAAGTGTGAAAAATGGTCATAAGCTACTTTTTTTGTGCTATTGTAAGTTTGAACAGTCACTAAGCGAACTGTTATAAGTCAAGGACTATCTGCAATAAGGACTCTTGTGATTTTTGTACTGAACTGTGGTTTGTTTCTGATAGTAGATACCACTATGCAGCTACTGTATGGTTTGACATAATAGGAATCTCGGGCCTTTTTAAATATGGCTCTTCTTTTTCAAGTGCCGCATTCTTGCTATATAAAATTAGTAAAAGAATCCTCAGAATTATGCATTAAGTAATGACTTTTAATCTGCATTAGGATTGGATCCAACAATCTCCTCCATCACAGGAGCATCTTTTGACCCTTAGCGATTCTTCTTCCGCTCCAAATCTAGACTTCCAAGTAGATTCAATGAAGGTATAAAGGTGTACAGAAGAAGATGGGAGCTCCTAGCTCTTTATACAAAGTCCAGTTTATCTGATCTAGACTGGGTTTAATGCTGCTATTTTATGGTTATCCGCCTCCTTTTGCTTTTAATGTATCTTGTTCCTGTTATTTTATGGTAAGTCGGAAGGTGCCTCCAAATTGGGCAAACTATACTTCTAAATAAAATACAGATCAACACTTAAAGTTTCTCATCATGTACATGTATGCATCCGAACTAGTCTGTGTTTTCTCTGTGTCACATAATATATGTGGGTATATACATACTATTCATTCATTCATTCATTCATTCATTCATTCATTCATTCATTCATTCATTGAGTCAGTCAGTCAGTCATGTTTATGTAGTGCATATTGGAGGTGGTGACCCTTTAACAGATGTATGCAATGAAATTTCATTTTAATGTATGCCAATTAGTGTAAATTCAAAGTGACAATAAAGTGATTCTAAGTCTAAGAAAGTGTCCCTCTTCTCTGCCCTTTCCACAGGGCGTTTCTATTTACAGCGAAAGAGCAGCAATGCATTACATTGCGCGACAATACTAAAACAGCGCCTATGTTCCGAAAAGCAGGGGCTATTCTCTATGAAAAGCGAAGTAAGTGTATTTTTTGGGATATTATGACTTTTGCAGTTCCTTTGGCCTGGTCTACCCATTGTGAAGAGGAAAGATCAGGCCAGTGTGGTGTCCGCCCATCTACCCAATGCGAAGAGAAAACATGCCAGCAGCTTGAGGAGTGGCATCAAGCTGGCCACGTCCACCGAGTTGGCCATAACCACCAAGTTGACCACATCCACCCAGTCAGCCATGCCCACCCGGCCCCCCAAGGTCAACCACAGCCCTGATGTGGCCCTCAATGAAATTGAGTTTCACACCCCTGCTCTATATCTTTGTTTTTCATGGCATCCTATATGTCCTTTACTGTATTTGCCATTGGAAAGTGAACTTGAGGTAGTCACCAATGTTATGATTAAAGCAACCCTGAATTGCATTTGGATAATCACTCATTTGTCCCTCAGCTCATATTTCTATTCTGTGCTCAGAGAACGAGCATCAGGAAATCAGCATTTTAAAAAATAACCAAAGTTTGCTTTTATTTACATTTATGTTGAATTAACATTAAAATGGGTTTAATATAATTATTCTTTAGTCATCGATTTTGCATTGCATTCCCCCTGAACTATCATACTTAAAATAACCACCTGGTAATAATTTTGAGACCATAGCTAGAGGTAGAACCTAACCGACCTTGGCGAAGCTGAAAAAAGCCAACCAGCATTAGGTCCAGCATTTAGATGGGAGACCACCAGAAAATCTCAGGATTGCAATCTAGATTTTTTTTAAAAGAGCAGAAGGTAATGACATACTTTTCCCATGTAGCCATGTGGTCCCAAAAAATCAAGCTCAGCTTGAAGAGAATCTTTACCTTTTAAACTAAGTTTGTTAAACATTTGCTTGTAATCCAAGGCTTGCAATTTCATGATCTCAGGTTGTGATCCTCCAATTCAACTGAACATGAAGGCCACATATTAAAATGTTCAACTTGATCCCATCGGGGTGAAGTTCCATCTGTAAGCAATGAGTTTTCTTTGGTGGAAAGGTGCTCTGGGATAACAATAGCAATAGCAACCACATTTTCTTTCAGTGTATCTCCTGGAATGCAGAAATGGAATTGGAGTGGACTACAGAGGAACGGAAGCAAAAACACGGAATGGTGTCGTATGCCAGAAATGGACCGAAAACAGTCCTCATATTCCCAAGTATGGCCTTTTCCCATCTCAGCAAAACAGCCTTCGATTTTCTATAGCCATATGACTTTAGAATGATTTGGCCTGAATTTTTGTAGGAAACATATGTAGCACAATTCAACAAATGTTAGCCATGCTGCAATCTTCTGCTTGCTTACCTGAAAGGGACTAGCTGTATTGAATTCAACAGGGTCTTCTGAATAGAGATTTTTAAAAATTATTTTGTAATTTAACTTTGAAGCCGCCCATCTCACTGAAGGGTCTGCTTTTCTGTCTCATTAATAAGAGCAATTTACTGAACAGGTTTCTGAAAGTGCATAGAATACAGTGAAGCATATTAGTGAACCTCAACTAAAATTTCTATTGGCTTCTCTCTATTCCCACATGTTGCAGAAAATACGATTAAATGCTAATATATCTGAACTCCAGCTGAATTGTTGTAGAAAATGACAGACTTCTCAGGTTACAGGAAGAGTTTATTTGGCAGTCAGGTTCAGAAAACTATCCCATGGCTAGCATTGCAAGTTCTGAACAAACTTCATTATCGAAGCATGCATTCTTAGGCATTCTCAAAGGCAGCGTAACACGGAAACACTTAACTCATTTCTTATTGGTTACCTTGAGGAAAAAGCCTTATAAGAAGATGGGGTCTTACTTCTCCTTTTGTCTTGGGCCATAGATACTGACTATGTGTTTTTATGCGAACGTTAATTGAACCTTGTGGTTTTGGACTTTTGACATAGGGACGTTTGCTGGAACATGTTGTGGTTGAAGGCCGATATCATTTCCCAGTCCCTTTAAGCAAGCTTCTAGCTGTCCCTTTTATGCCATGTCTTCATTCTTATATTTTAATCCATATTTTATTCTACTTTAGTATGCAATAGCTGTTGCTGGTTTTTTAAGCTATTCCCAAAAGCTTTGAATTACTACAAGTTCAATACATTTTAAAACACTTTATTTTAGTATCGCTCTCTACGTGACTTATTACAAAATTATCATAGTGAATGACAGCTTCTGGCCAATTTTTTATGTTCTTAAAAAAAGCTAAAACCATTTCTGAATCATTGCCAGGAAAACTTCATACCATGGATGCACGTGACGTTGCTGCTGCTGCTGCTGACATTGTTTACTTGTGACACTTGTTAAAAGTTGCAAGTCTGTATTGACTACAGTTTGACTTGGCGGACAATTTGGGAGATACGTATATCAAAAATGGGATATAGTATAATTTAGTGCTTTTCAAAATTGGCAAATTTATGATGTGTGGACTTCGACTTCTAGAATTCCCCAGGTACCATGCTGCAATTATGTAAGTAGAATATTGGGGAAAGCAATGGTATAAGCAAGAAAGAAATGCTTTTACCCATGTGAAATCTCTAAAGAGAAGCACTGTCTTTCCCTTAAAACCATCCCCTTTCCCCCTCAGATGGGGATGGGGAAGGGGAAGGGGAAAAGGTGAGCAACTTCAACTCTAGCTTCCTCTCCTGTTTAAAGTAGTGGAAGCCTCCAGCAGTTTTCTTTTAACAGGTTAAAGCCTTATTGACTGTGTCCTGTTAAATTTCTTTGTCCAACCCTGATGTTATTCAAATAATGTGTAAAATATCTAGGACCCATTTACTCCAGCAAAATTGAAATTTCCTCTAGTTCAGATCAGTTTTATTTGCAAAGTGGTGGCCATTGCAGCATCCCCGGGGTCATGTGATCATGTTTTATGATGCTCTTTACCAGCTTCTGCCCAAGAAAAGTCAATGGAGAAGCCTGCAGAAAGTCAGAAGTTCCCACCACTCTCGCTGCTTTTTTGCTTGCCTGTGATCATTCTGTTTATCCATTTGGGTCTTTCTTCTTTAATCAACTGATGTTTTCTGCTTTAGTTTTCAAAGCAAAGTGATAGCAATGCCATTCAAAAATAATTTAATGTCCATTCTGGTCAAATCAGACTTCAGTACCTTGCTACCAAGAGATGATTAAATGAGTCACAGGGTTGTCTAATACAGCTTAATCTTCTGAATCGCTGAGAAAAAAAATGACTTCTGTAACAATAGTCTTTTCTTTTGTTTTTATTAGTTATACACCTTCTCTTTATCCTAATGCTTCATTAGAAGAAAACTATTGCAGAAATCCAGATCATGATGGTAAAGGTCCCTGGTGCTATACAACAAATCCTGAAACCAGATATGATTATTGCAACATTCCTGAATGCGAAGGTAGAATTGCACACACTGGAATTTTAGTTCCTCAAGAAATTTTGAATGCAAAGTATTGTACTTTTCAATGATGTATAGGTAGAAAATCTATTTTTCTTACCTGCACTGTACAATATTTAGGGGAAAAAATTAGAGTAGCACTTTCTACTAGGCAAAATTATTGTATGATGGAGATGAACTTTATTGCAATAAATTCCCTCTAGGCACCAATTGGTCCATTTACACCAATGCATGTATACATAAAGGCCAGACTTATGCAGAAATTGCAAACCATTGAGCAAAGTGAGAAATTCTGTGAACAGTGTCATATAAACTTTGTAATATACTGGAGAAAAGCTCCCCATTTGTCCTATTATAATATGCTATGGCTGCAAAGTGCTAAAGATTATCGTTGTCCCTTAAGATTTAGTGCATGATGATACTCAGCTGTACTTTTCCACCCCGAACCACCCCAACGAGGCCATCGAAGTGATGTCCCGGTGTGTGGAAGCCGTACGGATCTGGATGGATGACAACCGACTCAAACTCAACCCCTCCAAGACGGAGTGGCTGTGGGTACCGGCTCCCCGGTTCAGCCAATTAATTCCATCATTGGCCATCGGGGGCATTCAAATTGCCCCCGTGGAGCGGGCGCGCAATTTGGGCATCCTCCTGGATGCCCGGCTGTCCATGGATGACCATGTGACAGCCGTGGCAAGGGGGGCGTTCCACCAGGTTCGCCTGGTGCGCCAATTGCGCCCCCTACTGGACCGGGACGCCTTACGCACAGTCACTCATGCGCTGGTGACGTCTCGCTTGGACTACTGTAACGCTCTCTACATGGGGCTTCCCTTGAAATGCACCCGGAGGCTACAGTTGGTCCAGAACGCAGCCGTGCGGGTAATTATGGGGAGTACTAGGTACTCCCATGTGACACCGTTCCTGCGCGAGCTGCACTGGCTTCCTGTGGTCTATCGGGTGCATTTCAAGGTTTTGATAACAATCTTTAAAGCGCTCCATGGCTCAGGACCTAGTTACTTGCGGGATCGTATTCTGCCCCATACATCCCTGCGACCAATCCGCTCGCACAGAGAGGGCCTCCTCCAGGTGCCGTCCACCAGACAGTGTCGAGGGGCGGCGCCTAGGAGTAGAGCCTTCTCTGTGGCGGGCCCAGCCCTGTGGAATGACCTCCCCCCGGATATTAGGAATACCTCTGACCTCCGCTCCTTTCGTGTAAAGCTCAAGACCCACCTTTTTCAAGTTGCTGGCCTGGCTCAACTTTGATCCAACTATATCGCTCCTGACGGGTTTTTTATTTGGGGTATTTTAATTGCATTCAATTTATTTAGGGGTTTTTAAACATTGTGTTTTTACTTGTTTTTATCTATCAGTTCACCTCTTCCTTGTATATGTCGTATATATGTCTTGGTATATGTTTTGTTATATGTATGTCGATATATTTATTTCCTATGTTTTGTTGTACGCCGCCCCGAGTCCTTCGGGAGAGGGTGCGGCTAAGAAATAAATATTTATTTATTTATTTATTTATTTATTTATTTATTTATTTATTTATTTATTTATTTATTTATTTATTTATTTATTTATTTATGAAAAAATAGACCAAAAAATAAATTTCTAGAAAAAAATTGCATATCAGCCTGTATTTGATCACCCCAAATTTGATTCTCTTAAGACAAAAACAAGAAAGAGGAAATCATTCCATAAATCAAAAGACAATGTCAATAGATGTGTTTACGTGTAAGGCCTAGAGTAATAGTTTATATATATATGTATTTCTTCTGTTTTGGAGACTGCTGGGAGCAGTCAGCCCTCAATGAAATTGAGTTTGACACCCATGATTTAAACTGTAGTGTAGAATAGGCATCTATAAAAACAAAATGAAAATATTAATTTGTAATTTTTGTTTAGAGTTAACTCAAAGCAATTTCAAGAACTAATCCTCACCATTCTAGATTCCTTATAACATGAAAAATGTGATCGCTAAGCAATCTAGGATTCCATTTCAGACAGCAGAAGACTTGGGCATCATGATTCCTACCACGCAGAGTGGGTGGTGGGTGGGGGGAAATAACCTAATAGGATAAAGCTTCTTCACTCTTGGTTATTTATCCTTACAGACCAGTGTATGCACTGCAGTGGGGAAAACTATCGAGGCAAAGTTTCCACAACAGAATCTGGGCTCACCTGCCAGGCATGGGCTTCTCAAGCGCCTCACACTCATGGATACATTCCTTCCAAGTAAGTCTACAAGCCTCAGTTTCACTCATGGGTCGTTATTAGCCACATATGAGGAAACATCAAAGTGTGTGTGGGAAGCAAATAATTTCAGGTAGCTGATGCCTTGGAAATAAAAATAACAACATACTTTATTTTAATGTAATATATTAAGCAGCCCATATGGTTCACTGAAAAGACTTCTACTTTCATTAGTGTGACTGAAAGTATTATTTTTCATCCGTATCAGCACTAAAGGCTTTGGCATCTAACAAATAAGTCTTTGGTTGCTTTTTCTTTTTCTTTTTTAGCTTAACCATGTAATCTGAACAGAAATAATATAATTTGACATGTAGAGATATCAATTCAGAGGGCAGGTGGTTAAAAAAGTCAAGACCGTAGGTGTGACAGCACAATAAAAATCATTGTCCCTTTTTACATATTACAATCAATGCATTAAATTACACTAGCCTTACTATTTTAAATTTGGACAAACACAAACAAATAGCTCAATACCCACGTTTACATAATTTTCTGTGGTGATACAGGTAGCCCTCAACTTACGACCATAACTGAGCCCAACATTTCTGTTGTTAAGTGAACTTAACAAAACATTTGTTAAGTGAGTTTTGTCCCATTGTATGACTTTTCTTGTCACAGTTGTTTTTTTCTTGTCACTGAAGTTGTTAGTAATATGGTTGTTAAGTGAATCTGGCTTCCCCATTGAATTTGCTTGTCAGAAGGTCACCAAAGGCGATCACGTGACCCCAGGACACTGCAACTGTCATAATATGAATCAGCTCCCAAGCATCTGAATTTTGATCACATGACCATGGGTATGCTGCAATGGTCATAAGTGTGAAAAACGGTCATAACTCACTTTTTTCAATCCCGTTGTAACTTTGAATGGTCACTAAATGAACTGTTGTTAAGTCGAAGGCTACCTGTACTGGGCTACATCCAAAGGAAATTCTGGTTATCAAAGGAAGTTTTCCCTTTTCTCCTCTGCCTTTATTTCCCACACATCAAATCTGCTCTGAGTATCCTCTGAACCAAGGGGTCTCCAACCTTGGCAACTTTACAACTTGTGGACTTCAACTCCCAGAATTCCTCAGTCAGTGCTGGCTGAGGAATTCTGGGAGTTGAAGTCCACAAGTCTTAAAGTTGCCAAGGTTGGAAACCCCTGCTCTGAACTACCAGAAGAGATTAACGGGAAGACATTTGAGATCATATAGAATGTGGTAGCATGGAATGGGAATACAGATATTATCTTGGGTAAGCACCATTCTGTCAACATTGAAACACCATTGGGTTCAAACCCAACCTGTCAAGAGATGGTAGGCAGACATTTCTACTTTCTCATCCAATATTCAGATTTCCAGAAAAGAATCTGATTTCAAATTACTGCCGTAATCCGGATGGTGAGCCACGTCCTTGGTGTTTCACTTCCCTCCCGACGAAACGCTGGGAATTCTGTAGCATCCCACGGTGCGGTAAGTATCCTTTATGTAATTACTGACCCACAATGGTTTTAAAATGAGTAAGCATAGTGCTGAGCCTCAAATAACTAACAAACTCAACTACACAGATTTCAAAAAGGCATCGTTAATACTGCTCAGGTGGGAAATATATAATTTGGAAAATAAAAATAAGCTCCCAAGCAGATTTATAGTGGACATTACAGGTGGGTTATCTTTTTTTCTCACTGTCACAGTAATATGAATAAATATTAAATCATATAACCATCAAATCACCAAGATTGTAGCTTTGTTCAAGTGAAGTAAGTATTAATCTAAATCAGGGTGTCAAACACAAGGTCCGGGGGCTGGATCCAGCCCAAGGGGTGCTTAGATCTATCCCGCAGAGCCACCCTGGAAACAGAAAAAGACCGGTCTGCAGTGCCTCTGCCAGTGAAAACAGAGCTTGGGAGCCCATTTTCATTGGCAGAGCGTTCATGCCACCACAGGTGCCCCTGTCATGAGTGACATCGATTCTATGCGATAATCCATACATTCCAATTCAGTACAATTTATTATTCTGTGATCTCTCTTTTATAAAAGAAAAATATATACAAATGGAATATATAGACTATACTCTTAAAAGCCACTCTTTCTAAATAGCTTTTAAGAGAATTGCATATATATTCTATTTGTCTATATCACATATATATTCTATATGTCTATATTTCCAAAGTAGGAAGTGTGATACAGGTAGTCCTCATTTAGTGACCACAACTGTTGCTAGTGAGGTGGTGGCTAAGTGAAACTGTGACTGTGCTTATGAGGTCCTTTGCTTTACAGACCTGCAAAGGTCATAAATGATGGTTGTTCACAAGTGATTGTTCACAAAGTTATTTTTTATTGTTGTGGTAATTACAAATGGTCACTGAAAGAGGCAATCACTAAAGGAGGACTACCTGTAATACTTTTTTTATATACAGAAGCTTTTTTGGCTTGTTACATCTGTGGATTGCTAGGGCTTTGCCATTTTTAGCATACAGATTCTGGAGGTGCTGATTTATTTTACATTATCTTTGCCGATATAGCTACATCTCCACCAGCTATTACGGGTCAACGGTGTCTTGTGGGAAATGGAGAAGATTATCGAGGAAATGTAGGAGTGACCGAATCAGGAAAAACCTGTCAATCATGGGCATCCCAAGAACCTCATACCCATGGAAGAACTCCAGAAAACTACCCATGCAAGTATGTTAAACAGCTCTGTCATCATCTTGTTTCTATGTAAAGAAAAAAGGCGAGGAACTCCAAGAACTCATCAGAGAAAGTAAATAAGCAAGGGCAACAACAGAAAGGAGGAAGGATGAGGAGGGAAAGGAAGAAAGGATAAAAGCAGATGAAGTAGGGGAGGGGAATTAAGAGTAGGAGAGAGGGTAAGAAGGAGGAGGAGAGAGGAGGAGGGGGAGAAAAGAGGGGAGGAAGAAAGGAGGAAGGAGAGGAGGAAAGAAGAAGGCAGAGAAGGGAAGTTGAGAAGAGAGAAGGAGCAAAGTTGTTGCAAAATAAGATGGAGGTATGGGGTGGCAAGAAAGTGACTCAAACTGTATTCTATATATTTGTAAGAAAATGATAAAGATTAATGATGAATAGATAAATGTTAAAAGTAATTATAAGAGTGTATATTTGTGAATGAATTTAAAAGAGAAAAATAAAAAACTTTCTAAAAAAGAAAAAAAGAAAAGAAAAAAGGTGAGGCACCCAGAAACAAAAAACAGTTCAATTATTTTGTTTCTGCAATAGCAATAACTTACATACTGCTTCACAGTGCTTTACAGCCCTCTCTAAGCAGTTTACAGTCAGCATATTGCCCACAGCAATCTGGATCCTCATTTTACCCCAGGGGTGACATTCAAATTTCTTCCCTACCGGTTCTTTGGGCGTGGCTTGGTGGTGGTGGTCCTGTGACTGAGTGGGTGTGGCCAATTCGATGTCACTCACACCCACACCCACTCAGTCACAGGACCACCCCACCAAGCCATGCCCACAGAACCCAGTAGGAAAAAATATGTGTATGAGCACGAGCTGGTGACCGAGCGGGTGGATGTGGGTGGTGCCAACCAGGGGTGATTTCTACCGGTTCAGGGAACCAATTCAAATCATCCCTACTGGTTCACCCGAGCCGGTCCGATCTGGTCGAATTTTATCCCTGTTTTACCCCCCCTTGGAAGGATGGAAGACAGAGTCAACCTTGAGCCAGTCAGTATTGAATTCCTGGCAGTGGGCAGAATTAGCCTGCAATACTGCATTCTAACCACTGCGTCACCACGTTTCTGTTGGAGTTGCGTCTTTTCTCCCACTTTCTGAAAGTCCAAGCAAGGGCATGTGAGTTAAACATGTTTCAACCAGGAATTCTGTTCAAAATTCAGTCTTAGGCTCATCCTGCTACCTCAGGACTTGGCACTTAAAAAACAAATTGGCTTTCCACAAATTGAAGGCTTCCAGCTGATGCCAGCTGATTATTATGAGTATTGAAGCTGAATTCATTTAGATGTGGTAGATCACATAAAAGCTAAGTAGGCTTGATCTGGTTAGTACTTGGGTGGAAAACCACTAAGAAATCTCAGGGAATCTCCCTTTCTCTTCCACCCACAAAAGGATGGAAGGAGTTAGTGACAGACTATTGCAATGCTGTTGCTAAAAAATAACCCACATGGATGTGTTCATATAGTCAGGGATTAAGTTTATCTAAAAGAAGGCTTCACCCTGACCTTAGTTTGGGGAAGGCTTGGTCTAAGAAGTTAATGGTGCCCAAACTTCATGTGGAGAAATGTAACCTAAGTCTGTACTCTGATTTTTATTCTGATCCCCATTTTCAAGGAAGGCAGCAAGCAAGATATACATAGGAGAGTGTCAAGGGGACATAGAGCATCTTTCAAAGAGTGGATAGTTCCATGTTGAGCCAAGCTCCAACATGGCTTACTTATTTATTTTTGGCTTAATTCGATGCCTGCATCTTTCAATCATGGTATATCATTAGTCATTCATTAATCTATTCAATTCTATAAATGCTCATCATAATCAATGGACTCTGGGTGAGTTACAATTAAATTAGTCAAAATATTTAAAAAATATTTTAAAACAAACATAATAAAAACAATAGAAACCTCCAAAATAAATATACATAGCAGCCAAGATATTTGGCCAGTTAGCAATACAGCCAGGAAACATTCAGCGCCTCAGCACAGGAACCTTTGCCCTTCTAATCTCCAAAGGGAGGATGTTCCATAAAAGAGGAGCCACTGTGGAAAAAATTCTAACAAATAACAGATTATATATGCAACATCAGCCCCCTATGGCTTCCTTACCAAACTCTCATTGAAAAATCCTTGTTATGAACCCAGCCATTGCATTAAAATGGGCGCGGAATCAAATTAGAATCTGAAACTTAATGGAGAATTTTGCTTTTTTCGATACCTGTTTTCAATCTATGAACTCAGACTTCATGTTCTAATAATGTTTACCTCTCTCTTGTCCCCCTCTTGCTTTTATGCACATTTTATTTCAGAGGTTTGGAAGAAAACTATTGTCGAAACCCTGATGGAGAGACTAAGCCTTGGTGCTATACATCTGACCCAAATACACGATGGCAATACTGCAACATTGCTAAATGCGATGATGCCATCACAGTTACTGGTAAGAATATTTATATTTGTGTAACTGAGAAAGGGGTGAAGTAAATAAAATGTTTTGAACTTTAAAGCAAAACTGAAATAAAATGGAGAAATAACAATAGAAATAGACTTGGCAAGTTGAGTGAATTCAATATGATTTATATGTAGCATGTTTTAAATACAGATGTTGTTATGCTTAATACATCTATTTCATATTAGTGCTTATTTACAGAAAATGACAGGATCTATTCAAAATGTAGATAGAAGTCTTCTAATTTTAGAAATGCAGTCTGGAGCTCAGCTATTAAGAGGAGCGTGAGAAGAACTTTCTCCTGGTTAAAATATTTTGGATAGTGGCTTGGAATTACTACACACTTGTAAAACAGAATGTACTCTGCATTAACAAATAAATAAATAACATTGTCATCAAAATAATCGATCAATAAAGAAAAATAGGAAGGGCTGAACTGTTACAATTATGTGAGAATGGGACGTTGATAAGATTGATTATTAAGCCTTTGGCAATAAAGAAGATACTATGATTTCTCACAAATCATTTCTGCTAAATCCCACAATTTATTTCTGCTTTTTTGTTTTAACGTAGCTGCTGTCCCTGTTGTTCTTCCCCAAATACCTCCCCAAGTACCTCAACAGGTACCTCAACAGGTAACTCAACAGGTACCTCAACAGGTACCTCAACAGGTTGATGATTGCTATAATGACAACGGCTCAAGTTATCGGGGTACTACTGCAGTTACTATCACAGGGAAGAAATGCCAAGCATGGATTTCTATGCGGCCTCATCGTCACTCTAAGACACCATCTGCATTCCCAGATGGGTAGGTTTCTTGAAGTGTTCATTATCTATTGTGTGTGCTGGCCATTAAATGTCAAAATTCCCCTGGGGACATAATAGCCTTTTTTGGATCATACACAACAGGAGCAGTGAGCAATCTCTCCTCTCTCTAGGTTATGACACTGATCTCAGTATGTAGCTGATCTCCATGAGATATCCATTAGAGATCCTTTCCATGAGCAATCATGCTATGTACTTGAGCAACTAGCATCTCAGCATACTCAAGTTCTATTTACAAAGAGGAAGAACTGCTCTTGTTTGTCCTGGCACTTCACTTTGGATAGACTAGTAAAATCTAAGGGACTGGTTTGGACAAAACTCAGCAGTACTTTTTCATGTGGCTGTTGATAAAAATAGGATTGCCAACATAATTGCCATCATCCAATGACGAAGAAGAAGATTGATGTGATGATCAAACACAAAGATCAAATACTTTGGCCCCCAAGTGAGAAGAAAGGACTCATTGAAAAAGACCCTGATGTTCGGAAACATTGAAGGCAAAAGAAGAATGGGATGGCATAGGATGAGACAATTAGATAGTGTCATTGATGCAATGGACATGAATTTGGGCAAACCTGGGGAGATAGTAGAGGACAGGGGGACCTGGCGTATTAACGTCAATGGGGTCACAAAGAATGGGACATGACTGAGCAACTGAACAATAAATATGGGTGTGATAAGATTTAATCCACTTTATTCATTTATTAATAGGGGCTTGACAAGGAACTATTGCCGAAACCCAGACGGTGACAAAGCACCCTGGTGTTATACTACTGATCCTGAAACAAGGTGGGAGTACTGCAATCTGCAAAAATGTGCTAAACCGAAACCTTCGCAGACATTGACACCAAACATTGGTATGATTTCTCCTCTTCTTCTAGAACAAGCAACCAGGCAAAAACCATTGTTGACCTGTGAATGCCATTGTTTTAAATGCAGGAAAGAATGATTTATTTTATTTATTTTATTAAATTTATAGACCGCCCCCTCTCCCCAAAGGGACTCGGGGATGGAGATAACTCCAGCTCAAACCATGAGGTTTTAAAGAGGCCATTAGCAATCCATAGCCAAGTTCGTTGTTCTTTCTATTGTGTTCTATTAATTTTTCAAATAATTATTTCTGAAAAATTCGTGCCTAAGAGCAGAGGAGCAGATGATTAGGTCTTGGGTTCTTTTTCTGAGGAAGCTATTTCCTACCATTCCCCTCCCCTCATTTGATTTTGTTTTTTTAAAGGATTTTGGTACCTTGAGCTTTGGGGATTTTACCATCACCAAGATATATCTCCATACTTTATTCTTAATATGAACCTTTTCTTCCTAAACTTTGTTAATTCTTTGCCTATACTCAATAGAAGTCATATTCCATTTCTAATGAATTTTCAGTGACAATTAGATAATTAAACTCATCTGAGAGATTTATTTCAAGACAAATGGAGATAGGACTGAAGACTTAGATTTCACTACTTCATTTATTTACTTGAATGTAAGTTTTATTGACCTTGGTGGTCAGTCTTTTGAGTCATCATGTATAACATTGATGCTCAGGTTTCATATTGAAGTCCCACTAAGGATTCTGTCAAGGAAACGTAGAGCTACCAGAGCAGAAATAAAAAGACTTTTTTTAAAGAAGGAAATTTGTTTTTTAGGCATTGCACTGTTGTAATTTTAATTCATTCCATCTGTGCAGCACAATATTTCATTGATTGCTTTTACATTGATAGTCCTGCTGAGGCTATTTTGAAATTCCACTTTGCTACATGTACCAAAAGATTGAGACCCACTGATCTCTATCATCTGTCTATATAACATCTCTCCCTCTCCCTCTCCCTCTCCCTCTCCCTCTCCCTCCCCCTCCCCCTCTCTCCCCCCCTCTCTCATCTCTCATCTCTCATCACTCATCTTTTCTCTGTAAAGTCTTTTTGGGCTTACTATCTGTTGTGGGGCACCAGGAGCTGTTGGAGCTGCAACCAGACTCTGACAGTGAGGGGCCTTATGAGTCGGCTCTGGAAGATGTGGAGGACCCTGGACAGGGTTCCGACTCTGAGCAGAGATCAGAGAGGCTGGTTGGCCACCAGGAGGCGCCTGAGGCATGGAGCAGTGGTGAAAACCAAAGGGAGTGTGCTCCTGAAGTCATGCCTTGGAGCAGTGGGAAGGAGACAAGGGAGATGGTTCTGGATGCCCGGCAATGAAGGGCTAATAGACATAAAGAACAGCTACGCAGTTACAGGAGATAATTGAACTCAGGTGGTTGTAATTAGGCTCCTCTCAAGACTGTATTTAAGGAGGGACTTTCCACAAGCTGTTTGCAGGAATCAACATATTTACCAGAGCTTGAGAAGCTATTGGGTCTTGTCCTCTTGGCAGGCTGGATTGCTGCCAAAATCTAGTCTGTGCTGGATTGCTGCCAAGGTCTAGTCTGTGCTGGATTGCTGCCAAGGTCTCGTCTGTGTGTTAATAAATCATTGTGCAGTAGCTTTGTCTCGGCGTGATTTGGTGTATGAAGAGGGGGAACACAATCTGATCACTCTTGAAATCCCCACTAAGATTGTTCTGAGTCTTCCTTCTTTCCTATTTCATTTCAACCTATTTTGCTTTATTTCATCTATTCCTTTTGTCTCTACTTATAAACTGCAGCTGATTCTTGATTCTTATTTCTGAGATTTTAAAAATATTCATTCCCCCCTTTCTTCAGATTATCCATTCCTGCAAACCTATCAGATAGATTTGGAAAATATGGACACTTTCACCTTAAACTCAGTATCTACCACATTGCTTTTAATGCCCTTTGTGGCTGCAGTCCAGATAATGTCAGCAATTAAAACTTCACTTCTTGCAACATGAAACATTTGCCCTCAGATACCTCAAATGTTCTTATTTCAACCCACGGCTACCAGTAAAATTAGTAACTATTAGCCCTCAGGCCTGTTCCCCCACATACAATGGCAGTTCCCAGAATTTCCCATAAAGAGCTATTCAACCTGTGGTGAAATAAACCTGTATCCAGTATAATAGCAAGTTCTAATTCATTATTTTCTCTCTTTAAAGACTGCAGAGTTGGAAGTGGCAGAGACTATCGTGGGCATATTGCAACCACAGTGAGTGGTAAGACCTGCCAAGAGTGGCAATTACATGGACAGACTTCTTTCACACCAGAGACTCACCCAACGTCAGGACTGGAGAAAAATGTAAGTACCATTGGCCACAAGAATTAGACCCTTAACAATTGTCAATAAGAAAGACAAAAAAATAGTGTCTGAAGAGTAGACATAGTCTGACGAGTGGACATAGTAATACCTGAAGACAGGAGAAGAGAAGAGAAAGAGCTGGAGAAAAATCACAAAATACAAAGACCTGAAAATAGAAGTAGAAGGACGATGGCAAAAGAAAGCAAAGATAGCACCCATAATAATAGGTACCTTGTATACAATTGCAAAATATCTGCTACATACCACCAGTTTTAATAAGCAGATAAAATTGCCAAATTCTATCTAAACATCTGGCTGACTTCATGACCAACTACAATAATAACAATTTTATCGGACAAGTTTATGTTCAGTTTTGTGACAAGAATGATAAAAGTGTCCTTTCCCCATCAATATCTTCTTTTCTTCTTTTTCTATCCTTCCTCTCTCCTCTATCAATATTCCATATCTTGCTCTAAAAGTTGTTGTGTTAGAAAACATGACACTCACAGGCACCTGGTTTTTAGCCTGGTGCTTTAACCACTAGACCAAACTGGTTCACTAGCTTTTTAGTCTCTTAGGTTACTTGTACAACCTAATTTAAAATGAGACACTGGAAGACTCAGACACAATTGAGGTGATTGAATTATGGTTAAGGCTACTAAAAGAAGTCTAAAGATTTGTGTTTTTGATAGGAGAAGTGGAAGGTAGCAAAAAGGTTCACTCTTGAATGGCAGACTATGATTTCTGAGCAAGTCAATATCATTTTGGTACTATATATAAATAAATGACTACTATTTCACCTCATATTTCCATCACTATATTCATTTTACTATTCCAATATTTACCTGGGCTGTATTTTTTAAATAGAGAGGCTAAATGTAGTCCAGTCTTATTAATACCAATGTTTCCCAGAAAATAAGATGGGTTTTATATTAATTTTTGCTTAATTTTAAGGCTTATTTTCCAGTTAAGTCTTATTTGGGGGAAAATATGGTCCAAAATGCGTCTATGTGGCTGATGATTTTAACTGGGGCTTATTTTGGGGGTAGGTTTTATATTATGAGATCTGGACAAATCATGCTAGGGCGTATTTTCTAATTGGGTCTTATTTTCAGGGAAACACAGTATTACTTTATTTCTTTATAGTACTGCAGAAATCCTGATGGTGATACAAACAGTCCTTGGTGCTATACAGTAGATGAAAAAACAGTCTGGGAATATTGTGACGTTCCACAGTGCCGTAAGTACACTATTAATAAGTGTATTTTGGGGTGGGTGGATGAGTGAGAAATCCTTCTTTAGTGAGAAATAATGATGGATGAGGCCACAATGCGATGACCGTAACTGGCAATGACTATTTAATTTTTATCATCTTCTCTTATTCTGCTTTTTACTATGCAATTTATTCTCCCTGCCCAAAATTCTTCTCTCCACACTCAGTTGAGTAATTTAGCTGTAAGGGTGGTTGAGATTAAGGCCAATTGATTTTCTGTCCTAAGATTTGCCCACCAATGATGCCCCTCTGCCCGTCCGTTGCTTAACCAACAAGACATTAAGGCTCAAAAAAAGCAAAGTTGAATGTTGCAGTGAAAGAATTGAGAGCAGGATAACTGAGGGGTGAACCCTGTGTTGCTCCCCCCACTGGCGCTGATGCTCTAAACACGGCTTATTTTTCTTAATGATTAATTGCTGAAGAAGATAAACACTGCAGACAGTAGTTTGACTGCTGGTTTCCATTAATGATTTCTCAATTTCATTTAAAAGGTTTTATATCAACTCTTTTTCTTTCTCATCTATCATTTATCTATCTATCTGTATCTAGGTAGATCTATCTGTCCTGTCTGTCTGTCTGTCTGTCTGTCTGTCTGTCTGTCTGTCTGTCTGTCTGTCTGTCTGTCTATCTCTGTCTGTCTTTCTGTCTATCCTTCCCTCCCCCCCTCTATTGCTATGTCTGTCTATCATCTATCTATCATACACAAACACATGGTGCATATCGTTCTCTTCAGATATCCCAAATGAACTATTTCAGGCCTCAGCTATTGATAAAATTAATAACTCTTAACCTTTGGACCTATTCCTCCACAGACAAAGGCAATTCTCAGGATTTCTCATTAAAAGAAATAATTATTGAACCTTTGCTATAGTGTGCATATCTTACATCTCTCCCATTTATATTTCAGCTGTTATTGATGATGGATGTGGAAAAGCCAAATTTCCACCACTTCTATGTTTTGGAAGAGTTGTTGGTGGTTGTGTTTCAAATCCCCATTCTTGGCCCTGGCAGATCAGTCTCCGTGTTCGGTATTAAATATAATATATAACATAAATATTTTACATACTGCTCTTGTAGGTAAAATAGGAAGCGGAAGTAATATTAGGTACATTTGTAACCTTGAGCTATTTATAAAAATAATAAAGATGAGATATAGATAAATAAATAATAGGATTATTTATTATATTTCTCATCCACCCAATAAGCAAAGATCTCTATTTTTATATTCTATTTATGGCTCAGGGCTTGTACCTTCCTTATTTGAAACTTTTCAATGAACTTGCTTATAGTTTTTTTTAAAGGGACCAGATTATTTTCTCCAAAATTCTCCAAATAGTGGTCCATCTTTCCTTGCCAAAGCTAGTTTCTCTATACAGATTGTCCTTACTTAATGACCATTTGTTCAGCAACTATTCAAAATTATAACAATGCTGAAAAAAGGAATTTGTAATCTTCACCTGAGCTTGCATTACGCCTACAGTCACATAATTGTGATCGATGCATTTGGCAAGCATTCATACTCATAACATCTTTCCAAGTGCCTCATGATCATGTGATCCCCTTTTATAGTCTTTCCTGCCGGCTTCCCCAGAAACTCATTAGGGAAGCCAGCAGGGAAAGCCGCAAGCCATTGCCACCTGGCTGGTTCCAGGAAGCTGACTGAAAAAGGTCCCTCCTGAAATCCAAGCTTGGATTTCTGCCTGGGTTTCCAGAATGGACCTTTTTCAGCCAGTCTCCTTGAGAACAAAAAATATCAGAGAGGCCGAGTCTCACCATCAGGCAGCGGTTTTTCTCTCAAAGGGGTTGGGTGAAAATTGTCTGTCATGAAGGGACTTCTTCATTCAGACTCATTGAGAGCAAAACCTCTAGCTGATAGATTGATTTCAGCCACTTGGGGCAGAGTTCTCTGGCAGGCAGAAAGGAAATTGTGGCAATGAGCTGGAAAAGAGATGCTCAAAGAAATTCAGTCATGAAAATGCAGGTTCTTTTCTCCAGCTCCTGACTGCAGTTCTCTGCTGCCCAAGGAGGGGAGAGCATCAGCAAGCAGTTCTTTTGCTCCACTCACTTAATGACCACACCTGGGTAAGCCAGGAATGTCAAATTATGTCAAATCAGATCAGGGGGTAACCTGCTTTCTCCTCACCATGACTTTCAGCTCAATTATGGTAATAGGTCTAAGGTAGTAAGGACTACCTGTATACTCTAGTTACTGAGTGCAGACAAAATATATTATTTCACATAGGTGAAATTAGCTTGAATTTTGCTTCCACTTTGCATGATAGATCCATAAAGCCCAAAGCCATAATACATCTTCTAATACTTAAGGTAGTACAAGATTCTACTCTGTAAATATGGCTTCACACTCTGAATTTATTAGTCTCAAAGAAGCAAGAAAAGAAATGCCATTCAGTTTGTTGTGAACTGTTGTAAATTTAAGCCATTTCATGCATGCTGGTATTAGCTCTGTGTAATGCTTGAAAAAAAGAAGATTGAATAATGAATAGACAGCTTTTGATTTCTATGTGAATTATTTACTGTGTTTCCCAAGAATAAGGCAGAGCCCCCCAAAATATGGCTCTTTTGAGCCCCCCAAATATGGCTTGGTCCTTATTATCGGGGGAAGGCTTATTGTTTTTGTTAAGTTGGCACAAAAGGCGAGCGGAGTCGTGAGGAGAATTAACAAGGCTTTATTGAATACAACACACTCAAAGTATTTACAGGAGAGAAGCAAGCCGGGCTCGTCTGACAGCTATTTATATGAAGCTGTCAGACGAGCCAGCCAATCCACAGACTGGAGTTTCCCCGCTCTCAGCCAGGTCGCGTCTTAGCCAATCAGACGCGACCTGGCTGTTGCTAGTGCAGAAGCCGGCTGTCAGGGGGAATCCCCTGACGTCATCTGCTTGGATATAACAGTTTTGGGCTTGCCGGGCGACTGCTCTCTTGCAAGTGGGCTCACGAAGAGCCGGGCACAGCCTCAGGGGTGAACAGCTGTGTTGCGCTGTTGCAGCAGTGCAACAAAGCAGCCATGAGGTGACTATTCTCATGAGCAGTTGCCTGGCAAACCCTCTTTTCAGCTGGGCACAGTGCCATTTATTGACCTAGGGGTATCCCGAAAGCACCAAGCCGCGTGAGCACCTGTTCCCCACCCCCAAGCGGCTTGGCCCCTTCGGAATACTCCTAGGTCAGTGAACGGCTCTCTGTATGGCTGGAGATGGTGGTGCATGAGTGACTATTCCCCTCCCTGCTCACGTGCCTCCCAGCCTCACCATGCCCTGGCCCAGCTCTCCCTGCAAGGCCAGGGCACCACCATCGCCATCCCAGCATGGCTTCTTCTCCAGCTTCCAAACTCCAGAGATTTGCTGCTGAATCTTCTGGCAGTGGCTGCTCTGGGAGTGCGCTCTATGCTTTTGGGATGGCTCTCGGAAGACTCTGCCGAGACAGAGAGTCTTGGCGCCTTCGGGATACCGCTAGGTCGGTGAGTGGCGCCCTGTCTGACTGGAGGGGGGGGAGAGTTGTCCAAGGGACTTATTTTGGGGGGAGGGCTTATATTTTTGCCCACCCAAAAATATGGCATTGCCTTATTTTCAGGACATGTCATATTTTCGGGAAAACACAGTACTATAAAACTAATCTTCTGTTTTCTTTTTTTTTTCCAGTTACAACAATCTACATTTTTGTGGAGGTACCTTAATAAAGCCACAATGGGTTCTGACAGCAACTCACTGTTTAGACCGGTAAAACCTTTATTTATACATTGCCCAGAGTCCCTTTGTGAGGGAGATGGGCAACTTCAAAATATGATGAATAAAAGCAAAACTCTCCTTGAGCAAGAATTCCCAATCCAATACTATTGTACAAGGGGTTGAAATGTCAACTGGTAAAATTCACCACCTGAGAATTCTGGGAGTTGTAGTCACTCCATAGCTAGAAAACACCAGGTTGCAATAGATATTAATTAGACTATCATACCTGGGCTGCAGAAATTCAGATGACCATCAGTTAGCAACAAACAGAGCTTTCTGTGAATGTTTGGGGCTTTTTCATGGTAACATGGGTATGTTATATTAATCCTAGCAGGTATTTATCAGATTATGGCAAATCTACCATTTTGCCGTTATGACAAATATGCCATTTAGTTTAGCATTAGCCATGCTCAGGGTTTAATTCACACTTGATTAGCTGAGTGGTTTATAGCCCATCCTTCAATGCAATTCTGAGAGCAGAAGTTTGTAATCTGTTTGTAGCTGGCAAACTGTTGGATGTACAGATGCCACTAGAAATTGCAATGTTATACAAGTCTATCAACTCTTAGGAAACTATTTGAGGAAAAAAGGAAAACTAGAACCAGAAATCAGAAGAAAGCAATGTGTAATGTCTGAGAATTAATATGCTGTTAACAAAATTGGAAAGCTTCCCATTGGACATGACCGATTGACAGCAAGACCTCCTTATAGATAACAGATTATGGCTTGGTTCACAGTTTGTTCCAAACCATAGTATGATTTGTTTGCATATGGCTTTGTGATGTGTGTAAACATCTCTTTTGTGACCTGGCATACCTACCAACTGGGTTCCCAGAAGAACCTGATGGCAAAAGGGATGGACTATATTTTCTGTAAAATAGTCATATAGACACAAACACAGATATCTATATACTATGCAAAAGAGACAATCAATAAGCCAAAAAGGGAACAAAAAGACAAAAACACTTATATGGTATTACTGAGTTGTATAGTGTGGAATAGTGGCTTGGCTTGATATTTCAGCTTCCTTTGTTTCTCAGCAAAGAAGAAATAGCTTCAACCAATGATGCATAGATTCTAGATTAACAATAATTAGTGTCATTTAGTAAGTGAATATAATTAACCATTGGCATCTGATGCTTGGTATTTGATATTCTGGTTTTCCATCATTCCCCCAAATATTCAGAATGAAACAGTGATTTTGAGTCATTTAGCTTGTTTAGTCCAGCACAGTTTTTTTCACTATTCTCAGAGTTAGCCTGGCCCTATTTGTCCTCCCTGCAGGTGTGCATAACATGGATCCACCTATGGTTCCAGTCTTCAGAAATTCTCATTGAATTGTCCTCTTCTTATCTACCTAAGTTGTGGATCTATGAAGATATTCTCACCTGGGATATTTGTCTTTTGTAGGTCATCAAATCCTAGTTTTTACAAAGTGTCGCTCGGCCTGCACACAGAGGCAGCCTTAGAACCATCGGCCCAACATCGCAGCGTTCAGAAAATATTCAAAGAACCATATCAGGCAGACATTGCCTTGCTGAAATTAAGCAGGTATCCTTTGGGTGACAATATTTATCTTTAATAATCTCTCTACCCTCCATTCCAAAACTCATTGGTGTGAATATAGGAGCATTTCTAAAATGACATTTGAATTGATCCAGTTTCATTATGGTACAATGCTCATCTGAAGTAATGTCCAAATTTATTCATGCACAACATGCCTCTGTGTTTAGGTAGTTGCATTGTTGTTATGGACAAAATCATTGCAACTGGGATAAGCTTCTGGCATGGAAGAATATACATATAGATCTTTTTTTTAAAAAATTGATACTGATTGGTTTGCATACAATTTAGAAGTGTTGAAAGAAATGTCCTTCTGGGTTCGGCTCCAAGTGGGGAAAAAGACACTGGAGACATGGAGGCTGCTTGGAAAGATGGTTTTAATGGTGGACAGGAGCACATGGCTTGAGTCCTGAACAGAAAAGGTGATCACATGCTTCAATGTGGTGGAGAAAAATAGAAGGGCCGAGGGAGGGGCTTGCTAGGCTTTTTATAACCTGTTCAGTCCCACTTCTCTGTTTCCTGTTCCTGTGTAAGAAATGTATTCTGATTGGTTGTCAGACTCACATGGGCCCATGCAGGGGCAACTCTCTAGGCTGAGTTTTGAATCCAGGTTTGGTTGAGTTCAGATGCCATGTGGTCAGTTGAGTAAAGGCTTATATTATCATGCCTTCATTCCCACCCCCCTGGAGCTGAAGGGGAGAACTCTTTTATTATGTAAAGAGACTGGCTCAGGCTTTAATGGCTCATGGACAAAAGGTGGGGGCAGGAAGCTGCAGGGAGAGTTACCTTGTCTTTTTGAAACATGTTTCTTTTCACATCCAGAGAAATATTCTGCCTTTTCAATATTTCCTAGGATATTTCATTTTTCTGGGAGAGGGCTGGGTGATAACTTTCTGCAGAAGGAAGAACGTTAACTTCAAATTTGACATTAGCAAGTCTTCGCTTGAGCTATTTGTGGTTGTTTTGCTGGAAAATAGCTGACAAGGTGAAATACCATGAAGGCAGGTTGACTTCACAAAAGACACAGGAGACCAATGATTCTTGGCTGGCTGGAGAATTCTGGGAGTTGAAGTCCATCCATCTTAAAGTTGCCAAGGTTGAGAAACACTGCACTAGAGGCTACAATGATGCTGAAGCTAATTAATGGTTTCTAATTCTTTATTCATACAACATTAAGATTCAATTCCATTATATCAAAGATGATCCTTCCATTATATCAAAGGAGACAGTGTTTTTATATAGGATGGCTCAAGGCTAATTATGGAGTGCAACCCTCTTAACTGTTATACGAGATTATCTTTCTTTCAGAAAGTGACTGCAGGAGCAAGAGTTCTTTGACTTGAAGAACAGACTGAAACAGGGAGATATATGATACATGCTCATACCATACAATGCTCAATTATAGCTACTGTATTTATGGAAATGCTTATGTTTATATTCATTTTAGAGATCAAATTCTGAAGTTCAATGTGCCTAAGGAACTAGCAAGTAAGCTGACATCACAATGTGTAAACTTCATCCTCCTAGGAATGTTTTACTTAAAAAATATCCAGTGACTAACAAACCAGCAGCTCCTGTGAGCCAGTTTGGTCTAGTGGTTAAAGCACAAGGCTAGAAAGCAAGAGGCCACGTGTTCAAGTCCTGCCTTTAGCCACGAGAGCCAGCTCACATCAGAGGCTTGTTGTTGTGGGGAAAATAGGAGGAAGTAGATGGATATGTTTGCCACGTTGGGTTATTTGCAAAAAAATTATGAAGGTGGGAGATGCACCCAGTGACTTGAATGAAAAGAGCAGCAATATCGTTTTTCTCCCAGCCCAATACAGATCACCAATGAAGTCATTCCAGTCTGCTTACCTTCAGCCAACGTTGTTGTAACAGGTGGAACAGAAT
Source organism: Natrix helvetica (assembly GCF_964273705.1). Taxonomy (NCBI): domain Eukaryota; kingdom Metazoa; phylum Chordata; class Lepidosauria; order Squamata; family Natricidae; genus Natrix; species Natrix helvetica. The sequence continues at coordinate 211,782,167 of NC_138552.1, read as the reverse complement.
GTTATGTCACAGGATGGGGAGACACAAAAGGTGAGAGACCTCAGAGTGGTTAAAAATTCAAAGAACCCACCATTCTGTTTTCACATGTCTTCCTTTCCCCTTCCCATCTTTTTAAATTGATGGATATAAAATTGATGAGTTTTTATTGATTTTTTTGATGGATTTTATCTTCCATACATCTGGAGACTTGGAATGAATGAATGAATGAATGCTTTCATATTTATTGTCTGGTCACAAACAAAATTTAGTCACTATGGGAGATTTGGAAAAAAAAAACTTTATTCATGGGATGTATTTTACAATAGGATGTTTCAAGCCTGTGGATGGTTCTTGGACAGGTAAATTCCATCACAGGGATGGCTGAGGTAGAGATCAGTTTTAATTCAACAAGGAAAGGAGTTCTATTTGTATTAGAGACTATACAGCACCACACAAATTAGACACATTTCTGTTTTTAACAGGGGCGGCCATATAATTTTAATAGGAAAATATTTAGCAAGATACTTGGTTAAGTCTAATGGTCGTTAGTGACCATTTGCAGTTACAACAGTGATGAAAAAGTAACTTTGTGACAACTCCTCACATTTATGACCTTCACAAGTCTGTAAAGCAAAGGAAACCTGAAGTAAGAGTAAGCACAGGGGTTCTTTTTCCACTTGTGATGGGTAAATGAGGATTACCCCAAATAGATTTGGGCTGCAAGATCCAAATAACCATCAGATGGCAGCAAAAAGTTACACTTGTCTACTTTTTGGGCTGCAAGGTGGTAGTCACATGAAATTTTTAGAGTTAACAGGGTGGTAAAAAGGGACTACTTTTTTAATACTGCCATACTTGGTGATGATGAAGCTTCCTTGATCATATTAGAATATTATTGGATTCATTTTATACCATGGACAAATTATGCCTGTATCCTGAAGCTTTAAGTAACATTTCCATTAACAAAAGCTAGAGGAATCTGATCCCATTCTTACCAAATCAGGAAGCATACAGAATAACAGAGTTGGAAGAGACCTTGGAGGTCTTCTAGTCCATCCCACTGCTCCAGCAGGAAACCCTATATGATTTCAGACAAATGTTTGTCCAAATGTTTCTTTAAAATTTTCAGTGTTGGAGTTTTTGCAACTTCTGGAGGCAAATTGTTCCATCGATTAATTATTCTGTTAGGAAATTTCTCCTTAGTTCTAGGTTGCTTCTCTCCTTGATTAATTTCCATTCATTGTTTTCTTGTTCTGCCTTCAGGTGCTTTGGAGAATAGTTTGACTCCCTCTTCTTTATGGCAACCCCTGAGATATTGGAACAGTAATCCTTTAAACTAGACATGCCCAATTCCAATTATTTAGATATTTTAGCCCCCAGTCTCCTAATAATCCCTGTTGCTTCTTCTCTGTATTATCCTGTATGGGTTTTCCTTTCATTTTGTCCTCCCTCCCGTCTGCTTTTCAAAGGAACTGGTGGAGAAGGCTTACTTAAAGAGACTGGCTTCCCTGTCATTGAGAATAAAGTGTGTAACCGGCCTGAGTTTCTAAATAATAGAATTCGGAACCATGAACTCTGTGCTGGTAATATTGATGGCGCATCTGATAGCTGTCAGGTAAGATATGATATGATATGCTGGCTTTGTTAATAAACACAAGGGTATTTCATTTTTTTCCCCAGTGAAAATGCCACCAATAATTAGAGGGACTTTCCCCTCTAATTATTACAGCAAGTGAAGAAAATATGCATTTTATGTCCTGAATGTGGGTGTGTGACACAGCCTGTTTCCAGGCTGTGTCATGGATGTCTTTATGATTCTCCAGGATACTATTTGTTTGATTTCTTGTTTATTTTATCTTTGTATATACTTTTATTTGTTTTAGTATTGGGAGACACCCAGAGGCATAGGCTGAGATGGGTTGCTGTATAAATCAACCAATTAATTAAATGAGTAAATCCAATTAATAAAATAAAATATCTTCTTACTGAAGAACCCATCCAGTTCATGTTATTTGTATAACACCCACCTTTTGGGTCCAGTTTGACCCTCATGAAGTCCTTTTAATGATTAGCTTTGTAAGAGATTGTCAGGCAATAAAGTCATCCAGTGAGAATGGTGTGTAACGTATCTTAGGGCTATGTTGATTTCTCTTGCACTCCTGGTTCATTGTTTCCAAATACTCGGTTCCAGGGTGACAGTGGAGGCCCTTTGGTCTGTGAAGAGCAAGGAAGATATGTGCTACATGGAGTCACCTCCTGGGGTCTCGGCTGTGCCCAGCCCATGAAACCTGGCGTTTATGTGCGAGTGTCTCATTTTATGCCATGGATCCAAAAAATTCTAAGAGAAAATTGAGCTGCCAATAACCTCTTGCCGAAAGCACCAAAGAGAAAGAAGAATAAATAGAAGTGAAGTGCAATGTAACGAAATAATTTACATGAATGTAAAATAAATACCATGAATATCCTGTAAACAACTTTCTTTCTTTCTTTCTTTCTTTCTTTCTTTCTTTCTTTCTTTCTTTCTTTCTTTCTTTCTTTCTTTCTTTCTTTCTTTCTCTTTCTTTCTTTCTCTCTCTCTCTCTCTCTTTTTTTTTTCTTTCTTTCTTTCTTTCTTTCTTTCTTTCTTTCTTTCTTTCTTTCTTTCTTTCTTTCTTTCTTCTTTGTTCGTTAACACCTCTGTTGGTTACAAGGTGCCTGAGTTTGTGGAACAGTCATCTGTGTTAATTATGATGTAGAAAATCTGAGGAAATTGAATCGCTAGCATTTGGCAGGATAAATAGCCACTGAAGGAGGAAACCTCTTGGTATTATAGCATGACTTTTGGGACACTTGGCATCCAGATTGTCTGTTTTTCTGTCTGTCTGCCATGTCATGTCATCTACCTACCTACCAGGTATCCAGAATAATACAATATGGTTCCAAAAAGAAAGGCTCTTTCTTAAGATGAAGTAGAGACAGATTTCTACAAAATTTCTATACAGCAATGTTGGATGGCTATGATCGTGGACCATTCATCTCTTTCTGCAAATGGCATTATATCTTTAATGCTACATTATATGAATTGCAAGGGAGCGGTGGTTCAGTGGCTAAGATGCTGAGCTTGTCGATCAGAAAGGTTGGCAGTTCAGCGGTTCGAATCCCTAGTGCCATGTAAGGGAGTGAGCTCCTGTTATTTGTCCCAACTTCTGCCAACCCAGTAATTCAAATAGGAACCACCTTTGGTGGGAAGGTAACAGCATTCCATGCACCTTCGGCGTTTAGTCATACCAGCCACATGACCACGGAGACGTCTTCGGACAGCGTTGGATCTTCGGCTTTGAATTGGAGATGAGCACCACCCCCTAGAGTCGGGAACAACTAGCACATATATGCTAGGGGAACCTTTACCTATATGAATTGCTCATTCATTGTCATGAGCATCATGAGTAAAAATTCACCAGTAAATGTTTCCCCAAGTTATAATGAATATGCACGTGCAACATTCCTTTCTGACTCTTTCATAGTGGCTGGGGAATTCTAGGAGTTAAAGTCCACAAGTCTTAAAAGTTGCCAAGTTTGGAGGTCCCTGGTCTGGGCCATCTAGATTTGCTGGGATCTCTTTGGAATACATGGTCAACCTTCTACATTGCCTTAGGAATGAAACATGCCATATAACCACATTCTTTCATACTGCTTTTGTTCAAAAGTATCCAAAAGCATCTACATTGCATTCTCAAATGTACTTGCTTTTTCTTTTACACATTTAAGATTACATCTTAAGCTTAGTCGGCTGCTTTTCTCCAGGCAAAGCCAGTTTATAATTTTTGACCAGTTGTTGGGTGTGGGAGGAGAAAGCGACAGCCAAACTCTCTTCTACTTTGAGAGGAGATTTAATCTGGCTTTATATTTGGTACACAGCTATAACGCAACCAATGTTAGTTACGTATGTGTGAAAAATTTGAAATGGCTTTTGCTTCAGGAGAGACTTTGATCTAAAGCAACTAAAACCATGAAAGGAAGGAATTTTCTCTGGAGGATGGTAAAAAGAAGAAGTAAAGAGTAAATTCCCCCCTCCATACCTGCTAGGTGAGCCTGATGCCTGTCTGACCCAACCAGAGAATGTGAATCTGAAAAGATTGCAATGTTCAAGAAACCAATTAAATCCTTGAGAGTAGCTGTCCAGCCTCTCAAAAATGTCCACAGATGGCAAAGCCACAACCCCTGTTCATGTACCTCACTTCGTATCTAGTTTATCTCTGATATCTAAGAATGAGCGGTAAGCATAGATTGCTGAGTAGACAGAACTTAAGAGAAAGAACAACGTTCCTCCTAAACAATAGAAAGACATCACATTTGTATCTCAATGCCTTGTACTTGGAGTTTCTAAGAATAATTGCATTTTCCCCAACTTCCCACTATAAAAGGTTCTGGGATAAGGTGAGTTCCCTCACACATGGATGTTTGTTCTAACTGGTTAAACAGGAAGTCTGAATATATATCACTCAACGGGACCAGAGGTTTAGTCTTCTGAGCTTTTGGACTCATGCTGGAGCCCATCCTCAGGGAACTTCCCTCTAACATACATTCTACTAAAGAAAAGTTCCCTGAGGATAGACTCCAGCACGAGTCTGGAAGCTTGGTAGGCTAAACCTCTGGTCCCAGTGACCGACTCAGACTGGATCCTGCAACATTTTCCTGGGACACACATTTTTGCCTTCATTCATATCAAGAATTATTGTTAAGCTAACTGTTAACAGTACCTGCAGTTTTTGCGTCTTCAACCTCTCTAATCGTGGCTGGGCTAATCTCTGGAACCTGGGTGCATTCAAGACAGGCTAACGATTTAATACCAGCTCATAATGCTAACTGCGTTGTGGATAAACATGGAAAGCTGTTTCTAACAGAAAGCTAATTTCTAATCCCCAGGCTAACTTGAAAGTCCCTGTTGAGTCTGCATCAAGAAACAATTTTATACCGGTAGTCTTATCCCCACCAGAGCATTATTATGAGGATAAAGGTGATACACAAGTGCTTGTTCTTCTGAATCCATAGGAAGCGGAGTTAATTCCTACATTTCTTGTAGGAATGCCTTTATTCATATGTACCTTTGAAATAAGAAACACCTTTCTTTGAAAATGTTTTTAAAATCCCATTCCGATCCTGTTCCAATGAATGAAATGAATGGCTTTTGGTTGATTCCATGTAAGTTGACAAAACTTTGAAAAAAATTGTGTTGCAAATTTGTAAAGAGAAAGGAGAAAGGTCAGGCATATATAAAACAAAATATTTAATGAAAGTGATTACTCTTCTATGAGAGCCGCATATAATAGTTCCCTATCTGGAAACAACAGGTTTGGAAAATATGTTCATATTTACCCCAAAGAAAAATTCTATGCTAACTTTATAAAAAGGTTCTTTTAGGGCTTATGACATAATTGAATTCATCTCCTCCAACAGGAAGATGGTGTCCAGCAGCTGTGAATTTGAAAACCGGGTTCCTCGTGAGGTTTTGCAATATTAACCAAAGATCAACCTTCTTTGCTGGAATTTTGCTGCTTGTTTTTTTCACAACAGACATTGAAACTGCATAGAGAAGAAATGAAATAAGTTTATAAGCAAGTCTCTTTATTGGGCAGATTGATTTTAGCAGAAATGCTGTTTCTTTAAAGTAATTTTTGAGACTGAATCTCACTCCATCAAGTGCACTGCCATTTTTTAAATTAGGCAGCTCAAGAGGGCCCGATTTAGGTTGGGTTCACGAATAAAAAAGTGAATTTCCTCTTGTACCAAGGAGCAGATGAACTGATGCTCCTCCCTCCTAAATTAGTGAGCGCTGTGATCAGACTAAGACCAAAGAGATAGCATTATAATTCCAACTTATTTAACATCACATTGAAGTATAATGGTGCTTGCTTTGCCTTAGCACATTGTGCGAACTCAGCCATTCTGGCTTAGATGAACTTAGCTATTACGTTATAAAAACAATCAATAGCTTAATGTGAGTTCAAACTGCTCTCCTATATTTAGCCTAACCTATTTTGAATAATTGTGATAATTAAAATGGTAACAGGTGAAAATAAAAGCTGCTGTCATTTTCTTGGAAGAAGGTAAAGTAGAGATGCCACAATCAACTTAAATCTGTGCTAAGACAATTTTACTCATACTAGGGGGGTGGGTAAAATTAATTCCCTCTGCTCTTATGCTGCTTTTAGTCCAAACTGGTCCTTACGATGACATTTTTTAAAGGAAAAAAAAACCATATATGGTTGTGAAGGTGCATGAATACACACACACATATAGATGCATATGTGTTTAGTGTATAGCTTGTGCTAAGTCTCTCAAAAATGGTTGAACTAGACTTAATGTCTAGAATTAATCATTGGAAGGCTGAATTATCCAGAGGGTATGCAAGAATGTCATGTATTCTCTTCTAAGGATACTTAGTCAGTACCTTAACATTTTCTCCACATCTTCTACTGTCTCTGGTAAGGGCTGCCCCTTAGTCTCAGGTAAGAGTAGCACCAGAATCCCACAGAGAAGAGAAAGTATGCCTACAAATAAGTGAAAGGAAAAATATATCAGGCATTACACATTCATCCTGGAATTTTCATATAATTCTACTGTTTGTGCTAAAAAAAAATACAGCTACAGTTTAAATAGTTTTCTTATGTAGGGTGCAAGGAAAGGTCTAAATGAGCTGATTAAAACCCCATGAAGTATTGCACTGAGGCAGCATCTTATATATTTAAAATATAGGTTTAAAATTGAGGTATAACTTATCCAATTGTATCAGTATCAGGATTGGGGCCAAATATCTTGACACTGCATTGTTCTAGCAGATATGGAGTATATATAAGAGGTGGACCTGAGATGGAATCCTGTCATAGTCCTACAGATGGTGATCCACAATCATTTTTTCCCACCTGGAGCTCCTAAGATATGTTGAATAATAAATCTCATATTTATAAGGGTTATATTTGTTGGGAATTATATTTGGGAAAATTCTATACAGTCAGGTTCCTCAAACTGAGCTCAACCCCTGGTGACTACATAGGTACAACCATGCCATTTTTTTTTTACAACAATATGGATGTGATTTTTTAAAAACTGTGTTATCTTAGCAAGAATGCTATAATTTAAGTTTTTCTGGTTCATTATGATTTCAGAGCCAGCTCTTGCAGTTATGGGGGAGTCTTCCCAAACACCTTAGGTGCAGAATTATATATTAGTCTGGATTGAAACATAAGGATCAGTTGACAGCATTATTTTATTTATGGAATAATATAATAAGCTATTTTGATTGTAAAAGAGTGACCTCTGTCAGAGATAAATTCAATTAAAAATAAATTCAAATCCTTAACACAGTTTATTCTCTTTTTTAACTGAGACTGTATAAAATGAACGTATTGAGATCAGCAATGTGGAGCTATCTTTTAGGGTGCATAATATTCTTACAGGAAAGTAAATACTTGGACAAAAAAGTAGAGGTAGTCCTCAACTTACAACCACAATTGAACCCAAAATTTCCATCGCTAAGCAAGCAAGTTAAGTGCATTTTATCTCAGATTATGACCATTTTCTGCCACAGTTAAGTGAGTCTCTATAGCTGTTTAGCACATCTGGCTTTCTCCCTTGACTCCCTTGCTTGTTAGAAGTTTGTTGGGAAGGCTACAAAGGTGATCACATGACTCCGAGACAGTGCAACTGTCATAAACACAAGTACTTGAAAATTGATCATGTGACCCTGGGGATGCCGCTACAGTTGCATGAAAAGCAGCCCTTGGTCACTTTTTTTGAGTGCCATTGTAACTTCAAAAGATCAATAACTGAATGTTTGCATGTTGAAGACTCCTTGTATTGTAGCCTCATGATCATTCAGAGTACCAAACTCACTTTTTACGAAAGCATGCCCCTAAACTCAGGGGTGAAATTCGACTGCTTTGGACCGGTTCAGGCGAACCCGTAGGGACGATTTGAATTGGTTCGTCGAACCGGTTGACTCCACCCAGGCCCGCCCGCTTGCTGCTCACCTCTTCCAGCTGCTCGCTTGCTCGTTCACCCCTTCCACTCGCTTGCTTGCCGTTCCAGCCGCTTGCTCCGCCCCTCCGCCCAATGTATGTTGCCTTCATCACACGACCCAGCTAATCACCTCATCCGCTCAGCTCACCAAAGGTAAGCAATGATACCCTGAGTACCAAACTCACTTTTTATGCAAGCATGCCCCTAAACTCCATTGTGCGTTGTAATGTGGCTTTGGAAATGAGGCATTTCCCTGGGACAGCATTTAACAAAAGAAATTAAATCCCGTCCCCATCTGCCATTTCTGCAACTCCTTCTCCTCCAAACCATTTATCTCTGTACAGAACTCCAGATGTGTTGGCATTTTTGTAAAGATATTTTTCAATGAGTGCAATTTTTGAGGAGGGTACAGTACAAATGATAAACATCTCTTCCCAACCCCTATCCTCTTTTGCTGAAAATCCCCTCTCTCAAAGTTGGTTTGACCACTACCGGCACACACTAATGGTCAGTATGTGCATTTGTTCATCACATTGTATGGGGTTGTTTTTTTTTTACGTTCTGAAATGGCATCAACCTTGAGCTTTCTTCCAAATTGGCAAAAAGAAAAGCAAACGTTGAGAATAATTTCTTACAATAGACAATCAGAGGAAGCTCTGACCAGATGGCTGCTAATCGGTAAAGCAGAAATGGGGCTACCGTGCCCCCTATGTCGCACATTCCTGAACATAGCGAGACACCAAAGTTTCTGTAAGAAAAAGAAAACATCTTACTTATGACGTATAGTTTTCAGTTTCAGATTAATATATGTACTCCTTTTCACCATATACCAGGAACTTTTCCATAGGCATGTGAGGTATCCATCACGTACTATATGTCAGCGGCCCCCCAATGTTTTGCCACCAGGGACCAGTTCTGTGGAAAGAAGTTTTTCCTCAGACCAGAGCAGGTGTGGTTTTTTGTGTTGCCAACACCCCATGGATGGGGCTTTGCTTCTTTATGCGGTCCGGTTGCTAGCATGCAGCAGACTGGTTCCCTAACCACTGGCATATGTGATCCCTTGCTTGCTAACTACTTGTCTTTGACTCTACAAGGCGGAATCTATAAGAGTAGAAAAGATTAGCTCTCCATTTGCAAAACAGAAGCTTGTGAGAGCTTATGGGTGAGCCATTATCCAATTGATGAACATTTTGTCTTTTTCCATCGCCAAGGCAATCTCTCCCTCTTTCAGACCTTCAGCACCTTCTCTTAGTATCTGATTATAGACAATCTTTAGAAAAAATATCTTCCCTCTATCCACTCCATCCTCCATAGAGGCATGCAAGCATGGGTGGAGGCACTGTATCCACTGGGAAAAGTGCCTAGTTGCAAAAATCCTGACGTGTTACCATCTGATCCCTCACAAAAGGCTTTTCAGTGCAAAAAAGGAAGGTGGTTTTTCATTCAGAATATGTTTGATCAAAACAATCCCTTGAAATATTTTGTGAACAATTATTCAACTACACCGAACAGTTGGAATGGAGGGAAGAATGGAATGAGGGAGGGGAATTATCTGTATTTGTTTTTTTTGAGATGTCCAAAATTGCATCACATAAGATAGGCAGCTTTATAAATCTTTTAAATAAATATATGGAATTAAAACTAAAAGGGAGGGATGGTGGGAGGAAGGAAAGGAGAGAGGGAGGAAGACAGGAAATGAACGATGGTGGAAGGAAGGAAGGCAGGGAGGGAGGAGAGAGGGAGGAAGGCAGGAAGTGAGTGATGGTGGAAGGAAGGCAGGAAGGGAACGATGGTGGAAGGCAGAAAGGAAAGAAGGAAGGAAAGCTCCTACGAGGGGAAATGCAAAGCTATCAAATCACAATTTCTCTTGCTGCTAGAGTACTTGAAGGCCTGAAGGCTAGATTTGAATGTGGGAAGACCTCCTACAAATGGCAAAACAGAGGGCACTAAGGATTTCTAGAAGACTGTGGTATTTTCAAGAAAAGACTAATTTTGCCACCAAGTTTAATACAGACCATTACAAATAGTACAACACAAACACTTTTACATAAATCTTTGTACGGAAGTGCCCAAGAAGTGAGAGCTGGAGGGATCAGGCACTTTCCAGATAAGTTTCATTAAACATCTTAATTTGTAATAATTAGAAATTTATACTTAAATATCATCAATTAATCAATACTAGATTGGCCTTGGTGAAATATAAGGACATTAAAGTAGGAAAATATTTCCCCCCTTTCTGGAAGAGTGACAAAAAGGCTGAGAAATATGCCTATCTCCTAAGGAAAATTTGCTTTGATTTAGGGAGTGTTGTAAGCAGATTCAAATGGGGTACTGGTGGTTACGTATAGCTCATGACCTGTACATTTCCTCTTCTCTAGAGCCCCAGTCTTTTATACATTTCTTGGTAACTCTATCATATTGAATGCAACAGGGTTTACTTCTCTGTTCTGACCCCCTCCTCTTGTATACCAAGACACTCCGACACAAAGTCTCTTCAAAGATGTTTATTGACATACAGGTTCCACCTTGGCAGCAATCCAGCCTGCCAAGGTCAAGATAGCACTCTGGGCAGCAATCCAGCTACAGTGACACCCCTTGGCAGCAATCCAGCTACCAAGCTCCAGATAATCACCTTAGCAGCCAAGGTCCAGGGAACAGATTGACAGTAATCCAGGTAAAACCTTTAGCAGCAATCCAGCCTGCCAAAGTACGACACAGATCTGAGCTTCTCCAACTCCAATGATCAGTTGATTCCTGCAAAGGGTGTGTCCACAAGCAGTCCCTTTATAGTCTGGAGAGGAGTCTAATGATCAGCAGCTGAGAGCCATTACCTCCGGTAATTGCTCAATTGCTCCTTACACCGGGTAGCACGTCGGTAACGAGCATCTAATAGCTCACTGCTGTCTGACTCACTGTCCTGTGACTCCTCTCCACTGCTCCAAGGCATGACATCAGGAGCCCCCTTTCCTTTGGCTTTCACCACTGCTCCATGCCTCAGGCGCCCCCTGGTGGCCAACCAGCCTCTCTGCGCCCTGCTCAGCATCGGAACCCTGTCCAGGGTCCCCCACCTCCTCTTGAGCCGACTCAGAGGACACCTCGCTGTCGGAGTCTGGTGGCAGTGGCACCGGCACCGGCTGGGCCACAACACTATCCTTCACCGCAGGGCCCTTCCCCCGGGCCTGACGCTCGGGAGGGAAAACGTCCATGATAGGCCCGCACCAAAGCTGGAGCATGCACAGCCGTCACATCGGTCCAGGTCCCACCGTCCGAGTCCTCATCCACCCAGTCGACCAAATACTGGAACCGACCCTTGAGCCATCTCGAGTCACGGATCCGGGTCACTCTGTGCGATGGCCGTGCGTGCACCTCAGGCGACGACGGCAGGGGCGAAGAGGGACATCGGAGAGGACAATCCGACCGCTCAGGGATCAGGAGCGAGCGATGGAACACCGGGTGTACTCGCATTGAGCGCGGGAGGATCAGGCGATAGGCCACCGGATTGATAACGGCCTCCACAGGGAACGGCCCCAGATACCGGTGGTCCAACTTCCTCGTAGGCTGGTGGGACGGAAGATGCCGCGTGGACAACCACACATGATCACCCACGGCCAATTCCGGCACCGCACGGCGAGACCTGTCCGCCACCCGCTTGTAATCCTCCTTCGCCTGATTCAAGTAGCGGCGCACCATCTGGTGAACCGCCTGAAGCTCAGAGAGGAAATCCTGCGCTGCGGGGACCGGAGAGTCCATGGGGGTGAGAGGGAAAAAACGAGGGTGGTACCCGACATTCGCCATCAAAGGCGTCGTCCGTGTGGAGGAGTGCTGCGAGTTGTTGAATGCAAACTCCGCCACGGCGAGGTACTCTGCCCAATTGTTCTGCTGCTGGTTCACGAAGCAGCGCAGATATTGTTCCAGAATCCCAATCACCTTCTCCGTCCCTCCATCGGTTTCGGGATGGTGCGCCGAGGACAGACAAACTTGAACGTCAAGAGCGGCCATCAGCCCTTTCCAGAACTGGGCCGTGAATTGTGTACCACGATCGGAGACGACCCGGTCAGGTAGGCCGTGCAGCCGGAACACGTGCTGGATGAACATGCGGGCGATGGCGCAGGCTGTCGGCAATCTCCGGCAGGGGATGAAATGCGCCATCTTGGTGAGCATGTCCACCACCACTAGGACCGTAGTGAAACCGGACGACGGAGGCAGTTCCGTCAAGAAGTCCATGGACACGGCTCCCCAGGGTCTGTCCGGGGTCGGGAATGGCTGTAGCAAGCCTGGAGGAGCTCCCGTCGCTGATTTGGCCTGTCGACACTGCACACATGACGTGACGTACGTCTGCACGTCGTGTCGCAGGCGAGGCCACCAAAATGTACGGGAAACCAGGTGCAAAGTTTTGAACAGGCCAAAGTGTCCCGCTGCCGGAGTGTCATGACATTGGGAGAGAACCAATCCACGGAGCGGTCCTGCAGGCACGTAGAGCCGATCCCGATACCTCAAAAGGTCCTCGTCAAAGGTCCACGGGGATGTCGGCCCTACCTCTGCCCGCCGTTGTTCCACCCACTCGTCGTTTCGCTGTGCATTCTGTATCAACGACCGTAAATCCACGGGTTCCTGGATTGCAGCGAAGGACTCGACGGGTAGGACCGTCCGGGGGGGCAGTGAGTCAGCAGGTTCTGAGTACTCCGGCTTTCTAGATAGGGCATCCGCCCTCTGGTTCAAGGCACTGGGGATATACGTGACCTTAATAATAATTAATAATAATTTGAATTTATTAGCCGCTCCCTTTCCAGACAGGACTCGGGGCGGCGTACAATGGAGCATATAGAACATAAAACATGAGTACAAACACATAAACATACATATATACAAAGACACACATGCATGGAGGAGGTAACAAATTACAACATTTAGACAGTTAAAAATCACCATTAAAATACCCCAATTGTAAGAAACCCAATGTACAATTAAAATTTAAAATTTAAAAAGACAGTCAGGAGGAGTAAGAAAAATTACGGTTGAGCCAGGCCAGATAATTGAAAGAGGTGGGTCTTCAGCTGTACACGGAAGGAGCGGAGATCGGAAGTAATCCTGATGTCACGGGGGAGGTCATTCCACAGGGCTGGGCCCATCACAGAGAAGGCTCTGCTCCTGGGTGTCGCCCCCCCGACACTGTTTGGCGGACGGCACCCGGAGAAGTCCCTCTCTGTGTGAGCGAATTGGTCGTAGGGATGTGTGGGGCAGGATGCGATCCTGCATGTAACTAGGTCCTGTGCCATGAAGCGCTTTAAAGATCATAATCAAAACCTTGAAACGCACTCGGTAGACCACAGGAAGCCAGTGCAGCTCGCGCAGGAGAGGTGTTACAGGGGAGTATCTAGTCCTCCCCATAATCACCCGCGCGGCCGCGTTCTGGAGCAACTGTAGTCTCCGAGTGCATCTCAAGGGAAGCCCCATGTAGAGAGCATTGCTTTGAAGTGGAACCGGGAGCATTGCCTTGAAGTGGAACCGGGCAAAAAACAGAGACCACCGGATCTGGCGCTGATTGAGCTTCCGCGCTGTTGTCAAAAACTCCAGATTCCGATGGTCTGTCCGGACTTCGACCTGATGCCTGGCCCCCTCCAGGTGATGTCGCCAGGCTTCGAACGCCGCCTTGATAGCCAGCAACTCCTTCTCCCAGATGGTATAATTGCGCTCGGAAGGATTGAGTTTCCGAGAGTAATAGGCGCAAGGGAAAAAGGTGCCATCAGGGGCGTGAGCCTGCAATAACACCGCCCCCACCGCGATGTCGGACGCATCCGCCTCGACTACAAAGGGGCGATGGGGATCAGGGTGTTTCAAGATCGGCTCCTTTGTAAAAGCGCGCTTCAAGGCCACGAACGCTTGTTGTTCCGTGGACCCCCAGTGAAACGGCACTTTCTTTTGCAGGAGCCGAGTGAGGGGCGCGGTCAAGAAAGCAAAGCCGGGGATGAAGGACCGGTAGTAGTTGGCAAACCCGAGGAGTCTCTGAACGTCTTTCATCCGTCGAGGAGATTGCCAACTTCGTAATGCCTCCACCTTGCCTGGCTCCATCGCAATTCCTTCAGGGGATATACGGTGCCCCAGGAACTCGATGGTGGTCTGCCAGAACTGACACTTCTCCAGCTTGGCAAACAAGCGATGCTTTCGAAGGCGCTGCAAGACTTGATGCAAGTGCTGTTGATGATCCTTCCGAGACGTAGAGTAGATCAAGATGTCGTCCAGGTAGATGACGACAAACTGATCCAAAAGGTCCCGAAAGATATCGTTCATAAAATGTTGGAAGACAGCTGGGGCATTGGTCAACCCGAACGGCATGACCGTATACTCAAAATGTCCGTATCGGGTACCAAAAGCTGTCTTCCATTCGTCCCCCGCCCTGACTCGAACCAGATTGTAAGCTCCACGTAAGTCCAGTTTTGTAAACACCACGGCCTCCCGGAGCCGCTCCAACAACTCGGGAATCAGAGGCAACGGGTAGCGATTACGGATCGTGATGGCGTTCAAGCACCGGTAATCGCAACAAAGTCTTAGATCCCCGGTCTTCTTTTTGACGAACAAAACCGGGGCAGACAAGGGCGAAGACGAAGGCCGGATAAAACCCCGGGCCAGGTTCTTGTCAAGGAAGTCCCGCAATGCGGTTCTGCGACCAGTGGATCTGGGGATCGTGCGCCCGCAGCCAAGCCAAGCCCAACACCACGGGGAAATGCAGACCCGAAGCCACGTAAAATTGAATGGCCTCCTCATGCTCCCCGAGGATCAGGCACAAAGGCTGCGTGGCGTTCTTGATGGGTCCAGACAGAAGCACCCGGCCGTCAATGGTCTCCACTCGCATCGGAGGGTCTACCGGGCACAGAGGGACGTGATATTTCATGACAAACGCTGCATCCATAAAATTCGTGGTAGCCCCGGAATCGACCAAGGCATGGGCTGGAATTCCCTGCAGACTACCCGACAAGAGAATGTGCGCTGCAAGAATCAGATGTTGTGGAGGCCCCTCCGCCTCTGTTCCGGCCTGTGCCCGACCCGAAGTCTCCCTCAGATTGGGCCTCGCCCGTTTCCCGACACGTTGCTGAGGGGAGGCCGCAGTCCGCATAGCCCCCCTACCCTTTTTGGGGCAAACCAAAGCCAAGTGTCCAAAATCCCCACAGTAGAAACACAACCCCCCTGCACGCCGTCTGTCCATCTCCATGCGCAACAAGCGGGGTTTGGCGGCACCCAACTCCATGGGCTCCTCCCGTGCAACTGCAGTCTTGTGAGGGACCGGCACCCTACTGGTCTCCTGGGACACGCGGCGAGGCCTCCGCCTCTGCAGCCGGGCGTCTATCCGGAGGCACAAATGAACCAACGCGTCGAACGTTGGAGGCCTGTCCACCCTCACAAGCTCATCCTGCAGGCCATCTGATAGGCCGTCCTGGAAAGTGTCCATAAGGGCTGGCTCATTCCAAGCAGAGTCCTGACTAAGCAGCCGGAATTCGCTGACATAATCCTGCAAAGAACCACGCCCTTGGTGCAACTCTTTCAGGAGTCTGGTGGCTGTTTCCCCCTTAATGGGATCTTCAAACATCAGCTGGAGATGGTTACAAAAACCCTGAAAATCGTCCAGCAGGGGGCTCGGTTGGGAGAGCAATGGAGTGGCCCACCTCGCTGCTGTGCCTGAGAGCAAGCTGATGATAAATCCCACCTTCGTCCGGTCAGTGGGAAAGTCCTCCGCTCTCAAGCTGATAAACAGCTGGCATTGGCCCAGGAACGCTGCAAACATTGCTTGTTTGCCATCATTGCCGAATTTGACCGAGCACAGGCACGAGCCTATTTGAAGACGTACCTTGTGGCATTAAGAGCGGCCAAACGTCAACATTGCGCCGCTCTTATTGCGTCTGCAGATAACCGCCCTGCCGCCCTGTTTCGGGTGACCCGTTCCCTCTTGTTTGAGAGACCACGGGAAGCCCCACTACAGGGCAGAGCAGAGGAGTTTGGGAATTATCTACAGGACAAAGTCGCTCAAATCCGGATGGGATGGACCCCTTTCAGTGGTTCAGTAGAGACGCCCGTTGCGAGTCTTGAGGGACCGCTTTGGGAGGAGTTTGACTCGGTTGCCATCGAGGATTTGGACAGGTTGCGTGGACGTCTGCGACCCACCACATGTTTATTGGACCCGTGTCCCTCCTGGCTTGTACTGGCATCCTGGGAGGTTACGCGCGACTGGCTCCTGGGCCTGGTGAACGCCTCGTTGGGTGAGGGGTCTCTACCGGCCGCCTTGAAAGAGGCGGTGGTGAGGCCCCTGCTCAAGAAGCCTTCCCTGGACCCAACGGACCTAGTCAATTATCGTCCAGTCTCCAACCTTCCTTTTTTAGCGAAGGTTGTAGAGAGTGTGGTAGCACAGCAGTTCCCACGTCACCTGGAGGAAAATGATTATCTAGACCCGCGCCAGTCCGGCTTCCGACCCGGGCACAGCACGGAGACGGCCTTGGTCGCATTGGTTGATGATCTCTGGAGGGCCAGAGATAGGGGCTGTTCCTCTATCCTGGTCCTATTAGATCTCTCGGCGGCGTTCGATACCATCGACCATGGTATCCTGTTGCACCGGCTAGAGGGGCTGGGAGTCAGGGGCACCGTTTTACGGTGGTTTGGCTCCTACCTCTCTGGTCGGACGCAACGTGTGTTGACAGGGGAGCAGAGTTCGACCCGGAGGCCACTCACATGTGGAGTGCCACAGGGATCGGTGCTCTCGCCTCTCCTGTTCAACACATATATGAAACCGCTGGGCGAGATCATCCGTGGTTTTGGAGTGGGATATCATCTGTATGCTGATGATACTCAGCTATACATTTCCACTCCGAACCACCCCAATGAGGCCGTCGAAATGATGTCCCGGTGTCTGGAGGCCGTACGGGTCTGGATGGATGGCAACCGACTAAAACTCAACCCTTCCAAGACGGAGTGGCTGTGGCTTCCGGCCTCCCGGTTCAACCAGGTGCTTCCATCTCTGGCCATCGGGGGCGTCCAACTAGCCCCCATGGAACAGGTGCGCAATTTGGGCGTCCTCCTGGATGCCCGGCTGTCCATGGATAACCATGTAACAGCCGTGGCAAGGGGGGCGTTCCATCAGGTTCGCCTGATGCGCCAATTGCGCCCCTTATTGGACCGGGATGCCCTACGCACAGTCACCCATGCGCTAGTGACGTCTCGCCTGGATTACTGCAATGCTCTCTACATGGGGCTTCCCTTGAGATGCACTCGGAGACTACAGTTGGTCCAGAACGCGGCCGCGCGGGTGATTATGGGGAGGACTAGATACTCCCCTGTAACACCTCTCCTGCGCGAGCTGCACTGGCTGCCTGTGGTCTACCGAGTGCGTTTCAAGGTTTTGATTATGATCTTTAAAGCGCTCCATGGCACAGGGCCTAGTTATATGCGGGATCGCATCCTGCCCCACACATCCCTACGACCAATTCGCGCACACAGAGAGGGACTTCTCCGGGTGCCGTCCGCCAAACAGTGTCGGGGGGCGACACCCAGGAGCAGAGCCTTCTCTGTGATGGGCCCAGCCCTGTGGAATGACCTCCCCCGTGACATCAGGATTACTTCCGATCTCCGCTCCTTCCGTGTACAGCTGAAGACCCACCTCTTTCAATTATCCGGCCTGGCTCAATCGCAATCGTAATTTTCCCATTCCTCCAAACTGTTTTTAAATTGTCCTTAAATATTAATTTTTATTGGGTTTTTACAATTGGGGTATTTTAAAGTTGATTTTTAACTGTCTATTGATGTAATTTGTTTCCTCCTCCGTGTATGTATGTAGGTATGTTGTGTATGTATGTACGTTTGGTGTTGTTATATATTTTTTATGTTTTATGCTCCATTGTACGCCGCCCCGAGTCCTACTTGGAAAGGGAGCGGCTAATAAATCCAAATTTATTATTATTATTATTATTATCAAACTTGTCTGGTGTAGCCACTGGACATTTCCTCCTTGGCTGGAGGGGGTTTGCAAGCCCCTGGAGCTGAGAGACCTGACCAGCCAGCAAAGCAATCAGTTGAGCCAACTGGGCCGTCTCAGCTTGTAGTTGCTCCATTGCAACTTAATGGAGTTTTGTTTGGGGCAGGAATCAATCTGTTCTGACCCCCTCCTCTTGTATACCAAGACACTCCGACACAAAGTCTCTTCAAAGATGTTTATTGACATACAGGTTCCACCTTGGCAGCAATCCAGCCTGCCAAGGTCAAGATAGCACTCTGGGCAGCAATCCAGCTACAGCGACACCCCTTGGCAGCAATCCAGCTACCAAGCTCCAGATAATCACCTTAGCAGCCAAGGTCCAGGGAACAGATTGACAGTAATCCAGGTAAAACCTTTAGCAGCAATCCAGCCTGCCAAAGTACGACACAGATCTGAGCTTCTCCAACTCCAATGATCAGTTGATTCCTGCAAAGGGTGTGTCCACAAGCAGTCCCTTTATAGTCTGGAGAGGAGTCTAATGATCAGCAGCTGAGAGCCATTACCTCCGGTAATTGCTCAATTGCTCCTTACACCGGGTAGCACGTCGGTAACGAGCATCTAATAGCTCACTGCTGTCTGACTCACTGTCCTGTGACTCCTCTCCACTGCTCCAAGGCATGACATCAGGAGCCCCCCTTCCTTTGGCTTTCACCACTGCTCCATGCCTCAGGGGCCCCCTGGTGGCCAACCAGCCTCTCTGCGCCCTGCTCAGCGTCGGAACCCTGTCCAGGGTCCCCCACCTCCTCTTGAGCCGACTCAGAGGACACCTCGCTGTCGGAGTCTGGTGGCAGCGGCACCGGCACCGGCTGGGCCACAACACTTCTCAATATGTGTAGACGTAAGGATTGCCCTGCTGTTCTATGAGCCACTTTCTCGCTAAATATTCTTTCTTACTTTTAAAATGCCTTCAGAGGAAAAGCTGGTTTTTTTTTTCTGTGATCTTGTGGAAATTGCTCAATGTGTAGATTCCACTTACCTGAAAACTGTAGGATACAGTTCACTATTCACGAGATACACAAGTTCAAAAGTGATGGTGATTCCCAACCTTGCCAAGATTGCTACTGCTGTACTTAACCATGGTATATCTGTCGAGATACACAGTAGGCAGAAAGGAAATGTTAAAAGGATTCACTTGACCTTGGGACCCAAACGTCAAGATCCTATTCCTTAACCAATTTTATTATCTTGGTCTCATGCCAATGTTATTTCGTGAATCGTCTTCCAAATTAATTAGCCAAAGAGTTTGATTTCAGAATCATTTAAGTTTTTACTACCCAGGTTCAAGGCTGCCCAATTCCTTAATGATTCCTGGTAAATTCCAAATAAAAAGAAAGGCAAAAGACAAACAAGGCATATAAAAAAGAGAGATTATCCAGAACAATACAATTAGTCAGATTTAAGTACGGGGGGTTCCAACAACCACCTTATCTTAAGATAGGAAAACAGCCTAGTTTTAGATTTAGAATAACTTTATTGTCACTTTGAATGTACAATAATCAACATGGTGCAGGGTTTCCTGCTAGGCAGGGGATTGGACTAGAAGACCTCCAAGGTCCCTTCCAACTCTGCTATTGTATTGTATTGTATTGTATTGTATTGTATTGTATTATACACTAAAATGAAATTTCATTGCATACAGCTCTCAAAGTTCTTAGTGATAAAGACTGACACACCAAGAACTTAGCCTATTTCTTAGTGATAGAGACCACCTTCAGAGTGCTAACGACCACATGGAATATAAATTCTTCCATTCCCCAACAGTCAGTCAGAAGTGGAAATGGTTTCTTGGATGAGAAGCAAAACATTTTAAAGAAAAAAAAACAAGAAAGTCCAGACGCCTTTCGAAAAGCACCTTTGGGGCACTTTAATTATTTTTTAAATATTAATTTAATGTATTTATACAATTCATCTACTGCTTAAATTCTCACAATCTTTAAGTGGGTTGGACAGCATCACCACCAGATGAAATCGTAACTGGTTGACCAACCATACTCAACGTGTAGTCCTCAATGGAACTGTATCTACATGGAGGGAAGTATGCAATGATGTACCCCAAGGCTCTGTTTTAGGCCCAGTACTCTTCAACATCTTCATCAATGATTTGGATGAAGGAATAAATGGGGAACTCATCAAATTTGCAGATGACACCAAGCTGGCAGGAATAGCCAACACTCCAGAAGATAGGCTAAAGATACAGAAGGATCTTGACAAACTTGAACATTGGGCACTATCTAATAAAATGGAATTCAATGGTGAAAAGAGTAAGGTTCTACATTTAGGCAAGAAAAACGAAATGCACAGATACAATATAGGTGGTGCCTTGCTCAATAGTAGTAACTGTGAGAGGGATCTTGGAGTCCTAGAGGACAACCATTTAAATATGAGCCAGCAGTGTGCAGCAGCTGCCAAAGAAGCCAACACAGTCCTAGGCTACATAAACAGAGGGATAGAATCAAAATCATGTGAAGTGTTAATACCACTTTAGAATGCCTTGGTAAGGCCACACTTGGAATACTGCATTCAGTTTTGGTCACCATGATGTAGAAAAGATATGGAGACTTTAGAAAGAGTGCAGAGAAGAGCAACAAAGATGATTAGGGGACTGGAGACTAAAACATATGAAGAACGATTGCAGGAACTGGGTACGTCTAGTTTAATGAAAAGAAGGACTAGGGGAGACATGATAACAGTGTTCCAATATCTCAGGGGTTACCACAAAGAAGAGGGAGTCAAACTATTCTCCAAAGCACCTGAGGGTAGAACAAGAAGCAATGGGTGGAAACTAATCAAGGAGAGAAGCAACTTAGAACCAAGGAGAAATTTCCTGACAGTTAGAACAATTAATCAGTGGAACAGCTTGCCTCCAGAAGTTGTGAATGCCCCAACACTGGAAGTCTTTAAGAAGATGTTGGATAGCCATTTGTCTGGAACGGTACAGGTTTCCTGCCTAGGCAGGGGGTTGGTCTAGAAGACCTCCAAAGTCCCTTCCAACTCTGCTATTGTATTGTAAGTAGGAAGTTTTATTAACCCAGAGTTTTCCTGAAGGTTAGTGTTCTTAGTAGAAATATTCTGCCATTCTGAACAGAAACATTGAACAGGAATGTTTAAGAAGTTTAGATTTATCCTTATGATCACAGGTATACAGAGAGTCCTTGACTTATGGCTGTTTGTTTAATGATGCCCTGAAGTTAAGATGGTCTTGGAAAAAGTGACTTACAACCCACCCTTGAATTTGTGACTGTTGTACTCAAACCCCAAACATGATTGCGCTTGGCAACTGGCTCGTCTTTATGATGGTTGCAACATCTGTAAGGGGTTGTCACAAAGAAGGGAGGTTCTATGGTACAAAGCACCTGAAGGCAGAACAAAAAGCAATGGCTGGAAACTAATCAATGAGAGAAGCAACCTAGAACTAAAGAGAAATGTCCTGACAGTTAGAACAATTAACCAGTGCAACAGTTTGCATTCAAAAATTAAGGCTGCTCCATCACTGGAGGTTTTTAAGAAGAGACTGGATAGCTATCTTTCTGGAATGGTATAGGGTCTCCTGTTTGAACAGGGGGTTGGACTAGAAGACCTCCAAGGTCTCTTCCAACTCTGTTCTGTTATTGTATTAGCTTGAAATCATGTGATCACAATTTGAGAACATCCATGCTAGCATCTGACAAAGTCAATAGGGAAAACTGAATTCATTTATGTAGGTTTGACTGTGTGATTCATTTAATAACAGTGGTAAAAATGATTATAAAATTGAGTCCTCACAGAATTTTCTGTCATGATGGAAATTCCAGTCACAATTGTGGTGATAATTTGAAAATCACCTATATTCACATAATATCCCCAAATATACATGAATACCTATAAGCTTTATTCCAACTGAACCATGACAGTATGTTAATACAATATAAACCTTCGCCTGTCCCCTTAAAATCTTGATGCAAATCATTTTTAGCTGAGAGGAATAACTTGTACTATTTGTATGACAGAAAGAAACATAGCATGCATTTTTTTCTCCCCTCTTCCCAACCCATAATAAACTTGTAATTGCAGCTTAAAAGACTGCAGTATTTTAAAAAAAAGTGCGAGGGGGGATATAACTGTAAAGTACACATTTTGAGTGGAGAGGAAGAATACTAGTCCTGCTGAAATTTACCTTCCATATATACAGTACTTATTCCTTTAAGGACCCTTGTTCTTCCTGCAAATAGCATTATTGTTAAAATGAGTAAACTCTCAGGTTTTTCCCAAAGGCAACTGATAAACATGATTTTAAAAAGAAAAAAAGACTTATTCTGGTTTTTTTCTCCTTCACTGCTGGTTTTCGTTTTCATAGGGCCCTATGTTTCCTGATTGCATTAGGGACAGATCTAAATCGTTCTGTTTGTGGTTGCCATTTTACTGCAGCAGGTGGCAGCACTGAGCCTCCTGCAGTTGATCTCAAGCTGTTGGTTTGACTGAGAATTAAACAGTACTGCAAGAAGACAGTAGCAAGCTACTTCCATAATATTACCAAGGAAACTGAATGAAAGCAATCAGCAGGAGTTAAGCTTCACTCGAGCGCATTGCCCAGCAACTGTTGCTTTTGGATTTAACCAACAGGCCTCTGAAAGTATTTGAAACTTCCTTGTCATTGCAGGGAAAGAAGAGAGACATAGGCTGGGTTGCCTTAGGCCAGCGGTGTCAAAATCAATTTCATTGAGGGCTGCATCAGGGTTGTGTTTGACCTCGGGGGCTGGGTGGGAATGGCCAGAGTGGCCCGTTCGACATCACTCGTGTCGGGGGCACCCCTCCCTGTTTTCAGCTGCGATGGCCTCCTGCAGTGCTCTGCCAGTGAAAATGGAGCTCAGGATCTCCCAAGCTCCGTTTTCGCTGGCAGAGCACTGCAGGAGGCCGTCACAGATGAAAACAGGCTCCATTTTTGCTGGCAGAGGCACCGTTGTTTCCAGGGCAGTCCTGTGGGCCAGATCTAAGCATCCCCGGGCTGGATTTGGCCCATGGGCTTTGAGTTTGACACCCCTACCCTTGGTACTTGCTCTCTAGTCTATCAACTGGTATCTAGAAATGACTGGATCACTCCTGGATCCAGGTCATGGTTGTCCCAAAGCTGCTTTTTCAAGAGGCAATCGGACTTTCTAGTTTTTCTTTGAAGACTGAGAAGCAAAACATCTCCAAAGAAAAACCAGAAAGTCCAGTTGCCTCTTGAAAAAGAGGGACTATCCCTCTTGGATGATCACAGAAACTTCAATGAATATAGTTCAGCCTATCCATTTTGAATTAATTTAGGTGCCAATAAGGCAGCGTGATAACATCACATGGCAATCCTCCCTATTAAGTAATTACAGGATTATTCTACAGCGTGTGATCATTGTGTCTGATTGTGGAATTGGAAAGCAATGCCCCCTTTTGCCCAGTGGAGAAATTCTAAGCTGAATTATTTGCCAACTGTTTACCAAAGCCTTTGAGCCAGTGATGTGTGCTGCCCACCTTCTTAGTTCTTCTATCCTTTGCAATTATTGATCTCAAACCTTCGCAATGCGATGATCGCATGGCTTGGACTCCTGACTTGGAGGCAAAGGTCGGCAGATAAGGTACAAATCCGCGTGAGGTGCATGTTTTCCCAAGGAGAAAATAGGACCATGGTCACGTTTAAATAAATTGATCTTATGGAAAAAGCAGACTCCTTTCAATATTACAGCAAAGAGAATACTTGTTCCAATCTTATTGGATTGCATCAGGTTTTTTTTTTATTCTTTCTATTTGGGGCTAGGTGATCAGGGGAAGAGAAATAATCAATGAATGGAATATATTTGTAAGGTGTATTCTTGGAACCCACTATCTGGTATCTAAGGAACTTATAAATCTGTTGTGGTCTTTCAGCGGCCAGCGGAGCTGGCAGCAGATTCGGACAGTGAGGAGGTTGGGGTGGAACACGGGCCAGTGCTAGAGTCTGGGGAAGGCTCTGATGAGACAAAAAACCCTTTTATTAATTTACTGTGAATTCTGCTCATTCACATACAGCAAAGTCTTTCCAAGGAGGATTTACAGTCACAGACCTTATCTGGCGTAGAGAGTTGCCAGGCCTATATCTGCAGAACTCGGAGAATCACGAGCCAATTAATCAAACTAATTGTCTCCTGCAAACTCCACTCCCCCTTTGCTCCTCTTTTATTTCCGCTTGGAGAGGCCATTCATCATCCACTTGTGGCCTTACTCCCAAGTCAACCCCTGTTCTTTAGCTGTTCCCTTCATCTGGCAACTCTGCGCATGCACACACTAGGAACAGACTCCAGCTGTTCGTCTGCCTCACTGATGTCTGAAGGCATCTGATAACTGGCATACAGCTCTGGCCCCCTCTCTGCCTCTGATACAGAGCCCTCATCAGACCGTTCCCCAGACTTCAGGACTGGCCCATGTTCCTCCGCAACCTCCTCACTGTCCGAACCTGTTGCCAGCTTAGCTGGCTGCTGGCAAGCCACAACAACAGGTAGTCCTCGAGTTACAACCACAATTGAGCCCAAAATGTATGTTGCTAAGTGAAACATTTGTTAAGTGAGTTTGTCCCATTTTACAACTTTTCTTGCCACTTTTCTTAAGTGAATCATTGCAGTTAAATTAGTAACACTGTTGTAAGTGAATCTGGCTTCCCCATTGACTTTGCTTGTCAGAAGGTTGCAAAAGGGGATCTGCAACCGTTGTAAATGTGAATCAGTTGTCAAGCATCCAAATTAACATCACATGACCATGGGGATACTGCAACGGTCATAAGTGTGAAAAATGGACATGTCACTTTTTTTCAGTGCCGTTGCAACTTTGAACAGACACTAAGTGAACTGTTGTAAGTCAAGGACTACCTGAACTTTGATCAGGCTCACAAGTTGATGATGAATCGCCTGATAAATGTTCTCAGAAGCCTGAGTTGAGAACTCAGATGATAAATGACGGGAAAATCATATCCTTCCGTGCTTACACAGCGTCCATGCTTAGATAAATGGTTAATTAATGAAAGCTGACTCTGGATAAGACTGAAACAAAAGTCTTGGGAAACTGTGAGAAACTTGGGAAACAAGCCCTGTGGCCTTCATTGATTTCTCATTATTTTATGTTGCAGTGTTTCACCATACTATTATCACTTAAACACATACTCTTGTTATTGATTATAAAACAAATAAGAGTATCAAGGCCTGCAATCAGGCACTGTTGGAAACTATGACATTTCTACTTGGTGTTGGGTCGCTCTACCTCTAAGGAGTTTTGAAGCTATCCTGCATTAGTTTTCATCTGCTGACCTCAGCAAACAACCCACAATAACTCCACTAGGTAATTCCAGTATGAATCACCAAGTGCAAAAAGAGAGTTTTATTGAGAGGGTTTTAACAAACCACATCACTGTTTGGTTTGGTGGCTGCAGTGCTTCAGATAGAAAGTCCATACAGAGAGTGGTAAGGACAACTGAGAAGATTATAGGAAGCTCACTTCCTGTGATTCAGGACACTGCTTATAAGCGCTATGTGCTTAGAGCTCAAAGCATTGTTAGAGACCCCACACACCTACTTCACGGTCTGTTTCTGTTGCTCCCCTCTGGGAGGAGATTTCAAAGTATTTCTAAGTATTTCCAGCAGGACTACCAGATTCTGTAACAGCTTTGTTCCCTATACCATCCATGTACATGTATACATCCGGACTAGACTGTGTTGTTTCTCCGTGTCATATCATATATGGGAATGTGCATAATTTTGCATTTGTTTGTTTGTTTGTTTGTTTGTTTGTCATGTTTATGTAGTGCATATTGGAGGTGGTGACCCGTTGAGAGCTGCATGCAACAAAATTTCATTTTAATGTATGCTAATTGGTGTACGTTCAAAGTGACAATAAAGTTATTCTGAATCTATGTCCAATGTGAATCACAAAGTGAAAAGGAGAGTTTTAGGCCACAGACAATCTGGAGGAAAATCAACTGAACTACTCAAGGAGGACAAATAACAGGCCTCAAGGCTAGATTGGCATCGATGCTGGGCGTGGAAGAGTAGTGGGTTCCAGATCCCGTTGCAACTGGTATGGTGCAATGGGGCCTGGCATCCCCCACATGCCAGGTACCATTCCGGTACGGTGCTCTGAAGGGCCCACCAGCCTGCCCGAGCTCCTTACCTGTATTTGAGCTCTTCAGCGCTTCTGTGCATGCGCATGCATGCATCCTTACCTCTGCGATACCTCTGTGATGCTCCAGCTGCTCAATGGAGTGTTGCGCAGGTGCGTTACGCATGCGCTGAAGCACCGGAAAGCTCAAATACAGGTAAGGAGCTCGGGCGGGTGAGCCCTCCGGAGCACTGTACCGGAACGGTACCTGGTGCTCCCAGCAGGCACCGGTATGCCTGTACCGAGGCATACCGCCTGCAACCCATCACTGGTGTGGAAGAGTCTTATGTGTTACTGCTGAATTCTGCTACCTCTTCTATTACATGTAGTCCTCAACTTATAACTTAGTTCACTTAGTGAAAAGTTCAAAGTTACAACGACACTTTAAAAAAGGGACTTATGATCATTTTTCACACTATTGCAGCATCCCCGTAATCACGTGATCAAAATTCAGATGCTTGGCAACTGACTCATATTTATGACAGTTACAGTGTCCCAGGGTCATGTGGTCACCTCTTGCAACCCTCTGACAAGTAAAGTCAATGGGGAAGCTGGGCTCACTTAACAACCATGTTACTAATTTTACTACAGTGATTCACTTAACAAACGTGACAAGAAAGGTCATAAAATGGGGCAAAACTCACTAAACAAATTTCTCACTTAACAACATAAATTTTGGGCTCGATTATGGTAATAAGTTGAGGACTACCTGCATTTTCCATCATGTTCAAAACAGCAGTGCATTTCTCTTGAAAGAGTATCACACCATCTTATTTCACCAAACTGAAGTATTTGAACCTGCTTGTTAAAAAGCAATTTTTGTACTTAAATTGTATGCTTTGAGAGACAAGTGAAACAGTGGTGGGATTCAATTTTTTTTACTACCGGTTCTGTGGGCGTGGCTTGGTGGGCGTGGTGTGGCGTGACTTGGTGGGCATAGCATGGCTTGGCAGGGGAAGGATACTGTAAAATCTCCATTACCTCCCCACTCCAGGGGAAGGATTTTTAAGGCACTGAACCAGTAGTAATGGCGGCTGGAACCCACCCCTGAGTGGAAGTTTACTGCAAAACTTCCTCCCGATCAGCTGGGATTTGGAAGGCAGAGAATAGATGGGGGCGGGGCCAGTCAGAGGTGGTATTTATCAGTTCTCTGAACTACTCAAAATTTCCGCTACCGCTTCTCCAGAACTGGTCAGAACCTGCTGAATACCAACTCTAAAGGGAGACAACAAAGGGAAATTAAAAATAAAAATGAGGCATCTAGTTACCTTTTGGTAAAAATGCTGTGATTAAGCACGCAGCCCCTGCCACAAGGGTTCCTGAGGCAAAGAGAGGACGCCGGCCAAGTCGGTCAATGGTGGCTAAGATTAATAAAGCTGAAGGCAATTCTATCACCGCAGAGATGAAGAACTCTAAATACAGATTACCTTCTATGAGTCCCAGGCGCAACACAAGCCCTTGATAAACTACTGCGCTGGTGAACCTTGAAGAGCAAAAGAAAAGAAGAAACCATGGGGCCTCCAGGACTGCCTGGGAAATATCAAACATGACAGGCGTAGCGGCAGTGCAGCTGCGAGATACTTACCAGGCATACATAAGAATCAAAGTGAATTTTCTCATCTGTGGAGTTCTAACCAGATCAAACACAGAAGGGTTGCTCACTTCTTCATCAGAGACCGTGATCTAAGAAGTAAGAGAGGCAGAGTTGATATTCCCAATAGCAGGAAAGAAATGGTTTTGGGGAAAATATTGGTCTAGTTTTGAAATACACTAGTTGTATGCTGACGATACGCAGCTGTACATTTCCACCCCAGACCACCCCAACGAGGCTGTCGAGGTGATGACCCGGTGTTTGGAAGCCGTCGGGGTCTGGATGGGGGACAACAGACTCAAGCTAAATCCCTCCAAGACTGAGTGGCTGTGGCTACCGGCACCCCGGTTCAGTCAGTTGATTCCATCGCTGACCATAGAGGGCGAGCAACTGCCCCCTGTGGAACGGGCGCGCAATTTGGCGTCCTCCTAGATGCCCGGCTGTCAATGGATGATCATGTGGCAGCCGTGGCAAGGGGGGCGTTCCATCAGGTTCGCCTGGTGCGCCAATTGCGCCCCCTACTGGACCGGGATGCCCTACGCACGGTCACTCATGCACTGGTGACGTCTCGGCTGGACTACTGCAATGCCCTCTACATGGGGCTTCCCTTGGGACGCGCTCGAAGACTGCAGCTAGTCCAGAACGCAGCCGCGCGGGCTATTTTTGGGAGTACTAGGTACTCCCACGTAACACCGCTCCTGCGCGAGCTGCACTGGCTGCCTGTGGTCTTTCGGGTGCGTTTCAAGGTGTTAATCACCATCTTTAAAGTGCTCCATGGCTCAGGACCTAGGTACTTGCGGGATCGCATCCTACCACACACTTCCCTGCGACCGATTCGCTCTCACAGGGAGGGGCTCCTCCGGGTGCCATCCACTAGGCAGTGCCAACGGGCGACACCTAGGAGTAGAGCCTTCTCTGTGATGGGCCCAACCCTCTGGAATGACCTCCCTCCCGATATCAGAACCACCACCGACTTTCTCTCCTTTCGACGGAAACTGAAGACTCACCTGTTCCGTTTAGCCGGCCTGGACCATTCATAACCTCATTATACCTCTTGGCAGATATATTTTAACTGGGTAATTTTAATTGGGTATTTTTTAGGATTGTTTATATACTGTTTTTTATCTGCTTTACCTGCACAGTGTTGTATTGCCTCCTCTTCTATGTCTCTATGTTTCCATGTTTGTAGTCTATTTTATCTATTTCATTTGACTGTACACCGCCCCGAGTCCCTTTGGGGAGAGGGGGCGGTATAAAAATCGAAATAAAAGGTAAAGGTAAAGGTAGTTTTAATTTTAAAAACAAAAGGCAATTTGGCAAGAGGGATGATCAAAGAGTTGTTAATAAGCCAACACATTTCATCTTAATATTTTTTCCCTTGCCATGGTATTTGTGTCTTCCCTAAACTATATGGCTGTATCCCTGTGAACAGAGTACAGCTGGATATATCCACACAAATGTTCAACCCACTACAATGTATTCTATTCTATTTTATTCTATTCTTATATTATCCATGTCATATCATATATGTGGGTTTGTGCCAGTGGTGGGTTTCAAAAATTTTTAGAACCTCGTCTGTAGGTGTAGCCTGCTTTGTGGGAGTGGCTTGCTGGCCATGTGACTGGGTGGGAGTGGCTTGCTGGCCATGTGACTGGGTGGGAGTGGCTTGGCAGTCATGTGACCGGGTGGGCAAGGCCAACTTGTAAAATGTGGTGAAACTCACTTAACAACGCTATTGTTTAGCAACCAAAATGTTGGCTCAGGAACTCTGGCATTTGAAACACGCAAGTCTTAAAGCTGTCAAGTTACAAGACCCTTGTACCCCTAACACTTTAGAAAAAAAAACCAGGGGTATTCAAACTTGACAGCTTTAAGACTTGTGGACTTCAACTCCCAGAATTCCTCCTCCAGTCATGTTGGCTCAGGAACTCTGGCATTGAAGTGTGCAAGTCTTAAAGCTGTCAAAGTTACAAGACCCTTGCACCCCTAACCCTTTAGAAAAAAAACCCAGGGATATTCAAATTTGACAGCTTTAAGACTTTAAGGTTTAGCTAGGACTCTTAGAGACAGGTGGGGCAATTGGTGAGCCAGCCAATCAGTGAGCGGTGGGGGGGGCAAACGTGGTGTGGATGGGTGGGGAAGGGAGTGGAACCAGTTCTAAACGGCACTGTAGATTTGTGGAACTGCTTCTATAGAAGAGGTTAGAACTGGCAGGAACCCACCCCTGGTTTGTGCATAATTTTGTATTTATTAATTTATTTATTTTGTCATGTTTATATAGCGTATAGTGGAATTGGTGATCCAATATCTATTCTGTTCTGTTCTCTTCCATTCCATTCCATTTTATTCCATCCCACCCCATCCTATCCTACCCTATCCAGAGGTGGTATTCAGCCAGTTCTCTCCAGTTAAGGCAAACCAGTAGCAGTGGCTGCAGGAGCCTCTGCCCATCCACCCCAATGTAATGCGCAGAAGGCGGTGCGCAGACCTGGTGCGTGCAAGCAAAGCAAACACAGGTGTGTGCATGCCCACATTTGTGAACCAGTAGGGAATGTAAGTGAATCCCACCGCTGCCCCTATCTTATTATTTAGAGTCACAAAGTGACTCTTATTTTTAGCATACAATTACCAGGTGGGTATGAACTTTACTTAATACTTACAAAGTTTGCAGAACAGCAAACCAGCCAGCAACATTTTATACAGTTTTATACATTTTATTTTTTATACAATAAAAAATAGTAATTCTTAACATTGTGGTGAGTTTGATAAATTAAATCTTAAAGATATAGGGAAAAAAGTTTGTATCAAGGTTAAATATGGCTTTTAAAATGTCATGAACTCACAGTTGCTTCAACTGTACAAATGCTGAGCATGACATATGATAAACAGTTGCAAAATGCATGAGTTTTCTAGAAGTTTCATTTCTAGTTAATACAATTAGTTTTGACATTTGACATAATGACCTTAATACTACAGTTTTCACTATACTCTTTATTAATGTTACAAAAGAGTAAAAAGAAAGAGTTGCTTGGACACTTAGACCCACTTAAAAAGCTATACTCCAAAGCAAACTTGAAAATGTGTGGATTTCAACACATTTGTAAGTTAATACAATTAGTTTTCACCTTTGACCTTAATACTAAAGTCTATTTCTAACTTTCTATTCTTTATATTCCAATCAATGTATGATGCTTATAAACATTTAGACCCACTTAAAAAGCTATACTCCAAAGCAATGTTTCTCAAGTTGAAAATGTGTGGATTTCAACACATGAACTCACTGTTGTGTAAGTTATGTTATTCTATTTGACTAACAGAATAATACTTAGAAGGGACTTGGGGGGGTGGGCGACCCTATACCATTTCACAGAAATGGCTGTTCAGTCTTTTCTGAAAAACTTCCAGTGATGCAGCACCCAAAACCTCTGGAGACAAGCAGTCCACTAGTTAATTGTTCTCACTGTCAGGAAGTTTCTCCTTAGTTTTAGGTTACTTCTCTCTTTGTTCAGTTTCCATCCATTGCTTTTTGTTTTGCCTTCTGCTGGTTTGGAAAATACATTGCCCCCCTTCTTTGTGGCAGCCCCTCAAAAGCCTGTTTTGTGACCTGCCTGTCACACTCTTGGGCAAAGCATGTGAGCCATTTCTTCCTTTCACTGGTTCATGAAAGTACATCTATAATATGTAGATGCAGATAATAAAGTCAAAAAAATGTGAACATTTTTAGAGAACTATAGATACATTGAGGCCAGGGGTGACAGGGAGTTGCTGGGAGGGGAGGGGAGGAGAGAGGCACCCCTTGGCGTGAGTGATGAGTTGGGCATGCCCACTCAGTCACATGCCCACCTAGCCATGCCCACCCAGTCACATGGCCTCCCAGCTACACCCGCCCAGTCACATGACCCCCCAGTCACGCCTGTCCACCCAGCCATTAGGGCAGGTTGTTAAAAAATTTGAATCCCACCACTGGCTATCTCATTCATGGGCAAAGGACAAACTGAAGATGGAGACCTGGGGGCATGGCAGAAAATAGATATTATCAAGGCATCTTGTTATCCTTTATCCAAGGAGGGGAAAAGTTGGCATCTCCCATACTGCTCTGTTCTTCCAAGTCTTACACAGGAGGATTTCCTTCTAAGTTATGCTTTTTGACAATATCTTTTCAAAACATTTTTTCACAAAAGGAATGCACCAACCTATTTCTACTAATGGTACGGTGTTTAATAACACAATCCTTTTCTATTGTTATGCTGTTACAAGCCTGGCACTAGAAGGCGTTTGCTATACCTAGTTGTTTGGACTTTGGAGGTAATTGTCTCTCCAACTACAACCTTCCTTTGGAAATTGGAGCTACATAACATGGGGAGAAACTCTACTGAGAGTACAGAATGTAAAATGTGTTTGATGTTCTCATCCTAGCACTTCCGGAAGCATCGTGCTCTTTTCTGGGCACAGAGTCAAGAATGACTGAACTTGTGTATCCAAAAGGACTTTGGAAAAGAGCCAAAGTGCATTTTAGATATGTAGATATGACTGAAAACTAACCAGTTGCAGCTGTCAATAAATTAGGAGTGTGGCTGAGAACACTCGCTCGAAACTTTAGACTAAAATTTTTGAAATGACGCAGGAAAAGTAATACAATCTGGAAGCCAAGATTCAAGTTCTAAAAATATTGTGGTTGAACAAATTGAATTGATCCCCAGCATCAATTTTTGTTCACTGTTTTTAATCTTATACAAATATATTTATTTATACACAATGCTTTTATAAGATTTATGTCGAAAGAGACTCTCTCATGTAGCACTGTTCAAGTGTTATGAAAAGTTGGAAAATCTCTTTGTAAGTGATTTATGAAGTTTTAGTACATTCTTCTTGGAAATATGGGATGGACCATATTGAATCTTAATTTTGCTGTTTTAAGAGACAGCAAAAACAACCAATTTTCCATTCCATTTCTCCTTCAAACAAAAATAGTTTAGTTTACTAACAACATTTTCCAAGCAAGGAATTAAGTGCTCTGTACAAGATAAATTAAGATATAATCAGAAACAATACGGGCTCATAAACCCTCTCCTTTTGAAATGCAATATGCATACATGCAACTATTAAGAACGGGGGAAATCCAAAATTTATTTTAATGGTGGCTTGCTCAAACTATAATATAAACTTCTAACTATAGAAGTTAGAACTAGGTAAAAAATTATAGAGCTAACTAACTATAATTTAGAAGGTTTTTTTTCCCCCTCAGAAGACAAGTAATACACGTATAATGCCTATTATTTTTGTAAATGTTGTTCAAGAATTGTTGAGGAGGGATTGTTGGTGGGGAGATACTGGCAAATGTTTCCTTCACAATCTGTCAAGACCCCTTTATGGACTAAAGTCTGCTAGGATTTATCCAAAAATCATTAAATTTTGTCTAAAACAATGTTTTTCTTAAAAAGCAACGACAGAATTTTAAATCTCTGTGCCTTCTTCTCTGAAAATGGACAGGTTCCATTTCCTTGGAATAGGATTCACTCTGACGAAGTTTTGATGAAAAGTTTAACCAATCCATCAAGTTTTGGGCAATGAACTGTTGTTAAGTCAACATCCATGTTAGCAAAAACAGAAGAAGCAGAACCCCTATCATATTAATCCTTTCATCTTGAAATGGATTGAATTAAAATTGACTTCTTGAAGTTGCCTATTTACACTTAGAAGCAAGCTGAATCACCAAGACTGAGAATCTCTCTCCCTCCCTCCCTCCTTCTCTCCCCCTCCCTCTCCCTCCCCCCTCTCTCTGAAAAATCAATCACACTGAGAAAATCCATCATGAAGGAAAGAGAACTGTTGAGAATAATCTTATTATTCCTTATTATTCTAAAGAAAGAGCCGAGGTGGCACAGCGATTAGAGCGCAGTACTGCAGGCTACTTCAGGTGACTGCTAGCTGCAGTTCGGCAGTTCAAATCTCACCGGCTCAAGGTTGACTCAACCTACCATCTTTCCGAGGTGGGTAAAATGAGGACCCAGATTGTTGGAGACACTATGCTGACATCTTAAACCACTTAGAGAGGGCTGTAAAAGCACTATGAAGCGGTATATAAGTCTAAATGCTATTGCTATTGCTATTAATATTGCAATTCTACAATATTTAAGCTGTGTATAGAAAACACACGAGGACATCACCAGAAGACTAAGAAGAAATTCCCACCCCACTCCAGAGGAAGGATACTGCAAAGTCCTCATTTCCACTCCACTCCAAGGGAAAGATACTGCAAAGTTCCCATTCCCATCCCACTCCAGGGGAAGGATACTGCAAAGTTCCCATTCCCACCCCACTCCAGGGGAAAGATACTGCAAAGTTCCCATTCCCACCCCACTCCAGGGGAAGGATACTGCAAAGTTCCCATTCCCACCCCACTCCAGGGAAAAGATACTGCAAAATTCCCATTCCCACCCCACTCCAGGGGAAAGATACTGCAAAGTTCCCATTCCCACCCCACTCCAGGGGAAGAATACTGCAAAGTTCCCATTCCCACCCCACTCCAGGGAAAAGATACTGCAAAGTTCCCATTCCCACCCCACTCCAGGGGAAAGATACTGCAAAGTTCCCATTCCCACCCCACTCCAGGGGAAGGATACTGCAAAGTTCCCATTCCTACCCCACTCCAGGGGAAGGATACTGCAAAGTTCCCATTCCTAGTCCACTCCAGGGGAAGGATACTGCAAAGTTCCCATTTCCACCCCACTCCAGGGGAAGGATACTGCAAAGTTCCCATTCCCACCCCACTCCAGGGGAAAGATACTGCAAAGTTCCCATTCCCACCCCACTCCAGGGGAAGAATACTGCAAAGTTCCCATTCCCACCCCACTCCAGGGAAAAGATACTGCAAAGTTCTCATTCCCACCCCACTCCAGGGGAAAGATACTGCAAAGTTCCCATTCCCACCCCACTCCAGGGGAAGGATACTGCAAAGTTCCCATTCCTACCCCACTCCAGGGGAAGGATACTGCAAAGTTCCCATTCCCAGTCCACTCCAGGGGAAGGATATTGCAAAGTTCCCATTCCCACCCCACTCCAGGGGAAGAATACTGCAAAGTTCCCATTCCCACCCCACTCCAGGGGAAGAATACTGCAAAGTTCCCATTCCTACCCCACTCCGAGGGAAGGATATTGCAAAGTTCCCATTCCTACCCCACTCCAGGGGAAGGATACTGCAAAGTTCCCATTCCCACCCCACTCCAGGGGAAGAATACTGCAAAGTTCCCATTCCTACCCCACTCCAGGGGAAGGATACTGCAAAATTCCCATTCCCAGTCCACTCCAGGGGAAAGATACTGCAAAGTTCCCATTCCTACCCCACTCTAGGGGAAGGATACTGCAAAGTTCCCATTCCCACCCCACTCCAGGGGAAGGATACTGCAAAGTTCCCATTCCCACCCCACTCCAGGGGAAGGATACTGCAAAGTTCCCATTCCCACCCCACTCCAGGGGAAGGATACTGCATTTTGGGGCTAGCTAAGGGGTATTTGATGGTTCTCCGAACTACTCAAAATTTACTCTACCGGTTCTCCAGAACCTGTCAGAACCTGCTGAATTTCACCCCTGGCTTAGTCTGTGGTTTTATATGAAGACTTCGTCTAAATAAATGGCAAGTTATTTTTACAGAATACTTTCTTTAAGATGCAGCACTAAAAAATTTGAGTCATTGTTGCAGTTATAGCATTTGCCCTCTGGAATAACATTGATCCCCTCCCCGAGATCTGTTTGGCTCCCATTTTGATTGTATTTAGATGGGTCCTTAAGCTCTGGCACTTTTCCCAGACCTTGGGCTAGAGCGGGTGGTGGGCCCTGGGGGGTTGCTTGATTTGTGAGATGATGGTTTGTTTCCTCCGGACACCGTCTGTCTATTGCATGGGTTGTTTTACTTTACATTTAGTGTATCATACACTGGGTTGTAATGGAATAACATTACATTTTACAAATTAAATTAAAGTCCGTACCTCCGTAAAATGCACTGGAAGGCTTTGTCCATTTTCCTTGGCAACGGACTGCATAATCTTCAGGGCCTTCTTGGCTTTTTTGCGAGTGATCAGCCAGCGTGGAGATTCAGGGACCAGCCTGCAAAAAGGAGAGACCAATGAGGAAGAGTCAGCAGCTGTCAACAGATTAGATTTATTGCCTGCAAGAATGCCAAAACCTCATCAGCATCTTAATGAGTTCTTAAGCCTTTCAGTTCTTTCCTGGCACTCTGAGTTTCTTTCTCCCTCCTGAAAATTTCTTTTGTTGGTGAAAATGACTCTTCTAAATCTGGTCATTTCGGTCCCCTCTTCTGCTTTTTTGGAATATCCTTCCAAAAGTGTTCATACTCTTGTGTTAGTTTGGTTGAGATTGTTAATTATATTGTGGATTTCCCCCCCTTTTCCTGAGACACCAACATACTGTAGCTACTATTACTTTTTATGACCCAATAAATGGTATTTATTTATTTATAGAGTGGTGGTGGTGCAGTGGTTAGAGCGCAGTACTGTAGCTACTGCTGCTGCCTGCTGCCTTGAGTCTCACCAAGCTCAAGATTGACTCAGCCTTCCATCCTTCCGAAGTGGTAAAATGAGGACCCAGATTGTTGGGGGAAATATGCTGGCTCTGTAAACTGTTTAGAGAGGGCTTTAAAGCACTGTGAAGCGGTATATAAGTCTAAGTGCTATTGCTATTGCATATGGTGAAGGAGACAAGAGATCCAGTGCATTTGAATTAAGTGAAACTGATGGATCTAATCATGCCAACAGTAATCTAGAAGTTCATATTGATTATTAGGTGACCCATACCCATAATTTGATGGTTCTGAAATTCAACCTTGGGTTTACAAACATTTTATAATCAACAAGTTTGATTATACACAATCAGATTGATATCAAGTCCTTGTGATCATATAGATCAGTGATGGCTAACCTTTTTCCCATCATGTGCCAAAAACGGGGGGAGCGCAGGGGGGGTCATGCGCTGGCATGCCCACACCCATAATGCTATGCGTGCAACCCCCGCGCTCATGCGCGTGACTCCCATGTGCATGTGTCTGTGACCCCCACCCTTCCTCCCACTTTTGGTGCGCAACGGACCCATTTTTCTCCCTCCCCAGGCTCCAGAGGCTTTCTAGGAGCCTGGGGAGGGCAAAAATAGTCTCCTCCGCTCCTCCTCCTCCCCGGAGGGCAGAAAACAGCCCTAAGGGCAACCCAGAAGTTTGGGAATGGAACAGCGTGCCATAGGTTCGCCATCACGGATATAGATAGTTTCTCTAGGACAATTTGTTCCCAGCCTGGTCTTTCATGTCTTCCAACACTTCACCTATCGTCACTGTAATTGAATCCACCTTCCCTGCTGCTGATCTTCATCTTCTTTTTCTCTTTCCTTCTACCTTTCCCAACACGAGAACTTTCTCCAGAGTGCCAGGCCTTTACAGAATGTGTCCAAGGTTTGAGAATTTAAGCCTTATTTGTGCCTCAAGTAAGATCCTGGATTGATTTGTTTGATGATTGTTGGCCATGCTATTCTCAGGAGTTTATCCAAATACCAATGTCCAAAAGCATAAATCTTCTTTCTCTCCTGCTTCTTCACAGTCTCAATTTCACTTCCATAGAAGAAAATGGGGGGGGGGGGGAATTGTTTCCATGTTTTTAATTCTGTGGTTATAAAATACATCCCAGCATCTGAATATCTTTTCCAAGGCCTTTACTGCTACTATATCAATTGCTAATCTGCCGCATATTTCTTAACTGCTATTTCTTTTCCTCCTGATAGACAATCTTAAAAGATAGAAGATATTTACCACTTCAATGTCTTCATTGTAAATCTTAAATCTGATTGCTTTACTTGTCATCAATTTGGCTTTCTTTATATTTAAATGTACTCCTGTTTTTTCACTATGTATTTGGACTATTTCAAATTTAATAACTGAAGGCCTTAATTATCTTACTATTAAGAACTGCAATTATATTAATAGAATATAGTCATGGCATAGTAAGGATGATGACTTATGACTGTTCATTAATAATGATTCATTATTTTATAGATTTCAAACTTATATAAATTAATAATCTATATAATAACTCCAAAATATAGGTTAGCATTATTGTTGCGCCCAAGATGTAGACGTCATAAGAGCTTATCTAAGTTCAGCTTTAATTAATGACTGAGATTCAGACAGAGAAATTGTCTTAATCACAACACAAGAATGGTTCTCAGTTTACTAAATAACTCATATTAGCTTTTCTCCATCTAGTGCCATTAATAAATGTTGGAGTCATTAGTAGTCATACTTTTTGGATGTGCTTCTCTGAAGATAAACTGAGAGTTCAACTTCTAGAAAAGACTAAGCTGCTATTTGTATTAAATAGAACTCATGAATGCATCAGAAGATAATTTTGGGGGGTGGAGGAGAAAAGGAAAGTAATGGCAGTTACCAGTAATATAACAGGAAAAGAAAGTTGGGAAGTGTGGTAACTAGTTGAATCCCCTGCCATGTGGGAATCACATAAGCAATTCCAGGAAGAATCACAACTCCGAGCGTGAAGAACATCTGTATTACAATTCCAACGATCCGTCGGTGATCTGAACCAACCAGCTCTGTTACTGAATTGACAAAAAGACAAAGAAAAACTTTGAAAGACAACAAGAGATCTATTATAAAAAGCATAGCTGGAGTAATAGCACATTTTCCCAGTGTCTTATGCCAGCAGTCCCCAACCTTTCTGGATTGGTGGCCTGAGGTGGTGGTGGAGACGGGAAGTGGCCTGCAAGTGGTGGGTAGGCGTTCACATGTGCACCAGTGGTGGGTTTCAAATTTTTTTACTACCAGTTCTGTGGGCGTGGCTTGGGTGGCATGGCGTGGCTTGGTGGGCATGGCGTAGCATGTTGGGTGTGGCTTGGTGGACATGGCAGGGGAAGGATACTGCAAAATCCCCATTTCCTCCCAATCAGCTTGGATCTGGGAGATAGAGAATAGATGGGGGCAGGGTCAGTCAGAGGTGGTATTAACCGGTTCTCTGAACTACTCAGAATTTCTACTACCGGTTCTCCAGAACTGGTCAGAACCTGCTGAATATCACCTCTGGTCTGCACATGTGCATCAGCCTGCCGCTTGCACAAGTCAAACTGTGCTTCCAGCAGAAAAAAAATAGGAAACCATCCTTCATCAGAATGATGCCATAGCAAATTCTACCATAAAATCCAATTCAATAAAGTTCCATCAGTAAAGCTATTCAGCTTCTTTATGTTCCTCTGGCTGCCTTGGGAAAGAACTGAAAACGCACCATGCCTTACCCAGTACAAAGCTTGTCATCCAGGTTCCCTTTCCGAAGATTCCTTGTAGAAAGCGAAATATTGAAAATACAATAATGTTTGGTGCAAAAGCCACTATTAGGCCACATAGTCCTGCCCCAAAGCAAGAAAAGAGATAAATGGTGATTCTGCCAAATCTGTCAAGGGAAGCAAAACAAATGAATAAATAAAAAAGAAATGGAGCCAAGAGGAGGAAAACATAACTTTGAAAAACTCTAGTGAAACTTCTCTTCTTCTCCCAGATTATG
This sequence comes from Natrix helvetica, assembly GCF_964273705.1. NCBI lineage: Eukaryota > Metazoa > Chordata > Lepidosauria > Squamata > Natricidae > Natrix > Natrix helvetica. The sequence continues at coordinate 211,742,884 of NC_138552.1, read as the reverse complement.
CACTCTACTACGTTTGCCCAGATACATTCAATTGCAAGCTCCATGATCTTCAATCAGCATCGTTCATTGGTACTCCCCTTATTAGATTAATTTAGCTTGTTTAATGAAACTATTTGGGAATATCTTCTGCATAAACATGTGCAGGATAGTGTTACTACTATAGAGCTTGATCTTCTAAATATGAATATTTCTTAGTTGAATGCTAAGGTATCTCACACTAGTTCAACTCCCTCCACATATTAATTACTGTAACATCCTGGATATGTGCATGTCTGTGGAAGAGATCAGATGTTTCTCCACTGATTGTGCTAGTGAAGACAAGTGCCTTAAAGTTATTACTCTTTTAAACAATAAGAAGTTGAAGATTAGGAATGTGAAAATTACCTCCCTTCTTCTACCTATGAATGATTGTAATTAAGAATGTATATTTATCATACAAGGAGAACAGGGGGTTGGAGGTTTTTATCCTTTAGTAATGATTTAATCAAATACTCAAAGGTGTTCAGTATATTTTGGACTATTAATTTTGTTGTTGCTTAAAGATTCTTAAGGGTTCAAAATTATGACTTGGGACCCCTGTACATGATGAAAACACTGTCAGGAGTCACATAATGCCAGACATTGGTTGAATGACTTTTCCTGCCACATGCTATGACAGCTGATAGATTTCAAACTCCCTAAGAAAACCTAATTTTGGATGTATGTTTTTTTTTGTGGGAAAAAAATTTGGTGAGTTGCCTATACATATTTGGACATTTTTTATTTATTGGGAAATCTAGGGGCAAAACAATATTTTTTTGCCATTTTTGTTACCTTTTGGTAGCCCACATTTCTTAGATCAGGGAAGGCTTTGGTACAAGAGAGGCTGGACTAGATGGAAAGTGGACAAAACTTTGACAAATGTTTTTATGCAACATCGTAATCTTGCATAATTCTAGTCATCTGTATTAAAATACTTGTAGCTGTCAGAACAATAGTCAGAAATTGCAGACAATCTGCTTTATATCTGAACTGGCCTCCAGAGTGTGGAAGTCTCTGTCCATCAGTAGAATCAAAGGTGGGCAACTATGATCCCTTTATAATCTGTGGACTTCAACTCCCAGCTGTATGTAAATGGGCCATAGTTCTCCAACCTTGACTAGGATAGTGCTTTGATACTTTAGGTTTTTTTTTTAGCAAATTACAATGGACAGAAACCACACTTTTCCATATTTGAACAATAAAGAAAAAGTATGTTTTGTTGCAAAACATGAATGCAGGTTTCCAATATCCTTTCCTCAAATGTGAGTATGAAGAAGGGTGAAAGGAGCATGCAATACATACAGGTAATCCTCGACTTGCAACCATTTGTTTAGTGAGCATTCAAAGTCACAATAATGCACTGAAAATAAGTGAATTATGACTGTTTTTCACACTTACGACCATTGCAGCACCCCCATGGTCACGTGATCAAAATTTAGAAGCTTGGTAATGTTTATGGCGTATTTATGACAACTTCAGTGTCCTAGAGTCACGCAATCGCCTTCTGCGATCGTCTGAAAAGCAAAGTCAATGGGGAAGCCAGCTTCACATAACAACCATGTTACTAACTTGACAACTGCATGGTTCACTTAACAACTGTGGCAACAAAGGTCATAAAATGGGGCAAAACTTACTTAACAACTGCCTTGATTAGTAAACAGACAGTTTGGGCTTGATTATGGTCATAAATCGAAGACTACCTGTAAAGTATTTCACCCTCCATCTACATAATGCACGACATAGACTTATTTGTCATGGAAGAGAATGCAATCCAAAGGTAAGTGTTCAAAAGGCATCGTTACCTGTCTGCAGCGTATCCCAGAACAAACCCTCCTACCAGAAATCCCATATTGAGTATAGACTGAGTCATGTCTATTATCCACTTGTTCTCACAGACAAGGTCATACTGCAGAAGGAAGCGTAAAAGTACAGTAAGTTTCGGTAGAGGAACAATGGATTTTAGGCCTTGAAAAAAAATAATAGTGTTATTGTTGTTTTACGTATTTAATGGTCCTCTCTTCCTTCCCACACTCCCGTCTTACTTAGAGATGAACAGTTGTCATCCAGTCATCATACTGGACCCATGTGCTTCAATACATGCATTGTTTTATAAAGTGATGTTCCAGTCTTCCAATATATAAGAGCAGTGGTGGCTCAGTGGTTAGAATGCAGTACTGCAGGTTATTTCTGCTGACTGCCTGCTGCCTGCAATTTGGCAGATTGAATCTCACCAGGCTCAAGGTTGACTCAGCACCGTAAAGCAGTATATAAGTCTAAGTGCTATTGCTATACAAGAGAGGGAAGAGAGTAAATTTAAAAAGATACCATATTTTTCGGAGTATAAGATGCACCTTTGCCCCCCAAAAAAGAGGGTGAAAATCTGGGTGCATTTTATACATCGAATACAGCATTTATGGCCTACCAAAACCCCACCCCCTTTGCAAAAATTGATGTGCAGAGGGTTTGGGAGGCTTGCAAAGTGCTCCTGGGGACTGGGGAGGGCAAAGACGAGCAAAATACGGGCCATTTTTACTTATTTTTGCCCCCCAGCCCCCAGGAGCACTCTACAAGCCCCCCAAAGCTCTGCATGCCCTTTTTCTTTTCTTTTTTCTTTTTGCAAAAAATGAGGCATGCAGAGGGTTTGGGAGGCCTGTAGAGTGCAAAAACTTTTTTTAAAATTTACCTCTTCAAAATCATGGTGCGTTTTATACTCCGGTGTGTCTTATAGTCAGAAAAATATGGTAATTAAGAATGCACCACCAGTGATAATACCCAGTTCAAATTAACATCTAAAAAGGATTTCCCTGGTCTCTTAAAGCCATCCCAGAGTCATTGATGGTTGATGCATGAGCAGGGACATGAGCACATTTATGCCTGTAACACAGAATAGAATAGAATTCTATTCCATTCCATTCCATTCGACAGGCATGACTTCTATACACAGTATTCTATACACAGACCTCCTGACTCAAAAAGCCTCTGTGCAGTAATCTCAGTGCATATGAGATTAAATAATTTTTCATTGCGTTAAAATTAAGCCAACGACTTTGTTAGATCAATATAAGATAACAGTATGCAAACTGCATGCTGCAGACCCAAAGAAGATACGCACCATCACCATATGCTTATTTTGGTTCCTCCAAATATAGAAAATTGCAGAGCTCAAAATCAACATTTCTGCTATCAATAATAGACGTTACAATCCAAGGGTGAAAATGTAGGGCTGGAAGATCACCTGTATGCTGTATATTGTTTACCTTTATGATACAGAGCAATAGAGAAGCTGCATTAAGGAAAACGGATGGTGTAGTTGACAAGCCAGGAATACGTGTTGCAAGAATTCCTCTTTTCTCACAAATGTTTCTTGCCTCTTATTTGGAAAAATGGGGAAACAACTGATGTATTCCAGGAGGCTGGATCTGAGCTCAGGATTTCATGCAATGTCCTGGGAGAGTTATGTCCTGACAAAATTCTCAGGATTTTTATGTTGTTTTATTTTATATGGTTACCATATAAAATGCCAGTTTATATGAAATGCCAGTTCAGTTCCTGTCGTTTTCCAGGAATTGCAGGGAAGGATTCCCACCTACAATTTTGTGAAATAATACAGGAGCTAAATAAATGAATGATCTGGTTTAAGTTAAGGTGGCTGATCTTTCTAATGCTAATAGAACAGCTTTCCTGAGTTCATAGCCTCAAAATGTTCTTTAGTCCATAACAGGATTGGTACTGATGGCCTTCTGTTCAATGTATATTTGATCAGTTAAATTTATTTTTAAATAAGAAGAATTTGACTCAGAGACAATTGTGTTTAATTATTTTAATATTCCATTACTCTTATTCTGTCTATCAGAGCTGCCATCTTTTACTTGCACGTATGCTTCACTAGATCCCAGTCTGCCTAAACCATGGGGGGTGGGGGAAGCTATGGGAAGATGAGGGGGAAACCGAAAGTGATATTTGTGCTGTTGCAAGATATCCCAAGGCCGCAGACCTGGGAATGGATTGCAATGCCTAACTCTATCAACCGTTGCAGGGACAATTCCCAAAACATCTTCTTTGAATATGACTAGATAATGCAGAGAGAACAAGGGGTTGGAACGGAGAGGGGAAAGTTAACTAGTGAATTAGATCCGGCTTTGCTACTGGTTACACTTGGCTTTTAGTAAAAGTAACCTTTTCACTATGAATGGAATCGAGAGTGTTTCTTTCCTGAGACCAGGCTGGGACAGGTCTAACACCGTCTCAGTATCTGGAGACTGTAAGGGTCTGGATGAGGAAGAAGAAGCTGTGGCTCAGCCTGGCCAAGAGGGAATGTTCATGCATCCCTGGATTTGGAATCTAAAGTGTTCTCACTTTTGGTTCTGAATGGGCAGTGCCCCATTGAGATTTGATGCACGGTCTGGACTCATACTGGACTTACGATTCACGCTTGAAGAGTAGGTTACATCTATGATGGGGGAAGAGCTTTGCAAAATTGCTTCTTGTATACCAGTTGTGCTCATTTTGAGCCTGGGAGGCTCTGTTCATGGTCACTCATGACTTTCTCATCTCCTGACTGGATTATTGCCACATGCTGTACTTGGAGCTATTCCTGAAGACCATCTGGAAGCTTTAGTAGGTCCAGAAGGCAGGATGTGGGTAGTTACGGGTGCATAAGTACTTGAAGGACTGCCTTTCCAAGAACATCTGCCTGTTCCATTGGGAGGGTATGCTCCAGGTTCCTTCTATTAAACTTTGTCATTGTATGGAACCTAGGAAGCATGCATTTACAGTGGTTGTTTTTCAAATTACAAATGAGATTAGTGGAAATGCATACTTTACATAGTAGCTTCCTGCAATTTTCGTTCTACTTACTATTTATTTTATGACTGTATTGGTTTTTGGTTTTGTATGGTGCTGATAGGATGTTGTTTATAAATCATTTCTTTTCATTATTTTGTTAGTCTATTAAGTTTTTAAACATTTTGTGAAGTCTCTGCCTAAGAGGAAGATGCAGTAAATAGTGTATGGACTGCCATGGTTTCTTCTTGCTTCTCATGAGAATCCTATGAGCACCAGTCATAGCTGGGCAGGCCAATAGCTACTATTTCTAACTTTAAAAAAAAATGAGAGTCATTGCTTTTTATCACCCTGTTATTTGGCTTGTAGCCCAATGTTCTGTGCAATCTGATACAAGCCTACTTAAAAGTAAACCCCAATGCATTCAGTTAGACTTACTTTTGAGGTCACAAGGGTGTAACAGTATGTGGGAAAGACCTTGAGAAACTGGGCCAAGAAATACTGCCAGGGAAACGGTCAGATAAGAGACAACATAGCCCAGCATTTGTAGAGCGGGTGGGGCAAGAGGCTTAGAAGAGCTCCTCCCACTCAGACTGTAAGGGAGACAAAGGAGAGGATTGTACTTTCAGGGTTGCAAGATTCCGTCAATGCAGCTTTAAATAAAATAGAATTAGCTTATCTGGCTGTGATTCCTACACATAAGGCCGACATAAGGTTGCAGCCTCATAATATAATCTGAAGGCTCTGCCCTAGTTAATTGAATTCTGTGCTGCAATTTTAGTAGTCTGGGAATCTCCTGAATTAATGGCCATCCATAAACAGCAAATGAGCTTCCACCATAGCTCATATGAGCAGTCCCCCTTTTCTCTTATCTTACTTCCCCTCCCCCTCCAGCCATTTAACATCTGATTATGTATTTCCTGACACTCAAAAGCTGTTTCATGATTTTTTGACTTTCAGTCCATGTCAAACAGCTGAACTGCTGCTGTAAAATTCATTTTTGCCTAAATTGCCTAGGTAGTTTTAAGTGATAGTTTATGCTTTGCACACTAGTTATTCTTGAAAATGCATTGATTGAGATACCAGCTATTGCTTCCTCCTTTCTTCCTACCTCATATTTTTTGCCAAGGTTGCACTAAAATAAATGGTACTGAACTGCCCTGAAATTTGGTTTGAATTTAAAAACTGAAACAAAATGGCTTTAGTTTAGCTAAGGCCAGCTGTCCACTTAGCTCAATCAGTATGTTCTTCTATAAATGACAGCAGTTCTTCCAGGACTCAAGAAAAGAGATCTCACCTGTCATGTTATACGAACCTCCTCAAAGGGAGATGTTGGGGGGAAATTTTATTTCCTTTGAGCTGCTCCACCAATAAAATATTTTTTTTTTAAAAAAATTTATTCAAATGAGAAATTACATCTGATTCGTCTGGAGGACAGAGGCAGAATTCTGTAACTGAGGCAGTATTGTCTCCCCGTGCAAATATGTTCAATTTTCCAATTTGTTCTCATTCCTATATTCAAACCAACATCTATAATAGCATTCCTCCATCCTTCTCTGTCTTTTTCTCTGTCTCTCTCTCTTTTTCCTGGTATAACTTATTTCAAAAACGTAATGAAACAAGGCTAATATTATCCATGACACTTTTACACTGTGTAGAAAATTAAAAAATGAACACTGTTTAATCCAAATACCAAATCTATTTTTATACTTCACAATGTGTTACCTTATATACCGTATATCTATAAAATTTATTGACCTGCATTAATAATAAACATTTGTTTAATTTTCTGTATGCAAATAAACCTATTTTTCTAGATAACATTGTCTTTACTTACCTCACTGGCAATAGTTGAGTGAGGTTTTTTGAATAACCAGCCATCCTGGCATGTAGTAAATGACTCGCTAGAAAAGTTGTTGGTAAGTTGAGCCAGTGGATACGTACAATTATGCCAGCTGTTATTCCACTTTATGTCATGCCTCTGACATTGCGAAGAGTTCAACAGGCTTGAGGCTTGAATGGTGATGTTGTATTCCTCTTCAAGCGTCCATTCACATGGCTTCTTCAGTTCAGATACAAAAGATATCCGGCACCAATATTGCTCAGGGTCTCGTCCCAGAAATACAATCCCAACAAATAGAAAGGAGAAGGTAATGCCAGTCTGGCAGAGGAGGAGGAAGACCTTCTTTTGAAACTTTCCAAAGTCTCCAGCCTGTTTTAAAACCTCATCAAAAGACGGCATTGTAAACTCTAGTTGACACACACACACACACACACACACACACACACACACACACACACACACACACACAAAGACACTCCAGCAGTAAGTTGGATGAATCCAAATGAAAGCGGTGGTAACTTTGTGACTATGTAAAGAGTATTTCCTATAGCTCAGACATTCTCTTTCTCTCTCTCTCTTTCCCAATCTCTCCCTCCCTCTCTCCCATTCTGCCTTCCTCACAAATGTCACGAAGTAATATAAGCAAAGCTGGGACAGATCAAAGTTTCATTCCCTCCTCTTTTTTTTCTTTCGTTCTGAAAGACTCACACACATCCACACATGTGCACGCGCAGCTATTATGTTACTTTGGCACAATGTGTACACAGCGCAATGTAGGATTTCACGATGAATTTGGCACACCTACAGTCCCAAAGAGGTCTATATTTCTTATTTATTTTTCCCAAGAGAGTACGTAGTATTAAAAACTCTTAACACTTTAGTGACCAACAATTAGGAAATAGGAGGTTTAAAGCAGAACTGAAGATTCAGCCAATATGCCCAGAAGGCAATGCCAACATGTCATATAGTAATACAAAAATTATGAAAAGAATCCATAGAAATCTATTAAGCATCTATAAAAATCAATATTTTTCCCTCCCTGTGTTTAAAGACAATGAAGGGATGATGGTTTTAAGAGAAAAAGTGATGCCCAAAGTAAGATAATAGTCTTACTTTGGGAGGGGAAATTAATTAAGTTTTTATACTAATTTACGCAGTTACACCAGGGGTGGGGTTCAGACAGTACAGAATGGTTCAGGCGAATCTGTAGTTCCAACAATCCGTTGATCCAACCCACCCGCCCCCGATCTATTCCGTTTGAAGCCCAACTGATCAGTGTGGCAGAGTGGATTGCCACTTCTCAGCTGTTTTACACACCAGGGCAGCAGGAAAAGATAAGATTTAGTGCTGATTTCAAACGCAATGTGCGCGCACAAAGCGAACTGGTTGTTACACCTGTTGAATCTCACCACTGAGTCCCCACTACATAAATCTATACACTATTGGTCAGTAATCAATATTCAAGTTCACCCCTTAAGTAGACTATTTAGACAACAAAATAAAACTCAAATACAGTAAGGTAAAATAGCTTTAATGAATTTACATAACTTGTAAAATAATCAAGCAACGAATTAGCGAACACCTAGACGCAAACAAAATAACACCAAAAGCCAACATGGGTTTGTCAAAAAAAAGGTCATGCCAGACTAATCCTATTGCATTCTTTGATAATGTGACAAAATTAGTGGACCAGAGGAATGCCGTCGATATAGTTTACTTGGACTTCAGTAAGGCATTTGATAAGGTAGACCATAACCTACTACTAGATACAAATACAATAGTAGAGTTGGAAGGGACCTTGGAGGACTTCTAGTCCAACCCCCTGCCTAGTCAGGAAACCCTATACTGTTTCAGACAAATAGCGATCCAACATCTTCTTAAAGACTTCCAGTGTTTGGGGCATTGACAACTTCTGGAGGCAAGCTGTTCCACAGATAAAGTAGAAGAATGTGGGTTAGACAGCATCACCACCGGATGGATTTGTAACTGGCTGACCAACCGCACTCAACATGTAGTCCTCAATGGAACTGCATCTTCATGGAGGCAAGTATGCAATGATGTACCCCAAGGCTCTGTTTTAGGCCCAGTACTCTTCAACATCTTCATCAATGATTTGGATGAGGGAATAAGTGGGGATGAGGGACTAAATGGGGAACTCATCAAATTTGCAGATGACACCAAGCTGGCAGGAATAGCCAACACTCCAGAAGATAGGCTAAAGATACAGAAGGATCTTGACAAACTTGAACATTGGGCACTATCTAATAAAATGGAATTCAATGGTGAAAAGAGTAAGGTTCTACATTTAGGCAAGAAAAACGAAATGCACAGGTACAATATAGGTGGTGCCTTGGTCAATAGTAGTAACTGTGAGAGGGATTTTGGAGTCCTAGAGGACAACCATTTAAATATGAGCCAGCAGTGTGCAGCAGCTGCCAAAAAAGCCAACACAGTTCTAGGCTGCATAAACAGAGGGATAGAATCAAGATCACGTGAAGTGTTAATACCACTTTATAATGCCTTGGTAAGGCCACACTTGGAATACTGCATTCAGTTTTGGTCGCCATGATGTAGAAAAGATGTGGAGACTCTAGAAAGAGTGTGGAGAAGAGCAACAAAGAAGATTAGGGGACTGGAGATTAAAACATATGAAGAACGGTTGCAGGAACTGGGTATGTCTAGTTTAATGAAAAGAAGGACTAGGGGAGACATGATAGCAGTCTTCTAATATCTCAGGGGTCGCCATAAAGAAGAGAGTCAAACTATTTTCCAAGGCACCTGAGGGTAGAACAAGAAGCAATGGGTGGAAACTAATCAAGGAGAGAAGCAACTTAGAACTAAGGAGAAATTTCCTAACAGTTAGAACAATTAATCAGTGGAACAGCTTGCCTCCAGAAGTTGTGAATGCCCCAACACTGGAAGTCTTTAAGAAGATGTTGGATAGCCATTTGTCTGAAATGGTATAGGGTTTCCTGCCTATGCAGGAGGTTGGACTAGAAGACCTCCAAGGTCCCTTCCAACTCTGCTATTGTATTGTATTGTAAGCCACCCAGTCACCCTATAGGAGAGATAGGCAGCATAGAAATTTAATAAATAAAAAGTAAAATAATAAAAATGTGATTGTTTACTCTACAGTACTTTATTACAATTCATTCTTCCCATAAAGAGCCCACCTGACATGCCACTTTTGAATTTGAATCCACACATAACATAATAATCTTCTGAGCCAACAGGGATTTTGTAAATTATAGGGTTCAAAATATATTGTGAAAATGAAATGAAGAATATAGAAAAAACATGAATTAGAGTTTCAATTGCACTCCGTCCACAATACCTCTCCTCTTTTTTAAAAAAGAAATTGTCTTTTAGAATTGCTGAGTGGACAATATTAGAACGTATCAGAATAAATGTCATACAATACTTTATTATAAAGAGTGATTCCAACTTTCTGTCCATCTAGGGGTTGAAAACCCTATTTCCAATTATTATATTTGTAGGAGTTCTATTGTGATTTATCTCTCTATTACTATTGATTATCCTTTTAGCAGTGGTGAAATTCATTTTTTTTTACTACTGGTTCTGTGGGCGTGGCTTGGAGGGCATGATGTGTCTTGGTGTGTATGGCTTGGTGGGCATGGCAGGGGAAGGATACTGCAAAATCTCCATTCCCACCCTACTCTGGGGCCAGTCAGAGGTGGCATTTGCCGGTTATTTATTATTTATTTATTTATTTATTTATTTAAACTTATTAGTCGCCCCCTCTCCCCACAGGGACTCGGGGCGACGTACACAAGCAACAGTCAGCACAGTGTCATACAGAGGAGGTAAAAAATAAATAAATAAATTACAATACTCAAAAAGGTTAAAACCCCAATAACTTTAAAAGTTTAAAAACTAAAATTAACAATTAAAAATGACCGAGGGGTGGAAAAGTTGTAGAGTTATGCCAGGCCGGCTAGCCGAAACAGGTGGGTCTTCATTTTACTGCGGAAGGAGCGGAGATCGGTTGTTGTCCTAATGTCTGGGGGGAGGTCGTTCCAAAGGGTAGGGCCCGCCACAGAGAAGGACCTACTCCTGGGCACTGCCCTCTGACAATCTCTAGAGGACGGCACCCGGAGGAGACCCTCTCTGTGTGAGCGAATGGGCCGCAGGGATGTATGGGGCAGGACACGATCCCGCAGGTAACTAGGCCCTATGCCATGGAGCGCTTTGAAGATGGTGACTAACACCTTGAAGCGCACCCGGTAGGCCACAGGAAGCCAGTGCAGCTCGCGCAGGAGAGGTGTTATATGGGAGAACCTCGATCTCCCCATAATTACCCGCGCGGCTGCATTCTGGACCAACTGCAGTCTCCGGGTGCACCTCAAGGGGAGCCCCATGTAGAGAGCATTACAGTAGTCCAGGCGAGACGTCACCAGCGCATGAGTGACTGTGCGCAGGGTTCTCCAAACTACTCAAAATTTCTGCTACCGGTTCTCCAGAACCTGTCAGAACCTGCTGGATTTCACCTTTGCTTTTGAGCATTATTCTAGCTTCTTTGTATCCCAACCTCAGAAGCATCTGAGAGACAAACCCAATCTAAGTACTTTCCAATCACAGTGAATGTACGTGTCCCAGTCCCAGAATAATGTTGCAGGATTCCATGTGGGTCAGTTACTGGTCACTGGGTCTGGTCCTGGTGACAAATCCAGGTTGGATCCTGCAACTTTCTTTTCTACCTCCTACACCCAAGAAGTCTGAAATCACCAGTTAGAATTAGGTTTCTTTGTGGGCAAAAGTTCAATTAAGTAATGTTTTCTCAAAAGATTTCTGATCAGAGTTCTGCATTTAGAGTGCAGTTCACTTCATATATGGGCTTTGAAACTATATTGTTCCCTCAGTCTAAGTTCCCCTGCCATACCAAAGTTTGGTTGTGAATTATTGAAGTGTAGCTGATGTATTCTGAGCAATTCTTGGTTATAAAAGCGATCTTAAGTCTGGAATACTTATTTATGCTTTCTGGATAGCATTTATGAAGTGGGCTCTATAATTTCCAATTTAGGGTCAAATAAACAAGACATTGAATGCAACTGAAACTTGCAGTTTCATCAACCATTACTATTTAAAAGTTCACATCATAGATAAATTCTCTTAAGTGTTTTAAGGATTATGAATAACAAATATTAAACTTTTGTTTTTGCAGTGTAGGAAGTTAGCACCCACCCCTCTCCTAGGAAAATGAGACATTTTAGGAAATATTAAAATGGCAGAATATTTCCCCTGAAAGGGAGGCAGAATTACCTTTGTCAATGGACCATTAAGCCTGATCCAGGCTATTCTACATAACAAAGATCTACCTCCTTCAGGCAGAGACTTAGTAGGAGTTGCCCAAAACCCTTTCATTACATCATCACCCAGCAAAGGCTCAACCAAGCCTGGGATTCTGGACAGCCTACAGCAGGGGTGTCCAAACTTGGGAACTTTAAGACTTGTGGACAATTCTGGGAGTTGAAGTGCACAAGTCTTAAAGTTCCCAAGTTTGGACACCCAGGCCTACAGAGTTGCCCCTTCATGGCCCCATGGGAGTCTGACAACCAATCAGAATACAAGCTCAAATTCAAAAGCCCAGAGAGGATATAAAACTCAGGTACTCTCAGCATCCCTTTTTGTACCCCCAAGACCTCAAACCTTGTGGTCATGTCCATCATCAATAAACCTTCTTTCCAAGCAACTTCCACGAATCCAGTGTCTTTTTCCCCACTTGGAACTGAACCCAGATGGACATTTCTTCCAACAGCAGTTTATTAATTTGTTTATTTTTACTGTTCATTCCACACAGTCTCTACAATTCTCGGAAGCTCTTTAAAAAAATTAAGATCTTTTACAATGACTTTTGTGCATAAACACAAAAAACACAAAGCAGTAGCCTCAAAAAAACAACAACCCCAGAACACAAATAGCCAGGAGAAATAAACAACAAAGGTCTTCCTATGAAACTGGATTGCTCGCTTCTGAAAAGTTGTTAGTGAAGTAGTGAGACATACGTCCCCGAGAAGATGTTCCAAAGCTTAGGCATAGCCATCAAAGTGATCTCCTTCAATATGAATCTCAAAAATGGTTGGGTGTAACAAGAGAGCTTCTGAACATGATCATATGAGATAAGCCAGTCATTAAAATATCATGGTCCTAAATCATTCAGAGCTGTAAAGGTCATAACCAGTGGTTAGACTTTTCCCTGGAAGCTAAGATAGCTCTCTCAGGAAGAGAATCTGTTTTCTGTAGTAAGTCCTGTTAAAGTATTGATTGATTATGCACCATCAAGTTGGTGTCAATTATTAGCAGACACATAAATAGATGTTCTCCATGACTGTCCCTCTTAACATATGGATGCTTACACATTATTTTTCAGGCAGTTGTTTCCAAAGACTTTAAAGCCAGGGCTGTGTGAAGTGCACTGTGGTGATATTATATAACCATGATGATGAATCTTTGGCATGGGGGCCAGAGGTGGCAGAGCCCTCTCTGCTGGCATGCGCACCATTACCCCAAGTCAGAGCTCCATGGCGTTTCTTTTGTGAGCTTCTGTTTCCCTGAAAATGACAAAACAGAAGCTCACGAAAGAAAAAGATCTTACCTCTTGCTGCGCTGCCGATGTTGGGATGCCCCATCTCCCCCCCCGGCCCGCTGATCTTTGGGTCTCTGCTGTGCATGCATGCACATACATGTGTGTGCATGCCCATACATGTGCATGTCATCGTGTGCACATGTTCACATGTGCATCTTTCAGTATGGGCATGCACGCTTTTGCGGTTTGAGCACTTGGTGTCTAAAAGGTTTTGTCATCACTGTTATATAATATGGAGGTAAGTGTCATGTGGACTAGATCTGCATATTTTAGGAAAGGGCTGAGTTGGCATCCCCTCCTGACTCCTGGCCCCTGTCAAAATTTGGCCTTCTAGGTCCTGTTTAGAAAAACTCCCAAATGAGGAGCTCACGTTTTAAAAGAGAGGAGACCATTTCATTCCATCTGAAGTTGAGAAATCCTTTCATGAGCAAGACTCTTAAAATTGGAGTATTAGGGAATGGTCAGGTATCCCTGGGCAGAATGTTCTTTAATGACCTTCTTACTACCTCTTGCAGTAAGGCATTTATCATTTCAGCCACCCATTCAGCCAATAGATTTGTTGTAGCATCTGTTGCTACTCAGAATAGGCAAATATACATATTGACCTTACTTCTTAAAGAATCATTAAAAAAATCCTGTCTATGGGTTGCACAACCCTGAACAGTCAGGGTTTGAATCAGTGGTGAGTTCCGGATCCCGTTGCAACCGGTATGGTGCAACGGGACCCGGCATCCCCCACATATGCACGTGCGCAGCGTGCGCGCGCACACGTGCAGTGCATGCATGTGTCCTTACCTCTGTGACGTTCCAGCTGCTTGACGGAGTGCTGCGCAGGCACTGTACTCTGTGCACGTGCGCAGAAAGAGCTCAAATACAGGTAAGGAGCTCAGGCGGGCGGGTGGGCCCTCCGGAGCACCGTACTGGAACGGTACCCGGTGCTCCTGGCAGGCACTGGTACACCCATACCAGGGCGTACCCCCTGCAACTCACCACTGGTTTAAATGTGGTGGAATTACCAAGGTATAGGACTGGGACCAGGGAGCCCATGATTCAGATCCACTTCTAATCATTGAAATTCCCTTAGTGGCTTTGAGCCAGTCAATACTTCTTAATTTTCCTCATAGAGTTGTTGTCAAGAGATACACCTGGAGGGAGGAGGACTGTATATATTTCTTTGAGTTTATGCAAGCAGTATTGATTCAAGCCTACAGCACAGTGATGGCTAACCTTTTGCAGTGCGAGTGCCCAAAGCATGTACATGTCCGTGCGAATGTGTGTGTATGTGCCCAACCCCCCAAAGGCAATGTACATGCCCTCACCCCTATGCATGCACATGCCATATGCGCCCCGCCCCCACACATGCGCACGCAGGCCCCTATGCACCTGACCCCTCACATGGACACCTGACCCCTTGCATGTGTGGCAGAGACCCGATGATCAGTTGGCTGGCAGGAGGCACATGTGCATGCACTGTGGAGCTGAATTAGGGCACCAGCCCGCGTATCCACAGAGAGGGCGCTTCATGCCACCTGTGGCAAGCATTCCATGGGCTCACCATCACAGCTATAGCACAATCGCTGTTAAATATTTAAATTTATAGGCAGGGCCGGATTTAGATGAAAAGAGGCCCTAGGCTATTCCACTTATGGGGCCCTTTCACCTCCCATTTTTAAGTTTATAAATTACATGAGAGATAATAAAATACATCATTACTGTGATATATATCAATATATTAAATGAAACATGTTGTAATTGGTACTAACCTTTATAAAAAATGTGGCCAGGATAATAAATAAAAATAAAAGGCCCCTCTTGATCTTGAGGCCCTAGGCTGAAGCCTAGTTAGCCTATAGGAAAATCCGGCCCTGTTTATAGGCATGCCCTTTGCAAAACCGTAAGGATTCCCTTAAAATGGTTCTCAAACATTTCAATTTGATCACCTTCGTACAACCAATTTTTTTTTAAAGGCAGAAAGATTTATGACCTGATTTACCACAGAAAATCATTTTCATCTCTTTTCATCTAAAACTATATTACAAACGTTAGTTGACCTACTCATCAATAAATAAATTATTTATATTTGTGTCTTTGTATGATTTCTTTTTCTCTTTGCCTCCCTTTTCCAAAAGGTAGCAACACTTGATAGATTTATTAAGCATTTCCCAGACTTCCAGGGTCAACTGGCAGCTTGCAGATTAGCCTTGAGTCATGGGAAATGTCATTTGTCCCATCTGCTACATCCTATCCACAGGGTTCCCAACTTTGGGAAGGATGAAAAAATCTTTAAATAATGTGCATCATTGTTTCCATCAAACTAAAGCATTTTAAAAACTATTTCTTCATTCTAAATACAAGCTGTACAAATATAACGAACTGCCATAGGAAGAAATCTAGGTTTGAAGAAGAGTACTTGATGCACATGTCTAGATGGATGGATAAAATATTTAAATTAATAAGTAGAATCAAAATTGACTTATATTAGGAAAAAGGATTTTCGAAGTAAATGAAGTTAATGATTCTTTTAAATCTGTGTATGTATGCAAGCAATTCTCATAAAAGTCAACTACAATACATATATCTTCATGTCATATATATATACTGTAAGTATATCTGAGGTGGTATTCAGCAGGTTCTGACCAGTTCTGGAGAACCAGAAGTGGAAATTTTGAGTACTTCAGAGAACCGGGAAATACCACCTCTGACTGGCCCCGCCCCCATCTATTCTCTGCCTCCCGAGTCCCAGCTGATCGGGAGGAAATGGAGATTTTACAGTCTCCTTCCCCTGCCACGCCCACCAAGCCACGCCCACACCACCCTCACCCAGCCACACCCGCAGAAGCTGTAATAAAAAAAATTGAATCCCACCATTGATGTATATAATATATACAGCATGGATGGAGTTGGGGATGGAGATGGAGGTGTGTGTGTGTGTGTGTGTGTGTGTGTGTGTGTTTGTATACACACAAATATATATACCGGTATATACATATCCATATATACATATCTGTACACACACATACATACATACAGATATTTAAATATTCATGTTATATTATAGAATTAAATTATTAATGGTCAATGTTTTTTATTCACCAGCAGGAAAAACTGGCTCATTAAGTATTTAAATTAGTATATGCAATTCAAATATATCAGAGTTAAAAGGTTAATGTCACCCTCTACAAAGCTGCTTTCGAGACAGGCATACGTAGTACTTAAAGTAGTGCTTTCCCCTTTATCCCAATACATGAGTTCAATTTGATGCCCATCACTGACTATTTTGTGGGTGGCAAACGGGAAGGTTACCCAGTACTCATTGGCTATTATAGGCTGGGACAGGCCCAGCTGCTCTCCTAAAATCTCTAAGCATCATCTTCTAGGACTATTTTTCCAGCAGGAGTGCCTTTTTCTTTGAAACAGTTCTCCTATGTGCCTGTTAGGTTTCCAACCAATTGCCAGGTCATTTACCTGCATCAGTCTAACCAATAACAGTGGGGAAGGAAACACTATAAAATCAAAAGGATCTCAGCTGCTTCATAGTGATGGGCTGCTGCTAAAACAAAGCAATGCTGTGGCATAACCTTGAAAGGTGACCATAGAAGCCTCTAATTGTGGACTCTGTCTGGCAAGAACAAAGAGTGGCGCAGTGGTTAGAGTGCAGTACTGCAGGCTACTTCTGCTGCCTGCTGGCTGCCTGCAATTCGGCAGTTCAAATCTCACCAGGCTCCAGGTTGACTCTGCCTTCCATCCTTCGGAGGTCAGTAAAATAGTGGGGGCAATATGCTGATTCTGTAAACCACTTAGAGAGAGCTGTAAAGCACTGTAAAGTGGTATATAACTCTAAATGCTATTGCTAAGTGCTATTATTCACAAAGAATATGCACCTATTACACTTGTAGCAATTCTAGGTGGTCAGATGACTGATAACAGTAACAAACAAACACTTAGACATCCTGCATAGCTCAGCTAAAAGTTAGGAATAGAGATAGCCAGGAGCAAACAGAATGTGTATTTGATAATTCCTGGAGCATTCATTAGCCAAGGCTTAGGAATAGGGATGGCTAGAGACCAATAGAACAAATTGTTAGATCATTACTAAACTGTTTATTAGATGATGTTTCTTATATATCCTGCCTTGTCCCGCCTTCTGCTTTAGTGAAAGTGTATAAAGCTTTCTTAATCCTTTGCTCTGGGTCCTGGCATTTTGCTGGCTGGGGCCCCTTTTGTTGAAGCGCTTCAATAAAAGGAAACAAAATCTGCACTTCATGTCCAGTGTTCTTCATCAGTTTTGCTACCAGGCTCAAACCCGAATAGGGGACAACAATTGTACAAGTCTGCTTACACCTGCCAATGACTCCTTGGCCTCCCTTTGGTGCTCTTTCCCCACAGCTTTCAAACTTTACTTAAAAGGAGTTTGAGAATCAGCTGATAGCAGCTGATCACTGAATTTCATTTTTATTTATTGATACAGCCATCTCCAAATGAGGCTCTGGATGACATATGATAAGGCAAAACAATAAACCCTTCTTATTTGAATCATTAAAAACAACAAAACATGCAGAGAAGCAAAACTGCGAGAGAGAATTTAAAGAACACACACGGCATATTATAAAGTCTGCCTGTTTTTAAGCAGGCCTGTTGGAAAACTGCATCCTGAGAGATTTCTAGAAGGACAATAAATCTTTTGCATAAAGTCGAATAGTGCTGTTCCAAAATATAGTTATTCTGGAAAGGAATCTGATCACCAGCTGACATTGGCTGATTATGAGGTGCAATATCAATATACCTCACACAAAACACTTGTACCTGACCTGAGTGAGTTTTGAAAGATGGCTAAACCTGCCAGTTTAGTTATCTCTCAGATTTAACGTCCTCCAGTTTCTTTCTTAGTCCTAGTCCCATCCCACATTAAGAAGTTAGGATAGGATGGGGAGGGAAACAAACCAATGAAAATCCTTATTCTGAACAGCTCTATGTGTTATAAATTAATGGGGCAGCAAAATGTATGCTAGTGGTGTTTTCTGCCTGAAAAAAGGATTGGTGGAACATAGAAGAACCCATTCTATGTATTTTTCTCAGCAAAATATGGAAATTCTTTGGAATTCCCTGATGGCTATCTTTTCCCTGGAAAACCCAGGAATTGCTTGATGATGTCATCTAAGTGTCAACCAGGTCTGATCATGCTTAGTTTTTCTTGAGAATTATCACTGAATATGTGGTGAAACTCACATTTCTAAAATATCTCTTGTTAGGGCTCCTGATTTAAAATGCTTATTTAGGTGTGAAAATGAAGTGATTTCTTCAGACTTTTATAAATTTGACTGAGACTCAGTATTATTATATTTATTGGTATCATTTTTTTTCAGCCAGAAAAGCACACCGTATCAATGTCAGTAGTCTCTTGTTACTGAAGTATATTTAATTTAGCCTCAGCCCAACGATCACATACCAGCTACCTTTCAGGCTCATAGCCTCCATATTAATGGCGCATAAGCCTACAATATTTTTCTAGATTCCCTGAGAAATAGAACTTGGATCAAGTAGATTTCCAAATAAAGGGGAAGTTTCTTTTGAGCTGAGCATGACTCCTAAAGATTGAAAGGGTGCATCTATGTTTGTTCTTGGCAACAATATAGTAATTGTTTACTACTGACCTCTGGATTTCTTTAAAAGAAAACTGAGTCTTGCTGATCTTCTCTGGATATCTGGATGTGGTATCTAAATCTATTTTTAAAAGACTGCAATCCTTGCAGGAACCAGGCTGCCCAACTGGAGGTGAATGGCGGTTGAGCAAAATTGCACATATGCAGGATCTAGGTTGCACACACCTTCGCCGCGGTCCATGGAGAAATGGTCTTCCACAAAACTGGTCCCTGGTGCCAAAAAGGTTGGGGACCCCTGCTCTAAAGGGCAACAAACTGTATTCAGTGGAATTTATTCCTCAGCGTATCAATCTAAGGTTTCATTCTCAAATTAATTGCACCTTTGGCTTTCTGCTTCTGAATGCTTCTGAAAATTTCAAGTGTGGCATCAGATCTAATGAAATGGGAAGCTCTTGCATTTTGAAAGCTTGTTATTATAGCGGTTACAAAAATGGTTTGAAACATTTGGGTAATCCCCTTGACAAGCTGGCTACTATTACTTCATTCTATTCACTGAAATCTCCCACATTCCCAGAAGCTGGAAAGTCAAGAGTTTCACATTGTTTGGTTGGGTTGTCCCGGTATCCTACCACATTTCCGTGGTAGTTTTGC
The DNA here is from genome assembly GCF_964273705.1 of Natrix helvetica. Lineage (NCBI taxonomy): Eukaryota > Metazoa > Chordata > Lepidosauria > Squamata > Natricidae > Natrix > Natrix helvetica. Next base: position 211,723,383 of record NC_138552.1, on the reverse strand, counting down.
CCTAGGAATGAAGATATTCAGGGTTAGGTTGGAGCCAAATTGTTCAAAAGCTGTTCTGAACTATTTGTTGGCAGAGTTTCATACTAGTTTCTTCTGAGGAAATTCAGTGTTCTCTTGCTTAGCTTTTGTTATTTAAAGGGATTCTTCTCTATTAATATGGATAGAGGTTAGACATTCCCGAAGAGAGAATCAGAAAGGAGCAGTGAACATCTGATCCAGTGTAATTGATTATTTCCAACAAAAGTATTGTTGAAAGAAATGTCCTTCTGGGTTCAGCTCCAAGTGGGGAAAAAGACACTGGAGACATGGAGGCTGCTTGGAAAGATGGTTTAATGGTGGACAGGACCACATGCCTTGAGTCCTGAACAGAAAAGGTGATCACATGCTTCAATGTTGGGTGAGGAACAAGAGAAAGGCCGAGGAAGGGGCTGAAAGAAGCTTCCTGTCTTGTTTCATTTTAGAAGGAGTTATCTAACCAATCCAGTCTCTACTGGGTTGGGGACAATCTGATTGGATGAATCCCAACTATGAAATTGGCATTGCATTTCTTTGAACTACTTGGACAGATGTTTTCTGGCTTTCATTTCTTTGGATTTTTAATATGATGTTCTGAAAACATGTTTTGTAGTTATCCATTCACTTTTTTTCCTCAGTACGTATTTATGCAAACATGGCATTGATTGCATCAGAATATATATTTTTTAATCTACTATTATGAGCAATTATTGATGTTTATTACTGTTGGAAGAAATGTCCTTCTGGGTTCGGCTCCAAGTGGGGAAAAAGACACTGGAGACATGGAGGCTGCTTGGAAAGATGGTTTTAATGGTGGACAGGACCACATGGCTTGAGTCCTGAACAGAAAAGGTGATCGCATGCTTCAATGTGGTGGAGAAGAAGAGAAGAGCCGAGGGAGGGGCTTGCTAGGCTTTTTATAACCTGTTCAGACCCACTTCTCTGTTTCCTGTTCCGGTGTAAGAAATGTATTCTGATTGGTTGTCAGACTCACATGGGCCCATGCAGGGGCAACTCTCTAGGCTGAGTCCAGGTTTGGTTGAATTCTCAGAGTTCTCAGATGCCATGTGGTCAGTTGAGTAAAGTGCCAATATTATCATGCCTTAATCCCATCACTCTGGAGCTGAAGGGGAGAACTCTTTATTATGTAAAGTGAACTAGCTCAGGCTTTAATGGCTCATTGGCAAAGGGGGATGGGCAGGAAGCTGCATGCAGCTATTCTGTCTTTTAAAACATGTTTCTTCCTTTTCACATCCAGAGAAATATTCTGCCTTTTCAATATTTCCTAGGATATTATATTATTCTGGGAGAGGACTGGGTGATAACTTTCCACAACACTTTGAATCATATTTATTTATTTGTGTGTGTTTGCTAATCAGACATATTAGCATAAATGTTCCTTTGTAATTTCTCTGAAGTTGCTCTTTTGAGTTAAACTGACCTGACATTTCCCAGATTATTAATTACTCTAATTACCTGCAATGTGCAAATAATTGTGGCATAATTTCTGATAAATTCAGTTTATTATTTTGGAAAAGGACAATATTTTCTTTGAGCTTTAAATGGTTGATTTTATTTAGCTTTTTGTTTAAATTACCCAGCTGGAAAGAATATGACGAACATCAAGCATTATAAGACTGTTTGAGTAATAACTGTGAGAAAAGGGACCATATATGGTCACAGATATTTTTTTTTAGCAGTGTCTATCCTCCAAAAGATGTTTTCGTTCTCTTACAGTTGCTATTGCCAGATATTCTCTTCCTGTTATTCCTTCTGTGAGTGTCAATTCTCAAAAATAAAACTGGCTTAAACAGTCCTGTAGAAATCCCAAAACTGGCTATTTAATGCAGAGATCTATGATAGTCAAATTGTGAACCTAGGTCAACATTCCTCAAGCTGCTATCTTCCAGATACATTAAATTAAAACTCCCATCATTTCTGGATATCGTGACAAACAGAGAGGCCAAATAAGATGATGGGAGATGAAAGGAAATTGGAATGGCCTTGAAGGACAAGATCAAGACGCTATCAAAGCAATAGTGGGGCTGGAGTCTTTTAAAGAAGTTAATTTGAGAAAACTACCCAGACAAGCCCCTCTCTAATTCACACAAAGATAAATCAAGAGCGAAAGAATCACATTCAGACTGCTATCACAGTCTGAACAGTATATATTGGTTCCATATATTTGGAGTTTTAGACCTTTGGCATATAGTGTTTTGTGGCATGGCATGGCCACGGTGTGAGAAAAGGAAGAAGCTCAATTTTGGCCACAAAAGATAGCTGAGGAGGCTTTTATGCTTTTTATATTTACTGGTAGGCCTCAACTTACAACTTCTCATTTAGTGACCATTCGAAGTTACAAAAGCACTGAAAAACGTGAATAATGATTTTTTCACACTTACGACCATTGTAGCATCCCTGTGGTCACATGATCAAAATTCACATGCCTGATCACTGGCTCATATTTATATGGATTGCCGTGTCCTGTGATCACTTTTGCAACTTTCTGACAAACAAAGTCAATGGGGAATCCAGATTCACTTTATAACCTTGTTATTAACTTAACAACTGCAGGGATTCACTTAACAACTGTGGCAAGAAAGGTCCTAAAATAGGTCAAAGCTCACTTTACAATAATAATAATATAATATATTTATTTCTTAGCCGCACCCTCTCCCGAAGGACTCGGGGCGGCGTACAACGAAACATACGAAATAAATATGTAAACAAAACAAACATATAACAAAGACAAACAATGACTGTTGTCTTGCTTGGCAAAAGAAATTTTGGGTTCAGTTGTGGTCGTACCTGACTACCTGTACGGTGAAGTTATTTACAGCACGTATTTCCTAGATATATATAATACAATCCTGAGCTTCACCCAGTGTCAAGTAACATCTTAAGTCTTTCTCCCAGAGACTATGCGCCCCCCACCTAATTGTCTTGCTCTCTCTCACTTTTACCCCATCTCGTCCCCCTTGTTTCTGGCTTATCAAGAGAGAGGGGGGGGGAAAGGAACAGCTGGATTTACTGTAGTCTGCTCAGCACAAGTTGACTTTCTCCTGCATCTGCTTCAGGGGTGGGCTGCTACGGGTTCGCTTGGGGTCGGGAGAACCAGTAGCTAATGTTATGACCGGTTCAGAGAACCTCCAAATCCCACCCCTGGCTGGCCCCTCCCACCCCTTCCACCTCACCTCCCAGGAGTCTCCATGTGGCCCATTTTGGATACGAGGTAAGTGCAGGGCCTGCATGGAGGCTTGGGGAGGGGGAAAAACAGGCCTCCTGGAAGTTCCCGGAGGGCCTCCAAAGCCCGGGGAGGCAGTTTTCGCCCCGCCCCCCTGAGGATCGAAGAAAGCCTCTTGAGCCTGGGGAAGGTGAAAACATCACCCCCTGCCGTGGTGCATGAGGCTGACTAGGCCAAGCCCACCATGGCCACATCCACCCAGCAACCAGGCAGAGAACTTGTTGCTGAAATTTTTAAGTCCATCCAGATCTGCTCAGTCAAATATCCACTGCTTCTTCACTGAGGGAAGAACCTCTCTCGTGTTCTTCTGCCCAGCCCTTCCCCAGAGTCCAGGGCTTTGCCAATGACCAACAAATCTCTCCTTTCCACTTTGGGCCTTGAAAAGGTGAAGATGTTGTCTGGAGCCAGCTGGCTCCATCTTTCCTGTCTTGGATGAAGATGTCCTCTCTCTGGGTCTTCACTCTCATTCTTCCAGGGAAGCTACCTCTGGACCTTTCTTTCCCCTCCCCTGACCAGGAAACATCAACTGCTCTACACATTCATGTAACTTCATTCTCCAACTTTTCTCGCCAGTCACTCCATTTTGCAGTCTTTTTCTCTCCCTTTCTCCTCTCTCTCTCTCTCTCTCTCTCTCTCTCTCTCTCTCTCTCCCCCTCTCCCTCTCTCCCCCTCTCCCTCTCTCCAAATTTTAAGGTCAAACAGTCATCATGTCCCCCAAGCGATTTAGCAAGTGAGTGTCCACCCATACTTGAAAATCAGGCTGGAGCAATAGGATTCCTATGTTGACATCTCCCACAATCACCTTGATTAGCAGCCAGGTCAGTTCATCTGCTTTGTGACAATACAATTGCCCTGCGAGGCCAGAACTGAGATTTCTCCCCCCCCCCCCCCACACACACACTCACACACCTTTTCTCATTCTCTTTGCTAAGTCCCACCAGCACAACCAAGCCAGGCTACTAAAAACCATATGACACAAAACCCATATGACACGGGTCTCTTGTTCTGCTCTGTTTTACAGGACCAACAGGAATTCGATTGCAATGTATGCCAAAACCCAAGGGAGAAAAGGTTAATTTCAATGTGTTTTGAGAAAAAGTCTGACCCAAAGAAAAAAGCCTCAGCAGTTCCGGTTGAGTAGATTGCTGCCAGACGAACAGCGATGCATGACCATGTCAAGTTCTCAGCCTCAGACATAACACATAACACAGATGTTTCTACTTTGCATCTTTTACATTTAGCAGATATTGAAGCCACTTTATATCGTATTCAATAACTGGTCCATTTAGCCCTGTATGGCTCTATTTTTCTAAGTCTGGAAACATCGCATCGCTGTATATGTGCTCTGACACTGAGTTATGGACTCTCTCTCCCTCCACTCCCCACTCCCCTCTTCCCCTCTCCCTCCATGAAAATACCTCACATACGTGAAATTTGTCTATACAAACTAACAGATTGTAGGATGATTCAGTAATAACAGGAAAATTATTAACTGGAACTGAAAAATATAGGCACATTTGGCTACTGAAGGATCTGGAAAGTAACAATACTTTAAGATTGACTCTCAATTCTTACACATCTAGTGCCAACGTTCCGACTGACGAACCCAACCAAAGCAAATACAGCTGAGACAATCCAATTTCTTAATGCAAAACTTTATTGAGTACATCATATCAAGCAAAGATGAGGGCAAAACCAGATCTAACCATTTCCCGCACAAACTCATATAGTTAAAGTTTTGGTCTCCCCCCCCCCCCCCCCATTAGACTAGGTCACATTGTCCAATGTAGGCTCTTGTTTGTGAGAAGTTTTTTGGGCTATGGTAAACATCTGCCGAAATGTCCTTGGTTCTCCTGGCTGCCATCTTGATGTCTGGAAGCTATACTCTACCTACCATTTCCGTCCGTCCCCCCAGTTCATTGGCAAGCTGAAAAGCGATAATAGTTGCAACAGCAAAAGCGCCTTGTGAAGCTTGACATCTAGAGCTGAATTTGAAAAAAACCTAGAATATTATTGAATACTTATTCAATACGGGTAGTCCTTGAGTTAGCACCATAATTGAGTTCCAAATTTCTATTGCTAAGCAAGGCAGTTGTTAAGGGAGTTATGCCCTATTTTATGACTTTTTTGCCATGGTTGTTAAGCGAATCACTACAGCTGTTAAGTGAATCATGCAGTCCCTAAATGAACCCTGTTTCCCCCATTGACTTTGCTATTGGAAGCTCCCTAGCAAGGTTGCAAATGACAATTCCAGGATCTCAGGATGCTACAACCATCATTACTAGCTTTCGTTTGTTAAGCAACCAAAGCTTGATCACGTGACTATGGGGATCCTGCAATGATCATAAGTGTGAAAACTGGTCATACCACTTTTTTTTCAATGTCATTGTAACTTTGAACAGTCATTAAATAAATGGTTGCAAGTTGAAGACTATCTGCATTCATTCATAACTTCCATGTCTTGTCCAGCCCACTTCACTCAATGGTAAGCAGAAGGTCCTAGAAAATTCAGGGAGGCAAGACAACTCCCCGAACTCAGTGACTTACTGTGTCAGCCTCTATTTCGCTGTTTGCTTTCGGATGCCATTGAAATGGGGAGGGGGGGGCTGGTATTTGGGAGGGGAAGCTTTAGTACAGGAGAGTGTCAGGCCTGTAGTTATGTTCCTTTTAGGATCTTTGGCCTGCCACACTTTCTTATAATTTCCTATGTGTTTCATTAGTGTAGTAGTTGGGAGGGGGCAATAGAAAGGAGTAGGATTGTGGAATGTTTTGTTGTGATTCTTTCTAGAAGCTCAAGGTCATCTTTTGTCTCCGCACCTCGACACCTGACTGGAAGCAGAGGGGTGTAGATGCCAGCGTAGAAGAAAAGGATTAGACCATGGGATGGGATTATGGGTGTGGGGATAATGAACTTTCAACTGAGTGGAATTCCAGGAAGAAAATCAGAGTTGGAATTCCACAGATGTGCTAACATGCCTGTATGATTAAATTGGAACTTTAAGGATGATTCTGCCTTGGTCCCTGATTGATTTCATGCATGGTATTTAGAACGCTGACAGAGAGATTGCAGAGTGGGAGTTTTGGTCTCACCATTACTGCGCATGCTGGAGATTAGTGCTTGGTGTCAGTCAAGGCCAACCGTCCGCATACCTACCTGATGATGCTCCTTGGAGATGGAACTCACATGACTCCTAAGGGATTTACAGATTGGACAGTAGGATGAGGGTTACCAGGGGGAGGGGGTTGGTCACATATTGATATGTGTGATTTTGCACGCTTTTGCCTCAGATCTTGCTTTGCTTAGCTGCTATCTTTTCATAACCAGTAAAAGTACTCTTAATTCTGCAAAATGGAGTTAAGTGGTTTCTTTCTTGGTTACTGAGGGAGGCCGGCTTGACATACTGTCTCTAGAGATAGAAATAGCATAGACCTCCCATGCCACCCCAGTTCTTTATAAATTTAAAATATAAATACATTTTTCCCATCTGTGTCGAACATAATGATCCTTCATATTTGGACACCATGGCAATGGGAGAATGACAAGCATAATGTGAAGCAGATAGGCAATGGAAGTCCATTCAAGAAGGGCTTTTCTGGAAATATAGGTAGGATTTAATTGTTCTTCTGCAAATCTCTATGTGGCATCCCTGAAGCAGTGATAGGGTTCAAATAATTTAATAATCGGTTCTCTGCACTATGATTTCTTCCAACAACCAGTTCACCAAACTGCTCAGAACGTTAACAACCGATTCTCTCAAAGTGGTGTGAACTGGTTGAATCCCGCCACTGCCCTGAAGTCTTTGCCTTTCCAAAAACATTTCCATATTTTGATTAGCACTCTGCAGAAAAAACCAAGGAACACTGTTTTATATTTCATTTCATTCAGTACATTTCATTTAAATCCTTCCGTCCATGGATAATTCCACCCCCAGCTGGATTAATTTAAGTTTCCTGGGCTGTTTCTTAAGAAATTCTGTAGAAATCCCAGTCTGGGTTGCCATGAGATAGCAAGGAGACTGGGCTAGGGCTTGGTCTGGACTCTGGCCACCAGAAGACCTCATGGGTTGTTCTTCTGCTTCTAGCATTTCTTCTGTAGGCAGGAAGGGAAGCTTCACTGGCTGGCTCCCGTGTGGACTGGCCTATCAGGGTCTGCCTTTTCTTTTTACGTATTCTTTGATCCTCACTAGTCCCCATGCCTTTTTTTTGCTTTCCAAAATGTTTGCACACATGGGTGCTTTCACACTCCCTTCCTGTTCTGCCTCAAGCCTCTGATTTATACTAAAGCCAGCTTGGCTGGCTGCCAGGACTAAGGAGGGAGATAAGCAACCCCTTGGCTAGGAGCCCAGAAAATTATCTCTCTGAAAACAAGGCTGAAACTCACGGAATTCTTCAAACTTTCGCTACACCAGGATTAGTAAACTGTTGTTTCCTGAAAAATTCCCCTCCTGTCACCCCACCTATAAGCTCTCTGGAAGGGGCCAATCAGTAGCCACCTGTTTCCTATTTCCTTCTAGGAGCCTTTTTCCAAAGCTGCTCCCTCTCAGCCCTACTTATACGCATTCAGGGACAGCCTCCCTCTGTTCCTCCTCACTGCTCCCTGACTCAGACGCCATCTAGTGGCCATCTGCTCTGACTCCGAACGCCCCCCAGAGTCTTCCCCGGTTTCCAGGGCAGTCCCATAGTGTTCATCGCTGTCAGAGTCCACCAACAGCTCAACTGGCCGCTGTTCGGCCACAACACTTCCCACATACCTCATCTGACACTAATACAAAGACTTTTTTCTTTTTCTTTGTGATACAATAATCAAAGCAATGGGGAACAGATTGTTCTTTGGCTCTTAAATTCTTCTGCAGATCCATGGAATCTGATGGAACTAGAGAAGGCAGAACTTATAGTTCAGCTTCATAGATGCAAACTACAAGTAGTCCTCTACTTGTAAACATAATTGGGACCAGAATTTCAATATAAATCACTGCAGACATAATTGAGTTGCATCCATCCAATTTTATGACAATTTTTATGGTGGTTGTTAAGCAAATCACATGGCATTTAAGAAATCCAACTTCCCCAATGGTCGTCTTTTGTTGGAAATAAGCAAAAACTATTGCTGCAACCAATAGACTGCAGAATGCTGCAACCAGTTGTAAATGCAAGCCAATGGCATAACACCCAAAGTGCAATCATATGAGTGTCAAGGTGATACAATGGTTGTAAGTGAGAGTACAGGTCGTAAATCATTTTTTTAAGGCTGTTGTAATTTGGAACTGTCCTTAAATGAAAGCCAAAAGTCTTTCTACCTGCAATAACATCCCTATCTTGCAACTTAAATATTTGAGGGGAGGGAGGGAAAGCAATGAGAGCATGCCTCTCTTAGCTTGGGCAGAAATCAAAGAAAGGTGCCCACTGGGAGATATCAGGATTGACTACAGCATGAGTTGAGGATAATTCATTGACATAACAGACCATCACTGGATCAATTACAACCTTATTTTTGAAAAAAAAACTGCAGAGAATACAGAATCTTGGTAGCTGTGAACAAAATAACTGCTTGGGCAGCAATCAGTCACTGGAGTTAAGGGGCCATGCCAGGCTCTGCCACCAGTAAGAGTTGTGGCTGTTGCAAGAATGAAGCAAAACCTTGGGATCATCTGCTCTGAAGAGCTTAAGACAGCTCAGTGTCAAGGTTTTCATTCGTGCTGAAATGATGTACTCATTAAAATAGTTCTTTGAGGAAGCTGAAAGTCTCACTGAATTGGTTGGATTCATTCATCGGAACCTTGACACTCAGATTGGGAAACAGCAGTTTTGCATCAAAACATGGGTGTGGGGATTGTTTGCAATAGGATGTGAGTGGAAGGAAGATAATAACATTTGTTTCTTCAGTCAGGAATTGATGAATGGCCTAACTGGTGATGGGCCAAGGAGATCTGCCCTATGACTAAAGAGAGCAAGTCATTTGTTCTTTTATGGATATACACACACAAAAGTTAACCAGGGAACTATATAGGGGAAAAAAACTTCCCTCCAAAAGTAGATTCTTGTTAAGTTCCAGCCTTCCTCTTACCGTGCCTTGGTCTGACTTGCCAATGGGATGGCTTAGACAACTATTGATCCTTCCCTAATTTTCCCTGTTGCCTGTCTCGATTCCAGATTTTAGAAGGTGCTTGGCCAGGTACATTTGGCCTGCTTCCTTCTCTGAGACAAGTCCCAGTTCTCCTTGCTGTAGTGGCCAAGACCCACTGATTTCATTCAGGGAAGGAACAATCCAAACAAGCACTAACCAGCCAAAGAGAAGACATGGAGTAGCAGCTTCTTCAGTCTGCTGCTCTTTTCCCTGTATATTCATTTAGGCACAGCAGCAAATCAGCAGAAGAATGAGGACCATATTTCGGGTGACTGTGTCCTTCCTAAGGAACTGTGAGGCCCTCTGTAGATGCCTGTTGATACAATCAAAATCTTTTGATGGTGTTGCTGGTTTCCTTTTCCTTTGCTTTACTAGGACCTTATTTTGACTGGCCTCTTGTTCTTTGTTGCTTCCCAGGTAGCTCAAGTGCTGATTTGCAGTTAATTCTTGCTGTTTCCTAAGAATTGGTTTTTTTCCCCTTAGGAAAAGTACTAATCAGTTAAAAACCAAAGCCAAAAGAATTAAGTCATTGCAAATGTTTACTGATTGGCTTTAAATACAGAAAGCCTTGGATTTAATAGCTGAGTTTTACAGATAGCCTGCAAAAACTCACTTCTAAAACCTTGGATTGATACTTGCACATGTTAGCTAGAAGGGCCAAGTTCTGATTCACTGTAAGTCTATCCTATGTGTTAGGTCTACTCCTACACTGTTCTGGCTTTTTCTTGTCATAAAAACTCCCTTTTTATGACCCTTGTGGCTCAGGGACTAAGACGCTGAACTTGTTGATCAAAAAGGTCAGCAGTTCAGTGGTTCGAATCTCTAGTGCTGTAACAGAGTGAGCTCCCGTTACTTGTCCCAGCTTCTGCCAACCTAGCAGTTTGAAAGCATGTAAAATGCAAGTAGAAAAATAGGAACTACCTTTGGTGGGAAGTAACAGCATTCTGCATGCCTTTGGCGCTTAGTCATGACCATGGAGATGTCTTCGGACAGCGCTGGCTCTTCGGCTTTGAAATGGAGATGAGCACTGACCCCTAGAGTTGGGAATGACTAGCACATATGTGCAAGGGGAACCTTTATCTTTAGACCCTATTTAGAGTAGAGTTGATGCATCTGGATGGAGCTGAGTGTTTATTGGCTAGGTGCCTTTCTTGACGCCTACATGGAATTCACAGAAGATTTTTTTTTTTGGTGCCCTGAGAAACATCTGCTGTTACCTAGGATTGAACTTTCAACCTTCTAAGTGAGAAGTGAGTGTCTTCACCACTAGGCCACCACATCGCTCATTTGTTCTTGTCATAGGGTTATGCATATTTGGTTTCTGCACCTACATTATTTGGTTTTCCCTTCTTTATTTCACTGCCTCTTCATCTTTCCATTGATGGCAATTGAGTGGTTCATTATTGGTTCTATGGTCTTATTTCTTGTCTCTAGATTTGTCATCTTTCCATGTGTAATTAAATGAAGCGTGGGAAAATAAAGTTGGATAGAGAGTGTTTGTTGATAAGAAGGGTCTACACACTACAAGTGTTGTTGGGAAGCCTTCTTTCTGTGGAAGTCCATCCTCAGTTCACTTCATACCTTTTGGATCAATTACTATCTCTCAGCCCAACATATCTCTTAAGGCTGTGGGGTAGGGATAAAATGTGGAGGCTCACTACTTGGGCCTATTACCCAAGTAGTGAACTCTCCAGTGAAAAGTGGAATATACATAGTTAATCAAGCAATCATTGTTAGATTGCTCAAAGACTCATGGGATTGCCTCGGGGACACATTAGAAGAGGAGAATATTTGTAGCTCGGGGTTGACATGAGGGGTCCTTGGTGCTCTCTGAGCTTGCTTGTTTTCTGGCAGATGTTTCATTATCCAAACTAGGTAACATAATCAGTGCTAGAGTAGAATTACTCTACTCTACTACTCTCTCATTAGTAGAATTGTCACATAGTTGGCAAATGAAGATGCATTAAGATATGAGAAACCAGCCTAGTCAGAGGTTTCTAAGAAGGTGCATAAATTTCCCTTTTTCTCTTATCATTATGAGGCATGCATGGGTAAATCAGGTCTCTGAACAGCTTGGACAGAGTTCAGGCCACTCATATATTAGCTTTCCCAACAAACTAGGCTATATAAGTCAAAGCCACAGTGCTCATTAGGATCTCTGCCCAAAATACTTTGACCTAATGGATAAACTAGCTTTGAACTGCAGCCTCATTGATTTCTTCTTTTATAAGCAGCTGTACTTTTTCTGGGTTTAAGTTCAAAACCATTAATGTTTTGCAAAAGATTTTTTTTTAATTAAAAAGGACCCATACGACTTTTTTTCAGATTTCTTCAAAACATTTGTTTATCTCTTCAAAACCAGGAGCTGTTTTGTGTGCGCCTGTTGCCATCATATGTCAAGATCTTCAATTTAAATTCTTCTATATCTGAAATCCTTCTGCATTTACCGATGTTTATGTTCCAGTACTATAAATACCTAGAAACAAGAAAGACAGGGTCTGTAAATCCAGAAATAGTGTCATTTTTTTGTCCTTAAAAAAAAAGTCTATCCAACCAACGAAGACTCTGATCCAATGTTCTGCTCCCACGGTGGTAATTAGCCTGAGGTCACCAGGTCTCCAGGATACTGGCAGACACCAGTCTTCTTTCCATACGTAGCAGCAGTGAGCCTATAATATTATGTCATCCAATTCTGCCAGATTCTTCAGATAAATACAAACTCATCCAAGAATGGTTATCAAGTTCTCCTAATTTTCTCAACTTCCAGGTTGTCCGAGTTAAATTGTTGCTTGCTCCCCGTGTCTTGTTTTCAGGGTTGGGCTGCTGGGGATTCACAGGGGTTCAGGAGAACCTCTAGCTAAGATTCTGTGTAGTTTGGAGAACCCCAAATCCCACTCCTGGCTGGTCCCACCCACCGCATCCCTCCCAGGAGTCCCCACTTGGCCTGTTTTGGATGCAGTTTAGTGCAAGGCACACACGGAGGTTTGGGAAGGGCAAAAAAACGGGACTACCAGAAGTTCAGAAAGGCTGGAAATGGGCCTGTTACTGGCCTCGAGAGCCCGGGGAGGGCAAAAACACCGTGGTGTAGGAGGCTGGCTAGGCCATACCCACCCACCATGGCCACATTTACCCAGCAACTGGGCAGAGAATCCCTTGCTAATTTTTTTGAAGCCCACCCCTGCTTGTTTTCCTTATTTAATCTGAAGACCAGACTTAATGCCTGTGTTAGGATTTTAATGTTGATTTAGATCGATGATTTTCAAACTTGGTGTCTTTAAGATGTGGCCTTCAGTTTTCAGAATTCCACAGCCAGCATGCTGATTAGACTAACTATCTATATACAATCTGAAAAGAAGCACTAGGGGTGACATGACAGCAGTGCTCCAATATCTCAGGGGCTGCCACAAAGAAGAGGGAGTCAAACTATTTTCCAAAGCACCTGAGGGTAGAACAAGAAGCAATGGGTGGAAACTAATCAAGGAGAGAAGCAACTTAGACCTGAGGAGAAACTTTCTGACAATTAGAACAACTAAACTTGCCTCCAGAAATTGTGCATGTTCCAACACTGGAAGTTTTTAAGAACAGATTGGATAACCATTTGTCTGAAGTGGTGTAGGGTTTCATGCCTAAGGAGGGGGTTGGACTAAAAGACCTCCAAGGTCCCTTCCAACTCTTTTAATTCTATTCTATTCTATTCTATTCTATTCTGATTGCTTTGAGTAAGATATAAAACAGGGTATATAGCCTTTTAGTCTCATAATTAAGACAATGAATGGGGCAAAGGAAATTACTCTGACTTTTTTTAAGTCATATGTTTTATTAATGCAGTACAATTGGATTATAAAGATTTATCTCTTCTCTCTCTTATCGATATCATCACAAAGTTCAAAAAGAAAAATCAATTTTCAGTTCAAAGGTTTTTACAGCATATGCTATGGCAAAAAGAAAAAGTGGAAAGAAAGCTGATCTTTGTTTCATGGTATAGATTACACTTTGGAAAAGACCCTGATGTTGGGAAAGATTGAAGGCAAAAGGAAAAGGGGACGACAGAGGGTGAGATGGTTAGATAGTGAAATTGATGCAATGAATATGAATTCCAAATTCCTGGGCAAATTCCATGAGACAGTAGAGGATTTGTGTGGGGGCTGGTGTGCTTTGGTCCGTGGAGTTGTGAAAAATCTGAAATAACTTATCAGTCAAACAACATCAATAACTAACAACATAGATTACATTGAAAGTCTATCTGGCAATTTATCAGGAAAAAGTTCACCATTGTCCCTAAATATATTTGACCTATGAGTTTATTCTAAAAAAAGAAAAAAAGCAGCAAGAAATGCAGTGAAGATTTTTTGCATCTTTATTTATCAAAATGGCAAATGTAAATGAAATCATGAGAGTCATCTTTTTCTTTTTTGCTTTAAATATGTTCATTAATTCAGATGAAGGCCAAGGCAGCCCTGGCAATGTCCCTGTTTCTAAGGTGAAATTGGGAAAAGAGCCAAATTAGGAACTTCAGCAAAAATCTTATAAAAGAGCATCAATCTCTATTGTGCTCTTGGACTTCCTTAGCTGTATTCATGTTCCAATTTATGAAGAAGTCTAATTCAGTTATTTAAATTTCCCTTCAAAAGTAGGACTTCTAGGAGCAACTGGTCCCTAGTTCTGTCTTTCTTTCTTGAATGTTGCATATTTTCTAAAGTAAAGCGGGGAGGGAGAGAAATTAAGAGAAAATATTGCAGATTTATGAGTAAAAGATGAATTTTCATCTTAGGAAAATACAGAAATTCATGTTGATGTTTTAAAATTATAAGAGAGGAAGAAAATTTTCTTCCTGAGAGAAAGAGAGAGTGCATATATATGCATGGGTAATTTGAATTACTAACTTGCGGTCACAAGGAATCATGGTCAACCTCTTTCTATTTTCTTGGATCTTCACTGGGATTTGGTTTGATATATATATTTGATATACATACATACATACATACATACATACATACATACATACATACATACATACATACATACATTCTTACATTTTAATGATGCTTTAGAACTATGTTTTATTATTTAACCGGATATCATTCATACACTTTAATAAATACAATCATCTGAGACAATATATAACATATGAGATTCTTATTCCAGGTGCCAAAAATAATTGAAAATACAAATTGTAAACCCCAATTGTCTAAACCTAGACAAAAATGAATACATATGATTAGTAAGCATTTAAAAAAAAAACGTGGAAAAGGATTTGCTTTCTCTGGTGGGAGCACAAATGAATTTGGAAAAAGAAACCAGATAGTTTTAAACCGAAGTTTTCATTCAGGCGTAATTGGCATGCTGTACACAGTAGCTGTTGAGAATAAGTGGTGCATATACTTAAAAGTAGCTGGATGATTCACCGGGCTCTGAAAATATGAGGCAACACTATAAAACAGCAAATAGAAACAAGTATAGCAGAAGAAAAATATCAAAGGTAATGTTCAAATAACCTTCTCGTTCCACTGCTTTACGACACAAAAAGCTACTTCTGAAAGTGTTTGATTTAATGCTTGCTTTGCAGTTAAGATTACTTGAGAAGAGAACATTCTAATTAAATTCAGGTAGCGGCAAGCAATCCTTCTTGGCCAGCTTGCCTGACTCTTAGCTACTAGGACAAAAGTCTCCCAAGAAGTTCATAGATGCTTTTGCATAACATGTTGGATGAAAGTTCAAGAGACTAATTGGTAGCGATGAATTCATGGGCCACAGTGTTGAAGAGTGGTAAGGACTGAAGTTGTGCCAACTGTTTTTTTTAAAGGGGGTGGGTGGGGAGAAAGGACTGTTGATACCCCATCCCCAAAAGAAAGATAATTCAAAGAACAAGAGAACGCTTACAGAGTAGATTTTTAACACTTACTTCTGGCCTAAATATTTAGGTTTCAGTATTTTTCAGGAAGCTCAAAAGTTCCTTCAAAGGCAGGAAGGAAAGCAAGTATGATTTTACACTAAGCATGGGATTTTCTGTTGTCTAGCTTTGTGTTCATTAAGAAAGTGAAGGAAAGAAATATAATGCTACAAGACTGATAGAATGTGGTCATGTTCAGATATAATGAAATCAGAATTGGATGTAAGTCACTTGCAGAGATGGGTTCCTACCAGTTCGTAGTAACTTGGCCTGCCATGCCCCCGAACCGGTTCTATCGTCGTCGGCGCCATCTTGATTTTCGGTTCTGTGCATGTGCAAAATAATCCTCATTGCAAAGTTTTACATTTTTTTCCTTTTCTAACATTATGCCCACATGCGCAGACCTTTTTAGGTGCAAATATGCATGCACGTGCAATGCACGTTTGGCTTGCACGCGAGCAAAGTGAGTGCATGTATAAAATTTTTGTGCATTGAACCGGCAGTAATGCTGGCAGGAACCCACCCCTGGTCACTTGTGACTGTAAGGAAGGGGATATAAGCAGGATTTGAGGTACTAGTGGCCGTTGCCGATGACGCGGTAGCTGTTCAGGAGGCCAAAGCAAATTAAGCATCATAATATCTGTTATATTGAGCATGTAATTATTATTGTTTGACTATGTAACTAAGGAGAAGTAGGAAACTTAGAAAAAGCAATGGGTCACTGGATAAAAGGCTTACAATATGTAATAGCACATTGTACTCCTGTATCCTGTGATCACAGAGACTACCCTGCCACCTGCCAACACCTGTCAGTATCACCTCCCACTTGTCATCCCAGCAACTCATACAAAACGTCATAATGATAGGCAGTCATTGACAGCCTTCCTCAATCATGTTAACAAATCTTTTTTTGTTCTGGTTGAAAAGCATCTTTGCACCATGACATTACTTCAGACTTTAATTAAGAAGGAATACTTCCTTTTATTAAGTCAGAATATCTTTATTCAGCATTATTGGATGATCCTGGGAATTAATATTTTTAGGCTAATATTTTAAACCCTCTGACATGTTTTTCCATACCATGCAATATTTTATCATTCATTAGATTGTCCCTGTTCGATGTATTTCTCAGGGGGAAAGTCCATTTATTGTAACTCCTCATCACAGATTTCTATCCGCACCTTCGATTATTTTGATTTGTCAATCTTTTTCAGTTTGGGTTACAAGTGAAGCCCCAAAGGTGCTTTTCAAAAGGCAACTGGATTTTCTTGACAGGTTTCTTGACCTGAATGATTGAGAATCATTTTACAAGGGAAGCCACTGTAACGTTTGGCTGTGCAAAATCCACCAGCCCCCTTATTCCATTCCAATCCTTCTTGTCCTTCATTTCCTTCTGCGATGGTTTACCATTGCAAATCTAGCAATTCTTATCCTCTGAGCAACGTCTGCTTGTCTTGTTCAATGCTAACCTTGCAGAGTCCAAGAGTACACTTCTGCTTCTCAGGCATGTAACACATCCTGCCAAAACCGTGAGATTATGTTCTTTTGTAGACGATGGGTAACTAATTATAAAAGTAGAAATGCACCCAAGAAAGCAGATTTAATGGAAAGCAATTTGAGAGCAATGGTGCCCCTTGGATTCAGAGATTGACATATTTTTTTAAAGGAAGTGAAGCGATTACCCATATTTTTCGCCCTATAAGACGCTCCGGAATATAAGACGCACCCAATTTTAAAGGAGGAAAATCTAGAAAAAAAAGATTCTGAACCAAATACTGTAGTAAAATATTTTATATCAACTGTATAAAGTTAACAGCAGTTTAAGAACAATTTTATGTCAACCATGTAACATATTAAGAACTATCTTTACTCTCATTAACAGTCAGTAAAGTCAATAAACAGTGAAAGTAACAAAAATAAGGCTGTAATGTTTTTATTTGAACCCCAAGAATTCCTCTTCTTCGCTGCTATCAGAAATGAGGAAGGACAGATCCACGCAGTCATTGTCATCGCTTTCTTCCTAACTGGTGTTTGCCTGCCCCATTTTTAGATGACCCAGGTGGCTACATTTGGTGTATAAGACGCACCCAGATTTTCACCCTCTTTTTTGGAGTAAAAAAGTGAGTCTTATAGGGCAAAAAATACAGTATATGAATTCTGTAGAGATTCTCAGTCATCCAGGCCATAGTTGTCTCAAAGGTGGTTTTTCAGGAGGCAAGTGGACTTTCTTGTTTTGTTTTGAAGACATTTTGCTTCTCTACTAAGAAGCTTCTTCAGTTCTGACAGGATAGTGGGGAATGGAAGGATTTATATTCCTTACAGACAGTTGGTCATTTGCATCCTTTTAGAAGGTTGTTGTAGCACTTAAATATTTAAATATTTATTTCTTAGCCGCACCCTCTCCCGAAGGACTCGGGGCGGCGACTTGGAGGTTTTTGTCTGTGTCCTCAAGGTCACCCGAGTAGTGCTTCTGGTTCCTGTAGTCTGCAATTCTTTTTCCTTCTGGAAATTCATTCCTACTCCCACACTATTCAAAGGATGCTCATCCCAAATTGTGTAGCTAAAAGTCTGTAGAGATTCTCAGTCATCCAGGTCATGGTTGTCCCAAAGGGGCTTTTTCAGGAGGCAACTGGACTTTCTTGTTTTTCTCTTTGAAGATGTTTTGCTTCTCATCCAAGAAATCTCTTCCGCTCTGACAGGATAGTGGGGATTTCATCCTTCCATTCCCCACTATTTTTCCATTCCCCATTGTTCTTCCACTTCCCATTATCCTGTCAGAGCTAAAGAAGCTTCTTGGATGAGAAGCAAAACATCTTCAAAGAGAAAAACAAGAAAGTCCGGTTGCCTCCTGAAAAAAAGCCCCTTTGGGACAGATATATAAATTGTTGCTCTCTGGTCTTTTTTCATTTGTTTGTGGCTTTGGTTGCTGCATTTTTATTAAAATCACAAGAGGAAACATTTTATGAGATGATAACATTTTGTGAGATGACATCCCTACAGAATAGAACAACAAATAACAAAAGGACAAACTTTGTTTTTATTGGAATACATGACCAGTCCACATACTTTCCATTTGCTAGGCATTTTTTTCTCACTAGGAAAATAACTCCTAAGGTCATCATAGTTCATTCTCTTAAAGGGACAGATATAGATACACCTGAATAGGATGTTGTTTAAACCTTGCTTTTAATATAAAGGACTCCAAGAGCAATTTGATGGTTTAAAGAAAAGGGGGGGGGAACAAAGAGCAAAAATAATATTGTATTAAAAAGAGGAAAATGATAGATGTGATCACAATTACAAAATTCATAAGGGACTTTCAGTGTGAAGTCTTCAACAAATTTAAGAGTGCACTTATTTTCATCTTATTCTCACTCTTGCTCTTTCATCTCATTGGTATCATTTGGTCACAATTTCATGAAATCATAGATGGACAAAACTTTCATGTACATTATAAGATACAGTAAGTAAGAATTTATAGCATAGACATTGCCAGGTATCATCTATGACAGTGATGGCTAACCTTTTTGGTGCTGAGTGCCCAAAGCTTGCGCACACATGCAACCCCAAAATGCAATGCGAGCATCCCGACCCATGTGCCCCGACCCCCTGTGCATGCGTGGGCATCATCTGCGCATGCGCCCCATCCCTCACCCATTTTTGGCTTCCAGGTTGATGCAGGAGGACTTCCAGACCCAAAATGGGACGGGGGGGGGCGCACACACTCAGATGAACCCTCAAAATGCAATGCGAGTGTCTCTCAGACACACCTCCACCCCCATGCACGGCAGAGACCAGAAGACTAGCTGGCCGGTGGGAGGTGCATATGCATGCATGGTGGAGCTGGTATGGCGCGATGGCAGGCATGCCTGCAGAGAGGGCTCTGTGTGTCACCTGTGGCATGTGCGCCATAGTTTCGTCATCACAGATCTATGACATTAAACAGAAATGATCCATAAGACTGTTACCATGTCTAAAAGTTTTAGCCATAGGAAGCAGTTGAAGAAGAGCAAGAAGTTTGTGAAAACCACTGCACTGGAGTCTTGCAAGGTCAGAAAAATTGTTTTCCAATAATGGTTGCACTTCCCTGAGAGACTTCCAGGTAAAATATTTCTGTTGCTATCACCACAATTTAGCCACTGTTTTTTTATAGCGGTCAGGTTTCACCTTCTATCTGGAACTTTCTTGTTTCTCATCAGAGAAAAGTGGAATCTAAATGTAAATACTGATCTCTGTGTGTCAGTTTTCTGCATATTTTAATGCTGATGCTTTTGTCTTCCTTAATGTGTACTGCACAGGTCAGGAGAGCCAAATGATTCTTTTTAACATCTTTCTGTGTGAATTTAACGTGCCTGTCCCCAGTGTTGATGTGCTTGGTGAAAGCTACTACTCCCCCCTCTTGAGAAGCAATGCCCTATTTTTAACTACATCTTCATTTCCTAGATGGTAACCTGGCATTCGGGGCAAACTAGTATTCATCCTTTTCTCTATTCCCTCAGAGGTAGAGATGCTTTTGCTGCTTCTGTCAGGGTCAGAGTTCATGAAGAAGCCTGGGGACTATGGGGCTTGATTCTGCTTTATGGCCCATACAGCCTCTGTCCTTTCATCTTCTTTCTCCAAGAAAGATCAATAAGCAGTGTGTGAAATGCCTGCTTGTGAGCACAGAAGGCGATTATCATCGAAATAACAGTCTCATTCTATTATTTCTTCATGCTAAACCATAATGGGGGTTTGTCTATTACTCAGCAATTTATTTTTATTCAACAAATGAAATGTACAATTCTTTTGCCTGATGTGTGAAGCCAGTCCGTATTGCCTACATGGACTGCAGCAGCTTTTCAATGTTTCAGTGAAGTGTTTCTACTTAGCAGAGGTATTCCCATCTGTAGAAGAGGGAGAGCTGGCATTGCATTGGTGTGGTACAGGTAGACCTTGTTTGGAAACTGCCTCACTTAGTGATCATTTACATTTATGATGGTGGTGAAAAAGTAACTTTGCAGCTGGTCCTCACTTATATGGATGTTACAGGTCTATAAAGCAAAGTAAAGTCATAAGGACAGATGTGATGTTGCTTAATGACCACTTTGCTTAACAACTGAATTATTGATCCCAATTATGATTGCTAAACAAAATTTACATGTGCTACTTTCTTCTTTTGCACCTCCACCTGCCTTTGTGGATGACTCGGTTCCTTAGTCAACCAAGACTGAGATTTTTTTTTTTGGTACAAACCTGGGAGCTTTCTTCATTTGAGCTATAGTCCTTGAGTGACCACACATTCTGATTAAAAATGTGCCTTACAACCATAGAATACCAGTAGGAAATGTTAGCTATATTAAAAAATAGTACATTATGGAAGTATAGTTTAAGCTGTATCACAGGATATATAGAATTTGACTAACACTAAAAGTGTATTGATGATGTTACCTAGTTTGGCTAAGGCAGGGGTGTCCAAACTTGGGAACTTTAAGACTTGTGGACTTCAACTCCCAGAATTCCCCAGCCAGCATGGCTGGCTGGGGAATTCTGGGAGTTGAAGTCCACAAGTCTTACAGTTCCCAAGTTTGGACACCCCTGGGCTAAGGAAAGTTAGCAAAACTACCATAGGAAACATGCAGAAGTTTTCATCTGCAAGAAAACAATCAAGCTCAGAGAGCACCAAAAACCCCTTACAACAACATCTGATTTAGTCAAAGTGTGGCCTTCTGGAGGGTTGTCCACTATGATATGTGGAGCTGGAGCAAAGGCAAAGCACAAGACTCCAGTTTCTATGCATATTATTGGCTCTTCCTCAATGCAGCACCATTCTAAATCAGGGGTCCCCAACCCCTAGGCTGTGGACCACTACCATGTTGCAGCCTAACCCTGAGAATAAGTGCCCATCACTCGCATGAGTAGAGCTTTACATGTGAGTGCCTTCCGCTCATGCCTTAAACTCCATTTCTATGAATATAGGATGCATGCACATGCCCCTTGCACCAAATAAACTGTGTACATGCGCCTACCACTCACATGCCCCTCCTTATGCCAGGCCTGGTCATCAAGGTGGAAAGGTTAGGGACCGCTGTTCTGCTTGGACCCTGAGCAGACATCATGGAAGAATCAAAGTCCATTTAGGTGAACCAAAATACAAAAAAAATTGCAATTGTTGGAGTTAGGATTCACAAGATCTTGTGTATTTAGATCCTTGTATTATATATACTGATGGCTGGAGAGAAGACTACACCAGACAGTTAATAGTGGAGTATTAAATGTAACAATAAGAAATCACCCAACGTGTAGGACGTGAGCCTGCAAGTGTAATGTGAATTAACAGATTAGAAATGAAGTCTGCAATGCATGGTTTGTCAATTTACAAAGTAAATTAAGGACTTCCTGTGACTTTTGATCTGATCACACCTTGTTAATTTAAGCAATTTTACTGCCTACAAAATGTTGAGAGGTGCATGTGAGGCTATCACTTTTGGTGACCTGTTCCTGCTGCAAGAATGCCAACCTTAGATGATATTCTAGAGCACATTGGAGAGTTTGACTTGTATCAGAAAAGAGCGTTTTTTGTCTTGTGTTTGCTCTCTGCTGCCTTCACACCCATCTATGTTGGTATCGTTTTCTTAGGTTTTACTCCTGAGCATCGTTGCCGGACAGCTGGGCTTCCTGAATTGACAACCAGATGTGGCTGGAGCCTTGAAGAAGAGCTGAATCATACCTTTCCAAAGAAAGAAACTCATGGCGATACTTTCATTAGTCAGTGCCAGAGATACAATGTCGATTGGAATGTATCTGGGCTCAACTGCACAAATCCAATTAATTTTTTCACTGCTGACAGCAACATCAGCCACATCCCTGTTGTTGCATGCCAAGATGGTTGGCTTTATGATTTCCATGGATCATCCATTGTGACTGAGGTAAGTTCCCTCCAATAATCATAAATTGCTTGCTGCAGTAGGTGAGAAAGCTAATGTCAAAAGCTAAACCTCTGCTAAGCCATTTTGACCAGTGCAACTGAGATGGACACCAAAGGCTCTTCTCTTCTCCAGATGTTATTGCCTCTTGAGGTTAGACAGATGAAAGAGCTGACAAGCTCTCTGCCAAGGTAGACCTATTAATTATTTCCATATTATCTTTTGGACATCAAGCAAAATATGTACTATCCATCTGAGTTCAAGGTTAACAATCACCTTAGAAATGGTAGTAAAATCAGGCACATGATGTCCCCCTTACAATCACAATTTCAGGATCAATTACAGCTATAAATCAAGGACTACCTGTAATTAGTAAAATACATTGTGATTACCCTATGGGGTTGACTTTTGGTACATTATGTATAAATGTATCTAAAGAGATATTGTTAAAAAGCCCTCAGATGTTCAATGGGAAATAGAAGTGTTTAAATGTATTCGGCAAGGAGAAATATCACAGAGGGAGACATGAGACAATAATAATTGCCTTGAAATAATTTGGAATTAAATGACGAAGATTCACACCTTGTCCTGTTTAGAGGAGACTCACTGATCATAACAGGACAACTTAGACATGCTGATGTAGCTTTAATGTATGAGATTTATGTCTTAATTTTGATGTCTATATAGGTTATAGTCAAATGTTGTGAACATTATTTACAGCAAAAAACGGTGGTGGGGAAAAGAAAGATATTTTTTCTATTATATCTTAAATTTAAAGAAAAAGTCACTTTTGTGTAAAACATTTGAAACATTTTGATGTACTTTTTCTAACCAGCATGCTTCATCTTTTCAGTTTAACTTGGTGTGCAAAGACGCTTGGAAACTGGATCTATTCCAGTCGTGTGTGAATGTGGGCTTTTTTCTTGGTTGCGTAAGCATCGGCTACCTGGCAGACAAGTGAGTAAGATTTTCCATGTTGAATTGAAATTGTGTTTACTATTTCTCTATTACAAAGAAAAGGGAAAGCCGTAGAGACATTCTTTAGAACAAAGTTGCCTTTTGTTGGAAAAGTAACACTTGGAACGAAATGTTGTATTATGTATTCAGCAGGTGAGAATATTTGTTCTTGCAGTTGGCCCTTAGCTGCCCTTTCATTAGGTCTAATGAGATTCTATGCAATCTAATATTACTTTGTTAAAGGAAAGTACATCCAGCCAACAGAAAATTAAGTGGTATGAATTATTGTTTTCTGTGGCATTTCCCCCTGGTTTATAGTATAGAATAGCAGAGTTGGAAGGGACCTTGGAGGTCTTCTAGTCCAACCCCGTACCTAGGCAGGAAACCCTATACTGTTTCAGACAAACGGATATCCAACATCTTCTTAAAGACTTCCAGTGTTGGGGCATTCACATTTCTGGAGGCAAGCTGTTCCACTGCTTAATTGTTCTAACTGTCAGGAAATTTCTCCTCAGTTCTAAGTTGCTTCTCTCCTTGATTAGTTTCCACCCATTGCTTCTTGTTCTACCCTCAGGTGCTTTGGACAATAGCTTGACTCCCTCTTTGTGGCAACCCCTGAGATATTGGAAGACTGCTATCTGAAGTGGTGTAGGGTTTCCTGCCTAGGCAGGGGGTTAGACTTTAGTTTAGCTCAGTGTTTTTCAACCTTGGCAACTTGAAGATGTCCGGACTTCAACTCCCAGAATTCCCCAGCCAGCATTCGCTGGCTGGGGAATTCTGGGAGTTGAAGTCCGGACATCTTCAAGTTGCCAAGGTTGAAAAACACTGGTTTAGCTAATAAATTTTGCTTAGCCAGTTTAGTGTAGTAGATAAGGCATCAAGCTAGAAACTGGGAGAGTGTTTGTTCTCATCCTTAGGCCCAAATCCAGCAGGGTGACCTTGGGCCACTCCCTCTCCTTCAGCCCTAGGAAGGAAGCAATGTCTAATCGCTTCTGAAAATCTTGCCAAGAAAACTGCAGGGACTTGTCCATCTGGTTACTAGGAGTCAACACAGACTTGAAGGCAAAAGAAAAAAAAAAGACATTTTATTTGCAGGCTATCATAATCTCTAAGGGCAACTGGAGATTAGCAACAACACCATAACACTCACACAGTAAACAATGTGAACGTTCAGGGTAAACAATAAAAATATTACAATACAATAAATGAAGTAATCCAATCCAATTGAGAAACTTTTTAAACATTTTGGAGCTGGACAACCTGTGCGGACTTATGAACAGATGTTTTAAGAAGACCTGAAGAAGGGACATGGGAATGCCATCAGCAATAACAAGCTACATTGCACTGGCTCAAATCTGAACATAAATGTCCTTTGTTCTCTCAGTGTTTTCAACATCAAAGCCCTCTGGAGCAAGAGGACTGCTTCAATGAATGAGTTTTTAAGAATTGTTTAATTAATAATTCCGCGTCTTCAATAATGTTATTACTGTTCATCTCCCTTCCGCTTTTCAAGTATATAACAATGACTATAGTGTTTTTTCTCTCTAGGTTTGGCCGAAAAAGGTGCTTACTAATTACCATCCTAATAAATTCTATCTCTGGTGTTCTTGTGGCTGTTGTCCCTAGTTACACATGGGTAGTGGTTTTTCGCTTGATACAAGGACTGGTCAGCAAAGGAGGCTGGTTAACAGGATATATCTTGAGTAAGAGTGTTGATAGTTTAAATATTCAGTTGATACTGCACAATATAATATTGTACATTAAGCATGCTCCTGACCCTACTCTTTTACATTGATTAATTAAAATAAAACAATTACTATTTCCATCTAGCAACACTGGATAACCTTTCATTTATTGAACTAAAAGTTGCCGTATAGGTTTTTCCGTTATTTCAGAATGTACCAGTAGTAACTTTTGCTAATACGGAAAGCTGCTTATTCACTGTTCGTAGAAGATGCTTTATTCAATTAATAAAGGATAAGTGAGACATAAGACTATTTGCAGGGAGAAGTCAAAGTAAAGTGTTAGCCACAACTGTGCAATCTGAGCCCTACCCTTCCTTAAAGTGTGTTATAACATATATTAAAAAGAGGTGGTGTTCAGGCCATACAATTGTGGTCAACATCTTGAATGTTTTAATTCTCTTGTGGACAGCTTTGGTGGGGTGGGATGCACATTTTAATCATGGGAAAGTTCATAACATTCCAGGAGTATACTGAATATTTCTGTTGCTGTTATAGAAAGCTATACTTCACCATTTTATAAAAACTGAACTTTGAATGATGAATAGTATCTCACACATTAAAAAATGGGAACTTTCCTAATTGAGCACTACACGTATGACTAAAACTAAGCTCTGTTCTAATGATGATGATGACGACGACGACGAAGATACAGTACTATGCTTACTTTCCTCTGCCCTTTCAAAGTTGCAGAGTTTGTTGGTCTGAACTATAGAAGAACAGTTGGTATTGTTTATCAAGTGGCCTTCTCTGTTGGACTCCTCATACTTGCTGCTCTTGCTTATGGAATTCCTCATTGGAGATGGCTTCAACTTGCTGTCACATTGCCAAATTTCTTCTTTTTGCTCTATTATTGGTAAGTAAGGCTGTCCTTTTAATTAAAACAGAAAAAAAAACCACAACAAGAATGCAAATTAAACTATTGTAACAAGAAGAACTTTTGGAAAGGGGTTTCTTACATTGGGACCCAACTAGATGCTTTGATTTTTCCAGGGGAAAATGCACTTGTTGCCAGCTTTGCTTTGACAGTATCACCCAAATTTAACATTCCAAGATGTTAATCTAGGGAGATGTGCAATACTTTGGATTCAGAATGTGAAGGGCAATGAATGTAGCGATTGTCTTTAAAACAGCTGTGTTTTTCTTGCAGTCATTTGATAGCTACAGAGGGCAGCTGCATGATCCTATGAAAAGTCATGGTACTTTAGAATGGCAGATAGGTGCTTCTGTTCACGGTTCTGTGTACTCCAAAGTATATTTTGTCAATTATTTCCAAGTTAGTATACTTTCATTATGAAAGGTCATTGAAGATTGGCAATATTAATCCGTGTAAAGATCTTAGAAAAGAACCGTTGTGTTGTAAGAGTTGAGTATGAGCTGGCTTTTCATTTGTGTCCTACGTAGGTAGCATCTTCAGTGCTATGATGTTGGGGAAGTGAGATTTGCTGCTTATTGTGGAAACTGCTTATATGGGAGTGAATAGTTTATGCTGCTGCATTTTATTGCTTTCTAAGTGATTGCTATAGGACATGGTGGCTCAGTGGCTAAGACACTGAGCTTGTCAATCAGGAGGTCAGCAGTTCAGCGGTTCGAATCCCTAGTGCCATGTAATGTCGTGAGCTCCCGTTACTTCTCCCAGCTTCTGCCAACCTAGCAGTTCGAAAGTATGTAAAAGTGCAAGTAGAAAAATAGGAACCATCTTTGATGGGAAGGTAACAGCGTCCTGTGCGCCTTCAGCATTTAGTCATTCCAGCCACATGACCATGGAGACATCTTCGGACAGCACTGGCTCTTTGGCTTTGAAATGGAAATGAGCAATGCCCCTAGAGTCAGGAACAACTAGCACATATGTGCGAGGGGAAACTTTACCTTTATCTTTATGTGATTGCTGGGCCATTTTTGTTATACTGATGTGTGCCACCTATTGTAGTGTCTTCTCATGCAACTATTAAACAACACCCAGATGAGCAGCAAATGATACTGCGTGAACATTACAAGAATCAAATAATATGTCAATCACATGGTAAGCAACAACACACAATTGCATAGCTCACCTAATCACATACAATCCTGGTAGGACAGACCACTATACATTTCCCAGCTAACCAATAAACGCCATTTCTCCAAAATGAGATATGTCAGGCTCCATGAACTGAGAATGACATGTAGTGATTCTTCTAAGCAGATAACTTTATTGTTCCGCACCTATAGACAGAATCTTACCAAACTAAATCAAACTACTCCATATATGAAGGATATACTTTGGGAACTATTGGGGAGGGGCTGTCTTCACCCTCTTTCTCTCACACAAACTAACTGAACTAAGTTGATGTTTACTCCTCTGAAATGCATTTCCACCAGGCTACATTCTATGAAAGATATGACCTTGGTGGGTGAAACCCAGACAACTCCTGGCATTCCAACCCTGAATAATATATAGGTAATCCTTGACTTATGACCATAATTGGGTCCAGAACTTCCATTGTTAAGTGAGACAGTTGTTGCATGAGTCATGGCTACTTTTACCATCATTTTGGGTTATGGGTTGTAAGCAAATCACCATAGTTGTTAAGTGCTACACCTGGTTGTCAAATAAATCCAACTTCATCTATTGGCTTTGTTTGTTGGAAGCCAGCTGGGAAGGACACAAATGGTGATCATGTGACCTGAGGACACTGCAGCCATTGTAAATGCGTGTCAGAAGGGTCCAAATTCTGATCACATGACCATGGGGACTCCCTGATATTTGTTAGTCACTTTTTTCATCACTTTGAACAGAGTTTAAACAGATAGTTATAACTTGAGGATTACTTGTGTATTCTCTATCATCACAAGATTCATCATGTTACAAAAAGGGAACTTGGACCAGATAGTTCAAAACGGAACTTGTGCAAAAGGGAACTTGGATCAGATACTGCCCACTTGCTACAAAGAAGCTGAATCATGTTTCCAAAGTAATGTTTCGGTCAACTCAAGACCAGTTCTATGTCATCCAGATTTTGTGTTACCATCAATGTTACACAGCTACTGTACACTGCTTTACAGGTGTCTTCCAGAATCCCCAAGATGGTTGATATCCCAGCAGGAAAATGACAAAGCCCTGAAAATTATTAAACGTATTGCCAAGGGGAACCAAAAGAAGCTGCCACCATCCATGGAGGTAATCAGACCTATATCTGGAATACTTTATTGTCATTGTACGTATATACACAGTATACCCATACAACGAAATTCACATAACACCCAGAGACTAGGCCCAGTTCACATGACAATCCCCACCCACACCCACCAAAATTTCCCCGCCCCTAAACCACCCAAGCATCTACAAAAACAGACCAAGTAATGCTGTTCAACAGGTCACTGATGATGGCCCTTTGTTGAGTGCAATTATAGCTCTGGGATTAAAAACTATTCAGAAGATGTGTGGTCTGAGTTTTAATTGTTCTGCATCTTCTGCCAGAAGGCAACAGTCCAAAAAGATTGTAAGCAGGATGGGAAGAGTCTCTGAGAATGTTATGCAACTTCCTCAAACAGCGAGATGCGAAGATGCCATCCAGGGCTGGTAGCTGGAGCCTGATGATATTCTGGGCAATTTTAATGATTCTCTGTAGAGTTTTTCATCTGCTGCAGAGCTGCTCCCATACCATGCAAGAATGCCGTATGTCAGGACACTCTCAATGGTGCTGCGACAGAAGTAGGTGCTGAGATAGATTTATTTTCCTGAGCATTCACAGGAAGTACAGCCTCTTCTGTGCCTTCTTCACAAGCATCTCCTTGCAAAGCTATCCCAGGAGTGGCATGCTGTGCAGATAATATTCCAAAATATGGATTTAGCATCTCACTTGGTAAGCCAAGATTCTGGACTGATCTTGTAATTTTCAAAGCACTCTTTGCCGACATGTTGCCTCAGTTCACCCTACTGTGTCTTGTGAGTAGATATTGCTGCATATTATTTAGAGCTTCTTGAATTGAGAATGCAATATACATATAATAGCAAATAAATAAGAAGCTCTATATTTTAGTAACTCCAAAGCAAAAGTTATCCCAACAGAATTGCTTCCATGTGGGCATCACCAGGAACAGCATGGAAAGAGCAAAATAATAACAACAACAAGAACCCTGGTTAAGTAAGACATTTGCACAAGGAAATGACTGTAGAAGGAGGCTGGTGAAAGATTATTTTCTTCCCTAGGTTTATAAGAAGTCTCTGATTTCTCCTACTCAGTTCAGTACAAATCTATTCGTGAGATCCAACGGCTTTTGGGAAATGCATTTTTGGACAAATTGGGCTGTTGTAGTTTGAAGGTGAGAAAGTCACCGCATTTATTGGAACATTGACTTTACTCTAATGGCTGTCAGTCAGGAAGTGAACATGGAGAACAGACACACATTTGAGTTACAAAATAGGACACATTTCCTTTCTTTATAGCTGACTACTGTGTTTCCATGTATTTCTTTTAACTTTAAAAAATCAAAAAGCTAAGTCCTCCCACCAGAATCTGATACCATTGTTTCAACTACCTCCAACATTGAAAAGTTGTGTTTTTGTTTTGATCCTAGAAACTTCAGCCTGAGGATGAAATAAGCGACAAGCCTAACCCTTCCTTTACAGACCTGGTGAGAACACCACAGATAAGGAAACATACATTAATCTTAATGTACACTTGGTAAGAAAAGTTCATTTTTAAAAAAAGGTCCAAAGACATCTCCATGTAACTGACTAGCTCAGGGGGAGGTTGCAGAAATAGTAAGAATGGCAATAGGAGACTGGAAGAGATAGCATTGAAATCAAGAATAGATTCAATCAGAAATGTCAGTGGTTTTCTTTTTTCATTAAACTTTAATTAGACAACTTGTTTAATTTAATTAACTGCTACTTGTTTACCTTTTGACTGTGGAATGGAAAAGGTTAGCCTTTATTACTTGAACAGAATGTCTCGACTCAATCTTTCTTCATGAAAGCAATCCATTTTCTCTCACATCTACAATTTTAGAGAGAAAATAGAGAGGAGCTCTTTAGTTACTTGATTGGATTTGCACCCTGGGGTAAGCCATTGTTTGGTTAGCTGCAAGTTCAGTGATTCATCTCAGTTAGCAAATTTAACATTCTAGGCCAGGGATGTCTAACTTTAGCAACTTTAAGACTTGTGAACTTCAACTCCCAGAATTTCCCAGCCAGCCAGCCACTCTCAATTCTGGGAGTTGAACTCCAAAAGTCTTAAAGTTGCCAAGGTTGGATAGCCCTGTTTTAGGTCACAAAATGTGTTTTACAAATCACAGTGCTTAGGCTCACCCAACAATATGCTAAGACAAAATGAAACAAATCACATTATGGCTAAAGAGGTGTAAAGCAAACCTGCTTTTATAGTGCAATGTGTCCTAGCATTAATATCGATAGCGCAGGTACACTTTGTTGTTGTTAGTTTCGAAGTCGTGCCCAACCCATCGCAACCCCATGGACAACGTTCCTCCAGATATTCCTGTCCTCTACCATCCTCTGGAATCCATTTAAGCTCACGCTCACTGCTTTGGTGACTCCATCTAGCCACCTCATTCTCTGTCGTCCCCTTCTTCTTTTGCCCTCAATCTTTCAGGTACACTTTATATGCATTAATTCTCAAGCACTTTGGCATTAAACTATACTCAGGTTTAATTTCAAACTATATTCCAGTTT
Organism: Natrix helvetica; assembly: GCF_964273705.1. Classification (NCBI taxonomy): domain Eukaryota; kingdom Metazoa; phylum Chordata; class Lepidosauria; order Squamata; family Natricidae; genus Natrix; species Natrix helvetica. The sequence continues at coordinate 211,692,835 of NC_138552.1, read as the reverse complement.
TAGAAAATGTTGTGAGGCAATACAGTACAGGACTTTCTGGGTGAATAACTCTTTGCAAAAAAAAACCCAACCCAACAAGAACTCTGGCTTCATCTAATTCTACTTTTTTGCCTAGGTTTACCAGCGCTGTAGTGTATCAAGGCCTCATCATGCATTTGGGAATTGGCGGAGGCGACATTTACCTGGACTTTTTCTATTCTGCTCTTGTGGAATTCCCAGCTGCCATCATACTCATAGTCACAGTTGACCGCATAGGCCGCCGTTCTCCCTGGGCTGTGGCCAATTTTATGACAGGAATCGCCTGTCTCATTACTGCCTTAGTTCCTGAAGGTGAATGTTGTAGTGATACATTGTCTGTGCCCCTTTTCTCTCTAATCTACGAGTCAACAACAGTGACCTTCCAGTTGGGTTGAGTACTCACACACATGAGTCCCAGGCAGCATGACTAGTAGTGAGAAATGAAAGGAGAAGCAGTCCAAAGACAACTAAATGGTATTCTTTGCAACTTTTTTTCTACCAAAATATAATGTATAGAGCTTGTACCATTCTCCTTCCTCTCATGGATATTTCAAAGCTGAAGAGCCAGCGCTGTCCGAAGACGTCTCTATGATCATATGGCTGGCATGACTAAATGCCAAAGGCGCACGGAATGCTGTTACCTTCCCACCAAAGTGGTTCCTATTTTTCTACTTGCATTTTTACATGCTTTCGAACTGCTAGGTTGGCAGAAACTGGGACAAGTAACGGGAGCTCATGCCATTACGCGGCACTAAGGATTCGAACCGCTGAACTGCTGACCTTTCAGTTTCACAAGCTCAGCGTCTTAACCCCAGAGCCACTGAGCCCACATGTTACACGCAGGCAAAATTGTCCCCCCTCCCTACATGTGCTTTGCACAATGGCCATTGGGTAACCTTGACTCATGAAGCATGGACATATGTATAAATGCCGTGCATGCTCTGGATTCTTTAATTTATTTCGTGAATTTATAGGCTGCCACATTTCATCTGGGTAGCTCAGAGTTAAAACAGAATAAAAACAGTGGGGTGAAAAACCAACCAGAGTACAAATGCATCAAAAAGAAAAGCGACATAAAAATAGGAGCTGAGAAGAATTGCAAACATTCAAACAAGTCATTAAATAAGCTCCCCCATGCTATCAGACCCCCAGGCTTTCTGATAAAAGCCAGGTATTTAGTGTTCTGTGAAAGACTCATCTAATTTCATCATAGATCTTGATATTCTCAAGGGCAGGTTGGCAGAAAAGATCTTCCTTCTGGGTCCTGAGAGACAGCAGCCCTCTCTCACACAGACAGAAAGGTCTGGTCATCTGCCAGATCTCATAGACAAGTAGACACCACTGAGTACACAAAATACTATATGGTTTTTTAAAAATCTATTTGTATAATATATAAACATTCATTATCTAAGCATTTATTTAAAGAAATACAAAGAGAACAGCAGCTGCTTGGGTCATCTAGATTCTAGAACACACCAAATCCAGAATAGAAGGCAACTTATTTCTATGCAATTTGGAGGTTTTGTGCCTATATATTATCCCTTAATATAACAGGGATGCAGTGGCTCAGTGGCTAAGACGCTGAACTTGTCAATCAGAAAGATCAGCAGTTCCGCAGTTCAAATCCCTAGCGCTGTGTAATGGCATGAGCTCCCGTTACCTGTCCTGTAACTGCCAACCTAGCAGTTCGAAAGCATGTAAAAATGCAAGTAGAAAAAATAGGAACCACCTTTGGTGGGAAGGTAACAGCGTTCCATGCGCCTTCGGCATTTAGTCATGCTGGCCACCTGACCACAGATATGTTTTCGGAAAGCGCTGGCTCTTTGGCTTTGAAACGAAGATGAGCACAGCCCCCTAGAGCCAGGAACGACTATGTGTGAGGGGAACCTTTACCTTTACCTATTATCCCTTAATCCCTTATTCCCTGATGCATATCATGTTATTTGAGTTGTTATCACTTGTCGAACAAACTAGATTTCCTAATTAGGTATGAACTCCTCTATCACTTTTGCATCCCCCACTTATAAAAAAAGCATAAAACCAAAAACACCTTAAGAAGTGAAAAGACAACATTCAGTTGAAAATCTCATTCAATATTTTTTCAGATCTCTATTGGCTAAAAGTGACTGCAGCTTGCTTTGGCAGGCTGGGTATTACAATGTGCTATGAAATGGTTTGTTTAGTGAACGCAGAGCTCTACCCAACCTTCCTCAGGTGAGTGAATCCTCTTCCGTTATCCTGGGTTGGGATGACCTTTGTTGGACCTTTCTGGGTTGGATTGGACTGAACTAAGGAGGAATTTCCTGACAGACAGAGCAATTAATCAGTGGAATGACTGACAGTACCTCCAGAAGTTGTGGGTGATCCTTCATTGGAGGTTTTCAAGAAGAGACTGAATAGTCATTTGTCTAGAATGGTATAGGCCCATGATGGCGAACCTATGGCACACATGCCAGAAGTGGCACACACAGCCATCTCTGTGGGCATGCCGACCTCTGCCTGTTGCTCTTCCGGGTTCCAGCACGCATATGCACATCGACAAGCTGGTCTTTGCATGCGCGGGAGTGCTAGAAACTGGGAGACCAGGTGACTGGTGCATTCCAGAAACTAGAAACTCAACTTCCCGGTGTGCACATGCATCCTGGGGAAATGTTCTTCCGGTTTCTGGCACTCCAATGCGTGCATGCCAGGAAGTTGCTCTTCTGGTATCCGGCACTCCCCCACCCATGTGCATGCACACTCCCGTTTTGGCACTTCGGGCCAAAAAGGTTCGCCAACACTGGTGTTGGTGAACCTTGAGCAGGAGGTTGAACTAGAAGATACCCAAGATCCCTTCCAACTCTGTTATTCTGTTATTCTTCTCAAGAAGCTTTTGATATTCAAAGCCAACTTGTGATGCATGCACATTTCCATCCGGTCCTACCAAACTCATGTAAGTTTTTCTCAATTCTTTTGGTCTCAAAAGCTAAGGGGAATGGTGCTACCAAAGAAAGCTTAATTGGTTCTCCAGGCAAAATGAAAGAACTGGGTTTAGAAATATGGTTGATTTAAAAAAAATCATCACACTGTTTAGGGATCCTTTAAACATGCTACTGATAAAGCTAAGGGTTTTTTCTTGTGATTGTTTTTCTTTTTTAAAGGAATCTGGGGGTTCTTGTCTGCTCTTCCATGAGTGATATTGGAGGGATCATAACTCCGTTCATTGTCTATAGACTGGCAAATATTTGGCACGAACTTCCGCTTATTGTCTTTGGTAAGAATGACCTTTTGTTCTTTTGAGTGATTGAGAATAAGGGCACCATTGGTGCTTCTGTCATAGCAAGTTTCAGATTTTTTCCTATATCTCAGAAGTATCCTGGCAAAACAGCACAGCCTTGGGGGATTTCTGGTGAAGCTCTTTTTAAAAATCTCTAGATCTCAGTGTCAAGGCAATGGAATTATACCTTGTCCTATTAAGCAACTCAGTTTAATCAATGATTTACTGCATGACATTAGAGATATCTAGGGAGGAAGAATTACATGGACAGGAATTATAAGAAAAGGCAAGGAGGGGGGTTAGGAATGACCTAATACCCAGGGATGGGTTGCTGCTGGCATTACTGCCGGTTTGATGAGCATGCAATTTTGCGCACATGTGCACAGTTGCTCATAAATAGGTCTGCAAATACACAGAACATTTAAAAATGGAAAAAAACATGTTGTGCTGACCAGGGAACAGGTTCGGAGGCGTGGCAGGCTTGGGTCGCTGCCGGTTCCGTCAACCCAGGCTGGCAGACCACTACCAGTTCCACTGAACCGGTCTGAACCGGTAGGAACCCACTTCTGCTATCACCTCCTAGCTCTGAATTCTGGCATAATGACCAGCCACAACAGTGAAAAGACCAATTTTAAAACTAATTCCTCCCTTGCCCTTGTGAATCAGCCAATATGGCAAAGGAGTAGGGCAGCACTTGGTTATTCTTAAAAAAAAAACCACGATGTTATTGTTTAAGACACTCCATCAGTGGCCATACTAAATGCTCCCCATAGGTTTATTTTAAAAAGAGAAGAAGGCTGCCAAGATCTTTCTAATTGCAAAAAAGCCCGGATTATGGATACCTGTCTATCGAAGTTCCTGCTTTCTTTGTACTTGTCTGGAAATTCTTTCCTTCATATAATTTTGTGGTGATATTTAAAGGATACATTTGATCCATATTCTGATTGTTACTTTAAGGCTTGGGGGGAAGAGAGAAAAAATGAATGCATTTCAGGAGTGCATTTTTTACAAAGAAATGACTGAAAGGGCATGGTTGGTATGCCAGCTCCATGACAGGAGTCATTCATGGTTCCCTTTTTTCTTCTTCTCTGTTCCTGAAGCTGTCATTGGACTTGTGGGTGGTGGCCTGGTGTTGCTCTTACCTGAAACCAAAGGGAAAACTTTACCTGAGACTATTGATGATGCTGAGAATCTGCACAGGTATGGGCATGTGATATTTCTTAAAGAGGAATGTTTTCTGTTCAGAATCAGAGAACAAGGTTGCATGGTGATGCAGGCTGAATGTGCCTTTCACTCACCTTCCCTAACATCCCAAAAAACAGAGTTTGAGGAGATAAACTTTATGAAGACTCAACCATTGGTTTGGTTTTTATGATAAAACTGGCCAGCTTCCTAGGATAAAACATTCTGGTCATTTTAAAACCTGGATCATGCTCTCCCTAAAGTGGGCCAGAATGCAAAGAGCTTCACTTAATCAGGGAAATCTGTCGACCATTTCCCACAATTATCTATGAACAGCCCCAACTCTCCTCAAAATTTAAAACAGAATTTCCCAAGAGCTTCATGCTTCGCCTTTTTCTACCTCTGAAAAACTTTCAGCCTTATATAGGAAAAAATGCACTTAAGGGCTCTCATCCAGGTCCTTGAACTAGCTTCATGCTGCCTGACTGTCCTAGCAGATAATACCAGATGTCCGTAACATTGTTTTCATTAGCATCCTAAGGCACTCATACCAAACTGAAGCAGCATGGGGAAGTCTCGGGAAGTTTTCTTGGGGCAGATGTCCTATTGGGGTCCCAATCTGAGGCTCACATCTGGCCTCTTTGACAGGCTTACAGGCAAGTTACAGCTTACAGCAGCAAATCCATATTTCCTGTAGTGTTCTATGATCTGGCTGACACTGGGACAGCTTGGTAAATTTAAAATAGTCCTTCTTTTTTCAGTTATTAGTGTGACAGCCTGAAAAAAATCAGGGTCATGCAATTCATACAGGGTCTAAAGCAGGGGTAGGCTTAAAAAAATTCAGCAATGGGTTCTCTGCCCAGTTGCTGGATGGGCATGGCATAGTCAGCCTCCTGCACCATGGGGGGGGGGGCATTTTCACCTTCCCCAGGCTTTCCTCGAGTCTCTGGGAGGGTGAAAACTGACTCCCCTGGCCTCCAGAGGCCTTTTGGGAGGCCTGTTTTCCCCTCTCCCTGAGCCTCCATGCGGGCCTGCACTTACCTCATATTCAAAATGGGCTGTGTGGAGACTCCTGGGTGGGGTGAGGAGGGGTACGAGGGGCAGGGCGAGGTGGTTGGGGCCAGCCAGAGGTGAGATTTGGAGGTTCTCTGAACTGGCCATAACATTCTCCCAAACCCAGACCAACCCGTAGCAGCCCACCCCTGGTCTAAAGTATTTCTTCCAAATAATTTTCAGTAATGCAGAGCCGCTATTCTTTTTCTTTCAAGAATAAATTGGCCAAATAGGTCATTATAATATACTTAACAATCTGGATGAAATGTCTGTGTTTATCAGTTTGATTTACTGTATGTTATCTGTTCCCATTCATCTCTTGGTTCCTTTCCATAGACCAGGGAGGCCCAAAGAAAAAATGATTTATCTTCATGTGCAAAGCTCAGATGTGTAAATTTACTGAAGAACAACTGTGTTCCCCGCAAGTTTCCATGGATGCATGAGGAGAGAAAAGCAAAACCATGGATACAAACATACCATAACTCTTCATGGGGGCTCTGAAGTCTTTAAAAATTCGATATCAACTGTTTTTTGTATGCAGCTATGACTGTGTTACATTCCAGAGAATTCTGTGGTCCTGGCAAACATTTTAAAGTCTTCCCCAGGGTGGTGCCCTTTAGTTATGTAATCTGTCTTGAATTTCTCAGATTAGAGAAAACGGGCTAGAGACAGTGTCTAGTAGTAGGCCAAAATGTAACACGGTGTTACACACACTCCACTGATAAGCCATAAATAAAATTAAGGAGCCATTCGTGGAGATACCCCTCATTCAAATGAAGATACTTTTGTGTAATGTAACATAAAATATGACAAAGAAACTGACATTGCCCTGAAAGCTTGATTTCAATCTGTTCCTATTTTTTTCCCTTAAGTTTTGTTCTGTTTCATTTATTAGCTGATGTTTTCTGTTTCTCGCACACAACTGTATATGCATTTTCATGAACATTTCTTCAAATACACAATGCTGTTAACAGTGTTCCTAATATACAGATCGCTGTGAAAACTTTTCAGAAGGAACCAACATTCTGGGCCAGGGATCTCTCTTGGCTTAGGGGAGATGAATTAGAGGACACTAGCCAAATAGTAATGCATAGTCTCAAAACATCCACCAGAGTTTCATTTTATGCTGCTTACATATAGATAGTCTTTGTGTAGCAACCAAAATTGGGACTGGCGACTCAATCATTGAGCAAAACAATCACTAAGTAAAACTGCAGCAGTCCTTATGATCTTACTTCAAATTTCTTTTGCTTTACAAGATCATAAATGCAAGGATCAACCATAAAGTTGCTTTTTCATCACCATCAAATAGTTGTTCAACAAGGCAGTTGCTAAACAAGAAGTACTATCAGTTAATCATTTGATCCTCTGTCCATTAAACATTATCATTTGATAACAGTTTTTGGAAGCTTCCAGAGAAGGACAGCACTCAAGATTTCAGGAGCAATCTGGGGCTTAGGATCATTAACCTAAATCCATCCTTTGAGTAGATGGCAACCCAGAGACCTTTCTGACTATGGCTGGCATAACCAATTGTTTATAACCATTTTTGTGGGAGTGGCAACAAGGAAAAATGAGACTCTAGAAAAAGTGCAGAGAAGAGCAACCAAGATGATTAGGGGACTAGAAGCTAAACCATATGAAGAACTGGGTATGTCTAGTTTAATGAATAGAAGGACTAGGGGTGACATGATAGCAGTGTTCCAATATCTCAGGGGCTGCCATAAAAAATAGGGAGTTATACTATTCTCCAAAGCACCTGAGGATAGGAAAAGAAGCAATAGGTGGAAACTAATCAAGGAGAGAAGCAACTAAGAAGAAATTTCTTGACAGTAAGAACAATTAATCAATAGAACAACTTGCCTCCAGAAGTTTTGAATACTCCAACACTGGAAGTTTTTAAGAAGACATTGGATGATCATTTATCTGAAATGATATAGGGCAGTGATGGAGAACCTTTTTTGGCTCCTGTGCCAAAAGCGCGGGGGAGCGCAAGATGGTTGTGTGTGGGATGCCATATCCCTAATGCTATGCGCATGACACCCCCCTCTGAGCATGCATGCATGTGTGACCAGAAACCCCCTCCGCTTTTGGCATGGTTTTTTTGCCCTCCCCAGCTCCAGAGGCTTTCTAGGAGCCTGGGGAGGGCTAAAATAGCCCCCATCCCCCTGACGCCCTCCGGAAACCCCAAGAGCTTCCCTGAAGGCTCCAGAGGGCAAATTTTCAATTTCAATTTTATTTGATTTATAGACCGCCCCCTCTCCCCGAAGGGACTCGGGGCGGTGTACAGGCACCACATTAAAAACCATATACAAAGAATAAATACATTTAAAATCAAATTAAACCTTAAAGCTGTACAGGATGGTAAAAATTAAAAATCAACTTAAAACCAACCCTTAAAAATTTAAAAGTGCAGAATTGTTAGGCCAGGCCAGCTAAACTAAACAGGTGGGTTTTAAGCTTCTTACGGAAGGAGCGGAGATCGGTAGTTGTTCTGATGTCAGGGGGGAGGTCATTCCAGAGGGTCGGACCCATCACAGAGAAGGCCCTACTCCTGGGCGTCACCCGCTGGCACTGCCTTGTGGACGGCACCCGGAGGAGTCCCTCTCTGTGAGAGCGGATCGGCCAAAGGGATGTATGGGGCAGGATACGATCCCGCAAGTACCTAAGTCCTGTGCCATGGAGCGCTTTAAAGATGATAATCAAAACCTTGAAACACACCCGAAAAGCCACAGGTAGCCAGTGCAGCCCGCGCAGGAGAGGTGTTACGTGGGAGTACCTAGAGACTCCCACAATTGCCCGCGCGGCCGCATTCTGAACCAGCTGCAGTCTTCGGGCGCATCTCAAGGGGAGCCCCATGTAGAGAGCATTACAGTAGTCCAGCCGGGACGTCACAAGCGCATGGGTGACTGTGCGGAGGGCGTTCCGGTCCAATAGGGGATGCAATTGGCGCACCAGGCGAACCTGGTGAAACGCCCCCCTTGCCACGGCCATCACATGGTCATCCTACGGGGAACTCGGAAGTTCGGGAATGGTGACTTCCGGTTTGTCCATAGGGGTGGTTTTTCGTCCTCCCGAGGCTTCAAGGAAGCCTTTGGAGGGTGAAAAATGGCCTCAAAAGAAGGCTGAAGTCAGCTGGCCAGCACATGAATGCACACTGGCCAACTGACAGGGCAGCATCTCGCATGCTCTAAAAAATGGTTCTGCGTGCCATCTGTGGCACTCGTGCCATAGCTTTGCCATCACGGGTATAGAGTTTCCTGCCTAAGCAGATTAGATTAGAAGACCTCCAAAGTCCCTCCCAACTCTGTTATAGTGTTAAATTAGAGAAATAACATAAGACCTATCACCCCTCAGGTAAATAAATTGACCTTGACCAATTTGCCTCACTCTCCAACCAACTCTGATTCTTAAATTCTCTTCCCCAAGTGCCAAACACCTGTGCTTTAAAAAATTGCATTGATTCATTCTTTTCTTCCTAACGTTGGCTGCAAACAACCTGACAAAATTGAAAATTTTGAAGATTATGCAAAAAAAATCACATAAAACCTTTTCCTAGAGCCCAATTTCATATCTCTAGGTATGCTGATATCACTGCCTACCTGCACCTGTATGTGCAGTCTTCCATTCTTTTTATCTCCCACTTTTGGAGATGATTTAGGGGTTTTTCTCTCTCAATAAAACTGGACACTAGAAGTGTTACATAAATGAGATGCTGGGTGAGATGCACCAATTGCTTTCTCCTACTGTGAAGAAGATCTATAAACATATGCATGTTTATGTTGTGCAGAGAGCAGGTTATAGTGAACAGGGATTCTCTTACCTCTTTCCCAAGTACCCCTGAAACTAGCATTTTGCTCATGGTCTCCTATTGGAAGTAGGCAATTACAGGGACGGAGGATGAATGTTTTCTTTTTAAAAAGGCAGAAATCTCTTGGTTACCTCATATTAAAACTGAAGACCAGCATTTGAAACCCAGAAAATTTGCTGGATCACCAGAAAGGAAATGAATGATTCTGTGAAAGGGGAGAAGTGAATATGCATTGTATTGAAGGGGTAAATAAAGATTATTAAAACCCTGGGCTTATGAAGTAAAACCGGTTCCTGTTTTAACATAATTGCGAATCCTGAATCCAAGGAGTTGATTCCTCAAACTCACAGCAGAGATCCTACTAACAGTAATGCAGGTCCCATAATCAAGCTGCTGGTGAATCTTCTATCCATAAGGACAGTGGTGGGATTCAAATAATGTCATAACTGGTTCTCTGCCCTAATGATTTCTTCCAACAGCCAGTTCACCAAATTGCTCAGAAAGTTAACAACTGGTTCTCCCGAACTGGTGCAAACTGGCTGAATCCCACCACTGTGTAAGGAGATTCTAAGGGGAGATGTCCCACCTCCTGCCTAGGCTATCCAATAAGGAAAAAAAAATATCCAACCTCTTGAATAGACAAGAACAACTTTACTATTAGCAATAGAAAAGCAATAAGCATACAGATATACAGACAGTATCAAATAGGCACAGGACTAATTTATATAAAAATAAGGTACTGAGCTCAATGGGGTGATTTTTCATATGCCCCACAAAGGAGATTGTTCAGAGCCAACAGTTCCTACTCCATAGAGTACATATACTAAGCAATTGCCATCAATATGCAGCACATCAAAGGCACAGAGCATATTTAAACAATCTAACTCTCCCTCCTACCTCGTAAAATGCCCAAAGAGTTATGTCTGCAAAAATCTCATGCAGCAGTCCTCCCCCTATCTTCTGGGCTGTTTAATTCCCCCCTCCCCCCATTAATCAGTGGAACAGCTTGCCTTCAGAAGTTGTGAGTGCTCCATCACTGGGAGTTTTTAAAAAGAGATTTGTCCGGACGGTATAGGGACTCCTGGTTGAGCAGGGAGTTGGACTAGAAGACCTCCATGGTCCCTTCCAACTCTGTTTTTCTTAAATTTCTTCCTGCCTGGCCCATCTGAATCCTATCTGCTCTTTCTCTTGGTCCTCCAAGCTTCTATCCTCCCACAACTGATTGATTTGCTGTGCAGTTTCCCCCACCAGTGAAATAGTCAGCTGTCTCTGTCTATCTGCATTACCCAAGTGGATACTGTACTTGTGAATCTTTGCACCTTTGACATCTCTCTACCCTTGTTGGTTGCATGAGCGGAAACCTGCTAGACAAAAAACTACAGGGAGAGAAGTCTTGCTTCCTCTCTCCTTTAACTCTTATCTACTTGTGGATGGTTTTTTTTTTCTCACCTTGAGAAAAACGTAAGATATGGCTCATATTCCCTTTAGCTGTTTATGTTACCTTTTTCCTTAACTAATATTCTGTTTCTTTCTTTTTCTATCCTTGATTCACCCATTTTTGTGAATTAAGGATAAATTTCTATGTGCATCCAAGCTTTTGTTTTTCCCCTAATCCTTCTGAATTTTGTTTCTATCTCTCCATTCTTTGGGACAACCCCTCATTTCCTTCTAAACATCTCCCGTGTTGACTTCCTGATTCAAAGCTATCCAATGAGAAGCCTTTTACTGTTTCTCTTAATCTCTGTTTATTTCAGCATCTCCAAGGATGATAATTCCTCTACATCTGATTCCTTCCAGTTCTAGGCCTGCATAAACAGAACCAAAACACCCATATTAATTTCCTTACTTGTCCTGGCAAACTCTTGCCACTTTACACCAATTTTAACCCCTCTGCCTATTTTTCAATTGTGCTATATTATCCAATACTACCATTTATTTATGTATTGGTCTCGTTTACCTGCAAAAATATATTTACCTTGGTTCTGGGCACTACCAAGAATCCCCAAAAGATTTACAACATACAGATATGCATAGAAAACTAAATGAAGTAGCAAAAGTTAAAATAAAAAGAAGGAATAGTGTTTTAACAAATCTAGAGCCTCCAGTCATAACACAATGTTTAAATATCAGGTAAATGGTATTATTTTCACTGCCCTCTGCTTATTTTTACTGTTTACATACTGCGTTTGCTATATTGACAAACGTCCGTCAGTTTAACACAGCCACACCTGGAAGAAATTAACACTTTTGTGTGTGTATAAAATACCTGTCCAAATGAAAGACTGTACAATGTAATATTTTTATTAGGATAGTGATTAGATCTGGACTATTTATGGACCATAGCTGAGCACACACATTTCAAAAATAATTAAACTTGAATTTGCTTCAAGACTGATTCTTTAATGCAGGTTTGCGGAAGTTTTCTATGTCATCGATGGTCTCTGGCAAGGTGCTTCCTTTGGTCTCAGGCAAAAGCAGCACTGTTCCAACAGCTATTAACCCTATGACAGCTGCAAATAAAACATAACAAAAAAACATCAGAAACCAAATTATGACATATTGTCAAGATGGACACACAATCATTTTATTTTGGATGTTTTATTTCGGCTGCATCAAAATTATCTGTACAGGTAGTCCTCAACTTACAACAGTTCATTTAGTAACTGTTCAAAGTTGCCACGTGTCAGACTTTTCTTTAGATGCACAATAATACATGAAGTAATATATACAATACCAAGAGCGGTTCTTCCAACGTGGTAGAGACAAAAGATTGGTTTCAATTCTCAGAGCTTAGCACAGCTAAGCCACGCCCAGGCTCCTTACTGTCTCAGCTCCCATTGGCTGACCTTGTTACCATGTCTCTGCCAGTCATATCTTCTCTGACACAATGGCACTGAAAAAGTGACTTGTGACCATTTTTCACAGTTACAACCATTGCAGCAAGCCCAAGGTCATGTGATTTACATCTGAATGCTTGACAACTGACTCACATGTATGATAGTTGCAGTATCCTGGAGTCATGTGATCCCCTTTTGCGAACTCCTAACAAGCAAAGTCAATGGGGAAGCCAGATTCACTTAACAACTATGTTACCAATTTAATAACTGCAGTGATTCACTTAACAAACAAGAAAAGTCGTAAAATGGGACAAAACGCACTTAACACATTTCTCACTTAGCAACATACATAAATTCTGGGCTCAATTGTGGTCTTACGTTGAGGATTACCTGTCTTAAAAATTGGGATGCTTAACTTTTATCATGCCATGGGTCCCTTTGAAAGTCTAGTCACTTAGATTGAACGTCTGGTATTTCTTTTTTCACATACAGTTCTAATTTTGTGTTGAATGATCCTAAGAATTATTTCACTAGCATGTGAAATTAAGGATATCGTATGATTGTATGCACACACTATTAAGTCTTTTTTGGTAGTGGAATGTAGATTGACCTCTTCCAGGCTATTGGCCAATATGTTGCTCTCCAGATTTCCTGCATAGATTGGTTAGAACTTTTACTGATTTCATCTTCTGTTACTTGCCATATTTCATATATCACTTCCTAGAGCTTTCTGAATTGGTAGTGACCAGAATGCTGATCCCTAAGTTCATCTTCTAGAACTAGATATTTTTGTAAATAGGGAACATCTTTTAAGGGATCTTGGATATTGATATGTATACTGTACAGTGCTTCATATACTCCTTCCCTTTGTTTGATTGCATTTGAATTGCTTATATTACAATATGTCAGGAGTGTCAAACATAAGGCCAGTGGGGTGCTTAAATCTGGCCCGCGGGGCCGGCCTGGTGCATCTGGCAGCCAAAATGGGGCACAGGAGGCCCATGCACAGTCCCCCGATGCCCCGTTTTCAACCTAGACAGCCTCCTGTAGCACTCTGCTGGCCAAAATGGGGCATGTTTTGGCTGGCAAAGTGCTGCAGGAGACCATCCAGGCCGAAAACAGGGCATGCGGGGAGGGGGGAGAGACAGTGAACGCTTACTGCAATACCCTGCCAGCCAAAACACACTCTATTTTGGCCAGCAGAGTGCTGCATGAGGCTGTCCAAGTCAAAAATGGGGTGCGTGGGGTCCGCACATGCCTGCCCTCCATTCCTCATTTTGGCCAGCAGAGTGCTGCAGGAGGCATCTGTCCCATCTCCCACCACCTCCCCAGTCAGCCCATCAAGGAGAACTACAATGCTGATCTGGCCCTTGAAGAAATCCAGTTTGACATCCCGGCAATATGTCCTTTGGAGTAATTCATTCAATTCAAGGTCGGAACTATCTTTTTTCATGTCTGTTTCCATCCTTCTTCCATTCCATCCTGACTTGGTAATGATCAGAATACTGATCTAATATCACATTCTGGTACTTGAGGTTCTTGTAAGTAAGTAATATCTTCTAAGTTACCATGGATATTGGCATCTGTACCTGGGATGTTAATTAACAGCTCTCTGATGTAAGTTTATTAAGTTCCTTTCTGAGTCCCAAATATGTTTTTTTTTCCCAAGAGGCAACGGGACTTTCTGGTTTTTCTTTGAAGATATTTCACTTTTCATCCAAGAAGCTTCTTCGGTTTGGAAAACATCTTCAAAGAAAAACCAGAAAGTCCAACTGCCTCTTGAAAAAAAGTACACTTGGGACAACCATGACCAGGATCAGGGTGAAATTCAGCAGGTTCTGACACAGGTTCTGAAGTACCGTATTTATTCGAGTATAACGTGCACACGTGTATAACGCGCACCCCCTAATTTTCGATTAAAAATCGGTATAAAAGTTTGTTTCACACCAAGCATTGTAATAGTAATGACTATTGCCGCCGGCGGGGCGGGAAGGGGGCAGAGGCGCGCCAGCTTTTGCTCTAGTCAAGACAAAATAAGACCAAACTCGCGGGAGGCATTGTAATGAGTAGGCGATTGCTGTATAGAGAAGAGGAAGAGCAGGCTAAGTGTTCGGCGGCAGCAGCAGCGGCAATAGTTGCAACTCAGCTGCCTGCCACCTTTCCCCTCCTTTGTCTCCCAGCCAGGGCGGCCCGCCGCCGAGTTGCGACTATTGCCGCCACTGCTGCCGCCGAACGCTGGCAACAGGCGCACACACGTGCGGGGCTCGGCTGAAAGATGCATCCCGGAGCCGCCTCCGCCATCCGCCGGAGCGCCGCCTCATCTCTCCCAGGCGCCGCCTTTGACAACGCCTCGATGGCTGTCCACCAGGTGGACGAAGCTCCCCCCACTTCTTTTGGTGCCTTTTCGGGCTTTTCCTTTCCGCCTCCTTGCAAGGCTCTCCTCGGCATCAGGGCTGCCTTTTTCATCGCGACGAGCCCCGCTGCTTTCTGGGGGGTGAGGGGAGCTGTTGCCTTCCTTACTCCGAGGAAGCCTGCAGAGCCTCGCAAGGATCTCTTTCGGCTTCGCTTCTATGCTGGACCTTCTGTAGGTAGAACAAGCGATGATTCCTTGGTTTAAATGGTGGCAGCAGCGGCAGCAATAGTCGCAACTCGGCGGCGGGCCGCCCCGGCTGGGAGACAAAGGAGGGGAAAGGCGGCAGGCAGCTGAGTTGCGACTATTGAGCACGGCGCAGCGCTGCCTGAGGCCGGGATCGAGGCTGCAGTCCGGAAATTTACAATTTACAACTCGCCACTGCCACCCCACCCCAGCTCTCGTTTATAACGCGCACCCATACTTTGATTTCTTTTTTTGGTACAAAATTTTGCGCGTTATACTCAAATAAATACGGTACTGATAGGGGATATTTTAAGTAGTTCAGAGAACCTGAAAATACCACCTCTGGCTGGCCCCAGAGTGGGGTGGAATGGGGATTTCTCAATATCCTTCCCCTGCCATGCCCACCAAGCCATTGGTAGTAAAAAAAATTGAATTTCACCACTGACCAGGATGACTGAGAATCTCATTAGATTTTCCTTTCTGAGATTTCTCTCTTACTTGGCTTTGGTTTCTCTTCTTTTCTTGGCAATTATCATATCTTTTTTATTGAGTTTATTTTCTTCTCTTTCCTCATTTTTGGCAGTCTCTTAATGACTTCTTTAAGTTCATTCCACAATTCTTTTGGTTTTCTACTAATGAATTCAGGAGTTCAAAATGACTCCTGATGTTCTCCTTGAAAATGGTTGGTATATGTTCAAGATCATATCATGGAAACTGACTGCTTTTCTTCTTCTTTAGCTTAACTTGAAATTTACACAGGAGCAGTTTGTGATCTGTTCCACAGTCAGCACCTGGCCAAATCTTGATACCATAAATGAACTCATCCATTTCCTTTTAGTTAATCTGATTTATATATACTTCATCTGGTAGTGTCCACGAAGAAGACCTTCTGATTATTTGAAGACCGTGTTAGCTGTTTCTTTGGAGTGACAGAAATTGATAAAATGGTCTTCTGCTTCATTTTGGTTTCCTAAACCATGTAATCAAAATATATTTTCCTCTTTTGTGTTTCCAACTTTGGCATTCCAATCTGAAGTCACAAACAGTGCATCTTGTCTGCCAATTTGGCCAATTTGTTGTATGATACAGATCTACATAAATCTAAGTCCACTTAAGTTCAGTTGGACTGAATCCCTGGATGAATACAAAAGTGCATGATTGAGCATTAATGAACTGTAGCTGCCACAGATAGAATATCACTTACAGAAGACTACAAGAGGTAGTTCATGCCAGATCTCTGCCAATCTGTAGACTATAAATGGGGATATGATTCCACCAAAATCGCACATGGAAGAACATACCATCAAGCCAAGGTTTCTGAAAGAAAGACGGACAGACAGAAAGATCAGATTCAATGCTATACATACAGACATACAGACATATTAATAAAATAAATGAATAAATGAGAATTTGCCTCATTAGAAAGCCAAGAACCAAACCTTAATATCATTTTCATTCCCTAGAATACCTCTGACCTCCAGATAAGCCTAAGAGTTTGGTGGGTGGTTGCAACCCTGTCATTTGTCTGAAAAGACACTGAGCCCTTCAGATTCCTCTTTGTAAAGGGATCAGAAGAGGGTATCGATGGATTAAAGAGAAATGACTACAAGTTGAACAAATGCAGATTCTTCCCCACTGAATGTATATGTCCTGCAGTGGTGGGTTCCGGATCCCGATGCAACCAGTATGGTGCAATGGAGCCCGGCGTCCACCACATGAACACGTGCAGCGCACACATGCATACTTACCGTCTGCGATGCTCCGCAATGCCCCAGCTGCTCAGAGGAGCATCGCGCAGGCGCTGTACACTCCGTGCTCATGCGTGGAAGCACAGAAGAGCTCAAATACAGGTAAGGATGGTGGGCTGGTGGGCCCTCCGGAGCACCATACTGGAACGGTACCCGGTGCTTCCGGCAGGCACCGGTACATTCGTACCGGGGCGTACCGGTCGTAACCCACCACTGATATCCTGCAAAAGGACTGGGGGAGATCTGATTTTAAGATCACCCGATTCTCTGAATAATGAGAAGTCGACCGCAGAGGTAGGTTCATGAGGCATTATTTTTAAAAATTACAACTTTACCAATATTTTCCTTTTTTCCTTCTTTAGAGAAAAGTAAAGAGGTTCACATTTAAAGGAACTGAAAGTGGGGAAAAGGAAAACTAACACATTTGATTATTGCACGTCTTAGTTGCTTAACTCTTAAAGGCCTGAAGTTCAATTCCTGTTTATAGTCCTGAAATAAGGCCTTTCACAGCTCCATGACAAGCTATTTCTATGTGATCCCTTCCATGCTGGAAACAGCTGTCACTGATTGAGTCTATCTAGTGCATAAAAGTTAAAAACCCTTTTTGATTTATTTTTTACAAGAAATTAATGTTGTTCCTGACAGAATGGAAAGAAATATTACTAAAAATGAGCTATCAGAGAAAGCAAAAGGGAGAGACCACTCTAACTTGAGGTTTATGCTGATTTGTTTTTTTAATAGAAACATCCAGGACAACTACAGACCTCATGTCCTAGGCTTATTTACAAATATGGATACAAAGCAAGGAGGAACAGATTCATGAAGAAGACAGTCAGCTGATGTGCTTCAGCTTCTCCAAGCCATCCCATCGACTGACTGTTATACTCCCTTCTACGGCATTCCAGTTCAAAACTGCCACTATTTCTAGCTGCCACCTTGTTTATTTCCCTCTTGGTGAGACCAAGGTTCCTCCCTTAGATGTGCTGAAGGCCACCATCTCATCCCCTGTATTGAGCAAAGATTCCCTCAGTTGGCTTTTAAGCATGGAAAAAGATGCCATTGGCCTTGTCCTGCCTCATCTCCAAAGTTTCTCCACTTTGGCTTGCCATGCTAATTCTATTTCTGATGTTAATTCAGAGGGATAGTGCCTCAAAATTGGTGATAGTTGAGTAATCAAAGATACAGAGTTTCTACATTAAGACATTCTTTGAAGCAGCACCTACCTAAGAAATGTTGGGTACAATTCAGCATTGACAAAGCAGACCATTTCAAAAGCCATAGTAATTCCTAACCTGCCAAAGGAACCTGCAATAATCTTTAACCAATGCATATCTGAAAAGAAAGCATATGTACACAGTTTACCCAAAAGAATTTATTGCACAAAGATGATTAATACCGGTGATATAATAGGTAGTCCTCATTTTGCAACCACAACAGGAATTGGGACAACTGGGAAGTGGTCGCTCAGTGAAAAATCACACCACCACAATTGTGCTCAAAATTGTTTTACTTCAGCTTTCCTTTGTTTTACTGCATCAGAAGGATACAGCTCTAAATAGCCAGATGAAGCTAAATGGTGGGGTAGGTTCCTGGAACTCAATTCACAAGGAAGCTGGATAAATCTTATAATCCTTTTACCCAATTCTCCCACCCTTTGAAATGCTCACCTGGCACTGGAACAATTAGCAAGAAGAGAATTAATGTTTGTATTTACATTCATTGGACAGGAAGGATTACAAGAGAGTATGCAAGCAAGCAATGGGATATATAAAGGAATGGGACCTACAGTTGAAAGCAGAGAGCTTAGGAGGCAAACAAAAGACTTTAGCATGCAAGTGATTAGAGGCTTATCAGTTTCAGGCAGCAGTGCAAGCCATAGAAGAATTCTAATCAATTAAGGTCACAGGTGAGCTTGTTAATTTGCCTGAGCATTTTGGGGAGATTCACTCCACTGTAGAAAAAAGCAGCTCAGGAAGAGATAGCTTGTTTAGGCAATCTCTCTACTCTGGAGGTGAGGTGGAGAAAAACATATGACATATATGTGGGCATTGGTAGCAAAGTTCCTTTTTTCAGCACCATAATAAATGCAGATGGTCACTGTCCAAGGCAGTCACTAAGTAAGGACTACCTGTGCAATTTCCCAGAGAACTAGTGGTAAAGATAAGTCCCCCTAAGCAGGGATGTCAAACTCGATTTCATTGAGGGCTGCATCAGGGTTGTGTTTGACCTCCAGGTGGGCTAGGAGGGGGTGTGATCGGAGAAGGAATGGTGGAGGTGGCCAAGGTGGGGGTGGCCAGCTTGACGTCACTTGTGTTGGGGGCACCTTTGGTGGCCAAGTGCTAAGGCAGGACTTCCCTTAGACCCTCCCTTACTC
Source organism: Natrix helvetica (assembly GCF_964273705.1). Taxonomy (NCBI): domain Eukaryota; kingdom Metazoa; phylum Chordata; class Lepidosauria; order Squamata; family Natricidae; genus Natrix; species Natrix helvetica. The sequence goes on along the minus strand of NC_138552.1, from coordinate 211,673,960 downwards.
TCATTATAATCTCCTTCCTTCCTTCCTTCCTTCCTCCTTCCTTCTTTCCTTCTCTTCTTTTTACTTCCTTGTTCATTCTCCTTTCTTTTTCCTTCCACTAGTTTAGTGCAATTAGTGAGAAAGGGATGTTCTCAACTTTTGGTTCTGTAAACAAGGGAAACAAAAGTCTGTTATCTGTTCATAACTAGAAGTGTCTTGAGTTTTGGAGAGATGATGCCCCTTAGAATCCTCCACTGTTGGGAGAATTACAGCAAATTGGATGGAAGGGGATTTAGGCAGGAATTAGAAAAGATACCCTTAGGACATATTAATAACACATAAGCAATAAATATAGTAGTGAAAGAATAAATGGCTTGTTTCTAATCATGTCCTTTATACATGTCACTATCCATCTCTGCATTCAACTACTTAGAAAATCCATTTAAATATGCCATTGTTAATTATTTAATGATATATGTAATATGCCTGTTTAAAATAAATTTCAAAAATCTATTTGATATTCTTTTGCACTGAAGGTAAGTGTGAAATCCACCAGATAGCTTCATTCTGACCACTATATTAGCTTTGGTGAAGTGGTTCAGTCCATTTATATCAGAGTTCAGAAAACTTGAATCCCTCAAACATCTTTATTCATCATCGTGATGACTAAGATCACCATCATTTTTATCCATATTGTGCATAGCTTGTTTTTTCTCTTTATCAAGTGACCCTCAAACGTCTTGGGTTTGCTCCTCTTGATGCCCCTGCAGAAAGGCTGCCTGTGGCCATCATTTTGCTAAAGTAAATTCTTGCAGCATTTTCCTCAGGCTGCCTTTGGTCAGGGCAATTATAAAAGATGGACAGATATTATGTACTTACCATCTGGACTGAAAGCTGTAACAAGGCAAGCAATTCCGGCCACCAGATTAGAAACTGCCCAGGGATAACGACGGCCCACCCGCTCTATGGTAATGATGAGGATGAAAGCAGCTGGAAATTCAATAAGGGTGGCATAGAAAAAATCCAGGTAAACATTTCCACCAGCAACTCCTATGTGCATAATAAGTCCTTGGTACATTATGGCACTTGTGAACCTAGGAAAAGAGGAGGAACAACCGTTAATTGGGGCTAGATTTATTGCCTAGCAATAGCACTTAGATTTATATACTGCTTCACAGTGCTTTATAAAAGTCTCTCTAAGCAGTTTATAGAACCACAAGCCTTGAAAAAAATCAGTGCTCCAGATTTGACATGTCAATCCCACATTATATTACCAATATAAGCAAGCTGGTTTATGATCAAGTTTTGTTAGTACGGTAGAAGCTTTTTTGTCTTCTGCGATGTTTACTGTTAAGAAGAGTTTGGTTCTACAAACTGTAATGTTTTCAGGGCGATACAATTCCAATGTATTCAGAACACTCAGTATGGAAAAAAAAGAACTGTCTGGAGCAAGGTTTAATGTTATAGAATGATGATGATGATGATGATGATGATGATGATGATGATGATGATGATGATATCTATTCAATCATGTTCAACACTTGGGCGATTCTATGAGCCAGTCAGTGTCTTCACATCTTCCAATCTTGCACTACTTCTTTTAGTTTTTGTATGTTGTAATTGGTGTCAGTTTTGATGGTATCCAGACACTGTGTTCTTTTGTGGCTTTGGTTTTTTATTTACCACTAATAATGTTCTAAGAATATGGACCCAATTTTTTAATGAGCAGAGGACTCTGAGCTTCAAGCAAAATATGAACTCTAACCAAGGGTTTACCTAACTCTCAGTTATACAAAAAATTGTAAATGTAACATATTAGGGTTATGTTGTGTACCAATAGAGCCAACATAGGTGGCATAGCTAAAGTAAACAAGGATTCAAAGAAATGCATGAAATAAATGGCCTCTTACCAGTTATACATCAAAATTAATGTGTATTTCCTCATCTGTGGTGTCCTCACAAGGTCCAGCAGTGAAGGGCTAAGCTTTGTGTCTTCTACCTGTTCTTCTTCAAGATTAATATTCTATAAGGTAACAATTGCAAAATAAATAAAAAGACAAGGAAGATAAATACATACATATCCATCACATTGTTTTTGTTCAGGATAAACGTTATGCTGAAAACAGAAATTGAGTAAGAAATGTAAGGCATGAGATAAGAAAAAGTTAACCTAAAAGAAAAAAGTTAAAGCTAATTAACATCAAGCCCAACATCTTCTCTCTTTGAGGATTACATTCATTCCAGTTAATCCTGCAAAATTGCAGGTGACCAGGCAATCAAAGTCCTTTTCTAGCATGTATCTAATGCATCACATGTAAAAGGGATAGAGCTTTCACACCCACCATTTTGACGTTAATCACAGCCTCTGCAGATGCACCTGACTCTTCATTTATATATTCATTTTGCAAATGTAACCCTCTTTCATTCTTTTTCTATGACCAACTCTACATTCATTCAAACTTTTCACTCACTTTCCTTCTCGATCTACATTCATTCATACTTTTACATCCTTGACCCTATAGCTTTTTCTCTTGCTGTACATATCTTTTAAATATCTCATCATGAGATTTTGTTTTCACATTGATAAAAAGTCTTATGGTCTGTTGTAAGACTATCAATAGATGCAAACACAAAGCCGCCTCCCTTTTACTCCAAAAACATGAGAAAATGACCCAGAACATTGCTGCTTATATTGCCTGAGTATAATTTTCCTATTTGAAAATAGAGTACAGGCTGGAATTCATGTGTTGTAACCTCACTTTGCATCTAATTAATATCATCAATCAGAACTTTGAGACCTTTGTTCTTTAGATTAATCATTTCCATTTTGGATAATTACAAGAGCTGTCTGATGCCAACTCCTACTATAGTCAACTTAGTTTTATCTTTTTTGCTGACATACTTTTATATCTGTTCCATCAGATGACCATCTCCCTTTTCTGATGTCTGATGTTGTTCTTTACCTTTGCTTTTAATTTCATATGCTGCTCAGAGAAGTCAAGAAGTTGGAGGGCTTTAGAAATGGAAATAAGTACATAAATACTAAACTCCCACTTCTCTATAATATAGTGGAGAGAAACAAGCTCTTGAATGCAACTTTTTAGCATTGTTCAAAATTCATTCCTGAGAACCAAAAACATGACATTCTACCAGTATTTGCATGTCTTAAAATATTTCCATGCATTTTCCGCCTTTAGTTAATATTTTTAACAAGAAAAGTAAATTCATCTACTTGTTCTAGTTTTTTTTGTCAAGTGTGTACATTTCATTCATCTTTATACTAGTGTTTCTCAAAGTGCGGTTCAAGGATCCTTCTCAGCAGTCCACAAAATCAATATTACTTGCCAGACTATGTTGAAAAACAATTGACTGTTTATGTACCATCAAGTCACTTTCAATTCCCAGCAATCACAGATTTTTTTCCCATGATGATCTATCCCTAATTTGTTCTTTCAGGTTTCCTAATGAAAAATAATACAATATTAAAATCCCATCAAGCCCCATCATTCATGGTAGATGCATCTTTCTGGCAGTGTAAATGTGTATCCATCTGTCTGGTCAAATCCACCACTGAAAGATTCAAATCCATCTAATGAAGCAGAGGAAGAAGAAGATCAGAAAAAGATCAATAGACTGCGACAACATCCTATGACAATAGCCTACCAATAATAAGTAGGCACCTGTAGTGTTTAAGACTTACCTCAAAAAAGGCTGGTACAACTTTTCCATTTTTTTTAGCAATTTCATCCACGAGTTTCATAGCTCGGGCATTCTGTCCTTGAGTGATCAGCCACCTGGGTGACTCAGGGATGCACCTACAAAAGAACTGGAATCATTGATCTGGTCCAGAAATGCTCATGGCAAAAAACAAGCTCATAGGATGGGACCAGACATCTACCTTCTTCTACATGCATTAATTAACATAGGCTTGTTGCACTTTAAAGATATAACCAATTTATGGTGGTGTAAACTGTCATGTGATATGAACATCATTATTCCATAAAAGGAATACATCCTTAGCTATGCTTATCGGGGCAGGTTAGACAGCAGTAACATAGTTCAGAAGGAAATGGAGATGTAGGAGAAGCAAGCAGTGAAAATTACCTATTGTACCTGGTTATTCACAAATCAATTGTTGGATGCCACACAAACATTATTTTATTCTTGTAGGATGATAAGGGGTGGATGGGTTTCTGTTTATTTCTTGAGAAATAGATGACTATGACTACATGTTCTTGGCTTCCTTCACTCCTTTACTCAAAGGTGGCTTGTTTGAGGTCACAGGCAGCACAACCTTTGAAGCTGGAGTGGCCTCTTATTGGTCACACACCCTTTTGCAGCCTTTGTTGGCTTCTGGCAATAAAAATAAAGCTTTGCAGGGGAGGCTGCTGATACTAGATAATCATTCTTTAAGGCCATGGTTCTCAACCTGTGGTCTGTGGACCCCTGGGGGCCACGATGTCATCATAGGGGGTCTGCAAAGGCTTGAAGAAATATTATGATTTAAATATTGAGTTAAGTCTTGGGGGGGTCATGTTCCATGGTCATGTTCCATGGCCACAAAAAGTATTTAAAGGGTGTCTATAGTGAAGAAAAGGTTGAGAACCACTGCTTTAAGGCAATCTCAGCATACATGCCTCTCAAAAAGGAGAATGTTTTTATTACAATAAACTCATCTCGAAGTCTATCCTTCACCACTCTAGTTCTTAGGATATCTGGTGGCAACCATGATTTTGGCTAGACTGGTTTAGTAATTTGTGGGAAACAGCCACTAAATAGAAATAATTCACTTATGTGCAGAAGAGAGGAAGATGAGTTACTGGGAACCAAGCTGACTCATTTATTAGAAATAAGCAAGTAATTATGGGCCTCGTGGTGTTGTTAAATTACAACTTCCACAATCCTTCACAATTGCCATGGAGGATATGGCTGCTTGATGTTGGAATCTAATATCACCAGGAGATTCTCCATCCCTATCCTAATTCCACTAGACCCAATCTTCCCTTGTTCCATAATAGAATCTATTCCTTGGATATTATAGGCAAATGACTGACTCTGAGCAAGACGTTCTTACCAGTAGTAGAGTAAGAGGAGGAACATTGGAAGAGTAACAGCAAGTTGAAGCCACCTCCAGTTGGGAATTGCATAAGCCAAAGCATTGAGGATGAGGAGGCCAAAACCATATGCCATTTGATAGAGAATGGCCACAGTCCTCCTGTAGCTTGGGCCAACAATTTCTGTGACTGGAAAATAAAATGAGGACTTTCCATATTAATTCTTAATTGACAAATAGCTTATTTGTAGGCTTTGATTAGAAAGAATGCTTGTAAGCAAAAGAAACGGTGGAAAGCACATTTGTTTCAAACAATAAAAAACTAATAAGGGAGATCATTTTTGAAACTGGGTGAAAATGATGGAAATGATACATAGTCTACCAATATCTATGATCTCTTTGGTCTCTCAGTTGCTTTTAGTAATATTAACCATGACATCCTCCTGGAACTCTGGGTCCAACTTAGGAGGTATAGTGCTTTAATGACTCTGCTTTTTATTTGCCTGTTTATTTAAATAATTATTTAATTTGTTCCCGCCCATCTTGCCATGATTTGTAAGGGATGTCTTAAAAATTAGTGCTGTAGGTTCTGTCTTATCCCTTGGTTTTGATTCATGAGGTGCCTCCGGATTCAATTTAATGCAACATTTGGATTAAATTGGTGGACAAAATCATCCAGAGATCTGGGCAGAAAAATTCAGAAGCAGCCTAAAAAACATGTTAAACTTACAAACGAACCAACTCTGTTCACTGCGTTAAATCCACATTGTTGCAACAAGAGGTATTTGTACCCTCTTTTAGCCTTTGTTCATCTGTGGCTAATTGCAATATAAATATAACCCACCAACATCTTCCTTGTTCCATGTCCTCATGCAGCTGCCATCATTTGATCCCTGGTTGTACCAAAGGTAGCTTTAACTCATATTTGGCTATTTTGGTTTTGAACGGCTGTTTTCTCCCTTTATTTCTCCAAAAACAGTTTTAATGTGAATATATTCTGGCATGCTTTACCAACTATTCTGTATCTTATGAGATCAGATTGACTCCCGGGAGCTAGGACCCAATCTCTTATTGGCCACTTCAGGCTGGTATGAGCACACACCCTCACTTATGATTTCTGGGAACTGTTATCTAGGGACATTCTTGTTTGGACACTAGAAAACTTTCAAGTTTGTTTTAATGAGTTGTCCATCTATGCCTGCCAAGTCTCCAAGAAAAAACTAGTCTAGTCATCCCACCTCCTCATGATTGATGTATGTTTTTCGCCCAGGTGATAATGTTTGGCAGGAGAGGAAAAGAGGGAAACAAGCCTGGGGAAATCCACCATTCCTTATTCCTAATGTGTCCTGTAGACATTCAATAGGAACAACACTGATTTTTGGCATTGGGACTGTGGCAGGAACAGAAGCTTCCATGCTGTTAGATCACCATGGATAAATTTAATTTAATCTGGTCATGAGAAGGAAGCCTATATTAATATATATTGTAGTAAAAGTATCACAAATTAATAAGGCTGCAAAAGGTTGGCAGTTTAAGACCTACGTACTACAGGGTGGTACTCCCGTTTTTGCCCCAGCTCCCGCCAACTTAGCCAACTAGCAGTTCAAAAGCATGCAAATACTTCTCGAATAGATAAATATTTCCTACTTTGATGGGAAGATAACAGAGTTCCATGTTCCTTGGCATATCGTCATGACCACGGAAGTCTTTGGAAAATGCTGGCTTCCCCAACTAAGAAACGGAGATGAGCACTGCTGCCCCTAGAATCAGACATGATTGGGCAGGGGAAATCTTTATCTTTTTTTTAATCTAATGTAAAATGATTTCTTAAAGCTTCAGAGACCATCTTTTTCCTGGAATTATTAAATGTATTCAAAATTTTAGTTTTGAGTTCCAAGAATAGGTTTGATTTATTAGAGTTAGACTTGACTCTTTATTAGAGTTAGACTTGACACTAATTTAGGAAACAGTGCTGTTAGATCACCATGGATAAATTTAATTTAATCTGGTCATGAGAAGGAAGCCTATATTAATATATATTGTAGTAAAAGTATCACAAATTAATAAGGCTGCAAAAGGTTGGCAGTTTAAGACCTACGTACTACAGGGTGGTACTCCCGTTTTTGCCCCAGCTCCCGCCAACTTAGCCAACTAGCAGTTCAAAAGCATGCAAATACTTCTCGAATAGATAAATATTTCCTACTTTGATGGGAAGATAACAGAGTTCCATGTTCCTTGGCATATCGTCATGACCACGGAAGTCTTTGGAAAATGCTGGCTTCCCCAACTAAGAAACGGAGATGAGCACTGCTGCCCCTAGAATCAGACATGATTGGGCAGGGGAAATCTTTATCTTTTTTTTAATCTAATGTAAAATGATTTCTTAAAGCTTCAGAGACCATCTTTTTCCTGGAATTATTAAATGTATTCAAAATTTTAGTTTTGAGTTCCAAGAATAGGTTTGATTTATTAGAGTTAGACTTGACTCTTTATTAGAGTTAGACTTGACACTAATTTAGGAAACAGTGCTGTTAGATCACCATGGATAAATTTAATTTAATCTGGTCATGAGAAGGAAGCCTATATTAATATATATTGTAGTAAAAGTATCACAAATTAATAAGGCTGCAAAAGGTTGGCAGTTTAAGACCTACGTACTACAGGGTGGTACTCCCGTTTTTGCCCCAGCTCCCGCCAACTTAGCCAACTAGCAGTTCAAAAGCATGCAAATACTTCTCGAATAGATAAATATTTCCTACTTTGATGGGAAGATAACAGAGTTCCATGTTCCTTGGCATATCGTCATGACCACGGAAGTCTTTGGAAAATGCTGGCTTCCCCAACTAAGAAACGGAGATGAGCACTGCTGCCCCTAGAATCAGACATGATTGGGCAGGGGAAATCTTTATCTTTTTTTTAATCTAATGTAAAATGATTTCTTAAAGCTTCAGAGACCATCTTTTTCCTGGAATTATTAAATGTATTCAAAATTTTAGTTTTGAGTTCCAAGAATAGGTTTGATTTATTAGAGTTAGACTTGACTCTTTATTAGAGTTAGACTTGACACTAATTTAGGAAACAGTGTTAAAGATTAACACTTTTTTAAAAATGTTTAAAAGAGTTAAATGGGTTCCACTAATATTTAAATTCTGTCTTCTCGCAGAATTCCAGTCTATAGGAAAGTGTCATACTTACGCAAACTGTAACCGGCCACCCAGCTGCCCTTGCTGAACAGGCCTTGGATGAAACGAAATATCACAGACCATAAGTAGTTTGGTGAGAAGGCAACAAGTACTCCAGAGATTGCAGTTACCAGGACAGAAATTAAAAGGCTTACTTTCCGTCCAAATCTGCATTAAGAAAAGCAATAGATACACATGCTCAGAAAGATGCAAGGAAAATCATATGCTGAAGCTCTACTTAAGCTGCCCTAGGGGTACAGGTTGTCCTCTACTGATGACCACAATTGAATTCCAAATTTATGTTGTTGAGTGAGAAATTTGTTAAGCGAGTTTTGAGCCACGTTATGACTTTGTTAAGTGAATCACTAGAGTTGTTAGTATCACAGTTGTTAAGTGAATTTGGCTTTCCCTTTGACTTTGCTTGCCGTAAGGTTTGAAAAGGTGATCAGATGACCCCGGGACGCTCCAACTGTCATAAACATGAGCCAATTGGAAAGCATCCAAATGTAAATCATGTGACCATGGGGCTACTGCAATGGTTGTAAGTGTGAAAAATGGTCACACGTCACTTTTTTCAGTGCTGTTGTAACTCTGAATGGTCACTAATCAAACGTAAGTCAAGGGCTACCTGTTCCGCCCTGAGTAGGAGATGGACTCAGTAAGTACCTTCCAACTGTCTCATTCTATCAAATTTGTTTAGCTCTTTCTAGGCTCAGCATTTCTGCCTCAGTTCACAGAACATTTGTTCTGCTCATATAAAATATTCTGCCCAAATAAATTAGGCTTCTGATGATTTAAAATTAATACATCCTGCTAAGATTATGACTGTCCTTCTACAACACACTGAATACCACACTTCCTAGGCCCATGCTAGATTAATGTAGTGTCCTAAACTAAAGTTTTGAGTTACTTTAAGGATTTTCTTGAACACCATGAATAAAAATAGATTATGGGGTATCCATCCCTGCCTCGGCTGAATAAACCACTAGCAGAGCAGCCTTGTCTAAACGAATAAATGTTTTCGTTCCACAATAGTAAGCAGCCTGCATCGTGGTGTCTGATTAACAGTACTGAATCTGAACACAAGGAGGCAATATTCACAACAATATAAAGCATTGTAGGTCCAATTTTCTATTATTCTTCTCTGATGAGACTTTGTACCTGCACTCTAATTTTATTTTATTTATTCACCAGTTTTAAGAATAGTACAACTTTACAAAGCCTGTAAGAGAAGGCAAAAAATATTTCAATAATCCTGATACCTATCAGTCAAAGGGACATAGTGTATATACATATGTGAATGTGCATGAATGTATGTTTGTTCCTCAAGTACATGTTCTTTTTTTAAAAGCTGTTAAGCAATGGTTTTAAAATACGGATTAATAAATGAGGCCCCAGCAGTATTTGGCACAAGGAGAGAAAAGTTTTGACTTAACCCTAAATCAAAATATATGTCGAAACAATTTCCATAGGTTTAATAAAGCAATAACCTAGACTTTTAAGTGTGGGAACAGAAGTAATTTACCCTTAAATCATTACCCACAAATGATTAAAATCCAGGAGATAATTAGGAACTGTTTCAGATTTGTGAGTAAAATGGGAAAAAATTGTCACCTTAATTACAATTCACAATTCCCACCTTATTTGGGGAGAGAGAAACAAACAATTGTAAAAAGTTAGCACCCACCCCACTAGAAAACTGAAATATTTTAGGAAATATTAAATAGGTAGAATATTTCATTTTCCCTGAAAGAGAAAGAGAAATCTTAAGGGAGACAGAAACTCAGAGCTTCAGCTCCCTGCTCTCAGCAAATATTTGGTGCCCATTGAGAAGGATTGGGCCAGCCTATCTACAAAACAAAATACCTTCAGCTCCAGAGTGATGGGATTAAGACATGACTCTCCAGGACATAATAGGATTATCTAGCAGCAGGGGACATCACCTGGGGACATTGCATCACCCTCCAGACTTCAACCACTTGACTTAGACAAACATGACCTCCACATGGCCCCATGGGAGTCTGACTAGAGCCAATAGAATACATTTCTTGCACAGGAACAGGACGCTCAAGGGCAAGGCTCAAGAGAGGATATAAATAACCCTCACTCTCCACTCCATGTAGTCAGCTGCACCAGGACCATGTGCTCGGTGGTTCTGTTTACCATTAAACCATCTTTTCCATCAGCCTTCATGTTTCCAGTTCTTTTTCCCTGCTTGGAACTGAACCAGATGGATATTTCTTCTAACAATATCATGACATTGAAATTCTACCATGTTGTTGCTAGATTGGTATTCATAAAGGCGATGGGCCATCTATTCCTGATTTTACAAGATGTTTGCCACAGACAGGAATACAGGGAGAGAACGAACTATGTTAAGCACTTTCTATTATGGTTTTTTTTTGTCACTACAAATCAGTGACGTGCAGTCAGGTGAGGCAAGTGAGGCACAGACTTGCCGCTCTCATCATGAAAAGAAAATGTAAAAGGAAAAAGCTGAGCTAGTTGCTGCCCCGTGGATGACTCTGCTTAACTGTTAAAAAAAGCCTCTAAAAAGCGCCCTCTACTATGAGGCAGGAGAACTGCATGCCTCATCTAGTCTGTCTTTAGGCGTTTTATGATCACTCGAGCAGAGTTAAGCAAGGGTGAAAAGCCTTAAAATTCCTGATGTAGGTGAGGCACGCAGTTCTCCTGCCTCATAGTAGAGGGCACTTTTTTAGAGGCTTTTTTTAAACAGTTAAGCAGAGTCACCCACGGAAGCCAAGCAAAGAGCCATGCTGTAGCACACACACTTTCCCCCAGCCTCTTTTTTTTGGAAGGCTCGGATCAGCTCCCCTCCGGCTTCTCTGCCTCTCTTCTCACCCCAGCCTGCCAGCAGGAGGTGAGTGGGTGGGCTTTATTGCATTCCAGGCATTTCCCACCCAGACAGCAGGCTGCATTTGCAATGGTGGAGGTGTTTGGAGAAGGCAGCAGGGGAATGGGGGGGTTGGCAGAGGAGCTGCTTTCAAGCCACTGGAAAAGATATCCAATCCAACTTTTGTGTATGTGTGTGTGTGTGTGTGTGTGTGTGTGTGTGTGTTTGTTTGAGAGTGAGCGAGAGAGGGAAGGGGGTAGGAGAGCTAGTCCAATCTACCTTGTGTGTGTGTGTGTGTGTGTGTGTGTGTGTGTGTTTGAGAGAGGGGGAGGAAGGGAGAGAGGGAGGAAGGAGGGGACGGGAGAAGAAAAAGAAAATGAAAAAAGGAAACTTATTTTGCAAAGAAAAACAAATGGTGTCGTTTTAAATTGGAACTGAGCATGCTTGGCTGTGGAATTCTGGGAGTTGAAGTCCACAACTCTAAAAATATTTGAAACCCACCACTGTGTCAGTGCCTCACCAGCCATAAACCTCACTGCTACAAATACAAATAATTCTTTCTGTTTCCAAAAAAACAACTGGACTTTATTGCTTTGTTCTTTGGAAATTGAAAATCCAGAAAAATCCAACATTGGAAATCCAAAAAGCTTCTTCAGTTCTGACTGACTTCTTTACAGTCATCTAGTTGTTAGTTCGTTGAGAGTCATTGAGGCTATTTGTGGGTTTTTCTGTGTCCTCAGGGTCACCTGAATCAGAGTGTAAATGGGTATGGGACCTTCTTGGGACTGCTGAAAAGACTCCATTGTAAACAGAAGATAGGTAGGGTTGTTTCCCTCACCTTCTTGGATAAGAAGTGAAACATTTTCAAAGAAAATTAGGTCCATTTGTCTTTTGGGGAAAAAAGCACCTTTGGGACAACCATGACTTGGATGATTGAGAATCTCCATAGATATTTTATTATTGCTTCTTACTCTTCTGCACTTTGCAAATAAATGCTTATCCTGAAAGCATGCTAGCATGAATGCATATATATTTATTTTTAAAAGTTGGATGAAAATTTGAGTATTAGGGTAAGAGTTTGAAGACGAGAGGGATTCTATAAAGTTTAAAAAAATGAAAACTAGGAGGATGGTGCAGCTTTGGCAGGAAATGTGAGAGAAGGAACTGGGAACGTTTTTAGCTTCTTAGGGCTAGGAATAGCGGAATCCCTGTTGCTTTCAGCTAAACTAACAAATCCCATTGAGAATCATACACTGGAAAACAACATCATATTCAAGAACAAAGCACCATGGAAAGAAAAATAAATAAAGCTTTATTTTATTTATCCTCTCTTCTCCTCATCCAGAGGAAAGTGTTTTTTTTTTAAACCACTGGTCTTTTTAACAAGCTTTAAACAAATTTTAAGAAACTTAACAAGGAAAAGGTCAAACAACAATGGTACTTGCAGATCAGTGGTGGGTTTCAAAATTTTTTAGAACCTCTTCTGTAGGTGTGGCCTGCTTTGTGGGAGTGGCTTGCTGGCCATGTGACTGGGTGGGAGTTGCTTGCTGGCCATGTGACTGGGTGGGCGTGGCCAACTTGTAAAATGTGGTGAAACTCACTTAACAACGCTCTTGCTTAGCAACCAAAATGTTGGCTCAGAAACTCTGGCATTTAAAGCACGCAAGTCTTAAAGCTGTCAAGTTATAAGACCCTTGCACCCCTAACCCTTTAGAAAAAGGATGCTCAAACTTGACAGCTTTTAGACTTGTGGACTTCAACTCCCAGAATTCCTCCTCTCGCTCTTCATATTGATGATGTGCGGACGGGCGGGGGGGGGGGAGCTGGAACCGGTTCTAAACGGCACTGTAGATTTGTGGAACCTCTTCTATAGAAGAGGTTAGAACTGGCAGGAACCCACCCCTGCTACAGGTACATAAAGCAAATAAAATAGTACAAGGTCATTGCAAGCCAAGATCTGAGTGCCAGATTTGTACATAAAGCAAATAAAATAGTACAAGGTCATTGCAAGCCAAGATCTGAGTGCCAGATTTTAATCTTTTATTCTTCCCATCAAAACCTCCCAAATATTGGAATTTTTTTTACAGATAATTCTTTGTAAGGTTATTTTCCTAAGTTGTGACAATTCAGTCCAATTCAGAATAGTTAGAAAATATGTAGGACATGAACTCTATATGCAGATGTATTCCAAACTTCATAAAGGTCTGTTCCTCTATATTACACTTCACCTGTAGTTGTATGTTAGTCCATTATTCTGTTCTTTTACAATACTTCTGAAATAGATACCATGTTTCCCCCAAAATAAGAGAGGCTCTTATTTTCTTTTGACCCCCGAAATAAGCGCTTGGTCTTATTTTCAGGGAGATGTTCTTATTTTTGAGGTGCAGGAGGCGGTGAGCTTGGTCACTTCATGGCTGCTGCTATGTTGTAATATTTTCAGGGAGGGATTATTTTTGGGGGAGGGCTTATTTAGCACATGCTGTCAAAAGCTCGATTGGGCTTATTATCCAGGGAGGTTTTATTTTCAGGGAAAAGGGGTATTATAGGTAGTCTTGAATTTACTATCACAATTGGGATTGGAACTTTTGCTACAAAGTGAGGTGGCTGTTAAGTAACTTAAGTGAGTTGTGCCCAACCTTTTTTTGCCATTGTCATTAAGTGAATCACTGCAGTTATTAAGTGAATCATGGCTTTTAAGTGAATTCATCAAAAATAGGAACCACCTTTGGTGGGAAGATAACAGTGTTCCATGTGCGCCTTTGGCATTTAGTCATGCTGGCCACATGACCACAGAGACGTCTTCGGACAGTGCTAGCTCTTGGCTTTGAAATGGAGATGAGCACCACCCCCTAGAGTCGGGAACGACTAGCACATATGTGTGAGGGGAACCTTTATCTTTACCTTTTTAAGCTTTGCTTAAACTCACTTAGATTATCAAATGTTCAATTCTTCAATTCAGTTAGAAATGTAAAGTATCCAGAAATGCCCATATACACTACCTATATGGGGAGTCTAAGTGTATGTATAATTTTATACAAATACCAACCAGAGATGAAGTTTCAAATTGAATGGCCAGGGTCTAGTTTTCTGACATCCTGATGTTTGCAGGCAGCTGTGGATGGGTATCTTCAAAATGAGCACAGCACCAGAAAACTAGACATGACTATTCAGCCCAAACCTCATCATTGGTTGATTGACACCAGCTGTAAAAACCAACATTATACAAGTTTGTATATGCATATGCAGATCTATTCTCATAAATTGCAAAAAGCTAGCACAAGTTGAACAGTGATGGGATTCAAAAAATTTTTACTACGGTTCTGTGGGTTTGGCTTGGTGGGCATGACATGGCTTGGTGGGCATGGCAGGGGAAGGATACTGTAAAATCTCCCTTTCCAATCCATTCCAGGAAAAGGTTACTGCAAAATCCCCATTTCCTCCCGATCAGCTGAGACTCGGGAGGCAGAGAATAGATAGGGGCGGGGCCAATCAGAGGTGGTATTTACCAGTTCTCCAAATTACTCACAATTTCTGCTATCGGTTCTCCAGAACTGGTCAGAACCTGTTGAATACCACGTCTGAGGTAGAACCTATTTCCCTTGTCAAATATAATTACTTTAGTCTTTGGTATGTTACTTTTCAGAACCGTCTGCTTTGTTTCATATTCAGGTCCCGACTGACAACAAAACAATATGTCTGAATCCATATCCTCTACCAATCCATCACCATCACAAATATTCCTTATGCTTTTATTCATAAAGACATTAAATAGAGAAGGATACTTATCTAACCTCCTGTGCATTTTATGTATTGTCACACATATTTTATTTAAATCATACACCGCATGTAGTTGCATTCATCAATCAAACTTCAATTCCATACTCTCACAAACATTCCATACTGGTAGGTCTCAGCTGACAAGAGTTCATTTAGTGACCGTTCAAAGTTACAGCAGTACTGAAAAAAGTGACTTATGGCCATTTTTCTTACAATCACTGTGGCATCCCTGTAGTCACATGATCAAAATCCATATATTTGGCAACTGAATCATATTTTTATGATGGTGGAGGTGCCTTGGGTTTATACGATCATCTTCTGTGACTTTCTGACAAGCAAAGTCAATTTTTAGGAGTAACATTTTTCAAACCAGCAGAAATAGGGGCAGGAATAAGTACACAAACACACCATCAGCTAACCACATCCATATTTCAATATTTCTTTGATGTATGATTTTTTTGCAGCCTTCCCAGCTTTCAGCATTTTCACAGCTTTTATAATTACCCATAAAGTTTTTTTTCTTAGTCAAAAATATTCTCAGCATTTGTTTCAACTTGATTCTTTGACGTAATCACTATTATTCTGGAACCAATCTCTAAAATATTCATTTCAGTATTGTCTCAATTCAGTTGCATCCCAAATCAATTGTTCCCTTATTTTTAAAAACTTCCACTTTAGTGGAGGCAGTTTAGTTTTCTTCACCCACTTTCAGAACAGATTTTTTTTTCATTTCACCAATCCTTACTTTCTGTTATTCGTATTTAGTTTTAACAAAATTGAATGATGAACCCACCTGTCCGCTAGGTAACCAGCAAATATAGATCCAACCAGAAACCCACCATTCACAGCTGACTGAAACACATCTAGTTTCCAGGAATCTCCACAAACCAAGTTAAACTGAGGAGACAAAGAATCAGAAGTAAAATTAGTTCTAATCATGAAGACAGTTAAGTTCAGAGATAAATCTACAAGTAAAGGGAAAGCAGATAAAATCAAAATAAACCAGATTCATCCCCACAACCCTCCCTGCCAACTGCTTTGCTCCAAATTTAGGAGAACAACTTCAAATTGTTGTTTTTGGTTGTATTCCACTAAATTATTGTTGAATAGGTCAGACCTTTAGTTTTCTGTTGGGATTCAAGCAATTAGGGAAGACAAAGGAATATACTCTTTGGCAAAATGTATGTATAGATGTATGTATGCATGCATGCATTAATTAATTTTTTCCCCCTTATCTCACTTGTGTTCTGCCAGAAATATATGACTTCTCCTCAAGAGCTGTGGTGACACAGTGGTTATAATGCCATACTGCAGGTTAACTCTATACACAGCCAGGGTTTCATCCTGACTATTTCAATATTGACTCTGCCTTTCATCCTTCCTAGGTCGATAAAATGAGGACCCAGATTGTTGGGGGCAACAGGCTGACTCTGTAAACTGCTTAGGGAATGCTGTAAAGCACTATGAAGCGGTATATAAGTCCAATTGCTTTTGCTATTGTTATAGCTACTGGGAAATTTCACTCTGCAAACGAAACAAAAAATGTTCATGTAAGCCTTGGGAAGGCCTCACATGGCTAGCAGCTACCTTGTGAAAGGCTGGACCAGGCATGCCTTGCCAACTGGGTGAAGAACATGGCAAAGGTCAGTTGGGGGCAGCAGGGATGGCAGAACGAGGGCAGTCAAAAGGGCAAAGATGGGGGGAGGTAGACATTTGAGAGGAATTGAAGCAGAAGTGAGAGCATCAGGGCAGGAGGAGCAAATCACCTAATGACAGCATGGTTCTGTTCTAACAACTGCGATGGAGACTACCAGAAATGCTGTCAGTACCTGATGTTTCGCTTAATACCTGCTTTGTTTAGTGACAGAAATTGGGACTGTCAGGGAAGAGGTTTCAGAAATGATATCTAAGAGCAGGGGTGAAATCCAGCAGGTTCTGATAGGTTCTGGAGAACCAGTAGCGCAGATTTTGAGTAGTTTGAACAACCGGCAAATGCCACCTCTGGCTGACCCAAAGTGGGGTGGGAATGGAGATTTTGCAATATCCTTCCCCCAAGAGTAGGGAGGGAATGGGAATTTTGCAGTATCCTTCCCCTGGAACCGGGTGAGAATGGAGATTTTGCAGTATCCTTCCCCTGGCATGCCCACCAAGCCATATCCACCAAGCCACACCCACAGAACCAGTAGTAAAAAAATTGAATTTCACCACTGCTAGGAGCCCTGATCAACGGTGGGTTGCTGACTGATTGTTCTGCAGAAAGGTTAGGCAAGACAAACAGTGCAGAACTAAACTGTAGCAATTGAAGGCCCTCCACTCTTATCTCCAGACGAGCAAGTCACGGTCCAGGAAATAACTAAGTTCAGAAAACATGGCAAAGGGATTTAAAAATGAGGAAATAACAATTCAGCATTTTTAAAAATAACAAGTTTGTTTCTTTATAACTATAGAGGATATAGATACCTTCCACAATATTAATGCTGGATTATATAACATGCATACACGTAGTCAACACATTATGGCTGTCTTTAATCGAGTTATTTATCCTGTGGATCCTTTAATGTCATAAACAGTAAATGCTTTCTCATCTTTGATTACCCTCCCTTATGGAATATGAGTTTTCAAGCAAGTATCAGAATAGACCAGAAATGTGTTATAACGGTATCTGTGAAGACATTGAAGATGGAAACAGACATGGAAAAAACATCTCTAAGCTAATTCCAACCTTGAATTCAGTGAATGACTGCAGTGAAGAGATTACAAATAATTTAAAAGCAATCAAACAAAAATTGAAAGAGTATGTTGAGGAGTACAGTAGAGACATCAACATCCAGAATGCCTGGAAAGATATTCCCTAGTTACAAAAACCTCTAGGACTAGAAGATAAAGTTAGGTCAGCATTCTGGTCATTATCAATTTGGAAGGCTATAGGAAGAGATGGAATACCCACTGAAATATAGCAAGCAAAAGAAGAAAAGTTCTAATCAAGCTATGCCAGCAAATTTGGAGAAAATTGTGGTCAACAGACTAAAAGAAATCAATATACAGCCCAATGCAAAACAACTCCGAATATACAAACTGTCATATAAAATTCTTAATTTCACATGCTAGCAAATAATGTTTGGCTTCACCCAACACAACCTAGAGCATCTTAAGGCCATATACTCCCTCTCAGCCTTAAGAAGCAAGCAGTAACAAAGCATTTCCAAATCTTGTCAACAAAACTGTAGGTATTAGTCCAGTCAATTGCTGGAAGTAAACATTGAGTACAGCACATGTGCATGCACAAAAATGGAGAGAGATAAATCAGTTTAGATTTGCACTTTATAATGTTTACAAAGTCTAACCACTGAGCATGCATATTCTAGAATTCTCTGTAGTAGCCATGGGAGAAATGCATTTACCTTCTTGCTGAATAAATCCAAGTGGAAAAACATGACGCATGGCATATATTTAAAAAAAACAAAATCTTATATTATATTTGAATATTTGAAACAACTGCAAGACCTTACCTCGGTCACAATGGACAAGACTGAAGCATCATAAAGCCAGCCATCTTGACAAGTGGTCACAAGGAGGCTCCTGTTCTCCAGACTGGTGAAGTCTTCCAGGGGATTTGTACAGCTCAGCCCACTTTCATTCCAGTTGACGTTGTATCTCATGCATTGAGGGGTGAAAGAATCCTCGTTGGATGTCCCTTTGGGAACGGTATGATTCAGTTCATCTTCAAGAGTCCAGCCACACCGGTTGCTTAATTCAACAACTCCTGGAGTCCGACAACGGTGCTCTGGTGTAAACCCTAGGAAAACAACTCCTACATAGACGGGGGCAAAGACAACTGAGAGAAAGCAAATGAAAAAAAAGACCCTTTTCTGGAAGAAGTCAAATTCCCCAATGTGTTCTAAAAGATCATCAAAGTCAGGCATTTTGGGTGAAGGCTGAGTCAATTGCAATCCAGTATTTAATTGTACTGAGAAGAGAAGTGCTTATACAACAAGGCATTTAGCCCGAAGATAAAGAGTTAATTTATGAATGATTAAGCCACCCATTGCAATTTTTATAGATGTTTCACCAGAGGGAAGATCATCTCAGTAAGCTTCAAGTATCTTTAGTGGCTTGTTTGACTTATTTAGCAAGCAACCAGGTTTGGTAATAAGCTTCTATGAAGTATTCCAGAAATCATGATTTCTCTGGCTTCTTGTGGGTGAAAAATCAACTGGAACCAAGTGAACAATCTGAATTTATTAATCAAGGCAAATATCAGTGTGAACACCAATAGTGCAATCAACAAACCTCTGGTGGAGAGTAAAGTCTCTTTCTCCTGCTTCCCAGAATATTTATCCAGTGTTGGACGCTCTTGTATAATCACGTACTCTGCATTCCATAGTACATTTCTTCAAATGCTGTCCCTAATTTACCCTGTAATGAATATTCTAGGAAAAATCCATCATGCAATAGACTGGCAATCTGGAGAGAGGTACTATGACTCTTACAATTTGACTTTCACAGAGCTATCAGCTACTTGTTAATACTCTAGATTAGTACAATTTTACAGTAATACTACTTTTTTATTATTTTTTAAAAGTCCAAACAACATATACACAAATCACATACATATTATATAATATGGACACTATGTGGGTGTGTATTTGTGTATACATAGGTAAAGGTTCCCCTCCCACATATGTGCTTGTCATTTCTGACTCTAGGGGGTGGTGCTCATCTCCGTTTCAAAGCCGAAGAGCCAGCGCTGTCCAAAGACGTCTCCATGGTCATGTGGCCGGCATGACTCAGGGACGTGCGGTCAGGGGAGGCAGGGGAGGCAGAGCCTCACCTCTCATCATGAAATAATATATAAAATAATAATATCCACGAGGGAGTTTCATATATATAAGAGGAAGAGGAGGGAGGAGGAGGAGCGCGCACGGGGCGGTGCCAGCTGGGCAACCGGCAGAGGCAGGAGGGTTCTCAGAAGCGCCAATAAACTTCCTGCCTCCGCTGTACTTTGCGCGCTCCTCGCGACTGCAATCGACGTGCAGAAGTGGCAGGGGCTTGATGACGTTGCCACAGCTGCTATGCGCGGACGGACGGAGGTAGCAGAGTGGCGCCAAGGCAGTCCGGCGGACGAGTGACCGAGGATCAGGCTGCCTGATCCTCCATCGCTCGCTTGCTCGCTCTTTCGTACGCCCGGACCCCTCGGCGCCACTCTGGTTACCTCCGTCCGGCTGCGCCCAGCAGCGACGTTGGCGACATCATCAATACGAAGTGGCTTGGAGGCGAAGTGCTTTTCAGTGCTTTTCTGTGCATCTGGCATTTAGGTAGATAGCTGGATGTCCTAAACGCTAGACGCACAGAAAAGCACTAAAAGCAGCTGCTGTTGGGGATCGCGGAGTGCGAGCTGGCGGAGCGCGCTCAGGAAGGCGGGAAATGGGATCACGTGTGCTGATCCATTCCCCGCCTTCCTGAGCGTGCTCCGCCGGCTCGCGCTCCGCGATCCCCAACAGCAGCTGCTTTTCAGTGCTTTTCTGTGCGTCTAGCGTTTAGGTAGATAGCTGGATATCCTAAACGCCAGACGCACAGAAAAGCACTGAAAGCAGCTGCTGTTGGGGATCGCGAAGCGCGAGCCGGCGGAGCGCGCTCAGGAAGGCGGGGAATGGGATCACGTGTGCTGGAGACTGAGGCAGCCTCAGCCTCCAGCACACGTGGTCCCATTCCCCGCCTTCCTGATGACGTCACCAGCCTCACCAGGCATAAACCTCACCGCACGTCATTGGCATGACTATACACCAAAGGTGCATGAAACACTGTTACCTTCCTACCAAAGGTGGTTCCTATTTTTCTACATGCATTTTTACGTGCTTTCGAACTGTTAGGTTGGCAGAAGCTGGGACAAGTAACGGGAGCTTTCTCTGTTATGCGGAACTAGGGGCTCGAACCGTCAAACTGCTGACCTTTCTGATCAACAAGCTCAGCGTCTCAGCCACTGAGCCACCATGTCCCTTCTGTGTATACATACACATACACATATTTCTTAATAAGGAAGTATGTTATCCAAATTGATCCAGGGATCTTCTAACTTCTGAAATACCTAAGTCAACAAAGACATAATGGATCTCCATTGCTTAATTTCCAACTTTTTTATTTAGCACCTGCTAACAAATCTAAGTAATACAATTTGAATTTCTACAATCAGAATCTTGCTACCACAGCAGTATTAATACTTTTTCCTAAAACGTATCTTCATTTTTCATTAACTATTGCATAATTGAGCACTCCTCTAAAAAAACCTCTCCTATTTCATTATATTCAATATTTCGTATTACATATATTTCAAAACAATGTTTTCCCACTAATAGCAGTTTAATATAATTTTACTAATTAGACAGAAATGTTTACGTTATTTTAAAAATGAATATATAGCTTAATGGTTTTTCCTTAACCGATTTTCATTTATGCCCATTTGTAGCCATGAATAATCGATACTGCAACTTTTTCACCCCAAATGCTGTTTTTCATGTAGACAATATCCAGATTGGCATATTTTGACATTAATTCCACAAAACGCACCATTTATTTGTTATTGCATTTGCATCCTGTCCTAACTGCCAAGATCCTCAGACATTTACAACCAAAATCCAGTGAAGTAAACAGTAAGTAAAGCAAAAGTAAAATCATCATCATCATCATCATGAATTGTACAGTGCCTTCATTAGATGGCATTTGCCCAAACTATATCAGCTCATTCAGACTGTTTAGGGGAATTGAACTGGTAGCTAAGAGCCCTGGGAAAGCAGATGGCTCCCATTTATGCCTTTTAAAACTTTCTCCCAAATTCTGAAAAACAGTCCCAATTTATGCTTTAGAGATTCACTGGCAAAATTGCTATATTTTGGTACTGTAATGTGGGGGAAGTTAAAAAAAAAGATTGGGACATGTTTTAGGTGCAGAAATGGGAATGATTGCTTTGTGAGGCTTCCTGACCTCATTTTATTTATTTATTTTTGAAAACAAAATAAGCTATTTTGCCATAATTTTCACATCTCAGGGTATTGAGGGGGCTGCACATAGGTTGTATACCCCTCATTCAATGTGTTAATTTTCACTTTATTCCCAGTAATGTCTTATTTTTAAAAATCTATTGTTTATCACTTGTTTTTTTTTATCATGAATGGTTGATAAACTCTTAATAGAATGTCACTGGAAGAGACATCCCTTAATCCTGTCTCCCCATAGCTGCCTTGCCTTTAAGACAAAGTTGCTCAGTTCTTTTAAACAATCGTCATAGGATTTTGTTTCCAAGTTCTTCACCCTTTCATCATTCTTCTTGCTTTTTCACTTTATGAAGTAAGAAAAAACAGAACCTCTAATTCTTTTTTTTCCTCCAATTAAAGCTGACAAGTGTATTTTTTCAGCTTTTGGTCTCAAAATCAAACCTCCAAGTAAAAATGCAGCACTTACTGACCAGATATCATTTCCTATCCATGTTGAAATATAGTTCTATTAGATTAAATTGCATTAAATTGCAATATTATACATATAAACCTCAAATTGATCACATGTAACATGTTTACTGGAACTGTTGTGTAAAATGTATAAATCAGAGATGGGTTGCTCTCGATTCAGCCCGGACCGGTAGTAAAAATAATAGAAACCCACTAGTAGTATAAATGTATAATATAGTGTATGCAAATATACACATCTGTGAGAAGCTGTTTTATGTATATAATTTTGTTGTATTTATTCTTTTTCTTTTTTTATTCCTTTCTCTTTATTATTTAGTTGCAATTTAGTTGTAAAAAATAATTTAACTTGCAAGTTAAATTTTATCTAAAACTTTATATTCTTACATTCAAAATTACTTACATGTAGAAAGAGAACTTTTAATAAAACAGACTTGGTTACTTAAATCTACCTTGAATCTATAAGAAAATCGACAATCTTTTGCTTCTTTTAGAGGAAAAACAAGGTTAAGCAGAAGAGACAGAGAGAAAGATTTGTGACCTCCTGTTAGATACTTACCTGTTTGAGCAGTTTCTGATGTTCGGTGGTATCAATTCCTTTCTTAAAGTGTAGATGATTTTCCCCCCCCCCCCTTCACTTACTTTACACAGATATTTTTCAACAAAGCAAAAACAATAATTTGAATTGCTTCCATTAGAAAGCGGACGGCCATAGATTTAAACCTACAGAAGTATTTACTTCTCAACCAAGTTCTACTGTTTGACTGATTCAGGGAGAGTTGCAAGGTTAAGGTACGAAGACAGCTGTAATCCAGCCTGTTTGTTCATGTGTGTGGGGTATGAGTGCTTATTTTCAAGAGAAGAGGGGTCTATTTTTAGTGGTGTGGAAGGCTCAGCAAGCAGCAGAGATTCCTACTGGTTAAGATTGAGGGACAATATATTTTTGCCAATTTCACAGTCTCTGCAGCAGATCCTCCCATGCTGGGTCAGAGAGTCTGTCATAAGCCTGGAGTACATTGGTAAGAGACCCAGAGATAATTAAAAAGGTAAATTGGGAAAATCATCTTCCTCCCAATCTGCAGGTAGGAAAATTTCATGATTATCATTGTTGTTGCTATCTTTTGGACACACTCAGTTCTGTCAATGTCCTTCCTAAAATTCAACTCCTTGGAATTGGATGCCATGTTTTAGACATTGCCTGACCAACCCAAAATAGAAAGCAGCTATATATCTCTTGATTTTGATCCTGTGTTTATGATGTTGTAGCTTAGAATTGCATCTTTCAAAAGAAAACCCTGAATATTATATTTAACTTTCAAGTTATTAAAATACCCAGAACCATTATTCATGTACTGCTGCCCATTATGGTTTTCTCCATTTCTGCCATCTGATTTTTCTTTCACACATGCATTTGTCCCTCTTCAAATACAGCTTGTTTTTTGCCCATTGTATGAGTTTGTCAAGGTCCTGCTGAATCTTGATATTATTCTGTGTTGTTGGCCATGCTACTTGGGTGTCATCTGCAAATTTGATAATTGTGTTTTCTAACCCTCGGCCAAATTATTTATGACTATGATAAGAGCCTAGGATAGAACTGAACTGGTGTTCAATTCAATTCTTACTTCTGAAGTTGAGTCATTGATGTACTAGATGATTGTTAAAGTAGTTTTATACCCAACTAATAGCAGTTTAGAGTCATTTTGGTGCAAAGGTTAAGGGACCATGCTAGAAATCAGGAGCCCATGATTTCTGGTCCTGCCGTGGACACAACGCCAGCTGGATGACTTTGGGTGAGTTACTCTCAGCCCTAGGAAGGAGACTATGGCAAGCCACTTCTGAAATTGTGTCAACAAAACTGCAGGAACTGGACCAGGCAGTTGCCAAAAATAAACACTAACTTGAAGACATACACACGAACACAATGGTAGCATTACCCAGTCCACGTTTTACTCTTATCCATAAGGGTTGCATGGGAAAATGGCAAATGCACTTTTGCCACCGCATTCTGTTGGTCAGCAAAACTGGACAATCTGTTGGAAAAGAGGTCAAGTTATTTTGCGTGGATTATCAGTAGTTGGATTATCAGGTTCACCGCAGAAATTCATTAAAGGCCCTTGACACTATTGCAAGTACTTTCTATTCTAAAAACTGTGTTTTAAAATATATAACTACTAAAGTGTAATAAGGGTACAACATAAATATAAACTGAAGATCAGTAAATAGCAGATTGGCTCATATAGCCATCAGATTCACAAGCAATTAGGTATTGTCTTTCATTTATCATTGTTCCTTATGTCATCTAGTCATACCCACAATTTTAGATTACTACCTTGTAGTGTACACTTCTGAGGGCTGTCTATTAGCTCTGTTTTCAATACTTTGGCCTATTGCTTGCAAATATTTAAAGCTATACATTATTTGCTAATTTTACATTTGGGTGAATGTATGACCTTTGTGATGTTACTGCCTCTAATCTTTCTTCAATTTTTCCCTTTTTTTCAGTAAAAATAAAAAAGAAGGAAGAAACAACAGTAAGATATGAAAAGGTTGTATGTGGACATTGACATCATCCAGATCTCTCACAAAATTATGTAAGGAATCATTATTGCATTTAAGAAATCCTCCATACTAATAATTTATAGCATCACCAATCATCCTTATGATGATATAACTCATAATAGACTTATAGAATGTAACAATTATATGGTACCTTAGTGATCTAAACAAATGTAGGAATTCACTACTGTATAACCACAATGACAACAAAGTTACCTCATAAATATGGGTACAGGATGTTCTACAGTAGCAAATCTTTTAACGTAGCCTTTCGACCTCAAAAGTCTCCAATGTACTAATAACACTGACCTTCCATTTCCTAGTTGATGACAGCCTCCCGTTTCTATTTTCCGCATCAAATCAAATATCAGAATAGAATTGGAAGGGACCTTGGAGATCTTCTAGTCCAGCTCCCTGCTCAAGCAGGAGATCCTATACCATTTCAGGCAAGTGACTGTCCAGTCTCTTCTTAAAAACCTCCAGTGATGAAGCATCCACAAGGTCAATCATTGGATGAACACACAGGAATTAATCAAGAAGGGTTTTTCAAATGGGAATTCTTTCAAGGGTTTTTGCAAAGGAACATGGAAAAGAAATGGGGAAATATCTATCTCATGACATAGGTCCCAAGATAATCCCTGTTGAAAATTGATACTTACCATTTTTCCCCAAAAATAAGATAGGGTCTTATTTTCTTCTGACTCCCGAAATAAGCACTTGGCCTTATTTTTGGGTAGGTCTTATTATTTTTGAGATGCAGGAGGCAGCGAGTGTGGTCACCTCATGGCTGCTGCTGTGTTGCAATATTTTCAGAGAGGGCTTATTTTTAGGGGGGCTTATTTTAGTGCATGAGCTCAAAAACCCGATTGGGCTTATTATCTGGGAGGGTCTTATCTTCAAGGAAACAGGATCCCTTCTATAAGGCCAGGCTACCAGCTTTTTCAGGTACCACTTTTTAAGTGGAAATTTATTCACTGATTTAGGATAGATCATGTGCTCTCCTAATTTCTTAAGTGGTGGGGAAGCTGGAGAGCCAATGCTGACTATTCTAGGTTTTCTTTGGCAGGGAGAACTTCTTGTGTTATGTTTTGCAATTGCAAGTTGCTATTGTTGTTTTATTTGAGATCAGTCTGTAAGAGGGAGGAGAGAGGAAGAAGCTCCCATTGCATAAGCTAAACACTACTCAGCTCCTAGCAAATTTAGTCCTATAGATTTCTTTTACTGTCCTCATAAGACTAGTAGAGACTTTGCCTCCATCACTGAGAACTATTCTCCTCTGACTAGAGTATTGTTGTGATAATGAATTTTACGAGCCAGGGTAGTATAATGAAGAAGGCTTTTTAATACAGGAAATCTTTTCATTTGCAATGAAATCCCTGCACAAACACTGTGCGAGGTACTTTATATGTAGACAACCAGTCAGTTTGAAAATATGCATTACACAACATAGGCCCAAGGGTGAGGCTCTTCTTTATGATTGCCAGAAAAAAAAATGCTGACATAGATTAGACAAGAGACTTAAAACAAATAGCATAAGCTTTAAAAAAGACTTAAAACAAATAGCATAAGCTTTAAAAAAGGCTTAAAACAAATAGCATAAACTTTAAAATAGACATACCTGGTTTTTAAGTTTTTTTAAAAAAAGAAGAGACTCCACCATCCCCCCCCCCAAAAAAAAACCTCCAAACCCCACCCCCCAAATATTTTGCTCAAAAGCACAAAGAAAAATATACATGCCTGATATAGTTCCCTCAATTTCTTGGTCATTGCTCCATCTCTTGAGCTTTCACCCATTTCCAAGATCAAGAAGAGGCACAGCCCATAAGGCATTGCCCAGCTCTGCTAAGGGAGGAGGATGCATTAGAACTGAGATACTGCAAAGTATCACATTTCTCAGGCTTTCTCTGAAGGAGAAAAGCTGATCAAAGAGGTAGCTTGGCCTAGTAAAAATGGCTTCAGCTTGCTGAAAAGAACTAGCTTGATGCAAAGCAACAGGTTATACAGTTTGATAAAGCAGAAGGGGAACACCTAAGTAAGAGTTGTGAGAACACTTATGGGCATTTTGTCTGCTATGATTAGATAGGACAAAGATGGCTCTGGGTGCCAAAGGAAAGGCGCTGTTGCAATGGGATATCATTATCTGACCAAGCTCTAAAAGTGGCTTCTCCTTCTTTGCCCAATGAGCAGAACGATGTGTTTTCCTTCTGTGCAGTTACAATAAATTTGGCTCGAAGCAATGAGTGGGGCCTCCACTCATTAAAAAGAGTAAGGGGCTTGTTCTTCCTCTTCATCTGCTAATGAGAAATGAGAACTGGAAGGTATATTGCCAGAGTGCTGTGGTTAAAAATTAAACCATTGTTTTTGCAAGGACACTGGGAAAGGGCAAGGGCAATCTCTCTTGTACGTAATCTACTGACATTTGCTACAGAGCTGCTTGGTTTTTCAAGCACCTCTTTTAAAGTAGAAATGTACTCACGGGTTTAAGAAAGATTGTTCGCTCTCCTAATTTTGTAAGTGGTGGTGAAGCTGGAGAGCCAATGCTGACAATTCTAGGTTTTCTTTGGCTGGAAGAATTGCTTGTATTATGTTTTCCATTTGCAAGTTGTTGTTCTATATGAGATCATATGGTGTCTGTGAAGTGGGGGGTGGAAGAAAGAAACTCACATTGGGTGAGCTGACTATTGCTCAGCTCCCAGCAGATTTGCCCCTATAGACCTCTTATTGTTCTCAGAAGGCCATTAAAAACTCCACCTCCCTCACTGAGAACTAGTGTCCTCTATTTGCCTTTTGTTGCAACAGTGATTTTTCCAAGCAAGGGTCAGCACTTATGTACTGTAATCACTTCAGACAAGCAAGCACTCAATGCAGCTATACTTAAATGTCCATAGAGGAGTATAGCAATAGTGTGGAAAAAGGAATGCAAGATCAGTTCCATAAACCTCAGCTTAACCCTGAGAGGGAGGATAGAGAGAGAAATCCAAGATTTCCCCGTCTAGATTCTCTTTGGTGTAATGGAGTGCGGGGTGGGGGGGATGAGAGTCTCCAAAAATAAAATATAATTCCACAAGTCCTTGCAGTGTTTTCTGGCCTGGTCTGCCTTGAAGTCGCACCATATTCCTAATTCCAAACCTGGTACCTTAGTGTAAATGATTGTTGTTTGAAATCAGCAGTCTTGATAGTATCACTGAGTATAGACATGGGCTGTGGTTATTAAATGCTACTTTTGTACTTAGTGTTGTTTTGTGAGGTTGGTTAGAAAAGATGTGGATTCACTTCAAAAATGAAGGCTTGGAACATGCAGAATATAGTATCCATTTGCAATTCCTTAAAAAGCAGCTAATTTTCCTCTCTCTGTGGGAACAATCCCACAAAAAAGATATACAGGTAATCCTTAACTTACGACCAGAATTGAGCCCAAAATTAATGTTGATAAGTGAGATATTTGTCTTATTTTATCACCTTTCTTGCCACAGTTAAGTGAATCACTGCAGTTGGTAAGTTAGTAACGCATTTGTTAAGTGAAACTAGCTTGCCCATTGACTTTGCATCTCAGGTCGCAAAAAGGTGACCTTGGGACACAGCAACCATCATAAATAGGAACCAGTTATCAAACTTCTGGATTTTGATCACGTGACCATGGGGATGCTGCAAAGGTCATAACTGTGACCTTTTCAGTATCGTTGTAATTTCGAATGGTCACTAAACGAAATGTTGTAAATCAAGGACTACCTGTGCGCTACATGCATACCCGCAACTCTCCCAAAGAAATTTCTGAAATTCAATATCTAATACTGCATGGTCCTACTGGTCAATCTGTAGTTCAGTGGATTTGGCAAACCAAGCAAGCTTGTGTGATTAAGTTTACAATTCGGTACGTAGGTTGTACGAACACAGTTAGGAGGAGTAAACCTAAGATAATGTGGTGCAACTATAACTTAGTCTAGAAAAAATAGGTACAATACACATTAAAATGGGGATCAATTGGTCTTTCTTGAGGCTTCCACCTACTCAAGCACTGCGCTTAAGGGTGGGGAGAGCTTAAGTGATGGCGTAGTGGTTAGAATGCAGTACTGCAGGTTATTTATGCTGACTGCCGGCTGTCTGCAATTTGGCAGCTCAAATCTCACTAGGCTCAAGGTTGACTCAGCCTTCCATCCTTCCCAGGTGGGTAAAATGAGGACCCAGATTGTTGGGAGCAATAAGCGGACTCTGTAAACCAGAGAGGGCTGTAAAGCACTGGGAAGCGGTGTATAAGTCTAAGTGCTATTGCTATTGCTATTCAATGCATGCCAGAAGCATGCCTTTTTTAACAATCCATTTCTGTATTAGACCTATGGCGACTCTAAACAGTACTTACAGTTAAAGGCAACTTTGCAGTTTTAAATGTAATAGTATGGTGAACATTGCACGACAGTATGCAGACCTGCAAGTTTCCAATTCTGTACTAGTTTCAGTAGCCCCTAATAATTGTAGTTCTGCCTTTGCAAGACTATTTTTTAAGATCTACCTTAGCGCCCTTCGTATAACTGGAAAAGTCAGCATTTTATTTACTAAAATTTTATGCTGACCACCTCCCAACAAATCTGCCATATCGGTATTTGAAATGAACCTTTTCATACCATCCCCCTTTCACCCATTTTAACATCATCATGGTTCATCACTATTTTGTAAGTTATTTGCATTCTGCAGTAAGGACTCTGCAAAGATTTGGCCCTTGCTTGGTTGAAAACTCAACATAATAGACATGCAGAGGCATGGGGGAAAAAAACGTACTACATAGATTCGTAGAGAAACATAATTTAATTTTTATTTATTTAAATTATTTAAACACTTTGTTACATCAAATCCAAGTACCAAGTGGAAGCCAATCTTAAGTATTCCAACGCGAACAGGACAAGATAGAAAGAAGGAAGGAAGGAAGAGCCTCTGGCCAGCCGAAATACTGGTGCAGTTCTTAGAAACACACGTGCTGGCTATGAGCCTCTTAAAAAGCACTAAGATGCTAAATACTGCAAGAACTTGTTCCATCTTTCCCTTAAGGTTAATTGTTGCAGCATATAACAATGATGGAGGAGTTCGGTGACAATATCCAAAGAGTTTTACCTTTCAAAGGAAATGCACCTAGTACCAAAACCTTTTGTCTGTCCCTGTTCTGCAAGCCTGTGTCTTTAAAGCAGCCATAAAAATGTGTAGGGCAATGAAGCGGATACTCTAGTTTGATCTGGAATTAGTTGGCAATTTCCCAAGAAGGAAAAAAAATATCATTTAAGCTTCTGAAGAGAAACAGCATTCGGAAAAAGGTACATATGTTTTTTCATCACAACAACAGTTGCAGAGGAAAAGCTACAAGCATTCGTATATCCAACCTGAAGGGGTCTTTGGGAAAGGGCATACTCCTATTAATTTTTTGCCCAGATAATGTTGAAGGATAGCAACAGTCTTGTAAACACTGATGAACGACGTTATATGACTGATACCCAAAAACAGACTTAACATGCAAAGGAGAGTCACTGCTCAAGGCTAAAGCTATAGGATTTATACCTTCCAGCTAAAATATTTTTCAAATCAAATCAAAATTATTTTAATTGAATAAGATTACAGAAATCAAATATACAGGCAAATTCAAGATACAGACCAGCTCCAAGATGTACACCAAAGAAACCCAACCTAATGAGATGGGTGAATCTACAGAAGAAAATACCCTGCCTGCAGGAAGAACACATTGCCTATCTTTCTTCCCCCCACCCCCACCCCCAGTGAACCTGAGTAGTGAGAGCAATAAATATAAAGAGTGTTAAAATGCAAGTCTCACAATGAAGCGGAAAGGGCTTCATTTAGATTTGAGCCCATCATTGCAAAATATGACAGAGTTTCTAAAACCTTCCCAAGGGATATGTGTGAGTGTTCTAGCTCAGGAGAATGACCTTTATTTCATTCATTGAATGCTAGAAACCCAGCCGTCACCAATCATTGTAAACAGCCAGGACTGACCCTTCCTCCCACTTCCCTTGAAATAATCCCTTGCTAAAGGCATCTGCAACTCAAGTCTTCATTTTTGGTTGGAAGTGTTTTGTTGTCCCACCTTAATATATTTAATATACATATACACATATGGAATTTTCATTAGGCACAAGTGCAGGTTAAACGTTCAACAAGTCCTCGTCGCTGTCATCATGGTATGATGCAATGTTCATGGAGTTCTGCATTTCTTCTTGATCAAAAGCGGGGCTGGTTTTGCTGTTCTTCCTTCCGTTAGGCAGAGCAGTTTTCCCACTGCCTGAAGGCTTATGAGCTTTGTTATGGTAAGGCCTTCTAGTGCTGCTCAAGCCTCTTGAATCCACATCTCTTGCTGAATGAATCTTCACGTCTGGTATTGTCAATACTTCATCCTCACTGTCCATGTCATCTACCGGAAGGGACATGAGGGTATCTGACATGACTGCCTTTCGTGCTACGTGGCCATTTATGTGAGTTTCGTTTCCTAAACTGTGATTTGGTGTAGCTACTTCTTCCATGAGCCATTCTGTTTCATTCTCATTTACCTCTTCAGTATTTATCTGTTAAGTCCAAGGACAGACAGTAAAAACATGATCATTTAGTTTACTGAAAAGCAAAGTATGTCTGATTTTGGAGAACTAAAATTTTACAGGTTCAATTCTTTTACTAGCAAGAATCAGGAATAAACAATGGAAAAATCTTTGCCTCTACACCTTTTCTTGCAAACATCTGGCTGCTCCTCCCTTTGGCCCTTATTCCTTTGAATTGATACACAACCATGGTTTCAATACTTCCCCCCAAGTTTTCAAACATGAAGCTCCGGAGGAATGGAAATATTTTTATACAGTTCTTCCAAATACTGAACAATAGCTGAAAATCCCAACTGAAAGCTATCAACAAATAATGCTTAGTGAATGTAGGGCAGATTATTATTATTTTCTTAGTTTGTAAAATTCATCCAGTTATTTATTCTTCATGCTTATGTATAATTAAGTAGCACTGATTTTAAACAGGATATAGCTCTGCATATAGTTATGACTACAATACAGAGCTATAAGCAGAATATTTGATGCACTTATATAATACCTTAGTATATTTATAAGAAACATTTGATGATCTCCGACAGCAGTTGACTATCTTCTGCTTCATAGATTCTCTACGAAATAAAAAAATTAATGTTACACACTTTATATTCTGAGGTAATGTATCTACAGGTTTGGGTGTCTTCTCAATAAAACAAGTCATTATCAAGTTGCAAATGAAAATGGGATGGGGGATGCCATGTTTGACAAAATAAAAAAGAAAGAAAGCCCACATGTCAAGAAATAGCACTGTGGGCTTTGAAGAGGACCCTGATGGCAGACTAGAGGCAGGAAGCAGTTTGGTTACAGTGGATGACAAAAGAAGGAATGAGATGCTACTAGTAGCAAAGTTTTGACATCAACACCAATTTCTAAAGATGCCTGTAGACATTAGCTCTTTCAAAAACATTTGTGCTTGATTTTAAAAACGAGGCGTGGTCTGATATCAGAATATTGACCAGTACTATTTGTTGTGTGCTACTACTAAAGCCGTGCTGTCATGGTGGTTAGAATGCAGTGTTGCAGACTAATTCTGCTCACTGCCAGCAGTTCGGCAGTTTGAATCTCACCGGCTCAAGGTCGACTCAGCCTTCCATCCTTCCAGGTTTTGTAAAATGAGGGCCCAGATTATTGGGGGCAATATACTGATTCTGTAAACCGCTTAGACAGGGCTGTAAAGCACTGTGAAGTGATATTTAATTCTAACTGCTATTGCTATTGCAACTATCCTATAAGAATAGTAATGTTTAATGAAGAAACAGTTCTAGCAGAGTTTTATGGGTGTTGGATGTGTTGTTTTCAATGATACTCCAAGCTTCCTGGTTTTAAAACATTTCCAAAGCATTATATTGGGGAGTTATTGCAAAAGCAAAAATCTGAGCATTCTCTTTTGTCCTACCTTCTTTCTTTTTTGTAAAGTAACAGGATCACAAGGCATGCTGTGAGAATCACAAGGAGTAAACTCAATAGTGCGCCAACAGCTTGGCTTCTTCCTGAAAGGCCTTTAGAAAAATCTTCCACATACTTTCCATCATTTGTTGTTTCAGAGCTACTGCAAATGATAACAGAAATGGGAATTTGAATTCAAAAGGTATCATCTATTCTGCAAAAGCAGCCCTCCACATATTACTTGTTCTCTCTATTCTGTTGCAGCTCTTCCTGCCCACTAGAATGGGTCTCTTTGACCCTTGGAAAGATTTGGTGCAGAGAAGAAGAGACAAGTTAGCCTCACTCTGAGTACATATTTCTATTGTATTTCCCTGGACACGGTTCATAAATGACCCTTGCAAACTTTTAATTAAATTCAATAATATCCAAAAACTTTGCTAAATTCTGAAACAAGAGGTGAAGGTTGTATTTCGAAATCATTAAGAACCACGTTCAAATACATTCCTGGAAATAGAATAAGCTATAATTATAAGTGCTTAAAAATAATTATTTTAATCCTCCCGTTTCAGAGCAGATTAATCAACTTCCAACCAAACAAGCAAAATTTCCCAGCACTGGTTTTCCCCCCAATATAGCTACAGTCCATTATCTATTCAATTCTCCAAGTCCAAAAGGGTGCTATGGTTATTGTCATATACATAACTCTTGAGTGAGTACTATTTGAATTCATGTTAGGTATGTTATATTTCACTTTATTCTTCATGATGGTCACATTTGGGTCAAACACCTGGAAAAGGCAACATCCATTACATCAATCCTTCAGGTTTAATAACGAAAAATAGAATTGATCTACTCAGCAATGGGTTTAGGATGAAAAAGCTGAAATTCAATTCAGGTAATACTGCGGTTTGGGGAAGGGGATTCAATCTCTTTTCATGGGATTGCATTTCTCTCAACATATTTGTAATGTAATCTCTGATCTAGACTAAATTTGTCCAGAAGAAGCTGTTCGCTTGAAGGTAAAATTTGGACAAATTTAATCTAATAAAGATGATTGATGGTCTGCTCAGATCCCACTAATACTTTTGTACTTTTTTACACTTTAAAACTCCTAAAACTAAAACTGTGATAGCTATATCATACACAGACATAATTTGAGAAGAGGAAATAAATTTCCTGGTTTAGCACGTTAGTTTTAAGAATCTAGTTTGAGACAGTATGCGCTGTATAGAACTTTCGCGATCTATTTATTTACTTAATTTTAGAGACTGCCAGACTCCAGAAAGACTTTGGGTAGCTTACAATTAAAAAACAGGAAAACAAACATGGAAATAAGAATTAACAAGAATTATTCTCATGAAATTTACTTACACTAACTGGCAAACTGCCGAGGTGTACCAGGTGAATAAGTACTGGCAGTCCATTGATTCATGAAGAAATTTTGGGATGCCTTCTCCAGCATCTTTATCACAGTGGAAGACAATAGTTGAGGAGGCAGATTTTTTGGAATCTCTGCCACATGTGGAGTCAGAGAAGAACACAAGATCCAAAACATCATCTACAAAGGAAGGAAGAAAAAGAAAAATTCACAATCAATTGTTGGTTGGGGATATTTTGTGGACATCTCAGAAGAGACATTCCCTAGTTTCTTGGGCTGTTAAGGTGACAGGGAAGAAAAGTACTTTCAGTCTTGCAGGTTTCCACACGATACAACAGCTGGTCTACTTCCCCACTGTTGTCTTCTTAGTGTGTTGTAAATCCTTCCTCTCCAATCTCTTTCTCTGCCAGAGACGGGAGTAAAAAATGGGGCCAAGCAAGCTGAGGAGCAATTGCCTGTTTTAAAAAATCACTTTTCCCCCCACAGAGCAGAGCAACTGGTGTGGGGGGAGGGGAGGAAAGCCAATCAATTTCTGTGGACAATCTCTCCTGTGCCTAGTATTTTTCAACAACTCCTCCCTTGTATTTCTATGTACATTCCCCATTGTGTGCCTTATTCCCTTCTTCTCCAAGTTCTCTGCTCTGCAAGCAGGAGGGGAGAAAGGTGAAGTGCAGAACAAGGCACACTAAAACTGTAAAGGCAATCGCATGACTGCGATTGTGAAGGTTGTAAATGTAGGCATTGTGAAGGTTGTAAATCAGGGGTGTCCAAACTTGGGAACTTTAAGACTTGTGGACTTCAACTCCCAGAATTCCCCAGCCAGCATGTTGAAGTCCACAAGTCTTAAAGTTCCCAAGTTTGGACACC
Source organism: Natrix helvetica (assembly GCF_964273705.1). Taxonomy (NCBI): domain Eukaryota; kingdom Metazoa; phylum Chordata; class Lepidosauria; order Squamata; family Natricidae; genus Natrix; species Natrix helvetica. The sequence goes on along the minus strand of NC_138552.1, from coordinate 211,638,890 downwards.
CCTGTTGTAAATGAAGGCATTGGTCCTAAAGTTACCTTTTTCAGTGCCATCCTAACTGCCCTCTTAGCAGCTACTAAAAAAGGACTGCTTGTTCTTATTTATACAGAAAAAATGCTAAATTCTCGTTTGGTAAATAATGTTCTTACTTTAGTTTCCTTCTTGCCTCTCATGGAGGTGAGCTGGCAAGTTTACACATTAAGTTTCTATTCATGTAATGTCTGGAAGGAAAAGAGGTGAGCTTTCCCACGTTTGTTCTCTAGGTACCCAGTTTAGAAAAACGAAACATGGGATCTATATGTGTAAAAAAAGCAATCTTTTTTCAACCATTCTCCTTTCAGAAAGCAAAAGAATTATAATGTGTATCCAACAAATTACCCTTCACCCTGCTCTTCTGTTATTGAGTATTGCCGTTTCAGTTGTTCTTTAACTTGGAAAGGTAAAAGAGGTATGACAGAGGAGCAGGGGAAAATGTTCTACAAGGACCCACTTTATCTTCACTCCCTGGGACAGGAAAAGGTGGGAATCAAAATGCCAAATGTGCTTTTTCAAGAGTCAACTGGTTTTCTGGTTTCTCTTTGAAGACATTTCGCTTCTCATCCAAACTATCTTGAGAAACGAAATGTCTTCAAAGAAAAACTAGAAAGTCCAGTTGCCTCTTGAAAAAGCATTTTTGGGAAAAAGCATCCCCATGTCCAAACAATAGGACTTTTCACAAATTCTCAATGCCTCTCAATCTGCTGAAGCAGCCAAGAAAGGGCATATGCTAACATCTAGAGGGGATAAATTAATATCCTTGAGAGTTGGGAATGACCGAGAGTTATTAATAGCATTATTCAGTTCTGCTCACAGGAATGAAAATCAAGAAGGTAAATTTGGAGACATTAGGAAATAAAAAGGGAGAGAATAAAAAAAGAAAATACATTGTGAGGCATCAGTATAATTATAACAAATAAGTAGATGATGTGGATATGCAAAATTCTTTATTTATATACTATCTTTTATCAAATTTATATGGCTGCCCCTCACCCAAATGTTACTGGGTAGATTTATGCCCAAAGAATTCTAGCCATAAAACACAGCTACTGCTGGCTAGTTCTTTCCTCAATTACGTGAAATGAAATAGGATTATTTTTTTCCTACATATTGCAATATGTCCTCATGAATAGAATTGTTGGGAGGAGAAGGTGAGAATGGGGGGAAAAAACCTTCTCCCAAAATCAGAATTTAGGAGAGCCATAAAAACTTGGCTTTTTAAGAAAGCCCTAAAGGATCAGAGCACCAGCCTTGGATATGTTTGGATGACTAGGTAGAGCCCCCCCTTTTTTTTTACTTGAAGAAGGAAATACACTGGGAAGATTGAGGATGGGAATGCGGGTGAGATATCTGATTATGGGACCTGGTTACTTTCTGGGGATGATACCTCAGCAAACTTGGGGTCAGGTGGTAATGGTGGTGAAGAGACACAACATAGCAGACTTGCCCTACTTGCTCGGTAAAATCACTTTGGAATCACTCTGGATTACAACAGAAGATTAAGAAGAAATTAGGAATAAGCAAAAACATTCTAGATTTTATTTTTAGTGAACGCTGGAATAGTTCAACAAAACTTCCAGTGCAATTTGTTTAGTTTGGGTTTCTATTTTGCACATAGCCCAGGTCATCATCCCTAGCAAGTCATTACTTGCCTTGAATATAATAGTGAGCATTTTTTGATGATCCAACTCTACGAGTACGTGTATCTGATATTTTAACTTGACAGATGTTAGCTCCCATGCAGTTCGGATTCTTTGAGTCAGTGATAGAAGAAAGCTGAATCTCATAAATGTATCTGTCACCATTTGTTCTGAAATCTCCTGATGCATTGTATAATCTGAAACAAAAATTAAAATTAAAATACATAACTCACGCACATATACAGAGTAATGATACAGAAATAACCAGAGCTAAGACAAATCTTCTGATGAGCAAAATCAATGGGGAAGGCAGATTAACCTAACAAGGGTATTAGCTTAACAATTTCAGTAGTTCATTTAACAACTATGGCATGAAAGCTTGTAAAATGGGGCAAAACACACTTAACAACTGTCTTGTATAGCAATGGAAATTTTGGGCTCAATTGTGTTCGTAAATCGAGGATTACCTGTACCCATCTTCACTATTATTTATGAAAACCATAGGTATAATGTGCGAGAATATACGGTTGGGCTGGAGAAAATATTTTGCTCAAATGTCCATTTTAGAACTAGTTTTTACTTTTAATAATAGGCATAGGGATAAATTTAAATAATAAGGGTAAATTTGAAGTTATATATTTATCATAGCTTTATAATATATCTTCAATAAGTACTTTCCTAAAGATTGAAAAATCTACCATATATCTCTTGCATCAATCTACCACATATACACAAATTTGATACTGTGCCTGCTGGAGGAGAATTTACTTCTGTTCTATGGATTTACTCCCTAGTCTATGGATTTAGATTGCACCAAGAGAATTTTTTAAAAAATCCAACAGATTAAGATGAATCTGTCTCTGTGAGGAAACGGAGTTTGTTTTTCAATATACAATAATACAATAGGAGAGTTGGAAGGGACCTTGGAGGTCTTCTAGTCCAATCCCCTGCCTAGGCAGGAAACCCTATACCGTTTCAGACAAATGTCTATCCAACATCTTCTTAAAGACTTCCAGTGTTGGGGCATTCACAACTTCTGGAGGCAAGCTGTTCCATTGATTAATTGTTCTAACTGTCAGGAAGTTTCTCCTTAGTTTTAAGTTGCTTCTCTCCTTGATTAGTTTCCACCCATTGCTTCTTGTTCTACCCTCAGGTGCCTTGGAGAATAGTTTGACTCCCTCTTCTTTGTGGCAACCCCTGAGATATTGGAACACTGCTATCATGTCTCCCTAGTCCTTTTCATTAAACTAGACATACCCAGTTCCTGCAACCGTTCTTCATATGTTTTAGTCTCCAGTCCCCTAATCATCTTTGTTGCTCTTCTCTGCACTCTTTCTAGAGTCTCCACATCTTTTTTACATCGTGGCGACCAGAATTGAACGCAGTATTCCAAGTGTGGCCTTACCAAGGCATTATAAAGTGGTATAAATATGCACACACAGAAGTGGGATTCGGCTGGTTTGGGCAAATCAGTAACTCCGACTATCAGCTGGGAGTGAACCGGTTCACTCAGACTTTCAGCTCAGCTTGCCAGCTGTTTTGCACTGGGGCTGCAGAAGAAGGGAAGTTTTCAAATGGGCAATGCGTGTGCGCGAGCGAATCAAGAAAGCACATGCAGAGCACACGCTCAGTGAACCGGTTGTTACACCAGCTGAATCCCATACTATGCCCACGTAACTATGTAACATTATAATTACCTATTTAATGTACATAAATAAGCCATACATGCAAAATTAGTTAATTCCTTAAGAAATGTATTAATCCATACTCCATATACCAAACTCTAGTTCTTAAATGACCCTTCTTACACAGTTGTTAGTACATCCACCCAGATTTAAAAGTTATTGCATCGCTTAAAAGAAAAAATCCAGACTAATGGTTATGACCTGAAACTTCATATTTCTAGAAGTGTTATATAGACATTTTGCTCGGTTCAGTTCATCTACCAGTTTTTCACTAAACTAATTGGCAACTAAAAAGCAGATCATTAAGAGTCTTCTCCTGGTGTCTTGTAAGTATTTTAGTTTAGTTAGTTTAGTTTAGTTTATTAGACTTCTAGACCGCCCCCTCTCCCCGAAGGGACTCGGGGCCGTGTACAGGTACCAAATTAAAACCATACAATCAATAATAAATATAATTAAAATCGGATTAAATAGACCCCTGTACAAGTTTATAAAAATTAAAAACTTAACCTTAAAACCAAACCGTGAAATTTAAAAATACAAACTGAGGTGGGAGAGCTGGAATTAGGCCAGGCCGGCTAGATGAAACAGGTGGGTTTTGAGCTTCTGGCGGAAAAATAACTTACTTGTAATAAATATTACCCAAACTGAAATTCTTTCCTGTCTCTGGGTTTATAACGGTGCCATTCTCTATCTTTACTTCTTGAGGTTTCACAGCACAAGCAGCCCGAGTTTCCCAGGTAATATAATAGGCACAATTTTCTTCATCAATCCTAAGAGGAAGTATTTGGGAAATTAACACTTAACAGTAGAGGCAGAAATGGCATGACAGTAAAGACTTTAAGAGAAATAAAAGTTGCTATTTATCTTTACTATTGTGTGGATGTGATCATTGGATTTACACTTTTCACTGAATTTAAGTCAAGCACACATTTTCCCAAGTTCCATTATGGTCATTCTAGTTCATAATTTAATGTTCTTTGTGAACCTAGCCAATTGGGTTTATTCAATAAAGTTTAAACAAAAAAGCCTCCCTTTTCTGCTGTGTAAACCAGAATGCAATTATGTAAAGAGTTTTAGTTTTAAAGAATTACGTCAACACTTCTCTATAAGCCATAAGAGGCAAAGGTTTATAAATTACCCATTTGGAACAGATGGCTTTATTTAGTAATCCAATGTAAACCCTTAGAGAATTTGACCTTAAAATAGGCATGCTGTCAAGAAAAAGGGGGAAAACCCTATCTCTTTTATTTCTTCCACACTGCCTCTGAGCAGAATGGTTTAGAGCAGTGGGTATCAACCTTCCTAATGCCGCGACCCTTTAATACAGTTCCTCATGTTGTGGTGACCCCCAACCATAAAATTATTTTGTTTTCTTTTTTTCGAAGATATGTGTTTTCTGATGGTCTTAGGCGACCCCCTGTGAAAGGGTCGTTCGACCCCCAAAGGGGTCCCGACCCACAGGTTGAGAACCACTGGTTTAGAGTTTAAAACACAATTATACTTTGCATAAAGATATGTATGTGTGTTTATGCACATGTACATACAGTATGTTACATCAATCAGCTCAAGATCTGCAGCTGGTTTTCAGAAGATACAGACATTCATGCTCAAAAAATGGAAGAAGCAGAACCAAAACTAGACTGGTACATAGATTTTATTTTTATTGGTATTGTTAGCATAACAATTATTTTATTTCTACTATTTAATTTGGTGATTAGTGTAGATCACTCTTCCACACAACATATTGGTCTTTCCCAACATTCACTCATTCATTCATTTTATTGACTTTATTTGTATGGCCATATTGTGGCTGATTAGGAGTTACTGAAATATACAGAACACACTAGATCAGGGCTGTCAAACCCACGGCCTGCGAGCCAGATGCATCACGCGCTGGGCACGCCCATGCCTGGTTTAGCGAAGGGGGAAAAGTCATGAGACGTCACATAATGATGCCATGATGATGCGAGTTTAACACCCCTGCGCTAGATCAAAGAAAGCTTCCCTAAAGCCTAAATGATGCCATGTGCACAATAGATCCCTTGATAAAAGCTGAGGTGGCCTTTGTTATGACATAAAAAACAAATCATCCATGTACCTCCTTACCTGTTGAATCTTGGCAACCCAACAGTTTTTCCACATTTCAACTCTATGACTGTTGTTGCCTTTTTGTTCCTCTGTGGACATTCATGACCATTGGAGTAGCTGACAAGAACTTTGTCACCTGAAACAAAGCACCAGGTTTTATTCAAAACAAAATGAGATTCTGAATCTAAACAATGCTGTGAAACCCCTCCCCCCCAATGAATTTAACTACCGTATTTTTCAGAGTATAAGACGCACCAAGGTTTTGAAGAGACTTTTTTTTTTTAAAAAAAAGTAGGTAGGTAGATAGAGGGAGAGAGAAGGAGAGAGAGAGAAATACAGTAGGTAGGTAGGGAGAAAGAGAGAGAAAGTAGTAGGGGGAGAGAGAGAGAGAGAGAAATACAGTAGTAGGTAGGTAGGGAGAGAGAGTGAGTGAGTAGGTAGGTAGGTGGAGGGAGGGAGGGAGGGAGGGAGGGAGGGAGAAATATAGTAGGTAGGTAAGGAGAGAGAGAGAGAGAGTAGGTAGGTAGGTAGATGTTTCCAGGTGTATTTATCCATGGAAGGAGAAGGAAATCGCTGACAACCTGCAGCACCTAAGACTTGTTTCTGCTGGCACAGCACTTGATCAATGTAATTCTCATCAACCACTCTAACTAAAGAGCTTTCCGAAAGGGGGGAAAAAAGTTTTTGCACTCTGCAAACCTCCCAAAAACGGCCCGTTTTTCATGAAAACTGGTCCTGTTTTTTTTCAAATAAAAGGCATGAATAGCCTTATGGAGGCTTATAGAGTGCTGCGGGGGGGGGGGATGCTGTATTTGATGTATAAGACGCACCCAGATTTTCAGCCTTTTTGAGGAAAAAAAGGTGCCTCTTATACTCTGAAAAATACGGTAGGTGCTATTTGTGAGGGTTTTAAAAAAAATTAAAGTTATTTCTTTATTACTTGGCGTTAGTAATATTTCCCTCATCAAAAATGATTGGTTATATCCGCAAAGGCTAATATTTTATCGCTGTGACATACATGTCCATATTTTGATTTCATAGATTGATATCAATACTTTTGCAAAATTAAAAATATTTTGTTCCAACAACTGTTTGAATTTTAAAGAATAGCTGACCCAAATAAGCAACAAATACCAGGAGGTTTCTTTCTATTTCCACATCTACAGACTCTTTCTAGAAGAACATCACATTATTTAAGGGGGACTACATGGATGTAATGGATATTAGTTATTTGCATTAGGGTTTTTTCATGCATCTGTATGCAAATGAGCTCATGTAACCCTAATGAAATTAGAAAACAAAATTAAAACTAAGGACAACTCAAGAGTGGAACCCACTGTTGCAGATCAACTCATAGCTTGCAGCTGCCACCAACAGGCTTCCTGGCCCATTTTAAGTGCTGGTTATCACCATAAGACTATTCCAGGAGTGATCAGGTCACATTAGGGACCTCCTTACCCACTCATGATCTGCAAACATCTACAGACTTTCTGCTTAAGTTCCATTCCCTGCAAAGGATATGGACACAGGCTAGAAAACAGACTTTCTCTATGATTCTTTCCACTTGGTGAAACAAAAGTACACTCCAGCATCTTCATTCTGGCATCCTGGATGACACTAAAAACCTTAGCATTTTTAATGGAACATTTAGCTCCTAGCAAATGAACATTGGGACACTTTAATTTGCAAAGCTAACAATTCTGCTTTTAGTTATGTCTTAAGTATTTGTTAATAATGTAGGACCAACTTAATCGTTTTATCATGATTTTATCAGAGATCTGTTTGCATAGGAGTACAAAATTGTACAAGGCAAGTAATAAATAAATGTTAGCAAATTAAAGCTATTTTCACTTTCCATAAAATAGCAGGGGACACCAAAGAGATATACCTGTAACATTAAGTTTTTGTGTATGAACTAATCCCAGAACCTGGACAGCACCATTCTGATTTCGTCGGCAAACACTTGCCCTGTCAGGACAGCCTGAGGGTCCTTCATGAACTCTCTGACAAAGGTTCATGTAATAACTAAATCCAAGAAGGAAAAGACAATCATTTCAGCAGATGCTGTTAAATAATAATTATTTAAAGGATCGATATTCTACCTTTCACACAGTTTTTTTAAAAAACACAATCAATATAGGACCTCAATAAGGACCATCTTACTTTTTTTTAAATTTCCAAGAACATGAAATGGAACATTATCTATCTATGACAATCAATTTATGTAAGGTAACTCAACTGGAAGACTTTTCCAAAATGTTCTTCCATAAACTTCAAATATCTTTTTAGAATTTTTTACCATCTGGCAATTGCTTAACTGACAGTCAATCTAAACACAGTATTCCAATGATTCTAGGTTATTCAACAGAGCAAAGCTGATGATCAAATATTTCTAGTTAAGATGTATCCCCTTTTAATTAGTAACCACCCTGCATTTCTCTTTGATGTATATTTCCCTTCAATCAGTCCCTTGACTGAAAAAAAAAACAGGACTACAAAACTTGATTTAAGTACTGCCTAGTCTTAAGTCACTTTCCTGAGACTTAGGCAACCTTGCCTGATTTACAAGATGCACACTTGGAAGAATGATTAGCTATACTAGCAATGAATAACAAACTTGATTTCCATTAGAGTTCCAAAGCACACTCACGAGCTGCCCTTGTCTGCGAAGACCCATGAGCCTGTGAGCGAGGAAAGTATTCTCAAATCGTAAGTTTTGTGCTTCTGAATAAACTTGCATTCCATTTTCCTTGGAGGACATAGAAGCTGTGTCCTCCATTCAAATGTGACAGAGCAGCCAAGGGTCACACTCAACAGCTGAGGACTTCCGCTGTTAGCATTTTCATCACACTTAAAAATAATAGTAGATTCACGCTGCCCTGCTTCTGCAAGATATGAACAAAAGCTTATAAACAAGACTGTAAATCCATGGATTAAATTCTGTAGGAAAGTTGTTAACAATAAATAAATTTATGTATCTTTGCCTTGTAATGTTCATATGGTCCAGGTTGGGTACAATGGTTCAGTAGTGTTAAATTTGGGCAACCTTGTATAAGTCTAGGCATATCTGCTATCTGAGTGAGTGATCAGAGATTATACTCTAATTCAAAATAATAAGGTCATCTATTACAATATCAAAAGGGACACAGTGAATTTGGGAACGAGGTAGTTTTCAGAATGCAAAGCAATCTTATATATTTCCTACAAAATTCTCATTTTAAAATGTATTTAAAATAAGCTGAGTCTTATTGATTTGAACGGTATTAATATTCAAGTATACTCGGAATACCCAATCTTAACATTGTCACATTTTCTTCTTCTTCTTAGGGGGTTAAATTAACCTACATGGGGTTTCCATTTTTCATGACCTTAGCCAGGAAACCCAATCATAGTACAAGTAGTCCTTGACTTAGACCGGTCACTTAACAACTGTTACAAAGTTCCGAAAGACTCCAAGAAAGGTACTTATGACTCTGATGATTCAAAGGAACAGGCAGCCAAAAAACTGAATTGGTCATGTGATGGCCCACTTAACAACAAGCATGAATAAGACCATAATTCTGGGCTGAATTGCAGTCGTAAATCAAGGACTACCTGTAATTCATCAATAGACCGAGTTAATGGCCAGTTTTATCTGAATGAAGCTCCCAAATGTGGATAAACACATGCTATCCAAATACAAACATTGTGGTATTTATTGTCTGTATTTAGAGCACAAGACTGATTTTAGTGCTGTTACATAACAACTTTTAAAGTGCAGCAATACAAATTACAGGTGGTCCTTGACTTACAACCATTTGTTTAGTGACCATTTCAAGTTACAACAGCAATGAAAAAAGTGAGTTATGACCATTTTTCACACTCACAACCATTGCAGTATCCCTGTGGCTACATCAAAATTTGGACACTTGGCAACGGTTGCCGTATCCTGGGGTCGTGTGATCACCTTTCGCAACCTTCTGACAAAGCCAATGGGGAAATCAGATCCACTTTACAACCATGTTAATAATTTAACAACTGCAGTATTTTACTTAACAACCATGGCAAGAAAGGTCATAAAATGGGGCAAAACCCACTCAATAACTGTATCATTTAGCAACAGAAATTTTGAACTCAATTGTGGTCGTAAGTCGAGAACTATCTGTATCATGATTGGATTCTCTTTTCAGCAGCTGTTGTTTTATCTCAAGCCACCAAATATTCCATCACTATACAGTACAGCTGTGCATCTTAACCCTCCTTACTTACCATTTACACAGAATCCCCATTTTTGGTCTCTCCCTAAGTTATCAGTTGTGGCACACCATGGACGGGCTTGTCCCTCCGCTATGCACCTGTCATAACTTTTACCATTATACTGGAAAGGGAAGACACAAAGCTCACCCTTTTCAGTCACTAGAAGTAAAAAAAGACAATAAAGTATTTAATGGTCAATACCTATGAAATATAAAGAGTAAAATATAAATATTTCTTAACCACAAACGTAGCAGAGACGTGGGTTGTCATTGGCAGCCAGAATTAAGAAATTTAAATAAAAATTTATGTAACTACAGTTATTGGCCATCATTTTTCTACATAAAGTTTATTTTACAACAAATTGATATGGTCTCAAAGATCATCATTCTCGGCCACTTTCACCTGGAATGCTTCTGCCTGCCAGCTCTCCTTTCAAAATAACATTGTACAAAGAGGAACAAGATGCAAGCCCAAAAGTAGCATCTTATAAGATAAATGTTCAAGATGCATGCATCCATCAATTCCCCCTTTTCATGTCTTATAATTAAATAGTGCAGAATGGTACATAGGTTAATGTATATGATCACTGGACAAAGTTCAATGTCAAAATCACTCAGTGAAAATTCTATGGGTGAATTCAGCCCGAGTAGCCTTAAACGTTACTGTACCTTCCTTAAATTCTCAAAGGGATTATTCTTAAGATAAATAAATCAAGGAAATAAGGTTAGTTTATCTTAAACTTAAAAGCTGATGAATTAAGATACTAAGCAAGCAATGGTGTAATTTTCAAAGTAAATTCCTTGCAAATCTCGTACCTGGGGGACATTTATCACCACCCTTATACTGCAAGAAAACAGCTTCATCTTGATGCCGGTAGTCCAATTTTATTTCTTTTTTGTTGCCAAATGAGATGGCGCTATTGCCAGAGATAAGACAAACTGCAGCGTCTTTGCATTTTCCTTGAGGTATATCTGCTGCTTCTGAACATACCCCAAGATGGTAGCTCCTGCGTCCAGAAGGAACCTGTTTTGAGAGCCAAAATTGTACCATTAAAGAACTGCAAATGGAATCAGAGAAAATGCTAAATATTTTTAAAGGCTCAATATGGCCATACTAAGGGCTTCTCCAGATTATGCAAGATAATGTATGAAGGGTCTCAGAATGAATCTTCCAGTTCAGAGGGGTGCTTTGCTCATTTTTTGAAATACCCCGGTGAATATGATGCTCATAAAATTTTCAAAAGTTGTTTCCAGAATTTCATCTCACACTTATAGGGGGAAACAGTTCTAGGAATGCCTGTGATGGTATTTATTCATCTACTGATGATCAATGCATCTATATTATTTGCATGATTTTTAGGCCCATGTCTTACAGAAAAAGAAATCTTTGTATGATGAGCACATTTTATTATAATCTGTACATCCTATTTTCCTAGAGAAACTCAAATTTGTGTCCACGGGGTTTGACATATTTTGGCCTGAACAATAATGACTAACCCAAATGCTGTTTTTGGATTCCACTCCCAACACCTTAACTACTACTCTCAACTGCTTGTGTTTTGTAGAGAAAATATGAGAAATGCAGCTCAGTCCCCTGAGAGATATTTTCATTGACAATATAATTTGATATACATAAAATCTACCACTGTGCTGCAACCTGATTCCCCTCTTACTTTAGCCCAGAATATGTGATTTGTGATGGAGCTAAAAGCATATATTTTACAGCTAAGCTCTGATTCATGTCAGAACAGGGTCAACGATTACCCTTCCTAGCCACAGCAATACAATCACCTTATAGGGCTTTCCTGCAAGGCTTGACAGGTTGAAAGCATAGTGTAATTGTTCATCCGTGACAGAGCAGCCCAAAACATTCTCTTCATCAGGGCATACCACTGGGGTGCTCCATTCAAATATATATTCACAGCCGGACTTTTCTATCATTCTGGGCTTCCCCTGTTGCCAAAACAACAAAGAAGAGAATAAAATGGTTAAGCTTTGAGAATCAGATGTCTCAGTAAGAAAGCTAAATGACTGAAAATTAAACACACGCTGAAGTTAAATAAACCCATCTGCTTTTATTTATATTATTTCGGTTTTGCTTGCTGTGACTGAGGTTGATGACACTGGAAATAATCAAGCTTCAAAAATGTCTACAACAACAAAAGAATAAGATCATGTCCCAACTTCTGTTGCTTTATGCTGATTTTCTGGAGAGAACTGCAGATCACATGCTTATATACAAATCTAAAACAATTTCAAAAAATTAATCTGCCTGTACCAGAGAAGAGTTTGATATCAGGTTATGAACACAACTTGAATATTCCCTCTGAGCCCTCAAAATTCATTTTTTCTCCACTTCTCCTTATTTAGTTAAAAAATTGAATAAACAAGTGTTTGATAACGGGCAAAAGCAGAAAATTAAATACATTTCCCCTCATCATCATGGACTCTGTTGGCAAAGTATCTATTTTACTAATCAGAAAGTTGAACTTTTGTGATGGGTAAAATTATTCAATTTGTAGTTAAGGAACATTCTATATCTATTAGCAGATTTAATATCACTATAATATCATGCCTCAACTAAGCATTCTGCAAGGACATATCAACATAAAGGTAAAGATAAAGATTCCTCTCGCACATATGTGCTAGTCCTTCCTGACTCTAGGGGGTGGTGCTCATCTCTGTTTCCGAAGAAACAGAGAAGCCGAAGAGCCAGCGCTGTCCGAAGACGTTCTCCGTGGTTATGTGGCCTAAACGCCGAAGGTGCACCGAACGCTGTTATCTTCCCACCAAAGTGGCCCTTATTTTTCTACTTGCATTTTTGCATGCTTTCAAACTGCTAGGTTGGTAGAAGCTGGGACAAGTAACGGAAGCTCACTCCGTGACGCGGTGCTAGAGATTCAAACCGGCAAACTACCGACCTTTCTGATCGACAAGCTCAGCATCCAAATCAAAGATGCATCTCCAAATCAATACAATGTATCTCCAAATCAAAAATGAGGTCAGCCAATTTTGAAATGTATCGATCCAATGGGGAAATAGTGTTTTCAATCTTCTCCCAACACAAGCAATGCCATCCATTCGATTAGTTAATGGATGCAGGAGGTTAGGGATCTGTCCAACACCCATTGTTTGGTTTTGTCTGGTGGCGTTACCTATGGGTGGGTAGTGGTTTTTCTCAGAGAAGTCTTGTAGCATGGGGGAATTTGAGAGGGAAGGATATGTACTAAGCTCTCCAAGTAGATACAAGTGATTTGTTGATTGATTAGAGGCTTCCAATGAAGCAAAAGAGACTCTCCCCTCCATCTGTACCCATCTTAATCATCCATTATCTATGTGCCTAATGTACCCCAACTGGCACCATAGGTGATGCACAAGAAAGTTATGGGCTTCCTGGTAAAACAAGAAAGCACCCCCCCCCCTTCCATCTACTCCACAGATCACTTTTGATAAACCTACTTTTCTAAACATCTGCCAAAACTCTCCATTTTCAAGGATCCCAATCTCACTCCACCAGGAAAGCAATTGAAGAATGTCTTCTCTGCCACTAGAAAGCCCACCAATTACAGCACATTAACTTTCCTGGCAGCAGGAAATCATTAATGAATCTCATTAGTGAAGCAAAGTAGGAATTGGCTATGCAAACAGAGCGTAGCTCTTTTGTCCTCATTCTTTCTGCCAACTCATAAAATGGACAAGGTTAAATAGCTGTTTGGTTGTATACTATGGCTGGAAGGGTTTTTTTTTTAACCTTTTCTTAATTTGTAAATACTTCTAAGTTTTTGTAAAGAAGCAAAATGAAACTATGATTACCAGATTTGTTCCTCTGTTGCAATGAAACACAATAAGTGAAGAATAGTTGAGATTTTTATCTTCTGGACAAGGAGTGGTACTGTTGAAGGCAATATTAACTTCATTTGTTGCACTGTTGAGCTGAGGAGGTGCTGTGATTCGACCAATATCCTAATTAAATATAATATAAATATGATTGACCACAAAATGAAACTGAAGCTTCAGCATCAACTGGGAAATAAATTACTTATATTTATATACAAATTGTAATCACGTATGTTACAGTAAGGAAGAGAATGAAGGAATGAGAAGGAATCCATCCATTTTTATAATGAATGTATTTCTCATATGAGAGATATTATTTCAACTACATTTTGTTCTGATCTACTCAAAATATTTATATTAGTACTGCTAAAAACATAGGCAAAATCAATATGACCCACTATCTTAAATTGCTATCCATTTAGTACAAAATGTCCCAAGAATCAGAAGCTATATATTTCAAGTAGTCTGGCCTGGTTTGAATTGTTCTGCTTTCAAAATTGTATTGGTTTTAAATATGTCAGCTACTTAAAGCAGTTAAAATGTTTCTTTCTATTTGTAAAGAAGACTGAATGAAGTTGGACTACTTTAATGGATAATAAGCATAATATTTACTTGCCCCAAGATTGTAGATCTTCTCAATTTTTAAAGAGATTTGCCATGATATGTGAACACATATTGTTCAAAATTCAAAAACCCTTTGAAAATAATTGAAAAGTTTCCTGAAATTTGGGGCATGACTTTTTAGCAGTGGATGTGTCCCGAAATGAAGCAGGAACAGATGATATTTTTCTCTTCTCTTTTCAATTTTTTATACTGTGTCAAATACTGAAATTGTTTTTCCAAATAATTGTTTGGAGAATGTAATGTCACCAAAGAACTGGGCTCTTAAGTAATACATTATTCTATTAAACCAGCTTATTGGGTATATTAGAATACCATAAGATATTCATTCTAATATCCTGTTGTGAAAAAGACAACAACTTGCTACATGCTGATAATATTACTTACTACAGGAGAGCCACTAAGTGGGATCATACAGACAGCTACTCCAGGGGGACAACTGACATCCTTGATGGAATTTAATGGTTGGCAAATATTTATATAGAAATCTGGATTCTGGTCAGAAAAGTCATCAAATATCTCATAAGCACTTGTCCAATGGATTAAAGGGGAAAGGTCAATTACTCTGCTGCCATTGGTAACCGAGCAGTCTACCTGTGGGCAGGGGAGAGAAGATTCACAAATCAGTAGAAACAACCATTGTCAACTGTGTAATAGATACATATTGGAAAAAAGAACAAACATTTCATTTATAAAAATTGGAGGGAAAGAATTTATTACAACAGGAAGTTAAAAAAAGAAAGAAAGAGTTGTCTTGTTTTATTACTGTTATTATCAGGGAACTGTAAAGGAGAAAACACCACTAATACTGACAGGGCAGGCGACTATATATAAACAGAGAGCAAACCCTGTTGTTTTCCAACACTGAAGATGTTGCCTAGCCAAGTAAGGAAATATCTGCACAAAAACTACAGAGAGCCAACCTGAAAACGTAACTGCTAAGGTTAGAAATAATTTCTTTGCAATCTTTCCTTAAACTTTTTAAAATTTCTTATACTTTTAGCTTTTCCCTTGACTTTTTCTTTTATTATTGTATTAGATTTTGTCTTTTTTACAAACTTTTAATAAAATTATTAAGAGAGAGAAAAAAATCCGGAATGTTTTGATTGTTAACATTTACAGATAAATCTGCATTGCGTGAATAAGGGGAAAATGGATGTATGTTACCACTTACTTTCAGCAGGGCATAACAAATATAATCCACTGCATAATGTTTTATAGCACTCTCTGAGCAGTTTACAATGCCAGCATATCATTTTACCGATCTTGGAAGGATGGAGGGCTGAGTCAGCCTTAAGCAGGTCATGACTAAATTTCTGGCTGTGGACAGGGTTAGCCTGCAATACTGCATTCTAATCACTGGGCAATCATGACATAACTCCCTAGTTTCCTACCATTCTCTTATTTATGTTCCAGCATGGCATATAAAACCTGTTCATCTGCCCCTCATCTCCTTCCTCCCTCTCCCTTCATCTGTTGCTGAATCCCAGCATATCTCATACCTCTAGACTCCCCATTCTTCCCAACACCTTTCCTTCCTCCCTTCAGCCACAATTGTCCTTTATTTTTTCCCAACTTACTTCCATCTGCCCAGGATAAAGTAGCCTGATTGTGGAACCAAACAATACCCTTATGTGAGTATTTTGGTTTGGACATGAAGTACACCAAACCAACTGTGTTATGCCTGGAATGTTCTGCATATACTAATTACAACAGAGACTAAATGCAGACATGATGCTATTCAGGAACTTAGTTTTGAGACTTTGGCTCTCTTCTTCAGCCTGACATCTCGTAAATGGATTTGTTCTATCTCATCCTCCTCCAATTCCCGTGGCTAAGATGAATTTTAATTGTCTTTCAAAATTGCAATGGCTTGCTTCAGTTTTGGTAATCATTAGTTGTATTATGTCTGCATTGTGAGTTGAATGCCTTTTTGACAGAGTGATTTCAAGCGATCTAATTAATATACACTATACTGCCTCTATTATGCTTAATAAGAATAGCTTATTCAACTTCAACAACTACCCTGCAAAATAGCACAAATGAGTGTAATAAATCTGTAAATGTATTGTGTTGCAACTGCACACCCCCCCCCGAAAAAAAACCCTAGAGGATTTAAAGTTTTTTAAAATCTTAAATAACACCAGGTCATTTTTGATAAAATTAAATTGATAAAACAGTCAATTTGCTTACCACTCTTTCTTCTTCGCAGGCTAAAGCAGTATGCCAAGAGAAAAAATAAGTGCATGTTTTCTCATCAAAAGAAATGAGAACTGGCTGACTGCCAGGCCCAGCATCCAACCTGCACACAAAGGTGATATAGCTCATGTACTTCAAAGCAGGATCTGCAGGACAGGACTCGCCTTCTTTGTAGACAAGTTTCAAAACTCCATCTTCATAGGTCAATGCTTTGCTTAGTTGTCCAGCATTAATTGATGGCTGATGGCCACCCGTGATGCAAACTCCTATTAACAGAATTAATAGAGCAATGATGCATTTTTTTCCCTTGTTTTTTGACAGAAGAAATAAGTTTGACACAATTAGTACCGTGTTTCCCTGAAAATAAGAAAATAAGCTTATTATAGGAGGAAGGCTTATTATTTTCTGGGGCAGGCGAGAAGTGAGGCATGCCTTTTACTTTTCCAGCTCCGTCGCATTCCTCGCCATTGTGTCCAGGGAAACCGCTGGTAAAAAAAAAAACACCTCCTCGTGAGTTCTATCAAACCTCTTGAAGTTGCGAGAAGGGTTTCTTTTCTTTTCTTTTTTTACCAGGGGCTTCCCTGAACACAATGGCGAGGACGCAGCAGACCTGGAAAGGTAAGAGGCGTGCCTCGCGGCCCAACACTGCCCACCCCACCTCAATGGTAAAGGCAGCCTCCCTGGTTCCTTCCCCGCCACCCCTTTAGTGAGGGGTGGCAGGTGAGGGGGGGGGAGAAGCGAGGCGTGCCTCTTACCTGTTCAGCCCCGCTGCGTTCCTCGCCCTTTTGTCCAGTGAAGCCCCTTGTAAAAAAAACCTCGCAAGTTGAACTCATGAGTTTTTTTTTACAAGGACGAAAGGGCAAGGAACACAGCAGAGCTGTCAATCTCCGGTAGCACTAGGACACGCGTCTAGCTTCTCCCCCACACTGCTACCCCTCACTAAAGGGACGTCGGGGAAGGGAAGGAGCCAGGCAGCGATTATCATTGGCCCTTGGTGGAAGGTGTTCTTTTTGTGTGGCAGGGAATGGTGTGCGAGGTGGGTTGCTGGCCTGCCACCTCCCACCCCACCCCCAATGTAATGGCTGCCTGGCTTCTTCCCTTCCTCGATGTCCCTTTAGCGAGACATAGGGGGAGAAGCGAGACTTGCGTCCTAGCATGGAATGGGACTGTTCTCCTCCTGTCCTTCGCCCGCCTATTCCACCCCCAGGGTTTCCCCCCCAGTCATCCACCTCTATCACTTCGCCTCCGCTGTTAGGGACCTGGCTGTTCGTCCTGGGTAATGGGACTCCTTCTCTTCCGTCCCCAGCCCTTCCTCACGGGCCTTTGGGAGATACTCTTCACCACGGCCTTTTGGGCTCAAGAGACAGTTAGCTGCCAGTCAATCGGAGGAAGAGAAGGGAGAAAGAGAGAAGCACAGAGGGAGAAAGTGTTTTGTGTCAGGTTTCCAGTTGCCTTAGGTCCGAGCTAGAAATATAATAAATCCTTTCCCCTCGCTAAAGGGGTGGCAGGGAAGGGAACCAGGCAGGCTGCCTTTACCATTGGGGTGGGGTGGGCGGTGTTTTTTTGCACGAGAGGGAACAGGTGGGAGGGGGTGGTCGCATTGCTGGTCTGCCGCTTTTTGCGGCGGGCTCTTTGCACGGGAGGGAATGGGGCACGAAGCACTTTGCTTGGCCTGCTGCTCTTTTTCTGGTGGGCTCTCTTTTTGCCCCGCAAGCTGTACCGGTAGGTGGTACAGTGGGGTAATGTCGGGGACCGGTTGGGCATGTGCTTAAATAGTTGGGGGCGGGTTTATTTTCGGGGGAGGGCTTATTATGGCGCATGTCTGAAAAGCCCCATTGGGCTTATTAGCAGGGCATGTCTTATTTTTGGGGAAACACGGTAGGGGAAATGCTACTTTATTAATACATCAAGAAAAATATGTGCGTTTACTATTTTGGTTAAAAAGATTATCTATTCTTCAGTGCTGGGATCAAGTTCCTTAATGATTCACTGAATAGTCCTAATATAGTTTTGTTCTTTCAAACTTATTTCTTCAATATAAAGTGGGCAATTAAGGATGAAGGTTCCTTAACATCAGATAGATGGGATAGTGTCTTCACCATATCCACTCCATAGCATGATATGCAATGAACATGCACCCTTTTCCTCCACATATCTTGTATCTCATCCTGTTAATAATATAGCAAGTGGCTGTTTAAATATGGCATAATGGACTTCAGTGCATGCTTGTAAAATATAGCATGCATATGCACTCCAATAAGCATTTTACTGCTATCCCAGGTAAATTTTGGAAACTAAGAAATCTGAGCCGTGTAGCAGGTTTTACAGTTACCTATTTTTTAAGTTACAGGTAGATCACAATTAGAGCAAGTTTGAATATGCAAAATTTGATTTACCATAATTTATAAACAGATATCAAGCCTTCTTTAATTTAAGTCAGCATTCAATTAGTTCAAGGCTGCATATATGCAGTTGAGGCTTGTGCATGCACAGCCGCAGTTGCGGTTTTAGAAGCTAATGGTCTTTTGTGCAAAATGGAGAAAAGGAAAGTTCAGGTTGAAGAACTGCAGTAGAATACAGAAGATATCATATATACCTTGGATGTGGGTTTATCCTTTTTTACTGTTATACAGTATTCCATTAATAAACATATAAACATTACATTGAGTTTTAAAACTGCCTGTTTCCATTGAGCTGGAACCAATTACCCTACTTCCCATAGAAAAATCTCTTTGAATAGTGTGAATTCAAATAATGTGACCATTTTGCGGCATTCATTAATGCACTAATCGAGCCCTGCTTGCAGAGATTGTATGAATAGCTGATAAACTGGATATACTGGGAAGGAAGGAAAAGCTTATCCCAGGAGAAGAGCACACATCGTTATCCAGATACTGTCCTACATTGTTACTGAAATGTACTTTTTACATTACTACTGCTACGTCACACATCAATGGTAACAGGTTTAAGAAAAGAAAGTATCACAATAATCTCTTTCCATCCTATGAATGTGGGTTCAATATCAGCATCTCAGCAAGTCAAAACTTACCAATGTCTCCACCGCATGAAGTTTTGGGTTCATCACATACACTCAACTGGAGCATTCTCTGGTTCACAAAATCAAAGAGAGTGTAGCCAGACTGTCTCTTTAAAGGATTAAGGTCAAAGAAATGACCTGAAAGAACACAGAGGAGGGGGAAAGAAAGAAATATTACTATGAAAAACATGCTTTTATTAAAACAATCAAGATACTGAATAAGCTGGCTCCAGTAGGAGGACATCAAAAATTCAAAACCAGTATAAAAGTCATTCATTCAGGACCTTTGACATTATTTATAAAAATAATAAAGATGGTATATAAGTATAAACCCACAGAATTTTAACATGAGCCATAAACATAAGTGCATATGGTATAATGGTTTTCATCTCAATATAAATATAAGGTCCATAGAATGAGACCCAAAACCTTCTTGTTACTGTGGTCAAACAATAGATAAAAATTTCATATAATAAGAGTTATGGATTTTATTCTGTACCAGTGGATATAGAAGGTCATGATGACAGTTAGGACTCAAATTTCCATCACAAAGTGATCCAGTTTTAAAGCGTGATGTCCCATGACTGCATCACTTAGTGACAGCAATTCCAGCAGTCCCCACTACTGTGGTTAAACAAGGACCAGTAGAAAGAGGCAGAAAACAAGGCAAGCAGGTCAAGACCTATGATGGGCCAGGTGATATGTATGCAAGTGGGTGGACATCATGGATGGGCACTAAGAAGTGTGAGCAAGCATTATGGAGCATTAAGTGGGCAGATGTCAGGGGAAAATGAAAAGAGTGAGAACAATTTGCTATAGTGACTTGCAACCTCCTGCCAGCTTCCCTATTCTCTTTGCTTGTGGGAAAATTAATAATGGTGGTCATATAGCCCAGGGGTATCAAACTTGCATCACCACGGAGGCATCACATGACGTATCAGGACTTTTTCCCCGTTCACTAAACCGGGCATGGGCATCGCCAGAGCGACGCATCCGGCTATGGGCCACAAGTTTGACAGCCCTTACATAGCCACAGGATGCTGCAAATGTTGCAATTGTGAATGACTGTATTACCCTTTTTGTCTATGCAAGCTTCCTTTGAAATTATGTGGTGTGGATTTTTCCTGCAATCAGATACAATAGCAAATATTTCCAAGGTTTAAAAAAAAAAGTGAGAAAGAGAGATATAACAATGGATATTAAATGTGTAACTGCTGGAATTCCAATCCCTTTGCTTCACTGAGACAGCAGTAGCTGTAATGCAGTGCAAGTAGCTTCAAGGAAGTACTTTAATTTATAAAGCACACATCTGAAGATTTTGCACAACTATAATCAATTCATTTCTTGAAGAAAAAAATGAGTACCATTATCATAAAAAGAATTCTTATTATAACACATACATTATATATAATATAACAATTTTTATGTTTTATAACTTAAAAATAATAACAAGGCTGTAATCCACTTCATTAAAAGAGAATATTGATTCATATGTGTATTGTTGTCATAAGTCAGTCATACACTAGTTCTAATTATTCTCAACTAAAAACTACAGAACAAAATATATAGAGAAAGGAAAGCCGCATTTATCAAATACAGAGAGAAAGTGGAGCTAAGAAATACCAAGAGTGTATGGGTATGGAGACCAGACCGCAACTTCCTTGCTGGTAAAAATGAGGAATATGGAGATGATGCTAACAGAATTACAGGATGGAAAAAAAGCATAATTTTTCTAGATGGGAAGGTAACTGAGTCTAGTTCTGTGAAAAAGCACTTGCTTCCTTTTGGATTTCTTAACCTTTTGTCTATCTTTGTTAATAAGCGTTGTCAGAGCTTTCTATGGGTCTCAATGAACCTCTCCCAAATTTATTAATGCAACTGACATGCAATATACCAAAGAGAAAACAAATCACCTCATTAGATTCAGTCACTAGTTGTTCTATCTTTGGCTGTAACAACTGCAACCAAACACTTTTGGTACTTAGTGATCAGGATTTTGTGTTACTATATGGGAATTACGGCCCATTCCCTCAGGGCAAACTCCTTCAGTTCAGTTAACATTTGAAAAAACATTGAGGATTTTCTACCATGAACTGCTTTTACCCAAATAACCCAATTATCCTTATTCTCTCAGTTCCATACCCTGAGACATTTCTATAGCATTAGATGTCAACTCTAGTCCTATTTTCTACTTATTTGTTACATTTAGTCAACTCGGATTTAGAGAAAAATATTACCTGTACGAGGGTTAGACACAGTGCAATTATTGTGCATATTGCTTTTCAGAGGACATGCAGCAGCTGTATACCACATAAAATTATATTCACAATCCATATGGGCTGTTACCAATTCTGGATTGGAATTCTGGCAGATAAAAAAAGGAGAATATGAGTACATGCAAAGCTGATACATAATGGTTTTCTCAGTATTCAAGATACAACTATTTCACTTTGAAAAATAATGAAAACATGCCAAGCTGGGATCTTTTTTTCAGCGATCACATAAAAAGTGTGACTAATATTGATTAAATGGGTAATGCCAATGAATTTACATTTTAAAACAGGTATGGAGATGATCTCCACATACTTTGAAGCATTATATCAGTATAACCAACAGCCAGGAATTCTGGAAGCACTGGTCTAAATTTCTGGAAGATACCAGTTTTCCTATTACTACTTATAAGAGTTTTATGAAGCAGAAAACTTCACTTTTTTTTTCTTACAGTCAATACTAGTTATCGGCTATCTTGCTACCATACCCAAATAGTTGTAGATAAATAACTGCTTCCTTCTAAGAACTGAAAAGATGAATTTTATTCCCTATAGAGGCAAATTCATGAAAATGAGAGGCAAATAAGAATTAGGATTCTAATTCTACGACCATTGTTTTCATAGAAGCCTATGAAGTGTTTTTATCAAGCCCTCACTAAATGAAACATACTTACATCTTTCTTTTCATCACATTTGAAATGGATGGTTGCAGATTTTTTCCGGATTTGGTCTTCACACTTGTCACCATTTATATATTTAAGAACAAAAATACCATTTTCCCATCTCAGCCCCTCAGCCACTTCACCTAAGCTTATATACTTAGAACCATTCATTAGGCAGGCTGCAGCATCTGGGGGACAAAAATCTAAATATGGAACAAACATAAAAATAAAAAACCAGTAAGAAAACAAAAATAATTTAGCATGGATAAATATACACACAGAAAAGGGTACATTAATAACATTTTTTTAAAAAAAAATCTGGATCTGGCAAATAATAAAGGTTACTTCAAGATGAGATAATGCTTTTTATAGATAAGATATTAAATAGGTGAAATCACTGCTCAGGGACTGTTCACAGTAATAGAGAAGCCTTCAAAATCTAGTTATGACCTGGCTCCATTGCAGCGTCCTGGTGGTTATTTGCCCTTAAAAGGAACTGTAGGGACACTGCAACTTTCCCCAATTTAAATCGCTAAGTGGTGCAGTCCAGTGGTGGGTTCCTTCCAGTTCAGATGAAAGGATAGTAGCTTGGCGGCATGGGTTGCTGGAACCGACAGCGACCCAGGCCTGCCACGCCCCCAAACTGGTTCTCCTGGCGGCAGCATAGACGCCACCATATTGTTTTTTGCTTCTGCGCATGCGCAGAGCAATTTTCTTTGTACTGCGCATGCAAGCACATGGAACCCACCACTGGTGCAATCATAAAATGCAATATCACATAACTACGTCAAATAGCAACAGCAATCCTGCTACGCCATTTCCACCCCCTCCCATTGCCATCATTAGCCAAGCACCCACCTTATCCAAGCCATTCTAGGCTTGGTCCCTCCCAGCCCTCAATTTTTCCAAGGTAAAGGAATGACTTCCTTCAACTACTGTATACCTATTTCTCCCACCTTTGACCTTCTGGCTTCCCTGCACTCTGCCTTGTGGTGCAGCAAAGAGCTCCAGAGCCACTCAACTCAGGGGCTTCTTGGGACGTCATGGGTCTGGGAGCATCAGCTGCCCCAGCAACCTAGCACAAAGATGTAGCCATAGGAGAAAGCTGCAGCCATCCCATACCAGTCTCAGCTGCCCCAGTAAATCCTAGCTTGACCCTATAGCATGGCACCAAGCTTACAATCTGCTGGCCATTGTTTCATTGTCCAGATTTATAAAATTGATAACATTTTATTCATTTTACACAGATGAGAATTTACCAGAAGATAGATGGCAAATCAGGCATAAAAGGCTAGATTTAACATGAGCAAAATAACTCACCACAAAGATACTGAATTATTTTGTTCAGAATCTGGTGGCACATTCAAACTTTTCCCCAAAACCTCCTATAAAACATCTGAGTAAATAACATAGACTTCCCTCAATTCTTACCAGCCCCCAGATGAGGTACTAATGATCTACAAACATTGATATAGTATTTTTGTGAAGAGCTAGTCTTTGAAATAGCCTCCCAGTTTTTCTTTTGTTGGATCAGAGGAGAGAGATCATAGGAATTGCCATCATTATCTCTACAAAACAAGAAAAAACATTTAATGATAAATGAACAGAGTAAATATATTCAAGATGTAGACAACTTATATTACAAAAATCCAAGTCAAACGTTCAAAACAATCCTATTTACATAAATTTTGAATGTATGCACAATTCTTTTGAATTTCTAACTACATAAAATAATTCTAATGCACTACTGACATCCAATATTTTCTATTATTCAAATTGCACACTGAAGCACTAGGGCTAAAATTGACTGTGATCCCAAGCCCAAGTTTTGTCCCCAATTTCTTGGCAAGCATAGCTGCCTGCAGAAGAAAATTGGGAAATTTGGAAAATTGAGCTGTGGTGGCGCAGCGGCTAGAATGTAGTACTGCAGGCTACTTATGCTGACTGCTGGCTGCCTGTAATTTGGCAGCTCGAATCTCACCAAGCTGAAGGTTGACTCAGCCTTCCATCCTTCCGAGGTGGGTAAAATGAGGACCCAGATTGTTGGGGGCAATAGGCTGACTCTGTAAACTGCTTAGAGAGGACTGTAAAAGCACTGTAAAGTGGTATATAAGTCTAAGTGCTATTAGTATTGCTATTAATCTTAGCCTACAACCCTGATAGGCATATTGGAATATTGCAAGAAAAGACTTAAACGTATACTAGCATTTGGTCTCTATTTTTTAATATTATTGACAACTTTATTAGCTCGAGGCTAATGAATTAATTAGGGCATCTTTTGGAAACCTGACAATTATTACTCTAATTAATTCCTCTTTTGTTTGAGTTAGATCACATAATTTTACCTCGACAGCACTCAAATGCTGCTCATGGACAAGTAAGGCTACAGCTACAGAAGAGAAAAACTCATGTTCTCAGAATGTCACAGCAAATATTATATCTGGTATGGATTAAGCAATAGTAGATCAATAAAACAGAAAATGCTAAAAACATTCTGGGGAAAGACAACTTACTTAAAGGAGCATTCAACAGATTTGGCAGGTGGGCAGGCAAAAGGAGTGTGCCATTCAAACATATAGGTGCAATCCTCGGTTTCCTTCAGAAATACTGGCTATGGAAACAGATTAAAAACAAATTCTGTTGCATGTTCTAGACCGCATCAGAGCTAAAAATATTAAATCATGGATGGGCATTTGGAAATGAATCCTCAAGCTCTTTTGCACAAATGAGTAATTCCAAAACTGAAGTCTATTGGAGTGGAAAAAAGGAGTCAAGGTCAGAAACGTGGGCTGGACTCTTTCCACTCTAAACATAGAAAGTCTTAGCAATCTATCCATCAAACTGACCAATCCTTTGACAGAGCCTCTGTTCTGACCCAGCTCCCCAAACAGGACAAACCCTCTGAAGTGAACTCAAAGATTCCTTTATTAGGAATCGTCAGCAGCCCCGGCAAAAAGTTTCTCTCTCAATGCAGGCTAACAGGTCCGTCCAGCCGGAAGATGAACAGTTCTCTGCCACATCTATTCATCTCGGTCCCTTGCCTTTAATTCCCAGAGCTAGGGTGGGGCTTCATTAGCAGCGGGGGCTCTTCCTTCCCAAGGATTGGCCCATGGATTTCCACTACTCTCCTCTTCTCTGCTTTTTGCGCATCAGGCACTGGACCCAGCGGTTCCTACTCTTGCTCATCAGCCACCTCCAGTCCTGGGGGCTGTTGACTCTCCATCTGGGGGCTGAAGGACAACCCAGGCTCTGCCTCTGTCTCTCTCTCTGTCAGCTCCATTCCCTCTTCCCCCTCAGAACTCTCAGGTTGCCTTGATACTGTCCCTGATTCCCACGCCGCCGCCGCCGCCTCCTGATTTGGCTGCTGGAGGAACCGGCAGCCGACGGGCCACAACAGCCTTTTCCTATAAAACAGGCATGTCTAACGTTTCAGCTTACCTAGGTCATATTGAGTGAAGAGGAATTAAATTGGGTCACATATATATTTTGAGCCCACGCTTGAAGATGGCAGGTGAGATCCTGCCGAAACGTTGCAAAGACAATCTCAACCTTACACGGGAAAAGACCCGAATACAACAAATATATATATAAAAACAAACACATATAAGGTTAAAAGTTTATGATCTTGTCGGGTTGCATTGCTAACTGTCCAGGGTCACATTTGGCCCAAGGGCTTCAGGTTGGAGATGCCTGCTTTAAGCTATTGCAGTTTCAACATTTTTTAAAATTCCCATGCCATTTATTAGGCTAGCTTCAATAAAAGAATCAGAACATATATAAATAAGTGACAGTGACTGCAGCACAAAATTAATGAAAATGAAACGACAATGACATGGCAAGAACGTATATATCTTATGTCCTTCAAGCAGGGTAATTCTTTAAGACAAGCACTGCATAGGACAAAGCAATGGTCAGGGTTAGGGTTAGGCCTGGACAAAAGCTACATATTAAATTTGAATTAATTAAATGGTGAAATTACACATATTTAATTTTTTCCCTTCTGGCACAATGCAAAAAGGGGATTGCCCTTGTTCATTAGCAGCTTCATTTGTATTTGAGGACTCAATATATACCTTTGCCTTAATAAACATGTTATCTAACAGGCAGCTCTCGGGATTATGCAACTCTAATCTCTCACTGCATTTAATTTTTGAATGGTTGATCTATACCGAGCTTCTTTCTCTTTTCAAGTTTAGACAACTGCCAAGGCACATTTAATTACTCTGGAACAGACTAAAATCCCCAAGTCTCCTTACCTGCAAATTAGGATTAGGATCACAGTAGAAAAATATTGCTGTTGATCTGTTATACACCTTGTGACATGAGTCTCCACCAGTGTAGTTTATCTTAAGTAATCCATTTTCGTATGTCAGTTTTTCAGTCTGCAAACCTAGTTACAGAAATGTATATGACAAAATATTAAGAGAAACCTATTGAAAATTTAAAGTTTCTAAGCATACAGTATGTGTGTGGAGAGAGAATGAGCTATCCTTAGCTGGAAGAAGATTCTTAGAGTTGTATCAAACAAACTAACATAGTTATGTTTCTGGGAGAAGAGAATGGAAGTTCAACAATCCAGTTTTAATCACTATCATACATTACCCTACCAAAACTTCCAATGCTAATCTTTACATTAAGTTGAGGAATCACACAAACTAATTCCTGCATATCATTTGTTCAAGATAAGCCAAAAACATATCCATTCATTACATAGACAATATATATATATACATAAAGCGTTCTCTAGGACCTTTATCTTTCTTCTCTTCCAAAATCTCCCTCTACCAGTTTCCCACTACTCTGTAACCTGGAGGCACACAGTCTTTGCATGTTTATAAAAATGTATTAGAAATTAAGAATTCCACGGTGCTTTCAGGTGAATTTAAAATTCTGTGAAGGTACAGGGGGAAAGGACATTAACAATCAACAGCAAAGAGTTTCATCTTATTTGGCCTATCGTAATCACACGGAATCATTAGCATACCCAGAGGACTGCTGGCTGTGGAAGCAGAACTAAACAGCCACTATGAATAAATCTCACATTAGCTAGAGTAATGTCAAATGTGGGGATTCAAGAAAAGTTCCATGAAGACATTTGCTTGGATAACAAGTCTAGGCAACAATCTGAGAATGACCTTACCTGCTATTTTTTTAACACGTGGATCTTGTTTTTTAATTTGACACGACGACACAATATGTTCACTGTTGCTTGATTGTTTGCAAAGCCCTGTTGCTAATCCATCACAAATTCTAAAGTAGTAGTCATATTCTTCGGTGCTGACTTTAATGTCATTCCCACGAAGTGGTGACAAGTTATATACATAACTATATCTTGGATCTTTCACTTGACAGTTCTCACCTTAAAAAAACCCAAAGCCACAAGGGAAAAATTATGATCTAATGCTGTAGAATGACATACAGTTATTTATTTAAGACAACCACTTAACTGTCTTTCAGCAAATTATTCCTTTAAACAGAAATTCCAATGTACTAATTTTTGTAAAGCAAATTGACTATCATTAAAACTACTTTCACAGTAATAGATTATCCAAAGCAAGTATCAAAAGCAGAATCTGTTCTGTGTCAAGCCACAAAGAAATATGTAGCCCTGGGGGCACAGTGGTTTGAATGCAGTATTGCAGGCTGCCTCTGCCCACAGCCTGGAGTTCGATCCTGATGGGTTTAAGGTTGACTCAGCCCTCCATTCATCCAAGATTAGTAGAATGAGGACACAGATTGTTGGGGGCAATATACTGACTATTGTAAACCACTTAGAGAGATAGATTTAAGTGCTATTCCTATATAGCTGAACCATTCTAGATATGATGCAGGTCGTCTGAATTAAAGTTGGAACAGCTTGATTGTTCCATGTTTTTGACCACAAAAAAATTGAAACAGCCAGGTCTTATAAGGCAAGTAGTGCAAGGCTGGTGCATCCAGCCCCACTTTCTCCATTTCACATTTGCATGCCTGTGCACCATCAACTTCCTTTCCACCACTTTCCCTTAATGACTACTCTTGTTTTTCTCTTCATCTCCTCACTCTCAAACTATATGGGCAAAGCATATCACTAAAAAGCAAACTAAAGAACACATAAGATGTAACAAACGACTCCCCACTTCTAAAGAGAATTAAAAATTAAATATTTTACATATAAAATATGTCCCTTTTTCATATTAAATATTTTACATATGAAATATGTCCCTTTTTCATGTATGTATGTATGTATGTATGTATGTATGTATGTATGTATGTATGTATGTATGGTGTCACAAACCCTGGTATGCCCAAATATGGGAGGGAGCATACTGCTTCCCTTTTCTGTCTATCGGCCCACCCTAGGGGCAATCCAGGCAGAAAGCCTTAATTTATTTATCAGCACAAATGCAACATATATACATACATACATACATACATACATACATACATACATACATACATATATATATTTACAGTATATAATAAAAATATGAAAATGTTACATCTCTAGCAGTAAAGACAATGGTTTAGTTACAAAATACTTCTGTCCCAAAAACACCTGCATCAACTGTTTTCTGAATATATTACATGCATCACACACATATACAAAAAGAGAGGCCATCTCTTCTGGTCCAAAACACATCTCTGGCCTATAAAAATACTGAAGGGCTCCAATTCCAAAAAGTAAAAGGTAGAATTAGGTCAATAACAATTTTTTATTTAATTTGCATTAAATTAAAAAATAGTTAATATTAGCAGCTGTAACTTGATAACAATTTTGGAGATGGGATGCATATGCATAATCAGATTGCTCCTATATAAAATATTTGGAAGTTAAGACTTCTGACATATACACAAATTAGAAAAGAACTGAAGGGGCATTTAAGTTCAAGATAATACCTGCCGTTCAACTGGCATATTAAATATAAACTTATTCACAAGTTTTAGATATACAGGTTGAAGAACAAAACTCTTTTAAGTGTTCATACTTACCTACTGCTCTGTGCACAGGGCAAGCTGCTAGTGTTCTCCAGAGAAACACAAACTCACAGTCCTTTTCATATTGAAACACAGGTGATCCCTAAACATAAAGATGAATGGGTTGACAGGTTTCATGCATTCATGAATGAACATTCTGATTCTCTTATATGCTACTAAATCACAATTTTCTGATTCATTGGCAATTATTCTATTCAAATTTCATTTGTCAACCCCCCCCCCCAAAAAAAACCTGGGAACATGAGAATTTTTGACCTATCACTTCACAACCCAACAGGAGGACTAATCAGCATTGTTACACAACAGACATAATCTATATTGTGGGACGACGTCTTTAGCTGTATCCCCACATTTTAAATATATTCGCAGCAGAATCACAGTAATGATTGTGGGGGAGATAACATGATTCTCAATTTGCAGACATTTCATCACATACTGGCTGTTTTTATAACCTATGGAAGCAGCCTTTGTTCTCGTAATACACTGGCTTCTTTAAAGAAGTGATAGAGTGTATTTATTTATCAAATTGGAAGATTGCCCGTCTCACTCACACAGTAATTCTGGGTGATATACAATTAAAACATAAAAACCATATAAATATTTTGGTCCCATAGGGGGCAATTAAAACAGGAATAAAATAAAAGTTAAAAAGAGGGGGGAAGTCCTTCAAGGTGCTAACCCCGTGATGGCGAACTTATGACACACCAGCTTATTTTTGGCCTTCCAGAGGGCCGGGGGAGGCTGTTTTCGCCCTTCCCAGGCTTCAAAAAAGCCTCCAGAGCCTGGGGAAGGCAAAAAACAGGCCCAACAGGCCAACCGGAAGCTTATTCCCAAACTTCCGGTTGGCCCATTGTGTCCGTTTTTCACCCTCCCCAGGCTTCAGGAAAGCTTCCGGAGCCTGGGGAGGGTAAAAGCTCCCCCGACGGGTGTGTGTGTGTGTGTGTATGTGTTGGGAGGGAGGGAGGGCTAAGACTCTGAACTATTAGGGAAGTTCATCAAAAGCCTTTTAAGCGTAAATAAATAAACAAACTTCCTATCAACCTATATTGCCATATCTTCCGAGGCTCTCTCTCAAATGGAAAAAAGGAAATGAATGTTCAAATTGAGCAATATGTACTGCTCAATATAAAATTGTCATTTTTAAATAATGAGAAAAGACAGAGCCTTTCATTTTATTTTACTTTAAATTTATTGTCCTATTTTAGCAATTGTGATTTCAAATAGGAAGCATCCACCGATTAGTTCTTCTAAATTTATTTTTGCACTTTTACAAACAGAAGAAAGCTTGTGAAGCTATTCCACCCAAATCAACTACATAAAATGAGACACAAGTACAATATGTTATTAATTTTGGAGTCCCTGATTCTCTTCAGGTGTAGGGGGGGGGGGGAGGGTGTTAAAGACTGCTCTAAGGGAGTCTTGACAGTATCCAAAGGAGCCATCTGGGAAAGGGATAATGTACACTGTACACTCAGGTTTCTTCCAACCAAAGCCTTTGAGATTAAAAAAAATGAAAAGTCTGGAAAAATGCACCTATGCACAATTATTTGATATATATATTTTAAAGGAACAGAATTCCTAAGCTTCATGACACACTAGGATCAAGAATGCTGCAGCAATACAAACAAGTTGAAAAAGGATATGAATGACAGATGGAATCCCAGCCTGCAAGATTTCAAAAAGAAGCCATGTTATGGCATCTAGAGATTGAAATACTAGACGTTGCATGTGCAGCAGAGGTGGGTTCCTACCAGTTCGGACCGGTTCGGGCGGTAGTAGCTTGGCGGCCTGGGTCACTGGAACCTGCAGCAACCCAGGCCTGCCATGTCCCCGAACCGGTTCTCCCGGTGGCGCCACAGGCTTGTTTTTGGCTTCTGCGCATGCACATTTTTATCGCACTGCGCATGCATGTGCATGCCGCTCCCCTGAGCGAACCGGCAGTAGTCTCTGATATACGGTACACAGTGTTTTTCAAACCTGGCCAGTTAAAGATGTATAGACTTCAACTTAGTAGGCTGGCTTTGGAATTCTCAAATACCACACACCTCAAAGTTGCCAAGTTTTTTTTTTGGGGGGGGGGAACTGCTACACGTGAACTTACCATAGCTTGATCACACTGGAAAATTATCCGGGTTGAATATTGTTGTTTATCTTTGCATATGTCTCCACTTAAATACAAAATAGTAAGAGATCCATCGGTGGCAGCCTGAGGACTTATTTGGATGACACCAAGATTCTGGCTTTTATCAGCATATTTCACACAAGCTCCTAGTATGCCAGCTGTAGCCAAAAGACACATTTCAAAATAGATGTTTATGTTTTCCAAAAAGGGTTGCATTCATTCTTTTTAAGAGGGGCTCAAAGGTAATTTAACATTATTTTCTCCTTTTCTTAAGCTAATCATATCTGGAATGATGATGTGCTAATTAAATATAAACTCAATATGAGTTTGCTGATATAGAAGGATTTGTAAAAAAACAAAATAAAATTGCTTTAAAACTATTATTTCTATCTTTACATTACCCAAACATCGAACTGATAATTGCTATTCTCCCCTACTATAATATACATTCTAACATTACAATTTAGTCTGACAAAGATAGAAGAATAAAAGGCAGCTTAAAAGGCTTTTAGAAAAAATTCAATTTTTTAAATCACTCGGAGGTCCTTAAACAAAAACTATTGACAGGTTTACATAAGAGATGTGGCAAAACTGTTTGCATAGCTTTGATTTATATGATCAGCAAATGAAGTCACCACAATGCTGGGAAAAGTGAAAGAAAAAAGAAAAACAGATCGACCAGCAGCACAGTGAATGGATTCAGTTAAAGCAGGGGTGTCAAGCTCACGGTGTCATGGCAGCATCACATGATGTATTGGGACTTTTTCCCCTTCGCTAAACCGGGCATGGATATGGCCAGTGCATGACACATCTGGCACATGGGCCAAGAGTTTGACAGCCCTGAGTTTAAGTGATGATGAGTGTACCATTGGAAGACATGAAAGACCAGGTTAGGGATAGATCATCATGGAGAAAATTTATCTATGTAAAATAGGGTAGGGTAGGGTAGGGTGGGGTAGGGTAGGGTGGGGTAGGGTGGGGTGGGGTAGGGTAGGGTAGAGTAGAGTAGAGTAGAGTAGAGTAGAGTAGAGTAGAGTAGAGTAGAGTAGAGTAGAGTAGAGTAGAGTAGAGTAGAGTAGAGTAGAATAGAATAGAATAGAATAGAATAGAATAGAATAGAATAGAATAGAATAGAATAGAATAGAATAGAATTCTTTATTGGCCAAGTGTGATTGGACACACAAGGAATTTGTCTGGTGTACATGCTCTCAGTGTACGTAAGAACAAAAAAAAACATTCATCAAGAATAAAAAGATACAACACTTAGTTATAGTCAAGGTTACTAATAAGCTATCAAATCGTATTACGAAGCAAATAAAAACAATATAAATTGAAAGATACAAGCAACATGGTTATAGTAATAAGTTGGAAGAGATAGATACTAGTAAGGAAGAGAAGAATAGTAATACAGTCTTAGTAAATTATTTGACAGTGTTGTAGGAATTAGTTATTAAGCAGAGTGATGACATTCCAGTCACTTAAGAATCAACGTGACTTGATAGTACATAATCAATCAATTCAATTCAATAAAGAGTAACAAAATTACAACTGGGGGGGAAGCTTGCAGCTCATGAGTAACAGGATGCAGATTCCCGATTAATCTATTTCCTGAACCTATCACTGTAGTCTGTTCAACTATGTCTGCTCATTTGGATTCTAAGCACTGGGAGCTCAAACCTACATCATTAGTTAACCTAAAATGCTTACCTGGACATCCAGGTATATAGGGAAGTGGCCTGCAAACATTGAGAAAGAAAGTTCTTTTTTTGGCATCTGCTGTCGTATCCAGGGCAATCCAGGGTTCATGATCTCTGCTCAAGTCACTCAAATCGTATTCATTGCCATCAGAATCTGAAAACACAAGCAGGAACTGGAAATGCTTGATTAAATCAAATCCTCCTTATCCAAGTCAGACCCCAATTTCCAAGAGGTTAGTCATCCAAGCCTTACATTTGAACAGCAAAGTAATAAAATATTATTCATAATATGCATTGTGAAATCAGAAGATTCTACAAATAAATGTTGGGTGCCTCTCTATACATAACTTCCCAGTATCTTTATATCAAATATTCAAACACATCTCAAGAAAATTTTACCTAAAAATACCTTTGCAGTATTAAGTCAACAAAAACCTCTTAAATGTTACTTCTTTCTTTTTAAACATAATTTACAAGAAAAACCACTAAAGTACCTTAAGCAAAAGAGACTATTTGTAGTATAATAAAAAATAATTACTAAACAGAACAAGAATAAAATGACTTAGCAGCTCAAAAAAAATCAAAATTATACTGCTAATACGTTTAAAAGCAATTCATCCCTTCTGTGGATGAGTGATGAAGTCACTCTACATGTGAGTTCAGAATTTCTTAAATTCTAATCTTTTAGACCAGGTTCCACTTGAAGGATCTTTGGATTCTAGAAAATAACACAGATCCCCATAACTCTGAAATTCCATTATCTACTATTTGAATGTAGGAGGGAAAACATATATAAAAGCATTAGTGCCTGACATGGAAAATTTACCTTTTCTAGTTTACTTACCAGTGACTTGGCAATCAACTGGAACAGGTGGGCAGGCTAACGCCGTGTAGAAGTTAAAATAAGTATTATGAATATTTCGTGCGGAGTTCATTTCTTCATGTACAAATTTGAGTTCTCCAGGATAGGACCGATTGCAAGTAAAAGTTATGATGAAACTGTCATTGGGCCCTGAAGAATGAAAATAAAATGTCAAGACACAGTATTCTCCAATTCTTTTCAGGTAGTGGTAAACTACAGTACTTGGAGCTGGGAATTCCATTGTCAAGTCTGAGTTGCTGTCGTGATGGCGCAGTGGTTAGAATACAGTACTGCAAGCTACTTCTGCTGACTGCTGGCTGCAGTTCAGCAATTCAATTCTCACCAGCTCAACGTTGGCTCAGCCTTCCATCCTTCCGAAGTGGGTAAAATGAGGACCCAGATTATTGGGGGCAATATGCTGACTCTGTAAACTGCTTAGAGAGGGCTGCAAAAACACTACGAAGCAGTATATAAATCTAAGTGCTATTGTTAGCAAATCCCACTTAGGCATAACATCGCATGATTGTCATTTGCAGCCCCCTGCTGATTTTCCTATTAGTTTTGCTTGTCAGAAAAGAGTAATAAAGGCAGCAATAAATGTGAGGGACACTAGAAGGTTGTAATTGTGAGCCAGTTGCCAAACATTCACCTTGCTATCACATGACTTTGAGGACACTACAATAGCCACAATAACAAGGGTTAGCCATAAGTGTCATTGTTCAGCACCATCATAACTCCAGTCGCTGAACAAGTGATTGCTGAACAAGGACTACTGTATATCTTTTTCCTTTAAATCAGCACACATTGGAACATCAGACAGCAAGAGAAGGGGGAAAAAACAACCCACAAGAATAGTACAGCTAAATGAAAGGAGAAATATGGTGGTTTTCAGGGATGGCAAGGGAAAGACTTTCACCCAAAGTTCAGCATGTACTTTAAAAAAATAAAATCTAGTTTCCATGACTGAGTCAGGATTCATTCACTAATATAGGTTAAAGGAAGAGCAAATATTGAAGTATGCTGGAGATAAATTATACCCTGTAAGCAAAGAACATTTTCTACAATCTCTATTACTGGGCTTTCTTATATATCTTGAATTCCACATCTCCAGATTTTTAAGCTTCAAACTCTTTTTTTTTTTACAGGGATATGGAGAAGCATTAAACCTTTATGTGTGAATTCAGAAGCTGGGCAAGCATATACAATTTCTAAGGCAATAGCCAACAAGCTGTACACTGTACATTGACTATTTACTTTCCTTTGAATTAACAATAGGTGTTTCTCTAGATATGAGCTCTAGGAATCACAGATTGCAGAATAAAGTCTATGGGGATGAGCACTGTATAATGACTAAATATTATCTTTCAAAAACATGTAATGACTAAATTGGAAAGCAAACATTTACAAAGTAAGCCACACTCCTTTTACCAGTGTAAGTGAGTGACAAATATCCTTCTGTAGAAAATTGAAGAGTTTTGTTCAATTTCACCAAGCGAATGTGTTCCAGATCTTCTGTTTCACATCCACCAATTGAATCATCAACTTCGATACCATGAATAGGCCCACATTCCTTGGCTGGTCTACAGATACTTATCTAAAAGATTGAACACAATCAATGTTAGTTTTCTACTATTGATGGACATGATTATCAAGACTACACTTAGTAATTGCAGCCTCCCATTTTATTCATGTTATCTTTACAAGGTTTTCAGCTTAACCAAAGTGATACAGAATATAAATGTGAGCTTTGAGTTTCACATGAAAATTTTTAATTCCACATTAACAACTTTGTAAGTTGACTTTTACCCAACTAACTAGCCCATATAACTCATCTAACTCATAACTCAGTATTTTCTGTTGTTTCATAGCAGCTCTGCAGGATTTAAATGACCTGTCCTTTACCTTTACCTACTAAATCCTGCATATAAACCATGTGTTCAGTTCTTGGGCTAGAACTTTTCCCAGTGTGTAGCTCACAGTTTATTTAAAAATTTGCTGTTTATTAACATTACTACTAAAAGGAATTCGTTTTACTAAGCACAAGATATGATTTTGAGTGTTTTCTATACTTCCTTCAAGAAAGCATGCCAATTAATTCACTTCAGAAAAGCCATAAGAATTAGAAACGAAAATTATTACCATGAAGCTCTTTTTAATTCCTTCGACAATGTATGCTTTTTCCAAAGCTAATGGTTCCATATTATATAGAAATCCAGTGTTTGGGTCTTTTACAGAGCAGCTCTGGAAGAAAAGACATAATTCATAAACTCAAAACATTTGCAGCCTTAAAAATAGTCAAGGAAGTAGTATCTACCATATGATTATGATTATCTAGAGGTACCATGTTTCCCTGAAAATAAGCCCTCCCCAGATAATAAGCCCAATTGGGCTTTTGAGCGGATGCGCTAAAATAAGCTTTCCACAAAAATATTGCAACACAATATGAGGTGACCACGCTCGCTGCCTCCTACACCTCAAAAATAATAAGACCTCTCCGAAAATAAGGCCAAGCACTTATTTCAGGGGGGGGGGGGAGAATAAGGCCCTGTCTTATTTTCGGGGAAACATAGTATGTTCAAAACTATTTATATTCAGAATATTTATTTTGTTGAAAGTCAAATCATATCAAGTAAAGTAAGATTAGAAATATTTACAAATTGCCCTCTATCTACAGCAGTGTTAGTATGGTGACTCACATACAACAGGGGTGTCCAAACTTGGGAACTTTAAGACTTGTGGACTTCAACTCCCAGAATTCCCCAGCCAGCCATGCTGGCTGGGGAATTCTGGGAGTTGAAGTCCACAAGTCTTAAAGTTCCCAAGTTTGGACACCCCTGACATACAAGGTTTAAGGGCTATGCCATTTGTGTCTCAAATCTTCATTGGAATTGTTTTTTGAAAAACAGACTTTAAAGTTTGTCCCAATAAATTTTTTAAGGGAATGATCTAGGAAAATCTGATTTTAAAAAAAGATATTGTAAGAAGTTGAATAAAAGTGAATTCTAACATTAAAAAGTATCCTACTATTTGGAGCTCTTTGTAAATTTGCTTGCTTCAAGCGCTTGCCTCTACTGTCTTAGTCATCTCTCAGAAGCCTTTCTACATATGATAATTAATAATGAGTTGCTAGGTAAAAATGTAAAACTAGAATTATTTGGTCTTTGCCAAAAAAAAAGAAAGAAGAGGCAGATGAAACAGGATTTCACCTATAGCATGCATGCAAGCTTTCTCAGACTGAATTTCAGATCAACAAGCAAAAGGTGGATATGAGGATTCCTATTTATTATATATGGATCCTTATAACCCACCTTTACATATAGTATGTAAATATAAGCCTGTTCTGCTCTGCTCTTACCTGAGATTCGCCTTGTGTAGTGGTGACTGGACAGGCAGCTTCAGTTTCCCACAGAAAAGTTGCAATACAGTCTTTCATCTCTACAAACCTTGGGCTGCTATTCTGGAAATATAATAGGTCCAAGAGTTAAGGAATATATTAAAAGAAACACACATATTTTTTTGCCAATTTTGGAAGAAAACTCTGGAAGGGTAACAGGTCAATTTTGAAATTGCTCTGGAAGAGAGATAAGTGAATCTGAAATGGGTCATTATTCCAATCTGGGCAATACTGAAAAACTAAGCAGAGTTGGACTTGGTTAGTACCCAAGGCAACTAGAAAATAGCATGCCTATAGACTAAGTGAAATATATGTCCTCTACAACACAGAACTTGCTTAGCCATCATCACTTAGTAATGCAAAAATCAAAAACAGAATAGTTCATCCTGCAGTTATATCACTTTCAATAATATAATCTGTGATAGAAAAGCTAGATTAGTCCTGGTTAATTAACTGGATGCTCTATCCCCGGGGTGTCAAACTTGCGACAACACATTGTCATTACATGACTGCTAAAAGGAATTATACTGCATGAGGTAGACCA
Organism: Natrix helvetica; assembly: GCF_964273705.1. Taxonomy (NCBI): domain Eukaryota; kingdom Metazoa; phylum Chordata; class Lepidosauria; order Squamata; family Natricidae; genus Natrix; species Natrix helvetica. The sequence goes on along the minus strand of NC_138552.1, from coordinate 211,600,986 downwards.
CATGTGCAATCTGGGGATCTTCTTGGACTCACAACTCTTACCAACAAGCAGGTGGCAGTCGTGGTTAGAAGGCCTTCACACAACATTGCATTGTGCATCAGTTGCTCTCATTCCTAGATCAAGGAGTTCTTGATCAAGGAGTTTACAGTCCCACATCCCTAGTCACCTTCCTGTTGGGACTATTGTAATGTACTCTACATCAGGTTGTCCTTGAAAAGTATCTGGAAACTTCACCTAGTGCAAAATGCAACAGCGCAGACAGTTACATGTGTTCCTCATAAGAACACCTGCTACACCTCTGCTTCATGAGCTTCATTGGTTGCCAGGTTTTTTTCCAGGTCCAATTCAAGCTGTTGGTTTTGACCTTTAAATCCTTACATGGCATGGGATTGGGTCATTTCAGGACTCTCTCTCCCCAAGTACATTTTTCTGTGCCACTGTGCAGTAAAAAGACATGCTATGGGCTCCGCCACTCAGCTACATTTGGAGGGCCCTGGGTGGCAGGCTTTCTAGGCTGTGGCATCCGCATGGTGGAATATCCTTCCAGAAGACAGTTTGGCACTAGGGTCTCGAGATCCCATAGAACTGGCAAACTAGTAAGATGGCTCCATTATTAATGACACCTCTTCGTCCATTTTTTAGTTGGGCTTTTATAGTTTTTAACATTTTTAATAATAACAGATGGCATTTGTGTTTTATTGTTATTTAGATGTATTGTATGCTACCCAGCATCACTTTCTTTGTGAGATGGGTAGCCGTAAAAATTATTTAAAATTAATAAATACATAGGACAAGAGGAATCAAATAATTCATCTAAAAGGCAAAATCTATAATTTCTACTCTTATATAGTGGTGGTCAAATTCCATAACACTATGAAGCTAAATTGTTTTTAAATAAACCAGGGGTGTCCAAACTTGGCAACTTTAAGACTTGTGGATTTCAACTCCCAGAATTCCCCAGCTGGGGAATTCTGGGAGTTGAAGTCCACAAGTCTTAAAGTTGCCAAGTTTGGACACCCCTGAAATAAACAAACAAACAAACAATCAGAAACTTACAAGAAGGCCCTTGGCACAAATCAGATGGATGAGGCTTGAGAAAGGTTCTGGCTTGTCATCATCTGCCCTTATGCATAGAGAGCCACCGGTGTAATTTAGAAGGATTCTACCAGGTCCTTCAAAAATGGGACTTTTCTGGGCAATCCCAAGGTTACTATTGGAAATTTTAGAAGAGCCAGCCTGAAATAAGAGGCAATGAAAAGTTTTAAAAGCAAAGCATTTATAATAAGAAAAAAATATTTAAAATAATGCAATAAGAAATGCACACTTTCTTTCTGTAAAGATTATAAAAATTATCCAGGTCTTACCCATATATTGTATAAATACTCAAGAATACAAAGAAAAGGAGAACTTTTCTTTAGTTTTGATTCTGTCTCTCTCTATACAATGGACATACTTACACTCTCACCCCTTTTGAGTGTCATTTCACAGATGGATGCTCTTCTGTCACATCCTGGGATGGGGTTCAAAGGTCGGCAGACATTTATGTAGTATTTTTTGTGAACGTTCTCTCCAGAGTTGTCCATTGCAAACCAATTTTCTTTTACATTGCCAAATAATGATAAACTAAAAATAGACCAAACATTATTAAGCTTTTAAATATACATCAGTTTTTAAAAATAAAAAACACAAAGGTTACAGTTGGCAATAATAATGTATTCAGAAATAAGACAGAAGTAATTGTATTCCTGTATTTCCCAACTGAGATAAGCATAGAAATACACTAGAAATTATCCAGTTGATTTAAAACACACTATTAAGAAAATAAGATTTAATACAACTTATCCACATCAGAAATAGTAGCAATATTGATGGATGAACAATTAAAATTATACGTGGACAGCCTTTACAAGTTGTAAGGTAACAAGCTAATTTTTCCACAACAAACTGATTCTCTGATAATTAAGAATGACAGCACTGCTGATCAATGCAAGGTAGTGCATTAAGATTAAAATATAAAGTTGTTTTTTGGCTATTGCTAGCGGAGAATTCTTCCACATATTTAGAATTTACATTCAGAACTTTGGTTTTCTTATTTACCTTGACAGATCATATTGCTTCATGGTTTGAGGATCTGTTACGACACATTCTGTGGGTATTTCTGGGCAAGCATACTGAGTATATAACTTGAAGTTGTATGTGAAATTGTCTTCTTCCTAAGTTATCATGATCACAAATACAGAAAGCAAAAAATTAAGATTTGAAATAGAACACCTCGATATTATGACAGTACCAAATGAGAAGTTTCAGCTTACAGACACAGATTTTGTCTTTATAGATTCAGGCTTTTCCGCCAGAATGTTCAGTAGAATCTATATTTATACTTGCAATTTAGAAGCAGCAGACCCCAAACAAAAATTTTCAATATGTATGTGCTTAACTACCAATTCCTTCAATGCGGTGTCAAGAACAACAATGAAGGCATCTTCTTTTAATGCCCACTAAGCTTCTCCTTTCAGATAACTGAAACTATTAATGTTTAAAAAGTTAAAGTTTAAAAATTCTATTAAACTTTTCTAACTAAAAGTAAATAAGAAAACTAATGCATAGTATAGTGCCAGATTCCAACATTATCTCTACTTCGAAAAGGTTCTCAGAGCCCCCAATAAGCCATATAGGGTTCATTGAAAAATTTAAAAAATGTAGAAGCACTTTGCCTAGAAATATATCTTGCCTACATAAAGAGGGGGTGGGGGGAAATAAGTTGGGGGAGGATGAAATGTTCTATATCGGGAGTGATTACAGAGGTTGGTAGACAGCATTCTGGTAAATTGGCAATGGGTAACTGGAGATGCCGCATGGGCCAATTTTATGAATGGGTTAGCAGACCCTGAGCAGACTACTTTAAAGCTGAAACGTATGTGTACTTCATCTCAAAGTGTAAGAATTATATGAAAATATCTAAAATTAACATCAAAGCTGATTTCTTGATCCTTTCTAGGCAATCTATAAAGATAGATCTCCAAGGCATATAAGGCTTATATGGAATTAGAATTTCCCCTCTATCTTCTTCTTGTGCCATATTCGTCATCGGACATTGGCGATCATGCTGGCAATCCTATTTTTATCAACAGCCACACAATCCCCCTCGATACCACTCAAAAAGTAAGTCTGGTGAGTTAATTACCCATTTTGTTAGCCCTTCAAAAATTGACTTAAAGATGCAGTACAAGAACAGAATTAAAGTATTTTTTTTCTCATTCAGCTCCTACCTGATACTCCAGTACACTCTTGTTTGCATTACGATCACACAGGAATGTTATATGGGTAGACCGTGTTGTATGCTGCACATTGTTGTAGGGTGTGCCATTCTGATAGTTTAGCTGAATAATTCCATTATAATAGGACAGCTGAGAACTGGCCATCCCAAGATTCCACGAACCCGGGCCACTAGAATTACACATTAATGCAATTTCATGTACGTTTGCTTTAAATGTTCCAGCATAATGTCACATTTCCAAAAATTAAGCTGCATTACAAAAGTATATATAACTGTCGCATACATGTTTCTCGACTGATAGCTTCAATCTTATGAATCAACTTTCTGTATTGTGGTTTGTCCAATGAGCTATCACTAATCCAAGATACACTCGTGTTTGGATCATGTTTTCCTATCACAGTCGACAATAATTCATATTTTATTTAGAAGGCAAATTGCTAAGGCCACATCCTAGCACAAATTTATAGCCACTTGATAAAATTAGGAGCTCGGGTGAAGTATTAATCAGGAGTTCATGCCACTGGGCAATTCATGTAGTGAAACAGCTCCTTGAGATTGATCACTTGGGATTGGAAGAGATGTCCTAGAACTTTTTTGATTCCAAGACAGTTTTAGAGGAAGCATTCGTTCAGTATTATTATTGTCATAATCCGTTCAGTAAGTATATAAATAAAACATACATGGCAGAAATATAAATCAAAACCTTAATGTAATGTAAACAACCTAACAAAACACAAAACAATATTTCAAAATGCAATTAATCTTTTTCAGCACCTCACAATCACTCGGCTAAAGGAACTAACTCGTTTTGAAGATACAACATACTTTTATTTGCATGTCATCAGTAATCCTGGATCAAATTTCCCCTAATTTGGCCATGGGGTTGGGGGAAAAGGGAACATCACTTCACCTGATGAAAAAACTGAATTCATTTGAGTTGGAAAGACCAACTTGAGATGTAGAGCACTGGTTTTACAGGACACAATAAACACAGAGCAGGTAAAGCAACAGCCCTATTCACAATGTTTGGTTTATTTCATTCTTTGAGCCCCACGCTAGATAATTTCCTAATTTACAGTAAGGGCAAAAAGTATGTAAAGGCCATCAAGTGTCCCATAAAATGGAGATTCAGGAGGCATACACATACTTACTTTTTCTTTACTTGACAAACTGCAGACTCTGATCCACAATGCTTAGTTGACAAAGAGCCACAAATACTAATGTGAAAGATATAATTACTTGTGCTTATTGAGAAAGATTCATTCATTAGTGGCGATAAGTCGAAGGAAACTCCTAAGTAGAAATTTTAAAAAGTCTTATTTAATAAAAAGTTGTGAACGTACGTAAGACAGTCATCTTAAGAGGGAAGATATGTAATAACCATTTTAAGTATGTAAAATCCTAAACTTAATCTTGGAATGAAGATGAAAAACAGTGTTGCTAGCTGACACAAAATGTTAAAAGAAGACAGGAAATCTGAATTCCCCATTTGGTTTTTTTTAGCTACATACCAGCTTGAAGATCTGAAACTTTGCAGTGGTCTCCTTTTGTTTTAGACAGGACACAGGCAGCAGCAGTATGCCATTCAAACTCAAACAAGCATCCATCATAATTAACCAAAACAGGAGCACTTTCCAGATCACCTATGAACAGAAAAATACTGATCTGAATAGTCACTCATCTTCAAGAACATAGTAACAGAATTTACCAGATTATCTGATCAGATATATGATCAATTATTTAATCAGTTTATATTTCTTCCATCAGAGAGTATTTTCCATCACCAATAAAATATAAAAATTGACAAATGCCACATTTTTTCCTCTCTGATTTTCTTTCAGGTGTAAAATTTTGATTTATGGACTAGACGTGTGTAATCTTTTTTATTCAAACCATTCTCAAACAGAAAATTGGCTATTTCAAGCATCTTAGGTGCATTCTGAGCTCAGATAACTTTTAGAATAACTAAAAATAATTGTTCCATTGCCAAAGCAGCTGTTTCACACTCAAGCCAGGGTGGTTTTAGTTCAAAATGGTTCAAATCAAAACATTTTTGCATAAACTCCCTTTTGACCTCTTTTCCACATATGTAGCTTTGGATAATTTTCCTCAATAAATACACGAACAAGTATAATGTTGTTGTTTTTTTAGATATTTGTGTTTTCTAACTGGTTTTAGTACTTGTATGGAAAACAAATCACATTTTAGTTCATATGTATACAGAAATATTGAAGATTCAAAAGTATTTACTTTTAAGTACCACTATGTATGCTATGACCAAGCTTTGTTTTAGTAGGCCTGAATGCTGTAATAATGAATCCTCACTATTCTGTACACAAAAATAATTTTAAAATTTAAATACTTCAGAGAGATACATTAAAGACTCAAAAATCAAAGTATGTATGTATGTATATGTATATGTATATGTATATGTATATGTATATGTATATGTATATGTATATGTATATGTATATGTATATGTATATGTATATGTATATGTATGTATGTATGCCATTTTTTTTTTGCCTCCCCAGCCTCCGGAGGGTTTTCTGAAGCCTGGGCGAAAAAATGTCCCAATGGGCCAACTGGACGTTTGGGAACTTCCGGTTGGACTGTTGGGGCTGTTTTTCGCCCTCCCAGCCTCTGGAGGCTTTCCTGAATCCTGGGAAGGGTGAAAACGGCCTTCCATGGCCCTCTGGAAGGGCGAAAAATCAGCTGGTCAGTGTGCATATGCGTGCTGGAGCTGATGGTTGGCTTGCCACCAAATATGGCTCTGTGTGCCAACTGTGGCGCGTGTGCCATAAGTTCACCATCACAGGGTTAGGACAAAGTTAATCCGCAAAACAATCTCATCAAATAGGTTAGGTTTAGGTTAAGTTTATTGGACATATGCTGCCCTTCTCCCAAAGGACTCACGGCGGCGTACAACATAAAAACACATATTACAAAAGTTAAAAGAAAGATTAAATAGAATATCCCCAAAACCCAATAGACATTTACAATGAGATTTAGAAATTAAATTAAAATTAACAATTTAAATTAATAATTTATTTTATTCAGGCCAGATTGGCTCGCTGGAAAAGCCAACTTTTTAGGGCGCGCCGGAAGAACCAGAGGTCGGGAATTATGCGAAGCTCCGGGGGCAGCTCATTCCAAAGGGAAGGCGCTCCCAAAGAGAAGGCTCTCCCCCTGGGGATTGCCAGCCGACACTGCCTGGCTGACGGCACCCTGAGGAGGCCAATTCTGTGGGATTGTACTGGACGGTGGGAGGCTACCGGTGGTAGTAATTGGTCTCACAAGTACCCTGGGCCTAAGCCATGGAGTGCTTTAAAGATCATAATTAACACCTTGAATCACGCCCGGAAAACAACCGGCAACCAGTGCAGGCCGCCTAAAAGGGGTGTAACATGGGAGCACCTAGGTACCCCCATGACAACCCACGTGGCTGCATTCTGGACCAGCTGAAGCCTCCGGGTGCTTCAGGGCAGCCCCATGTAGAGAGCGTTACAGTAGTCCAGGCGAGAAAGGACAAGAGCGTGAGTAACTGTGCACAGGACATCCCGATCCAGGAAGGGACACAATTGGCGTACCAGGCGAACCTGGTAAAAGGTCCCCCTGGTCACGGCCATCAGGTGTTCTTCTAATCTAAACTAAGCCGTGTATCCAGGAGGACTCCCAGATTGCGAGCCCTCTCTGAGGGGGCTAAAACTTTTCCCCCTATCACCAAAGATGGTACAAGATGCACAAATCGGGATGACGGGAACCACAGCCACTCAGCCTTGGAGGGATTGAGCTTGAGCCTGTTCATCCCCATCCAGATCCGTACATCGTTTGGGTGGTTTGGAGTAGAGATGAAAAGTTGGGTATCATCAGCGTATTGATGATACTATACCCCCAAACCACGGATGATCTTGCCCAGTGGTTTCATGTATATGTTGAACAGGAGGGGTGAGAGAACCGACCCCTGGGGCACCCCACAAGTGAGGCCCCTCGGGGTCGATCTCTGCCCTCCAGTCAACACGAACTGCGATCGATCCAACAGGTAGGAGGAGAACCACCGCAAAACGGTGCCCCCCCCACTCCCAACCCCCCAGGTCATCGCAGTAGGATACCATGGTCAATGGTACCAAAAGCCGCCGAGAGGCCTAATAGGACCAGGACAGAGGAACAGCCCCTGTCCCGGGCCCGCCAGAGATAATCAATCTATGCGACCAATGCCATATCCGTACTGTACCTGGACCTGAATCCCAACTGAAACGGATCCAGATAGGCAGCTTCATCCAGGTACTGGGGAAGCTGACATGCTACCACACCCTCGACAACCTTCACTACAAAGCGAAGGTTGGAGACCAGACAATAGTTGGCTAAAGAAGCTGGGTCCAGGGAAAGCTTCTTAAGGAGGGGCCTCTCCACCGCCTCCTTCAAGGCGGTGAGAAAGAACCCCTCTCTCAATGAAGCATTGGTAATCGCCTGGAGCCAGCCTCGTGTCACCTCCTGGCTTTTGAAGCCGAAACTAACCAAGAGGGACACGGGTCCCGCACACAAATGGCAGCACTCCATAATCCTGTCCATGCCCTCGAAATAGCAATCTGTTTAAGAACATATTAGTAATTCTATAAGGTAAAAATAAAAATCTCCAATAAATCAGTCCACGTTTTGAGGTCTTCAACCACACTAGGAACTACCACATCACTTCCATTTGAAACAAACAAGCCTTTCCAAGATATCAAATTTTCTTGCATGTGTAAATATAAAGGGCTAAATATAAAAGGCTCTAAGGCTGCAGAAGTAGCTTGAGAATGGTTTAATTAATGATCAAATTGAAAGAATAAAAAAGATGTCCTGGCAGACTTTAAGGTCTCACTGCCATTGCATTCAAAATTTTACTATTCTCTATAAAAGTCAGATATTTAAGTTTTAATAATGAAATCACATCACTCACCTGGTTTACATATAAGAATTATATTTGTTTCAATTTTTTTATTGGGTGCACATTCGTCTCCATCTGAATAGTGAAGCTCAATATTTTCTCCAACCTTTTTGGGAGGAGACATGAAAGTCCCAAGATTTCTTGTATTATTGTTTTTATCTAAAAAGCAATACAGTATGAAAACTATGAATCCTTGCTTTCACGGAAAAGGCTTTCATCCTTAAACTGGAGGGTTAGTGCAAACTAAATGAAGGATTGTATACAAAATAAAATCTTCAATATAGGTGTCAGATGGAAAATATTATTTTATCCTGAATATGAAGGGGTTCAAGAATTGTTTTAAAATGCTGTTATAATAAACCACTAAAGATTGTTCTATTTATGCTGTGGATTCACCAAATGACCAAGGGCATTATAAGGTGCATATATCCATTTAAATTTAATTTTAATTTTAATTTAATTTAATGCTTCTAGACCGCCCCCTCTCCCGAAAGGGACTCGGGGCGGTGTACAGTTCATACAAAATATAACAAGATACAATAAAATTAAATATGTACAGTTGACAGTTGACATGGAGGAGGTTAAAATGCCGTTAAAAGAACTGTACAAAGCAGATATAAAATAAATTCAAACCCCTAAAAACAAATACAGTAAATTAAAAAACCCCTAAAATAACCAGATATAGTACGTTTGCCAGGAGGGACAGTTGAATTATGCCAGGCCTGCTAATCGGAACAGGTGAGTCTTCAGTTTTTGCCGGAAGGAGCGGAGGTCAGAAGTGGTTCTAATGTCGGGGGGGAGGTCATTCCAGAGGGTTGGGCCCATCACAGAGAAGGCCCTACCCCTCGGTGTCGCCCGCCGGCATTGTCCAGTGGATGGCACCAGGAGAAGTCCCTCCCTGTGTGAGCGTATTGGCCGCAGGGATGTATGTGGGAGGATGCGATCCCGCAAGTAACTAGGTCCCGTGCCATGGAGCGCTTTAAAGATGGTAATCAGCACCTTGAAACGCACCCGGAAAACCACAGGCAGCCAATGCAGCTCGCGCAGGAGAGGTGTTACGTGGGAGTACCTCGTACTCCCCATCACAGCCCGCGCGGCTGCATTCTGAACTAACTGCAGTCTCCGGGCGCGTCCCAAGGGCAGCCCCATGTAGAGAGCGTTGCAGTAATCCAGGCGGGACGTCACCAGCGCATGAGTGACCGTGCGTAGGGCATCCCGGTCCAGTAGGGGGCGCAATTGGCGCACCAGGCGAACCTGGTGGAACGCCCCCCTTGCCACGGCCGCCACATGGTCATCCATTGACAGCCGGGCATCAAGGAGGACGCCCAAATTGCGCGCCCGTTCCACAGGAGGCAATTGCTCGCCCCCTATGGCCAGCGATGGAATCAGCTGGCTGAACCGAGGTGCCGGTAGCCACAGCCACTCAGTCTTGGAGGGGTTGAGTTTAAGTCTGTTGTCCCCCATCCAGACCCCGACGGCCTCCAAACACCGGGACATCACTTCGACAGCCTCGTTGGGGTGGTTTGGAGTTGAAATATACAGCTGAGTATCATCAGCGTAGAGGTGATACTCAACCCCAAAACCACGGATGATCTCACCCAGCGGCTTCACATATGTGTTGAACAGGAGAGGCGAGAGGACTGACCCCTGTGGCACCCCACAAGTGAGTGGCCTCGGGGTCGACCTCTGTCCCCCTGTCAACACACATTGCCTCCGGTCGGAGAGGTAGGAGCCGAACCACCGCAAAACGGTACCTCCGACTCCCATCCCCTCCAACCGGCGCAATAGGATACCATGGTCGATGGTATCAAAAGCCGCCGAGAGGTCTAATAGGACCAGGATAGAGGAACAACCTCTATCTCTGGCCCTCCAGAGATCATCAACCAACGCGACCAAGGCTGTCTCTGTGCTGTGCCCAGGTCGGAAGCCGGACTGGCGTGAGTCTAGATACTCGGATTCGTCAAGGTGTCGTGGAAACTGCTGGGCCACCACATTCTCAACAACCTTCGCTAGAAACGGAAGGTTGGAGACTGGACGATAGTTAGCTAGCTCCATTGGGTCGAGTGAGGGCCTCTTAAGTAAGGGCCTCACCACCGCCTCTTTCAAGGCGGTTGGTAAGGATCCCTCACCCAATGAGGCATTCACCAGGCCCAGAAGCCAGCCTCGTGTCACCTCCCAAATCAAAAGCTAAATCATAACTAAAAATACCAAGATTTTTAGCTTGCATCTGACATATATATTTCTATGCAACATAAAACTCAGGAGTGGAACCAGAAAATATGACTCCTCTTCTGTTGCTGCCCCAAACCTAGGGAACAGCTATCTTCCATAAATTACCCCTTTCTATTGACATTTAGAACATAAATTAAAAGTATTCTCTTCTGCCTGGCCTTTGAACTTAGTATCTCGTATGTACTAGTCTTGCTTCATTTATTTATTTCATTCTATTGCAATTATATATTTGATGGTTTCATTTGTATAATTGTATGCTTACCAGAGCTTTGTGCATAAAAATAATGTAAAATAAGTACAATTATTGAAAATACAAGTGATCAAAACAAACAACGAAGGAAGAGTGAAAATGATAATTATTAAGGTTCATAGCATAGCCTCCTACAACATATGCTCTTTAGGGAATTTTATATATAAAGTATAGCAAGAACAGATGCCTTATTTCCCAAACCTATAACTTCTAAATCTTCTCTCCTTGTTTTGTCAATTCTTAGGATGTGGATAGCTACCATTTTTATAATCAGTCTTAGAACTTAAGGATTTATCAAACCTTCTAGAATGTTAAGCAAGTTTCCTAAATGTAAGGTAAATTGTAATTTTAATGCAGATACCATCTTAAAATTTAAGACATGAAAATTGAAAGAAACATACAAAACAGAGGAAGTGGGAGTGCAAATTCTAGAGCAGACACTTTGTCCTGCAGATTTAAAATAAATTATTATTGTTATTCTATGAAAAGAAAAGCAACAGCTCTTTTTAAAAAAGAGGCTGGGTTTACACCCCTACTCACCAACAGAGCAAACGGATGCATCTTTGGCACAGTACATGGCTTCTCCTTTCTGGAGGACCTTGTGACAGACATTTATAAAGAAACGCTTCCTTTTTGCTTCTACAGGGTTGATATCTACAGCTTCCCAATTCTCCTCTGATTCTAGAATTAAGATGACATATTTTAGATTAAAATATTTAGATGCCACCTATCCATCATGTTATTTCCCTTTGGAGTAAGCAGTTATAAACATTGCAGAAAGCGAGTAAGCAATTGTAAAACAAAGAAATAAAAAGTAAGATATAAGAAAATATAATGTATCTAATTTACCACAATTAACTAATTTACAACTCATGGTAACTCTCAGTACTTTTCTTTCCTAGTTTCTACTATAGCTATACACTGCCTGCTTGCTTTCTAATGCCACATTATGTAACATTCCACACTTAATTCCCTACCCAAAATGACAATTAAGTTCAGTTATTGTAAGACTTTTTCTTAAACTCAAGAACAAGGTTCAAAAAAGGAATGCAAAAGAGAGATGTACAAATGTGCTCAGGTGAAAATACTAATAAACCAGAGCCTGTAGCTATCGTCTATGGACTATTTAAAAGCCACCACAAAACTGTCATTTGGTGTATAATATAAAACCGTACAACAATTTAATGATAACCATGCCAGATATCATAAAGGGGGTAAAGTTGTTCTTCCAGGTCAAATTGGGAGCACTCTTAATTTGCAGTGGTTGTAGGGCCGTGATGGCGAACCTATGGCACACGTGCCACAAGTGGCACGCGGAGCCATTTGTCAGGGCACGCTAGGCGCTGCTGTCAGCTGGCCAGTGCGCATGCGCGCGCTGGCCAGCTGAGTTCACCTTTTTAAAAGCTATTTTTCGCCTTCCCCAGGCTCCAGAGGCTTTATAGGAGCCTGGGGAGGGCGAAAAGAGCCTCCCCCCCCCCGAGGCTTCAGGGACCGTCCGGAGGGTTCCCTGAAGCCTTCGGAGCGCTTAAAACCACCCTCCGAGCAACCCTCCGGGTTGCTCGGAGGGTGGTTTTAAGCGCTCCGAAGGCGTCAGGGAAGCCTCCGGATGGTGGTTTTAAGCGCTCCGAAGGCGTCAGGGAAGCCTCCGGACGGTCCCTGAAGCCTTCGGAACGCTTAAAACGACCCTCCGAGCAACCCGGAAGTCACTTCCGGGTTGCTCGGAGGGTGGTTTTAAGCGTTCTGAAGGCTTCAGGGAAGCCTCCGGACGTTCCCTGAAGCCTCCGGAGGGCCTCTGGGGGGGGGGAAGCTCTTTTCGCCCTCCCCAGGCTCCTATAAAGCCTCTGGAGCCTGGGATGGGCAAAAAAAGCATGTAAAAATGGGGGGGGCGTTGTGCGCGCATGCGCACTGGGGGATCGCGCGTTGCATTATGGGTGCGGTACGCCCGCACACGACCCCCCCGCGCTCCCCCCACTTGTGGCATGCGAGCCAAAAAAGGTTCGCCATCGCTGTTGTAGGGTTAACACAAAAACCAAGCCCAGTACTTGTGATCTGCAGGATTACATAAATTTCCAAGCAACATGCCCTGGAACACTGGAAGAGGATAACTGCCTCATGTCCAATGGATCTGATTGGTCAACATCTGACACAGAGGCTGGATTGAATATGCCTTAAGTTTTTCATAAAATGTTAAGCTAGCACTGTAGACACCATGGTGACATGAATGTGTTGGGAGTATCGCCTCCTGCACTGCACCTCTACAACCACAAAAACTCACCAAGTTCATTGAGTAATGTGCATTATGTTCAAAAGTAAAACAAAGAGCCTTTCTACTAATATCTCTAAACATAAATCTTTTTATCTTGGAAAACCATCAATATTCTACTATTTACCCAGTATATTTGGCAACAATATGTTAGGTTTAGGACAGCATTTCAGACAACCAGTTATATATCAACTAGAGCTTTTAAAACAAATAAGCAGACAATAGATTTTTATAAGTTTAATACCAGAATGACGAATCAGTCGTGTCAAGTCATACTTTTTCTTCTTATCTGAAACCATGCAAGGCAAACCTTCTTCTTCTCCAATACAAGCATATTTGGTTTGCCAGGTGAAAAAATATGAACAGTCTGTTTCTCCATTAAATTCTGGATGTCCTTTGCCGTTATTATCTTTAATAAATTCACAAAAATAAGGAAACATTCAGATTATAAAATGTTAACATATAACATGAAATATATAAAAAGATACCAGATTAAAATACTGATACTATCCATTAAATATTCACATTTAGGCTTATGACACATAATCAAACATAAGAATAACAGAATCCAGTCCAAAATTAACAATTAAAAACTTGAAGTCAAGTATAATTTAACTGGGCATCCATTTCCATAGCAGAATTGGCATGAGCCAATCCATCACATGTTGAAATAAAAAGGTTTTAACCCTGCAATTAATATTCACACACCACACTTACCTATAATTTGTTTAGTGCAGGGGTGTCCAAACTTGGGAACTTTAAGACTTGTGGACTTCAACTCCCAGAATTCCCCATCCCACCAACTATGCTGGCTGGGGAATTCTGGGAGTTGAAGTCCACAAGTCTTAAAGTTCCCAAGTTTGGACACCCCTGGTTTAGTGCATTCATTTACCGAATAAGCCACAACTTATTTTATTGAACGTGTCTGTTTGAATGACATGGGTGGTAATGAAATGAAATATCTAGTTTTCTATATAACATTTTTCTATATAATCTATATAAGTATCAGCAGTTTCTCCAACAGAACAATACTGCACCAATTAATCCATTAACACCCAGAATGGTACATTACCTGCAGTTTGGTTGCATTCAAAATTTATGACTGTCATTCTCTGAAAACCCGAGCTACAACTATCTCCTCCTGGATACGTCAGAATAAGGTCTCCATCAGCATACCTGATTTAAAAAACAACAACAATATAATTCTACTTTATTAGTTTTATTGGATGCTGCAGCAGCCAGAATTTCAAGAACCAGTTGTAAGCATCACAGTGCCAGCAAAACTATGGACAATTGCTGAATGAGTAGTAATAACTTGAGGACTACCTGCACAATGTTTTATGTTGTGAAAAATCTTTTTTCAGAAACAAAAACTATTTTTCTCTAATATCAAACAAAATATTTTTGGGCAATATTACATGTTTTATTTCCAAAAGAAACATATTTACATTTCTGGACTAGTACTAACCTGAGAGTTTGATTGGTAAATCTTCCTGCCACTTTCGGCTGACTTCTTTCAGATTTAACTTGGCATGAAGACACATCCTTGTCCATACAAAAACCACCAGCTACTTTCCCACATACATTCAGATAATAGTTATACTCTTTGTCTTTTGACACATAGGGTGACACATCACCTAAAGAAAATATGATTGAAATCCACTGCTGAAATACTAAAATGATCATACAAATGGAAATATATATTTATGACACCAAAATGATCATTATATGATCGTTGTATTGCATTGTTGCAATCCGCCTGTGTTCCACAAGTGATGCTCTTCTTAGCCATTTTCTAAACTTATCCTATGATTCAGGTGTAGGATTTTGCAAGACAGATTTTAATTTCATGAAAACTACATTCTAGATATTTATAATTTTTTCCATTTAATCCTCACATTCAAAATAAGAGTCTCGTAACAAATTTTCTAGTTTTTTCCCTCCGTACCCCAGTTCTGGAGGGATTAAATTGAATACACACTGCATCTAGCATTATGAAATCCCATGCATATATAAAGCTGATAAATCAGTGGAAATGTCTGTAAACCGGGTCACTAATTTTTCTCTTTATGATGTTTTTGTTTTTTGTTTTGTTTTGTTTTTATTTCTGTTTTCATTCTGCCATTTTTATTTTTGTTTTAGTATCTTTAAGCTTATGTGATCTTTATCCTCATCTGACATAACCAAAAAGGAAATCACAATTCTGTGATTTCTAGAGCAGATCTATAATGCTACTTCCACTGCGTGTGGTCAGATTTGTTCATTACTCTGATTTCTAAACTGCTAGCTCATTAAATTTTAGAGCACTTATTGCAATGACTTGATTAATCAGCAATCTGCAATTTCAATCTGTTGATTTACTTGTTGCTTTTGTTTTAATGCTTTAATAAATACTGTATTTTTGGCAAAAAGCAAGTTAACTGTTCCCATGCATAAAAATACATTTAAAACAGATAAATCTTCAAAATAGTACAATCCTATCTATGGTTATACCATTTATATATCCATCCATTGGGTTAATTTTCAAGACGAAAACACTGCTTATGTTAACACTTTGTACCATACACCTATACCAGAATTTGAAATTTGTCTTTTTTTGCTACAGCTTCTGGTTTTACTTGTATAAAATATCAGGTTGCACACACTCTAAGGGAAATAGGATAGTTACCTGGAGATTGCATAAGAGGTGTCAGATCCACATAAATACCATGTTGTTCACTGCTCAGAGTACAATTATGACTCTCCAGGTAGTCCCTGGCACAGGCAGACTCAGTAACCCATTCAATCTCATAGCGGCAATTGCTTCGAGCAGTGAGCGTAGGATTTGTATCCTATATTAAAAAAAATAAGCTAGTCAGATCAGAGAACATTGATTTATCTACCACCAAACATAAGCTCACAAGTCCAGTACAAGTCTCCAGAATTAGGGAATAGTAACACAACCTCTCATTTTAATACCGCCCTACATAAATGTTGCTAAAACATGTTATTTAACATTTACCAAAATTCAGTCACAGAAATGCCATTTCAGTGTCTGGATCCTACTAAGGCAGGGGTGTCCAAACTTGGGAACTTTTAAGACTTGTGGACTTCAACTCCCAGAATTCCCCAGCCAGCATGGCTGGCTGGGGAATTCTGGGAGTTGAAGTCCACAAGTCTTAAAGTTCCCAAGTTTGGACACCCCTGTACTAAGGTGATAGAACAACTGGCTGTACAGTTTTATTTTGTTTCCTCCACTCCATTTTAGCCTACCTGCTTGGTAAAAGCTTTTTCTGTTTTATCAATTTAAAAAAATTAAAAGTAATGTCATACAGCTATCTTTGTTCCCCACTTCAAATAATCATGCATACTTAATAATAGCTGCTAGCTGCTAGATCTGGGCATAGTTTTCCGATACAAAATCAAATTTGGATTCTGAATTTTTCCAGCAGAACATATATGAACTATTTATTATAAAATACAATAATTTAGTTTCAAATGGCTGCTTGCTTGCTATATACTGCTTTGTCCTTCTAGCTCTCAGATTTTGGATTTTCAATAGCCTAAACTGGGGAGGGGAGGGGCAAGGGTGGAAGATGACAAACTATTTCATGTTTGTGAGTATGCCCTCTTATGAACCATTTTTATTGTTTCTAGCAACTTGGAGGACCCTACCACCAAAACCTACTAGCAAAACCTCAATTTTCAGCAGTAAAATGTAATGTTTTCCCAACCAGTAAATATCACCCTAAAATAAATGATTAAAGTTTTGGTATGATTTATATCCTTTATTTCTGTTTTTAACTAAAGCGTACATCCACTCAAATTTTTTTAAAAAAGGCTAAACATTTAAGCCTATCACTTCTGTGACTTTACCACCAGGCCTTTAGCAGTCTTTAGAAACTGAACATAAATGAAAAAACAGAACAAAACAAAACTGAAATACAACACATGCTCAAAAACAGCTGCCTTTGGATTTTAAAAATTATCCAACATGAACGAATATCATAAAAACTCCCTAATCCTATAAGCATCCATGTCCAGTAAAATCCCCAACCACAGGAAAATCATGGCAGTGACTGTAAATAAATTGTTTGCAGTTTAGTTAATTATGAATTACAACAAAGATCTTAATGCTTCAATGAAAGGGTCAACACGGGTGATTTTGCATGTCCAGAAATTGTCATCATTTAATTCATTATGACAGTATCTTTGCTGTCAGGAAGAAGAAAGACTTGTAGAATATTCTGCTCCAAAAATAATTTTAACAACCTTCATACTGAACTCTGTTTGGGCAATGCGGAAAGGTATGAGGAAGAATGAACATGATATTTACCTTTCAAGCAATATGTTATCTTTTTTTTAAATAAAAGTTTTATTGGTTTTTATACATATATGGGGAAAAGGTAAGGGGATATACAAAACATTTTGGCAGCTCCCACACTAATGATAGTAATCCATCCAAAACTCACAATTTTTACAATCTTATAAACAAAATATAAAAGACAAGCAGAAAGCCAGTTCTTATTCTATATTGTCAACCATGTGTTCATTCGTTTCCCTTTGTCACTTTCTAGAGTGTCCCAATTGCTATTATTTCAAATACTTTTATTTTTGTGATCTGAGCCTTTTCGATATTGCTCCTTCCTCCCTATCCCCAGAGGAAGCCTCAGCCCCCCCTCCTTCTTGTCTTGCACCTTATTGTCCCTCCCACTACCTTCGCTTTGTTCATCTTCTGGGAGAGGAAAATATTTTTTTATAAAGGCTTCCTCCTCTTGCACTGTATTAATTCTAATTCTGTTTCCCTGCCAGAAAATCAACATTCCCTCTGGCAACAACCATCTAAACCAAATTCCTTTATTGTATAGTTTCTTTGATAAGGAGGAGTACTTCCTCCTTCTCTCTCCTATCTTTTTTGGAATCTGCTTAAGGATGGTGATTTCTTCATCTTTATATTTCAATGGTCTCTCCCTTTGGGTCCCAAGCACCTCATCCCTTGTGGTCCTCCTGAGAAATTTAACATGTACCTCCCTTGGAACATTATGGCTTCTAGCATATGCTAAATTTATCCTATAGACTAAGTCCATGTCCCACCACAGTTGTTTTTTATCTCTCTTAATATAATCTGCTAAAATTGTACTCATAATATCCTTAAGGTCTTCAAAGCAATATGTTATCTTGACTTGGCCCTGTAAAATTAAAATATGCTGATACATTTATTTTGAGTTAATGCTATGATCCATTGCTCTTCCCAGTCAAGTAACAGTGCACAACATCCACTATAGGAAATTGTTGATTACCTCTCTTTGCCTTCCCTCTGGACATACGAAAGTAATTGTAACTGCTGGGTCATGGCTACCACAAAAGTCTGGTTTCCTTGTTACATTGCTGTATCTCAGCTGAAACCTAAAAAATAAAGAAACATAAACATAAAAAATAAACTACCGGGAGATTCATACAAAGCAAAGTTCCCAATGTAAAAACCCTCCAAAGTATAGTTGAAGTGTAACAGTTAAAACACAAGAGGGCTAGGAAATATAAGAAACTGGAATTCAAACTTATCTGCAAGATATCAAACTGGGGGAGTGAACAATTATACAAGCAGAATCTAGAACAATGGTGTCGTACTAATTTCAAATTGTTGTTTAATTTACAAGATGACTCAAATCATTTTATATTGTTTTCCCATACTACACTAATTCTATCAGTACTCTTGCATAATCAGTTAGCCCAGTCCAAGGCAATATATAGTCACAAAAAAATAAAATAGCAAGTAAGATATTCTAGAGAGATGCTGGGCACTACAGAAGAAATGTTTGTCGAAATTAGCACAAGTAAATAAATAAAGGGATAGTGGTGGGAAGAACAGTTACAAATTCAGGGAATTCAACAGAATAATAATATACAATTAGGAACAAAATTAAGAATGCAGTACCTATGAAAGCAATGCTGGTGGTTTTCTAGGGATTCTAGGCCCTCCTCTAATAAAAAGTTCTTTTTTGTGCTCCAAAAACATACAAAAGTAGGCTAATTTTAAAACTGTTGTAAATTACTGTATTTTTGGAGTATAAGACGCACCAAGTTTTTGAAGAGGAAATTTTTTTTAAAAAGTTTTTGCACTTTGCAGATCTCCCAAACCCTCTGCATGCCTCATTTTTTGTGAAAAATGAGGCATGCAGAGGGTTTGGGAGGTCTGCAAAGTGCTCCTGGGGGCTGAGAGGGGGAAAACAGAGCAAAAAAATCCGGCCCGCTTTTTGCGAAAATGGGCCCATTTTTTTGTCCCCAAAATGGCACGCATAGGCTTTGGGAGGCTTGTAGAGTGCTCCTGCGGGCTGGGGGGGCAAAAAAAAGTGCCCATTTTTTGCTCATTTTTGCCCTCCCTAGCCCCCAGGAACACTTTGCAGGTTTTCCAACCCTCTGCACGTCGATTTTTGTGAAGGGGCGGGGTTTCAGGCCAAAAATACTGTATTCAGTGTATAAGACGCACCCAGATTTTCACACTATTTGGGGGGGGGGAGGTGCCTCTTATGCTCCGAAAAATATGCTAAACAAAGGACATGTAATTCAACTCTCAATACAAATTCCTAGTAATATCAGAAACATGTAAGAATTAAACTTTGCATTAAAATTTGAACTTTATAGCTAACTTCTTCCAACCTTATTCACCATAAGCAGCACTGACATGCTGATGACTTTCAAAGATCACACAAAGACTTCAGCCATACCTGTCTTTATCAAGCCGTTTTAGTAATTCTTTAGTATGGCCCAGATCAAATGCATGACCATCCTTCACCAAGCAAGCTGCACTGTGCTCTGGACAACTGCTAGTTTCACCTGAGGACTTTCCTGTTAAAGAAATGATTAGTAACAACCTATGTATTACTGATGTATAAGTATGTTCCTCAGTTAAAAGTTTCCAAAAGTTTGCTTAAATCAAATCAAAGATACGCTCTTTGGCCACATCATCCAAAACAATAAAAAATAGAAAGGACAAGCTATTTAGCCAAGTTATAAATCAGAATTGTGGCAATCAAAAATTTATTTTATATACAATAGAGACTAACATAGCAAAGCGGGCAAGAGCAGATGTATATGACTGAAGAGATATCAGTCTTACAGAGATACATTGATCAGAAGTTCCAGAAATAAGACAAATATATTTATCAAGTTATTTGTATTAAGATGATGCAAGATTACACTCATTTTTAGTGCCTCAAAATGGTTTTCACAGCTTTAAGGATAACTTCATGCACCAAAGTTATATATTAGTCATAGAAATGGCATTTTCAAAGGAAGCTATAAACCAACTGTATACCTATTAATATATGTTCTAAAATATTTTATATAAGCAAAAATATAATTTTCCTCCCAAAATTGTATTATATTTAAACTATTGCCCAAGAACTGCTTTCCATAAGGCAGTCTAATAATCCTACAAATAACAGTTTGAGAAAATCTTGAGCTCACATTGCTTTTCCACATATTTAAGGAATATCTCACTATTATTGATAACTAAAATGGAACAAGGTAGCAGCACCAATGAGATATATTGAACTATAGATTATTCAATAACCAAAATATCCAAGATAAATAGGCATAAATATTATCTAATATCTAGACAAAAATTATGGGGAAAATGTCAGAAAAGTGGGAAAAACCATAGATACAGGAGGAAATTTAGAGTATATATTTTACAAATTGGAAGGTCTCATAAATATTAATGATAAATAAGTATCTGAATGTTGAATAAAATAGAGGTATTAAATGAAATGGAGAACTGGGAAACACTGAGGAATCAGTGTCGCTCAAATAAAAGCATTAATATTTTATGTCTTTAATCCTAAAGGGAAGCATGGTAAAATTTTAGATATAGAAAATGTCTTGCCTTATGGAAATTAGAGAAAACTACCCATTACTTTTTAGTTGGGTTTCATACCTATGTTTCTACAGATGTTGATGTATAACTGTGAATCGTCCTCTGAGTCTTCTATCAAGTATCCACCAGACGTCTTAATCAATGGATTTAAATCATGTTTCTTCAGGTTTTCATCAAATATGTAGCAAGGTACCTAGAAATTTAAAACGTAAGTACTGTATCTTGCAAGTAAGTTCATACACAATATAGGGTCATTATTGGCATTCTATCTGTGATTCTATGTTTCAAACAGAAGTACTTTAATCTGGTTCTATTTTTTAACATGCAGAACCAATAAAAATATTATGCTTCCCTCTTGTGGCACTGATGAGAGTGTGCACTCATTCAAACCTACTATTATACTATTTTTTCTTTGTATTTTATACTTCGATAAATTAATAAAAAGTTAAATCTCAAAAAAGCTACAATTTATTACTCACATGTTGAGCAAATCAAAACCAGAGTATTTAGTAAGTTTATACTGAACAGCCTAATCAAACCTCTAGCATTCTGGAAGGACCATCAGAATCCATAATTTTCTGTAACTATTGTTTGATAAATGGTCAAGTGTTAAAAAGCAGGTGCTATATTCATATCTGAGCTGTTGTTATTTTACTCCTACCATGTAATTGATTGCCTGTTTGCCCGGCAGTTTTCTAGGACAGGGGTCCCCAACACCTAGGCTGCAGCCCACTACTGGGCCTTGAGCCTTTCAAAACCAGGCCACAAAAGTGGCAGGAGAGTGTGTGCATGTGCGTCCCCACTTCCACAAGCAGTGGGCAAGTGCATGTGCTCCATTTGCCCGAGGGGCCGACACATATGCCCACCGCTCTCAAGTGTACGTGCTTACTTGCCCAACACTGATGTAAAACCATCCCTCCCCCCCCCCAGTTTGCAAAGACAGAGAGTGGGGGGAACTCTGTTCTAGAAGACTAAGCAAACAAAAGCAAGGATGAAATGGGGACATAAGTATATGAAAGAATGTACACAATTCAATACAAAGCCTACTGAGACAAAACCATATTCAAAAAATAAAAATGAGTTCTCAGAGTATACAAAATATCAATTTCTTTCACATACTGAAGAATATTTAACAAACAATACAAATATTAGCAGCACAAGAAGAGAATAACAAATTATCTTCACCTCTGTTTTGATTTCATTGGGATTTCACAAAAATGAAGTCTAACTTAGTTGCTTGAATTTAGCTCTACTGAATCATACTCTAATACCCAAAAGCAAAACTGCACCTAGAGCAGCGGTTCTCAAATAGTGGGGCGCGCCCCCCTGGGGGGGCACGAGGCTCCGTAAAGGGGGGCGCGAAGGCTCCCTTTCCATCTGGGTGCAACGGCGGCGAAGGCGTGGGCGAGGCATAATATATCCCGCCTGGAAGTGGCAGCACTTCGGACTGTGGATTTTCATTGGAGCCGCGGGCTGGAGCTGTGCAAGAAGCCTGCTTGGGCGGGGATGGGAGGGAGGGAAGCATGGGACCGCCCGTCTTCGCCACCGCGTAGCTCGCCTCCCCGCCAGCAGCTCCACCGCCAGCATTCCGTCTGGAAGCGAAAGCGCAACAGCCGCTGTTGGGGAAGGGACAAAGGGGCGGCGGTCGCCCGATCTTGCCACCGCCACCCCTTCGCCCCTGGTAACGGCGACTGTTGTGCTGCTGCTTCCAGCTGGGATGCTGGAGGAGCTGCTGGCAGGGAGGGAGGGAAGAAGGGAAGGAGGGAGGTAAGGATAGACAAGCAAGAGGGAAAGAGGAAAGAAAGCAGGAGGGCAGAAGGGAGGTGGAAGGAAGGAAAGAAAAGCAGACACGCCGGAGGGAAAGAGGAAAGAAGGCAAGCAGGCAGGAAGGAGGGAAGAATGGAACTGGAAGGGAGGCAGGGAAGGAGGGAGGGAGAAAGGAAGGATAGGAGGATAGGGAAAGAGGAAAGAAGGCAGGCAGGCAGAAGGGAGGGAGGTGCAAGGAAGGAAGGAAGCATAGATAAGCAGGAGGGAAAGAAGGCAGGCAGGCAGGGGGAAAGAGGAAGGAGGGAACTGGAAGGGAGGCAGGAAGGAAGGGAAGGAGGAAGGGAGGGTGGAAGGAAGGATAGACAAGTAAGAGGGAAAGAGGAAAGAAAGCATGTGACTACGGTGGGAGACGAGGAAAGACCGGTGTGTTATGTTATTCAGAGGTGTACTTATAACAATTTTATAGACAAATGATACTATTTACAGTCGCGCGGGGGGGGGGCGCGAAATGTTTTCTTCTTCCTAGGGGGGGCATGACAGAAAATAATTGAGAAGCACTGACCTAGAGTAACTAACCAATGCCTCACCTCAATGAAACTCATACCACGTTACTTAATCTCTAGTGCAGAAGGGAGGCCTTAAACTTAATGCCTGGTGTTGAATATCACATCTTTATAGCTAGATCCAAAAACTGATAGATTGTTCAAACTGAAAACAGATAATGCTTTACTATTATTTTAAAAATTTCATGACATTACCACAAATCTAACAATAAATGGTATTTAATATCACTTGTTGTAAACAATATGAGAGGATAATTTTTGGAGCCCTGAATTGATAAGAAAATAATAAACTGAGGATACATTGCTTAGTTAACCTATTAGGCCCAGTGAATGTAATGGACTGACTTCTCAATCAACATGCATATGATGATTTTTTTAGTTTATGTTCAAACAGAACTTGTGTTACCTCGTCAGTTGATGTGAATAAGTCCTTCTTGCATGCAAGGAATGTTCTCCATTCAAAATAATGAACACACTCAAATGAAGTCACAAATTCTGGGGAACCCTGGTTTAAAAAAAGCGATGCACCATACTGATCAATTTGTATTTGTAATTACAATTAAAACCTATATAATAATAATGTTTAAAATAAATTTTACTGGTTGGTAGAGTTTACATTTCCAAGCAAGAAACTACTTTTACCCAGATAAACTGATCAACTGATTAACATTTCAGAACCTAGACAGTATAAAATCAAATGCCAAGACCTAACATCTTATCTTTAATAGCACTATACTGTTTTGTAAGCCACCCAGAGTCCCTTTATCAGGCAGATGGGTGGCATGCAAATTTAATAAATAAATGATTTTAAGACGTTCAGGAAAATAAACTTGAATGAAAACAGATATATAATGAAATGCCTAAAATAAAGTATGCTTATTTTACCTGATACCAAGCACATAGGTTGACTGGCAGATTTTTTAATCAATTTTTAAGAAGCACTAGTTTTATGTAATCTGAACAATTTGATATTTCTCTTTGGTAATGTTGGTACATTAATTCAATACCTTTTTTAAATAGAATCATTTGGGAAAACAGATAAGCAATGTGTACTGCATAAACATGCAAATACTTTCTAGGACAAACATAATTCTTCTGTCAGGACTGGGACATCTTATCAACATTTAATAATTAAAAATAATTATTGCCCATTTAGAAATAAAATTGTCAGCAGTAACATACTAACCAAAGTCTTCCCACAATAGAAATTGATGCTACTTTGCCAGGTATGTTGACTTCCCTTAGAACAAATTTCTTTAGTGCTGAATTCCAAGAGTAAATTAGACCTTCTTATCTGTGAGGATTCCCCTAAAATAAAAAGAGCATATACTGTACATTAATCTCAAAAGGTGATTTTCAATAATATGAACTATTAGCTATTAAGAAAAGATGCAAAATTGTAGTAGAAATGCAACATTTGCCATGAATCTGGATAATGGACATCAATCAAACAAATGATGAGGGGTACAAAACCTTACACAGTTAAATATACAGATGTTCTAAGCAGTGTGGCAAAGCAATGTGACTAACAGCTTATCACAGTCCAAAGAAACATCTGAAACCCACATAGACACAGGCCAAGGACACTTGCCAAGAAAGTGTCAAAGAATTACAGTACAATCTTATGCAGGTCCACTTGAAGTCATTGTGATTGAGTTTCAATTTAGCTTATCCTTAGGTTAAATTCACCTACGGTAGACTATCCCCCTCTTTAAATTCAGAAATAAAGAAGTGTGATATTACTATCCATCTCAAATATTGAAGTACCATATTTTTCGAAGTATAAGATGCACTGGAGTATAAAAGGCACCAAGATTTTGAAGAGGCAAATTTAAAAAAAAAGGTTTTGCACTCAAAAATTCAGTGTATAAGACGCATCCAGATTTTCACCTTCTTTTTTGAGGGAAAGAAGACAGAAAGAGCATAGAGCCTTTTGAACGTTGGTTTTGGAAAAGATTCTTGTGAATGGCATAAGCAGCCAAGGAAACCAACAAATGTATGATTAAACAAATCAATCCACTCAAGGCACAAATGGTCTGGCTCAAATTATCCTACTTTGGATGTATTAATTATGTGAAGACTTAGTTCTCTAGAAAAGGCTCTAATGCTGGGAAAGGTGGAAAGAAAAAGAAGACGAGAAAGCCAGTAGCAAGATTAATGGACTATTATGAAGGGTGCACTGTTGGAAGACCTAAAGACCAGATTAGGGACAGAGTGTCATGGATGGTACATAATTTATTTAAGGAAAATCATCTGAGCATTCAAGAACTGTAATTTTAAATCCCCATCCTACCAACCCATAAACCCATGATGGTAAACCTGTAGCACGCAGCACCTCTTTGGGGGCACGCAAGCTGTTGCCCCAGCTCAGCTTTGCCGTGCATACATGTGCGCCTCCCACTGTCCAGCTGGTGTTTGGATCTCTGTCACGCATGCGCAGGGGGCAGGGCACGGGGGCAGGGTGCATACAGGGGTTTCGCGTGTGCATGGGCGGGGGTGGGACGTATGCAGGGGGTAGTGTGTGCATACATGGGGGGACTCATGCGTGGGGCCTGCACGCGCATTGCATTTTGGGGGTTCAGATGCGTGCTTTAGGCACTCGGTCCGGAAAAGGTTAGCCATCACTGCCATAAACCTACATATATATTAATATACTATCCCAAAAGGATACTAGTATTTCTCCCTCCAAAAATCATCATTCTGAAAGACTCAGAATGAAGGCCTTTGCTAGTATTTTTCCTTCCAGTGTTCTAAGCCTTTCCAGAGAAATCCCTCGGCACCCTGAAGGAGCAAACCTCAAATCTGGCAAAGATGCTACTGACTGCCACTGGTTTGGGGATCATTCCCCTTAGGGGGTCAGGGAGATGCCCTAGGCCTCCCAGACATGATTGAAGTTCCAGGCCCTCTGCTTAACAACCCATGCAGTCATTTAACAACCAAGCTGGAAGCCAGGATTGCTGTTATTGAGCAAAAAAGTCATGTGGTATCTTGCCCAATGACCAAAATTCTGGGCCCCATTGTGCTTATAAGTGGAGATCTGTAGTTCAATGCAGCTTAAGTACATGTATGTTTAATTAAGAAATTAAATCTATATGCCACCCACCCCACATATGTATGTATGTCAAGACATACATTTATTCAACCATCTATTTTTATTATTTCAGTGAAATGCAAAATGTGAAAACCTGAAATTCAGGTCTTTACTGTTTCGATAAGGATAGAAATTATGACAAAAGTTCCCCTGGACAGTGGAAGAGCAACAATATCCTTCAATTGTTGCATATCCAAGGAAAAGGGAAAGGAGAAAGATGGTTTTCCTTAAATAAGGGATGGAGCAAATAAGGAAATAGAGGGGGCTGGTTTAAGGTCGTATTCTGACAAAGTTACAAGTAAATAGCTTTAGATCAATGTATTTATTTATTTTATTTATTATTCGTATTTATAGACCGCCCCCTCTCCCGAAAGGGACTCGGGGCGGTGTACAGTCACTAAAATGCATTATAAAATATATACATAAAACAGTTAAATAATTAAATACGTAGGTGGAGGAGGTTGCAAGACTGTATATAGAATAATAAATATAGTACATTAAAAGCTTATTAAGACCCCAAACCCAATTAAAATGAATAAATCCCCGGGAGGTAAAACTAAGAAAGTGCCAGGCCAGCTGATTGAAATAGGTGAGTCTTTAACTTTTGCCGGAAGGAACGGAGGTCGGTGGTAGTTCGAATGTCTGGGGGGAGGTCATTCCAGAGGGTTGGGCCCATCACAGAGAAGGATCTACTCCTAGGTGTCGCCCGCTGGCATTGCCTAGCAGACGGCACCAGGAGGAGCCCCTCCCTGTGTGAGCGGATAGGTCGCAGGGACGTGTGTGGTAGGATGCGATCCTGCAGATACCTAGGTCCTATGCCATGGAGCGCTTTAAAGATGGTAATCAATACCTTGAAACGCACCCGAAAGGCCACAGGTAGCCAGTGCAGCTCGCGCAGGAGAGGTGTTACGTGGGAGTAACGAGTACTTCCCATAATAACCCGCGCGGCTGCGTTCTGAACTAGCTGCAGTCTCCGGATGCGTCCCAAGGGAAGCCCCATGTAGAGAGCATTGCAGTAGTCCAGGCGAGACGTCACCAGCGCATGAGTGACCGTGCGCAGGGCACTCCGGTCCAGTAGGGGGCGCAATTGGCGCACCAGGCGAACCTGGTGGAACGCCCCCCTTGCCACGGCTGCCACATGGTCCTCCATTGACAGCCGGGCATCGAGGAGGACGCCCAAATTGCGCGCCCGCTCCACAGGGGACAGCTGTTCGCCCCCTATGGCCAGCGATGGGGTCAGCTGGCTGAACCGAGGCGCCGGTACCCACAGCCACTCAGTCTTGGAGGGGTTGAGTTTGAGTCTGTTGTCCCCCATCCATGTAGTCTGTTACAATAAAAAAATATCTGCCAATTATTTCTTCGGTTCAAAATTATAACACCTCCAGATAACTGCACCTATGCAGGTAGGAAAAAGAGGCACAAGAACATGATATCGTTTGTGCTATAAATATGATGGTATTTTATATTTAGCTATTGCTAGAATAATTCTTAGTTGCATCCTTTGTTCTTGCAGTAAACATACTTATCAACAAATTGTCTCTATAAGGTTTTTACTTCTAATTTCAGATGAGAAACCTAACGCAATGTGAGATTACATCAACATCAAGTACTATTTGTCTGACAAGATCCCCAAAAGCTTTGCAGAAAATCATGAGGAAATTATTCCCTTAATTCAGTAATTTTTAAGTCATTGAGAGAGGCAAAACACGTTTAACAAAATAGACATTTCTCCAATATTATTTCAGCAGCTGTCTCTTTGACAGACAAGCACCAACGTTTACACATCTTTTGGCATACTTAGAGAGGTAGCCAGCATTATATACAGAAAAATTTGCCAATATAGGAATAAATGCCAAATCTCAGAATAGAGTAAATGTGCACAATTACTGTGATTACAGCCTTGACAAGAAATCCCTCATGCTTATCAGATAAACTTTTGGAATGCTTTAGAATAAATTCCATCCAACATGGGCTGTGATGGATAGAGGGCTTGTACTACGTCTCAGTAGTAAAGCAACTCATTCCTTTTCTGCGCCTATTATCTATCACAATGTTGGCAAACCTTTTTGCCACTGAGTGCACAAACCAGAACATGTGTGCATGTGCGCATGCCAGAGCACCGGAAACCCAAAGACCAGCTGGCCGGTGGGCACATGCCTGTTTTTTGGCCATTTTCAGGCTGTTTTGGGGGGCATTTTCCAAAAACGGCTGAAAACAGCCCGAAAAAGGCCAGGAAATGGCCCCAAAAATAGCCTATTTTGGGGGCGTTTTCAGCCGTTGTCCGGTGCTCTGGCGCCCACAAAAACCAGCATGCGAGCCATAAAAGAAGAAGAGCAGCTGGCAATGGCGCACGTGCCCACAGAAAGGGCTCTGCGTGCCACCTATGGCACAAGTGCCATAGGATCACCATCACGGATCTATCAGCTCTACAGACTAGACTGAAAGGATACATTCGGCAAAATAAAAGTTTCCACAATTAATGATGCTGCTCACATTGCTTCTGCTATAAGCTGCTCACAGGTATTAACATGCCAATTCCTGCTTGCTTTCTACTTTCTAGTTTCAGCAGTTATTTCAAATTGAAAGATGAGCTTGCAGTGGTGATGATAGTATGGACCCAGGTTTTCCAGGGGTTTTTTCCTTCACATTCTAAATACAATGGCTTCAATGGAGCCAGCATTCAGCAGCTGCAGCACAGCTTCTCTGACACTCCCAGGATGCAGATAATGGTATGAAATGTTGGGGGGACCAGCTGTCCATGTCACAAACATGACTCTGGGCTGATAAGAACCGTACCACTAGTAAAATAAAAACTGAAGACAAGAACAAACAATGTGTTGCAGCAACCAAGGAAACCAGCAACCAACCTACCTACGCTCAAGTAAATTCCCAATCCCATGTTGGGAAAACAGCCAGGTCTTAACAGTTTTCTGAAAAGCCAACACAGTTCAGGGTCAACTAAATTTCAGGTGGTATGGTATGATACTGCAGAAGACAACAAGAAAAGGCAGAGTTCCTGGGTCCCATAAGATAGTAGTCTCTAATATATATGGGATCCGGAGCATACTCCTCTTATTAGATTTGACAGGACATTTACAGAAATTTTAGATAGTCTAGGTATGGTATTAATATAAGGGAAATAATTTCATTTTAAAAATTAAATTTCAATATGGATATTTAAAAAATTAGCAAAACCGCATCTCATAGACCAGAGCATTTCCGTACAAAGTGATATCCTATTTAGTAACTTAATTATCTGTTAATCAGGAAAGCTTGTAATGGCAATTATGTAATGAGTTTATAAACTCCCATACAGAATGGCAATTATGTAATGAGGAATGGAAACCTGTGGGCAGCTAGGGCAGATCTGTCTTTAACTAGTTTGGGACAAAAGTGTCCCACTTTAACATACTATTTCATTATCCCAACATAGGGAAAGGTTCAGACTATCACAAGTAGAGTAGCATTTCATGCAGACCAAAAGTATCAAGCTGAACAGCTCTACCGCTACTTCTTAAAAACCCAATTCAGTTGATATACTGTTGAACTAGTTTTTAGGAATAACCCATCCATTTAGTAGGCTGATCCTGGAATATCTTCATGCAGGAACTAAGATTATACTCTGTAACCTAAGTCAGAAAATGTGCTAGTCATTTCTATCCAGCTTCAAATTCAAAGCTCTTTTCAGAATGTCATCCACCTCATACAAAAAACAAACAAACCTACGGGATTCAGATGCAGTCACCTGTTGTACTTTTACTTGACTGAATTAAAGAAAAAAATTTAAAACCCTGTCTTATTTTGGGGGAAACACGGTATTTATACATAATTTTATTATAAAGCATTCCTTCTTGCCCTGTTGGCTTTCTTTCACACAAACATAGAGTTTTGAGTTATTTCTTATTTATAGTGCAGCGATGGTGAACCTTTTTTGGCTCGCGCACCACAAGTGGGGGGAGCGCAAGGGGGTCGTGTGCGGGCATGCCGCACCAATGCAACACGCGACCCCCCAGTGTGCATGCGCACACAACGCGCAACACCCCCCCCCCCATTTTTACGTGCTTTTTTCGCCCTCCCCAGGCTCCAGAGGCTTTATAGGAGCCTGGGGAGGGCGAAAATAGCCTCCCCCGCCCCTCCGGAAGTGACTTCCAGTTTGCTCGGAGGGTCGTTTTAAGCGCTCCGAAGGCTTCAGGGAAACCTCCGGACAGTCCCTGAAGCCTCCAGGGGGGGAGGCTCTTTTCGCCCTCCCCAGGCTCCTGTAAAGCCTCTGGAGCCTGGGGAAGGTGAAAAATAGCTTTTAAAAAGGTGAACTCAGCTGGCCAGCGCACGCATGCGTGCTGGCCAGCTGACAGGGCAGCGCCTCGTGTTTCCTGACAAATGGCTCAGCGTGCCACTTGTGGCACGCGTGCCATAGGTTCGCCATCCCTGCTCTAGTGGTTAATGCATCAGGCTAGAAACCAGGAGACTATGAATTCTACTTCTGCCTTGGGTCAATTATTCTCTCTCAGTGCTAGAAAGGAGGCAATGGCAAATCACCTAAAAAAAACTTACCAAGGAAACTACAAGGATTAATTCAAGTGATTGCCAGGAATCAACACTGACTCAGGAGCACAAAAGAAAAATCATGTCTTTACTTAACACCAACATAATCCTTTTAAAGAATGGATGGTAGAAATCCACTTAATGAGATTATGGTAGTGATTAAGATTTATTAAACTGTTATGTGGTCTAGGTCATACTATATCACTTTCTCCTGCTGATTCTGAGGAGTAAAGGAAAGTAACTTACCCAAATCCCTGGGTTAACCAGATCGTGGGGATTGAGATATTAGCAGAAAATCTTGCTAATCGAGATAAGATTCTCTAACAGAACAAGTAATCAAGAACATAGCCTAATCACACAAAGCCTTGGACAGACTATTTACATATCCTACCTGCTCCTGTTTGAGTCCAATTAAATATACTGTAAAGAAATTGTTTCTTCTGGCAAACACAAAAATTGACCTCTGAAATCTATTACAGCTTTTTTAACCTGAAACTCTCTAGATACATTTGGCATGACTATATATGTGGACTATACCTGAAGTTATGGAGAAGTATCAAATCAAATCAAATCAAATTTTATTTGATTAGCCGCAACCCTCTCCCGAAGGACTCGGGGCGGCGTACAATCAAAAGGATAAAATACACATAGGACACACATACATACGAAAAAACAAGGACAATTACATTTGTGCATGGAGGAGAGTAGACTTGTAAGTGAAAGACAATAAACACAGCTAAAAACACAGTTAAAACACAGTTTAAAATCCCCTAAATAAAATTGCTAAATTAAAAAACCCCTCAGGAGCGTAACGAAGTTATGGTTGGGCCAGGCCAGATATTTGAAAAAGGTGGGTCTTGAGCTTAACACGGAAGGAGCGGAGGTCTGTAGTGGTCCTAATATCCGGGGGGAGGTCATTCCACAGGGCTGGGCCCGCCACAGAGAAGGCTCTGCTCCTAGGCGCCGCCCCATGGCATTGTCTAGTGGACGGCACCTGGAGAAGTCCCTCTCTGTGCGAGCGAATAGGTCGTAGGGATGTATGGGGCAGAATACGGTCCCGCAGGTAACTAGGTCCTGAGCCATGGAGCGCTTTAAAGATCGTAATCAAAACCTTGAAACGCACTCGATAGACCACAGGAAGCCAGTGCAGCTCGCGCAGGTGTGGTGTCACATGGGAGTACCTGGTGCTCCCCATAATCACCCGCGCGGCCGCATTCTGGACCAACTGTAGTCTCCGAGTGCATTTCAAGGGAAGCCCCATGTAGAGAGCGTTACAGTAGTCCAGGCGAGACGTCACCAGCGCATGGGTGACTGTGCGTAGAGCGTCCCGGTCCAATAGGGGGCGCAATTGGCGCACCAGGCGAACCTGATGGAACGCCCCCCTGGCCACGGCTGTCACATGTTCATCCATGGACAGCTTGGCATCCAGGAGGACGCCCAAATTGCGCGCCCGCTCCACGGGGGCGAGTTGAATGCCCCCAATGGCCAGAGATGGAATTATCTGGTTGAACCGGGGAGCCGGAACCCACAGCCACTCCGTCTTGGAAGGGTTGAGCCTGAGTCGGTTGTCATCCATCCAGACCCGTACGGCTTCCACACACCGGGACATCACTTCGACGGCCTCGTTGGGGTGGTTCGGGGTGGAAATGTACAGCTGAGTATCATCAGCGTACAGGTGGTATCCCACCCCAAAACCACGGATGATCTCACCCAGCGGCTTCATGTATGTGTTGAACAGGAGTGGCGAGAGGACCGACCCCTGTGGCACCCCACAGATGAGGGGGCTTAGGGTCGACCTCTGCTCTCCTGCCAACACACGTTGCGTCCTGCCGGAGAGGTAGGAGCCGAACCACCGCAAGACGGTGCCCCGGATCCCCAACCCCTCCAGTCGGTGCAACAGGATACCATGGTCGATGGTATCAAAAGCCGCCGAGAGGTCTAATAGGACCAGGATAGAGGAACAGCCCCTATCTCTGGCCCTCCAGAGATCATCTACCAACGCGACCAAGGCCGTCTCAGTGCTGTGCCCAGGGCGAAAGCCGGACTGGCGCGGGTCTAGATAATCATTCTCCTCCAGATGTCGTGGAAACTGGGAAGCCACCACACTCTCCACAACCTTCGCCAAAAAGGGAAGGTTGGAGACAGGACGATAATTGACCAGCTCCATAGGGTCCAGGGAAGGCTTCTTGAGCAAGGGTCTCACCACCGCCTCTTTCAAGGCGGCCGGGAGAGACCCCTCACCCAACGAAGCGTTCACTAGGTCCAGGAGCCAGTCGCATGTAACCTCCCAGGATGCCAGTACAAGCCAGGAGGGACACGGGTCCAACAAACATGTGGTAGGTCGCAGTCGCCCACGCAATCTGTCCAAATCCTCGATGACAACCAAGTCAAACTCCTCCCAAAAAGGTTTCTCAAGACTCGCCACTAGCGTCTCGACTGGGCCACTGAAGGGGACCCAATCCTTCCGGATTTGAGCGACTTTATCCTGCAGGTATTTCCCAAACTCCTCTGCCCTGCCCTGTAAAGGGGCCTCCCGTGGCCTCTGAAACAGAAGAGAGCGGGACACCCGAAACAGGGCGGCAGGGCGGTTCTCTGCGGATGCAATGAGAGCGGCACAATATTGACGTTTGGCCGTTCTCAATGCCACTAGGTACGTCCTTAAATGGGCTCGTACCTGTGCTCGGTCAAGTTCGGTTCGGGAGGATCTCCAACGACTCTCTAGGCATCTCTTGCGGCGCTTCATCACCCTTAGCTCCTCGGTAAACCAAGGGGCCAGGGTGGATCGTTGCCGCCGGAGAGGCCGCAAAGGCGCCACCCGGTTCAAGGCCCCGGTAGTCGCATTATTCCACGCGGCCACCAGGTCCTCTACCCGAGGGCGGGTCAGGGCTGCAGGAGGTGGCCCAAGCTCCGTCTGGAACCTGTCTGGTTCCATCAAGCGCCTGGGGCGGAACCATCTAGTGTTCTCCGGTTCCGCCTCCCCGCAGCGAGGAGTAGCACCAGGGAAGTCAAGACGGAGGAGTAGAGCCTACTACCGTGTTTTCCCAAAAATAAGACAGGGTCTTATTTTCTTTTGACCCACAAAATATAGCTTGGGCCTTATTATCAGGGGAGGACTTGCTTTGGGGTTGCCAGGCAGCTGCTCTCTTGCGAGCGGGCTCCCAAAGAGCCGGGCACAGCCTCAGGGGCAAAGGGCTGTGTTGCGCTGTCACAGCAGCGCAACACAGCAGCCGTGAAGCGACCACGCTCATGAGCAGTCACCCGACAAACCCCCTTTTCAGCCGGGCACAGTGCCATTCAGACTTAGGGGTATCGCCAAGCCACGTGAGCACCTGTTCGCCTCTGCCCGGCTCCCGCAACTTGGCGCTTTCAAAATGCCAGTGAATGGCACTCTGCATGGCTGGAGAGGGGGGGTTGCACGAGCGGCTGTTCCACTCCTGCTCGCGCGCCTCCCAGCCTCACAATGCCCTGGCCCAGCTCTCCCTGCAAAGGCAGGGCACCTCCACTGCCGCCACCACCATCCCAGCATGTTTTTTCCGGCGGCTTCCAAACCAAAGTCTTCCAACAGTGGCCGCTCTGGGCATACGCTCTATGGTTGTACGCTCTGTGAGTACACTCTGCCGGCAGCCGGCCCACAACCATAGAGCATATGCCCAGAGCGGCCACTGCTGAAAAACTCGGTTTGGAAACTGCTGCGACAGCGCAACACAGCCGTTCGCCCCTGAGGCTGTGCCCGGCTCTTTGGGAGCCTGCTTGCAAGAGAGCAGCTGCCCGGCAATCCCCCTCTCAGCTGGGCACAGCGCAGCTCACCAACCTAGCGGTATCCCGAAGGCACCAAGCAACACGATTACCTTTCTCCCCCCCTAGTTCCCGCGGCTTGGCACCTTCGGGATACTGCTAGGATGGTGAGCAGCGCTCTGCCTGGCCAGGTGGGGGGTGTCCAGGGGACTTATTTGCGGAGGAGGACTTATATTTTTGCCCACCAGAAAAATGCGGCATGGCCTTATTATCAGGACATGTCATATTTTGGGGGAAACACGGTAAGATAGCTCAAGTTGCATTTTAATCATCTGTCAGTACACTTCACATACTTCCAAGTTGATGGGATAAAAGCCATAGAATGGTAGCTTGTAAGGTAATTTCTAAACTATAAATCATAACTTGCACATAACAAAGCACAACAGTTTAGGGTAAAAATCGGATTTTGATTGTACCGATGATGTATGGGCCAACCCAGTGCTGTTATCATTAAGAGAGAATGTTGTGTGTGGCACAAGTACTACAAAGACAGGCAACACAGGTTATACTTTCCCTAACTTATTAAAAATATTATTTGGAAATCCAAATTTACCCGTCATGATGGGCTGCACATATCAATTATTTATGAAATAATGCTTTACCTCCCATATAGCACAACTGACAATCACAAAATATTGTAGCCCTCCCCCCCCCTCCCATGGTCATTTGATTGAGATCAGGGTATTTGGCAATCAATTTGCACTTACAACTAGGGGTGAAATGCTACCGGTTCGGGCCAGTTCATTTTTACATTGTGTGTGTCAGTCAGTTGTGCAGCTTTTGTGTTATTTCTGTGTAAAGTGTGATAGTTGGTTTTTGAGCTCTCTGTGATCTGTGAGGTTCCTGCTTGTTGCAGGGGCCATTTTGTGTGAAGTCCAGCCGCTTTTACATTGTGAGTCAGTTGTGCAGCCACGCCCACCGGTCACATGACTGCTAAGCCATGACCAAGCCACACCCACAGAATCAGTAGGGAAAAGTGTTGAATTTCACCACTGCTTACAACCAGTTCCCCCCTGCCACATGTTCACATGATCATCATTTGCAATCTTCTCTGCCAGAGTCCCCAGAATGGGAAAGCCAGCAAGGAAGTTTGAAAGTTGTTGCCACCTGCCAAAAGGACTCCATCTCATCTCTGCAGGCTGGTTGGAAGAGTGGCTTGCTGATGGATTTCAGCTCCATGTGGAGTTCAAACCCTCTGCAAGCCTGGAAGGTTTCAGTTCTACGAGGAACTCAAATCCTCCAGCAAGCAGCCTTTTCACTCTCAAAAAAAAAGCCTGCTAGTAGGCAGGCAGCTGCTTTGTTCTGTCTACATAACAACCTGGGATATACCATAACTTAACAACCACAAAAGGGAGTGCCAGAATTATGGTAGTTGAATGAAGTGGTCATTTTGGCACTTTACTTAACAACCGTTTCACTTAACACCGAAATTCCTATCCCAGTTGTGGTTCATAAGGACCTGTAGTCCTTTCCTTTTCTCGTGTCATGACTTTCATTTCTTTATTACGTCTAACTACTTTAGGGCATTTCATGTCATGCCACTTAACCCAAAAGAAAATGTGAAGGATATTTAATATGTATACATTTTAAATTGATTTAAAACAAGACTTCTGCATTTTTATTTAAAAAAAAAAAACAAGCTGAACAGATGGCATTTGACATTTTTAATCCACAGAGGAGAAAAGCCTTTAGACTTACCTACTGAGAAATATATGTTTTTTTTTAGGTCATGGGCACAAATGGCACTGGATCCCGCACAATCTCCTACACCACCACAGGGATTTATTTTATAATGCACTTTATCAAGATCAACAGCTTCCCATGTATAACTGGAAAAAAAAGGAGGGAAAGTATTATTGTTATGTTTCAACAAACTCCACAAATAACTGTTTTAACCCAAACTCCTGTGCTCAAATATATCTTCATCCATCCATTTTTTCATCTGTACTGATCTGCTCCTTGTTAATACCATGCTAATTCTGTTAAGTGTTTTAATTAACATAAAGTCTATGTACATTTTAAAAGTATTAATGAAATAATATAATTTTATTATTCATAATCATCCTAATGACAAAAACAAAAAGGAGGAGTCTGGAAAATTATGTTATGAAACTAAATCCTCCAAAGCCATTGAACTTCACAGCTTGAAGCTTAAACATTCTGAGCTGTCATATATACAAGGCAAAATATTTTATTTTGATTTTATAGTCATACAAAACTAATTTCATAGAGTTGACGACAATTTTCTATTCTTTTACTAGAAGACATTTAAGATTCTTAAATTTGCATTTGACTAAGGAATCACAGTTAATTCTTCCAAACTGTGAGAGATAGGATTGGAAGAAGTTACAGCATTTGAACTAGATAATCTACATAACAAACATTTAAACTGCATAAATTGCCAAGGTAGTAAATAAAACATTTTAGTTTTATGAAATTTTAAAATATAAACAATTTTAAAGAACTGAGAATGCCTTCCAAGAATTAAATACTCAATAAAGGAAATACAACTTGGTAAAAGTGATCATTTTTTAAAAAACACACATTTCACATTTCGAGCCAATGAAAACAAAGGTAAGAATTCATTTTCCTTTCTCAATGATTAGTCATCTATTACTGAAAAAAGCATCTTAATTATGAAGTGCAAATCAGACAAATTTAGAATTTAAAGCAGAGGAACACAGTAAAGTGATTTCATTTGGCTGAATACACATCATGCATTAATTATGATTGTTTAATAATGGTTTAAAAACTAGAGTAACTGAGTTCACATATAGCAAGAAAGCCACACAGATACGAAATGCATTTTGATTCACCCCTAGGTACAAACCATTCCATTGCAACACATCATTTTCCATCTACAACAAGGGTAGAATCGGGAAAGGAGATCTAAATCTTCACCTAATTTCTAATTAATCAACAAAGATTTTTAAGTTCCAAGTGCTTGACAAAAAAAAGAGCTATCCCTTTATTACCTTCATAGAAACAGCT
The DNA here is from genome assembly GCF_964273705.1 of Natrix helvetica. Lineage (NCBI taxonomy): Eukaryota > Metazoa > Chordata > Lepidosauria > Squamata > Natricidae > Natrix > Natrix helvetica. Next base: position 211,563,430 of record NC_138552.1, on the reverse strand, counting down.
ACCAAACTCAAGGGGAAAAAAGAAGCAAATTATTTGCATGAAAGCATCAGTGAAAACTAATTTTAGCGCTGGTCATATGCTGTTTTTCTTCAATTCTTTGTTTACTTTTCAGAACATAAATTTTATGCTTGGTGAATATTAGTAATTGCAATGAAAAAGCTACATAGGTCCTGCAAACCTAAAAGTTGAACATCCTAATTTAGCATTTTAGAAAAAAAATGCACCATCTGAATACACTAGATATTAAACATGCAAAGATCATAAAACACAAGTTTCATTTTAAAGACATTTGTCTATGATTCCTTGAATAGACTTTTCACTAATTTTTATATTTTAAAAAACTTTTATTACTAACCTAAGTCACAATTATGCCTGACTCCTAAATATATATAGAAGTATCAGATGATAGTGAACTTAGGAGAAAAGTGTCAACAAACCTAGGTATAATCATTAACTAAGAAACTATTACAGGCCTTTATTTTAAAATGCTAGTTAAAGGTTTTCAAGAATTTTTCACTGCATATATTTTTTGAAATGCCTATATTCTTCTCAAAATATATTTCTTTAATATTGATTTAACTGTCATGCGGTTAGGCATGAACTTTCCATAATATCTGTAAATGATTCAGCTATAGGCCTGGACAGCTAACTAGATGAATCACAACCATAAAACCACAAAAAGTGATTCAAACATTTGAGCTAACTGCTGTGTACTATACTGTATCTAAAGCTTTTCTGAGCTTTGTTCCCAGTCATGTGACTGTCAGTCAACCAGGATGTCTTAAAGTACACAAAGGCAGGCAGGAGCAATTGTTTAATATCACAAAATATGGTCTTTCTGTCCTCACTGAGATTACCCTTTAACTCAAATTATCCTATTTTTATAGCATGACCATTTTTATAGCCTATCCATAAAAGTTAAGGACATGGTCAGACAAATGGGGCTTTTTTACAGGTAGTCAACTTTTGACCAAGATTGGGACTAGAATCTTGGTTGTTGAGCGAAGCAGTCTTTAAATAAGATTCCTACATGACCGCTTTGTTTAATGACTGCAATCTCAGCTTTTTCCATCCTTAAGTAGATGGAATAAAAGAACTGCCTGCCAAAGGAGATTGGGGAGGAACATGGGCCAGTCCTGTAGTCTGGGGAAGGCTGGGATGAGGGCTCTGGGTCGGAGGCAGAGAGAGGGCCAGGGACGTATGTCAGTTATCAGTTGCCTTTGGAGTCAAGCATCAGTGAGGCAGACGAACAGCTGGAGCCTATTCCCAGTGTGCACATGCAGAGTTGCCAAACAAAGGGAACAGCTAAAGAACAGGGATCGACTTGGGAGTAAGGCCACAGGTGGATGATGAATGGCCCCTCCCAAAGGAAATAAAAGAGGAACACAGGGGGGTGGAGTTTGCAGGAGACAATTAGTTCACTTAATTGGCTTGTGACTTTCCAAGACTCCTTGCCAAGTTTTGCAGACATTGGCCTTTCAGCTCTCCAAGCCAGATAAGGTCTGTGACTGTAAATCCTCCCTTGAAAGATGATTCACATCATTGAATGTGAATGAGCAGAATTCACAGTAAAAAGGGGCTTTTGTGGGGACAAGGAGTTTGCTTCATGCTCTTGGAAAGCCTACATCAGAACAGGCAGTTATCCCCTGTGAGCAGAAGGTGCAGTAAGGTGCAGGAATAGAGCTTTGATCTTCAGAATTCATTTATCCAGCCCAAAACAAGGAGTTCCCCTCTCCTCCATACATGAAAGGGAACTCCTGCACTGGGCTGGACAAACGAAGCTCAGATCTTTGCAATCCGTGCATCATTTCTTCAGCCCAACACAAGGCATTCCCATTCCCTCCCGTTCCCTCCCGTTCCCTCCCGCGCTTTGTTTCTGCAGCCTGACCAAGTCAATGGGGAGGTTGGCATGGGAAATTGAAAGCTGCCAACACCTACCAAAGGATCCCCCCCCCCCCTTTACACATATTCCATATATTCCCCAGGCATTAAAGGGAGGTGGTGGCATCTTTCAGCTTCCCATGCCAACCTCCCCATTTGTCGGGCTGCAAAAACAAAGTGCAAGGAGGGAACTGGAACGCCTTTTCTGGGCTGACTTTCTTGGAAAGCCAGTAGAGAAGTTTGCGAATGGTGATCAAATAATTGTGAGGTGTTTGGCAACTGGTCTTAAGCATGAACAGGTTGCCAAGCAGCCAGATCATTATCACATGAGTGGGAGGAGTGTGCAGAGGAGTGGCAAGATGCTTTACAATGACTGAAAGTGCTTTACACACAATAGAGCCTTCCTTTCCAAGTTGTTGTAAGGTCAAACAGTAATTAAATGACTGATCAGGTAAATCAAGGACTACCTGTAGGTAAGTATTACTGTTTACTTATTTATTTGCAGGGCTTCTATGGCACTTTAACAAAAATATTAAACATATTTAACTGTATTGGAAAAGATATTCAATTACCCCATTTTGATCATTGTGTTACATAAAAAACATATTTGTTAAATTGTCAGGTATTCTATGAATGAGAAGAAGTGACAATAAGTAAACTCTTGTATCTTCCAAGGGTAGATTTTAATCTCTGGTCTCATACTGCTTGCCTGTAACTGTTATCCTGAGCTCGGAATGTCTTTTCAGGGTATGCATAGCCTCCCTGTCCACTCTGTAGTTCTAATCTCAGGCGAATGCTTTCCTTTGAGTTTGCCATGCAATGTTTACAAAGGTACTAAAACACTTTTAAAAGTTCTCAAAACTATAAACATTTTTTAACTTCCCTTCCCGCTCAGAACAAAGATAGGTTTGTCAAATTTATGAAAGGAACATAAAGTATTCACTTTGGCAAATGAACCTGGATGATTATGATACAATGATCAAATTCATGTATAAGCCATTATGTACCATATTTTCTGGCATATAAGATGACTTTTTAACCCCAAAAAATTATTTCAAAAATCGAATATCATTTTATATGCCGGGTATACCAAAAAACCAAAACCAAAGAAAAAGCAATGCCACCAAGCAAAAAGCCATGCCGCCACCAGCGCAGATGCTGGCCTTTCAATCGATAACCTCGGCACTCCTTGCCTTGGCATGTGGATGGATGAGTGCTGGGATGGCTTAGTAAGGTCTGGCTGGTGGTCTGGAGGAGGAAGGCGCTGAGCTCAAACTACGAAAGCCTGGCAGAGCGGAGGCCTTCAGCCGGCTCATGGGCACCTGAAAGTAGGGGGTCATTTTATATGCCCAGTCGCCTTATACGGCGGAATATACAGTAGTTGGTCTGAATCAGGCTTAGCATAGTGCATGAAATCAGAAGCTGAGATTTTGAAATCATACTTTAATAGCATATTTTCACCAACCCAAAACAAGTTATATCACTACTGTAATGAACTCAACAGATGAAATCTTACTTTTTTTAAAGTGGTATATTTATTTCTTGCCAAATCCAATCAATTGTTTGATGATGGAAGGTTGCAGAAATTCATTTTGCTATTTTGGGGGATAATAGTACCAGGAAGATTGATCCCCCCCCCCCCCCGATTAATGTTATATAAATACAGAACATAAAATTACCAATTTTAAAGTCATAATTACCATCTTGAAAAATCATTACATGTATTAATTAAGTAATTATTATTCAGTTATTACACAGCTTTCCAAGGTAGCTTCCAATCTATTATTGAGGCATCAAAAGTATTATGGGACATTCAAGCACAATTGAAGAGATAGTCAGGTGACAATATATAAGTAGTTGATTTGAAAGTGGGACAACTTTGTTGCAGATTTGTTTATTCAGTCAATTAAGGCATGCTTAATTGAACTAAGATTTAAACTTGACATTTGTCAAATTTTTGTCACACTGGCTGAGTTTCATTTCATTGTAAATTTCATTTCAAAAAATTAAATTTGACAATCAAATATATGTTGAAATTTACATGCCGTAATTACAATGATGGGAAAAATTGGTTATTAGTGTAAATATAATGGCCTTTTAATTACAGGCAATTATGTGACTCATCTTCTCACTGGTGGAGCCGCTTGTGGCACAGCGCCACAAGGCTTGTTGTACAGTGGAGCCGCTCGCGTCAAAACGCTGCAAGGCTCATTGTGCTGATGGAGCCACTTGTGTCAGAATGACACAAGGCTGGTGGAGCAGCTCACAGCTGGACGATGCATGGTGTATTGTGCCATTGCATGCATGAGCAGCAGCACCAGCGAGAAATGCCTCGCGGCATTCTGCCGCAAGCGGCTCCACTGGCGTGATGACCCTCGTTATGCTGGTGGAGCCACTCACAGCAGAATGATACTAAGCAGGATTAATTGAGCTCTTACTCTCCCTGTTCTTAATGCAATTCTATATACTATAAGAAACAAGTTATCCTATACATACGTATTCATACATATACTCCAACAGCTACTACATCTGAAACCATCTTTTCTGTGCTTGAAAATTAACCACATTCAAGCCTCCAAGTAATACCAGTACTTTAGTTTAGCCTAGAAAGTTAGAAAAATATCCCAGAAAAAGGCAAACCTCTGTAGTGCTGCTAAGAATATTAATGGATACTTCCATGAAAACTTCACTAAGACTTGAACTCAACTTGAAGATGTTTGTTTTCCCTTTCCATCTCTATAAAGAAATTACATATAATGTATTTGGAATATAAATCCCACAGAACTCTGGGATATGTAGATCATTAATTTTTTCTTTTTACAACTCTATTATTCCTTAATTCAGGGTAGAGTTGGGCAACTGAATGCAGCTGAGTATTCACTGGCTGGATGCCCTTCCTGACACCTAAATGGAGTTTGCAGTAGATATTTTCTCTTTGCACCCCGAGAGAGAAACATCTGCCGTTACCTAGGAATGAACTCTCAACCTTCTGAATGGGAGGTGAGCATCTTTACCACTATGTTACCACAGATCTTAATTTGATTAATAAGTACAACTGTGCAACAAATAGTGATAAAATGAGAAAAAATTGCCAGGAAATTCTAACTTAAGAGTAGGTCAGAAAATAGGCTTCTGTTTTTATGAACAAATTAAGACATTGGGCAATTGCTCTGTGCAATATAAACACTGCCGATGTCCAATAACGACAAACCAATAAAACTAGGTTTTTCCCCCCAATGAAAGACTTATAAATCATGACAAAATAATACACAGCTAACAGGATATCATTTTGCATGAACTTAATTTGCATTAGATTAATGTAACCTTAATTAAAAAATAAAATTGTAGAGAGACTTTGGTAAAAGAGAATTGGATAGGATTTTTGCTGTTTTTAATTCTGCTTACCATGTTTCCCCGAAAATACGACATGTCCGGATAATAAGGCCATGCCACATTTTTCTGGTGGGCAAAAATATAAGCCCTCCCCCGCAAATAAGCCCCCTGGACAACCCTCCATATCCAGCCAGGCAGAGCGCCACTCACCAACCTAGCGGTATCCCGAAGGTGCCAAGCTCCGGGAACTGGGGGAGAGGCAAAGGTGATCGCGTTGCTTGGCGCCTTCGGGATACTGCTAGGTTGATGAGCAGCACTGTGCCCAGTTGAAGGGGGGGGGGTTGCCAGGCGGCTGTTCTCTTGCGAGTGGGCTCCCAAAGAGCCGGGCACAGCCTCATGAGCGAATGGCTGTGTTGCGCTGTTGCAGCAGCACAACACAACAGCCATGAAGCGACCACGCTTATGAGCAGCCACCCGGCAAACCCCCTTTCTAGCCGGGCACAGCGCTATTCACTGACCTAGGGGTATTGCCAAGCTGCATGAGTGCCAGTTTGCTGCTGCCCGGCTCCCGCGGCTTGGCACATTAAAAATGCCAGTGAATGGCGCTTTGCATGGCTGGAGAGAGGGGCTCTCACGCCTCCCAGCCTCACGATGCTCTGGCCTAGCTCTCCCCGCAGAGCCAGAGCACCTCTGCTGCCGCCGCCGCCAGCCCAGCATGGCTTTTTCGGCAGCTTCCAAACTGAGTCTTCCGGCAGCGGCTGCTCTGGGCGTACACTCTATGGTTGTACACTCTGCCGGCAGCTGGCCGACAACCATAGAGCATACGCCCAGGGCGGCCACTGCCGGAAGACTCGGTTTGGAAGCCGCCAAAAAAGCCATGCTGGGATGGCAGTAGTGGCGGCGGCAGCAGCAGAAGTGCTCTGGCTCTGTGGGGAGAGCTGGGCCAGGGCATCATGAGGCTGGGAGGTGCGTGAGCAGGAGCAGAACACCCACTCGCGCAATTCCTGATATAGCTTTAGACTATACTACTGAGGAAGCAGAGATTTAATATTAATCTGAGCACCCAGATTGTTGGGGACAATATGCTGACTCTGTAAACCACTTAGAGGGGGCTGTAAAAGCACTGTGAGGCTGTATATAAGTCTAAGTACTATTGCTATTGTTTATTCTTCAAGCTTACATAGCATATCAAAATAGCAGACAGAGGTGACAAACAAATGCTAAGGTTATGTCTTTGCTGAATGTACTAGTATGCAGCATGTAAAGTGGCTATATTCTAAACTAACCAGAGTCTGGAATTGTGTCTTCCAGAAAAAGATTGTGGCTCAGTAGGAAAGTGCATGTAATAGATTCTTAGCATCATCAGGAAAAGTTGAGAAAATTTCCTGCCTATCACTCTGAAGAACTGTTGCTCTTTTAATGGACCATTTAAGCTATATAGTCAAAATCTGGTGTATTGTAGTACAAAGCAGCTTCAGATAACATTTCACCTTAATATTACAGATAATGGTCCCCTACTTACATATGCCTGGTTCACATATCATGCTGAATTATGTGGTTTTTAATGGTTATCACATGGTTTAGTTAGCATGTTGTAAAAACCCAGCTGACCTATGTATTAAATTGGTTAAACTAACTATAACTGAACATACAGTATTGCATACACTCAGCAAAACACACTGAACTAGGGGCCATTCATCAGCAACCCAAGAAGTCCCAGCAGAAAGTTTTTAGAGCCAGTTCATTCTCCTGTGCAAAAGGTACTTTCTTTCACCCCAATCTCTTTTCTTTTGCCTAACTTGGGAAAGGAACAGGTTTTTCTTGCTGTTTAGGTTCACAACAACCCCTATATTTAAAGGCTGTTCAACAACCACTACAAAACGTTTAGGTTCTGTTTGTCAGTACGCTTACAGAGGAAACCTGAACAAAGAAATTAATAACATTCTGCAGTAGCGTTTAATACACAAACATGGGTTAAGCTTAGGAATTTTGTGCAGGAAAAGTTTAGGAGACGGCACAATTTAAACAAATGACAGCAGCTGTTACCCCTTCAGTGAAGGTCATTAAAATCACTTCCTCCACGACTAGTATTTTAATATAGCAAATGACATAGAGCAACCTTTTCGGAGAAACCAAGTTGAACAAGATGATGATGCTGGCTATCTGAAACGCCAACTTTGTTTGGTTACTGTAAAAGGTCGCTGTTTCAATCGCAGTTCCTCTTAATTTAATCATGGGGTAAATAGGAGGAAGCGTAAAAAGGCACTTGGGAATCTAAAATGCGAAAGCACTCTTAAGGAAGTCATGCAAATGCGTATTTAAGGTTCACCATGTCCACACTGCCTGCCAAAGAGAAAACGACTGGAGAACCCGGCCACAACCCGGGATAAATTCCTTCGCAAACCATCCCTTCCCACAAAGGTCTCGCGGAGCTGCAGCTGTCCCAAAGCAAAGAGCGGAGTTCCGGGAGGGCTGGGCGCTTACTTGCATAGAATCTGGTAACTGAAGGCGTCCTGGGCCGCTAAGGTGGTGGAGGGGAATCCCTTCTGGCCCGGGAGGAGAAGCAAGAAGAGGGCAGCCAGCCAGCGGAGCCGGAAGGCAGCAGCTCCGCACGCGACGACGCGTCCCATGGCAGGCCGAGCGAAAGCTCCGCGAAGCTTACTCGGCTAACATGAGCGAGCAGAAAAGCAAGAAAGCGCACTGGCGGAAGAGTCATGTGACTCCCTCACCCTCCCTCCGCGCAGCGCCGGTCACCTGACACACCCGGAGCCTGTCACGTGCTGGTAGTCATGTGAGGCGAGGCGCGAGGGTGACGGAAGGGGCGAGAAGATGAAGGGAGATGGCGCAATCAGGGGAGCGGCGCCTCCTCGTGCTTCTCGAATGGGCCCTCGGGCTCCCTCGCCTGGGCGCGGTTTTGGTTGGCGCGGGTTAGAAGGGAAAGTCTCCTGCCCGGTTGCCTCGCCTGGGAAGGGCTTGTTGGTGCCTGCAAGACGGGTGTCTCTTGACAGGGGAAACGAGAAAGACTTAGACTTAGACCTTACTTAGAATAACTTTACTGTCTCTTTAAATGTACACTAGTCGGCATACATTAAAATGAAACTTTGATATATATCTGGCAGAAATATTTTCTCCCCAAAGAGAGTGGGTGGGTATAAAGTGGGTGTGCTTTGAGTTCTAAACACTTAGCGCTTATAAGCTGTATCTCCATTGTTGAAAGAAATGTCCTTCTGGGTTTGGCTCCAAGTGGGGAAAAAGACACTGGAGACTGCTTGGAAAAATGGTTGAATGGTGGGCAGGGACACATGGCTTGAGTCCTGAACAGAAAAGGTGATCACATGCTTCAATGTTGGTGGAGAAAAAAGACAAGGGAGGGCAGAGATGCTGAGTCCCTGTTTGTATGCCCTCTGTAGCCTTTGATCTTGATCTTGTATTCTGATTGGTTGTCAGACTCCCAGGGGGGCATGCAGAGGTAACTCTCTACTCTGCATTTTGAATCCAGGTTTGGTTGAGTTCTCAGATGCCATGTGGTGAGTTGGGTAAAGAGCCAATATTATCATGCCTTAATCCCATCCCCCTGGAGCTGAAGGCAAGAACTCTTTATTGTGTAAAGGGACTGGCTTGGCCTTCTTAATGGCCCATTGACAAAGTGGGTGGGAGCAGGAAGCTGCAGGGAGCTATTCTCTCTTTAAAACATGTTTCTTCCTTTTCACATCCAGGGAAATATAATATTCTGCCATTTCAACATTTCTTAGAATATTTCATTTTTCTGGGAGAAGGCTGGGTGATAACTTTCCACACTCCAATAATGGGAAGCGAGCTTCCTATAATCTTTTTGGCTGTCCTTCCCACTCTCTGTATGGATTTTCTACCTGAGGCACTGCTGCCGTTAAGCCAAACTGATGTGGTTTGTTAAAACGCCCTCAATTGTGCGTCTATAAAAAGTGGCCAGGACAGGAGGAGAAAGATGTGCTCGCCTCATCCGACACAGGAAATGCAGATGTTTGCACAAAAGATGCATGAAGGAGCGAGCCTCAGGCTTAAAGAGAGATTCAGCTCTCTGGGGAAGCCATTGCTCCAGAGAGCGCTGTCCTTTACCTCGGTTCTGTTGATAATTAAAAGGATGGTGCAGATTGAACATACTTGAAAATTAGGAGTGCTGCTGGATTATTGCTAGCCCCACTTTAGTAGACGGGTATTTTGTTTCTTAGGGTTGATGGGTGGTCAGATGCCTCTGGAATGTCCCAGAGGGAGATGCGAACATAATTTCCTCCCCTAATTGGTATTTGAAGAAATATTGCCTACAAACAGATGCTTCAAAATTATTGTTTGTTTAAACTATCCTTTACAAAGTAATACCATCCAAGTTAGTGGCCATCATTTATTTGAGTTAGCTGAATTGTAGCCCCAAAGGGAGATAGGCGGCAAATAAATTTAACAAATATAATAATTATGTGTTGTGTGAAGAGGTCCAACCAGCCACCTTCCCCGTGGCTTTGTTTGTGTGATTACAAATTGATTTTGTTTTTCCTACATCCAAACTAGGCATTATGCATTGAATAGAATACTTTTGCATAATACTTGTGATGTTTAAATCTATTATTTGCATAATATGCTAAGCTGTAATGTGATTTTTTTTGTGGCCTTTGAAGTGTATAAACAAGAAGGCATACAGTTTATATAAATATCCTCACAATGTGTTCAATTACGGTATACTTAATACTTGGGGTTTTTTTGTCATTTCTTATCTTTGTATCCTTGCCAGTACATTTCTTTGATTCAGTCTAGTGCAGTGTTTCTCAAACTTGGCGACTTTAAGTCCTGTGGACTTCAACTCCCAGAATTCCCCAGCCAGCTATGCTGGCTGGGGGATTCTGGGAGTTGAAGTCCACAGGACTTAAAGTCGCCAAGTTTGAGAAACACTGGTCTAGTGTATTATGATGCAAGCAATATGGTGGTGTTTCTTGATGATTACATTTTAGCAACAGCATTCTGTGCCTTATAGGAAACAATTGGGCAAGCAACATTTGTACACATCTGTTCTGTGTCCTTTTTTGCCTCTTGTCTGAATATTGTGGGGAACATGTATAGCCATACAATATTGGCTTCCAAGAAGATGAAGCCAAGATAAAATAGTAGATCTAACTGCCTGGAAGTTCAAAAAAAATTCATGAAGATGCTGATGGGTTTAGCATTTCTGGGTGGGGGATTGGGCAGGATATCAAGGTTACACACAAATTGTTAAAATGTATTTCGTTTCTTAGAAACATTTGGGTGCCCTGTAATGCCTTTTAGTGATGACCTTCTAGTTAGCTGTTTATACAAACATAAATTATGGGCATACCGGAGCCAGCCCAGAGCCCCGGATACCGTTCCGGTATGGTGCTCCGGGGGGCCCACCTGCCTGCTCGAGCTCCTTACCTGTGTTTTAAAGCTTCTGCATTCTCACGCACATGCATGGTGCATACAGCGCCTGTGCGACACTCCGCAGAGCAGCTGGAGCATTGCAGAGCATCACGGAGGCACTAAGACGCATGTGTGCACTGCACACATGTGCGCGCTCACTGCATGTGTCCATGAGAACGCCATTGGCCCCGTTCCAACCATACCAGTTGGAACAGGATTTGAAACCCACCACTGGGTGACATGACAGCAGTTTTCCAATATCCAAGAGATTTCCACAAAGAAGAGGGGGTCAACCTATTCTCCAAAGCACCTGAAGGCGGGACAAGAAGCAATGGATGGAAAGTTAATCAAGGAGAGAACCGACCTAAAATTAAGGAGAAATTTCCTAACATTTAGAACAATTAATCAGTGTAGCAACTTGCTTCCAGAAGTTGTGGGTGCTGCAACATTGGAGATTTTTAAGAAGAGATTGGACAATCATTTGTCTGAAATGGTGTAGGATTTCATGCCTGAGCAGGGGGTTGAACTAGAAGAACTCCAAGGTCCCTTCCAATGCTGTTATGTTATTCTATTAAGTCAGGAGTGTCAAACTGGTGGCCCTATGGGCCGGATGCATCACACGCCGGCCACACCCACCCCAGCTCTGTGAAGGGGAAAAACGTTGGGATATGTCACATAATGGCAACGTGATGCCACAAGTTTGACACCCGTGTATTAAGGTAATGATAAAATTTGTGGATTTATTCTAGCTTTTAAGAGATTCTAGCTTTTAGCAAGTTTTGTCTTATAGATATATCCCTTCAAATTATTATCTTGTTTCTTTGTGAAGAATATTAGCTAGACCTTCTCCTTCACATTACTGATATTCTATTGGAGATCTTATTCATTTTGATATCCATGATAGTCAACTATAGTACACAAAGGGGAGAATAAATGGCAACAACATTCCTTTGAAATAAGCAAAATGGTGAAATCTTGTTCATACAGACACCAATCACTATATCTCTCTCCATCTCCTTTTACCTCAGGAAACCAGTTTTGTTTTTTTCTATTACTTTATATTGCTTTGAACATTGCCTTTTGTTCTATAAACTTCTGACATCTTTCTTTTTGAGGACCTCACCAACTCCATCCAATCAAGACATTTTCAGTCTTCCCTTCCTCAACCTATTCATTTTTCCTTCTAATGCTTGTTTTGCAACTTGACCCCCACTGTCATGACCAAATGACAGTGTAATTTTTTTTACTCTGTTGGTTACTCTAGTCTGCCATTTGTTCCTGGAAAAAACAGGAATGGCAAAATACAATAGGTCTCAAGTCATAGGAACTGCTAAATTCTCACTCAGTTTATTAACCATATGTACTGAAACAGTAAAGGGGGAACTTAGATTATGAAAAACCTTGACAACTGGATATGTTGTAAGCAGGAAAATGTACAGAATTTGTTTCCTGCTTCTTGGGATGTTATCCCCAATGAATACAGCCATTACAGAAAGCAATATGATAGCAGTATAAGAATTGCATAGGTTTATTGATTTGGAGTTTCAACACAGTTGTCTCTTTAATACATTTCTCAGCCCAACTTATTAAAGGTATAAATAGCTGATCAACACAATCTTCCCAAAATAAACAAAGAGGCTATCTAAATTAATAATTAAATCATTGTCAAAAATTGAAATGCAGTTCCATGATTCAAAACTGTTTCCTAAGATGAAAAACCTAGTGAGAAAAATAGCAAACTATAGGCTGGAGAATCTTTTGTAAACTAAGTGCACCCATGAGTGGACATACACACTATTATTTACCAGAGCTGCAGTTATTCTACTTAATAAATCCATTAAAAATGCTGTTCTGAGTTTTTACAATCAGTCTGGAATTGAATGGGGTGTACTGAACTTTCCAAAAATGTTTGCAGAATGTGAAAGCAATGTGCATGGGCAATGCTACCTTATTCAAAATATCTTATTAAAATACTTCCATTCAGCAGCTAAAAGCAGCTGAAATTAAAAATGCAAGGCAAAAATAGTAGGGAGAATAGCACAGTGCAAAGTCCAAACATCAATTTGCACAATGAAATGATAATTCATTGTGCAAAGGACAATGTTTCAAATTCTGGAATGCTTCTTAAAACCTCAAAATGTTACTTAAACAGAGCCCCTTTCTTTGTAACTTGAAACTTCTAATGAAGTCCTGCAAACTCCAGTACAAAACACACTAGAGAGTTAAAACCTGAATTGTTTTTGTTGGGTATCCACCCAGGGAAATATAGTAAAGAAAATCTGTATTTGATTATTCATCTAATAACTGCGGCTAGAATTGTATTTGCACAAAATTGGAAAGCTGAAGTAATCCCTACAGAGGAAAATGTGATTAGGAAAATATTAGAATGTGCAGAAATGAGCGTATTAACACTTGCAATTAAAGGAAAGAATCTGATTATTAAAATATATGGAGGTTATTTTATCATTGGCTGGAAAATGAATATGGATAAAAAGTATTATAAAATGAAATAAATTAGGAAGAGAAATGCTATACCAGGAGATATGTTAAGTTGTAATGTTAGATAAGAATAGGTATATATAAGAATATGGTGGTAAATTTTAATTATTATGATACAAAACATTTATACTCAGATGACACACTGATTTATGAACAATGAAATGTTTGTACTAAAGAAAAAAATAACAAAATTTTGCAAAAAAAAAAATCCATGAGAATGTTAACAAAATATCCAAAAATGCTGTTCATCTTTGACATTTCTTGAAGATTATCAGCATAAGATGGAATTTATTTCAGCAGAGTCTGTCTTAATTCCTTCTTAAGAAATCCTTTGGCCTAAATAACTGGGAGGGCAAAAGCACTTTTTTTAAAAAAAAAATAGCATATAGGTCATATTTTCATAGTTTTTCCCAAACATTCCTGACACAAGTGGGAAGTTAGCTCACTGTATCAGCTCTTCAATGTAAATCAGGCTTGGAAGTCAATGCCACATAAATCAGTACTACTTTTATTGTAAAGTAATAGTAACAGAATCTTACAAGACTTAATGTGCTTTCCCCCTCCCTCCCCCCCCCCTCCTTCCATCTTTGTATGAACTAGGGAGAGATCTAAGACATTTGCACATATATTCTTGTCTCAGACTCCCTTTAACTGGCCATTGCACTGGTAGTAGCTCTTATTTCTGTCCCTATGCCTAGAAAGAAATCAAAATGTTGTCTAAATGTGCAGGAGTTTAGAATGCCCGTAATACCTCGTTCATAAAATATCAATTTGAAAAACCCAAAATCTTTGCTATATGTTCAAATCTCCGCAAGTTGTGTCAAAGACTATTAAATATTAATATGCGTCCTTTCTCCAAGTTAAATTGTAAGGTCCCTCCTCAAATCCAAATTAATAAATCCAATTTTAATTTTTAAAAACAACTTTTTTTTTAGTTTTTCCAGATCAGAGTGAGTAGGGATCTTTAAACGTTACAGAGTTTAACTATCTTAATTAATGAACCACTGTCTAAGAACCGTTATTTTTTCTTGACAAAAAGCAAGAAAATGCAGATGCAGGAGATGGCAGAAGTCTACAAGATTCTTGATTTTGTATGTATCAGTGATGAGTTTCGGACCGGTTCGGCCAAACTGGTAGTCGTTTGGCAGCCTGAGTCGTTGGAACCAGCAGGGACCCACCCTGCCACGCCCCCAAACTGGTTCTCCGGACGGTGCCATCTTGTTTTTTGCTTCTGCTCATACACAGAACAATTTTATTGTACTGTGAATGCGCGCGCAGTGTGTATCAAGCACATGCGCAGCGCGCCCATGAGCGATCCAGCAGTAGTGCCTGCCAACAACCCACTCCTGGTATGTATGAAACTTTGTAGCTGATTTGTGCAATAAAGTTTAGCAGAGTAAGATAGTACAAGGTACCTTAAATCTCTAGAATATAAACATAAACTGCAGTTATGCATGGCATTCACATTTTTTGTCATTTTGTTGTATTGTGAATTTTTTTTATTTCTGTAAAATAATCTGCAAGAATTATATATCTAAAGCACTTTAAAATTCAAATTAACCAAGGGAACAGCTGTGGTATTTTATAACTAAGAAAAGAGCTTATTAGCTCCAGGGAATGAGCATAGAAGAGGTATAAAATCTCTTCTCAGCTGTTCCAATTTTCTACAGATACAGTACTGAAGTAATTCAGCTAAATTATCTGTGGTGCCTTGAATGATGCCATCTCTCAGTTCATTAAACACAGAAATGATAATCTAATCTAGGTAGGTCAAACTGGCGGCTCATGGGCCAGATGTGTCACACACAGGCCATGCCCAGCCCAGCTCCGCAAAAGGGAAAAACATTGTGATATGTCATGTGATGGCAACATGACGCACAAGTTTGACACCTGTGAACTAATCTAAAGATAATCAATTCCTAGAATACAGTTGAAACTATAATGAACTCTTGCCTGTTCCTTGGTACAATCTATAAATTTTCCAATTATCAGATATTCTGGCAATCTTCAAAAGCATTGCTTAAACCTCTACATAAAATAGGTGTAGTTTTGGATACTTCAGTCATAGGTTCATTGGTGCTATGATAGGAACTGCTTATAAGTATGAAGAATCCAAGAATAAATGTCACTCAAATGCAACCTGTGAAAAATTCAGTTGGTTTCAACAAAAAGTATAGTTCACAATGAATGTTGAAAGGCTTAAAAAGATCTGGAGAGCCATCCTACCTGTTTGATAATGAACCCAGGGAGCGAAATAGCATGGTCAGTGAAATATGAATCCTGTCAGTTGTTCTTTTTGACCAAATTGAGCATCATTTGAATAATATTTGTAAATTCATCTATCTGCCCATTTATTAGTTGATGGGAAAGAAATAAGGTATTGCCAATTGTTTGGCATCAGGTGAGAAACCAGGAGAGAGAGTTCCAGTCTAGGCATGATGCTAGCTAGGTGACCTTGGGCCAGTCAGTCTCTTTCAGTTCTATGAATGAGACAATGAATGACAATCCACTTCTGAATCACCTTGTAAATAAATCTGCAGAGACTAGTGCAAACAGTCCCCAAGAATCAAAAACTACTTGAAAGACACACATGCACAAAGTGATTTAGTTATTTCCAGTGGGTGAGCTGGAACACAAAAAAACTAGTTTCTGTTGTCAAGGAAGAATTGCCAAGATAAATGACAAGTGCTCTGGAGTCTCTTCCAGCCAAAAAAACTACATTTTACAACCTCATTAAACAAATAGATTAAAAGAGGGAAAGGAGACTAAGTTGCAGAATTCTTGGCAGCTGGATACTATTCATTTATCGTAACCATTTATTTCTAAATTCTTTAGAAGCAGGGTGCCTTGATTTTTTTTTGCTAAACCAGTTGATGCAATGGTGAGTGGTGTGTCTCCTTTCAGGTTTCATATAGTTTGGCAGGTGATAATAGCAGTTTACTCAAAGCTAAGTAGATAAATGACAGACAAGCAAAAGAGCGCAAAGTCAGAATCTCTTGCAGATAAAGCTTACCCAAGTAGTTTCACTTTCCACAGGAATATGCAGACGAGTAGTTAAAATACAACCAAAATTGAAAGAATCAAACCACATTAATCAACCTTTTGAAAGGTCAGATTTTAAAGATTTATTGTACAAACAGAATATACAGGAACAATAGACCAAACAAAAGCGATCAGTCAGCTGTTTCCAACAGAGAAAATGGCCCAGGACTGCCTCTTAAATGATGCTGCAACCAGTTAACTTCAGTTAAGGTGGTCAGTTCCTTGCTTGGCAAAGTGCCACATTAAGTACCTTTGCTCTACTCTCCTGCTCTACTCATGGAGCCTGAAGACTTGAAGACTGTACACCATCTTCTGACTTCTCCAGCTGTTCTGATGGTTCCTATATTTGATCAGCCTCAGGTGATTCCTCTCTTGGTGTCTTCTGAGGCTGACATTTCACTGGTTCAGCTGGAGCAGCTTCATCAGAATCAGATTCAAATGAATCCTGGCCCATGACAGGTCGTAACTACTCATTTCTCTTATAAAGGAGGAATGTGCAAAAGTTCTGAACCTGTAATATTGTACAAAGTGCCATTCTCTTTCCCAGTCCATTCTGGTAGAATTTTTAAATGAGGGAACAAAAAAGATGAACTATGATAAGAGACATGCTCAAAAAAGTCACTGAAAATGATTGAAATTGATAAGGAATTTTTTGTCTCACTTTTCTTTATTTTCTCTTTTCTGTGGAAAAAAGAAAATGGAGGAGACTCCATTCTTCCACTGACTGATATAGGTTTATGTCCCATTCTCAACTTTCTGTTTGATCAATTTTAGGTAACATTTTACCGTGGATCAGCATGGATCAGAAGACGGATCAGAATAGCAGGTCCCAAGAGCATCCATATGTGGAGCTGGTCAAAAGTTTGAGGTGGTGGCCATAGCTGCAAAATTATAGCTGTTCTTTTTTATGTGTATCACATGATGCACGTAAAAAAAATGTCAATATTTAATTTCACAGTCAAGGTTGCCATCTTGAGTTTTTTTATGATCCCTCCCTGTGAATAACCATGGTTGATCCTCTGTAAATGCTGTAGCAGTGAACTAATTTGCAAGTTCAAGGGGCCATTAATAGATATGGTTCAAGATGGTGTCACTGATGGCAGCCTTGGTGAAATGCTCTCCAATATTTTTGATGTTTTTATTATTTTATATGACTCCCTGCAATTACATATGATTATATTACTTTGTTTATATGTACACTGAGAACATATGTACTAGAGACAAATTCCTTGTGTGTCCAATCACACACGGCCGATAAAGAGTTCTATATTCTATCCCTATCCCTATCCCTACTCTACTCCTTCAAGTGATTCTCTATAGCTGTGATGGTGAACCTATGGCACGCATGGCAAAGGTGGCACACGGAGCCCTCTCTGTGAGCAGCGCACTATCGCCAGCTGCTCTTCTGGTTTCCAGCACACCAGCTGATCTTCGCACGTGGCAGAGCGCCAGAAACCCGAAGACCAGCTGGCTGGCACACACCCAAAGACCAGTTGGGCAGCGCACACATGCACACTGGCCAACTGGTCTTCAGGTTTCCAGGGCTGTGGCACACACTCTGGTTTGGCCACTCGGTGCCAAAAGGGTTCACCATCATTGCTCTATGGTATATCATGTGGAAAAATAGTCAGACCTATGAATCTTACTCAGATTTAAGCTCTCAATTCTTTCTCTGTGTTATTCCAATTATTAGCCCTTTCCCTGTGTTAGCCCATTATTCTCAATGCAAAACGTACGTAAGTAGTATACATGCATAATATTTCTGGTACCTGCAGAATGTTCACATAAAAGCTATCATGGGTGTGTCAGCAAGTGTCAGATGTGACCTAGCTTGGGGGTGGGGTGGGGGGTAGAGTTATGTTTCTTCCTCTTCCCATAAGAGTTCATGAGTTTTCTTCATTGCCAAACTGGCTCTGCTGAACACTGACAAATAAAGACCAGCTCTGGCCATTTGTCAAATTGTGAGCAGATAAAGATGTGTGAGTAATGTCTTCATTCTGCTGCTAGCTAAACTTTATTTTTCTGCTGTCACTATTTGGTAAGATTACCTGACCGTCTGGACAAAAAATGTTTCAGAACTTTACACCGGATAATGAAGGGTAAGTAATGCTATATTCATTTGATGATTAAGTGATTTAGGATCCAAAGTATAGCCTGACTTATCCCTGCCGGAAAATGCTCTTTTTTGCTCTGTTCTTGCACCACACCTTCTTACACATTTTTCTATTCTTGCTCAATCTTCATGTATTATTTCTGCTATTGCAGATATTTACCTATGATTTTTTTCCTTATCTTTTACATTGGTGTGTGCATTAACAAAACAGTACAGAATTTCAGACAACTTATATTTATAGAGATCTGTTTTTTTTTCTGACAGGAAAGATTGACACACCATCAGATAATGTGAGTCCTTCAAAACATGTTATAAAAGGACAAGAATATAAGGAGGGAGACAATTGTGCGAAATAAGAAATATTTCAGCTCTGTTTCCTTTCATTGTGTTTCATTGTTCAGTCTTGTTCAACATTTTTCTGCCACTTTGGGGATATGAGAAAATCTGGAATTGATTGAAGGTTCCAAGATGTGATCGAGAACTCTCTATTTGGGGGTTTTATTTATTTATTTCCAAAACCTGATGATTTAAAAAATATTACTGGTTTATTCCTACCTGGGTAATATAGGAAAGACCCTTGTGTAATGGATTCAGTATCTGGTAATATCCAATTGGTATCTTGCCCCACAAAGAATGTGCATTGGTGCAGGCATGGCTCCATGATTAGGAAAAAAAATGTTCTCTGGCTCTTTTTCTCCCCTTGCTTTTAACTGTCTTGACTGAGGAAGACATTTTTGAAAACTCTAAAAAAAAATTGTAACATTTTAGTTGGCTTCATAAAGGCATTGCTTCTATGGATTTTTGTTTTATCATGGCCCATAGAGCAGTATTTCTTTGCAATACCTTGTTCATAGTTATTCTTCATTCATAAATTAAGGATTTCCCCATTCTTGTTGGTGTATGGTTTATGTACCTACACTGTGAATAACATTCTCTCACCTCACTCTGTCCTTATTCAAATGCACACAGCAGTCTTTACATGAATTCTGCATGTCTTACCTCATATTTTCTTTTTCTTTTTTTAAAGGAAAGATCTCGATCTCTCTCTCTCCTTGGAACATAAGGGAGCTAATTAATTCAACTGAGAATATCTTTTGGGAAAATAATTACTTCACTGATTCTCTTTTTTAAAAAAAATCACAATAAGCCATAATGGGAAATAATTGGGCCAAACTAAAATAATCAGTCTCCCAGCAATACTGATTTAATCAGCGGCTCATTTCATTGAGTGAAGCTATAATATGTCTTATTTGGGATTAGAATATATTGTAATGTGAATCTCACTGTTTGTTTATTTAGGGAATTTATTTAGGGAAATTATATTGCCGCCTATTTGCACATGGCGACTTAAGGCGGCTTACAGAATATAAGCTGATATGTAATGTTGGACCCAGCACATTTGGGCTTATTTAGCAAATCATGACTGAAAAATGAAATATGCCTTATAAAAATGAAAGTGAATGCTAGCACCTCCAACTTTCAGTTATATATTTTGAGAAATTCAGAAATGCCCATTAACATACTGCCGGCAACTGTGTTTGCCTAGTTATGCTGTGCTTCATGCAAGATACACATTGGCATGAATTTGTCCTCTGGAGGCTTTACCTCCCTTTTCAGGATTGCCTAAGAAATACAGTGAATGTATAAACTCATCTCATGAGCCCTTTACCTTTTTTTAAAATGTTATTTCATTTCTTTCACTTTTTTTAAACTGCACTTCAGAAATCTCTATATGCATGCATTCACATCCCAAATAAGTGCATTAGTTATTTGTTGCAGGAGGGGCTTGCATAAGTGCACTAGCATGCGTAATGTCCCTGTCCTAATATCCCCATTTATTTGTACCCATTTCCTGTGTTCTTATGTTTATTCTTATTTCTGTTATCTTGTACATGAGTGACAAACTAAATAAATCAAATAAAATATAAAATATACTGCCTTTTGTTATGCGCATCAAAGCTGACTTACATGAGGCTTCCTACATTTCATTCTCACAGCTATTTGTGAGATGAGGTGAGGCTGAGAAAGGGACAGACTAGTCCCCTGGCTTCCAATGAGCCACAAGGCCGAGTGGAAAATCTTGAAGCGGAAACCTCCAAGTCCTTCAACAAATTCCTGGTTTGGTGATTCTTTTCACCAAAAAGCTAATTTAGAAAAGCCAGACCAAGAATCAGCAAGAAAAATGCTTGAACCAAGACGCTACAATTCTAAGAAACTTAGGAAAAAGTTATTTTTTCCTCTTTCCCTGCTCTTTTGTTACCTAAAAGCCAAAGTCAGACCACTAAATCAAGAGCTAGCATACCAAAACAATGATTAAAGAGAGGGAACAAGTAATATGGTTCTGAGCTGTTTCAAAAAACCCTCTGTTTATAAATGTATCTATATAGATATATACTGGCTTGTTTAACTATATAGTATAATGTATACTATATAGTATAATTATAGTATATTGTATAGTATAATTAAGTGTTATTTCCATGAAAAACACTATAACTATAATCATAATTTTAGTTCGTAGTAGTTTAGTTCATAGAAATATTTGCAAGTATATATCTGCATACATGACTACCTTTCTCCAATGTTCCACCCATTGTATCTGTTATGGAAATCAGCCACAATTCTGCCATTAGAAATTACACAAGTCCAACCATTGGAGACCTGCCCCACCTAGCTAGTAAAAACAGTCAAGGAAGAAACTGGAGTTGACCAGAGGTGGTATTCAACAGGTTCTGACCAGTTCTGGAGAAGCAGTAGTGGAAATTTTGAGTAGTTTGGAAAACCGGTAAATGCCACCTCTGACTGGCCCCACCCCCATCTATTCTCTCCCTCCCGAGTCCCAGCTGATCGGGAAAAGATGGAGATTTTGCAATATCCTTCCCCTGGAGTGGGGAGGGAACGGAGATTTTACAGTATCTTCCCCTGCCACGCCCACCAAGCCACACCCAGAGAACCAGTAGTAAAATTTTTGGAATATTACCGCTGGAGTTGACTCCAGGATACAGTCAGTCTTTTGGGGAACAAGGAGAGGTTTCAGTGCCTTTGATATTCCAAAGTTCCTGGCAGCAGTTCTTGAGAAATTTAGTGAGGGTCTTTCTCAGCCCTGTTCAGAGATTCTAGGCATGCTCTGTCTCTGAATTTCAGAGTTACCATAAGTAATCAAATGATGACCTTTTGCATAAAGGCGATTTGCCCCACCTGTATAACTCAATGTAATTTTAGTCCAATTTACCAACAATTGCATTAGAATTATAGATATTGATTTGCATACTAAGTTTAGAAATTAAAAAGCTGTGTTAGGAATATAAGGAAATACATTCACTGCAGATGTAGACATTATTATATCTACCAAGTATGTTCCCTAAATATGTTTTCTTCATTTTTTTCCCTCCTCAAATATTTTTACTCCTTCTATTAAAATTCCCAGTGTCACTCCAAATTTAGAGATTAGTCCCCTGTGATAAGGAGATTCCCAGATTGAGGGTTGTCAGAATCTCTCCAGAATCTTTGACTATTGCTCTTCATTTCGGGGTCATGGGTTTCTCATCTTAAAAACATTTCTCAGCTAAGGTTTTGAAAAAAATAGAAGTGAAAGAATCGTTCCTTTTTTGGGCTGAACAGCAAAGGCACATATGCCTGCCATCAAACAGGGCTCTCCCCTATTGGGAGATATAATGTACGTTTCAGTAAACCACATTCATTGTTATGACAGATGGGATTGCTATTTGGGCCTTGAAGATCAGGCAAATATTTCAGCAAGAGCTGGATTGAAATGCCCTTGCCATCAGATTTCTAGAGAAGGAGAATTTTTTTACAACATTTTCAGGTTACAATAATGGCACAATCATTTTTTTTTAATGGAATGTATTTCTTCATGTTGCCTTCTTTTGGGATTTAGTTGAAACCTAGTAAAACTGGAAGACTATAGATCAGGGGTGTCCAAACTTGGGAACTTTAAGACTTGCGGACTTCAACTCCCAGAATTCCCCAGCCAGCCTGGCTGGGGAATTCTGGGAGTTGAAGTCCGCAAGTCTTAAAGTTCCCAAGTTTGAACACCCCTGCTATAGATTTCTAGAAAGATGACGTACAGTGCAAAACAGGACATACAACCATGTTTAGGTTTAGGTTTATTTGGATTTATATGCCGCCCTTCTCCAAAAGGACTCAGGGCGGCCTACAACATTAAAAACACACATCACAAAAGTTAAAAAAAGATTAAACCCATTTCCAAAAAGACCAAACCGATTTTTTAAAAAAGAAACAATACATTTAAAATAAATTAACATTAACATTAACAGGCCAGGCCGGCTTGCTGGAAAAGCCAACTTTTTAGGGCGCGTCGGAAGGACCGGAGGTCAGGGATTATGCGGAGCTCCGGGGGCAGCTCATTCCAGAGGGAAGGCGCTCCCACAGAGAAGGCACCTGTTGTTGACTACTTAATAATAACTAGCCATATTTGAATGTCACAACTGAGTTAAGGGGGGGGGGGATAGTGTCTACTGGAATCACCCACACCCAACCAGATGTGGAATTCATGTTAGGGTTACATCAAACAACATTAGATTTGTGTTGGGCTGAACTAGCCTTTCATGATCAGGCAGATTCTGCAATGATTTCAGAGAAGATTCACCTTCAACAGTGTTAAGGTGCCTCTGAACCAGCTGGGCTATGGGATTTTTGTTTCAGGTAGTGCAGGAAGTCTCAGGTTACCAGCTACCTTTCTGCAAAGAACTTTGATTTGAGTGGCACACCCAAGGACATCTGCTTCCTGGTCTTGATCTATTTACTCCAGCTGACAGCAAGCTGAAGCAGTTGTGTCTTGCAAACACAAGTAACCCATTTAAGAACATCTCACTGTGCTCATGAGAATTGTTTGAAACTCTCTTCTTGCTTGAAAGAGTAGCTGTAAGACAGAATGAGAACTCAAAGAAGAAAATGCATGGGAATTTTTCTGTCCCATGTGTATTTCAGAAAAAAAAATAACGCAACTAAGATGAGAGTTGTTAACAAAACAAAGGACAAGATAGTCCACATACATTGGCTAATGGTGTAAGAAAGAACAAAAAAGGGAATATGGAGGAAAGAGAAACACACACATTTAGGTGACAAGTGGATTGTGGTGTAGCCAGTGGTGATACTCAATTTTTTTACTACCAGTTCTGTGGGTGTGGATTGGTGGATGTGGCTTTGTTCGGGTATGTGTGTCATGTGACTGAGAGGGCATGACCAACTTGATATCAGTCACGGCAAGGTGGGGCGATCATAGCATTCAACCTGGCTGATTTTCTCCTCCTTTTCAGAATTGCTCTGTGGGTATGAGTCCAAGAAGGAAGAGAGAGGCAGCCAGGTTGAATGCTGTGGCAGAGAGAAGCCAAAATTTTCAGCCTCCCTTTACAGCGGAGCTGCTCAGAAGGCAGCTCCTGCGGCTGTCCCTTTATAGCAGGGGTGTCCAAACTTGGGAACTTTAAGACTTGTGGACTTCAACTCCCAGAATTCCCCAGCCAGCCATGCTGGCTGGGGAATTCTGGGAGTTGAAGTCCACAAGTCTTAAAGTTCCCAAGTTTGGACACCCCTGCTTTATAGTCTCCCCCTTCCCACCTTTACAGACTGCGGTGGCTGCCTTCTGAGCAGCACCGCTGCGACACTGTTCCTCCCATGGCCGGACATTCTCCTCACCAGGCCTGGCCGCGAGCGGCACTAGCAGGAAATGTGATGTGTGTGCATGGCCAGCACGAAGAACAGGACAGGGATAGTAGTGACGGTCACAGGACCACTTCAGGCCTCTTTTTCAGCCTATAGTATTTGGGGCAAGAAGACTGCAGCCACTGCCTCTTTTTTGGTGCAAAACACACCCAGCTGCTGCTGCTGGATCGGTTCCGGCTAACAAAGAGGAGGCAGCTACAGATTTATTGCGCCAAAAACTACAGAAAACTACAGGTCGAAAAAGAGGCCTGAAATCCCATCACTGCCCATTGCCTGCTGGTGCCGCTTGCAGCCAGACCCAGCCAGGAGAATGGCCTGCTGCACTGGAAGGATGTCGTCACAGTGGAGCTGCTCAGAAGGCAGCCAAAAACTACCAGCAGCTGGAGGCTCTTGTGAAAGTGTCATCCCCCCCCACACCAAGGCGCTCCTTTGGAAGGTAGGTGAATGAGGCGGAGCGGGAGTGGGCAGCATGTGGGCAGCGGTTCTGGGTCAAGGCTGGAGCTGGGGAATGGTGCATTCTCCAACCAGTCCAAGGCAGGGGGGTGAGGCAATGGGGGTGAAGCTAGCTAGGCTGCAGCCAGTACCATCTTGTGGGATGGAGCCATGCTGGTATCTTAGCCAGCAAGGCGAGCCCAGATATGGGGGTGGGGGAAGCTAGCTAGACCACAGCCAGCACGGGCTGGGATGGAGCCATGCCGGTGGCTTAGCTAGGCAGGCAAGCTCCGGGGACAGGGGGGCTAGTCAGCTTGTCTTGCAGACTTACCTACAGGCAGGAGGAGGCAAATCAGGGCTGCTCAGTTGGACACAGGAATGTACCACTTGGGAAGGCAGTTTAGGCAGGCAATTTAGAGCAGAGAGCGAGCACATGTGCGAGGATCAACACACAATGAGGAGTGACTGGGTGGGGTGAGGAGAGTGGCCAGCAGGGCGAGTAGGCAGGCGGGGGGAGCCAGAGGTGGTAATTGCCAGTTCAGTGAACTAGTTTAAAATTTCCACTACCGGTTTGCCTGAACTGGCTGAACACCACCTCTGGCTGTAGGTTGTTTTGACAGAGTGACCCTTCCCTTTGTTCAGCTGCAAATAGCTGCATCAAAATACAGAGGAGGTAGTACAGTTCGGTGGAAATACAAATAAGGCCACCCGTTTTCTTTCTGCAGAGCTTTAAATTGGCTCATGGTTGAACTATTATATTTCACAGAACTTGTTAAAATTTGTAAAGCAAAAAGGGGAAAAGCGTAAGTAGATGGAGTGAATGCGCATGCTGCAAATATTAAGGGAAAAAAACTGCTTGACTAAAAACTTCACAAACAATTTATTTGCTAAAGCATGGAAGTATTTCACTATATCTACTCATGTAGTGTGACAGGAATGTTGTAGGGAATCAAGGGGAGAAGTCTGTCTTGTTATATGGCTCTTTCCAAATCCTTTTAGTTACTATACAACAGGCGGGTCAAACTCGATTTCATTGAGGGCTGCATCAGGGTTGTGTTTGACCTTGGAGGGCTGGGGCTGGGTATGGCCCGGGGCTTTGTCCAACTCAATGTCATTTATGTTTAGGTCACCTGTGGTGGTCTGGGCATCCCCGCCCATTTTCTCTGGCAGACGCACCCTGGGCTAGTCCTTCACTGTTTCCAGAACCATCCCGCGGGCCAGATCTGGCCTGTAGGCCTTGAGTTTGACACCCCTGCAATACAAAATTCAACAGTCTTAATAATGACTGGGTTCTTTCTATTTTTACAGGGAAGAGAATAATACTGGCCACTCCATGCATGACTTGATCACAGAGACCGCTCCTACTGCTCATGCAGCCAAGAGAAATGAGACCCAAGATATATTCCAAGAAGAGGAGACTCTGCTAATATTGATTTATATTAGTCTACCTTTCCTTGTTTTTGGACTTTTCAGCAATGGAGCTGTTTTCTGGTTTCTCTGCTGTAGAATCAAAAAGACTAAATACACAGTATATGTACTGAATTTAGCCGTTGCTGATTTCACTCTCCTCTTCAGTCACATCATAATCTTTTTTAGCAGTCTTGTTGCATGGGAGGACTATGATTGGAAGTTGAATTTTTATTTAGCATTTGATATTTTGACCTTTTTTGGATACAATACCAGTTTTTTCCTATTGACAGCAATTAGTGTGGAGAGGTATGTGGGGACATTTTTCCCCTTCTGCTATCATTTTAAACGGCCAAAGCATCTTTCTACCATAATGTGTGCTGTCCTGTGGGCCCTCTCCTGTATCATGATTGGACTAGATTATATATGTTGGAAGGAATACCTGAATTCCACAGGTATTTATCCTGCAAATATAGTCGTTGCCACTGTTCTCATGCTATTTTTGCCAGTTATGGTCTTTTGTAGCTTCAGTCTGTTTATCAAAATATCTAGATACCCAAAGTCAAAATCTCCAGCTCGCTTTTATCGTACTGTTATTATCACAGTCATTCTGTTTCTTATCTTTGCTGTGCCTCACAAGATCCTTTCTCTGATGGAATATATGCAGCCAACAGTGAACATAAATTGGGACATCATTCGTAGCTTTTCCTTGCTTAATATAATCAACAGCAGCCTCAATCCTTTTGTTTACTTTTTTGTTGGAAGACAGAAAAAGCGACATTTCAAGGAACCCTTGCATGTAGTGATCTATAGGTCCTGCAATGATGAAGCCCTGGATCATATAAGCAGTAAACAAGCGACTCATTCCCACTAAAAGCAGCTTTCTGCAGATCCATGTGGTGAAAACTGATTGATTTATTCAAAAAGCTGCTTATGAAGAAATCAGTTCTCTAACACGTTCCAGGATGATGATTTACCAGGGCGGATTTCCATATTTCTAACCACACCACCTCTGTACCTGGGGCCTGATTTTTTTTTTTCATTTTCTTACCTTTATTAGGATATATAATTTTAATTTGGTTGGCTTTTTAGGTAATCAACCATTATTGTTTGAAGCTGATAACAGAGAGCCTTTCTCAATAACCTATATAAATATAAAATTAATAAGTCTCTTGGCTCTTCAGATATCCAGTTTTCTTCAATATGCAATGAGGCATGGGCCAATGTTCTAACTGTATCCATGTGCAAACTTCTTTTGCATTATGCCATTTATTTTGGCTTGTTTGTTTGTTGTAGAACTACTTTATATCTGTCCCTGTTCTTCATATTATTGCAAAGAAAATGGAACTGACATGGTGAAAACAGAAAAATAACAAGTTTGCAATAAACTTTAACCAGCTTCTCCTACTTCAGCTATGGAGAATGTACCTGCTCTTCACTTCCAATATTGCTAAAAGTAATGGCATTTGTGGCATGATTAGAGGTACGTGTGGATGCTGATTTCCTTAAGAGGACAACATTTTATTTCCTAGAAAAGAAGAAAATAATACCTGAACACACTTAGGCACATCTGCAGAAGACGAGGACGAAGTTAGGAACAATGGATTGGACTTAAAGTGTGTGGGGAATAATTACAAGTGGAATGAATGGAGATGTGATACACACTCAATGTGTCTCATACTCAAATATAATATCCTAGGATATATATGTAATGATCATATTGACTTCCTATTTTTTGCTTCCTGCAACACCCTCGATGTAATGGTAGATATAAGCATAGGTATAACTTTTCTTCATTGACAATACACCTTTTTCTTTCATCATTATGCCTGAACTTGGGAAATATAAAATGTCTCTTTTCCACCCTATGGGTTCAGCCATGCCACTATACCTCTTTAATCCAACATTATCCCATCAGAGCATCAAAGTCCATATAATCTGAAAGCAAACACCTTTCCCGCTAGTCACTCTCCAGCCCTGGCCACCACCACTTCTTTCTCAGCATTTAGCTTCTCAGCACTGTTTTCTTTTCTTCCTTGCTGATTTTAAAAATATACCATTTCCACGATTCCAGCCAGATGTAGAAAAGGAAACTAGAACTGCATTATTTGATACAGAGAAGAAGAAAAGGACATTTTTCTACAACTCTGAAAGGACAGAGAGATATGTACTGTAGCCCTATTTTTGTTTATAATCTCCTGAAAATAATAGGGACGTCAGTCTGGGTTTATCTTATTAGCCGGTTTACCTAGATTTGTCTGGTTTTGATCATTGTTGTTGCTGGTGAAGAAAGCATAGCGGCAGTGTGGAAGATCATTGTTATTTCGAGGAGTTTAAAGACATGTTTCTCCTTCACATTAAGAAAAGTCTAGAAGTTGGAGCTCATTCTGAGCTTATCTGCTTCTTTTTTACTTGTTTACTGAAACTTTCATATAGTTGCAAACCAGAGGTGGTATTCAGCTAGTTCTGACCAGTTCTGGCGAACCGGTAGCAGAAATTTTGAGTAGTTCGGAGAACTGGCAAATACCACCTCCGACTGGCCCCGCTCCTATCTATTCACTGCCTCCCGAGTCCCAGCTGATCAGATGGGTCTTCTGTTGCCCTGCACAGGGGAACGGAGCAGGAAAAAAGAATCTCAGGGGCTCTAGTGACCAGATAAATGAATTGTGATCGAATCATATAGGATCGGTGCGAATTGGCTATTTTTAGCTTAAATTAGGGTTTATATTTTAAGGAAAGTACAAATCTTTTACCCAGATTAGTATTTCTCAGCTTTGGAAAATTTAAGGTAGGTGGACTTCAATTCCCAGAATTTCCCATGGTAGTCAGCATAGTCAACTGGAGAATTCTAGGAGTTGAAGTGCAGACATTTTAAATTTGCCAAGACTGATAAACATATCCCATAGCACTGGGGCCATCACAGAAAACGCTTGCTTCTATCTCCCCTCCTCCTTTGTACTCCTTCAATCCAGAGGGGAAACCCATATCATGCCTTCTGAGCCTGATTTCATGTAGATTATGGTACCTTGATAGATAATAAAATATATAAAGATGAAGCTGTGATGAAAACATGTCAGGATACTGGTAGAGGAAAATATTTGTAGCTCACAGTTGAAATGAGGGGTCTTTGGTGCTCTCTTGAGTTTGGTTGTTTTCTTGTAGACATTTCATTACCCAAACTAGGTAGCATCATCAATCAATCAATCAAACTTTATAAACCGCACCCTTTCCTAAGCAGGACTCGGGGCGGTGTACAGTCATTATTAAAAACCATATACATATCAAAATAGAATACATATACATAAACATAGACATAGACGGAGGAGGTAGAAAATATACTGTACCATATTTAATTAAAATATCATCAGCTGCTTCAACTGGTGCTGAATGCGGTGCAGTATTTGGGGCCCCCAGAGTGGTCCATGTTGCACCTCTGCGAGCTACCCTGGCTGCAGGTTTGCTTCTGTATGCAATTCAAGGTGTTGTTTGTTACCTATAAAGTCCTATATGGTATGATCCAGGTTACTTGAAGAACCATCTCACCCATGGGATAGGCTCGTCCCATTCATGCTGGCAGAGGAGGCATGCCACAGAATCTGCCAGTCAAGGAATTCCAGCTGGCAGGATGAAGGAGAAGAGCTTTGCTGTGGTCTCAGCCCTTTGGAACATCTTGCCCTGGGTTGAGATTGCCTCCCACTATCCTGACCTTGAAAACCTGGCTCTTCCAATTGGCCTGGAGTTCCAAAGGAAGGGGGGGTACCATTCTGGAGGTTGATGGACTAATAGTAGATCCCATCTGTCCCTCTACTCATCTTGCTCCTTCCCCTCCCATCTTTTAATTATAATTTTGTATTCTTTTAATTAGTTTGCATTCTTATCGTTATGGTTTTACCACTTTTAATGTACTCTTAATATTATTATTAATGTAAGCTGCTCAGAGTCACCTTGTGGCAAGATGGGTGGCAAATAAATTTAATAAATAAACTGTCAGGATAGTTTAATGTTACATTTCTTCCTTTCATTGATCAGTATGGATATCTGTCCTGAGAGAAAATAGCTATTATCCCTCCCCGTTATGTTTTTCCGCTTTTAAATTTGCCAAGACTGATAAACACTTTTTCCATTACACTTTGTTTGCTTGAGCTAATAATAAAGTTTTAAATCCCTTTATTTATTGGATGTGTATTGCCTTTGAATCCAAAAGAACCAATTGCCTGGGCAACTGATCAATGCCCCGACACTTGACAAAACAGTAGGAGATGTGATTGTCCAACAGCCAATTTGTTTCTGTTATTCAGCTCTGCAGGACCTTGTTAGCTGAACAGTGGGTGTCAGGGGACATTATCTTCTTTGAGATTATTTCTTCCCTGGTGTTTTATTTTAGTGTTTGAATTATTATACATTTGGTGTTGCTTAATTGAATATTTATTTTGTTGATAAACAACATGTATGTGTATATGGGCGTTTTCTTCTCATATATGTCTTCATTGCATATTGTTTTCACTGGGCAGATACCCTCAAAGAGAGGAGGTTCTTCAAATGCCCTGGCTTTAAAGGTGATGATTAGCACCTTGAATTCCAGCCAGAAATAAACTGGAAGCCAATTCAGCTTACACAACAATGGTATACTATTGGCAAACTGAGAGAGTGTATATTACCATGAAAAATCCTATATTCTCGACCAACTGCAATTTCCAGGAGGTCTTCAAAGATGGAATCATGCAGAACACATTGCAACAGTCCAACTTGAGCATGAGTGATCCTAGGCAGGGCATCCCAGTCCACAAATGAGTGTGATTGATACACAAGATGTATCTGTGCAAAGGGTCCCTAGCCACAGCTGCCAGTGGCTTCTTGAGCAAGAGCCACAAATCCAGGAAGATCCTCAAATTGTACATCAGTTCTGCCTGGCTACTCCATCAAGAGTCAAAAACAAAAATAATTCAACACAGTTGGTTAGAGAAGGCGGCTTTTCACCACCCCTTTCAGCCTGACAGACTCACCCCTTCCCTAAAATAGATATTAGCTCCCTCATACACCCAACCATACATCGCTTCCTTGAAGGCATTAATCAGACAGGAAGGGCATGGGTCCAGAACACAGGCTACCAAGCTCACAGCTAAATTAATGTGAACATGTGCTGCCAGAATCACTAGTAGGGTAATTCAGCTTGGTTAATGGCTGATGATTTAAACATGTTTGGCAGGGCTGTCAAACTCAAGGCTTGTGGGCCGGAAGTGTCATGCGCTGGCCACGCCCAGTTTAGCAAATAGGGGAAAAGTCCCAATACATCACATGACACCGCTGTGACAATGCAAGTTTGACGCCCCTGATGTTTGGGGTATAAATCCTATATGGGGCCATTTTTGCTGCTCTCCATGCACAACACCATCACATGGACTAGCTATTCTAATTTCTAGAAGTAGGAATCAGCTGGGGAGGCGTGCAAGTGACATTACATGCAGCATGATGATATCAACCACATGATATTTTGCCAAATGTCAAGGTGGGGCAGGTCAAGGAACAAACAGTATAAAGTCTACTATTGCTATAAGTTACAATTACAGAATCTTGAAAACCTATTAGAGTTTTCTTCTATTTTCTCTTATACATACAGAATCAAGGAAGAGTTATCCTGTGGTTTTTTTTTTCCCTCATTCCTCATCCGGCTAAATTGACCTCAATAGTTCTTGCTGTTCTTCAAGGCAATCTCCCAAGCAGCCTGTGTGTTTTTTTTTTTTAATTGTTAATATAAATGGATTTAGCAATTAAAGCAGCATAATTTTCATCAGAGAAAAGGACAAACTCTTAATGATCTAAAGTGAGACCCTTTGGGTAGCCTGAATTTGAGCCCATAATAAACTTGAAATTATACTTTATACTTCATTAAATAAAATTAGGCTGAGAACCACTTTAATGTAATGGCTTAAGGCATTAGCTTAGAAACCAGAACGCCATGAATTCTAGTACTGCCTTAGGCATAAAGCTAGATGAGTGACCTTAGACCAGTGACTTTCTATTAGCCCTAAAAAGGATGCAATTGCAAGCACATCTGAAAAAACTTGCCAAGAAAATTGTAAGAACCAATCCAGGCAATATCCAAGAATTGGACATGATTAAACAGAAGAAAAATAGAATAGGCTACAGGGTTATGAATCAATGGAAATTCTAAACTATGGAAAAAATAGGCATGTCAGCAAGGGGAAGGTATAAGAAAGTCAAAAGCTACCACTTTTGTTATTTTGGACCTTCCATCACCACCACCATATAGGCAGTCTTATCAGATTCCTCTACAAAGTGGGGATGGCTAAAATTTAATTGAGTAACACTTCTAGCCATGACTTCCTTCTGCATCCAGCAATAATGCTGGATTCTAAATAATTCTCATCTGCAAATATGATCCTCTGTACATAGTACGACCCCATCCAGAATAGACATATTGGCCATCTATGAGTTTGTAGGGTTAACTTATTCCTTCCTTGAGTCTCACATTATTCACTTCCACCAATGAAATCAAATCCAAATTCATAAAAGAAGCAACCCATTTAAAGTGAAGAATTCAAAGAGAGTAGATTGTTACAGAATCTTCCCAGATGGAAGGAGCAGAATCACTGCCATTTTATGATCCTGTTTTCATGCCATCCAAGCAGAAACCCATGGCTGATGATCTCAAAAGTTACTGAAAAAATGAGGACTATCAACAAGGAAATAAATGCTCTGTGTGATTCTAAGAATAGTTCATCTGTCAGATTCATCACATGAGACTTCAGGCCAAAAATCTTACAAGTTAGATCTCAATTGATATGAAGGACAATGACTCTGTGAACTTTGCAACACAGCAGCTAACAGTTTCTATGAGGTCATGAAAATATCATCTTCTGTTTATTACATAGGGAACCCATTATCATGTTGCAGTTGGCCATACTTTTGCAGCAAGCAATAAAGCTTCATATGGAGGCCAAAGCACAATTGGAGAAGACTGAAAGGGAAGCAGAGTATAGTAATGGTAGTATTTCGTTTTCTACTTAGCTTCTGTCCTTACCAAATTGATAATGATGTTGTTATTGTCATTGGTCACATTACCATGGTTTTATTTATATTCAATTTCTATCAAGGATAAAGACTACCGTGATTGAACATATGATCAATGGAAGGGAAATGAAATGATAGATGAAAGGGGTGAAAATCTTATTTTCATCTCTGACAAGTTGATATGTTTTGAATGTATTGAGTGATACATAATTGAGAGACTCTTCCTTGATTAAGTCACAAGTTCCTAAACCACCAATTCAGTAGATGGGTCCCTCGATTTAGTCATCCAGCCAGAAAAAATAGAACTGGTACCAATCGAATGCCTTCTGGAATAGAGTTGACATCTAATATGGAGGGAATCTGCAGGACTGTGAACAGACCATCTTCTAATAACCATGTCACAGGTTGTTGAACAAACCCAAATGAAGCAAGAGGCAGCATTTCAGAGAAGCAAAATACTTGCGAGTATATTTGACCTTTTTTGTTTGTTTTCCCTCCTTTCTAATAGCTCTTGTCTTTTCCCTCTGTGGAAATTAGAGACCAATTATCCATGAAGCATCCAAGCATCCTGGAATACTAACATCAAATATATATTCATCACAGAACACACAGCATCTTAGGTCTCTGTTTAACTGATCATAACTCTTATTCTCTCTCCCACCTTTGCCCCTGGTACAACTAAAAGCCGTACCTCTGTTGTAGATCTTTCTAGAAGGCTAAGAGAGAGGCACAGGAGAAACTGTCAAAGCAAAGAGAAACGAGAAAATAATCTGTTCCTGCCTATTATCAGGAATCTCCACCGGATTACAGATATTTCCACAAATGACAATTTATCTTCCATGTAAGTGAAGTATTCAAGTTATTATCAATTGTATATTTGACTTGATGTTTTCTTTGCCTCATAAATTCTTATTAAGGTGAAAATGTCCTAATTCCCAGTTCGCTGTTTGTTAATCACGTGTCCTATTTAATCCCCAAGTAACATGGATTATAGTTTATTATCAAATACTGTAGCTACAGATGTCAAAATGGTGCCGCCCGATAGAAACTGGGCTGGTACCAAATTCTATCTCACTTGAATTTTAAAAGATCATTTTAATAGAAAAAAACATGCAGAATGAAAGCTGGTGCTGGCCTCCAGCAGAGTATTTCTCAAACCTAGCAACTTTAAGACGTGTGGACTTCAACTCCCAGAATTGCTGGCCAAGCAACCCAGGCGCTCTCCAAATCCCAGAAAGTTTGTCCACTCCTGGATTAAACTATTTGAAAAATAACTTTTCTAGCTAGTTTTTGTTTGCTTCTTTGATATATTTTAATGGAGTAGTTTGGTGTAGCATGTAAGACACTGAGTGGAAAGCAGAAGACTATGAGTTCTAGTCCCACCTTAGGCACAAAGCAAGTTGGATGACCTTGCTCAGCCCGAGAAGGAAGGCAAGGACAAAATCACCTTATTATTTATTATTTATTTATTTATTTATTTATTTATTTATTTATTGTTTGTTTGTTTGTTTGTTTGTTTGTTTGTTTGTCACTCATGTACAAGATAACAGGAATAAGAATAATCATGAATAAGATCATAAGAAATGGATACAAATAAATGGGGACAGTTGGACAGGGATGTTAGGCACGCTGGTGTGCTAATGCATGCCCCTATTGACCTCTTAGGAATGGGGTGAGATCCATGGTAGTTTAAGGTTGAAGCTGTGAGGGGTTTGGGGATGTAAGACAGAGTCAGGTAGTACATTCCTGTCATTAACCACTCTGTTGCTGAAGTCATATTTTCTGCAATTGTGTTTGGAGCGGTTTACCTTGAGTTTGTATCTATTGTGTGCTCGTGAAGTAGTCGTTGGCAGGTAGGACATTGTAGCAGACAATTTTGTGTACTAAGCTTAGGTCAGACCATAGGCGGCGTAGTTCTAGGTTGTCCAAGCCCCAAATTTCAAGCCTGTTGGCATAAGGTATTCTGTGGCAAGCAGAGGAGTGGAATCTTGCCAAGAAAACTGCAGGGACAACTCCTGGCAAAGTCATAGATCATCTATGGTATATCTTACTGCTACATTATAAAGGTTAGACTACATTTTGTAAGCATCACCTGTGTGCCTTCTAAATGAAGATCCCTGACATATGATCCAGTACAAAACATTCAGCCAAAGTAAAATGATGTTCAAGTTAGATTTTTCTTCGCAATCTTGTGGGGACAATCAAACCAGCATTCCTATCTGAAAAGCTGATTCACTTAAGTTTTCCTACCTACATACTTTGCCACATCTTACTAATACTTTTTGTGTTTGATTTTGGCAGATTGAAAGGGATCACAAACGGAGAGCTGCAAGATGGCAGAAACATACTCTCTGTCTTTCCATACTATTGGAGAACATAGATATGATGGGACAGAACTGGAGACTGGATACACTTGGCAAAAAGCAATTACGATAGTTTCCATTCCAATTTGCATTTTAGGACTACTTGGGAATGCAATTATCTTCTGCCTTCTCTGCTGCTCCATCAGGAAAACTAACTTTACTGTGTATTTCCTAAATTTGGTAGTGGCTGATTTTGTTGTACTCATCTACTATGTCATTGTTTTTGTTTTATTTTTGAAAGCTCTTCCTATCAGTCTATATTCATTACACGTAATGGATCTCGCACATACATTTGGTTTCAATGCCAAGATCTATGTGCTAACAGCTATTGCTGCTGAAAGGTATGTCATGATTTTTTTCCCAGCCTGGTATCAACTTCGCTGGCCCAAGCATTTCTCAGAAATCATGTGCGCCATTTTGTGGGGCTTATCTGGCCTGATAGCCATCACATTATATTTCTCTTGCTATCTAGAGACTGATACATTACTCAAGGAAACTAATCAGCAGTGTGAACCTATAAAAATGGCCAGGATAATAATCAACCTCCTCATTTTTCTTCCCATCATGGTCTTTTCTTCATATCTTATTTTCACAAGAATGCTGACTGTATCCCAGGAAGCTCCTCTGAGAAGACTGGACATCACTATTGTGGCCACTGTTCTTCTGTTTCTTCTCTTTGCTGCTTCAGTGAGGATTATCGAAGTCATAGCCCGTTGGTTTCCAAAAATCCATATTCCAATTCTCTTTCTCACTCTTCATTTTCTTGACGCCATTGACAGCAGTGGGAATCCCTACATCTACCTGATTGTTGGCTATTCAAAGACAAAGCTTGATCCCGAAAAACCTATCCAAACATTACTTGAGAGAGCTTTGTTGGATGATGGAACAACACAAGAGTAGGCAGGAGCTTAATCAAAGAAGATTGTACCAAAGGGATGCTATCAAAAATTATTCCATTGTAACTGTTTATTGCCTTGAGTTCCAGAATAAATGGATTGCATTTATTGTATAAAGTTTGGCTTTGCTCATTACTTCTAATATATCTGCAAGTTTCTAGACCAGCGTTCACCA
Source organism: Natrix helvetica (assembly GCF_964273705.1). Lineage (NCBI taxonomy): Eukaryota > Metazoa > Chordata > Lepidosauria > Squamata > Natricidae > Natrix > Natrix helvetica. The sequence goes on along the minus strand of NC_138552.1, from coordinate 211,527,154 downwards.
ACTGGTGGTCTGCGAGAAAATTTTGGTGGTCCGAGAAAAAGTATTTGCATTTTTTATATTGCACTAAATCAGGGGTCCTCAAAGTACGCCCCTGGGACGGATATGTGCAATGAACATTTGTGTTGCTGCAGAATGTCCCCCTTCAGGGTCTTTTTGTGTGGGTTGGAGGAGGGAGAAATTCCAACTTGGGGTCTGTTTCAGCCTCCTGGGGTGGGGCTGGAGGGAAGTGCCGCTGGTGTGAAGAGCTGGAGGGCCTTGTTCCAGTGGGACTGCATCATGGCCTGGAACTAGCTGACCATCTCAGCCCACTGAGCCTCCAGGTGCCGGTACCTGGCCTTGCACTCCCACAGGCCTTCCCTCTGCTTGGAAAGCCTATGCTCATAGTCCTCAGTGAGGTGCTTCTGCTGAGCCTCCTCCTTGGTCAGATCCAAGCTCTTGTTGCCAGCTGTTTTGGCAACTCTTTCTCATTGTGGCTGCTTAGCTCCAACAACCGCTTCCTGTTGGGGCCCTAAGGAGCCTGGGTGGGGAGGCGAGGAGTGTCTGGGAGGGGAAGGGCGAGTAGAGCCTGGAGAGGCACCTCTCAATGTGAGTGACATCAAGTTGGCCACGCCCATCCAGTCACATGACCATCTAGCCACGCTCACCCAGCTGGTCATTAGGCAGATCATATTAGTAATCCACGGGATTTAAAATTATGAATTTAGCGGTCCCTGAGATTCGAAAGGTTGGTGACCCCTGTTCTAGATCATGCTTACCCTCTTCTACGAACAACACATCTCAAATCTTTAGCCATTATATGCAATCAAGATACATGATACATTACTTAGGGCTGTGCCTCAAGGCTGCATTAAAAAAAATCCTGATCTTTGAACTGCCTTGATGACCTGTCCCTATTCTGCCTTAATAACGAAGCCAGCAAATGGTACTGTCCTTACTGGTTGAAGGCAGAAGGAAAGCAATTGTTGGATTCCTCTGATTTATTTCTCCTCTCACCAAACATCACCAAGAAAAACTTCAACCAATCTCCTTACAGTGGGCTGAGGAAAAAGTTGATTCATATCTAGAGCATTGTGAACAATTTGGACTGTGGTAGAGTTGGACTGCAATTCGTGCATATGTTTTTGGATTTGGATTTGATTTGATTTAGTAACTTAATATGATTTTAAGCTGTTCAAAAATTTCTTACTAATGGTTCTGTGGGTGTGGGTTGGTGGGTGTGGCGTGGGTTGGTGGGTGTGCTTGGTGGGCGTAGCCTGGTGGGCGTGGCAGGGGAAGGATACTGTAAAATCTCAATTCCCTCCCCAGTCCAGGTGAAGGTTACTTCAAAATCCCCATTTCCTCCTGTTCAGCTGGGACTCAGGAGTGATTAGTGATATAACTAGAAAAAGAAATGGGAAAACTATTAAATGAAAAGAGAATCCCACAAGGACATTCCCTATCATAGTTCAGACAAATAGTGGTGGGATTCAAAAAAATTTACCATCCGTTCTGTGGGAGTGGCTTGGTGGGCGTGGCAAGGGAAGGGTACTGTAAAATCTCCATTCCCACCCACTCCAGGGGAAGGATACTGTAAAATCTCAATTCCCTCCCCAGTCCAGGTGAAGGTTACTTCAAAATCCCCATTTCCTCCTGTTCAGCTGGAACTTGGGAGGCAGAGAATAGATGGGGGCGGGGCCAGTCAGAGTTGGTATTTACTGGTTCTCTGAACTACTCAAAATTTCCGCTACCGGTTCTCCAGAACTGGTCAGAACCTGCTGAATACCACATCTGATTTTAAGTCCATACTATAGAGGACTTTATTTTGTTTAGCTGAAATTATAATCACTATCCTATAAAATGTCTAAATATTGCAGCAAAGAGGAATAATTGGTTCTGGAAAATATGATGGGAAGGCAAGAGTTAAAACGCAATTATTAACAACTAAGCTAGTGAGGGCTTCATTCAGGATCTTCAAATTTTGGCATGCAGTTGCATTCAGCACGCCTGTAAATACACGTGTCAAATGTTCTGGCATTCATCCTTGTTCCTGAAGTTGGACCACAAAATGCAGTAGGATTTGAGACATTTAGTTCAAATCCACTCTACCTTGGAAACTCACTAGTGAGTTTGGTATCTTTCACCTGGTATCTTTCAGCCAATTTACTCTACAGGGTTGTTTTGGAGATTAATAAGAGACAAGAGTATTATTTAGAGCAGAGGTAGGCAACCATGAACCCTTTATGATCTGTGGATTTCAACTCCCAGAATTCCTGCGCCAACATGGGAATTGAAATCTGCAGGTCATAAAAGGCCACAGTTGCCCACCCCTGATCTAGAGTTCGAACCTCAGGAGGAAAGGTAGGATATTAATGTAATAATACATTTTAGACTAAATAAGGTGACTGTGTACTGTAGAATCAGACAAGAAAGTCCCAGCAAGGAATTTTTATCCTGTCTTATTATTAATTTCTGAACATTTTCTGAAACCAGGACAAAGTTTAACTTTATTTTTATGGTGGTCTATAATCAATCAGAGCAACATACAAAAATACTGAGACATTATACAGAGACACTTCTATTTTGCACCCTCATCATCAGTTAAAAAAAATTCTACACTTTAATGAAATAATGGGGGGGGGGGAACTACCCAGAAAGCTAAAATCTTGCGTTTTAGGCCCAGCTCATCTGCCAACCGCTGAAATCTATTGACCTCCAAACCCCCAGCCAATAGATTAGTGATAACTTTGAGAATGTCATCATAGCGGAAGTAAGAACCACTGTGAGGTCATAAGGTTCTCATATTCCTTGGCTGTACTGGAACCAAAGCTGTCCAGACCTTGTTGGGTATCAAGCTTCTGAGAAGAATATAAGGAAGGTAGAAACAAAGTTGAAAAGAAGAAGAAGAAAGGAGAGGATTCATGGCGGTAATTCAAACAATGACTTTTTCTCTTCAGCAAGCATCCTGGGATGTTGCCAAGTTCATCCTTCTGGAGAATTAGTCATTTTATTTATTTATTTATTAAATTTTTATGCCACCCGGCCTCACTAACCAAAGTGACTCTAGGCCAGAGTTACCCAAACCCTGTGTCTGAGAACCGGTACCGGTCTGTAGCACGGGCAAGCAGCAGGCGAGTGAATAATGCTCCATTTGTCCATGGGAATAGGTTGTGTGTGCGAAGCCATCCCCTCTCCTCCACCCCAGTGGTGGGATTCAAATTTTTTTACTATCGGTTCTGTGGGCGTGGTTTGGTGGGCATGGTGTGGCTTGGTGGGTTTGACATGGCTTGGTGGGTATGGCAGGGGAAGGATACTGCAAAATCTCCATTCCCTCCCAGTCCAGGGGAAGGATAATGCAAAATTCCCATTTCCTCCTGACCACCTGGGACTCGGGAGGCAGAGAATAGATGGGGGCAGGGCCAGTCAGAGGTGGTATTTACCGATTCTCCAAACTACTCAAAATTTCCAGTACCGGTGCTCCAGAACTGGTCAGAACCTGCTGAATACCACCTCTGTCCCACTCCACAGTCACTACTAGTCTATGTTGCCGGCAAGATTGGGGACTGCTGCTCTAGGCAGCTTACAATGGCATAAAAGCATAAACGCAAAAGCATTCAAAGCATTAAAATTAGCAACAGTTAAAAAAAGGTTGAAGACCAACAACATGAATGGTACAGGGCAGACCTTTTGACTCTCACTCAACCAACAACCTCAGGTATGCTGCAACCCTGCTGGGGCCTCAAGCTAACCTGCAAAGCCATGTTTAAGGACCTTCCAGAAGGCCAAGGAAGATGTTCCAGAGGTCATGGGTTACAGCAGAGATGGCTTTTCTCCTTGACCCTGCTAGCTGAAATTCCTTGGCCAATAGGAGTCCATTGAAGGGCTCATCTGATGGAGTGAGTAGGGCAAACAAATCCCACTGGGGTGAGAAAGTTCCTTAAATAACATGCCCCGTACCATGAAGGGCTTTAAACATGATAATCAGCACCTTGAATTAGACTGGGAAATAAAGCAGTGCAGCTCACATAATAGTGGGTGTTACATGCACCACTTTAACGACATCCAGAACTGTCTGTGCCGCTGTATTCTGTACAGCTGTAGCTTCTGAATACTCAGAATACAAGGGTCACACCATGTAGACCAGTTGCAGTAATATGTTGTTTTATTTTTTTATGTTTTACTTTTCTCCTGAGAACACCAAATCAGTAACTATAATATGCATATGTCTGTGCCTTCCAACCTCTTTCCAAAAGCAAGTCTGGTTTGCAATGACGGAGTTGGGGGTCTCCAAGGCGCAGAAACAAATGGGTAACTTGACAGAAGAGATGGCAAAGGAAATACATTCCCTCTAGAATAGTCTCTCCTCCAGAAACTCCTGCGCCAGGAAACATTTCCAGAATCATTCTGCCTTTTTCTGGCCTCACACAGTTTGAATCTGGAGGCCACTGTTTCCTCTTCCCTGCCTTGGATCCTTGTTCCCATCAGGGCCTTACAATTCCTTCCAGCTTAAAACAAGATACAGTGCAAGGTCTTATTGAATTCTGACTCTGTTCTCCTGGAGTAGGAGTTGCTGTGCCTAAATGTAAACATTCTCATATAGCCGTTTGTTTCCTGAGGACGGCTGTTTTTTCAACATAAATGCTTGCCCTGGGTAATGTGATGTCCCAGACGGCTGGTTTTTGTGCAAGGTTCCCTTTAACCAAATATTAATTGGGTCTCACATCTCGAAAAGTTAGTTGGGAATAACAGAAATAAATGAGGCAATACTTTAAAGATGTTAGCATCTCCTGTCTTTAAGGAGAAATTAACAATAAATGGACAATGGACCATATAGATCCAGTTATCATTAAATCTGTTTCAGAATGGGATGGTGACCAAAATGCATAAAAATGTATGCTTGTATCATTCTGCACATAGCTGGAAGTAGGTTTTTGGCAAATAGGTTTGACCAGGACAATACCAATGTAGTGTTTCCAGTGAAACCATTATGCTATTAACAGGTTATAATGGATAAGCCGAAGGACATTTCCAGAAGAGAGAATAACTCCCTAGGTCAGGAATGTCAAACTCAAGTTCTTAGATCTGGCTCACGGGACTGGAAACAGTGAAGGACTGGCACGCAGTGCCTCTTCCAGTAAAAATGGAGCTCGGGCGGACTGCACGTGCCCCCTCCCCCGGCTCCATGTTTGGCTGTGACAGTCTCCTGCAGTCCTCTGCCAGTGAAAACAGAGCTCGGGGGGGGCACACATAGCCCCCCCCGGCCTCATTTTAAGCCACAACATCCTCCTGCAGCCCTCTGCCAATGAAAAGGAATCCCTCCAGCCCCGCCTGGGCCACCACAGGTACCCCAGACACAAATGACGTCAAGCTGGCCATGGCCATCCCCCGGCCATGCCCCCACGCCCTGCAAGATGAAAAACGACTCTGATGCGGTCCTCAATAAAACCGAGCTTGACACCCCTGCCCTAAGTCCTATTAAAATATCAATATAAACATATTTTCTGACTCCCAGAAAATAGACTGTATGTCAGCATACATTCCAGTTAGCATTTCTTGCCTTACAATAAATCTGTGTGAAAGAAACCCAATGATAACACTAGTATTATTGCCAGACAAGGGATACTTTGTTAGTGTTTCTTACTTCTGTAAAATATGTGGAAGGCTTAATAATGAGAATTGTGTTTAATTTTGACAGATTGAGAATAACTATTGAACACTTGACGTTGGCAAGATGAAGGAAGCAATGGCCTTATCTTTCCACACTATTACAATGAAAACAAATCGCACCGGGCTAAATAATTGGCTACAGATAGGCAGCAAATATTTTTTCTTAGATATGATGGCAGCCTTATCCATTCCAATCTGTTTCTGGGGATTGATTGGGAATGCAACTGTCGTTTGGCTTCTCTGCAGCAAGGTGAAGAAGACAACATTCGTAGCTTATTTTCTCAATATGATTGTAGCCGATTTTATTGTGTCTGCTTACTTCCTCATAGTGTTTTCTATATTTCTGGCATCACTTTATGTCAATTATCATTTTTTGCGTGCAATGGAGAGTATGTATGCATTGTCAAGCAATGCCAGCATTTTTTTATTAACAGTTATGTGCTTTGAAAGGTATTTCATGGTCTTTTCCCCACTCTACTATCAACAGCACCGTCCAAAGGTTTCCACCATGAATGTGTGCAGCCTAATATGGTTCTTGTCTTTCCTAGTGGCCCTGCTATTATTTGTTGCCTGCTACCCACACTTGTTTTCAATCAAGTATTCAGGCTCTTCTTTATGCAACGGTGCATTCACATTTGAAGCTATTGTTCAGCTTGTGTTTATGTTTCCCATCATGTCCTTTTCTGCTTTGAACCTTTTTATCAGAAGAGCAAAGCAAAGGATCCAAACAAGACTTGATATCACCCTCATAATCATGGTTGTCCTTTCTCTTATTTGTATTTTTATATTTCGGATTATTGAGTTTTTAAGCACTTGGATTAGCATATTTCATCGATCAACTATATTTCAACTCTCTCTGCTGTTTGAGTCCCTCAAGATCTGTATCAGCCCTTTGGTCTATTTCTTCGTTGGAAATCGGCAAAAACAGAAAGGCACAGAACCCATGTATAAGCTGCTTGAGAGAGCTTTGAATGAGAAAGAAAGCACAGACACGGCAAGCATCAGTTAGCTACAGCTAGTCACAAAGGAATTTGGACATCAGAAATGAAAAAAATATATAAAGAAATATCTATGGAACTTTTTTCTTCTCCAAAAATGCATATTACAGATACATTTACCGTTTGCTGTTTCTAACTTATATACTACCTAAGGCCTTTAGGGGAATCAGCTCATATTTTTAAAAAATGGGATTTTAAGATTTTATATTTGTAAGGGCCACTCTATTAGGGGGCAAAAGCCTTCAAAAAGCATGATCAAAAAGTACACCTAAAAATGAAAACTACATACGACATGGACTATTCATATTGTTTTGCTGAAAATAAAACTAGCACTCTTTACCTGAACCATTTCATCACGTGTGGCCTCTGAAGCTGGATTAATTTCTCCTACGAATAGGAAATGGCTGTACAAATAGGGGTGTGTTTTCTATATTTATGGTACAAGACAAAGAATGACAAAGAGAACACAAAGAAGATTCTACCTCTATCAGGTCTTTCTGAAAACATAGAAACACCAAGAATACTACTATGAATGGTAATGCCAGGGAATGGAATGGAAGAGAAAAGAGAAAAGAGGAGGAGAGAGGAGAATCCTTATTCAATAAATTCAGCTTCTTCATTAATTCAGTTAAGAATTATTTATTGAGTACATTAAAACACACTTGAATCTGCAATATTTAAATGCTCTTTGTTCTGTCCATTACACTGTTAATAAGGCATTAATCAATACACAATCTGTTAGAAAGTCATTGCTCCTCAAGAGTGGATTCAGATAAAACAGCATATACTACTGTAGTATAGGAATTATGTCTTATGAATACAGAATTCCTTAAGACAATTTCACAACACGGGGACCACACATCAAAAAGGCTTCAATTATATCTTAGATGAATGGACCTGCAGTAAACATTTAAGGCTCTATTGCATGTTAGAATGAGTAGTGGGAGAAAAATTATGGTACAGTTCAGTGGTGGGATTCAAATTTTTTTACTACCAGTCCTGTGGGCATGGCTTGGGTGGACATGGCATGGCTTGGTGAGCCTGGCTTGGTGGGTGTGGCAGGGGAAGGATATTGTAAAATTTCCATTCCCTATCCACTCCAGGGGAAGGTTACTGCAAAATCCCCATTTCCTCCTGATTACCTGGGACTTGGGAGATGAGAATAGATGGGGGCAGGGCTAGACAGAGGTCAAGGGTGAGTTCCCGCTGTCGCTACTGCCAGTTTCCTTAGGGATGTGCTGCAGGCAGGCGTGCTTCATGCGCGCAATGTGCACTAGATGCTGGCAATGCGTGCATGCACAGTACTATAAAAATGCTGCTGCGCATGCGCAGAAGCAAAAAACAAGATGGCAGCGCCTATGGCGCCACTGATGGAACCGGTTCATGAGTGTGCCGAGTTATACCTACTGATCCAACTGGTAGGAACCTACCTCTGTCAGAGGTGGCATTTACCGGTTCTCTGAACTACTCAAAATTTCTGCTATTGGTTCTCCAGAACTGGTTAGAACCTGCTGAATACCATCTCTGGTACAGCTGTGCCTGGCAGGGATTAGGGTAACTGAAGCTTTAAAAGATAAAACAATGATCTTTATACAGGATTGTAATAAACTAAATAGAAGTTTGTCAAGGTGATCCCATAGAATAGGGGCCCCCAACCCCTGGTCCATGGAACAGCCTAGGTCCATGGCATGCCAGCAACCGGGCTACACAAAGAAGTGAAGCCCCATCGTGCTATACAGGCAGCATGCAAAACCCTGGCCCCTCTGTCTGCAGAAAAATCTTCATCGATGGAACCGATGCCTGTTGCTGAAAAGGTTGGGGGCCGCTGGCATAGAATCTCCTTTATGAAATATGTGACCTAAAATTTTGATTCTAGAATGTTGTAAATTGAGCTATTATCTGCCTTCCCAGACAAGACAAGAAATGACTAGATCATCTAAATCTGCTTTTATTGTAAAGCAATGTTTCTCAATCTTGGCGACTTTAAGTCCTGTGGATGTCAACTCCCAGAATCCCCTGGGAATTCTGGGAGTTGAAGTCCACAGGACTTAAAGTCGCCAAGGTTGAGAAACACTGTAAAGGCTACATTAACAGAATCTTGCAAGTCTGAAGGTACAAAATTACCCCTGCCCCTTTTAACCCCCTGATTAATTAGGCCGGGTCTTATTTGCTTCTTCCTCTAACCTATTAATCCATTGGGGGTTCACCCTCTCTTGTTTGATCATTTCCTAGGCATCATCTCTTTACCTCATCTTCAATGATATCCACATATACAATTACAACTATCAGTGTCAAGTTCAAACTTATTACTTGGGCCTTTGTGCGGGAATCTCCTCCAACTGATTGTTTGCATCTGGGTAAGATTAGATAAGTTGGACTTCACCCTCTTGTGTCCGTGCAAGGACTCTAGATCAGGGATCCCCAAGCCCAAGGCCACAGCCCATTATCGGGCCTTGAGAAGTTAGGAACTGGGCTGTGGAAATGGCGGACGAGCGTGCACATCCCTACTTGTGCAAGTAGCAGGTAAGTGTGTGTGTGCTCCCTTTACACTAGGGAGTGTGCATGCCCCCAACTTGTGAAAACAAGACTGCACGCACATGTGCTCTTGCCCACTGCTCGCATGGAACCATCACATGCCACGGTGGCTTAATGGTTAGAATGCAGTACTGCAAGCTACTTCTGCCTCCTGCCAGTTGCCTGCAATCTGGCAGCTCAAATCTCACCAGGCTCAAAGTTGAGTCAGCCTTCCATCCTCCCGAGGTTGGTAAAATGAGGACCCAGATTGTTGGGGGCAATATGCTGACTCTGTAAACTGCTTAGAGTGGGCTGTAAAGCACTGTGAAGCAGTATATAAGTCTAAGTGCTATTGCTTTCACACATACACCCCTGACGGTCCACACAACCAGAAGTGTTGGGGAACTCTGCTCTCGACTATAATTCTCTGCTTGATTCCTCCCCTAGGTGTGCCATTCTGTCTCCAGCCATCAATGCTTTTCAATCTGATAAGGGGGCAAATAAGAACTGTGGTTGTAATTCTAATTGCCCAGTATACTGGGACAGGAGAGGCCTTAGCTTGTCGGTTTTTAAATGAGTCTGAGATGGCTACTAAAGTAGAAGGAGAGAACTTGTATTCTGCTCTGTAATCTGAGGGGGGAAATGTTGGGAATAATAAGGCTATTATTATTTTAAGTGCAACCATAGTTGTCAATGTGAAATGTTGTCATTGCTTACATAGTAGTGACCAACAAGAAACACACTAAGATGATCAGTCATGACTGATATCTGGATAGTCAGCTGTCCTTTATGCTGTGGGACTCCTTTGCTGCAGAGATCTGATCTACAGTATCTTCTCCTCCTGAATTTCAGGAGACCAGTTAAGACTTGGTTTTTTTCCATCTAGTCCAAGAGTCTAGTCCATGATATTTCTACATGACAATTTAATGTAGATATTTAAAGCTCTGGTCATCAACCATAATAAAGAATTTGATTTGATACTTAGGAGCTGTGGGAGAAAACAGCACCCTCCGAAACAAGGTAAAGTTCTTACAGAAGAAAGACTCAGTTTGGTCTAGCGATTAAGGCAACAGGCTAGAAAGTGAGAGGCCACGAGTTCAAGTCCTGCCTTGGCCATGAAAGCCAGCTGGGTGACCTTGGGCCAGTCACTCTCTCAGTTCAACAGGGTTGTTGTTATGGAGAAAATAGAAAGAGGAAATTGTGTTGGATATGTTCAGAAAGAAAGTAGATATCAGTGGTGGGATTCAAGTTTTTACTACTGGTTCTGTGGGTGTGACTTGGTGGCCATGGCAGGGGAAAGATACTTTAAAATCTCCACTCTCACCCCACTCCAGGGGAAGGATACTGCAAAATCCCCATTCCCTTCCGATCAGCTGGGACTCAAGAGGCAGAGACTAGATGGGGGCGGGGCCAGCCAGAGGTGGCATTTACCAGTTTTCTGAACTACTCAAAATTGTTTGTTTTTTTGTAAACAAACAAGAATTAATCTTTTGTATCGTTCTCTAGAACACAGCCAAAAGTGGAAGTTTTGTCTTTGACCACTATTCTGATCAGGCTGACTGAAAGATGTTTCGATTGATAAAATCAAAATATATTCTAAACACTTTTTTTAAAAGGACGTATATTTCCTCTCTTTTCTCCACAATTCATCTACAAGAAAGAGTCTAAAACTGGAAATAGATTAAAATAGGTCTCAAGTGATTCTAATGTGAACCTTACCATACATACTATTAATAACAACTACTCTGAGGTCATGAGATTCTAGTATTCTATTTGTTACGCAAGGAACACATCATAATTGTGGAGCCATCTCTATCTTGGAATTATATTACAGTAATGTGAAAAACAGAAGTTTGATCAATGAAGCCTAAAAGGAGAACTGGAATCTGGTGTTAGTATTGATTCTTTTGTTTAACAGATACTTAATTTAATCTCCAAAAACCTACATTTCTTGCCACATCATTAAGTGCCTGATTAAGATGCTTATAGGAACTGGCCAAAAATACACTGTAGTATATGATTTGTAATATTTCCTGAGAGCATCCAGTCAGTGGATAGATTGTTCATTGATCTACCAGACATGAATAGATTAAAACTGAGTTATAGAAAACAAAGGTAAAGCCCAAGGATTTTAATGGGACTCTTCTGGAAAGAAGTGTAATACTGTAACTGCGCCAAAGGTTTAGACCCAAGCACTATGGATTAGCCACAACTTTCTCCTTTAAGCGTTAACTGAGACTGATGCTCAAATGAGAAAATGACAGATGATTTGAAGCAGAGGTTTGGCCAGTTTCTTATGGCTTTGGAAAATAGTGGTGTTTGAAGATCAGTCATGCCATTCATAATGGCAACAGGATGGATGTTCCTCATACTTGCCAACTCAATGGAAGAAAGCATCCTACTCTCTTTCTAATTTCAAGCCTTCCTATCTCCAGCCCATTCATCTGTGACCTATAAATTGTGATCAATCCTATTTCCCCTTGCTACATTTCATCAGATACTCTTGCCAATCTTACGGTCAATCTATTTCTCCAATCTTTACTTCACCTACCGTTTAATTCTGGAAAATGTTTCTTGCCTATTGATACTTTTAACACTTAAAGCATTTTTTTTTAAATCTAGAAGTAATTGATGGTATATAGAGGCTGTAATATGGTTATATAATGTTGTAAGTGTATTGCTTATTCATTCTAGGAAGCAAATTTTAGGACACAGAAAAAGTTCTTTCACTTTTTATATAAAGATATTTCATTATTTATTTTCCTTGCCTGGCAATCACAGAAACTGGCAGAGAGCTGCTTGTAACTAATTAAATGCCATTTAACATTATGCTTTTGCTCTTCCTGCCCATCTGCTTTGGGGGAAAAAAAATAAGCGCTGAAAATTAAGAGAATGCATCTTTAGTTAGAACAATATTTATTACAAATTAGGCTGCAATCCTCAGGTAATAATTTAGAATGTATCTTGCTGCTTGGTGAAATGAGACTTGTCCATTGCCCATTAGACCTCTTGCCCATCATCCAAACTAAAGCAAAGGAAAAGAGGAGTTTCTTTTCCCATACCATTGATCAAAGAATTCACTTCAAAAGAATGTGATGAAAACACAAATGGTCCTCTTTGGAAGAGAATATTTGTAGATCAGCGTTGAAATAAGGGGTCCTTGGTGTTGAGCTTGGTTATTTTCTTGCAGACGTTTTATTACCAAACCGGGTAACATCATCAGTGCTAAGTTGGCAAGAAAACAACCAAGCTCAGAGAGCAGCAAGGACCCACAGACAGTCCTTGTTTAACGATCACCTGTTCAAGCAAATATTGAAAATTAGGATGGCACTGGACAAACAATAGTTATGACCTGTTCTCAGGATTTTGGCCATCACAGCATCCCACAGTCATGTGATAGCAATTTGCAATCTTCCCAGCTGGCTTCCTACAAGCAAAGTCAACTGGGAAGCCAACAAGAGATGGGAAGTCGCAGTCACAAAGGCCTCACTTAATGATGCCAACTGGGACTGCTGGAATTGCTGTCACTAAATCGCACAGGCATGTGTTGTTGCGCTTTAGACCTGTGTCACTTAGTGATGGCAATTCCAGTCCCCATTGCCATTGTACACTGAGAATTATCTTTGCAACTTATGAGATTGTACAATATCTCTCAATACTGGCTTTTAAAATATAGTCAGTTTAAGTCATATTCTGAGTGTGTACTGTATCAGGATACAGTATTTAGTTAGTGGGATGCAGGTAACCTCATACTGGTCTGCAAGGTAGTTTCTAGTTTGGACAAACTTGGGAGTAAAATTGGGCATTGATGGCACCTATGCTACATAAAGGACAAGGTGGCTCAGTGGCTAAGATGCTGAGCTTATCGGTCAGAAAATTGGCAGTTCAGCAGTTCGAATCCTGTTACTTGTCCCAGCTTCTGCCAACCTAGCAGTTCAAAAGCAGGTAAAAATGGAAGTAGAAAAATAGAAGCCACCTTTGGTGGGAAGGTAACAGTGCTCCGTATGCCTTTGGCATTTAATAAGGCCGGCCACATGACCACAGACACATCTTTGGACAATGCTGGCTCTTCAGCTTTGAAATGGAGATGAGCACCGCCCCCTAGAGTCGGGAACGACTAGCACATACGTGCGAGGGGAATCTTTACCTTTGCTACATTGACCATGTGTGCTACACTGGCTGAAATTGTGCTGTTAGCATGTAGCACAGGGGTGTCCAAACTTGGGAACTTTAAGACTTATGGACTTCAACTCCCAGAATTCCCCAGCCAGCATGGCTGGCTGGGGAATTCTGGGAGTTGAAGTCCACAAGTCTTAAAGTTCCCAAGTTTGGACACCCCTGATGTAGCATATTAATCCTACAATCATGGCTGATAATCTAACCTGTCTTTCTTTTGCTGAAAACTGAAGTAAAGCCAGAATTACGGTAACTCAAGTTATTACAAAATGTAGAGGTCAGTATTTAGGGATTCTCCTGAGGAGTATCATGGCATGTGGGAATATTTGTGCCTTGGAATGGAAGAAGGTAAATGGTAAAGTAGATAAGGCAGTCAACCCATGTCTTCTCAAGGAGGGCTAACAAATCCCTGGCATTAAGCAGAGCCTCTAGGTTGGCTCTTCCCAGGCAAAGCATCTTTTAACTTAACAGGCAATTTTGTTCAAAGTTTCCTACCTATCTTAATAATTGTGTTTGATTTGACAGGCTGAGAAAAAGTATGCAACATTTTTTAGCAACATGGATGCGGAGAAAAGTTTCTTGTCTTTTCACTTTCTTGATACAGAGGAACACAATTTAGAAGAAAAAGT